>NC_137460.1:172093579-173333579 GCF_964235325.1 Thermobia domestica
TAAAGAGAAATGCAAAAATGTCATCTTGCAATGAATAACTTTGTAATCAAATATGGTAAGTGTCTCGACAGTACAGTGGAGTTTTGTGCAAACGTATGGAATGCAGCGACTTTACGACGACCAGGATCATTTAGTATAGGTGTGACACCGAGAACACCTGTAGGGCGTCCAAGAGAAGTCTTTGAAGAAGAAAGTGAAAAAGGAAAGAAAAGACAGTTGCATTCGTTAGTACAACAACAACTGAAGAGTTAGAGTATGCAGCGCACATGGGTTTACGTGCAAAAGAAAAACTTGATGCTTCTTATATTGTGAAAGAGATTGATGTGTCACCCAGGAGGGATCGCGAATCAATAAGGCGTACAAGAGTCCAGAGACGACAGTACGAATTAAGATTACAAACGATGAGGCCTTAGCATTATTTGTTGACGCGAAATTGACAAAGAAATTATAACAGTTAGTTCGTAACCAGGCAAAAGTTCACAATGCAAATATCTATTCGTCTAACTATAACCAGTTAGAGGCAAAGAAAGCGTGCTACCCAGCCAATATTATCACACACGTATATGTGGAAGTGCAGCTGCAAGCGTTACTTGATCATGCTATCGAGCGGCAGATCACCAGAAACAGTACTATTCTGCGAGAGATCAATCAGGAAGTTGAAATCACCATGTTCTTCAAATGGCGTTTGTGATGGCGCGTCAGGTCAGAGCGCATACAAACAATGGTATAGTTCTGATACCGAAGACGATATACATGACAATACATATTTGTTTGTTATTTCGTTAGTGTCTCTAAAATCACAATATGGTAAAGAGACACTCTGGCATAATCCACGGCGATTGCCAATACGCTATTGTCGGCCAATCAAGCTACTGTTCATGAAAGAAACAGCAGAATTAACACGTTCAGAAGTTACTAAGATACAGCAGCAACTACAAGCTCTCTCACCAACAACTATCACTTACAATGAACATCAAATAGTAGTGAAACACAGATTAATGCTTACAATCGTAGATGTGAAGGTCTATTGTGATATCACAAACAAACATATCAACGATGTTACATCTGAGGTGCATCTTCAAAGCAAATGAATGATCCACACAAAACTACAGCACTACCACCTGACACAACAACGTTTGAATTCGGGTTGTCAAGTCTGCATTCCTGGATAAGGTGCTTTGAGTGTTTGTTGCACGTTGTATATCGACTGGACATCATACCCGACAAGTGAGAAAGAGGGATTTCATGAAGAAATAGGTTTCCTGGTGGATGTGCCGAAACCAGGCTATAGAACAAGCAATGAGGTAATTTTGAATGCAGGTTTTTCTCGAATCCATCATTATTAGCGTCCATTACTTTCATCAATGAAGAGTTGATTAAACGATTTGCAATTCTCTTACGTACTATTGCTGGTGTTTATGTAATTAACTGTGAAGCATTTGGTATCTATTCTTTGCAAACTGCCCGATTATATGTGGACCTGTATAACTGGTATTACATGCCGGCATCTGGGCATATATTATTGATACATGGGACATCGTCGAATCTGCGCTAGTTCCTATTGGACAGCTTTCCGAAGAGGCATAAGAAGCTTGGAATAAATATTGTCGAAGGTTCCGCGAACATTATGCCAGGAAAAGTTCTCGTCACAACAACATAGATTTAATGCACATGGTATTAATCACATCGGATCCCTGCATATCAAACCTTAGCAAATTCGCAGTCAAAGACAGTGACATCTTCCCGAAGAAATACTTCTATTGTTACAAGTTCCTCCCACGTATCAAGCGTACATTTCAGCTGATCATACTACTGAACACAACAATAGTTCTTCCTGTGAGGATTTGTGATTGCTTACCATTTCGTGTCGCTCTGTGTACGTGCCCTGACGTGTTTTCTTTGGTTATGAATTTTGTTAAGCTAGATGTGGCAATTGCACCAGTGTGAGGCCAAGAGAAGCGGGCCTGTTTCTACAAGGCATACACGTACCTAATTACCTAAGGATCTCCTAATAGATTTTCCGGTCAATAACCTGAATGTAAATCCTTTACAAGATAACGACC
Organism: Thermobia domestica; assembly: GCF_964235325.1. Taxonomy (NCBI): domain Eukaryota; kingdom Metazoa; phylum Arthropoda; class Insecta; order Zygentoma; family Lepismatidae; genus Thermobia; species Thermobia domestica. The sequence goes on from NC_137460.1 coordinate 172,095,643, forward strand.
ATAAGTCAAATATAACTGTTACAGAAAATTGTTAAGTTTAGTGGGCTTCTATTTGAAAAGTAGCTTGGAAAAGTCGCAAAGGAACAAAATGCTGAACAATAAGCATTGATTTTCCTTATGTCGTATAAAACCTAGGGCAATAGGTCGAAACCAACTGCGATGGACGTGTAGTAGAGCTTTCATTCTTACGACCCGGTCTTGGGTAAAAATGTACATGGAGTCTTTGCATGTATGGAATATCCAGATCGTTCTTTATTTAGAGTGTTAAACTTTACTTCCTTGTTAAAGGGTCGCTAACTAAATGGCAGTTACACAATTTAAAGTGTCCTTGCAAATGGCAGAATCCTCGAAGTCAATCATATCCTATTGAACATCTTAATATATAAACAATCAAACAATAAACAATTTTTTAAACGTAGGATTGAATGATACTGTAGCACGCGAATGTATCTAAAAGAATTGGATTTGCTCGTTAACTTGTGCGTGTCCTGCTACGGTTTCGTTTAATCTTCGGGTGCTAAAGCAGTTCGTGTTAAAGGATTTCAAAATATATAACAGAACAATAAACCACCTTCATGTTTTATAACTTTTCCTTACACCTTCATTAACGTTTCATAAATATCGTCTTCATGTCCATTTTTTTAGGTCTATAAGGCGGGGACGATATCACAAAAAAATAAAAATAACTGATGAAAATAAAATAAGCCGTTGTCAAAGACATGTCTGTTTTTCACAGCTGTTGTTCGTTATCATCTATATCAGATTGTCTTCCGATCTGCCAATTCTACATGAACTTTCCGGCAGAATGAACAAAACCTTGAATACTTCATATCAGCTCTTTTACACTAACATTGGTTCGTTGACTAACCTATCTTTGAATCACTTTATATCTACAGTTAAGTAAGCTTATCCGGCTGGAGCCGATGGTAGCTGTGTGGGTACTGGAATTCGCATATCCTCTTTCACACACCAAACTCTTTCGATTGGGTACATGCTTAGAACACTTCGCTTGTGGAGTTGGAGGTACTTCCGAATTGAATTCTGATCAGCTGCCGTTTTCGTAAAGGGAAAAGTGGCCATATTGAAGCTTCTAATATTCCTCCCTTGTTATATCTAATATGGCTTATGCCAGAGATGACATGTATCCTTCTCCATACGGGCGAATAAGTAATGTGTAATCATGACCATTTTGTCAGGATTGAGTTTTGGTTGTTTGAAGACTCTAACTAACTTTCACAATTGTTCTTGTTTTTGAAGGTTCTTGTAGGCTGCCAACTATTCACTGTTGAGAATAGCTGAGGTCGTGTCACAGCCTGTTGCATCATGAAAAATTGAAAGCTATCTTTTAATGACCCAAAAGTTTCTTTAAATTTAATAATGTCGTTGCATTTGTTTTCAGTAGTGCTTCCACTAACCTTAAAAGAATCAGCAACTGCTTATGTAGTTTTCTAGTAAGAATCTTTACAGATCTGAATCAGTCCCATCAACAGCTACAGATTTCCCGTTTGTAGTTTCTTCCATTACTCTTGTCCATATATAGCTACTATTATCTTTTGAACACTGTTTGCATCATTTGAAGCCGTCTAGTATTGATCTCTAAGTTTCTCAAATACTGTGATTGAATTGAGGTGGCTTCATTGGCAGAATAAAATTGGATCGTGTAGATATTCCCCGAGAGCTCTTTTTTCTCTTTTGGCACTTGTTAACGAGCCAATCCCCCAGAAAATATCGTGGCCTTCATTAAAAACTGTTCGATAATAATATCAGTTTGAACTTCGCTCAAGAAGTCCTCTTTTTCTGCGAATTGTTCCTTGAGAATGTTCCTTGAGTTGTTAATTTCTTGTAATCCTTTGACACCGTATTTTCCTTCATGGCTTCCATCTGTTGAGTATAGTGATCTGCAAATTTTCATAGAAAAGACGACCAGTTGCGTGAGAAAACGAAGGCATTAATTTAATTGCCATCCAATGAAATTTCTAGTCAACTGTTCAATTTAGTCTCTTTGGATGAATTCAATACGGTTATGACCATCTTTATACATTGCAGCCAATATTAACTCTTCGCAAAATGTCACCGTCTTAATTTTGAGATTTCTTAATTTGGTTTTTGTCATGCAATTTCATTTTCATGTAAATGTTGCATAGTGATTTCCTCATCCAGACATTGTTGAAAAGATCCCATGTAAATGTCTTCATAACCACATGTAGAGGTCCCCGAGCAAAGTCTAGATGTGAGTTCTCAATGATCTTGAGTAGGCATGGCCATTCAGCATTTTCACTAAAGTTGTCATAGTGTACAGTATACATGAAAGTACTTCTATACCATTTCCTGACATAATGTATCCAATGGTGCCTAGAAATTATTTAACTGCAAACCTCCTAAAGGCGGTAAAACTTTGGACCGTTCACAACTTTCTTCAGCTGATGTACGATTTGAACACCTTTCCAGTATAATGGCTGATCTAATGTCATAACGCATGAGCTTTATTCACTTTACATGCACTTATTTACTGTATGCACAGAGTAGAAAATTAGGACTTGATGTTCAAATATTGGAGAAATACAGAGGGACTACACCGCTTATCACAAAATGAGAGGTGTGTATTTCACCATTACACAATCGTTGTGGCGAAGGTTTCTCAAGATGAATAGCTATCCAAAGGGTGTTTGAGAATATGAAATCCAGATGCGAGATGCGAGTGAAGATTTAAATATTCCGGGGAAGACAGCAATGACTCACCAAAAACATTAGAGGTAAAGTGGATATAAGAACGTGAAATGTGATATGATAATCTTATCAAGACAATGCTAGCGTGATATAATATTACTTTTTCATTGAAAAACTTTGGTATGGAGTTTTTTCAGCAAGATACATGTGAAAAAAAAGACTTTTTCTTCTCTATGAAATGTGTGGCAGTTTGTTACTATTCAAAGCATACAGTGAGCTTATATGGATAGATTATATGATTAGCCCTCAGTTTGGTTGCTATTTGATGACCAGTGTTACTGAGTTGGTAGCGAACACAGGACTGACTACCGTAAATATTTTCCAACTAACTAAGAAAGATCTTAAAAGAACATAAAATGATTCTTTATCTGTCTCATGGATCAGATCATCGGTCTCAGACCAAAAGTAAGGCTGCTTCGGACTTTAGAATATAATGGGTTCCATAGCATGTTTCTTCATTATGCAATCCGGAAAATATTATTAATGATAGGCCGGAACCTAGTGAATCCTGCACAACTCTGTATGTAAGCCGTAGTGAGCAGCAAGGATGCTAATTAAAGGCATATTTGATAGCCTCGAAGGTTAACACTCAGGAGACTTTCTTTAAATAGTATATCCGTAAGAACACAATTCCTTGGAATAAACAGTTTCTATCAGGCTAACGATCAAGAACCAGGTCAGAGCGTTGGGGTGCTAGGTAGATTTCTTCAGCAAAAAGCAGTCTCAAATAGTATTGTAGTTGCATATAAAAGGGAAATATAGCAATTGCTTGATGATCATTGATAAATTAATACTAATTTTTTTTTACATTCAGTATCACAACATTTTTCGATGCCAAAGGCTCACATAAAACAAGCCGCTGTTCGTTCCCAAAGGTGTACCTCTGTGATTCCCTCGTCTTATTAAAGGGGGAATTAAATCCACGGTTTTTAAATGGTACGCCATTCTATAATGTGAGTTAAGGAGCTCTAAAAGCACTACTGCTTCGTTTTTAAAACCTAGGTACACAACACGAGATCATACGGCGTCGGATTCATTGTTGAATTCCTTTACAAGCTGTAGGCCTATAGGAATTAAGGAATAGATGCCGATGTCCACTGATGACTTCTAAATTTCACAGCATTGTAAGAAGAACATAATGCGACATAAGCCGTTTAGCCTTACCGGACTACTCGAAATGGAACGCTCGAATTATTGGCGCGCCTGTTGCACTCTAAACCATTAATTAAAAATCAAACATCCTCGTCCGTCCTCAACATTATTTCGTTAGTCACCGCATCACTTAGAGATCGATTTAATCTCTCATTAATATCTCTTTTCAGAAATTGTAGTATACTATTACAATGAAGTCAAGCAACATCTATTCTAACGTTCTCGATCTAAGGCGATTTCTGATGCACTGTATGCATTTTGCAGAAAGTTTCAGAAGCTCGGGGATGGTTGTCCTATTGCAAGGGAACCATCAAGTGGTCCATCATTTTAATGCGCTTTCTCTTTACTATACCTTATGAGCTCACCGTGATATTCATTCTTTCTCAGCTAAAGACTTCTTGTTGCGCACGTCACAGGGTTTAAACTCGAATATTTCGAATTTGTTAGTCCTAAAAACAATATGAGCTGCCACACATTTCCATTTCAAGCCACACGCTCTCGTCGATTGTACTGCATTTAAACTGATTCAAGTCGTTCTAATGCACGTATCATGGCGGATCTCGACATCTTTTATTATCTTTTTATCTAAAAGCATCCTGATATCTACAATTAGTAATACCATTATTTCTGCAGAAAACGACAGTCGGCAGCCTTGTAGATAAATCTTAAATTTTTTGGCAAATGAAAATAATTTTTCAACAAATTTTAAAGTTTACAGCGTGTAAGTTGCAATTGAAAAATCCTAATCTCACTACGGTCTTTGTAAAATATCTGAATGTTTTTGCAACTTGGTAATACAATCTTCTCTGAAAACAGTCTGAAGTATAGATCTAAGCACATATCTATGTGTTTCATCTTACTTCTTGCCAATGTTAACAGCTGTTAGCTGGACTGCGCAAGAAATGTACTCTAGGCAGTTTGCCATAATATTCCGCTATATGCAGCCATCATCTATGCAGAATTCTACAGACGATTTAGTGCTTCTATTTTTGGAACGGAATTTACTTGGTGATCTAGGATGGCTCTGGTCAACGGCCATGAATATGCTCGCATAAGTACCAGCCAAATGACAGTTTAGTTCACTGTTAGAGATGAGTACACTTCGTAAACCTCAACTGCTGGTGATTAATCGGGTATATTTTGTTGAGTAGCTTTCTGATCTTGAGAAGATACATTTGAGTCAATGGACAGGACACGCAAGCTCTATTCACGTCAGCGAGATTTTGTAGTGAATAACTTAATAAGTAAGATTACGTAAATTCTTCTTATTGATCATTCCGTCTCAAATATGGAAGGTGTCAAAAAGCTAATACAGTTGGTGCACTAATCTGCTACAGAGGGGAAGCTTACCAGAACTTTACTCACCGGTGAGAAAACGTTTAGAAGATCGAGAAATTCAAATCCTACAATAGGCTTAATAAGAGTGAGCAAAATGGTAGTCTGTAGTGCAAGATGAACCGTGCGAGTCAGAAAAAATTAAGTTTTTATAGCCTGAAGACTGTAACCATACAGTTCAGCTCAGTCAATTTTTAAGAAGAAAATTTTTAACTTTCTGAATGAACCTCGCATAATAGTGCTCTTAAGAATTTTTCTATCAGCCAACAAACGAATGTGCAGATATGTATGTGCGTCTCGTCTGCGACGGAAATCGTAAAGTTCCTTTCTCCTTCCCAAATAAGGAGCTAAAATTCAGCACAAAGAACAATCGTCGTCTCAAAAGATCCCTGTCTATGGGCTGTCATACTTATTTTTAGCTTCTGACATCAACAAACTGCGTAGTAAAGCGCACTGTTGCCTAGCAACAAGTAGAGACGAAGAGAAAAGTGAAGTTAGTGTTATAGATACACCCGAAGAGGCAACCACGAATGAATTAGCTAGTGCGAAAATACAGCAATAATGAAGAGTCAGACAAATACGTTTAGTGAAGTTGCCAGGAGAAACTAGAACAAACTATCGAAATGAACGAGCAACGTTAAATAATATTTTTATCAAGTGTGAAAAAAAGTTGTTCAGATATTCTACAAAGACCGTAGTGAGATTAGGATTTTTCAATTGCAACTTACACGCTGTAAACTTTAAAATTTGCTGAAAAATTATTTTCATTTGCCAAAAAATTTAAGATTTATCTACAAGGCTGACGACTGTGGTTTTCTGCAGAAATAATGGTATTACTAATTGTAGATATCAGGATGCTTTTAGATAAAAAGATAATAACAGTAGATGTCGAGATCCACCATGATACATGCATTAGAACGAGTTGAATCAGTTTAAATGCAGTACAATCGACGAGAGCGTGCGGCTTAAAATGGAAATGTGCGGCAGCTCATATTGTTTTTAGGACTAACAAATTCGAAATATTCGAGTTTAAACCCTGTGAAGTGCGGAACAAGAAGTCTTTAGCTGAGAAAGAAAGAATATCACGGTGAGCACATGGGGTATAGTAAAGAGAAAGTGCGTTAAAATGATGGACCACTTGATGGGTCCCTTGCAATAGGACAACCATCCCCGAGCTTCTGAAACTTTCTGCAAAATGCATACAGTGCATCAGAAATCGCCTTAGATCGAGAACGTTAGCATAGATGCTGCTTGACTTCATTGTAATAGTATACTACAATTTCTGAAAAGAGATATTAATGAGAGATTAAATCGATCTCTAAGTGATGCGGTGATTAACGAAATAATGTTGAGGATGGACGAGGATGTTTTTTTTTTAATTAATGGTTTAGAGTGCAACAGGCGCGCCAATAATTCGAGCGTTCCATTTCGAGTAGTCCGGTAAGGCTAAACGGCTTATGTCGCATTATGTTCTTCTTACAATGCTGTGAAATTTAGAAGTCATCAGTGGACATCGGCATCTATTCCTTAATTCCTATAGGTCTACAGCTAGTAAAGGAATTCAACAATGAATCAGACGCCGTAGGATCTTGTGTTGTGTACCTAGGTTTTAAAAATGAAGCAGTAGTGCTTTTAGATCTCCTTAACTCACATTATAGAATGGCGTACCATTTAAAAACCGTGGATTTTTTCCCCCTTTAATAAGACGAGGGAATCACAGAGGTACACCTTTGGGAACGAACAGCGGCTTGTTTTATGTGAGCCTTTGGCATTGAAAAATGTTGTGATACTAAATGTAAAAAAAATTAGTATTAATTTATCAATGATCATCAAGCAATTGCTATATTTCCCTTTTATATGCAACTACAATACTATTTGAGACTGCTTTTTGCTGAAGAAATCTACCCAGCACCCCAACGCTCTCACCTGGTTCTTGATCGTTAGCCTGATAGAAACTGTTCATTCCAAAGAATTGTGTTTTTACGGATATACTATTTAAAGAAAGTCTCCTGTGTGTTAACCTTCGAGGCTATCAAATATGCCTTTAATTAGCGTCCTTGCTGCTCACTAGGGCTTACATACAGAGTTGTGCAGGATTCACTAGGTTCCGGCCTATCATTAATAATATTTTCCGGATTGCATAATGAAGAAACATGCTATGGAACCCATTATATTCTAAAGTCCGAAGCAGCCTTACTTTGGGTCTGAGACCGATGATCTGATCCATGAGGCAGATAAAGAATCATTTTATGTTCTTTTAAGATCTTTCTTAGTTAGTTGGAAAATATTTACGGTATAGTCAGTCCTGTGTTCTCTACCAACTCAGTAACACTGGTCATCAAATAGCAACCAAGCTGAAAGCTAATCATATAGTCTTTCCATATAAGCTCACTGTATGCTTTGAATAGTAACAAACTGCCACACATTTCATAGAGAAGAAAAGGTCTTTTTTTTTCACATGTCTCTTGCTGAAAATACTCCATATCAAAGTTTTTCAATGAAAAAGTAATATTATATCACGCTAGCATTGTCTTGATAAGAATATCATATCACATTTCACGTTCTTATATCCACTTTACCTCTAAAGTTTTTGGTGAGTCATTGCTGTCTTTCCCGGAATATTTAAATCTTCACTCGCATCTCGCATCTGGATTTCATATTCTCAAACAACCTTTGGATAGCTATTCATCTTGAGAAACCTTCGCCACAACGATTGTGTAATGGTGAAATACACACCTCTCATTTTGTTATAAGCAGTGTAGTCCCTCTGTATTTCTCCAATATTTGAACATCAAGTCCTAATATTCTACTCTGTGCATACAGTAAATAAGTGCATGAAAAGTGAATAAAGCACATGCGTTATGACATTAGATCAGCCATTATACTGGAAAGGTGTTCAAATCGTACATCAGCTGAAGAAAGTTGTGAACGGCCTTTAGGAGGTTTGCAGTTAAATAATTTCTAGGCACGATTGGATACATTATGTCAGGAAATGGTATAGAAGTACTTTGATGTATACTGTACACTATGACAACTTTAGTGAAAATGCTGAATGGCCATGCCTACCCAAGATCATTGAGAACTCACATCTAGACTTTGCTCGGGGACCTCTACATGTGGTTATGAAGACATTTACAACCGTCGGGCGAGATGACAAAATCTAGGATATGCGATCTTTTCAACAATGTCTGGATGAGGAAATCACTATGCAACATTTACATGAAAATGAAATTGCATGACAAAAACCATATTAAGAAATCTCAAAAATAAGACGGTGACATTTTGCGAACAGTTAATATTGGCTGCAATGTATAAAGATGGTCATATCGTATTGAATTCATCCAAAGAGACTAAATTGAACAGGGGACTAGAAATTTCATTGGATGGCAATTAATTAATGCCTTCGGTTTCTCACGCAACTGGTCGTCTTTTCTATGAAAAATTTGCATATCACTATACTCAACAGATGGAAGCCATGAAGGAAAATACGGTGTCAAAGGATTACAAGAAATTAACAACTCAAGGAACATTCTCAAGGAAGAATTCGCAGAAAAAGAGCGAAGTTCAAACTGATATTATTATCGAACAGTTTTTAATGAAGGCCACGATATTTTCTGGGGGATTGGCTCGTTAGCAAGTGCCAAAAGAGAAAAAAGAGCTCTCGGGGATTTTCTACACGATCCAATTTTATTCTGCCAATGAAGCCACGACAATTCAATCACAGTTGTTGAGAAACTTAGAGATCAATACTAGACGCCTTCAAATGATGCAAACAGTGTTCAAAAGATAATAGTAGCTGTATATGGACAAGAGTAATGGAAGAAACTACAAACGGGAAATCTGTAGCTGTTGATGGGACTGATTCAGATCTGTAAAGATTCTTACTAGAAAACTACATAAACAGTTGCTGATTCTTTTAAAGTTAGTGGAAGCACTACTGAAAAGAAATGGAACGACATTATTAAATTTAAAGAAACTTTGGCGTCATTAAAAGATAGCTTTCACTTTTTTCATGATGCAACAGGCTGTGACACGACCTCAGCTATTCTCAGCAGTGAATAGTTGGCAGCCTACAAGAACCTTCAAAAACAAGAACAATTGTGAAAGTTAGTTAGAGTCTTCAAACAACCAAAACTCAATCCTGACAAAATGGTCATGATTTACATTACTTATTCGCCAGTATGGAGAAGGATACATGTCATCTCTGGCATAAGCCATATTAGATATAACAAGGGAGGAATATTAGAATCTTCAATATGGCCACTTTTCCCTTTACGAACACGGCAGCTGATCAGAATTCAATTCGGAAGTACCTCCAACTCCACAAGCGAAGTGTTCTAAGCATGTACCCAATCGAAAGAGTTTGGTGTGTGAAAGAGGATATGCGAATTCCAGTACCCACACAGCTACCATCGGCTCCAGCCGAATAAGCTTACTTAACTGTAGATATAAAGTGATTGAAAGATAAGTTAGTCAACGAACCAATGTTAGTGTAAAAGAGCTGATATGAAGTATTCAAGGTTTTGTGCATTCTGCCGGAAAGTTCATGTAGAATTGGCAGATCGGAAGACAATCTGATATAGATGATAACGAACAATAGCTGTGAAAAACAGATATGTCTTTGACAACGGCTTTTTTTATTTTCATCAGTTATTTTTATTTTTTTGTGATATCGTCCCCGCCTTATAGACCTAAAAAAATGGACATGAAGACGATCTTTATGAATCGTTAATGAAGGTGTAAGGAAGAGTTATGAAAAAAGAAGGTGGTTTATTGTTCTGTAATATATTTTGAAATCCTTTAACACGAACTGCTTTGGTACCCGAAGATAAAACGAAACCGTAGCAGGACACACAAAAGTTAACGAGCAAAAACCAATTCATTTAGATACATTCGCGTGCTACAGTATCATTCAATTCTACGTTTAAAAAATTGTTTATTGTTTGATTGTTTATATATTAAGATGTTCAACAGGATATGATTGACTTCGAGGATTCTGCCATTTGCAAGGACACTTTAAATTGTGTAACTGCCATTTAGTTAGCGACCCTTTAACAAGGAAGTAAAGTTTAACACTCTAAATAAAGAACGATCTGGATATTCCATACATGCAAAGACTCCATGTACATTTTTACCCAAGACCGGGTCGTAAGAATGAAAGCTCTACTACACGTCCATCGCAGTTGGTTTCGACCTATTGCCCTAGGTTTTATACGACATAAGGAAAATCAATGCTTATTGTTCAGCATTTTGTTCCTTTGCGACTTTTCCAAGCTACTTTTCAAATAGAAGCCCACTAAACTTAACAATTTTCTGTAACAGTTATATTTGACTTATGGTCGTAATCTTGTAAAGGATTTACATTCAGGTTATTGACCGGAAAATCTATTAGGAGATCCTTAGGTAATTAGGTACGTGTATGCCTTGTAGAAACAGGCCCGCTTCTCTTGGCCTCACACTGGTGCAATTGCCACATCTAGCTTAACAAAATTCATAACCAAAGAAAACCCGGCAGAGCACGTACACAGAGCGACACAAAATGGTAAGCAATCACAAATCCTCACAGGAAGAACTATTGTTGTGTTCAGTAGTATGATCAGCTGAAATGTACGCTTGATACGTGGGAGGAACTTGTAACAATAGAAGTATTTCTTCGGGAAGATGTCACTGTCTTTGACTGTGAATTTGCTAAGGTTTGATATGCAGGGATCCGATGTGATTAACAACATGTGCATTAAATCTATGTTGTTGTGACGAGAACTTTTCCTGGCATAATGTTCGCGGAACCTTCGACAATCTTTATTCCAAGCTTCTTATGCCTCTTCGGAAAGCTGTCCAATAGGAACTAGCGCAGATTCGACGATGTCCCATGTATCAATAATATATGCCCAGATGCCGGCATGTAATACCAGTTATACAGGTCCACATATAATCGTGCAGTTTGCAGAGAATACATACCAAATGTTTCACAGTTAATTACATAACCACTAGCAATAGTACGTAAGAGAATTGCAAATCGTTTATTCAACTCATCATTGATGACAGTAATGGACGCTAATAATGATGGATTGGAGAAAAACTTGCGGGCAAAATTACCTCATTGCTTGTTCTGTACCCTGGTTTCGGCACATCCACCAGGAGACCTATTTCTTCATGAAATCGCTTCTTTAGTATTTTTTTTTTCTCTGATCAACATTTGGTTGATCCCTCTTTCTCACTTGTCGGGTATGATGTCCAGTCGATATACAACGTGCAACAAACACTCAAAGCACCTTATCCAGGAATGCAGACTTGACAACCCGAATTCAAACGTTGTTGTGTCAGGTGGTAGTGCTGTAGTTTTGTGTGGATCATTCATTTGCTTTGAAGATGCACCTCAGATGTAACATCGTTGATATGTTTGTTTGTGATATCACAATAGACCTTCACATCTACGATTGTAAGCATGAATCTGTGTTTCACTACTATTTGATGATCATTGTAAGTGATAGTTGTTGGTGAGAGAGCTTGTAGTTGCTGCTGTATCTTAGTAACTTCTGAACGTGTTAATTCTGCTGTTTCTTTCATGAACAGTAGCTTGATTGGCCGACAATAGCGTATTGGCAATCGCCGTGGATTATGCCAGAGTGTCTCTTTACCATATTGTGATTTTAGAGACACTAACGAAATAACAAACAAATAAGTATTGTCATGTATATCGTCTTCGGTATCAGAACTATACCATTGTTTGTATGCGCTCTGAGCTGAAGCGCCATCACAAACACCATTTGAAGAACATGGTGATTTCAACTTCCTGATTGATCTCTCGCAATACAGTACTGTTTCTGGTGATCAACCGCTCGATAGCATGATCAAGTAACGCTTGCAGCTGCACTTCCGCATATACGTGTGTGATAATATTGGCTGGGTAGCACGCTTTCTTTGCCTCTAACTGTTTATAGTTAGACGAATAGATATTTGCATTGTGAACTTTTGCCTGGTTACGAACTAACTGTTATAATTTCTTTGTCAATTTCGCGTCAACAAATAATGCTAAGGCCTCATCGTTTGTAATCTTAATTCGTACTGTCGTCTCTGGACTCTTGTACGCCTTTTTGATTCGCGATCCTTCCTGGGTGACACATCAATCTCTTTCACAATATAAGAAGCATTAAGTTTTTCTTTTGCATGTAAACCCATGTGCGCTGCATACACTAACTCTTCAGTTGTCGTTGTTGTACTAACGAATGCAACCGTCTTTTCTTTCCTTTCTCACTTGCTTCTTCAAACACTTCTCTTGGACGCCCTACAGGTGTTCTCGGTGTCACACCTATACTAAATGATCCTGGTCGTCAAAAGTCGCTGCATTCCATACGATTGCACAAAACTCCACTGTACTGTCGAGACACTTACCATATTCGATTACAAAGTTATTCATTGCACGATGACATTTTTGCATTTCTCTTTAACATGTATACAAAAACTATCTGTAACCTTTCTGACTCACTCTGCTACGTCCTCATCACAGTTTTGTAACATTAATTTGTCTATTACACAGGTGTAAACACTATTGGTTCTCTTACAGCTATTGGGTTCACCCATCCAGGCGTCGAAGACTCGTTGTGTCAGCGTATACTCCATTTTTGAAAGTACAAGAAGAAACAATTATGCACACAAATGCACGTCATAGTTTTTATGCACACACTACAATAATTACTCTACACGTCAATAGTCATTAGAACCTGGAGGCTGGTGGAGAATTGTTTTTACGCTTCAATTCATTATACCTATTCCTAAGTATAGTATACGTTTTTATTCGCTAGTGTTTCCCATCACGCCATAGCCCACCCAAAAACCCACGGCACTCATTCATGTCACCTGCACGTCATACCTTCAACTATATTCCTGGCATTGACCAACAGCTATCTGTGTTAATGCTCAGACGTAAGGTCTAGCACAGAAACTGTCGATCAGCTGATTCTAAATAGCATACAATTAATCTTGATTGTCGGATCCGACATACTTCCCCATGTGTAATTTGGCACCTTAATGGTCTTTTCCCATCACTTGGGACCTTTCCCCAAATATTCCCATCGTTTTCTCACTATTTCTCAGGACTCAGTTTTTTATATTTTGTCCAGCTAGATGTGGCAGTTGAACCACTGCGGGCCTGTGAAACAAGTCCGGCCGATGAATTACTGAAGCTAGCGGTGTAAAGCAGTGATTCGCGATACAAAGATGTTATACAAGTCTGGTAGAACAGAGACAGCAACAAAGTAATCAATTGACAGAATTTTTTTTTACTTTGGTTAGATTGGGAAATTTTCAGTAAAGTACACATGAAAGATATAAAACTTCCTAGGCTCACTTCCCACATCTTGGACCAGAAGCCTTCAATTGCCCTCTTCGGAATAGTGTCCGAGAATTTGATCGTCTCGCTGCCGATAGAAAGTAATAGATTCTGCTATTAACTTTCGCTTAGCCTGAAAGTTAAACTTTCGTCTATAAAAAATTTCGAGGCGTCTTTTGCAACCTTGGCTCACTTCATCAAGATGCTATATTGATAACGCTGCGTATCTATCACACTAATCTTCAGGCTATATAACTTTAAACTCTTTCTGATTCACACGATTCATCTTGCACTACAGACTGCCATATCGCACACTCTTATTAAACTTATTGGAGGATTTGAATTTCTCGATCTTCTAATCGTTTTCTCACCGGTGAGTAAAGTCTTGGTAAGCTTCCCCTCTGCAGTAGATTAGTGCACCAACTGTATTAGCTTTATGACACCTTTCATATCTGTGACGGAATGATCAATAAGTAGAATTTCTGTAATCTCATTTATTAAATTCAAGACTACCTCATCTTGCTGACGTGAATAGAGCTTGCGTGTCCTGTCCATAGACTCAAAGGTATCTTCTCAAGAGCAGAAAGTTTCTAAACACAATGTACCCGATTAATCAACCGCAATTGAGGTTTACGAATTGTACTCATCTCTAACACTGAACTAGACTCTCAGTTGGCCTGGTATGTATGGGAGAACATCCATGGCCATTGACCAGAGCCATCCTGGAACTCCAAGTAAATTCCTTTACAAAAATAGAAGCACCAATTCGTCTGTAGAATTCTGCATAGATTATCGCTGCATGTAGCGGAATATTATGGCAAACGGCCTAGAATACATTCTTTGCAGAGTCCAGCTAAGAGCCGTTAACATTGGCAAGAAATTAGATGAGACACAGAAATATGTGCTTAGATGTATACTTCAGATTGTTTTAAGAGAACATTGTATTTCGAAGTTACAGTAACATTCAGAAATTTTACTAAGAGCATAGTGAGATTACGATTTTTTAGTTGCAACCTACGAGCTAATTTTAAAATTTGTTGAAAAATCATTTGCCAAAAGATTTAAGATTTATCTACACGGCTGCCGACTGTGGTTTTCTGCAAAAATAATGTACTACTAATTGTAGATACAGGATGCATTTAGATAGAAAGATAATAACAGTAGATGTCGAGATCCGAAATGATACTTGCATTAGAACGAGTGGAATCAGTTTGCATGCAGTACAACCGACGAGAGCGGGCGGATTTAGATCGGGAAAAGTCCGGCAGCTCATATTGTACTTAGGACTTGCAATTTCGACATATTCGAGTTTGAACCCTGTGATGTGCGGAACCAGAAGTCTTTAGCTGAGAAAGAATGAATATCACGGTGAGCTCATAAGGTGTAGTAAAGAGAAAGCGCGTTAAATACATGGACAAGTTGGTGGCTCACTTGTGATAGGACAAGCATCCCCGAGCTTGTAAACCTTTTTGTAAAATGCATCCACTACGTCAGAAATCACCTTAAATGAGAAAATTAGCAGAGATATCACTTGACTTCATTGTAATAGTATTCTACAATTTTTGAAAAGAGATATTAATAAGATATTAAATCGATCTCTAAGTGATGCGGTGATTAAAGAAATAATTGTGAGGTGGACGGGAATGTACGATTTTTAAGTGCTTGTTTAGAGTGCAACAGGCGCGCCAATAAATCGAGGGGTCTGTTTCGAGGTGTCCGGTAAGGCCAAACGTCTTATGCCGGATTATGTATTTCTTACAATGTTGTGATATTTAGAAGTCAGCAGTGAACATCGGCATCTATTACTTGATTCCTATTGGCTTACATCTGGTAAAGGAATCCAACAATGAATCCAAATCCGTAGAATTTTGTGTTGTGTAGCTAGGTCTTAAAAACGAAGTATTTTTAAAAACCGTGGATTTAATTCTCCCTTTCATAAGACGAGGGTATGACAGACGTTTTGGGAACGAACAGCGGTTTGTTTTAGGTGGGCCCTTGGGATTGAAAAAAGTTTTGTTTACCAAATGTAAAAAAAATAGTATTAATTTATCAGTGATAATCAAGTAATTGCTATACTTCCCGTTTATATGCAACTTCCCGTTTATATAGAATCATGATATAATGAGTCAAGCTTGCAAAAGACGCCTAGATATTTTTTTATAAACTCAGTTTAACTTTTTGGCTAATCGAAATATTATCGGAGTCTTTTTTACTTTCTTTGGGCAGCGGGACGAGCAAGTTATCGGACACAATTCCCATAAGGGGAAAATCAGGGTTTCTGGTACAAGATGTGGGAAGTGAGCCTAGGAAGTTTTATATCTTTCAGGTGACTTAACTGAAATCCTCCTAATGTAACCTAAGTAAAAAAAAAATCTGTGGATTGATTACTTTCTTACTGTCTCTGTTATACACCTGTTCTACCAGACCTCTATAACGTCTTTGAATTGCGAATCAGTGATTTACACCGCTACCTTTAGTAATTTATCGGCCGGACTTGTCTCACAGGCCAAGAGAAGTGGGTCTGGTTCTACAAGGTAATCACGTTCCTAGTTACCTAAAAAAATCCTATTAGAGTTTAGGCCAATAACGTGCATGAGAATCCTTTACAAGCTTACGACCATAAGTGTAATGTAACTGTTACGGAATATTGTTAAGGTTCGTGGCCTTCTGTCTGTAAAGCAGCTTGGTACTGCCGCAAAGGATCAAGGTGCTGAGCAGTAAGCATTGATTGTCCTTATAGCGTAAAAACCTAAAGAAATATGTTGAAACCAACGGGATCGACGTGCTTTAGAGGTTTCATTCATACGCCCTTTCTTGCATAAAGTGTATCTGGAGTCTTTGCATGTACCGCATATATAAACTTCGTTCTTTATTAGGAGTGTTAATCTTGACTTTTTTTTTTTTTAGGAGAATCGAAAACTAAACATCAGTTACACATTTTCTATGTCTTTGCAGACTGCAGAATCCTCGGAGTCAATCATCTACTGTTGAACATCTTCACATATAAACAACCAACAATAAACAATTGTTATAAACGTAGAGTTTAATGATACTTTAGAACGTGAAAGTGATATCTAAATGAATTGGTTTTTGCTCGTTGACTTGTGTGTGTCCTGCTACGGTTTTGTTACCTCTTCGGGTACCAAAGAAGCTCGTGTTAAAGGATTCCAAAATATGTAAACAGAACAATAAACCACCTTCATTTGTTAACCTTTTCCTTACACCTGAATTTAAAGTTTAATCAAGATCGTCTTCATGTCCATTTTGTTAGGTCTATAAGGCGGGGACGATATCACAAAATAATCATCATAAAGGTTTATCTGGGAGGGTCCACACACCAACCTCTTTTGATTTGGGTTCATGCTTAGATCATTTCGCCCCTGCAGTTGGATTTAATTCCGAATTGAATGCGGCACACCTGCCGTGTTAGTAGGGGGAAAAGTGGCCATATTGAAGCTTTGTAACTACTCCCTTATTATACCTGATATGGATTATAGCAGGGAGGACATGTTTCCTTCTCCATACAAACAATAAGAAATGTGTAACCTTGACCATCTTCTCAAGATTGAGTTTCGGTTTTTTGAAGACTGGGACTAACTTTCACAATTTTTCTTTTTGAAGAATCTTGAAGGCTGCCAACTATTCACTGCGGAGTATAGCTGAGTTCGTGTCACAGACTATTGCATCATGAAAAAGTGAAAGCAATCTTTTAATGAAGCTAAAATATCTTTAAATTTAATAATTTGGTAGCATTTCCTCTCAGTTCACCTTTATATGGCCTTAAAACAATCATCAACTGCTCATGAAGTGTTCTAGTAAGATTCTTAGAAGATCTTAATCAGCCCCATCAACAGCTACAGATCTCCTGTTTGTAGCTTCTTCCGTTATTCTTCTCCATATACATCTAGCTACCTTTACTCCTTCGAAATCTGCTTGCATCATTTGAAGCCCTCTAGTTTTGATCTCCAGGTTTCCCAAGAATTGTGATTCAATTCTCGTGGCTTCATTGGCAGATTTAAATTGGATCGTTGCACATATTTCCCGAAAGCTCTTTTTTGTCTCTTGATACTTTCCGTGTCTAATTGTAATTTATATCCATAAAATATACGGTAGAATAGCGCTTAACATAATTTATATACGTAGTTAAAGCAGATTTGAGTTGCCATTTTTAGTCCACACCATTATGTGTAGAAGAAATCTTCCTTCTACGGGTGGGTTTTAAAACAGAACAAAAGAGAAAGGCTAAAATATTTACCACATTCGAATTGACATTATTGCGCATTGAGATATTTTCACACAACGAAGGTGGCATTTGCTCTACGCGCCGTTCATATTATAAACTGTTTACTTCAAAAGACTATAGAACTTCTTTTATCGTAACAGTGTTTTGGAATGAAGGATTAATCTTGCTAACGTTCTGTCTGACGTTGAGCTAATCCCCCAGAAAAAATTGTGGCCTTCGTTGAGCACTGTTCGATGATCATATCACTTGGAACTTCGCTCAAGATGGCCTCTTTTTCTGCGAATTGTGAATGTTCTTTGAGTTGTTAATATCTTCTAATCCTCTGATACCGTTCTTGCCTCCTGAGCTTCCATGAGTTGAGATTATTAATGTGCAAATTTTCCATAGAAAAAATGACCAACTGCGTGAGAAAACGGAAGCATTAATTAAATTGCCTAAAAATGAAATTTCTAGTCCCCAGTTCAATTTAGTCCCTTTGGATGAAGAGCAATACGATTATGACCTTCTTTATATACTGCAGCCAAAGTTAACGTTACGAAAAATGTGACCGTCTTAATTTTGAGATTTTTTAATATGCTTTTGTCATGCAGTTTCAAATTCTTGTAAATGTTACATATTGATTTCGTCATCCAGACGTTGTTGAATAAGATCGCAGATCCTAGATTTTTTCATCTCCTCCGAGGGTTGTAAATGTCTTCATAACCATATGTAGAGATCCTGGAACAAACTCTAGGAGTGAGTTCTAAATGATCTTGAGTAGGCATTCCTATTGAGCATTTTCACTAATGTTGCCATAGTGTACAGGATACCCAAAAGGTCTTCTATACCATTTCCTGATATAATGTATCCAATCGTGCCTAGAAATTACTTAACTTGAAACCTTCTAAAGGCGGTACAACTTTGGACAGTTCAGAAATTTCTTGAGCTGTAGGTACGTTTTGAACACACTTCCAGTTTAATGGCTGATCTAAAGTCATAACGCATGTGCTTTGTTTACCTTTCTTGCACACATTTACCGTGTGCAGAAGAGTAGAGTATTACTAGAATACTATTATAATGAAGTCAAGTGACATCTCTGCTAATGTTCTCATTTTAATGCGATTTCTGACGTAGTGGATACATATTACAAAAAGCTTTACAAGCTCGGGGATGCTTCTCTTATCGCAAGTGACCCATTAAGATGTCCATCATTTTAAAGCGCTTTCTCATTACTATATATTATTCATTCGATTTTCATTCTTTCTCAGCTCAGGATCTCGACATCTGCGGTTATTATCTTTTTATCTAAATGTATCCTGATGCCTACAATTAGCAAAACCATAATTTCTGCAGAAAGCCACAGTCGGCAGCCTTGTAGATATGCCATATGAAAGTAATTTTTCAACAGTTTTTAGTCTATTACAGCGTGTAAGTTGCAATTAAAAAATCCTAATCTCACTACGCTTCTTATCAAATATTACTATGTCTGGTTAGTTGTAGTGCATGCTAACTGCTTGCATTCGTTTTGATAAGAGAAGCACAAGTATCTCGACATCTCCTTTTAATAAAATGTCTGAATGTTTCTGTAACTTGGTAATACAATGTTCTTTGAAAACACTCTGAAGTATAGATCTAAGCACATATTTGGTGGTTCGACTTTCTTCTTGCCAATGTTAACGGCTCTTAGCTGGACTGTGCCAGGAATATACTCTAGGCAGTTTGCCATGATTTTCCGCTACATGCAGCGATAATCTATGCAGAATTCAACAGACGAATGGGTGCGTCTATTTTTGTAAAGGAATCTACTTGGTGATCTAGGATGCTCTGGTAACAGTTATGAATAAGCTCGCATACACACCAGGCCAAATCGCTGCCTGGTTCAGTGCTTGGGTGAGTACACATTGTAAGCCTTAACTACTGGCGATTAATCGGGTACATTTTGTGCAGTAGCTTTCTGCTCTTGAGAAGATACCTTTGAGTCGATGGACAGGACACGCAAGCTCTATTCACGTCAGCGAGATGAGGTAGTGTTGAATTTAATAAATAAGAAACAGAAATTCTTCGTGTTGAACATTCCGTCTCAGATATGAAAGGTGTCAAAAGGCTTATAGAATTGGTGCACTAATCTGCTACAGAGGGGAAGCTTACCAGAACTTTACTAACCGGTGACAAAACGTTTAGGAGATCGAGAAATTAAACTCCTCCAATAAGCTTAATAAATATGTGCGATATGGCAGTCTGTAGTCCAGGATGAATCGTGCGAGTCAGAAAGACTTTAAGGTTCCATTGCCTGAAGAATAGTGTGATAGATACGTAGGGTTATCAATATAGCAACTTGATGAAGTGAGTCTAGGTTTCAAAAGATGCCTCGAAATTTTTTATAGACGCAAGTTTAACTTTGAGGCTAATCGAAAGTTTATCGCAGTCACTATTACTTACTTTGGCCACCGAGACAAGCAAAATGTCGAACACTATTCAAAAAGGGGGAAAATTCAGGGCTTGTGGCCCAAGAGGTTGAAGTGAGTCTAGGAAGTTTTACATCCTTCAGGAGTACTTGAGTGAAAATCTGCCAATGTAGCCTAAGTACAAAAAAAAAAAAAAAAAAAAAAAAAATCTGTCATCTCATAATTTTGTTGATGTCTCCGTTCTACACCTCTTCTACCAAGCCTGTATAACTTCTTTGTATCGAGAATCAGTGCTTTACACCGCTATCTTTAGTAATTCATCTTTCGGACTTATTTCACAGGCTAAGAGAAGCGGGCCTGGTTCTACAAGGTAATCACGCCCCTATTTACCTAACGATCTCTTACTAGATTTTGAGGCCAGTAACCTGCATGTGAATCCTTTACAAGTCTAGTATAACTCACACAGAAATTTGTTAAGCTTCGTGGGCTTGTGTCGGAATAGTAGCTTGGTACAGTCGCAAAGAAACAAGGTGCTGAGCAGAAAGCACTGATTCTATTTATGTCGTATAAAACCTAGGGCAATAAGTTGTAACCAACTGTGATCGACGTGTGGTAGAGCTTTCTTTCTTACGACATCGTCTTCGATAAAAATGTAAATGGAATCTTTGCATGTACGGAATATCCAAACTTCGTTTTTTATTAATAGTGTTAAACTTTACTTCGCTTTAGGAGAGTTGAAAACTAAACATCAGTTACATAATTTTATGTGTCCTTGGAGAAGGCAGAATCCTTGGGTTCTATCATCTGCTGTTGAAAATCTTAACATATAAACAATCAAATAATAAACAATTGTTTTAAACGTACAATTGAATGATACTGTAGTACGCATATGTGATATCTAATTGATTTGTTCTTTGGTCGTTACCTTAAATGTGTCCTGCTACGGTTTCGTTTCCTCTGCGGGTACCAAAACAGCTCGTGTTAAAAAATTCCAAAATATCTAAACAGAACAATAAACCAACTTCATTTTTTACACCTTGTCCTTCCACTTTCATTTAAAGTTTCATCAAGATCGTCTTCATGGCATTTTGTTAGGTCTATAAAGCGGGGACGATATCACAATATAATAATCATAACTGATTGGATCAACAATTAAGCCGTTGTCAATGACATATTGGTTTTTACAGCTGTTGTTCGTTATCATCTATATCAGATTTTCTTCCGATCTGCAATTTCTACATGATCTCCCTTGGCAGAATACACAAAACCTTGAATACTTCATATCGGCTCTTTTACACTAACATGTGGTTCGGTCACAATCCTATCTTGCAGTCGCTTTTCATCTTCAGGTATGAAAGATTATCCGGCTGGAGATGATCGTTGCTGTGTGGGTTCACACACCAACCTCTTTCGATTGGGTTCATGCTTAGACCATTTCGCTTCTTGAGTTGGAGGTACTTCCGAATTGAATGTTGCACAGCTGATGTGTTAGTAATGGGAAAAGTGGCCATATTGAAGCTTTGTAACTACTTCCTAGTTATATCTGATATGGCTTATACCACTGAGGACATTTTTTCTTCTCCATCCAGGTGAATAAGAAATGTCTAACCTTACAACTTTGCCAGGATTTACATTTGGATGATTCAATACTCTGACTAACTTGCACATTTTCTTGTCTTTTTGAAGGATCTTGAAACCTGCCAAGTATTCACTGCTGAGTATAGCTGAGGTCGTGTCACAGCCTGTTGGATCATAAAAAAAGTGAAAGCAATCAAAGTATCTGAATGCATCCTGATATCTACAATTAGTAATACCGTTATTTCTGCAGAAAGCAAGTTTCGGAATATTGGACCGGCAACTCAAATCTCCGGAATGGCAACTCAAATCTCCGTTGAGTACGTATATAAATTATGTTAAATTCTATTTTCACCTCATATTTTATGGATATAAATAACAATTAGACATGGAAAGTGCCTAATGAGAAAAAAGAGCTTTCGGGAAATATGTGCAACGATCCAATTTAATTCTGCCATTGATGCCACGACAATTCACTCACAGTTCTTGAGAAACCTGGAGATCTTACTAGACGGCTGTAATGATGCATGCAGTTTTCGATGGAGAAAGGGTAGCTCAAAATGGACAAGAATAATGGAAGAATCTACAAACGGGAAATCTAAACTATTGGTAATAATTACATTCGGTTTACTTAATTAATAGAATTCTTAAAACTACTTACACCCATTGCCAGTATATCAAGGTTGGAAGTTTCTTTAACTAACTTGTAGGAAGCACTAGTTCTCCATATAGGAGATCTGCTTAAGACGTTTGTTTTTGCTGTCAAAAAAATTGTATTTTTCGAAGCAGTGCGCAATTTAATGGATGGTACGTGGTTACATATTTGGTAGTTAAGATCAGTATAGTCTATTTTGCCATGAAAGATCTTGTGTAAAGTAATAAATCAATATTTCTTCTCCTGAGTTCTAATTTTGAAATTTAAAATTTTCAACAAATTAATTGTACCTTTCAAATTTCGGGTAGAATTTTGTTTTCTTAAGTGTAAGAAGCCTTAAAAACTTATTTTGAGTACGCTCAATCAAGAATGAGTATTTCTGTATATTAGGGTTCCATATATTACTACAATATTCTAATTTCGACCTGACGTATGCATAATACTGTACAATTAAAGTTTGGTCATTTTGGAAATCTTTACTGACTCAATAAAAAGTACATCCAAGATTTTTGTAGGCTTCTTTGCAAATAGTTTCAATATGTTGAATAAAGGATAGTTTTGAATGAAAAAAAACTCCCAAGTATCTTATAAAATCAATCTTTTTCAGTTTTTCCAATAAAGCCTGTGATTGTTGACTGTTTCCGAGCTATTCGATGCGTACAAGGACATACAGTAAAGCGATGTTCATTTTGCACTATTAGTTTCTTACGAAACGTTATATTCTCATTTTCTTAATATCAACTATCCCTTCTATTATATGTAATGTTAAGAGGCATTTATGATAGCTGATATCTATACATTTTTCTTTCGGGGGCTTTTGAGGTATTTTTCGTTGAACAATAATATGTGTGGATTTTGTTATGATTTACTGCCTCGCATTCCGTCATATATCTCTGTTATTTTCTTTTTACGAACCGTTTCAGCAACACTTCATCGATCCTGGGGTCTGGGTGATTTGTTTGATAATTGTATTTTGTTATTATTATTGTAGCATCGAATTGTAAAGAATACAGGAACATGTAACATGATTTGGAATCTGCCGTGCTAATTGAACATTACTACAAATTGCGATGGTTTCGGCTTCCGTGGTCTAATGGTAGATAACAAATTCTAATTAGTAGGTGAAGGACTTGACTTTCTCGTATGTTCTTTAGGCAATTACGGCTCAAGAATTGGTGGAATGAAGACAGTAGACGAAAACTGGCTAATCCGAAAACTCCCACTCTCACGGTGTTTGTTTACCACAAAGCTCACATAATACGAGGAGAGATCGATCCGACGACCTCTAGCACCAGATGTGAGTGCTTTACCTACTGAGCCACCGTTGCCCCTCGTCAAGCATCTGTTCGCATTCTACGCAGACTGATCATAATAACTAGTATTTCTTTGATTTTTTCTGTACTTAAAAGGCAGTGTACCCAGGTGTAACACGACGATCGTGATAACATTGCACAGACATAAAGAACATCGAAAATGAAGCGACACGTATTTTTTTTATATCGGCCAACAAGCACATTGAAAGGGTCAAATAGGGGCATAAAAATGGGGTCAAAATGAGATTATGTGGAATATAGCGAGAACGAGAAGAGATATCGGAAAAGGTTAAAAGTACAAAATATTACCCATAGTCGACGCAATTCAATGAGGTAAAACGCGCCCATAAGAAGAGATTAGAACATCCGGAAATGGAGCAATCATGTGTACAACGTTGTCACAATGTGTTACGGAAATGAGCGAAAAGGGTGATAAGGAGCAGGAAGAAAGAAGAAACGAAAACAGAAAATACGTGTTTTTGCTTTGGGTGCATACATCACCCATATGCGAAAGAAACTCAGATTTATCTCAATGCACGAAGATGGGTTAACACGCAGGAAGGATGCAAACGCCGTTCGTATAGGCTAGTCAGCGATACAGTACTGAGCAGTGGGTTGCATATATCGGATAATGGGAACAAAAATTCATAGCACAGTAGAATGTAATAGCCGGTTGTCCACATACGTAAGATAAATAGCAACATTAATATCAGTACCACACATGAGTATCAACATTATATCACTACAAAAATATGCGTACAACGTAACAATATTAGTAACAATTTTGTTTTTGTGTTGCTACTGCTTACACACATTTTCGTTTCCAACATCCATTTCATCGCTGATCTCATTACGCGATATATGCAACCTACTGCGCAGTGCTGTCTCGCTGGCTGTCTATATAAACGGCGTTTGCTTCCTTCCTGCGTGTTATCCCATCTTGGGGCATTGAGATAAATCTGCCTCTCTTTCGCATATGGGTAACATATGCATCCAAAACAATAATACGTAATTTCTGTTTTCGCTTCTTCTTTCTTCCTGCTCCTTATCACCCTTTTCGCTCATTTCCGTAACACATTGTGACCATGTTCTACATGTGATTGGTCATTTCCGGATGTTCTGCTCTCTTCTTATGGGCGCGTTCTACCTCGTTGAATTGCGTCGACTATGGGTAGTATTTCGTACATTTAACATTTTCCGATATCTCTTCTCGTTCTCCCTATATTCCACATAATCTCATTTTGACCCCATTTTTATGCCCCTATTTGACCCTTTCAATGTGCTTGTTGGCCGATATAAAAAAATACGTGTCGCTTCATTTTCGATGTTCTTTATGTCTGTGCAATCTTATCACAATCCGCGTGTTACACCTGGGTACCCTGCCTTGTTAGAGAGTAAAGTATGTACCACCAGACTTGTCAACTCTAACGCGAAGTCGTAGCAGTTATAGTAGCAGAAGTAGTAGTAGTAATAGTAATAGTAGTAAGAGTATGAGTAAAGGAACCCGGCCCGGTTCGGCCCGATTCGCCCCGGAATGTGCCCGGCCCGGTTAGAGCCCGGCTCGAGATTCGGGCCGGGCGGGCCAGGCCGGGTCGTGCCGGGCGGGCCAGGCCGGGTCGTGCCGGGCAAAGAATTCAGATCCATCCGGACCGGGCCAGGCCGTCTTAGGGCCTAGGTTTGCAGGGCTCTGGTTTAAACCCACTGACGTGCGGAATAAAAAGTCTTTAGCTGAGAAAGAATGAATATCGCGGTGAGTTCATACTTTATAGTAAAGAGAAAGCGCGTTAAAATGATGGACAAGTTGATGGGTCACTTGCGATAGGGCAGGCATCCCCGAGCTGGTGAAGCTTTTTGTAATATGCATCTGCAACGTCAGAAATCAACTTAAAATAAGTACGTTAGCAGAGATGTCACTTGACTTCATCGTAATAGTATTCTACAATGTCTGAAAAGAAATATTAATAAGAGATGCGATGATTAGAGAAATAATTTTGAAGATCGACGGGGATGTTCGATTTTTAATTAGTGGTTTAGATTGCAACAGGCGTGCCAATAATTCGAGGGTTCTATTCGAGGTGTCCGGTAAGACTAAATTTCTTATGCAGGCTTATGTCCTTCTTACAATGCGATGACTGTCATTAAAAGATTGCTTTCACTTTTTTCATGATGCAACAGGGTGTGACACGACCTCAGCTATACTCAGCAGTGAATAGTTGGCAGCCTTCAAGTTCCTTCAGAAAGAAAAAGAATTGTGCAAGTTAGTCAGAGTCTTCAACCAATTAAATGTCAATCCTGACAAACTGGTTAGGTCAGACATTTCTTTATTCACCTGTATGGAGACGGAAAAATGTCTCCCAGATATAAGCCATATCAGATATAACAAGGAAGTAGTTACAAAGCTTCAATTAAGCCACTTTTCCCATTACTAACACACCAGCTGTGTTTCATTCAATTCGGAAGTACCTCCAACTTCAGGAGCGAAATGGTCTAAGCCTAAACCCAATCGAAAGAGGTTGGTCTGTGGACCCACACACCTACCATCAGCTCCAGCCGGATAATCTTACTTACCTGTAGATAAAAAGTTACTGCAAGATAGGATTGTGAACGAGCCACATGTTCGTGAAGTATTTAAGGTTTTGTGCATTCTGCCAAGGAAATTCATGTAGGAATGGGAGATCGGAAGATAATCTGATATAGATGATAACGAAAAACAGCTGTAAAAAACCAATATGACATTGAAAACGAATTAATTGTTGATCCAATCAGTTATGATTATTATTTTGTGATATCGTCCCCGCGTTATAGACCTTAAAAAATGGACATGAAGACGATCTTGATGAAACTTTAAATGAAGGTGTAAGGAAAAGCTATAAAACATGCTGGTAGTGTATTTTTCTGTTTACATATTTTGGAATCCTTAACACGAGCTGCTTTGGTACCCGAAGAGAAAACGAAAACGTAGCTGGACACATTTAAGTTAACAGACAATAACCAATTCATTTAGATATCACATTCGCATACTAAAGTATCATTCAATTGTACGTTTATAACAATTGTTTATTGTTTGATTGTTTATATGTTAAGACTTTCAACAGCAGATGCTTGAATCCGAGGATTCTGCCATCTGCAAGGGCACTTAACCCATTAGCGCCGTGCGTGATCATATGATCACAGCAGTTAGTATTTATGAAAATATGCCTTATATAACATACTTTCAGTGGTTTCTTTACGCTTTGTGTTGACTACTAGGAGAAGGTTATGTTAACGATATTCGGACAAAACAAATTCCATATTGCGGCGTGAGTGTAACCTAGAGGTACAGATATCCGCAACGCGCCAGAAATACAAGAAAAATGGCATCGTCCTCGCGGTAAGTATTAAAAAAACAATCTTATGTCTCATCCTTTCAAATTATTTTCTGCTGGCTCATGTTTTAGACATGTCAAAAGTTGTTACAGATTACATTTCACTCATCTGAAAATATATGGGTCATGGTTATTGACGTTTTCCATCAGTGTGATCATATGAACACGCAAGGTGTTTAAGTAGCTTTTTCTCTCTTACATACGTACGTATAGGTGTCAATAATACAGTAAAATTTTGCAGATATATCAATTTAGAACAGTGTGTACATGCTTTCAGTTGACTTACTCTATTCTTTTATATTATTATTATTATTATTATTATTATTATTATTATTATTATTATTATTATTATTATTATTATTATTATTATTATTATTATTATTATTATATTTGAAATGACTTTTGCAACTCCTGTTACTGGTAATTGTATGGTTTTTCCCTTTAGATACAGAGGTCTTTCACTTCAACAAATTCTTGATATTTTAGAATCGGATGTCGTGCATGACATGCAAGACATGCTAAACCTCCGAGACCTAACGTCATTTCGGATGAAGAATCAGTTAAAGGGGATGGAAATGGACAACCTTACAGGGTGCCAACTTACCAGTCATGCTGAAGTTGTTTTTACAAATAATACTCGACTTGGTGAAGATGATGTGACAGCTTTGTCGTTACAACTGCGTTACGTGTAACGGGGTTCAGCCTGTTTTTATTGTCGAACAAAATTTCCAAAATGAAAACAGAAAGTAGTCGTTCGTATGAATTCGGAGAATACTAGCAAGCACATGAAACTTACTAATCAAATGGACCGGGATATCTCATATTATAGAATTAGAATCAAGTCCAAAAAGTGGTGGTGGGCACCTCTCTCTTGGATAATTGACGTATTGCACGAATCGCATGGCTAATGTTGAGAAAAACCACAATACGTACCTCACACTAGAATTTGCAAGACATATTGTACAAACTTATTTACAAAATTATAAAGCCATTTGATTACATGCAGGGCTTCCAGCCATTTCTGAGTCCAACAGTCAACAACACCATGTAAGGGATGACGTTTGTCTTTATGAGGGAAACCACTTAGTGGTTCGGTCTAAGTGTAAACGTTGAGCAACTACACTGAGTTCAAACACAGTACCGACGAAATGTTTCAAATGTAGCATGGGTTTGTGCGCCTACCAACTCTTTTTTTTTTCCATAAAGTCCCATAGATATTGGGCTCCATAACCTGAAAATTCCATAGTCCAAATACTGTGTTTATTTTTGTGTTCTAAAGTGTAACAATTTCTAAGACAATAAATGTCTTTTCTCTTTTACATATGTGTTAATAATTACACAGGGCATCAATTTAATCATGATATACGAAAGTACTTAAACGCCTAGCGTGTTCATATGATCAAGGGGCACCCCAACAAAACCGCTTACGTCACGAACTCAAAATTTCTCGTGAATGGTTTTCACATAAATAACTCAAAATTACAAATTTCACCGAAAATAAAAACAAAAAATAATTTCGGCGTTAATGGGTTAAAATTGTGTATATGCCGTTTAGTTTTCGACTTTCCTTCAAGGAAGTAAAGTTTAACACTCTTAATAAAGAACGACGATTGGTTATTCCATACATGCAAAGACTCCATGTACATTTTTATCCAAGAGAGGGCGTAAGAATGTGACCTCTACTACACGTCGATTACAGTTGGTTTCAACCTATTACCCTAGGTTTTATACGACATAAATATAATCAAACCTTACTGCTCAGCACCTTGTTCATATGCGACTGTTCCAAGCTGCTTTGTAGACAGAACGCCTAGAAAGCTTAACAATTTTCCGTAACAGTTATATTACACTTATGGTCGTAAACTTATTAGGATTCACAGTCAGATTATTGGCCTGAAACTCTAATAGGAGATTTTTTAGGTAATTAGGTACGTGATTACTTTGTAAACAGAGGCTCGTTTCTCTTGGCCCGTTAAAAAAGTCCGGACGATGAATTTATATAGCTAGCGGTTCAAAGCAGTGACTCGCGATAAAAAGAGTGATACAGGCCTGGTACAACACGTGTAGAACACATACATCATCAAAATTATTAATTGACTTTTTTTTTTTTTGTAGTCAGGTCACAGGTAACACTCAACCTGACTTTTTTTTGGCCTGCTATGTATGCGAGCATAACCATGGCCGTTGGCCAGAGCCATCCTAGATCATTAAGTAAATTCCTTTACAAAAATATAAGCACCAAATCGTCTGTAGAATTCTGCATAGATGATAGCTGCATATAGTGGAATATCATGGGAAACTGCCTAGAGTACATTTCTTCCACAGTCCAGCTAAGAGCCGTCAACATTGGCAAGAAGAAAGTCGAAAAACACAGATATGTGCTTAGATCTTAACTTCAGACTTTTTTCAGAGAACATTGCATTACCAAGTTACAGAAAGATTCAGATATTTTATAGAGAGGAGATGTCGGGATACGTGTTGTTCTCTTATCAAAACGAATGCAAGCAGTTACCATGCACTACAACCAACCACACACATAGTAATGTTTGATAAGAAGCGCAGTGAGATTAGGATTTTTCAATGGCAACTTACACGCTGTAATACTCTGAAATTTGTTAAAAAATTACTTTCCTATGGCAAAAGATTATGGTTTATCTACAAGGTTGCCGACTGTGGTTTTCTGCATAAATAATGAATGGTATTACTAATTGTAGATATCACGATGCATTTAGATAGACAATATAAATAGGTGTCGAGAGCCGTCATGATACTTGCATTAGAACGAGTGGAAACGGTTTGCATGCAGTACAACCGACGAAAGCGGGAGGGTTTAAATGGGAAAAATACGGCACCTCAAATTGCTCTTAGGACTTGCCAATTCGAAATATTCGAGTTTAAGCCCTATGACGTGCGAAACAAAAAGCCTTTAGGTGACAAAGAATGAATATAACGGTGAGCTCATAAGGTATAGTAAAGAAAAAGCCAATGATGGAAGAGAATGATGAAAGAATGATGGACAAGTTGATGGGTCACTTGCGAAAGGACTAGCAACCCCGAGGTTGTGAACCATTTTGTAATATGCATCCACTACGTCAGAAATCCCCTAAAAATGAGTACATTAACACAGATGTCACTTGACTTCATTGTAATAGTATTCTACAATGTTTGAAAAAAGATATTAATTACAGATCAAATCGATCTGTAAAAGTTTCGGTGATTAAGGAAATAATTTTGAGGATGGACGGGGATGTTCGATTTTTAATTAATGACTTAGAATGCAACAGGTGCGCCAATAATTCGAGGGTTCCACTTCGAGGTGTCCGGTAAGGTTAAACGACTTATTTTCTTCTTACAATGCTGTCAAATTTTGAAGTCAGCAGTGGACATCGGTCTCTATTACTTAATTCCTATTGGCTTACAGCTAGTAAAGGAATTAAACATTGGATCCGAAGCCGTAGGATTTTGTGTTGTGTACCTAGGTCTTAAAATCGAAGCAGTAGAATGCTTTTAGATCTCCTTAACTCACATTATACAATGGCGTATGATTTAAAAACCTTGGAATTTATTCTCCGTTTAATAAGACGAGGGTGTTACAGACGTATAGCCATGGGAACGAACAGCGGTTTCTATTATGTGGGCCCTTGGGATTGAAAATTGTTGGGAAACCAAATCATTAATAATAACATTAATATCCTTAATCATTAATATCATATAGAAAGATTATATCATTACACCACACTTTGGTTGTTTTGTGAAGACCAGTGATAGTAATTTGTACCGAACACAGGACTGACTATGCCGTAAATATTTTCCACCTAACCGTCTAAGGGAAAATCTCAAAAGAACCTAAAATCGATTGTTTTTTTGTCTCAAGGATCACATCACCGGCCTCAGACCTAAAGTAACGCTGCTTCGGAGGTTAGAAAGTAATGCGTTCCGTAACAAGTTTTTTCATTATACAATCGTGAAAATATTTTTAATGATAGACCGGAACCTAGTGAATCCTACACAACTCTGTATGTACGCCTTAGTGAGCAGCAAGGACGCTAATTAAATGCATATTTGATAACCTCTAGTGTTAACACACAGGAGACTTTCTTTAAATAATATATCAGTAAAAACACAATTCTTTGGATTAAACAGTTACTATCAGGCTAACAATCAAGAACAAAGTGAGAGCGTTATACGTGCTAAGTAGATTTCATCAGCAGGAAGAACTCTAGAATAGTATTGTGGTTGCATATAACATGAAGTATAGCAATTACTTGATTATCATTAACAATTTAATACGTATGTTTTTCACATTTGGTATCCCAACATTTTTCAATCCCAAGGGCCCACCTTAAACAAACCGCTTTACGTTCCCAAAATTATATGACTGTGATATCCTCGTCTTATTAAACGGAGAGTAAATAAACAGTTTTTAAAAAAGTACGCCATTGTATAATGTGTTAAGTAGCTCTAAAAGCACCACTGCTTCTTTTTTAAGACCTAGGTACACAACACAAGATACTGCGGTTTCTGAATCATTGTTGAATATTTTTACTTGGGAATTAAGGAATAGATGGCGACGTCCACTGCTGATTTCTAAATTTCAAAACATTTTTAGCAGGACATAAGTCGCCATAAGCCCTTTAGCTTTACCGGACACCTCAAAATAACACCCTCGAATTTTTGGCACACCTTTTACACCCTACACCTCTAATTAATAACCAAACATCCCCGTTCATCTTCTAAATTATTTCTTTAATATCCGCATCATTTAGAAATCAATTTAATCTCTTATTATTATCTTTTTTCATACATTGTAGAATACTATTAGAATGAAGTCACGTGACATCTATGCTAATGTTCTCATTTTCAAGTGATTTCTGGTGTTTCAGATGCATATTACAATAAGCTTCACAAGCTCGGTGATGCCTGCCCTATCGCAAGTGACCCTTCTACTTGTCCATCATTTTAACGCATTTTCTCTTTACTATACCTAATGAGCTCACCGTGATATTCAGTCTTTCTCATCTAAATACTTCTTGTTCCTCACGTCAGTGGTTTTAAACTCGAATATTTCGAATTGGCAAGTCCTAAGGACAATATGTGCTGCCGAACTTTTCCCATTTCAA
This sequence comes from Thermobia domestica, assembly GCF_964235325.1. Lineage (NCBI taxonomy): Eukaryota > Metazoa > Arthropoda > Insecta > Zygentoma > Lepismatidae > Thermobia > Thermobia domestica. The sequence continues at coordinate 172,127,841 of NC_137460.1, forward strand.
TCCATCCTCTTTCGTCTGTTGTACTGCATGCAAACTGATTCCACTCGTTCTCTTGTAAGTACCGTGGCGAATCTCGACATCTACTGATATTAACTTTTTATCTTAATGCATCGGGATATCTCTAATTAGTATAACCATTATTTCTGCAGAAAGCCTCAGTCGGCAGCCTTGTAGAAAAATCTTAATCTTCTGCCATGTGAAGGTCATAATTCAGTAGCTATTAGTCTATTACAGCTAGTGACTTGCAATTGAAAAAGCATAATCTCTTTACGCTTCTTACCAAATATTACTATGAATGGTTGGTTGTTGTGCATGCTAACTGCTAGCATTCGTTATGATAAGACAACAAAAAATATCTCGCCATCTCCTCTTAGTAAAATGTTATCTGAACGTTTCGGTATCTTAGGAATACTATGTTTTCTGAAAACAGTCTGAAATATAGATCTAGGCACATATCGGCCTATTACGACTTTCTTGCCAATGTTAACGGCTCTACTAAGGAATGTACTCTACGCACATTCCCATGATATTCCGCTAGATGCAGGGAACACCTAAGCTGAATTCTACAGACTATTTGGTGCTTCTATTTTTGTAAAGGAATTTATTTGGTGATCTAGGATGGCTCTGGTCAACGGACATGGATATGCTCGCAAACATATCAGGCCAAATGACAGTCTGCTTTTCTGTTAGAGATGAGTACACTTCGTAAGCCTCAAATACTGCCGATTAATCATGTACATTTTGTACAGTATCTTTCTGGTCTTGAGAGGACAATTTTCTGTCGGTGGGCGGACACGCAAGCTCTATTCACGTCAGCGAGATGAGCTAGTGATGAATTTAATAAATAACATTACAGAAATTCTTCTAGTTGATCATTACGTATCAGATAAGAAAGGTGTCGAAAAGCTAATAGTGTTTGTGCACTAGTCTGCTACACAGCGGAAGCTTATAAGAAATTACTTACCGGTGAGAAAACGTTGAGAATATAGAGAATTTCAAATCCTCCAATAAGCTTGATAAGACTGTTCTATAAGGCACTCTGTGGTGAAAGATGAACCGAGCGAGCCTGTAAGACTTTAAGGTTCTATACCCTAAAGATTAGTGTAAGATATACGTAGCGTTATCAATATAGAATTTGATCAGAGAGTCAAGGTTGCAAAAGACGAATCAAAATTTTTTATATACGCAAGATTAACTTTCAGGCTAATCGTAAGTTCATCGCAGTCTCTATTACTTTCTTTGGCTACCGAGTCGAGCATGTTCTCGTACACTATTCCCAAGGGAAGAAATTCAGGTCTTGTAGCCCAGGATGTGGGAAGTGAGCTTAGGAAGTTTTATATCTTTCAGGTGTACTTGACTGAAAATCTTTCAATGTAACTTAAATGTAAAAAAAATTTTGTCACCTGATAATTTTGTTGATGTCTCTGTTCTACACTTGTTTCACCAATCCTGTATAACTTGTTTGTATCGCGAATCAGTGCTTTACACCGCTAGCTAAAGTAATTCATCGGCCGGAATTGTCTCACAGGCTAAGGGAAGCGGGCCTGGTTCTACAAGGTAATCACGCACCTATTTACCTAAGGATCTCCTACAAGATTCTCAGGCCAATAACCAGCATGTGAATCCCTTACAAGTCATCTATAACTGTTACAGAAAATTGTTAAGTTTCGTGGGCTTCTGTCTGAAAAGTAGCTTGGTACAGTCGCAAAGGAAAGAGGTGCTAAACAGTAAACATTGAGAATCCTTATGTCGTATGAAACCTAGGGCAATAAGTCGAAATTAACTGCGATGGGCGTGTAGTAGAGCTATCAATCTTACGACCCGGTGTTGGTTAAAAATCTACATGGAGTCTTTTCATGTATGGAATATCCAAACATCGTTCTTTATTAAGAGTGTTAAACTTTACTTTCTTGTAGGAGAGTCGAAAGCTAAACGTCAGTTACACGATTCTAAATTTCCTTGCCGATGGCGGAATCCTCGGAGTCGATCGTATGCTATTGAACGTCTTAACATATAAACACTCAAATAATAAACAATTGTTATAAACGTACAATTGAATAAACGTAAATTCTGATTAAAAATTACTTTCCTATGGCATAACAAGGATGCTACTGTAGCTTTCTGCATAAATATTGGTGTTACTAATTGTAGATATCAGGATACATTAAGATAATAAGATAATAACAGTAGATGTCGAGATGCGACATGATACTTGCACTAGAACGTGTGAAATCTGTTTGCATGCAGTACAACCGACGAGAGCGGGAGGGTTTAAATGGGAAAGGTACGGCAGCTCATATTGTCCTTAGGACATGCAAATTCGAAATATTCGAGTTTAAACCCTGTGACGTGCGGAACAAAAGTCTTCAGCTGAGTAAGAATTAATATCACGGTGAGCTCATAGGTTATAGTAAAGAGAAAGCGCGTTAAAATAATGAACAGGTTGATAGGTCACTTGGGATAGGAAAGGCATCCCCCAACTTTTAAAGCTTTTTTGTAATATGCATCCAGAACGACAGGAATCGCCTTAAAATGAGAACATTAGCAGAGATGTTACTTGACTTCATTGTAATAGTATTCTACAATTTCTGAACAGAGAAATTAATAAGCTATTAAACCTATCTCTAAGTGATGCGGTGATTAAAGAAATAATTTTCAGGATGGACGTGGATGTTAGATTTTTAATTAGTGGGTCAGAGTGCAATAGACGCGCCAATAACTCGAGGGATCCATTTCAATCTGTGCAGTAGGCTAAACGGCTTATGCCGACTTATGTTCTTCTTACAATGCTGTGAAATTTAGAAGTAGCAGTGAATATCAGCATGTAATTTTTAATTCGTGTTGGCTTATAGCTAGAAAAGAAATTCAACAATGAATCGGAGGCCGCAGTATCTTTCGTTGTTTACCTAGGTCCTTAAAACGAAGCAGAAGTGCTTTTAGAGCTACTTAACTCACACTATACAATGGCGTACCATTTAAAAAAACTTGGATTTTTTCTCCCCTTCATAAGACGAGGGTATGACAGACGTATAGCTTTGGGAACGATTAGCGGTTGGTTTTAGATGGGCCCTTGGGATTGAAAAATGTTGGGATACCAAATGTAAAAAAAAATATTATTAATTTATCAATGATAATCAAGTAATTGCTACACTTACCGTTTATATGCAACTACAATACTATTCTAGAGTGCTTCCTGCTGATGAAATCTACTTACAACGCATAACGCTCTCACTTTTTTCTTGATTGTTAGTCTGATACTAACTGTTTAATCCAAAGAATTGTGTTTTTACGGATATATTGTTTAAAGAAAGTCTCGTGTGTGTTAACACTCGAGGCTATCAAATATGCATTTAATTTTCCGATTTTATGCTGTAAAACTTGCTATGACCCAAATAAAGAATCGATGACCCAAATAAAGAATCGATTTTAAGTTTTTTGAGATCTTCTTATACACGGTCAGGTGGAAAATATTTACGGTATAGTAAGTCCTGTGTTCGCTATCAACTTAGTAACACTGGTCATCAGAAAGCAACGATACTTTCGGCTAATCAAATAAGCTTTTCATATAAACTCACGCTTTGATATATATAAGCTTTGATTAGTAACTAAGTGAGACACATTTCACACAGCAGAAAAAGTCATTAATTTCAAAAGTCTCTTGGTGAAAATTCTCCATATCCAAGTTCTAGAATGATTTCACGGTAGAATTGTGTTGATAAGAATATCGTATCATATTTCGTCGTTCTGACATCTTCTTTCCCTCTAATGCTATAGACTCAGGTTCTTGTTGGGTCAATGCTGTCTTACTAGGAAGTTTTAATCAAGTCTTCACTCGCGTATCGCGTCTCGATTTCCTATTCTCAAACAACCTTTGGATAGCTATTCATCTTGTGAAAGCTTCGCCACAACGATTGTGTAATGGTGAGATACACATCTTTCCTTTTGATATAAACTGTGTAGTCCCTATGTATTTCTTCAATATTTCAACATTAAGAACTAATACTATATATACTACATTTCTGCGTACAGTAAATAATTGCAAGAAAAGTGAAAAAAGCACATGCGTTGTGACATTAGATCAGCCATTATACTTGAAAGGTGTTCAAATCGTACCTCAGCTCAAAAAATTTCTAATCGTTCCAAAAATTACCTCCTATAAGAGGTTTGCAATTAAGTAATTTCTTGGCACGATTGGATACATTATGTCAGGAAATGATATAGAAGAACTTTGGTGTATCCTGAACACTATGACAACTTTAGCGAAAATACTGAATGACCATGCCTACTCAAGATCATTGAGAACTCAGTTCTAGACTTTGCTCGTTGAGCTCTACAGGTGGTTATGAAGACATTTACAACCGTCGGAGGAGATGACAAAATCTAGAATCCGCGATCTTATTAAAGAACGTCTGGATGGCAACATCAATATGCAACATTTACAAGAAAGTGAAACTGCATGACAAAAACCATTTTAGGGAATCTCTAAATTAGGACGGTTACATTTTCCGAACCGTTAACTTTAGCTGCTGTATATAGAGAAGGTCATAATCGTATTGCAATTCATCCCAAATGACTAGATAGAACAGGGGACTAAAAACTTCATTTGAAGGAAATTAAATAAAGCTTCCCGTTTTCTCACGCAGCTGGTCATCTTTTCTATGAAAAATTTGCACATCACTATACTCAACAGATGGAAGCCTTGAAGGCAAATACGGCATCAGAGTAACAGATTTTAAAAACTCAAGGAACATTCACAATTCGCAGGAATTCGCCTTCTTGAGCGAAGTTCAAAGTGACATGATTATCGAACAGTGCTTAATTAAGGGCAAGAAATTTTCTCGGGGATTAACTCAACGTCAGACACAACATTAGCAAAATTAATCCTTCATTCTCAAATACTGTTACCATAACAGAAGTTCTACAAGACTTTTGTTCTCATCAGTTTATCAGTTCAGCAGTTATCAATTCATCGGCCGGATTTGTTTCACACACGAAGAGAAGCGGGTCTGGTTCTACAAGGTAATCACGTACATAATTACCTAAGGAACAACTGTTATTTTTTCCGCCCAATAACCTGCATGTGAATCCTTTTACAAGCTTACGACCATAAGTGTAATATAAGTGTTACGGAATATTGTTAAGGTTCGTGGCCTTGTATCTAAAAAGCAGCTTGGTACTGTCGCAAAGGATCAAGGTGCTGAGCAGTAAGCATTGATTGTTTTTATAGCGTATAAAACCTAAAGAAATTAGTTGAAACCAACTGGGATCGACGTGTTTTAGAGGTTTCAGTCATACGCCCCCTCTTGGATAAAGTGTACATGGAGTCTTTGCATGTACCGCATATCGAAACATCGTACTTTATTAAGAGTGTTAAACTTGACTTTCTTTTAGGAGAGTCGAAAACTAAACGGCAGTTACACAATTTTCTGTGTCCTTGCTGACTGCAGAATCCTTGGAATCAATCATCTGCTGTTGAACGTCTTAACATATAAACAATCAAACAATAGAAATTTTTATAAACGTACAATTGAGTGTTACTTTACAGCGCGAAAGTGATATCTAAATGAATTGGTTCTTGCTCGTTGACTTGTGTGTGTCCTGCTACGGTTTCGTTTCCTCTTCCGGTGCCAAACCAGTTTGTGTTAAAGGATTCCAAAATATGTAAACAAAAGAATGAACAACCTTGATTATTTAACCTTTTCTTACACCTTAATTTAAAGTTTCATCAAGATCGTCTTCATGTCCATTTTGTTAGGTCTATAATGCGAAGACGATATAACAAAATAATAATCATAACTGATTGGATCAACAAATAAGCAGTTGAGAATGACATATTGCTTTTTTACAGCTGTTGTTCGTTATCATCTATATCAGATTGTCTTAAGATCTGTCATTTCTACATGAAGTCCATTGGCAAAATGCACAAAACCTTGAATACTTCATATCGGCACCTTTACACTATGTGGCACGTTCACAATCTTATCTTGCAGTCACTTTTTATCTACACGTGAATAACATTATCCGGCAGGGACCACACACCTACCTCTTTCCATTGGGTTGAGGATTAGAAAATTTACTGCTGGAGTTAGTAGGGGGAAAAGTGGCAATATTTAAGCTTTGTAACTACTGCCTTGTTATACCTGATATGGATTATACCAGGGAGGAGATGTTTCCTTCTCCATACAGACGAATAAGAAATGTGTAGTCTTACCATTTTGTCAGGATTGAGTTTTGGTTGGTTGAAGACTGACTAACTTGCACAATTTTTCTTCTTTATGAAGGGACGTGAAAGCTGAAAACTATTCACTACTGACAAGGAAGGGTCACGCAGTGGCTCCGCTGAGATCCGAACGAGACAATTGTGTTTGCATTTGATATGTTATAATTAGACGAATCCCAAAGTTATACGTGCCACCGAGCGGAATATCGTGAGTTACTACATATTTTGTAATGTAAGAACTACAAAAAAATTACCTGGCATAATAGTTTGAACCGAGTCATTTCTTCGAAAACGGTTGAGTAAGTGGAAAACTCGGCCAACACGTATCCCATCAGTTTCAACGACAAACATTTTTGGGCTAAAAACTTTGTCCCAGGGTCCCCCGCAGGGTCCCAGACGGGGTCCAACTCAAAATTTTCAAATGGCAAGGGGGGTTAAGTGGCACATCATTTGAAAGGTGTTGTAAAATGCAATAAAATGCAGCAAGTCTCGACTCTCTACAACAACCCTGTGCAAAATGGCGGTGTGTCAAAGTGTAAACGAAAACTTCATTGAAAAGTCCATGGTCACCCCTATAAATCGGAAACGGTAAGGCAAATGTGAAAACAGGAAAGGATGTGTGGCATTATTTTCAAAGTACAACGATTAAAGTGAAAACGTCTTGTCCCAGGGTCCCCACATGGTCCCAGGTGGGGTCCAACTAAAAAGTTTAAAATGGCAAGAGAGGTAGGACATCGTTTGAAAGCTGTTGTTAAGTGAAAGAAGACGGAGCGCATCTCGACTTTCTACGACAACCCTGTCCAAAATTGCGGTAGGTCAAAATGTAAACAAAAGCTTAATTGAAAATCTATTGCCACCTTGAATCCAAGAGGGCCGCTTCAAACCTATATCGAAAGGAAAAGCGTACCAAACTGTTGAAGCTAGAAAAACAAATTTGGCATTAATGTTGATTAGTAAGTGACTAAAATATGCAAAATGTTCAAAAGCGCAACATCCTGAGCTCAAAATGCCGCACTATGTATCGAACGTATATCCAGCTCACACCAATGGTGTTGAAGAAGCGAACGTTTATGGTTAATAGTAGATATCCACAAAATACCAAAGAGTATAATCTGTATAATTCAATGTGGGTGCCAGCGTGAAAAATGAGTTTGTATATAAATGTGTTATTTCTTGGAATACTGTGACCAAACCAACAAAGTTTGACGCAGCTCGATGTACTGAATTGAGTTACACATGTTTGGTACTACTCGCCAATCTTGCAAATGATTTTTTTTTTTGTATATTTGGTATTGCTTGAAGTATTGCGATCAAACCAACGAGTGACATACAAATGTAATCATCACGAATACGTTACAATAGAGCCCCCGACCTACTGGTGCATCAAGTTCTTTCTGAATGAACTACGTACGAAAAAATTAGAAAAATACCCGAAGGTATTCAACTTTTCTTTAGCAGTATGAGTTGTGTGTTCATCGCATATTCGATATATTCAAGTAAATAATGTCCAGAGAACCGTGACGAACGTGCATTAAGAACAAAATATATATATATGTTGTTACCGAATGAAATAATAGTTGAAGAGAATCGAAATTCAATTGTTCTTTAGTCTTCCTATTATTTCTAAATACATAATAGAGAAAAATAGAGATTTAGATTTCTACTATGAATGACATAGGTTTTAAGCGGCCATCTTGGATTCAAGGTGGCTATAGTTTTTCAATTAAGCTTTTGTTTACATTTTGACCAGACGCAGTTTTGCACAGGTTTGTCGTAGAAAGTCAAGACTTGATCCATCTACTTTCATTTAACAAGATCTTGCAAACGATGAGCTTCTTAACCTCTCTTGCCATTTAAAACTTTTTAGTTGGACCCCACCTGTGACCCTGTTGGCACCCTGGGACAAGACGCTTTAACTCAAATTGCTATACTTTGAAAATAATGCCACACTCCCTTTCCTATTTTCATATTTGTCTCACCGTTTCCGATTTATAGGGATAACCAAGGACTTTTCAATTGTTTTTGTTTACATTTTGACCCGTCGCCATTTTGCACAGGGTTGTCGTAGAGAGACGAGACTTGCTGCATTTTCTTTCATTTTACAACAGCTTTCAAATGATGTGCCACTTAACCCCCCTTGCCATTTCAAAATTTTGAGTTGGACCCCGTCTGGGACCCTGCGGGGGACCCTGGGACAAAGTTTTTAGCCCAAAAATGTTTGTCGTTGAAACTGATGGGATACGTATTTTCCGAGTTTTCCATTTACCCAACTGTTTCCGAACAAATGACTCGGTTCAAACTATTCTGCCAGCTTTGTAGCTTTTATATTCCAAAATATGTAGTAACTCACGACATTCCGCCCGGTGGCACGTATAACTTTGGGATTCGTCTAATTATAACATATCAAATGCAAACACAATTGTCTCGTTAGGATCTCAGCGTGCCACTGTGTGACGCTTCCTTGTGAGTACAGCTGAGGTCGTGTCATAGCCTGTTGCATCATGAAAATGTGAAAGCAATCTTTTAATGACGCTAAAAGTTTTTTTAAATTTAATAATTTGGTAGCATTTCCTTTCAGTACAGCTTGTATGTGCCCTTAAAAGTATTATCAACAGCTCATAAAGTCTTCTAGTAAGGTTATTAGAAGATCTGAATCAGACCCATCAACAGGTACAGATTTCGTGTTTGTAGTTTCTTCCATTATTCTTGTCCATATAAAGCTACCTTTACTCCTTCGAAATCTGCTTGAATCATTGGAAGCCCTCTAGTTTTGATCTCCAGGTTTCTCAAGAACTGTGATTCAATTTTCGTGGCTTCAAAGGCAGATTTAAATTGGATTGTTGCAGATATTTCCCGAAAGCTCTTTTTTGTCTTTTGGTACTTTCCGTGTCTAATAGTAATTTATATCCATAAAATATAAGGCGAAAATAGCGCTTAACATAATTTATATACGTAGATAAAGCAGATTTGAGATGCCATTTTAGTCCACACCATTGCATGTACAAAAACTCTTCCTCCTACGTGTGAGTTTTAAAACCCAACAAAAGAGTAAGACTGGAATATACCGCATTCGAATTGCCATTCTTTCGCGTTGAGATATTTTCACACAAGGAAGGTGGCATTAGCTCAACGTGCCGCTCAGATAATAAACTGTTTCTTTCAAAAGACTATAGAACTTCTTTTGTCGTAAACTTGCTAACGTTCTGTCTGACGTTGAGTTAATCCCCCAGAAAAAATTGTGGCCTTCGTTAAGCACTGTTCGATAATCATATCACTTGGAACTTCGCTCAAGAAGCCCTCTTTTTCTTCGAATTGTGAATGTTGCTTGACTTGTTAATATCTTCTAATCCTCTGATACCGTATTTGCCTCCTAAGCTTCCATCAGTTGAGATTATTAATGTGATAATTTTGCATAGAAAAAATGACCAGCTGCGTGAGAAAACGGAAGCATTAATTCAATTGCCTACAAATGAAGTTTCTAGTCCCCTGTTCAATGTAGTCCCTTTGGATAAATGGCAATACGATTATGACCTTCTCTATATACTGCAGCCAAAGGTAACGTTTCTGAAAATGTCTCCGTCTTAATTTTGAGACTTCCTTAGATGTTTTTTGCCATGCAGCTTCATTAACTAGTAAATGTTGCATATTGATTTCGTTATCCAGACGTTGTTAAATAAGATCGCAGATCCCGTTAACCCCAAGTTTCTATCTCTATTTGTAAACAATTTGATATTACTGAACTTAGCCCCCGAAAATCTTGAAAAAATCCCAAAATATGGTAGCACTAACGTTAGTGCTTAGTGTGTTTAAGTGCACTAATAATGCACTAACAATTGCCCTTAACTCTACGTTCCTATCTCTATTTGCTCAAAATTTGATATTTCTGGTTGGCCGCCCACAAAAAATCTTGAATAAATCCCAAAATGCGGTAGCACTAACGTTAGTGCCTAGTGCGTTTAGAAGCACTAACGATGCACTAACGATTGCCGTTAGCTCTATATTTCTACCTCTATTTGAATAGAATTAGATATTTTTTGAAGTTGGCCCCTCCACCAAAAATCTTGAATAATACCCAAAATATGGTAGCAGTAACGTTAGTGCTTAGTGTGTTTAAGTGCACTAACGATTGCCGCCAACCTCGTGTTTCTACCTCTATTTGTATAGAATTTGATATTTCTGAAGTTGGCCCCCCCTCTAAAAATTTTGAATAATTCCCAAAATATGATAGCACTAACGATAGTGCTTAGTGTGTTTATTTGCACTAACGATGCGCTAATTTTTTTGAAAATCTGTCCGCATAAAGATGGTTGGGGAAGCTAACTTCATATGAAGTTGGCCCCCACCAAAAATCTTTAATATCTCGTAAACGCTGATGGCACTAACGTTAGTTCTGAGCGCACTAACGATGCATTAACGATGTGCAATGTTTGGTGTAATTTGGGAGAGGTGGGGGCCAACTTCAGGCACGTGACATCTGTGCTAATATTCTAATTTAAGGCTATTTCTGACGTAGTGGATGCATATTACAAAATGGTTCACAATCTCGGGGATGCTTGTCCTATCGCAAGTGACCCATCAAGTTATCCATCATTTGAACGTTCTTTCTCTTTACTATATCTTATGAGCTCACCTCGATATTAATTCTTTGTCAGCTAAAGACTTCTTGTTCCGAATGTCAATGAGTTCCAACTCGAATATTTCAAATTTACAAGTCCAAAGGACAATATGAGCAGCCGTACTTTTCCCATTTCAACCCACCCGCTCTTGTCGGTTGTACTCGGATGGACAGAACACAAAAGCTCTGTTCACATCAGCCCTTGTCGTGTCGTCTCTGGTATAAGCCATATCAGGTATAACAAGGGAGACACACAAAGCTTCAATATGGCTACTTTTCCCACTACAAACACGGCAGCTGTGACGCATTCAATACGGAAAGAGGTTGGTGTGTGGACCCACACAGCTACCATCAGCACCAGCCAGATAATCTTACTTACCTGTAGGTAATAAGCGACTTCTAGATAGGATTGTGACCGAGCCACATGTTAGTGTAAAAGAGCGGATATGAAGTACATTTGCGGTTTTGTGCATTCTGCCAATGGAGATCATGTACAAATGGCAGATCGGAAGACAATCTCATATAGATGATAACGAACAACAGCTGTAAAAAAACCAATATGTCATTGACAACGGCTTAATTGTTGATCCAATCAGTTTTGTCCCCCCCTTATAGACCTAACAAAATGGACATGAAGACGATCTTGATGAAACTTCTAATGAATGTGGAAGGTCAAAATATAAAAATTGATGTTTGTTTATTGTTCTGTTTACATTTTTTTGGAATCCTTTAACACGATCTGCTTTGGCACCCGAAGAGAAAACAAATCGTAGCAGGACACAACAATGTTTATTATTTGATTATTTATATGCAAAGATGTATAACAGAAGATGATTGACTCCAGAGATTCTGCCATCTACAAGAATACATAAAATTATGTAACTACCTTTTAGTTTTGAACTCTCCTAAAGCAAAGTAAAGTTTAACACTCTTAATAAAGAACGAAGTTTGGATATTCCGTACATGCAAAGACTCCATGTACATTTTTATCTAAGACGATGTCGTAAGAAAGGAAGCTCTACTACACGTCGATCACAATTGGTTTCAACTTATTGTCCTAGGTCTTTACCACATAAGTATAATCAATGCTTACAACTCAGCATCTCGTTCCGTTGCGACTGTACGAAGCCACTTTTCAGTCAGAAGCCCACGAAGCTTAACAATTTTCTGTTACAGTTATGGTCGTAAGCTTGTAAAGGATTCACATGCAGGTTCTTGGCCTGAAAATCTTGTAGGTGATCCTTAGGTAAATAGGGGCGTGATTACCTTGTAGAACCAAGCACGCTTCTCTTAGCCTGTGCGACAAGTACGGAGGATGAATTACTAAAGCTATCGGTGAAAAGCACTGATTCGCGATACAAAGAAGTAAAGAGGCTTGGTAGAACAGGTGTAGAACGGAAACATCAACAAAATTATCAGGTGACAGATTTTATTTGTGTACTTAGGTTACATTGGGAGATTTTCAGTCAAGTACTCCTGAAAGATATAAAACTTACTAGGCTCACTTCCCACATCTTGGGCCACAACCCCTGAATTTCCCCCTTGGGAATAGTGTTCGAGAACATGCTCGTCTCGGTGGACAAAGTAAGTAATTGAGATTGTGATAATCTTTCGATTAGCCTGAACGTTAAACTTGCGTCTATAAAAAAATTTGAGGCATCTCTTGAAACAGTGACTCACTTCATCAAGGTGCTATATTGATGCTACGAATCTATCACACTAATCTTCAGGCTATAGAACCTTAAAATCTTTCTGACTCGCACGGTTCATCTTGCACAACAGACTGCCATATCGCACACTTTTATAAAGCTTATGAGAGGATTTGAATTTCTCGATCTTTTAACGTTTTCTCACCGGTGAGTAAGGTTCTGGTAAGTTTCCTCTCCGTAGCAGATTAGTGCACCAACTGTATAAGCGTTTTGACACCTTTCATTTCTGAGACGGAAAGATCAACAAGAAGAATTTCGGTATCTTATTTAATAAATTCAACACTACCTTATCTAGCTGACGTGAACAGAGCATGTGTGTCCTTTCCATCCGAGTACAACCGACAATAGCGGCGGATTGAAATGGAAAAAGTACGGCTGCTCATATTGTCCTTAGGACTTGCAAATTCGAAATATTCGAGTTTGAACCAATTGACATGCGGAACAAGAAGTCTTTAGCTGAGAAATAATTAATATCGAGATGAGCTCATAAGATATAGTAAAGAGAAAGCGCGTTAAAATGATGGACAACTTAATGGGTCACTTGCGATAGGACAAGCATCCGCGAGCTTGTGAACCATTTTGTAATATACATCCACTATGTCAGAAATCGCCTTAAATTAGAATATTAGCACAGATGTCACGTGCCTGAGGTTGACCCCCTCCCCACGTGCTACGTTAGTGCATCGTTAGTGCACGTTAGTGCGCCCAGAACTAACGTTAGTGCTATCAGCGTTTACGAGATATTAAAGAGTTTTGGTGGGGGCCAACTTCATATGAAGTTAGACCACCCAACCATCTTTATGCGGACAGATTTTCAAAAAAATTAGCGCATCGTTAGTGCACATAAACACACTAAGCACTACCGTTAGTGCTATCATATTTTGGGAATTATTCAAGATCTTTAGTGGGAGGCCAACTTCAGAAATATCAAATTCTATACAAATAGAGGTAGAAACTCGAGGTTAGCGTCAATCGTTAGTGCACTTAAACACACTAAGCACTAACGATTGCCGTTAACTATGTTTCTACCTCCATTTGAATAGAATTTGATATTTCTGAAGTTGCCCCCCAACAAAAAATCTTGAATAAATTCCAAAATATGGTAGCACTAACGTTGGTGCTTAGTGCGTTTAAGTACACTAACGATGCACAACAATTTCCGTTAGCTCTATGTTTCTACCAGTATTTGAATAGAATTTGACATTTCTGAAGTTGGCCCCCCCACCAAAAATCTTCAATAAATCCGAAAATTTGGTAGCACTAACGTTAGTGCTTAGTGTGTTTGAGAGCACTAACGACGCACTAACGATTGCCGCTAACCTCGTGTTTCTACCTCTATTTGTATAGAATTTGATATTTCTGAAGTTGGCCCCCACCGAAAATTTTGAATAAATCATAAAATTTGATAGCACTAACGTTAATGCTCAATGTGTTAAAGTGCACTAACGATGCCTTAAGTTTTGTGAAAATATGTCCGCATAAAGATGAAGTTGGCCCACTCACCTAACATCTTCAATATCTCGTAAACGATCATAGCACTAACGTTAGTTCTTAGTACACTAACGTGCACTAACGATGAGCAATGTTTGGTGTAATTTGGGAGAGGTGGGGAGCAAACTTCAGGAACGTCAAGATGTCACTTGAGTTTATTGAAATAGTATTTTACTAATACTCTACTCATCTGCATACAGTAAATGTGTGCAAGAAAAGTAACCAAAGCACATGCGTTACGACATTAGATCAGTTATTATACTGGAAGGGTGTTCAATCCGTACCTGCAGCATATATTATGTCAGGAAATGATGTAGAAGACCTTTTGGGCATCCTGTACACTATGGCAACTTTAGTGAAACTGTTCAATAGCCATGCCTAATTAAGATCATTTGGAACTCACTTCTAGAGCTTGCTCCGGGACCTCTACATGTCGTTATGAAGACAGTTACAACCCTCGGAGGAGATTACAAATTCTAGGATCTGCGATCTTATTTAACAACGTCTGGATAACGAAATCAATATGCAACATTTACTAGATAATGAAGCTGCATGGCAAAAAAATCTAAGGAAGTCTCAAAATTAAGACGGTGACATTTTCAGAAACGTTAACTTTGGCTGCAGTATATAGAGAAAGTTATAATCGTATTGCCATTAATCCAAAGGGACTACATTGAACAGGGGACTAGAAACTTCATTTGTAGGCAATTGAATTAATGCTTCCGTTTTCTCACGCAGCTGGTCACTTTTTCTATGCAAAATTTGCACATTATATATCTCAACTGATGGAAGCTTAGGAAGCAACCATCTCACAGGATTAGAAGATATTAACAACTCAAGGAACATTCACAATTCGCAGAAAAAGAGGCCTTCTTGAGCGAAGTTCCAAGTGATATGATTGTCGAATAGTGCTTAACGAATGCCACAATTTTTTCTGGGGGATTAACTTAACGTCAGACAGAACGTTAGCAAGATTAATCCTTCTTTCCCAAATACTTTTACGACAAAAGAAGGTCTTTTGAAGGAAACAGTTTATCATCAGAGCGGCACGTTGAAGTAATGCCTCCTTCCTTCTGTGAAAATATCTCCACGCGAAAGATTGGCAATTCAAATGCAGTAAATATTCCAGTCTCACTCTTTTGTTGGGTTTTAAATCCCACACGTAGAAGGAAGAGTTTTTCTACACGCAATGGTGAGGACTAAAAATGGCAACTCAAATCTGCTTTATCTACGTATATAAATTATGTTAAGCGCTATTTTCACCCTATATTTTATGGATATAAATTACAGTTAGACACGGAAAGTACCAAAAGACAAAAAAGAGCTTTCGGGAAATATGTGCAATGATCCAATTTAAATCTGCCATTGAAGCCACGAAAATTGAATCACAGTTCTTGAGAAACCTGGAGATCAAAACTAAAGGGCTTCAAATGATGCAAGCAGATTTCGAAGGAGTAAAGGTAGCTGTATATGGACAAGAATAATGGAAGAAACTACAAACACGAAATCTGTAGCTGTTGATGGGTCTGATTCAGATCTTCTAAGAATCTTACTAGAAGACTTCATGAGCAGTTGATGATACTTTTAAGTGCACATACAAGCTGAACTCAAAAAAAATGCTACCAAATTATTAAATTTAAAGAAATTTTAACGTCATTAAGAGATTGCTTTCACTTATTCATGATGCAACAGGCTGTGACACGACCTAAGCTATACTCAGTAGTGAATAGTTTGCAGCCTTCAAGTCCCTTCATAAAGAAGAAAAACTGTGCAAGTTAGTCAGTCTTCAAACAACCAAAACTCAATCCTGAAAAAATGGTCAAGATTACACATTTCTTATTCGTCTGTGTGGAGAAGGAAACATATCCTCTCTGGTATAATCCATATCAGGTATAACAAGGGAGTAGTTACTAAGCTTAAATATTGCCACTTTTTTCCCTACTAACACGCAAGTGTGCAGCATTGAATTTGGTAGTACCTCCAACTCCAGCAGTAAATGGTCTAATCCTGAACCCAATCGAAAGAGGTAGGTGTGTGGTCCCTGCCGATTAATGTTATTCTCGTGTAACGAAAAAGTGACTGCAAGATAGGATTGTTAAGGCGCCAATGTCCTATATATAGGACAGTGATAAAATATGTCAGTATTCAACACTGATTAATCAAATAAAATTTGTTCCTGTATGCGCATGATCGGAAAGGCACATGCTTTTTTCCAATATGGTTTGTGGGAAATTGGTGCAATTTAAATGGAACTATTGTACCCTGAAATAGCTGAAATTTTTACTGTCGATCAAGATTAACTTGTCGTATCAATAAAACATGAAAAAAATGAATAAATCTAAGGTAAGCACTTATTTTATACTCTCCAAATATTATTATTTCTTGTTTTATTATTGTTTAAATCCGCAACATAAAATCTTTTGATATAGAGACCTTGTTTTTCTAGTGTCCTGTATACAGGACATTGGACACTTGACCTACCGCTTTTTAACATATTTCAATTCTGACTAAATATACTAAGTAAACTTTATGTATGCAGTAATTATAAAATACAAGATTTTTATTCTAAAATAAAGCATAATAAACTTAAAACGTAAATTAGCAACAGGTGGACCTTCAGCATGCATTACTATTCCTTTACAGAAATATTACTATGCCATTACTCTCGTTGTCTCCAGCAACAAGAATTCACCCAGGAACACAGAGATTCTGTAGAAAGTGTCCAGAACGAAAAGTAAGCAAACATACGTTAATACGAAATCACGAAAGAAAGCAAAGAAGATGCAAAACCGAAGAAAATGGTAACATCGTACCATCAATGTAATGTTGGTTTTCGCATAGTGCCATGCTTTGATGATTATGATCGCTAATGTAAAAATGCTGTGTATTGATTTTAGAACATAATATACCAGTATGTAATCTTGCAAAAATAGTAGTTTAATAAAACTGGCGTGAGTCGAAATCACGTATAATTTTTACTTTTTAAATATTATCAACCTAAATTGCCAATGTCCTATATATAGGACAGATTGTACTAGACGTACCCCGGTACACACAACCGTACCTTCTTCTTTTTTGAATATGTGTTAATGTATAAGAAAATATGTAACATGCAATCAAATATACGCAGTTGAAAAATTGTGGCATCAAATGGGTTAACGTGCCACATAGTGTAAAGGAGCCGATATGAAGTATTCAAGGTTTTGTGCATTCTGCCAAAGGAGTTCATGTAGAAATGTCAGATCTGAAGACAATTTGATATAAATGATAACGAACAACAGCTGTAAAAAACCAATATGTCATTCTCAACGGCCTATTTGTTGATCCAATCAGTTAGGATTATTATTTTGTGATATCGTTTTTGCATTATTGACCTAACAAAATGGACATGAACACGATCTTGATGAAACTTTAAATTAAGGTGTAAGGAAAAGGTTAAAACATTAAGGTGGTATATTGTTCTGTTTACATATTTTGGAATCCTTTAACACAAACTGCTTTGGCACCCGAAGAGGAAATGAAACCGTAGCAGGACACACACAGGTCAACGAGCAAAAACCAATTCATTTAGATATCACTTTCGCGCTCTAAAGTAACATTCAATTGTACGTTTATAAAAATTTCTATTGTTTGATTGTTTATGTTAAGAGGTTCAACAGCTGATGGTTGACTCCGAGGATTCTGCAGTCAGAAGGACACAGAAAATTGTGTAACTGCCGTTTAGTTTTCGACTCTCCTAGAAAGAAGTCAAGTTTAACACTTAATAAAGAACGATGTTCCGACATGCGGTACATGGAGAGACTCGATGTACACTTTTTTCAAAGATGGGGCGTATGAATGAAACGTCTAAAACACGTCGATCCCAGTTGGTTTCAACTAATTTCTTTAGGTTTTATACGCTATAAAAACAATCAATGATTACTGCTCAGGACCTTGATCCTTTGCGGCAGTATCAAGCTGCTTTTTAGATAGAAGGTCATGAACCTGAACAATATTCCGTAACAGTTACATTTATTTCACTTATGGTCGTAAGGAAATTTTCTATAATATAAGAACCTTTCGATGGTCGTTATTACTGACGTAATAAAAACTAAATGACGAAAGCAATTGTCGTAAATTTTCATATATTTCAAATTATATGAGTCGATTTTGTACAGGAAATGGAGATTTTAGGCTAGTATAAATTAATAATATTGTCGTTATTTCTCAGGCCTTTGCAATTGATATGTGAGTCTACTCGGAAGGGCCAACGGAGTGTTTCCAATCAGATGTGGACTCTTATAAATGTAACACTCCTCTCGCTCTGTTGCGTGAACTCACTTTTCTATCTTAAATATCTGTAAATTTTAAGAATTGCGTTCTTTCATTTTGTTGTTAAACATGCCTTCTTCAAGGGATCAACAAGTGTCTGACCCAGATTCAAAGAACTTTGCCCCTACTGAAGAGATCAGCTTTTGAATAGTAAGTATATGAGTAAATATAAATAAATAAAGCGAGAGTTGCTTTATCTCCCAAGCATTCCTTTGAGCTGTGCAGACATTCCTTCAGACTCACTTTAAAACTGTAAACATCTGACAACGAACTTAAGCCCTATTTTTATTTTATTCGTAATATATGTTGGTAATTAACGATCAACTCTACTCAGCCTCAAAATCATTTGCATTGAAAGTACCTCACACTCCAGGAGCGAAATGGTCTAAGCATGAACCCAATCGAATGAGGTTTGTGTGTCAAAGAGGATATGCGAATTCCAGGACCCACACAGCTACCATCAGCTCCAGACGGCTAATGTTACTAACCTGCACATACCAAGTGACTGCAAGATAGGATTGTGAACGAGCCACATGTTAATGTAAAAGAGCAGATATCCAATATTTAATATTTTCTCTATTCTGCCAGAGACTTCATGTACAAACGGCAGACGGAAGACAATTTCATATAGATGATGACGAACAAGAGCCGTAAAAAACAATATGTGTTTCACAACTGTTGATACAAACAGTTATGATTAATATCTTGTAATAACGTCCCCGCCTTATAGACCTAAAAATGGACATGAAGACGATAGTGATGTAACGAAAAAAAAACGTGTAAGGACAAGGTATAAAACATGAAGGTGGTTTATTGTTCTGTTTACATATTTTGTAATCCCTTAACACGAGCGGCTTTGGTACCCGAAAAGAAAACAAAATCGTAGCAGTACATATCTTATTTAACGAGCTAAATCAATTCATTTAGATATCACATTCGCGTACTAAAGTACAATTCAATTGTACGTTTATAACAATAGTTTATTGTTTGATTGTTTATATGATAAGATGTTCAACAGAAGATGATTGACTCCAAGGATTCTGACATCTGCAAGGACACTAAAAATGGTGTAACTTTTAGTTTTCGAAACTCCTAAGAAGAAGCAAAGATGTTTCGATATGCGGTACATGCAAAGTCTCCATGTACATTTTTATCCAAGAGGGGGCGTAAGAATGAAAGCTCTACTACACATCGATCCCAGTTGCTTTCAACTTATTGCCCTAGGTTTTATACGACATAAGGACAATCAATGCTTACTGCTCAGCACTTTGTTACTTTGCGATTGTCCAAGCTGCTTTCCAGACAGAAGACCACGAAGCGTAACAATTTTCCGTAACACTTATATTACACTTACGGTCGTAAGCTTGTAAAGGATTCACATGCATATTATAGGCCTCAAAATCTATAGGAGATTTTTAGGTAATTAGGTACGTGATTACCTTGTACACCCAGGCCCGCTTCTCTTGGCCTGTGAGACAATTCCAGCCAATGAAATTATAAAGCTAGCGTTTTAATGAACTGACTCCCGATACAAAGTAATTATACAGGCCTGGTAGAAAAGGTGTGAAACACAGACATCAACAAAATTATCAATTGACAGAATTTTTTTGTACTTAAGTTACATTGGGAGATTTTCAGTTAAGAACCGTTTCTGTTATTACCGTGAACATTGACTGCAGTATATAGAGAATGTCATAATCGTATTCAATTCATCCAAAGGGACTAGATTGAACAGGAGACTAGAACCTTATTTGAAGGCAATTAAAATAATGCCTCCGTTTTCTCAGGCTACGGCTCATCTTTTGTGTAAAAAAAGTTGCACATCACTATACTCATCGGATGGAAGCCCTGAAGGCAAATACGGTATCAGAGTACTCAAGAAATTAACAACTCAAGAACATTCAAAATTCGCAGAACAAGAGGTCTTCTTGAGCGAAGTTCCAAGTGATATGATTATCGAATAGTCCTTAATTATGGGCACGAAATTTTCTCGGGGATTAACTCAACGTCAGACAACGTTAGCAAGGTAATCCGTCATTCCCAAATGCTGTTACAATAAGTTCTATAGGACTTTTGTGGGCACCGGTTTATCATCAGAGCGACTCGTTGGGATAATGCCAACTTCCTTGTGTGAAAATGTATCAATGTGCAAGAATGTCAATTCGACTGCGGTGAACATTGCAGTTTCTATTATCTTGTGTTTTAAAACCCACACGTAGAAGGAAGAGTCCTTCTACAAGCAATGGTGTGGACTAAAAATGGCAACTCAAATCTGCGTTAAATATGTAGATAATTTATATTAAACTCTACTTTCACCTTATATTTTATGGATACAAATTACAATTATGAATATAAATTAAATTACGATCGTATTTAATTCTTCCATTGGAGCCACGACAATTCAATCACAGTTCTTGAGAATCTTGGAGATCAATACTAGACGGCATCCAATGTTCCAAACAGTTTTCGAAAGAGCAAAGGCAGCTGTATATGAACACTAGTAATAGAAGAAACTAGAAACGGGAAATCTGTAGCTGTTGATGGGTGTGATTCAGATCTTTTAAGAATCTTGGTAGAAGACTCCATGAGCAGTTGCTGATTCTTTTATAGCCACATACAAGCAGAACTGATAGGATATTCTACGAAATTATTAAATTTATTGAAACTTTAGCGTAATTAAAAGATTGTTTCACTTTTTTCATGATGCAACAGGCTGTGACACGACCTCAGCTATACTCAGCATGAATAGTTGGCAGCCTTCAAGTTCCTTCAAAAAGAAAAAGAATTGTGCAAGTTAGTCAGAGTCTTCAACCAATTAAATATCAATCCTGACAAAGTGGTTAGGTTAGACATTTCTTTATTCACCTGTATGGAGACGGAAAAATGTCTCCCTGGTATAAGCCATATCAGATATAACAAGGAAGTAGTTACAAAGCTTCAATTAAACCACTTTTCCCATTACTAACACAGCAGCTGTGTTTCATTCAATTCGGAAGTACCTCCAACTTCAGGAAACTACCATCAGCTCAAATCTTCCCATAAGCTTTATAAAAGTGTGCGATATGGCAGTTTGTAGTGCAAGATGACCGTGCGAGTCAGAAAGACTTTAAGGTTCTATAGCCTGAAGATTAGTGTGATAGATACGTAGCATCAATATAGCATCTTGATGAAGTGAGTCACTGTTTCAAGAGATGCCTCGAAATTTTTATACACGCAAGTTTAACGTTCAGGCTAATCGAAAGTTTATCGCAGTCTCTATTAGTTACTTTGGCCACCGAGACGAGCATGTTCTCGAACAATATTCCCAAGGGGGAAATTCACGGGTTGTGGCCCAAGATGTGGAAGTAAGCCTAGGAAGTTTTATATCTTTCAGGAGTACTTGACTGAAAATCTCCGAATGTAACCCAAGTACAAAAAAAAAAAAAAAAAAAATCTGTCATCTATTAATTTTGTTGATGTCTCCGTTCTACACCTCTTCTACCAGGCCTGTATTACTTCTTTGTATCGGGAATCAGTTCTTTACACCGCTAGCTTTAGTAATTCATTGGCTGGACTTGTCTCACAGGCTAAGGGAAGCGGGCCTGGTTCTACAAGGTAATCACGCCCCTATTTACCTAACGATCACCTACTAGATTTTCATGCCAATAACCTGCACGTGAATCCTTTACAAGCTTACGACCATAGCTGTTACAGAAAATTGTTAAGCTACGTGGGCTTCTGACTGAAAAGTAGCTTGGTACAGTCGCAAAGGAACAAGATGCTGAGCACTAGCACTGATTATACTTATGTCGTATAAAACCTAGGACCATAATATGAAACCAATTGCGATCGACGTGTGGTAGAGCTTCCTTTCCTACGACATCGTCTTACATAAAAATGTACATGGAGTCTTTGCATGTACGGAATATCCAAGCTTCGTTCTTTATTAAAAGTGTTAAACTTTACTTTGCTTTAGGAGAGTCGAAAAGTAAACGGCAGTTACATAATTTTATGTATCCTTGGAGATGGCAGAATCCCTGGAGTCAATCATCTGCTGTTAAATATCTTTACATATAAACAATCACATAAACGTTGTTTTAAACTTACAATTGAATGATACTGTAGTACGCGAATGTGTTATCAAAATGAATTGGTTTTTGGTCCTTACCTTAAATGTGTCCTGCTACGGTTTCGTGTTGTCTTCGGGTACCAAAGCAGATCGTGTTAAAGGATTCTAAAATATGTAAAGAGAACAATAAACAAACTTCATTTTTTATACCTTGTCCTTTCACCCTCATTAGAAGTTTCACCAAGATCGTCTTCATTTCCATTTTGTTAGGTCTATAAGGTTGGGACGATATCACAAAACTCATTGGATCAAAAATTAAGCCGTTGTCAATGACATACTCTTACAATAAGTTCTATAGGACTTTTGTGGGCATTAGTTTATCATCAGAGCGACTCGTTGGGATAATGCCACAGTTATGTTACACTTATGGTCGTAAGCTTGTAAAGGATTCACATGCAGGTTATTGACCGAAAAAAAATACAGTTGATCTTTAGGTAATAAGGTACGTGATTACTTTGTAGAACCAGGCCCGCTTCTCTTGGCCTGTGAGACAAGTCCGGCCGACGAATTTATAAAGCTAATTAACTGATAAATGATGAGCACAAAAGTCCTCTAGAATATCTGTTATCATAACAGTATTTGGGAATAAAGTATTAATCTAGCTAACGTTGTGCCTGACGTTGAGTTAATCCCCGCGAAAATTTCGTGCCCTTAATTAAGCACTGTTCGATAATTATTTCACTTGGAACTCCGCTTAAGAAGGCCTCTATTCCAGCGAATTATGAATGTTCCTTGAGCTGTTAAAATCTTGCATTCTCTGATACCGTATTTGCCTCCAGGGCTTCCATCTGTTGAGTATAATGGGCAGAAGGCCACGAAGCATAACCAATTTCCGTAACAGAAATATTACACTTATGGTCGTAAGCTAGTAAGGGATTCACATGTATGTTATTGGCCTCACACTCTAAAAGGGTATTTTTAGGTAATTTTGTACGTGATTACCTTGTAAACCCAGGCCCGCTTCTTGGCCTGTGAGATAAGTCCGGTCAATGAATTTATAAAGCTAGCGGGTTTAAGCACTGATTTGCGATACAGAGTTATACAGGCCTGGTATAAAAGGTGTAGAACACAGATTCTTTTTTTTTTTTTTTGTACTTGGATTTCATTCGGATATTTTCAGTTAAACCTGAAAGATATAAAACTTCCTAGGCTCACTTTCCACATCTTGCAGCAGAATCATTGAATCATAGTAAAAGTGTTCGAGTACTTGCTCGTCTCGGTGCCCAAGGAAAGTAATAGATACTGATTTCGATTAGCTTGAAAGTTTAGCTTGCGTGTATAAATAATTCCGAGGCGTCTTTTGCAACCTTAACTCACCTCATCAAGATGCTCTATGGATAACGTATCGTACCAATCACACTAATCTTTAGGCTATAGAACCTTAAAGACTTCCTGACTGGCACGGTTTGTTTTCAATACAGACTGCCATATCGCACACTCTTATTAAGCTTATTGGAGGATTTGAATTTCTCGATTTTCTAAACGTTTTCTCACCGGTGAGTAAAGTTCTGGTAAGCTTCCCCTTTGTAGCACATTATTGCACCAACTGTATTACCTTTTTGACACCTTTCATATCTGAGACGAAATGATCAACAACAAATATTTCTGTAATCTTATTTATTAAATTCAACACTACCTTATCTCGCTGACGTGAATAGAGCTTGCGTGTCCTGTCCATCGACTCAATGGTATCTTCTGAAGAGCAGAAAGTTACTCTACAAAATGTACCCGATTAGTCGCCAGCAGTTAAGGCTTACGAAGTGTATTGATTTCTAACAGAGAACCACACTATCATTTGGCCTGGTATGTATGCGAGCATATCCATTACCGTTGACCAGAGCAATCCTTAACCTGTTTGTTTCAACTTATTTCTCTAGGTTTTATACGACATAAGGACTATCAATGCTTATTGCTCAGCACCTTGCTCCTTTGCGACTTTACCAAGCTACTTTTCAAACAGAAACCCACGAAGCTAAAAAATTTTCTGTGACAGTTATATTAGACTTATGGTCGTAAGCTTGTAAAGGATTCACATGCAGGTTTTTGGCCGGAAAAAATCAGTTGATCTTTAGGTAATTAGCTACGTGAAGGAAACACGTCGTCCCTGGTATAAGCCATATCAGGTATAACAAGGGAGATTAACAAAGCTTCAATATGGCCACCCTTTTCCCCTACTAACACAGCAGCTGTGACGCATTCAATTCGGAAGTAACACCAACTCCTGGTGCGAAATGGTCAAAGCATGAATCCAATCCAAAGAGGTTGGTGTGTGGACCCACACAACTACCATCAGCTCCAGCCGGATAATCTTACTTACCTGTAGATAAAAAGTGACTGCAAGATAGGATTGTAAACGAGCGACATGTTCGTGTAAAAGTCCCGATATGAACTATTCTTGGTTTTGTGCATTTTTCCAAAGGAATTCATGTAGAAATGACAAATCGGAAGACAATCTGATATAGGTGATAACGAAACACAACTGTAAAAAGCCATTATGTCATTGACAACGGCTTAATTGGTGATCCAATCAGTTATGATTATTATTTTGTGATATCGCCCACGGCTTATAAACCTAAAAAATGGACATAAAGACGATCTTGATGAAACTTTCATTGAAGGTGAGAGGAAAAGGAAGGGACATGAAGTTTGTTTATTGTTCTGTTCACTTATTTTGGAATCCTTTAACACGAGCTGCGTTGGTACCCGAAGAGGAAAAGAAACCGTGGCAGGACACACAAGTTAACGAGCAAAAAACCAATTCATTTAGTATCTCTATCGCAAACTAAAGTATCATTCAATTGTAGTTTATAACAATAGTTTATTGTTAGATTGTTTATATGTTAACATGTTCAACAGCAGGTGATTGAATCTGAGGATTCTGCCGTGGTTACGCGGAACGTGATTACCTTGTACACCCAGGCCCGCTTCTCTTGGCCTGTGAGAAAAGTCCGGCGGATGAATTTATAACGCTAGCGGTTTAATCACCTGATTCGCGATACAAAGTTTTTATACAGGCCTGGTAGAACATGTGTAGAAGACAGACATCAAAAAAATTATCAATTGACTGAATTTTTTTTGTACTTTGGTTACATTCGGAGATTTTCAGAAAATAACACCTGAAAGATATAAAACTTCTTAGGCTTACTTTCCACATCTTGGAGCAGAAGCCCTGAATTTTCTCCCTTAGTAATAGTGTTCGAGTACTTGCTCGTCTCGGAGCCCAAAGAAAGTAATATACACTGCTATTAGCTTTCAATTAGCCTGAAAGTTAAACTTTCGTGTATGAAAAATTTCGACGCGTCTTTTGCAACCTTGACTCACTTCATCAAATGCTATATTGAAAACGCTACGTATCTATCACACTAATCTTCAAGCTATAGAACTTTAAAGCCTTTCTGACTCGCACGATTCATCTTGCACTACAGACTGCCATATCATACTCTCTTATTAAGCTTATTGGAGGATTTGAATTTCTCGATCTTCTAAACGTTTTCTCACCGGTGAGTAAAGTTCTGGTAAGCTTCCCCACTGCAGCAGATTAGTGCACCAACTGTATTAACTTTTTGACACCTTTCATATCTGTTACGGAATGATCAATAAGAAGAATTTCTGTAATCTTATTTATTAAATTAAACACTACCTCATCTCGCTGACGTGAATAGAACTTGCGTGTCCTATCCATAGAATCAAAGGTATCTTCTCAAGAGTAGAAAACTACTCCACAAAATGTACCCGATTAATGGAACGCAGTTGAGGTTTACGAAGTGTACTCATCTCTAACTGAACTAGACTGTCATTTGGCCTTGTATGTATGCGAGCATATCCATGGCCGTTGACCAGATTCATCCTAAATCACCAATTAAATTCCTTTACAAAAATAGAAGCACTAAATCGTCTGTAGAATTCTGCATAGATGATCGCTGCATATAGCAGAATATCATGGCAAACTGACTAGAGTACATACATTCCCAGCACATTCTAGTTAAGAGTCGTTAACATTGGCAAGAAGAAAGTCGAAACACAGATACGTGGTTAGATATATACTTCCGACTGTTTTCAGAGAACATTGTATTACCAAGTTACAGAGACATTCAGATATTATACTAAAAAGATATGTCGAGATACGTGTGCTTCTCTTATCAAAACGAATGTAAGCAGTTAGCATGCACTACAACTAACCAGACATAGTAATATTTGAAAAGAAGCGTAGTCAGATTAGGACTTTTAATTGCAACTTACACGCTGTAATACACTAAAATCTTTTGAAAAATTATTCTCATTTGGCATATCTACAAGGCTGCCGACTGCGGCTTTCTGCAGAAATTATGGTATTACTAATTGCAGATATCAGGATGCATTTAGATAAAAAGATAATAACAGTAAATGTCGAGATTCGCCATGATACTTGCTTTCCAACGAATGGAATCAGATTGCATGCAGTACAACCGACGAGAGCGGGCGGGTTGAATGGGAAAATACGGCAGGTCATATTGTCGTTAGGACTTGCAAATCCGAAATATTCGAGTTTAAACTTAGTGACGTGCGGAAAAAAGGCTTTAGCTGAGAGAGAAGGAAAATCACAGTGAGCTCATAAGGTATAGTAAAGAGAAAGCGCGTTATTTGATGGACAAGTTGATAGCCCACTTGCAAAAGGACAGGCATCCTCGAGCTTGTGAAGCTTTTTGTAATCAGAATCCACAACGACATAAATCGCCTTAAAAGGAGAACATTAGAAGAGATACTAATTGAAGCAGTAATAGTATTCTACTTCACTTCATTGTAATAGTATTCTACAATGTCAGACGACAGATTTTAATCCATCTCTAAGTGATGCGGTGAATAAAGTATTAATAATTTTGAGGATGGACGGGGATGTTCGATTTTTAATTAGTGGTTTAGAGTTCAACAGGCGTGCCAATAATTCGAGGGTTCTATTTCGAGGTGCCCGGTAAGCTAAACAGCTTATGCCGGATTAACTCGTTTTTACAATGCTGCGTAATTCTAGAATCACCAGTGGACATCGGCACTGGTGTAGTGTACCTAGGTCTCAAAAACGAAGGAGTAGCTCATTTAAAGGTCCTTAACTCAAATTATACAATGGCGTACCATTTAAAAAGCCGTGGATTTACTTCTCGCTTCAATAAGGCGAGGGTATCACAGTCATATAGCTTTGAGAACGTACAGCGGTTTGTTTTAGGTGGGCCCTTGGTATTGAAAAATGTTGTGATACGAAATATAAAAAACATAAGTATTAATTTACCAATGATAATCAAACAATTGGTATACTTCCCGTTTATATGCAGCTACAATACTATTTGAGAGTGCTTCCTGCTGAAGAAATCTACTTAGCACGCATAACCATCTCACTTTGTTCTTGATCATTAGCCTGATAGAAATTGTTCAATCCAAAGAGTTGTTTTCTTACGGATGCAATATTTATAGAAATTCTCCTGTGTGTTAAAACTCGTGGCTATCAAGTATTTAATTTAATTAGCTTCCTTGCTGCTTACTAGAGCTTACATACAGAGCTGTGTAGGATTCACTAGGTTCCGGTCTATCATTAATAATATTTTCACGATTGCATAATGATAAAAACTTGATATGGAACACATTATATTCTAACTTCCGATGCAGCTTACTTTGGGTCTGAGACCGATGATCTGATCGATGTGTCAAATATAAAATCGATTTTAGGTTCTTTTGAGATCTTCTCTTTGAAGGTTGGGTTGAAAATACTTACGGTAGTCCTGTTTCGCTACCAAATTAGTAACACTGGTCATCACAAAGACCAAACTGTGGGCTAATCAAATATTCTTTTCATACAGTCTCATTGTATGCTTTGAAGTGCCACACATTTCATAGAGAAGAAAAGGTCATTTATTTCAGATGTCTGTAGATGAAAATTCTCTATATCCAAGTTCTTGAATGTAAAAGTAATCTTATATCACCGTAGCATTGTCTTGATAAGAATAGCGTATCACATTTCTTCACTCTGACATCCACTTTATCTCTAATGCTAAACACTCATGTTCTTGGTGTATCAATGCTGTTTCACTCCGAAGATTTAATCAAGTCTTCACTCGCGTCTCGCGCCTTGATTTCTTATTCTCAAACAACCTTTGGATAGTTATTCATCTTGTGAAAGCCTTGCCACAACGATTGTGTAATGGTGAGATACACACCTCTCCTTTTGATATAAGCAGTGAGGTTCCTCTGAATTTCTTCAATATATCAACATCAAGTACTAATACTAAATATTCTAGTCTTCTGCATACAGTAAAATACTGCAAGAAAATAGAAAAAAGCACATGCGTTATGACATTAGATCTGTCATTTTACTGGAAAGGTGTTCAAATCGTATATCAGCTGAAGAAATTTCTGAACGGTCCAGAATTGTAACGCTTTGAGGAGGTTTGCAGTTAAGTAATTTCTAAGCACGATTGAATACACTAAGTCAGGTTATGCTGGAGAACTTTGGTGTGTCCTGTACACTATGACAAATTTACGGAAAATGCTGAACGGTCATGCCTACTCCAGATCATTGAGAACTCACTTCTAGACTTTGCTCGGGGACCTCTACATGGGCCTATGAAGACACTTACAACCGTTGGAGGAGATGACAAAATCTAGGATCTGCGATCTTATTCAAACGTCTGGATGAGAAAATCTATATGCAACATTTACAACAAAATGAAACTGCATGACAAAGACCATATTAGGAAATCTCAAAGCTAGGACGGTGACATTTTCCGTACCGTTACTTTGGCTGCAGTATACGGTATGAGAAGATTACAAGAAATTAACAAAATTAGGAACATTCACATTTAGCTGAAAGAGAGGCATTTTTGTGCAAAGTTCCAAGTGATATGATAATGGAACAGTGCTTAACGAAAGCTACAAATTTTTCTGGAGGATTAACTCAATATGAGACACAACGTTAGCAAAATTAATTCTTCATTCTTAAACACTGTTACGATAACAGAAGTTCTACAACACTTTAGACCACATCAGCTTATCATCAGAGCGACAGGTTGAGATAATGCCACCTTCCTTGTGTGATAATCTCAAAATCTAGTAGGTTATTCTTAGGTAAATAAGGGCGTGATTACCTTGTAGAACCAGGCCCGCTTCTCTTAGCTTGCGAGACCAGTCCGCCCGATAAATTGCAAAAGCTACCGGTGTAAAGCACTGATTCGCGTACAAAGATGTAATACGTGCTTGGTAGAACAGATGTAGAACGGAGATATCAACAAAATTATCAGGTGAGAGATTTTTTTTTTTGTACTTAGGTTACATTGGGAGATTTTTAGTCAAGTACTGCTGAAAGGTATAAAACTTCCTAGGCTCACTTCCCACACCTTGGGCCACAACCCCTGAATTTCCCACTTGGGAATAATGTTCGAGAACATGGTCGTCTCGGTGGCCAAATTAAGTAATAGTGACTGCGTTAACTTTCGATTAACCTGAACGTTAGTTAAACTTGCGTCTATAAAAAATTTCGAGGTATCTCTTGAAACCTTGACTCACTTCATCAAGATGCTATATTGATGCTACGTATCTATCACACTAATCTTAATGCTATAGAACCTTAAAGTCTTTCTGACTCGCACGGTTCATCTTGCACTACAGACTGCCATATCGCACATTTTTATAAAGGTTATGGGAGGATTTTAATTTCTCGATCTTCTAAACGTTTTCTCACCGGTGAGTAAAGTTCTGGTAAGTTTCCTCTCTGTAGAGGATTAGTGCACCAACTGTATAAGCGCTTTGACACCTTTCATATCTGAGACGAAATGATCAACAAGAAGAATTTCTGTATATTATTTAATAAATTCAACACTACCTCATCTCGCTGACGTGATCAGAGCTTGTGTGTCCTGTCCATCCGAGTACAACCGACAAGAGCGGGCGGGTTCAAATGGGAAAAGTACGGCTGCTCATATTGTCCTTAGGACTTGCAAATTCGAAACCTTCGAGTTTGAACCTATTGGCGTGCGGAACAAGAAGTCTTTAGCTGAGAAAGAATTAATATGGAGGTGAGCTCATAAGATATAGTAAAGAGAAAGCGTGTTGAAATGATGGACAACTTAATGACTCACTTGCGATAGGACAAGCATCCCCGAACTTGTAAACCATTTTGTAATATGCATCCACTACGTCAGAAATCGCCTTAAATTAGAATATTAGCAGAGATGTCACGTGCCTGAAGTTGGCCTAACACCTCTCCCAAATTACACCAAACATTGTACATCGTTAGTGTATCGTTAGTGCACGTTAGTGGGCTCAGAACTAACGTTAGTGCTATCAGCGTTTACGAGATATTAGAGATTTTAGATGGGGCCAACTTCATATGAAGTTTCCCCCCCAACCATCTTTATGCAGACAGATTTTCAAAAAACTAAGCGCATCGTTAGTGCACTTAAACACACTAAGCACTATCGTTAGTGCTATCATTTTTTGGGAATTATTTAAGATTTCTAGTGGGGGGGCCAACTTTAGAAATATCAAATTCTAAACAAAAAAAGGTAGAAACACGAGGTTAGAGCACTCGTTAGTGCACATGAACACACTAAGCACTAACGTTAGTGCTACCATATTTTGGGATTTATTCAAGATTATTGGTGGAGGGGCAAACTTCAGAAATATCAAATTCTATCCAAATACAGGTAGTAACATAGAGCTAACGGCAATCGTCAGTGCATCGTTATTGCACCTAAACGCACTAGGCACCAACGTTAGTGCTACCGCATTTTGGGATTTAGACAAGATTCTCGATGGGGTGCCAAAAAGAAATATCAATTTTTATGCCAATAGACATACGAACATAGAGTGAACGGCATTCATTAGTGCATCGATAGTGCACTTAAACACACTAGGCACTAACGTTAGTGCTACGATATTTTGAGATTTATTCAAGATTTTTTTTGGTAGGCCAACTTCAGAAATATCAGATTCTATTCAAATAGAGGCAAAAACAAAGGGCTAACGACAATCGTTAGTGCATCGTTAGTGCAACTAAACGCACTAAGCTCTAACGTTAGTGCTACCATATTTTGGGATTTAGCCAAGATTTTCGGTGGGGGGCCAACTTCAGTAATATCAATTTTTTTACAAATAGAGATAGAAACATGGGATTAACGTTAGAGCATTGTTAGTGTACTCAAACGCAGTAAGCAGTAAGGTCAGTTCTGACGTTGACTCCTAACCAAAAATCATGAATAAATACAAAATATTGTAGAACTAAAATATTGTAGAACTAACTACGTTTAAGTGCACTAAAGAAGCACTAACGATTGCCGTTAACACTACGTTTCTACGTCTGTTTGTATAGAATTTGATATTTTTGAAGGTCAACCCCAAACAAATAATCTTGAATAAATCCCAAAAGGTTGTTGCACTAACGTTAGTGCTTAGTGCTTTTCAGTGCACTAACGATGCATTAACGATTGCCGTTTACTCTATGTTTTTACCTATATTTGAATAGAATTTGATATTTCTAAAGTTCCCCCCAACAACAAAAAATCTTTAATAAATCCCAAAATATGGTAGCACTAACGTTAGTGCTTAGTCCGTTTAAGTGAACTCACGATGCACAACGATTGCCGTTAGCTCTATATTTCTACCACTATTTGAATAGAATTTGACATTTCTGAAGTTGCCCCCCCCCCAAAAATCTTGAAAAAATCCCAAAATATGGTAGCACTAACGTTTGAACTTAGTGCGTTTAAGAGCATTAACGATGCACTAACGATTGCCGCTAACCTCGTGTTTCTACCTCTATTTGTATAGAATTTGATATTTTTGAAGTTGGACCCCACCGAAAATCTTGAAGATATCATAAAATATGATAGCACTAACGTTAGTGCTTAGTGTGTTTAAGTGCACTAACGATGCACTAACGATACGCAAATCTTTGTGAAAATCTGTCTGCATAAAGATGAAGTTGGCCCACCCACCTAAAATCTTCAATATCTCGTAAACGATGATAGCACTAACGTTACTTCTGAATACACTAACGTGCACTAACGATGTGCAATGTTTGGTGTAATTTGGGAGAGGTGAGGAAGCCAACTTCAGGCAGGTAAAGATGTCTTTTGACTTTATTGAAATAGTATTTTACTAATACTCTACTCTTCTATAAACAGTAAATGTGTGCAAGAAAAGTAACCGAAGCACATGCGTTATGACGTTAGATCAGCCATTATACTAGAAGGGTGTTCAAATCGTACCTGCAGCATACATTATGTCAGGAAATGGTGTAGAAGAGTTTCCTGTATCCTGTACACTGTGGCAACTTTAGTGAAACTGTTCAATAGCCATGCCTACTCAAGATAATTAAGAACTCACTTCTACAGTTTGCTCCGGGACCTCTACATGTCGTTATGAAGGCATTTACAACCCTCGGAGGAGATGACAAAAACTAGGATCTGCGATCGTATTTAACAACGTCTGGCTGACGAAATCAATATGCAACATTTACAAGATAATGAAACTGCATGAAAAAAAACATCTAAGGAAGTCTCAAAATTAAGACGGTGACATTTTCCGAAACGTTAAGTTTAGCTGCAGTATATAGAGAAGGTCGTAATCGTATTGCCATTCATCCAAAAGGACTAGATTGAATAGGGGACTAGAAACTTCTTCATTTGTAGGCAATTAAATTAATGCTTCCGTTTTCTCACGCAGCTGGTCATTTTTTCTATGCAAAATTTGCACATTAATAATCTCAACTGATGGATGCTTAGGAGGCAACTACGGTATCAGAGGATTACAAGATATTAACAACTCAAGGAACATTCACAATTCGCAGAAAAAGAGGCCTTCTTGAGCGAAGTTCCAAGTGATATGATTATCGAACAGTGCTTAACGAAGGCCACAATTTTTTCTGGGGGATTAACTCAACGTCAGACAGAACGTTAGCAAGATTAATCCTTTTTTCCCAAATACTCTTATGACAAAAGAAGTTCTATAGTCTTTTGAAGGAAACAGTTTATCATCTGAGCGACACGTTGAGCTAATGGCACCTTCCTTGTGTGAAAATATCTCAACGCGAAAGAATGGCAATTCGAAAGCGGTAAATATTCCAGTCTTACTCCTTTGTTGGGTTTTAAAACCCACACGTAGAAGGAAGAGTCTTTCTACACGCAATGATGTGGACTAAAAAAAGCAACTCAAATCTGCTTTATCTACTTATATAAATTATGTTAAGCGTATATAAAATATGTCCAATGATCCAATTTAAATCTGCCATTGAAGACACAAAAATTGAATCACAGTTCTTGAGAAAACTGGAGATCAAAACTAGAGGGCTTCAAATGATGCAAGCAGATTTCGAAGGAGTAAAGTTAGCTGTATATGGACAAGAATAATGGAAGAAACTATAAACACGAAATCTGTAGCTGTTGATGGGTCTGATTCAGATCTAAGAATCTTACTAGAAGACTTCATGAGCAGTTGATGTTTCTTTTAAGGCTACAAAAAAGCTGAACTGAAAAGAAATGCTACCAAATTCTTAAATTTAAAAAAATTTTAGCGTCATTAAAAGCTTGCTTTCACTTTTTTTATGATGCAACAGGCTGTGACACGACCTCAGCTATACTCAGTAGTGAATAGCTGGCAGCCTTCAAGTCTCTTCAAAAAGAAGAAAAATTGTGCAAGTTAGTCAGAGTCTTCAACCAACCAGAGGTCAATCCTGACAAAATGGTCAAGATTACACATTTCTTATTGTTTGTATGGAGAAGGAAACATGTCCTCCCTGTTATAATCCATATCAGGTATAACAAGGGAGTAGTTACAAAGCTTGAATACGGCCACTTTATCCCTACTAACACGGCAGGTGTGCAGCATTTAATTGGGAATTAAATCCAACTCCAGGTGCGAAATGGTCTAAGCATGAACTCAATAAAAAGAGGTTGGTGTGTGGACCCTGCCGGATAATCCGTTATGATGATTATTTTGTGTTATCGTCCCCGCCTTATATACCTAACAAAAAGGACATGACGACGATCTTGATCAAACTCTAAATTAAGGTGCAAGGAAAAGGTTAACAAATGAAGGTGGATTATTGTTCTGTTTACATATTTTGGAATCCTTTAACACGAGCAGCTTTGGTACCCGCAGAGGAAACGAAACCGTAGCAGGACACACATAAGTCAACGAGCAAAAACCAATTCATTTAAATATAACTTTCACGTTCTAAAGTATCATTCAATTCTACGTTTATAACAATTGTTTATTGTTTGATTGTTTATATGTGAAGATGTTCAACAGTAGATGATTGACTCCGATAATTCTGCCGTCTGCAAGGACACAAAATTGTGTAACTACGGTTTAGTTTTCGACTCTCCTAAAAAGAAGCCAATATTAGCACTCTTAATAAAGAACGATGTTTCGATATGAGGTACATGCAAAGACTCCATGTACACTTTATCCAAGAGGGGGCGTATGAATGAAACCTCTAAAACACGTCGATCCCAGTTGGTTTCAACTAATTTCTTTAGGAACCTTAACAATATTCCGTAAGAGTTAATTTATACTTATGGTCGTAAGCTTATAAATGATTTACATGCAAGTTATTGGCCGGAAAAAATAACAGTTTATAATTAGGAACGTGAAGGAAACATGTTGTCCCTGGTTTATGCCATATCAGGTATAAAAAGGGAGACTTACAAAGCTTCAATATGGCCACTTTTTCCACTACAAACACGGCAGCTGTGACGCATTCAATTCGGATGTAACTCCAAACCCAGAAGCGAAATGATCTAAGCATGAACCCAATCGAGAGGTTGGTGTGTGGACCCACAGAGCTACTATCAGCTCCAGCCGGATAATCTTACTTACCTCTAGATAAAAAGTGACTGCAAGATAGGATTGTGAACGAGCCACATGCTCGTATAGAACAGCCGATGTGAAGTATTCAAGGTTTTGTGCATTCTGCCAAGGGAATTCATGTAGAAATGGCAGATCGGAAGATAATCTGATATAGATGGTAACGAACAACAGCTGTAGAAAATCAACATGTCATTGACAACGGCTTAATCCTTGACCTAATCAGTTATGATTATTATTTTGTGATAATGTAACCGCCTTATAGACCTAACAAGATGGACATGAAGATGATCTTGATGTAACGTTAAATGAAGGAAAAATGACAAAATAGAACACATGGTACTCTATTGTTCTGTTTAAATTTTTTGGAATTCCTTATCACGAGCAGCTTATGTGCCGGCTTACTCACTTTCAACATCTTAGAGCAGAAGTCCCGAATTTTCTCCCTTAGTAATAATGTTCGAGTACTTGCTCGTCTCGGTGCCCAAAGAAAGTTATAGATCCTGGTATTAACTTTCGATTAACCAGAAAGTTAAACTTGCGTCTATAAAAAATTTCGAGGCGTCCTTTGCAACCTTGACTCACTTCATCAAGATTCTATATTGATAACGCTACGTATCTATACCAATAATCTTTAGGCTATAGAACCTTAAAGTCATTCTGACTCGAATGGTTCATCTTGCACTACAGAGTGCCATATCACACACTCTTATTATTCTTGTTGGAGGATTTGAAATTCTCGATCTTCTAAACGTTTTCTCACCTATGAGTAAAGTTCTGGTAAGCTTCCCCTCTGTAACAGATTAGTGCACCAACTGTATTAGCTTTTTGACACCTATCATATCTGAGACGGAATGATCAACAAAAAGCATTTCTGTAATCTTATTTATTAAATTCAACAATAGCTATGCTCGCTGAAGTGAATAGAGCTTGCGTGTCCTGTCCATCGACTCAAAGGTATCTTCGCGTTAAAATGATGGAGAAGTTGATGGGTCACTTGCGATAGAACAAGCATCTCCGACCTTGTGAAGCTTATTGTAATATGCATCCCCTACGTCAGAAATCGCCTTAAAATGTGAACATTAGCAGAGATGTCACTTGATTTCATTGTAATAGTATTCCACAATGTAAGAAAAAACATATTAATAAGAGATTAAATCGATCTCTAAGTGATGCGGTGATGAAAGAAATAATTTTGAGGATGGACGGGGATGTTCGCTCTTTAATTAGTAGTTTAGGGTGCAACAGGCGTGCCAATAATCGATGGTTTTATTTCGAGGTGTCCGGTACGGCTAAAGTGCTTATGGCGGCTTATGTCTTTCTAAAGATGATGTGAAATTTAGAAATCATCAGTGGATGTCGACATGTATTCCTTAATTCCAATTTTCTTAGAGGTAGTAAAGAAATTCCACAATGAATCGGAGGCCGCAGTATCTTGTGTTGTGTAGTTATTTCTCAAAAATGAAGCAGTAGTTCATTTAGAGCTACTTAACTCACATTATACAATGTCGTACTATTTTAAAAAACGTGGATTTACTTCTCCCTTTAATAATACGAGGGTATCAGAGTCATATAGCTTTGGGAACGTACAGCAGTTTTTTTTAGGTGGTCCCTTGAGATGGAAAAATGTTGTGATACCAAATGTAAAAAACATAAGTATTAATTTAACAATGATAATTAAGCAATTGCTATACTTCTCGTTTATATGCAACTACAATGATATTTGGGAGTGCTTCATGCTGAAGAAAACTACTTAGCACCCATAACGCTCTCACCTTGTTCTTGATCGTCAGCCTGATATTAGTAATATTTGAAAAGAAGCGTAGTCAGATTAGGATTTTTAATTGCAACTTACACGTTGTAATGCACTAAAAGCTTTTAAAAAATTATTCTCATTTGGCATATCTACATGGCTGCCGACTGTGGCTCTCTGCAGAAATAATGGTATTACTAATTGTAGATATCAGGATGCAATCAGATAAAATGATAATAACAGTAGATGTCGAGATCCGACATGATACTTGCATTAGAACGTGTTAAATCTGTTTGCATGCAGTACAACCTACGAGAGCGGGCGGGTTAAAATGGGAAAAGTACGGCAGATCATGTTGTTCTTAGGACTTGCAAATTCGAAATCTTCGAGTTTAAACCCAGTGACGTGCGGAACAAGAAGTCTTTAGCTGAGAAAGAATGATTATCACGGTGATCTCATAAGGTATAGTAAAGACAAAGCGCTTTAAAATGATGGAGAAGTTGATGGGTCACTTACGATAAGACAAGCCCGAGCTTGTGAAGCTTTTTGTAATATGCATCCACTACGTCTGAAATTGCCTTAAAATGAGAACGTTAGCAGAGATGTGTTTTGACTTCATTGTAATAGTGTTCTACAATGTCTGAAAAGGGTTATTAATAGGTGATTAAATCGATCTCTAAGTGATGCGGTGATTAAAGAAATAATTTTCAGGACGCCCAGGGATATTCGATTTTTAATTAGTGGTTTAGAGTGCAAGAAGCGCGCCAATAATTCGAGGGTTCCGTATGGAGGTTAGCGGTAAGGCTAAACGGATTGTGCCGGGTTACGTCCTTCTTACAATGCTGTGAAATTTAGAAGTCAGCAGTGGACATCGGCATCTATTCCTTAATTCCTAATGACACTGCTCTAGGAAGCATATCGAAGCACTAACGATAGTATTAAAGATATCATTAGCTGTTTTGAATTTGTCGGGATTTTGTCCCAGTGATATATTCTCCATATATTTATGGGAGTTTCGTAACCAGAGGTGACACTTTGACTTAACCTCACTCAACCTCACGCTCAAACACTAACTTCGACCTGAACTCACGAACTCATTTCGACTTCACGCTCACACAACCTCACGCTCACATCACCAGTCTGACCTCACGCTCAAATAACCAGCCTGACCTCACACTCACTCGACCTCACGTTCGCATCACGAGTCTGACCTAACGATCACTCAACCTCACGCTCACATCACCAGTCTGACCTCACGCTCAAATAACCATCCTGAACTCATGCTCACTCAAACTCACGTTCGCATCACTAGTCTGACCTCACGCTCACTCAACCTCACGCTCACATCACCAGCCTTAACTCACGCTCACTCGTGAAGCTGAGCTCCAGTGCGCGTACGTTTCGAACTCGTGAGCGCCGATCTCGTGAGTTTGGTCATCTGTGTGACACATAAGTGTGCACATCTACAATAATAGTAAAGCAAAACCAAACCATTAGTGTTTCCTGGAAGCACTAACGATGCACTAACGATTCCACCAGGTTTTAACGTTAGTGTTTCCTGGCGGTCTAACGTGAAGTTGCACTCCAAAAGTTTTTTGCTTCTAGCGTCCAAACTATTGCAGCAATAATGTTTCGACTTGGTATTCTAAAAAGCACTGACAATGCACTAACGATTGCACTATAATTTAGGGTGCAACAGGTGTCCCAATAATCGATGATTCTATTTCGTGGTGTTCGGTAAGGCTAAAGTGCTTATGGCGGCTTATGTCTTTCTAAAAATGATGTGAAATTTAGAAATCATCAGCGGATGTCGCCATGTATTCCTTAATTCCAATTTTCTTAGAGGTAGTAAAGAAATTCCACAATGAATCGGAGGCCGCAGTATCTTGTGTTGTGTAGTTATTTCATAAAAATGAAGCAGTAGTTCTTTTAGAGCTACTTAACTAACATTATACAATGTGGTACTATTTTAAAAAACGTGGATTTACTTCTCCCTTTAATAAGACGAGGGTATCACAGACGTATAGCTTTGGGAACGAACAGCGGTTTGTTTTATTTGGGCCCTTGGAATTCAAAAATGTTGGGATACCAAATGTAAAAAACAAGTATTAATTTATCAATGATAATCAAGCAATTGTTATACTTCCCGTTTATATGCAACTTCATTACTATATGAGAGTGCTTCTGCTAAAGAAATCTACTTAGGACTCATATCGCTCTCACCTACTTCTTAATTGTTATTCTGATAGAAACGGTTTAATCCATAGAAATGTGTTGTTACGGATATATTAATATAGAAAGTCTCCCGTGTGTTAACACTCGAGGCTATTAAATATGTATATAATTAGCGTCCTTGATGCTCACTAGGGTTTACATACAAATTTGTGTAGGATTCCCTAGGTTCCGATCTATCATTAATGATATTTTCCCGATTGTATCCTGTAAAACTTGCTATGGAACCCATTATATTCTAATTTCAAAGGAGCAGCCTTACTTTGGGCCTGAGACCAGTTATCTGATCGTTGAGCGAAAAAAAGGATCGATTTTAGGTCGTTTTGAGATCTCTTACACGGTTAGGTAAAAAATATTTACGGTATAGTCAGTCCTGTGTTCGCTACCAACTTAGTAACACTGGTCATCACAAAGCAACCTTTTCATATAAGCTCAGTATATGCTTTGATTAGTAACTAAGTGCCACACATTTCATAGAGCAGAAAAAGTCATTAATTTCAAAAGTCTCTTGATGAAAATTCTCCGTATCCAAGTTGTTGAATGATATCACTGTACTATTGTCTTGATAAGAATATCGTATCACTTTCGTCATTCTGACATCCTCTATCCCTGTAACGATATACACTCATGTACTTGTGTCAATGCTGTCTTACTAGGAAGATTTAATCAAAT
This sequence comes from Thermobia domestica, assembly GCF_964235325.1. NCBI lineage: Eukaryota > Metazoa > Arthropoda > Insecta > Zygentoma > Lepismatidae > Thermobia > Thermobia domestica. Next base: position 172,167,780 of record NC_137460.1, read on the forward strand.
CTTCACTCGCATCTCGCGTCTCGATTTCCTATTCTCAAACAACCTTTGGATAGGTATTCATCTTGTGAAAGCTTCGCCACAACGATTGTGTAATATTGAGATACGCACATCTCCTATTCATATAAGTAGTGTAGTGCCTTTTTATTTATTCAATATTTGAACATCAAGTACTAATACTATATATTGTACTCTTTCGCATACAGTAAATATGTGCAAAAAAGTGAACAAAGCACTTGTGTAATCACATTAGGTCAGCCATTATACTGGAAGGGTCTCAAATCGTACCTGCAGCTGAAGAAATTTCTGAACTGTTTAAAGTTGTACCGTCTTAGGAGGTTTCCACCTAAGTAATTTCTATACATGATTGGATACATTATGTCAGGAAATGGCATAGAATAACTTTCGGGTATCCTGTACACTATGACAACATTAGTGAAAATTCTGAATGTCCATGCCTACTCAACATCATTGAGAACTCATTTCTAGACTTAGCTCGGCTACCCTTACATGTGTTTATGAAAACAAATACAATCCTCGGAGGAGATGACTAAATCTAGGATATTGGATCTTATTCAAAAATCTCTGGATGAGGAAATCAATATGCAACATTTAAAAGAAAATGAAACTGCATGACAAAAACCATATTAGGGAACCTCAAAATTAAGACGGTGACCTTATCCGAACCGGTAAACTTTGGCTGCAGTATATAGAGAAGGTCATAATCGTATTGCAATTTATCCGAAAGGACTAGATTGAACAGGGGAATAGAAACTTTATTTGAAGGCTATTAAATTAATGCTTCCGTTTTCTCAAGAAGCTTGTCACCTTTTCTCTGAAAAATTTGCACATCACTATAGTCAACAGATGGTAGCCCTGGAGGCAAATACGGTATCTGAAGATTACAAAAAAATAACAACTCAAGGAACCTTCACAATTCGCAGAAAAAGAAGTCTTTTTAAGCGAAGTTCCAAATGATATGATAATGGAACAGTGCTTAATGAAGGCCACGAAATTTTCTGGAGGATTATCTCAACGCCAGACAACGTTAGCAAGATTAATAAATCATTCCGAAATACTGTTACGATAACAAAAGTTCTAAAGTACTTTTGAGGAGACACTTTGTCATCTCAGCGGCACGTTGAGCTAATGCCACCTTATATGTGTGATAATATCTCATTGCAGAAGAATGTCAATTCGACTGCGCTCAATATAACAGAGTCTTTGTTGTACTGAGAATTAAAATCCACACGTAGAAGGAAGAGTTCTTCTACACGCAATGGTGTAGACGAAAAGTAGCAAGTAAAATCTGCTTTAAGTACAGTACTTATATAAATTATGATAAGCTCTATTTTCAAATTATATCTTAAGGATATATATTACAATTAGACACGGAAAGGGACGAAAGATTAAAAAACATTGGGGAAGTATTTCAACGATCGAATTTAAGTCTGCCATTGAAGCAACGTCAATTTAATCACGGTTCTTGAGAAACTTGAAGATCAATAACAGACGGCTTCAAATGACGCAAGAAGTTCTCGAAGGGTAAAGGTAGCTGTATATGGATAAGAATAATGGAAGAAATTACAGACGGGATATAGATCATTAATATGATATGGAAAGATTATTTGATTAGCCCACAGTTTTGTTGCCTTGTGATGAACAGTGTTATTAAGTTGGTAGCGAACACAGGACTGACTATACCGTAAATATTTTCCAACTAACCGTCTAAGGGAAGTCTGAAAAGAACTTAAAATCGATTCTTTATTTGTCTCAACGATCAGATCACCAGTCTCAGACCAAGAGTAACGTTCCCTCGGAGGTTAGAATGTAATGAGTTCCATAACAAGTTATTTCAGTATGCAATCGTGAAAATATTATTAATGATAGACCGGAACCTAGTAAATACTACACAACTCTGTATATACGCCTTAGTGAGCAGCAAGGACGCTAATTAAATGCTTTCTTTAAACACACAGGAGACTTTCTTTAAATAATATATCCGTAAGAACACAACTCCTTGGAGTAAACAGTAACTATCAAGCTAACAATCAAGAACAAGCTGTGGCGTTATGGGTGCTAAGTAGATTTTTCAGCAGGAAGCACTCTCAAATAGTATTGTAGTTACATATAAAAGGGAAGTATAGCAATTGCTTGAATATCATTGATAAATTAATACGTATATTTTACATTTGGAATCACAACATATTTCAGTCCCAAGGGCCCACCTAAAACAAACCGCTGTACGTTCCCTATAATAGGAGTTGGTTCCCGTGACGAAAGTCAGATATAATAATATTGGGATTCGAACCTTGGACCTCTTTTGGAGTCTCCCTTAAAACATCATTCATTTGTAAAAGACTAATAAATCCAATAAGGAACTGGCAAGTAAACAAACAGTCTTACTCCCACGGTCCTGGGATTCGGGCGATATACATATCAGAGGCATAAGCCGTATACCCACCGTCGCTGGTATGTCAGCTCCAAGATTCACTGGTCAGTACCTGTAAAAGAATACAAGTGGGGCAGCAATGCATGATTTACGCCAGATTGATAGTGGGAGACGAAAGTAATGTTTGTTCTCCACTGCTTAGAAATATCTTACCTTGTGTTATACGTTTCAACTTGTACACATTTCAATTGCTAAAAGAAAAGCATAACTTATTAAACACATCGTGTTATCCAAGTTTCACTTTTTAGGAAAAATAACCAGAATTGTAATCTAATACTGTATTAATATTCACTTCACTTTGATTACATGGACCACATATAATATAAAACAACACTAATATTTTTAAATTATGATTAGCATTTCGCTCAAAAATAAACTGGCCCTTATAAACGATTTCGGAACGATACGTAAGCGCACACGACTATTCCGGTGAATATACGGAATAAAATTCACAAGTGCACTATTGAAGAAAGATGACTTGGTTGCTGGATAGCAATGAGTTGAATGTCCCATTCCTTGACATACAAAAGGGTTCTTCTATGAAATCGTTGTATTGGCGAGAGAAATACTTAAGGATAATTCTTATTAACATATATGCATGTTTTTTTTTTTTTTTTTTGCTATTGAAACCTCATTTATACAGGTAGCACTATTCCAATGTCTCTTGATGCGTTTGAGAGCGTATATTGAATAGGTTCTTGTTTAGCAAATGTTGACGTTTTCCCTTACATTGTAAATAAGAACACTTTCTCATTTGAGAGTGTTGGTAGAACATTTTTGTTCATTCACTTTGACTCTCACATGATGAAAGAATGATACTCTCTCTCCTTAGAGAGTATTTGGAGAACAATCTTGTTTGTTCTCAAAGTAGAAACACTTGCACCTTCGCATCTTGAAAGAGTATGTCCTCTCTCCCGGTCCTCTTCCTGCGTCGCATAGTTGCCAGTTAGCGGCGCAAGAATACACTGACAAAACTAAAATATAGTTCGTAGAAAACATTAAGTTTTTGCTTCATAATATTGCTAATGATATATAATGAATGGTCCATAGGTTAATAGAAAGCACATTAAAACACTGATTGTTCCAATAAGTTGTGGAATTGACGATTATTGATAGTTTTCACATTGCCACGTAAAAGTCTGTCATCGGCATGAGGACTTCCAAATATGGGCTGACGGGAGGAAGCAGGGCTGTCTGGAAAAGTGAGGCACCTTTAGGGTGACAAATTCCTGAGCATTGTTCTCCTCCAAATGTTAGCTGATTGCGTTATATTTCTAAGAATTGATGTTGGAATAATACGCGGGTTGATTTAAAAGTTCATGCCAGTCCATACCGTTATAGATGGCGGCCAACGGACTGTCCACTGAAGGTATCACAGAAGTGGGCAAGAACCCTGGATTCCAAATCTTCATAACCATATTGCAACACAACACCAATCACAGCACTCCATTAGTCCACAAAGGGTTAATGTCATTTTAAGTTCGTTCACGCTGAAGAAGAACGGTTCGTAAGTTCACTCGGACACACATGGTCACGAAATTTGAAGAATAACGAACGCGAGGGCCATTTACAATAACACGAGGGCCATTTCGTAAATGTCTTTCAAGTCTTTTATTTTAATCTTCCTTTGGAATGTAAACACAAATATAAATTCAATGTTTCAATATAAATCAATAGTTATTTGTAATTCAAAATACTATTCAGCATTGTACTTCATAATGTTTTTCAAAATTCAAACCAAATTATACAAACATATTAATATTTTCAATGCAATAATGTATTCAATGAATAAACATCATATTCAATAAAATATTACATTTAGTAAGGTATCGTATTCAATGAAGTATTCTATTCAATGCCATATTTAAGAATACACAACAAAATATAAATAGTACAAACTAACTGTATACCAATAAATCTAAAATGGTAAAATTACTTAAGATTCAGCAATAATACTTCTTAATTCTAAAATAAAACGCACAATATCATTCAAGAATAACATATATCACTAAGTAATTCAACATATCATGATTTTATTTTTCATGAAAATAAAATATTTCTTCCTACTATGTGTGTAGAAAATTTATTACAATGAAAAGGTCAAGATTATTCATAAAATTCAAAAGTGTACTTTCATTGACATGTTAACACAAGACATTTATCGGGAATATTCGAAATAATTCAACACAACTAGAACATACGACATAGTTAAAGCAAATTCATATTTTATTAAAATTACATGTTAAAAGCACATAAGTAAATATAACACTAAAAGTATTTCATTTACTATGAAATGAAATAAACTGGGCACATGTGAGCTCGTCACGCTCAAAGTATATAAAAATATACTGCCTGCATAAAATTTGCAAGACCCTACCTCATTTATTTATTAATATCTTTCCATCCCCGAAGCAAAGTGAAAAGATAGGATGTTTGGTTAAAATTCAAAAATAATATAGAGGGGACTAATGTGAAAACTGCCTACTCCGGGCATTACATAATATGAATAACCCATAATATTGGAGGAACCTTTGCTTCCATATTTTCAAGTTCTATTGGAAATATTTTCGTATTCAACGAAAAGATTAATACAAAGTGAATGCAACAATAGTTCTAACAATTATTATGTACACAACTTACTTGGTACTCATTTATAGTAAGATGTCTCATTGTATATTCTTTTCAACTGAACAACGCGCCATGAAGGTGGGTACAGGTAACTACCATAACTTACCACACCAAACTTCAAGTATCCTCAGCTGATTAGTAATCCCAGAGGCATACTGATTAGGTAAAACGAAATAACTTGACATAACACATCGTAAGTATACATTACTATTAATAGACGCATGTTTATTATTTAGTAATTGAGAAATTTAACAAATTAATTTAAAATGTGCTTATTTAGGTTTATTACCGAATGATTTCTCACCAAAATATTTAAATTTGTGATTCGAAACATTTTTAATTTTGTAAAATTGCAACATTGTGATGGAATATTCTATATAGATTTTCCACATCTTCACAATTTAAATTTATTTCATTTCACTATATTTGAAAATTTTCAATGTGCAGATTCACTCTTGCACTTCGAAAAGAAACACTATATTTTCGTAACTCGAAAAATTAAATTTCGTTGTGAATGCATTACCAAAAAAATATACTATTACAAGTAATTTCGTATTACGTATATTAGAAATATCAAGATTTTTAAAAAATAGTATCTCTCATCCAACATTTTCAATATCTTATGAGGTGCAATAATATATGAAGTGAAAAAATTAATATTCAAAATTTGTAAGATACTAACAGTGTTAAAAAATATTCATAGTATGAAAAATAGTTACTAACACCTAAGAATTTTGTATAAAAGAACTTCTGCAATGGATATATATTCATTTTCCATTGCAAGGTCAACAATATGGAAAATGGGCAATCCGGCTATGTGTTAATGTCGTTTACCCAATTCCTTTTCGTATTGGATTTATTACAACATCGTAAAGTAAAATTGTCATGCATTCAAGAATTTTGCTTTTAACTTCCATAATGGGCATCCATTGGATTTTGTTAGTACCAAAGCGCAATATTCTGTAAGCACTAGATTTTTGTGCTACCTTACTATGAGAATTAACTGATTTCTTACGAATGGTTTGTACGCTCAAAACATTTATGCATTGAGTATCATTACGAATATTGGGAGCAAAGAATTTACACTTTCTACGTAGGCGTAATACCTTACTTAATTTATGCACATTTTTGCAGCTTTCCAGGTTATTTTTAATTTTCGCACGGTGGAAAAACCTTTGCTTACCCTTTTTGCTTTCCAAACCAAAATTTCTATTTCTAAATTTCTCAATGACATTTCGAGTTGAGTACAAAGTATTGGTTGGTGAATAGTCAATCTGAACGTTCTGATTTGGTTCAATACACTTTTCATTACATTTTCTGAATCTAATATTCATAGATTTACAAGTTGCACGATGTATGCCAAGCGAACATGGAATGGTTTCATTTCTACTAGAACATACGATTACAAGTGTACATACTGTACCTTCTAGCAACACTAAAGATATATTACCACTGGAAAAATAACGCAACTCGCCAATCTGAATTGGTTGCCTAATGAATCTTACTCTGGGATAACTTGTACCATGCCGTGTATACACCACAAAAATAACAGGACTTGTAGACAAACATTTTTTACGAACAAGTAGCATTGAGCGGGAGGGGGGAAACAACTGATTCACCCACTTCCTTTCACATAAGGGACAAGTGCAGACTTTAATCTCGTCTAAAAATACTACAACAGTATCACTTTTTAGTTCCCTAGTGGTAGTTACGTTAACCACACTCGTACTACTGTTGGAGGTAGCCTCCATGAAGTCAACCTGCACGATGTTTACATTTACACTGACATTTTCATTATTTACTTCATTTCCCTCAATAAAGACATCATTACTCTGTAAAACAAACATGTTTTCCAATTGGCTTTTGATACTTTGTAATTGTACAGTGTTATTATCCAACAACTGAAACAACTCATTCCACTTAACATTTTCACTTTCATTAATTTGGAAAAAAAGCGACTCTTGGACTTCAGATAACCTACCTTTTTTAATAGGATTTGGATAAGGATCAATATCATCGGCAACATTTTCCAATTTCCTTTTACAACTTTTAGTTCTAACCTCAGAAGGACAACTATGGCGAACATGTGCTAACGGGTCAACATTAAATTCATCTGTAAATTTAACCTTTTTAGGAATTTTATTTTCCTTTTTGGTCTGACCCACATTACCTGACATAGTATGTAAACTGACACCATTGCTACATTTTTGACGATAGATTTGATACTACTAACAGCAATTTCAGGAGAATTTTCAACATTACTTGAAAATAATTTTTTCTCCTTTTCATTGAACGTACTATCCTGATCGCTAAAAGAACTAACGTCAGAATACTTTTTCTGTAGCCGTTGAACTATTATTTCAATAACTTTATTCTTGACATTAACGTCATGACATTGAAGATTCAACTTTTTAGCTACATAGTTAAAATCTATATACTTGCCGCGAGCACACTTCTCTTTCAATTTCTCGTACTGAATTGGTTTCCTAATACCACGTACACGGAGATTGATCTCTTTTTCGATATCTCTCCTATATTCACAATTAAAATTAAATAGAGATTCACAAATTGCAATTTTCGCTACTCTATTGAAACTATGACTTTCTACATCAAGGCCTAAAACATTCTGAAACTCTTCTAAGCAAAATGGAACAGTACTATATTTATATTTATTTATTACGTTAGGGTACTCTAACTCTATCTGTGCTCTTACAATCATTAAATTCAGCGCTAGCATTTTGTACGTGGGTTTATGAATTACATATTCTAAAATGAACACAAAAATATAAAAATGTAAGTAACACTACATGTAAAAGAATGCAAGGATATATTTCTTTCGCAAAACATTAATTGCTAGGTTCACATTTTAAATTTCAATGATCGTTTCATATTCTTGTATGCATAAACTAGGACCTACCTGCTTTTGTGCAGCAATGTTTGGCTGATTTAACACCTCCTGAGAATTACTTTCAACCTTTTCGCGTAATTCAACCACGTCTGCTCTTAAACTCTCAAATTGTTCGGTAAACTCTTTTTGATTTGATTTTAATATTTGGTTAGTTGCAGCCAAATCTGCAGATAACTTTTTCACAGCCTCGAGCAGTGTTTCCATTTCACTAAGCGTTGAAATTGTAAAATATTATGCTTGGAAATACAACATGCAAATTATTACACTGGCATTGAATACGAAACAATGAAGTTCAAAAATCTACTTTCTCCCCACTAAAACCTGTGTCTTTGTTCGGTGCGTCATTTTATCAGAGGAGTTGTGTTCGTTCATTACATGTCCCTGTTCGGGCGCCATTTATAATAGGAGTTGGTTCCCGTGACGAAAGCCAGATATAATATTGGGATTCGAACCTTGGATCTCTTTTGGAGTCTCCCTTAAAACATCATTCATTTGTAAAAGACTAATAGATCCAATAAGGAACTGGCAAGTAAACAAACAGTCTTACTCCCACGGTCCTGGGATTCGGGCGATATACATATCAGAGGAATAAGCCGTATACCCACCGTCGCTGGTATGTCAGCTCCAAGATTCACTGGTCAGTACCTGTAAAAGAATACAAGTGGGGCAGCAATGCATGATTTACGCCAGATGGATAGTGGGAGACGAAAGTAATGTTTGTTCTCCACTGCTTAGAAATATCTTACCTTGTGTTATACGTTTCAACTTGTACACATTTCAATTGCTAAAAGAAAAGCATAACTTATTAAACACATCTTGTTATCCTTGTTTCACTTTTTAGGAAAAATAACCAGAATTGTAATCTAATACTGTATTAATATTCAATTCACTTTGATTACATGGACCACATATAATATAAAATAACACTAATATTTTTAAATTATGATTAGCATTTCGCTCAAAAATAAACTGGCCTTTATAAACGATTTCGGAACGATACGTAAGCGCACACGACTATTCCGGTGAATATACGGAATAAAATTCACAAGTGCACTATTGAAGAAAGATGACTTGGTTGCTGGATAGCAATGAGTTGAATGTCCCATTCCTTGACATACAACAGGGTTCTTCTATGAAATCGTTGTATTGGCGAGAGAAATACTTAAGGATAATTCTTATTAACATATACGCATGTTTTTTTTTTTTTTTTGCTATTGAAACCTCATTTATACAGGTAGCACTGTTCCAATGTCTCTTGATGCGTTTGAGAGCGTATATTGAATAGGTTCTTGTTTAGCAAATGTTGACGTTTTCCCTTACATTGTAAATAAGAACACTTTCTCATTTGAGAGTGTTGCTAGAACATTTTTGTTCATTCACTTTGACTCTCACATGATGAAAGAATGATACTCTCTCTCCTTAGAGAGTATTTGGAGAACAATCTTGTCTGTTCTCAATGTAGAAAAACTTGCACCTTCACATCTTGAAAGAGAATGTCCTCTCTCCCGGTCCTCTTCCTGCGTCGCATAGTTGCCAGTTAGCGGCGCAAGAATACACTGACAAAACTAAAATATAGTTCGTAGAAAACATTAAGTTTTTGCTTCATAATATTGCTAATGATATATAATGAATAGTCCATAGGTTAATAGAAAGCACATTAAAACACTGATTGCTCCAATAAGTTGTGGAATTGACGATTCACATTGTCACGTAAAAGTCTGTCATCGGCATGAGGACTTGTGCGTGGGCGTTGATCTCGAGAGTAGCAAACTTCCTCTTCCAAATATGGGCTGACGGGAGGAAGCAGGGCTGACTGGAAAAGTGAGGCACCTTTTGGGTGACAAATTCCTGAGCATTGTTCTCCTCCAAATGTTAGCTGATTGCGTTATATTTCTAAGAATTGATGTTGGGATAATCCGAGGGTTGATTTAAAAATTCATGCCAGTCCATACCGTTACATCCCAAAACTATATGACACTGATATCTTCGTCTTATTAAAGGGAGAAGTAAGTCCAAACTTTTTCAAATGGTACGCCATTGTATAATGTGAGTTAAGTACCTCTAAAAGCTTTACTGCTTCGTTTTTAAGACCTAGGTATACAACACAAGATATTGCGGCTACCAATTCATTGTTGAATTTACTTACTAGCTGTAAGCCAATAGGAATTAAGGAATACATGGCGACGTCCACTGCTGATTTCTAAATTTCAAAAAATTTGTACAGACATAAGCCGCCGTAAGCCCTTTAGCCTTACCGAACACCTCGAAATAGAACCCTCGAATTATTGGAACACCCGTTGCACCCTAAACCGTTAATCAAAAATCAAACATACCCCCCATCTTCAAAATTAATTCTTTAACCACCGCATCACTTAGAGATCGATTTAATCTTTTATTACTATCTTTTTTCATACATTGTGGAATACTATTACAATGAAGTCAAGTGACATCTCTGCTAATGTTATCTTTTTGAGGCGATTTCTGATGTAGTGGATGCATATTAAAAGACGTTTTACAAGCTGGTGGTTGCTTGTTCTATCGCAAGTGACACATCAACTTGTCCATCATTTTAACGCGCTTTCTCTTTACTATACCTTATGAGCTCACCGTGATATACAGTCTTTCTCAGTTAAAGACCTCCTGTTCATCACGTCACTGGTTCTAAACTCGAATATTTTGAATTTGCAAGTCCTAAGGACAATATGTGCTGGCGTACTTTTCCCACTTCAACCCACACTCTGTCGTCGGTTGTACTGCATGCAAACTAATATCTACCATTAGTAATACCAATATTTCTGCAGAAAGCCACAGTCGCCATCCTTGTAGATATGACATATGAAAGTAATTTTTCAACAGATTTTAGTCTATTACAGGGTGTAAGTTGCAATTGAAAAATCCTAATCGGAGTACGCTTCTTCTCAAATATTACAATGTCTGGTTAGTTGTAGTGCATGCTAACTGCTTGCATTCAATTTGAAAAGAGAACAACACGTATCTCGACATATTTTCATACTAAAATATCTGAATGTTTCTGTATCTTGCTAATACAATATTCTCTGAAAACAGTCTGAAGTATAGATCTAAGCTGATATCTGTGTGTTTCGATTTTCTTCAGGCCAATATTAACGGCTCTTAGCTGGACTGTGCAAGGAATGTACTCTAAGCAGTTTGCTATGATATTCCGCTATATGCAGCGATCATCTATGCAGAATTCTACAGACGATTTGGTGCCTCTGTTTTTGTAAAGGAATTTACTTGTTCTAGGATGGCTCTTGTCAACGGCCATAGATAAGCTCGCATACATACCAGGCCAATGGACAGTCTGGTTCAGTTTTAAAGATCAGTACACTTCGTAAGCCTCAACTGCTGGCGATTAATTTTGTACATTTTGTGGAGTAGCTTTCTGCTCCTGACAAGATACCTTTGAGTCGATAGACAGGACACGCAAGTTCTATTCAAGTCAGCGAGATAATTAGTGTTAATCTAATAAATAAGATTACAGAAATACTTCTTGTTGATCATTCCGTCTCAGATATTAAAGGTGTCAAAAAGATAATACAGTTGGTGCACTAATCTGCTACAGAGGGGAACTTAGCAGAACTTTACTCATCGGTGACAAAACGTATTGAAGATCGAGAATTTCAAATCTCCCAATAAGCTTAATAAGAGTGTGCGATATGGCAGTCTGTAGTGCAAAATAAACCGTGCGAGTCAGAAAGACTTTAAGCTTGTATAGCCTGAAGATTAGTGTGATTGATACGTTACGTTATCCATATAGCATCTTGATGAGGTGAGTCAAGGTTGCAAAAGACGCCTCGGAATTTTTTATACAAAAAAGTTTAACTTTCAGGATAATAAAAAGTTAATAGCCGTTTCTATTACTTTCTTTGGGTACCGAGACGAGCAGGTACTCGAACACAATTACTAGGGAAGCAAATTCAGTGATTCAGCTGCAAGATGTGGAAAGTGAGAATAGGAAGTTTTATATCTTTCAGGTTTATCTGAAAATCTTCGAATGAAATCAAAGTAAAAAGAAAAATTGTCAATTGATAATTTTGTTGATTTCTGTGTTTTACACCTTTTCTACCAGGCCTGTATAACACTTTGTATCGCGAATCAGTGCTTAAGAAAGCTAGCTATATAAATTCATTGGCCGCACTTATCTCACAGGCCAAGAAGCGGGCCTGGGTTTACAAGGTAATCACGTAATAAATTACCTAAAAACAACCTATTAGAGTGTCAGGCCAATAACATACATGTGAATCCTTTACAAGCTTATGACCATAAGTGTAATATTACTGTTAGGGAAAATGGTTAACCTTCGTGGCCTTCTGACTGAAAAGCAGCATGGTACACTCGCAAAGGAACAAGGTGCTGAGCAGTAAGCATTGAATGTCCTTATGTCGTATAAAACCTAGAGCGATATGTTGAAACCAACAGGGATCGACGTGTAGTAGAGCTTTCATTCTTACGCCCCCTCTTGGATAAAAATGTACATGGAGTCTTTGCATGTACCGCATATCGAAACATCGTTGTATATTAAGAGCGTTAAACTTTGCTTCTTTTTAGGAGATTCGAAACAAAACGGTAGTTACACAATTTTTTAGTATTCATGCAGATGGCAGAATCCTTGGAGTCAATAATCTGGTGTAGAACATCTTAACATATAAACAATCAAACAATAAACAATTGTTACTTACGTACAATTGAATGGTACTGTAGTACGCGTATGTGATATCTAAATTAACTGGTTTAGATCGTTAAATTAGATATGTCCTGCTACGGTTTTATCTCTACGTGTACCAAAGCCGCTCGTGTTAATGGATTCGAAAATATGTAAACTAAACAATAAACCACCTTAATGTATTAGACCTTGTTTTTATACCTTCTTTTATAGTTACATCACGATCATCTTCATGTCCATTTTGTTAGGTGTATAACGCGGGGACGTTATTACAAAATAATAATCATAACTGATTGGATCAACAATTACGCTGTTCTGAATGACGTATTGGTTTTCAACAGCTGTTGTTCGTCATCATCTATATAAGATTGCCTTCCGATCTCCCATTTGTACACGAAGTCCCTTGACAGATTAGAGAAAACCATCAATATTCCATATCTGCTCTTTTATACTAACATATGGCTCGTTCACAATCCTAACTTGGAGTCACTTGTTATGTAAAGGTTAGTAACCTTAGCCGGCTGGATCTGATGGTAGCTGTGTGCGTCCTGGAATTTACATATTTTCTTTGACCCATAAACCTCGTTCGATTGGGTTCATGCCTACACCATTTCACTCTTGGAGTTGGAGGTACTTCCGAGTAGAATGCTGTACAGCTGCCGTTAGTATGTGGAAAAGTGGCCATATTGAAGCTTTGTAACTCTCCCTTGTTATACCTGATATGGATTATAGAACCATCCTCACCGACTCCTAACCAAAAATCTTGAATAAATACCAAAATATTGTAGAACTAAGATTAGTCTTTAGTACGTTTAAAGATACACTAACAATTGCCGTTAACACTACGTATCTACGTCTATTTGTATAGAATTTGATATTTTTGTACGTCGATCCCAAACAAATAATCTTGAATAAATCCCTAAAGGTTGTTGCACTAACGTTAGTGCTTAGTGCTTTTAAGTGCACTAACGATGCATTAACGATTGCCGTTAAATCTATGTTTTTACCTATATTTGAAGAGAATTTGATATTTCTGAAGCTGCCCCCCAACAACAAAAATATCTTGAATAAATCCCAAAATATTGTAGCACTAACGTTAGTGCGTAGTGAATTTAAGCGCACTAAGGATGCACTAACGGTTGACGTTTTTACCTATATTTGTATAGATTTTGATATTTCTGAATTTGCCCACCCAACAAAAAATCTAGAATAAATTCGAAATTATTGTACCACTAACGATAGTGCTTAGTACGTTTAAGTGCACTAACGATACACTCACGATTGCGGTTAACCCTATGTTGCTATATCTTTTAGATATAATTTGATATTACTGAAATTGCCCATCCCACCGAAAATCTGGAATAAATTACTAAATATGGTAGCACAAACGACAGTGCTTAATTCGTGTAAGTGCACTAAAATGCACTAATCATTGCCGTTAGCTCTATGTTTCTACCACTATTTGAATAGAATTTGACGTTATTGGAGTTGGCCCCACCCAAAAAATCTTGAATAAATTGCAAAATGTGCTAGCACAAACGTTGGTGCTAGTGCGTTTACGTGCACTAACGATGCACTAACGATTGCCGCTAACCTGTTTTTTTTACCTCTATTTGTATAGAATTTGATATTTCTGAAGTTGGCCCCCAACGAAAATTTGAATAAATCATGATATATGAAAGCACTAACGTTAGTGCTTAATGTGTTTGAGTGCACTAATGATGCACTAACGATGCGCTAAATTTTGTGAAAATCTGTCTGCATAAAGATGAAGTTGGCCTACCCACCTAAAATCTTCAATATCTCGTAAACGATGATAGTACTAACGTTAGTTCTGAATACACTAACGTGCACTAACGATGTGCAATATTTGGTATAATTTGGGAGAGGTGGTGGAGCCAACTTAAGGCACGTAAAGATATCTCTTGACTTTATTGAAATAGTATTTTACTAATACTCTACTCTTCTGCATACAGTAAATGTGTGCAAGAAGAGTAACCAAAGCACATGCGTTACCTCATTAGATCAGCCATTATACTAGAAGGGTGTTCAAATCGTACCTGCAGCATACATTAGGTTAGGAAATGGTGTAGAAGACCTTTTTGGCATCCTGTACATTATGGCAACTTTAGTGAAAGTGTTCAATAGCCATGCCTAATCAAGATCATTAGGAACTCACTTCTAGAGTTTGCTCCGGGACCTCTACATGTGGTTATAGAGACATTTACAACCTTCGGAGGAGATGACAAAATCTAGGATCAGCGATCTTATTTAACAACGTCTGGATAACGAAATCAATATGCAACATTTACAAGATATTGAAACTGCATGACAAAAAACATCTAAGGAAGTCTCAAAATTAAGACGGTCACATTTTCAGAAACGTTAACTTTGGCTGCAGTATAAAGAGAAGGTCATAATCGTATTGCTATTCATCCAAAGGGACTACATTGAACAGGGGACTAAAAACTTCATTTGTAGGCAATTGAATTAATGCTTCAGTTTTCTCACGCAGCTGGTCATTTTTTCTTTGCAAAATTTCCACATTAATAACCTCAACTGATGGAAGCTTAGGAGGCAACTACGGTATCAGAGGATTTGAAGATATTAACAACTCAAGGAACATTCACAATTCGCAAAAAAAAGAGAGGCCTTCTTGAGCGTAGTTCCAAGTGATATGATTATCGAAGAGTGCTTAATGAAGGCCACAATTTTTTCTGGGGGATTAACTCAACGTCAGACAGAATGTTAGCAAGATTAATCATTCTTTCCCAAATACTGTTACGATAAAAGAAGTTCTATAGTTTTTGAAGGAAACAGTTTATCATTAGAGCGACGCGTTGAGCTAATGCAACCTTACTTGTGTGATAATGTCTCAATGCTCAAGAATATCAATTCGACTGTGGTGAATGTATCAGAGTCTCCCTTGTCTTGGTGCTTTAAAACCCACACGTAGAAGGAAGAGTCCTTCTACACGCAATGGTGTGGACTAAAAATGGCAACTCAAATCTGCTTTATCTACGTATATAAATTATGTTAAGCGCTATTTTTACCTTATATTTTATGGGTATAAATTACAATTAGACACGGAAAGTACCAAAAGACAAAAAAGAGCTTTCGGGAAATATGTGCAATGATCCAATTTAAATCTGCCATTGAAGCCACGAAAATTGAAACACAGTTCTTGAGAAACCTGGATATCAAAACTAGAGGGCTTCAAATGATGCAAGCAGATTTCGAAGGAGTAAAGGTAGCTGAATATGGACAAGAATAATGGAAGAAACTACAAACATGAAATCTGTAGCTGTTCATGGGTCTGATTCAGATATTCTAAGAATCTTACTAAAAGACTTCATGAGCAGTTGATGATTATTTTAAGGCCACATACATGCTGAACTGAAAAAAAATGCTACCAAATTAATAAATTTCAAGATATTCTAACGTCATTAAAAGATTGCTTTCACTTTTTCATTATACAACAAGCTGTGACACGACCTCAGCTATACTCAGTAGTGAATAGTTGACAGCCTTCAAGTCCCTTCAAAAAGAAGAAAAATTGTGCAAGTTAGTCAGAGTATTGAATCAACCAAATGTGAATCCTGGCAAAGTGGTAAGGTAAGACATTTCTTATTCACCTGTATGGACAAGGAAATATGTCCTCCCTGGTGTAAGACATATCAGATATAACAAGGAAGTAGTTACAAAGCTTCAATATGGCCACTTTTCCCATTACTAAATCAGCAGCTGTGCAACATTCAATTCGGAAGTACCTCCAAATCCAAGAGCGAAATGGTTTAAGCATGAACCCAATCGAAAGAGGTTGGTGGATCCACACAGCTACCATCTGCTCGAGCCAGATAATCTTACTTACCTGTAGGTAATAAGCGACTTCAAGATAGGAGTGTGACCGAGCCACATTTAGTGTAAAAGAGCCGATATGAAGTATTCAAGGTTTTGTGCATTTTGCCAAGGGAGATCATGTACAAATGGCAGATCGGAAGACAATCTGATATAGATCATAACGAACAACAGCTGTAAAAAACCAATATGTCATTGACAACGGCTTAATTGTTGATCTCATCAGTTTTGTGATATCGTCGCACCCTTATAAAGCTAACAAAATGGACATGAAGACGATCTTGATGAAACTTCCAATGATGGTGGAAGGACAAGGTATAAAAAATGAATTTTGTTTATTGTTCTGTTTACATATTTTGGAATCCTTTAACACGATATGCTTTGGTACCCGCAGAGAAAAGGAAACCTTAGCAGGAAACATTTAAGGTAACGACCAAAAACCTATTCATTTTGATATCACATTCGCGTACTACAGTATCATTCAATTGTACGTTTAAAACAATGTTTATTATTTGATTGTTTATATGTAAAGATGTTTACCAGCAAATGATTGACTCCAGGGACTCTGCCATCTACAAGAATACATAATATTATGTACCTGCCGTTTAGTTTTCGACACTCCTAAAGCTAAGTAAAGTTTAACACTCTTAATAAAGAACGAAGTTTGGATATTCCGTAAAGGCAAAGACTCCATGTACATTTTTATCTAAGACGATGTCGTGAGAAAGGAAGCTCTACTACACGTCGATCACAATTGGTTTCAAATTAATGCTCTAGGTTTTATACGACATAAGTATAATAAATGCTTACTGCTCAGCACCTTGTTCCTTTGCGACTGTACCAAGCTACTTTTCAGTCAGAAGCCCACGAAGCTTAACAATTTTCTGTAACAGTTATGGTCGTAATCTTGTAAAGGATTCACATGCAGGTTATTGGCCTGAAAATCAAGTAAATGATCCTTAGGTAAATAGGTGCGTGATTACCTTGTAGAACCAGGCCCGCTTCTCTTAGCCTGTGAGTCAAGTCCGGCGATGAATTACTAAAGCTAGCGGTGTAAAGCACTGATTCGGGATACAAAGAAGTAATACAGGCTTGGTAGAACAGGCGTAGGACGTAGACATCAACAAAATTATCAGGTGACAAATAATTTTTTGTACTTAGGTTACATTGGGAGATTTTCAGTGAAGTACTCCTGAAAGGTATAAAACATCCTAGGCTCACTTCCCACATTTTGGGCCACAACACCTCAATTTCTCCCTTGGGAATAGTGTTCAAGAAAACGCTCGTCTCGGTGGCCAAAGCAAGTAATAGAGACTGCGATAAACATTCGATTAGCCTGAACGTTAAACTTGCGTCTATAAAAAAATTCGAGGCATCTCTTGAAACCTTGACTCACTTCATCAAATAGCTTTATTGATGCTACGTATCTATCACACTAATCTTCAGGCTATAAATCTTTAAAGTCTTTCTGCTTCGCACGGTTCATCTTGCACTACAGACTGCTATATTGCACACTTTTATAAAGCTTAAGGGAGGATTTTTTTTCTCGATCTTCTAAACGTTTCCTCACCGGTGAGTAAAGTTCTGGTAAGTTTCTTCTCTGTAGAAGATTAGTGCACCAACTGTATAAGCGTTTTGACACCTTTCATATGTGAGACGGAATGATCAACAACAAGAATTTCTGTATCTTATTTAATAAATTAAACACTACCTCATCTCGCTGACGTGAATAGAGCTTTTGTGTTCTGTCCATCCGAGTACAACCGACAAGAGCGGGCGGGTTGAAATGGGACGGCTGTTCATATTGTTCTTAGGACTTGCAAATTCGAAATATTCGAGTTTGAACCCATTGACATTCGGAACAATAAGTCTTTAGTTGAGAAAGAATTAATATGGAGGTGAGGTCATAAGATATAGTAAAGAGAAAGCGCGTTAAAATGATGGACATCTTAATGGGTCACTTGCGATAGGACAAGCATCCCCGAGCTTGTGAACCATTTTGTAATATGCATCCACTACGTCAGAAATCGCCTTAAATTAGAATATTAGCAGAGATGTCACGTGCCTGAAGCTGGCCCCCCACCTCTCCCAAATTACAACAAACATTGCACATCGTTAGTGCATCGTTATCACGTTAGTGCGCTCAGAACTAACGTTAGTGCTATCAGCGTTTACGAGATATTGATGATTTTTGGTGGGGGCCAACTTCATATAAAGTTAGCCCCCCTTCTATCTTTATGCAGACAGATTTTCAAAAAAACTAAGTTCATCGTTAGTGCACTTGAACACACTAAGCACTACCGTTAGTGCTATCTTATTATGGGAATTTTTCAAGATTTTTAGTGGGGGGGCCAACTTCAGAAATATCAAATTCTATACAAATAGAGTTAGAAACATAAAGGTAACGGCAATCGTTAGTGCACCTAAACGCACTGGGCACTAACGTTAGTGCTCCCGCATTTTGAGATTTATTCAAGACTTTTGGTTGGGGGCCAACCAGAAATATCAAATTTTATGCGAATAGAGATAGGAACATAAAGTTAACGGCAATCGTTAGTTCACTTAAACACACTAAGCACTAACGTTAGTGCTACCATATTTTGGGAATTTATTCAAGATTTTTGGTTGGGGGGGCCAACTTCAGTAATATCAAATTCTTTACAAATAGAGATAGAAACATGGGGTTAACGGCAATCGTTAGAGCATTGTTAGTGTACTTAAAGGCAGTAAGCAGTAATGTCAGTTCTCCTCTCCTAACCGACATTCCGACTGCTATCTACAGTCGCCAGCCTTGTAAATAAATCTTTATTCTTCTGCCATATGAAGGTCATAATTCTGTTGATTTTAGTCTATTACAGCATGTGACTTGCAATTGAAAAAGCATAATCTTTTTACGCTTCTTATCAAATATTACCGTGAATGGTTGGTTGTTGTGCATGCTAACTGCTTGCATTCGTTATGATAAGAGAACAACAAGTATCTCGCCATCTCCTCTTAGTAAAATGTTATCTGAATGTTTCGGTATCTTAGTAATACTATGTTTTCTGAAAACAGTCTAAAATATAGATCTGGGCACATATCTGTCTATTACGATTTTCTTCCCAATGTTAACGGCTCTATTAAGGAATGTGTTCTCGGCACTTTCCCATGATATTCCGCTATATGCAGCGAACACCTAAGCTGAATTCTACAGACGATTTGGTGCTTCTATCTTTGTAAAGGAAATTACATGGTGATCTAAGATGTCTCTGGTCAACGGACATGGATATGCTCGCAAACAATCATTCCAAATGACAGTCTGCTTCATTGTTAGAGATGAGTACATTTCGTAAGCCTCAAATGCTGGCGATTAATCATGTACATTTTGTACAGTAACTTTCTGCTCTTCAGAGAACAATTTTCTGTCGATGGGAGGACACGCAAGCTCTATTCACGTTAGCGAGATGAGCTAGTGATGAATTTAATAAATAACATTACAGAAATTCTTCTTGTTGATCATTCCGTATCAGATAAGAAAGATGTCGAAAAGCTAATAGTGTTCGTGCACTAGTCTGCTACAGAGCGGAAACTTATCAGAATTTACTTACTGGTGAGAAAACGTTCAGAATATAGAGAAATCCAAATTCCTTATTAAGCTTGATAAGATTGTTCTATAAGGCACTATGTGGTGCAAGATGAACCGAGCGAGCCAGAAAGGTTCTATAGCCTAAAGATTAGCGTAAGATATACGTAGCGTTATCAATATAGGATAGTTCATCGCAGTCTCTATTACTTACCTTGGCCACCGAGTCGAGCATGTTCTCGAACACTATTCCCAAGATGGGAAATTCAGGGCTTGTGGCCCAGGTTGTGGGAAGTGAGCTTAGGAAGTTTTATATCTTTCGGGGTATACTTGACTGAAAATCTCCCAATGTAACCTAAGTATAAAAAAAATTTTCTCACCTGATAATTTTGTTGATGTCTCTGTTCTCCACCTGTTCCACCAAACCTTTATAACTTGTTTGTATCGCGAATCAGTGCTTTACACAGCTAGCTAAAGTAATTCATCGGGCGGACTTGTCTCACAGGTTAAGAGAAGCGGGCAGGTTTTACAAGATAGTTACGCACCTTTTTACCTAAGGATCTCCTACTAGATTTTAAAGCCAATAACCTGCATGTGAATCCTTTACAAGTCTACTATAACTGTTACAGAAAATTGATAAGCTTCGTGGTCTTCTGTCTCAAAAGTAGCTTGGTAAAGTCGCAAAGGAAAGAGGTGCTAAGCAGTAAACATTAATCATCCTTATGTCGCATAAAACCTAGGGCAATAAGTCGAAATTAACTGCGATGGGCGTGTAGTAGAGCTATCAATCTTACGACCCGGTGTTGGATAAAAATCTACATGGAGTCTTTGCATGTATGGAATATCCAAACATCGTTCTTTACTAAGAGTGTTAATCTTAACTTTCTGGTAGGAGAGTCGAAAGCTAAACGGCAGTTACACAATTCTAAGTTTCCTTGCCGATGGCAGAATCCTCGGAGTCGATCATCAGCTATTGAACAGCTTAACATATAAACATTCAAATAATAAACAATTGTTATAAACGTACAATTAAATAAACGTAAATTCTGATTAAAAATTACTTTCCTATGGCATATCTACAAGGATGCCGACTGTGCCTTTCTGCATATATAATGGTGTTACTAATTGTAGATATCAGGATACTTTTAGATAATAAGATAATAAGAGTAGATGTCGAGATCCGACATGATACTTGCATTAGAACGTGTTAAATCTGTTTGCATGCAGTACAACCGACGAGAGCGGGAGGGTTAAAATGGGAAAGGTACGGCACCTCATATTGTCCTTAGGACATGCAAATTCGAAATATTCGAGTTTAAACCCAATGACGTGCTCAACAAGAAGTGCTAAGAAAGAATGAATATCACGGTGAGCTCATAAGGTATAGTAAAGAGAAAGCGCGTTAAAATGATGAACAAGTTTATAGGTTACTTGCGATAGGAAAGGCATCCCCCAACTTGTAAAGATTTTTGTAATATGCATCCACAACGACAGAAATCGCCTTAAAATGAAAACATTAGCGGAGATGTTACTTGACTTTATTGTAATAGTATTCTACAATTTCTGAAAAGAGATATTAATAAGAGATTAAATCAATCTGTAAATGATGCGGTGATTAAAGAAATAATTTTGAGGATGGACGGGGATGTTAGATTTTTAATTAGTGGGTCAGAGTGCAACAGGCGCGCCAATGATTCGAGGGGTCCATTTCAATCTGTCCGGTAAGGCTAAACGGCTTTTGCCGACTTATGTTCTTCTTACAATGCTGTGAAATTTAGAAGTAGTAGTGGACATCAGCACGTATTTTTTAATTCGTATTGGCTTAAAGCTAGAAAAGAAATTCAACATTGAATCGGAGGCCGCAGTATCTTTTGTTGTGTACCTAGGTCCTTAAACTCGAACAATAACATAACAGCCCTAATATTACTTACCCTTTGAAATCCTTATATACTAGGAAATCCTGAAAATTTCACTCCGGCGAATCCTCTAGTCACACCAGTACATATTCAACCAGAATGATACTTCCTATTTGCTTATGTCATTCTTCGTTCCATTCCTAATAAACTCGGAGGAGTTATTGCCTTAGTAATATAAATCCTTATTTTAATAACTATACCATTTTTTCATACTAGAAAAATACGAGGATTACAATTCTATCCTATCAACCAAATTATATTCAGAATTATAGTTAGCACAGTAATCTTTTTAACTTGAATCGGGGCCCGACCAGTCACAGACCCTTACATTCTAACAGGTCAAATTCTCACGGTTATCTACTTCGCTTACTTCCTATTTGTGCCATATCTCTCCTCCTTATGAGGTTTCCTACTAAATAAAACTTAGTTCTTTGGCTGAGAATAAGCATATGTTTTGAAAATATACAACAGAGCAAAGCTCTAAGAACTTATTCTTAATTTAATACACTTAAATTAAAAGAGAAATAAAAAGAAGCTTTATGCTCCCTAAAAATAAAAGATAATTAAGCGATAGAGGCAAAAAACACTTTCAAGCAAGATATATTAATTTATCATATAGAAATCGTGGTAACGTTCCTCGTACTCAAATAAACCCAAAAGAAATAAATACTACCATACAAAAAAACAAAACAGAAAAAATATCATGACCTAAAAACAAAATACTAAATAAAGCTCTTATAAACAAAATACTAGCATATTCAGCCATAAAAATAAGAGCAAATCCCCCTGCTCTATACTCAATATTAAATCCAGAAACAAGTTCTGACTCACCTTCTGCAAAATCAAAAGGAGTACGTTTGGTTTCGGCTAAACAAGAAGCAAATCAAACTAATGCCAAAGGAAACGTCATTCATAAAAACCATAACTCTTCCTGATAATAACCAAAATTCAACAATCTATATCTCTCAGCTAAAATACAAAAGAGAAAAAAATTAAAGCCAAACTAACCTCATAAGAAATAGTTTGTGCTACTGCTCGACCTACTAACAAAGAATATGAAGAATTAGGAGATCAACTAGCAATTATTACAGTATACATACCCATGCTTGTGCAACATAAAAAAAATAATAAACCTAAAGAAAAAGTCAGTATAACATTTAAATAAGAGATTCTCAATCATACTAACAAAGAAAGAAAAAAACTAAAAACACGAGCTAGATAATAAGGATAATAATTAGACATAGTAGGAAATACTTGCTCCTTAGTAAATAACTTAATTGCATCTGCAAAAGGTTGAGGTAAGCCGCAAATGCCTACCTTATTAGGCCCCCAACGAATTTGAATATATCCTATAGAACCTTCTGCTCTAATAAAGTTAAAAATGCAACACCAATTAAAACACAAATAATCAAAATCAAATAAGAAACCACACCTATAATATAATCATAATACATTATTACCTGGACTCGATTCATCCATTATTAGATCCTAAATCTAATGCACTTATCTGCCGAAGTAATTGCTCATTTATTTTTATTCCTTAATAATAAATATTATTAGTACTTGGTCCTTTCGTACTAAAGTACTACTACCAATAAATGATAGTAACCGATCTGGCTTACGCCGATCTGAACTCAGATCATGTAAGATTTCAAAGGTCGAACAGACCTATACACTAAGCTTCTGCACCTAGATAAAATCCAACATCGAGGTCGCAATCTCTCTTCTCGATATGAACTCTCAAAAAAGATTACGCTGTTATCCCTGAGGTAACTTAGTCTAACAATCATCAATAAAGGATTATAAAAATACTTAAAAGTAATTATATAAAAAAGAGTTTATTTTATCTTCTCGTCGCCCCAACGCAACAATCAAATAGCAAATTTATTCATTACCAACTACAAAAATTACTACTTAAATATAAAGATCTACAGGGTCTGATCGTCCTCTTAAATTATTTAAGCCTTTTCACTCAAAAGTAAAATTCAACGTTATGAACAGTCTTCCACTTGTCCAACCTTTCATACAAGCCGACAATTAAAGGACTAATGATTATGCTACCTTCGCACGGTCAAGATACCGCGACCGTTTAAAGCCTCACTGGGCAGGTCAGACCTTCTATTTTAACAAAAGGACATGTTTTTGATAAACAGGCGGAGGAAATCTTTGCCGAATTCCTTTAATCATCCTCTCCAATATACTAATAACACCATTATAAATTACCTTAACTAATTTACGGCAAAATTAAATGCAATAAAATATTATAAACAACTCAAATAAGTTATAACAAAATTACAAATGACGGCTACTTCTAAGCCCACATCTTTCATTTAATATAAAACCACATTATAAATAATAAAAGTAAAGAGCAAATCCCCCTTACTATTACTCACGGCAGAACTACAAAAACCAAATCCACAACAAGTCTAGCCGCGGCTGAATTAAATCCAATTCCTGCACAACCAGATATAATGGAAACCGAAAGGCTTTTCACCACTAAAATAAGATTCATAAATAATATACTACCTATAATATCATAATATTTTAGCACTTTCCATTTCGGGAAATAATTATATAATAATATTATTTAGTGCCCCCTGATACAAAAGGTACAACATTTCATGTTTTCTTCCCTTCAAACAAAATTTCACCTATTTAAACAATCCCTTACGGTACTAATTAACTATAATATCAACAAATGAATTCTATACCCCATACAATAACATCAATTAAAGTTGATTCACTTAGACTCAATAAAAGTTATATATATATATATATATATATATATATATATATATATATATATATATATATATATATATATATATATATATATATATATATATATATATATATATATGGGATGGCCAACATTTTCCGGAATCCGGATTCCGGAAATTTTGTTTTCCGGAATCGGAAAATTTACTTTCCGGAATTCGGAAAAATTCCGGAATTTGGAAAAAATCCGGAATTCGGAAAAATTCCGGAATTGAGAAAAATCCGGAATTCAGAAAAATTCCGGATTTCGGAAAAATTCCGGAATTCAGAAAACATCTATTACTTGATTCCTATTGGCTTACAGATAGTAAAGAAATTCAACAATGAATCCGATGCCGTGGGATCATGTGTTGTGTACCTAGGTCTTAAAAACGAAGCAGTAGTTTTTAAGAGCTCCTTAACTCACATTATACAATGGCGTACAATTAGGAAGCCGTGGATTTTCTTCTCCCTTTAATAAGACGAGGGTATATCAGACGTATAGCCTTGGGAACGAACAGCGGCTTGTTTTAGGTGGGCCCTTGGGATTGAAATATGTTGGGATACCAAATGTAAAATAATTACTAATCAATGATAATCAAGCAATTGCTATATTTCCCGTTTATATGAAACTACAATACATTTTGAGAATGCTTCCTGCTGAAGAAATCTACCTAGCACCCATAACGCTCTCGCCTGGCTCTTGATCGTTAGCGTGATAGAGACTGTTTTATCCAAAGAATTTTGTTCTTACGGATATATTATTTAAAGAAAGTCTCCAGTGTGTTAACACTCGAGGCTATCAATTACATTTAATTACATTCAATTACTCGAGGCTACATTTAATTAGCGTCCTTGCTGTTCACTAGAGCTTACATACAGAGTTGTACAGGATTCACTAGGTTCCGGTCTATTATTAATAATATTTTCCCGATTCTTTGCTGTAAAACTTGCTATAGAACCAATTATATTCAAACCTGCAAAGCAGCCTTACTTTGGGCCTGAGACCGGAGATCTGATCGATGAGCCAAGTAAAGAATCGACTTTTAAGATCTTTTGAGATCTACTCTTACACGGTTAGGTGGAAAATATTTACAGTATAGTAAGTCCTGTGTTCGCTATCACCTTATTAACACTGGTCTTCACAAAGCAACCAAACTGTTGGCTAATCAAATAAGCTTTTCATATAAGTTCACTGTATGCTTTGATTAGTAACTAAGCGATACACATTTCGTAAAGCAAAAAAAGTAATTAATTTCAAACGTTTGTTGATGAAAATTGTCCATATCCAAGGTCTAGAATAATATCACGGTAGCATTGTCTTGATAAGAACGTCGTATCCCATTTCGTCATTCTGACATTCTCTTCCCCTCTAATGCTATACACTAATGTTCTTGGTGTGTCAATTCTGTTTTACTCGGAAGATTTAATCAAGTCTTCACTCGCGTTTAGATGTCCTATTCTCAAACAACCTTTGGATAGCTATTCATCTTGTGAAATCTTCGCCACAACGATTGTGTAATGGTGAGATACACATCTTTCCTTTTGATATAAACTGTGTAGTCCCGATGTATTTCTTCTATATTTCAACATTAAGTACTAATACTATATATACTACACTTCTGCATACAGTAAATAATTCCAAGAAAAGCGAAAAAAGCACATGCGTTATGACATTAGATCAGCCATTATACTTGAAAGGTGTTCAAATCGTACCTCAGCTCAAGAAATTTCTAATCGGTCCAAAAATTACCCCCTTTAGGAGGTTTGCACTTAAGTAATTTCTAGGCACGATTGGTTACTTTATATCAGGAAATGGTATAGAACTTTGGTGTATCCTAAACACTATGACCACTTTCGCGAAAATGCTGAATGACCATGCCTACTCAAGATCATTGAGAACTCACTTCTAGACTTTGCTCGGGGAGCTCTACATGTGGTTATGAGAAATTTACAACCTTCGGACGAGATGACAAAATCTAGAATCCGTGATCTTACTAAAGAACGTGTGGATGACAAAATCAATATGCAACATTTACAAGAAAATGAAACTGCATGACAAAAACTACGGTTACATTTTATAATGTAAAAAATTAATACGGTTACATTTTCCGAACCGTTAACTTTGGCTGCAGTATATAGAGAAGGTCATAAATTCACCCCAAAGGACTAGATAGAACAGGTACTAAAACCTACATTTGAAGGGAATTAAATAAAGCTTTCCGTTTTCTCACGCAGCTGGTCATCTTTTCTATGAAAAATTTGCACATCACAATATTCAACAGATGGTAGCCGTGAATTCAAATACGGCATCAGAGTAACAGATTTTGAAAATTCAAGGAACATTCACAATTCGCAGGAATAGAGGCCTTCTTGAGCGAAGTTCAAAGTGATATGATTATCGAAAAGAGCTTAATTAAGGGCAACATATTTTCTCGAGGATTAACTCAACGTCAGACACAACTTTAGCAAAATTAGTCCTTCATTCTGAAATACTGTTACGATAACAGAAGTTCTACAAGACTATTGTTCTCATCAGTTTATCAGTTCAGCAGCTTTATAAATTCATCGGACGGATATGTCTCACACACCAAGAGAAGCGGGTCTGGTTCTACAAGGTAATCACGTACATAATTACCTAAGGATCAACTGTTATTTTTTCCGGCCAATAACCTGCATGTGAATCCTTTACAAGCTTACGACCATAAGTGTAATATAACTGTTACGGAATATTGTTAAGGTTCGTGGCCTTCTATCTAAAAAGCAGCATGGTACTGTCGCAAAAGATCAAGGTGCAGAGCAGTAAGCATTGATTGTTTTTATAGCGTATAAAACCTAGGGAAATAAGTTGAAACCAACTGCCATCGACGCGTTTAAGAGGTTTCATTCATAAGACCCCTCTTGGAAAAAAGTATACATGGAGTCTTTGCATGTATCGCATGTCGGAAAATCGTTCTTTATTAAGAGTGTTAAACTTGACTTCTTTTTAGGAGAGTCTAAAACTAAATGGCAGTTGCACAATTTTCTGTGTCCTTGCTGACAGGAGAATCCTGGGAGTCAATCATCTGCTGTAGAACATCGTAACATATAAACAATCAAAAAATATAAATTTTTATAAACGTACAATTGAATATGGCTTTAGAGCGTGAAAGTGTTATCTAAATGAATTGTTTTTTTTTTTCTCGTTGACTTGTGTGTGTCCGGCTACGGTTTCGTCTCCTCTTCGGGTGCAAAGCAGTTTGTGTTAAAGGATTCCAAAACCTTGAATACTTCATATCGGCTCTTTTACACTATGTGGCACTTTCACAATCCTATCTTGCAGTCCCTTTTTATCTACACGTGAATAAGATTATCCGGCAGGGACGACACACCTACCTCTTTGGATTGGGTTCAGGATTAGACCATTTACTGCTGGAGTTGGAGGTACTTCCAAATTCAATGCTGCACACTTGCGTGTTGGTAGGGAGAAAAGTGGCAATATTGAAGCTTTGTAAATACTCCCTTGTTATAGCTGATATGGATTATACCGGGGAGGACATGTTTCCTACTCCATACAAACAATAAGAAATGTGTAATCTTGACCATTTTGTGAGGATTGAGTTTTGGTTGGTTGAAGACTCTGCTTAACTTGCACAATTTTTCCTCTTTTTGAAGGGACTTCAAGGCTGTCAACTATTCACTACTGAGTATAGCTGAGGTCGTGTCGCTGCTTGTTGCATCATGAAAAAGTGAAAGCAATCTTTTAATGACGCTAATTTTTTTTTAAATATAATAATTTGGTAGCATTTCTTTTCAGTTCAGCTTGTATGTGCTCTTAAAAGTATCATCAACTGCTAATGAAGTCTTCTAGTAAGATTCTTAGAATGTCTGAATCAGACCCATCAACAGCTACAGATTTCGTGTTTGTTGTTTCTTCCATTATTCTTGTCCATATACAGCTACCTTTAGTCCTTCGAAGTCTGCTTGCATCATTTGAAGCCCTCTAGTTTTGATCGCCAGGTTTTTCAAGAACTGTGATTCAAATTTCGTGGCTTCAATGGCAGATTTGAATTGGATCGTTGCAGATATTTCCCGAAAGTTCTTTTTTGTCTTTTTGTACTTTCCGTGTCTAATTGTAATTTATATCCATAAAATATAAGGTGAAAATAGCGCTTAACATAATTTATATACGTAGATAAAGCAGATTTGAGATGCCATTTTTAGTCCACACCATTGCGTGTAGAAAGACTCTTCCTTCTACGTGTGGGTTTTAAAAACCAACAAAAGGGTGAAACTGGAATATTTACCGCATTCGAATTGCCGTTGTTTCGCGTTGAGATAATTTCACACAACGAAGGTATCATTAGTTCAACGTGCCGCTCAGATGGTCAACGTTCTGTCTGACGTTGAGTTAATCCCCCAGAAAAATTGTGGCCTTCGT
Organism: Thermobia domestica; assembly: GCF_964235325.1. Lineage (NCBI taxonomy): Eukaryota > Metazoa > Arthropoda > Insecta > Zygentoma > Lepismatidae > Thermobia > Thermobia domestica. Next base: position 172,196,962 of record NC_137460.1, read on the forward strand.
TAAGCACTGTTCGATAATCATATGACTTGGATCTACGCTCAAGAAGGCCACTTTTTCTGTGAATTGTGAATGTTCCTTGAATTGTTAATATCTTCTAATCCTCTGATACCGTAGTTGCCTCCTAAGCTTCCATCAATTGAGATTATTAATGGGAAAATATTGCAAAGAAAAACTGACCAGCTGCGTGAGGAAACAGAAGCAATAATTTAGTTGCCTACAAATGAAGTTTCTAGTCCCCTGTTCAATCTAGTCCCTTTGGATGAATGGCAAAACGATTATGACGTTCTCTATATACTGTAGTCAAAGTTAACGTTTCGGAAAATGTCACCGTCTTAATTTTGAGAATTTCTTAGATGTTTTTTGTCATGCAGTTTCATTATCTTGTAAATGTTGTATATTAATTTCGTCATAAAGACGTTGTTAAATAAGACTGCAGATCCTAGATTTTGTAATCTCCTCCGAGGGTTGTAAATGTCTTCATAACCACATGTAGAGGTTCCGGAGTAAACTCTAGAAGTGAGTTCTCAATGATCTTGAGTAGGCATGGCTATTGAACAGTTTCACTAAAGTTCCCATAGTGTACAGGATACTCAAAAGGTCTTTTACACCATTTGCTGAATTAATGTATGCTGCAGGAACGATTTGAACACCCTCCCAGTATAATGGCTGATCTAATGTCATAACGCATGTGCTTTGGTTACTTTTCTTGAAATACTATTTCAATAAAGTCGAGAGAAATCTTTACGTGCCTCATGTTGGCTCCCTCACCTCTCCCAAATTACACCAAACATTGCACATCGTTAGTGCCATGTTAGTACAAGTTAGTGTACTCAGAACTAACGTTAGTGCTATCATCGTTTACGAGTTATTGAAGATTTCAGGTTCAATATCTTCAAAATTTTCACAAAACTTAGTGCATCGTTAGTGCACTTAAACACACTAAACACTAACGTTAGTGGTATCATATATCATGATTTATTCAAGATTTTCGGTGGGGACCATCTTCAGAAATATCAAATTCTATTCAAATAGAGGCAAAAACATAGGGTTAGCGGCAATCGTTAGGGCATCGTTAGTGCTCTTAAACACACTAAGCACTAACGTTAGTGCTACCATATTTTGGGATTTATTCAAGATTTTTGGTGGGGGGGCCAACTTCAGAAATGTCAAATTCAATTCAAATAGTGGTAGAAACATAGAGTTACCGACAATCGTTGTGCATCGTTAGTGCACTTAAACTCACTAAGCACCAACGTTAGTGCTACAATATTTTAGAATTTATTCAAGATTTTTTTCGGGGGGCAACTTCAGAATGTCAAATTCTATTCAAATAGAGGTAGAAACATAGTTAACGGCAATCGTTAGTGCATTTTAGTCACTTACACATATTAAGCACTATCGTTAGCGATACCATATTTAGTAATTTATTCTAGATTTTCGGTGGGGTTGGCAATTTCAGTAATATCAAATTATATCTAATAGAGATAGCAACATAGCGTTAACGCTAACCGTAAGTGCATCTTTAGTGCACATAAACGTACTAAAGACTAATGCTAGTTCTACAATATTTTGGTATTTATACAAGATTTTTGGTTAGGAGTCAACGCCAAAACTGCAATTACTGCTTACTGCATTCAAGTACATTAACAATGCTTTAACGATTGCTGTTTACCCCATGTTTTTATCTCTATTTGTAAAGAATTTGATATTACAGAAGTTGCCCCCCCCCGAAAATCTTGAATAAATCCCAAAATATGTTAGCACTAACGCTAGAGCTTAGTGCGTTTAGGTGCACTAACGATGCACTAACGATTGCCGTTCATTCTGTGTTCCTATCTCTATTGGCATAAAATTTGATATTTCTCGTTGGCCCCCCACCAAAATTTTTAATAAATCCCAAAATGCGGTAGCACTAACGCTAGTGCCTAGATTGCCGTTACCTCTATGTTTCTACCTCTTTTTGAATAGAATTTGATATTTCTGAAGCTGGCCCTTCACCAAAAATCTTGAATAAATCCCAAAATATTGTAGCACCAACGTTAGTGCTTAGTGTGTTTAAGTGCACTAACGATTGCCGATAACCTCGTCTTTCTATCTCTATTTGTATAGAATTTGATATTTCTGAAGTTGGCCCCTGCACTAAAAATCTTGAATAATTCCGAAAATATAATAGCACTAACGGTAGTGCTTAGTGTGTTTAAGTGCACTAACGATACGCTAAGTTTTTTGATAATCTGTCTGCATAAAGATGGTTCGGGGGGGGGGCTAAGTTCATATGAAGTTAGCCCCCACAAGAAATCTTCAATATCTCGTAAACGCTGATAGCACTAACGTTAGTTCTGAGCGCATTAACGTGCATTAACGATGCACTAACGATGTGCAATGTTTGTTGTAATTTGGGAGAGGTGAAGGGCCAACTTCAGGCACGTGATATCTCTACTAATATTCTAATTTAATTCGATTTCTGACGTAGTGGATGCATATACAAAATGGTTCACAAGCTCGGGGATGCTTGTCCTGTCGCAAGTGACCCATTAAGTTGTCCATCACTTTAACGTGCTTTCTCTTTACTATATCTTACTATAGCTCACCTCCATATTATCTCTTTCTCAGCTAAAGACTTCTTGTTCCGCATGTCAATGGGTGCAAACTCGAATATTTCGAATTTGCAAGTCCTAAGGACAATATGAGCAACCGTACTTTTCCCATTTCAACCCGCCCGCTCTTGTCGGTTGCACTCGGATGGACAGGACACACAAGCTCTGTTCACGTCAGCGAGATGAAGTATTGTTGAATTTATTAAATAAGATACAGAAATTCTTCTTGTTGATCATTCCGTCTCAGATATGAAAGGTGTCAAAACAGATGGTGGACTAATCTGCTACAGAAAGGAAACTTACCTGAATTTTACTCACCGGTGAGAAAAAGTTTAAAACATCGAGAATTTCAAATCCTCCCATAAGCTTTATAAAAGTGTGTGATATGGCAGTCTGTAGTACAAGATGACCGTGCGAGTCAGAAAGATTTTAAGGTTCTATAGCCTGAAGATTAGTGTGATAGATACGTAGCATCAATATAGCATCTTGATGAAGTGAGTCAAGGTTTCGAGAGATGCCTCGAAATTTTTATAGACGCAAGTTTAACGTTCAGGCTAATCGAAAGTTTATTGCAGTCACTATTACTTAATTTGGCCACCGAGACGAGCATGTTCTCGAGCACTATTCCCAAGGGGGAAATTCAGGGGTTGTGGCCCAAGATGTGGGAAGTGAGCCTAGGAACTATTATATCTTTCAGGAGTACTTGAATGAAAATCTCCCAATGTAACCTAAGTACAAAAATAAAAAATAAAGATCTGTCACCTGATAATTTTGTTGATGTCTCCGTTCTACACCTGTTCTACCAAGCCTGTATTACTTCCTTGTATCGCGAATCAGTGCTTTACACCGCTAGCTTGGGTAATTCATCGACCGGACTTGTCTCACAGGCTAAGATAAGCGGGTCTGGTTCTACATGGTAATCACGGCCCTATTTACCTAAGGATCACCTACTAGATTTTCAGGCCAATAACCTGCACGTGAATCCTTTACAACCTTACGACCATAACTGTTACAGAAAATTATTAAGCTTTGTGGGCTTCTGAGTGAAAAGTAGCTTGGTACAGTCGCAAAGGAACAAGGTGCTGAGCAGTAAGCATTTATTATACTTATGTCGTATAAAACCTAGGACAATAATTTGAAACCAATTGTGATCGACGTGTAGTAGAGCTTCCTTTCTTACGACATCGTCTTAGATAAAAATTTACATAGAGTCTTTGCATGTACGGAATATCAAAACTTCGTTCTTTATTAAGTATGTTAAACTTTACTTGGCTTTAGGAGAGTCGTAAACTAAACGGCAGTTACATAATTTTATGTATTCTTGTAGATGGCAGAATCCCTGGAGTCAATCAACTGCTGTTAAACATCTTGACATATAAACAATCAAATAATAAACATTGTTTTAAACGTACAATTCAATAATACTGTAGTACGCGAATGTGTTATCAAAACGAAATGGTTTTTGGTCGTTACCTTAAATGTGTCCTGCTACGGTTTCGTTTTCATTTCGGGTAGCAAACACTTCGTGTTAAAGCATTCTAAAATATGTAAAGAGAACAATAAACAAACTTCATTTTTTATACCTTGTCCTTCCACCCTCATTAGAAGTTTCACCAAGATCGTCTTCATGTCCTTTTTTTTAGGTCTAGAAAAGAGGGTCGATATCACAAAACTCATTGGATCAACAATTAAGCCGTTGTCAATGTCATATTGGTTTTTTACAGCTGTTGTTCGTTATCATCTATATCAGATTGTCTTCCGATCTGCCATTTGTACATGATCTCCCTTGGCAGAATGCACAAAATTTGAATACTTCATATCGGCTGTTTTACACTAACATGTGGCTCGGTCACAATCCTATCTAGAAGTCGCTTATTACCTACAGGTAAGTAAGATTATCTGGCTGGAGCTGATGGTAGCTGTGTGGGTCCACACACCAACCTCTTTCGATTGGGTTCATGCTTAAACCATTTCGCCTCTGGAGTTGAAAGTACTTCCGAATTGAATGTTGCACAGCTGTTGTGTTAGTAATGGCAAAAGTGGCCACATATATGCTTTGTAACTATTTCCTTGTTATATCTGATATGGCTTACACCATGGAGGACATATTTCCTTCTCCATACAGGTGCATAAGAAACGTCTTACCTTACGACTTTGCCAGGATTCACATTCGGTGAATTCAATACTCTGACTAACTTGCACAATTCTTTTACTTTTTGAAGGATCATGAAGGCTGACAACTATTCACTGCTGAGTATAGCTGAGGTCGTGTCACAGCCTGTTGCATCAGGAAAAAAGTGAAAGCAAACCTTTAATGACGCCAAAGTTTCTTTAAATTTAATAATTTGGTTTCATTTCCCTTCAGTTCTTCTTGTATGTGGCCTTAAAAGAATCATCAACTGCTCATGAGGACTTTTAGTAAGATTCTTAGAAGATCTGAATCAGACCCTTCAGCAGCTACCGATTTCCCGTTCGTAGTTTCATCCATTATTCTTGTCCATATACATCTACCTTTGCTCTTTTGAAAACTGTTTGTATCATTTGAAGCTGTCTAGTATTGATATCTAAGTTTCTCAAAAGAATTGAATTATCGTGCTTCAATGGCATAACTAATTCGATCGTTGCAGATATTTCCCGAAAGCTCTTTTGTCTCTTTCGGCACTTTCCATGTCTAATTGTAATTTATATCCATAAAATAATTTGTGGAAATAGAGTTTAACATAATTTATATACGTACTTAACGCAGATTTTAGTTGCCATTTTTAGTCCAGACCATTGCGTGTTGAAGGACACTTCCTTCTACGTGTGGGTTCTAAAACACTAACACAAGAGAGACTCTGCAATATTCACCACAGTCGAATTGACATTCTTGCGCATTGAGACATTATCACACAAGGAAAGTTGCATTAGCTCAACGTGTCGGTCTGATGATAAACTGATGTCCACAAAAGTCCTGTAGAACATGTGTTATCGTAACACTTTTTGAGAATTAAGGATTAATTTGGCTGACGTTATGTCTGACGTTAAGTTAATCCCCGAGAATATTTCGTGCCCTTAATTAAGCACTGTTCGATAATCATATCACTTGTAACTTCGCTCAAGGAGGCCTCTTTTTCTACGAATTGTGAATGTTTCTTTAGTTGTTAATATCTTGTAATCCTCTGATACCGTAGTTGCCTCCTAAGCTTCCATCAGTTGAGATTATTAATGTGCATATTTTTCATAGAAAAGGTGAAATGATGGTTCTAGTTCACAATTCAATCTAGTCGTTTTGTGTTGCAATACGATTATGACGACCTGTATATACTGCAGCCAAAGTGAACGGTTCGAAAATGTAACCGTCCTAATTTTGAGTTTTCCTAATATGGTTTTTGACATGCAGTTTCATTTTCTTATAAATGTTGCATATTGATTTTGTCATTTGGACGTTGTTTAATAAGATTGCATATCCTAGATTTTCTCATCTCCTCCGACGGTTGTAAATGTTTTCATAACCACATGTAGAGGTCGCCGAAAAAAGTCTAGAAGTGAGTTCTCAAGGATCTTGAGCTGGCATGTCCATTCAGCATTTTCACTAAAGTTGTCATCGTGTGCAGGATACACCAACATTCTTCTATACCAATTCCTGGCATAATGTAATCAATCGAGCCTAGAAATTACTTAACTGCACACCTCCTAAAGCAGGTACAACTTTGGACCGTTCAGAAATTTCTTCAGCTGAGGTACGATTTGAACACCTTTCCAGAATAATGGCTGATCTAATGTCATAACGCATGTGCTTTGTTTCCCTTTCTTGCACACATTTACCGTATGCAGAAGAGTAGAGTATTAGTAGAATACTATTATAATGAATGTGGTTTGTTCAATTTTATTGCAGTTAATAACTATATGCAGAAGAGTAGAATTTTTCTGCTTTATGAAATGTGTGGCACTTAGTTATTAATCAAAGCATACAGTGAGCTTATATGAAGAGATTATTTGATTAGCCCACAGTTTCGTTCCTTTGTGATGACCAGTGTTACTAAGTAGGTAGCGAACACATGACTGATTATACCTTAATATTTTCCACCTACCCGTAAAAGAGAAAATCTCAAAAAAATTAAAATCGATTCTTTATTTGTCTCATCGATGAGATCACCGGTCTCAGACCCAAACTTTGGAGATTAAAATATAATGGCTTCCATAGCAAGTTTTTTCATTATGCAATCTTGAAAATATTATTAATAACAGGCCGGAAACTAGTGAATCCCACACAACACTGTATAAAAGCCCTAGTGAGTAGCAAGGACGCTAACTAAATGCATATTTGATAGCCTCGAGTGTTGACACACAGGACAACTTCTTTAAATAATATATCCGTAAAATCACAATTCTTTGTATTAAACAGTTTCTATAATGCTAACGATCAAGAACAAGGTGAGAGCGTTATGACTGCTAAGTAGATTTTTTCAGCAGGAAGCACTCTCAAATATTATTGTATTTGCATATAAACAGGAAGTATAGGAATTGCTTGATTACCGTTGATAAATTTATACTTATGTTTTTTACATTTGGTATCACAAAATTTTCTCAATTCCAGGGGCCCACCTAAAACAAACCGCTGTACTTTCCCAAAACTATATGACTTTGGTACCCTCGTCTTATTAAAGAGAGAAGTAAATCCACGGTTTTTTAAAAGGTACGTCATTGTATAAGGTGAGTTAAGGAGCTCTAAAAGCACTATTGCTTCGTTTTTAAGACCTAGGTACAGAACAGAAGATACTGCGGCCTCCGATTCATTGTTGAATTTCTTTACTCTCTCTACATCAATACAAATTAAGTAATACATAACACAGCTGATTTCTAATTTTCCTAGCATTGTAAGAAGGACATACGATGCATAAGACGCTTAGCCTTCCCGGAAACCTCAAATAGGACCCTCAAAAAATTGGCACGCCTGTTGCAACCTTAAACTACTAATAAAAAATCGAAGATTCCCGTCCATCCTCAAAATTATTTTTTTAATCACCGCATCACTTAGAGATCGTTTTAGTCTCTTATTAATATCAGTTTTGAGATATTGTAGAATACTATTACAACGAAGTCAAGTGACATCTGTGCAAATGTTTTCATTTTAAGGTGATTTCTGGTGTTGCAGATGCATATTACAAAAAGCTACACAAGCTCGAGGATGCTTATCCTATCGCAAGTGACCCATCATTTTGTCAATCATTTTAACGCGCTTTCTCTTTACTATACCTTATGAGCTCACCGTCATATTCATTCTTTTTCAGCTAAAGATTTCTTGTTACACACGTCACTGGGTTTAAACTCGAATATTTCGAATTGACAGGTTGTAAGGACAATATGTGCTGCCGTACTTTTCCCATTTCAATCCGCCCGCTCTCGTCGGTTGTACTGCATGCAAACTGATTCCATTCGTTCTAATGCAAGTATCATGGCGGATCTCGATATCTATTATTATGTTAAAACTAAATGCAACATGATATCTATAATTAGTAATACCATTATTACTGCAGGAAGCACCATTCAGATTATTGGACTTAAAATGGCAGAACTAAAGAAATGCTACGAAATTATTAAATTTAAAGATACTTTAGCGTCATTAAAAGATTGCTATCACTTTTTTCATGATGCAACAGGCTGTGACACCTCCTCAACTACACTCAGCAGTGAATAGTTGGCAGCCTCCGAGATGCTTGAAAAAGAAGAAGAATTGTGCAAGTTAGTCAGAGTCTTCAACCAACCAAAACTCAATCCTGACAAAATGGTCAATATTACACATTTCTTATTCGGCTGTATGCAGAAGGAAACATGTCGTCCATGGTATAATCCATATCAGGTATAACAAGGGAGAGTTACAAAGCTTCAATATGGCCACTTTTCCTCCTACTAACACGGCAGCTGTGCAGCATTGTACTGGGAAGTACCTCCAACTCCAAGAGCGAAATGGTGTAGGCATGAACCAAATCCAACGACGTTTATGTGTCAAAGAGGATATGAAAATTCCAGGACGCACACAGCTACCATCAGATCCAGCCGGGTAAGGTGGATCTTTACATAACAAGTGACTCCAAGTTAGGATTGTGAACGAGCAATGTGTTAGTATAAAAGAGCAGATTTGAAATATTGATGGATTTCTCTATTGTGCCAAACGGACATGAAGATGATCGTTTTGTAACTTTAAAAGAAAGTATAAAAACAAGGTCTAATACATGAAGGTGGTTTATTGTTTAGTTTACATATTTTCGAATCCTTTAACGCGAGCGGCTTTGGTACACGAAGAGATAATAAAACTGTAGCAGGACAAATCTAATTTAACGAGCTAAACCAATTAATTTAGGTATCACATTCGCGTACTACAGTACCATTTAATTGTACGTCAATAACAATTGTTTATTGTTTGATGGTTTATATTTTAAAATGTTCTATAACAGATTATTGACTCCAAGGATTCTGCAATCTGCATGAATACTAAAAATTGTGCAACTACCGTTTTGTTTCGAATCTCCTAAAAAGAAGCAAAGTTTAACTCTGTTAATATAGAACGATGTTTTGATATGCTGTACATGCAAAGACTCGATGTACATTTTTATCCAAGAGGGGGCGCAAGAACGAAAGCTCTACCACACGTCGATCCCTGTTGGTTTCAACTTATTGCTCTAGGTTATATACGACATAAGGACAATCAATGCTTACTGCGGTTCCTTTGCGATTGTACCAAGATGCTTTTCAGTCAGATGGCCACGAAGCATAACCATTTTCCGTAACAGAAATATTACACTTATGATCGTAAGCTTGTAAAGGATTCACATGTATGTTATTGGCCTCACACTCTAAAAGGATATTTTTAGGTAATTACGGACGTGATTACCTTGTAAACCCAGGCCGGTCTTGGCCTGTGAGATAAGTCCGGCCAATGAATTTATAAAGCTAGCGGTTTTAAGGACTGATTCGCGACTCGCACGATTCATCTTGCACTACAGACTGCCATATCGCACACTCTTATTAAGCTTATTGGAGGATTTTAATTTCTCGATCTTCTAAACGTTTTCTCACCGGTGAGTAAAATTATGGTAATCTTCCCCTCTGTAGCAGATTAGTGAACAAACTGTGTTAGCTTTTTGACACCTTTCATATCTGTTACGGAATGATCAATAAGAAGAATTTCTGTAGTCTTATTTATTAAATTAAACACTACCTCATCTCGCTGACGTGAATAGAGCTTGCGTGTCCTATCCATAGAATTTAAGGTATCTTCTCAAGAGTAGAAAGCTACTCAGCAAAATGTAGCCGATTAATCGAACGCAGTTGAGGTTTACGAAGTGTACTCATCTCTAACACTGAACTAGACTGTCGTTTGGCCTTGTATGTATGCGAGCATATCCATTGCCGTTGACCATGGCCATCCTAGATTACCAAGTAAATTCCTTTACAAAAATAGAAGCACTAAATCGTCTGTAGAATTCTCCATAGATGAACGGTGCATATAGCGGAATATCATGGCAAAGTGCGTAGAGTACATACATTCCCTGCACAGTCCAGCTAAGAGCCGTTAACATTGGCAAGAAGAAAGTCGAAACACCGATATGTGGTTAGATATATACTTCCGACAGTTTTCAGAGAACATTGTATTACCAAGTTACAGAAACATTCAGATATTATAATAAGAAGATATGTCGAGATACGTGTGCTTCTCTCATCAAAACGAATGCAAGCAGTTAGCAGGCACTACAACTAACCAGACATAGTAATACTTGAATGGAAGCGTAGTCAGATTAGGATTTTTAATTGCAACTTACACGCTGTAATACACTAAAATCTTTCGAAAGATTATTCTCATTTGGCATATCTACAAGGCTGCCGACTGTGGCTTTCTGCAGAAATATTGGTATTACTAATGGTAGATATCAGGATGCATTAAGATAAAAAGATAATAACAGTAAACGTCGAGATCCGCCATGATACTTGCATTAGAACGAGTGGAATCAGTTTGCATGCAGTACAACCGACGAGAGCGGGCGGGTTGAATGGGAAAGCACGGCATGTCATATTGTCCTCAAGACTTGCAAATCGGAAATATTCGAATTTAAACTTAGTGACTTGCGAAAAAAAAAAGTCTTTAGCTGAGAGAGAATGAATATCACAGTGAGCTCATAAGGTATAGTAAAGTGAAAGCGCGTTATTTGATGGACAAGTTGATAGGCCACTTGCGAAAGGACAGGCATCCCCGAGCTTGTGAAGCTTTTTGTAATCTGCATCCACAACGACATAAATCGCCTTAAAATGAGAACATTAGAATAGATACTAATAGAAGCAGAGATGATACTTGACTTCATTGTAATAGTATTCTACAATGTCAAACGACAGATATTAATTATCCCTATGTGATGCGGTGAATAAGGAAATAATTTTGAGGATGGACGGTAATGTTCGGTTTTTAATTAGTGGTTTAGAGTTCAACAGGCGTGCCAATAATTCCAGGGTTCTATTTCGAGGTGCCCGGTAAGGCTAAACAGCATATGCCGGATTAACTCCTTAGAATGCTACGTAATTTAGAAATCACCAGTGGACATCGGCACTGGTGTAGTCTACCTAGGTCTCAAAAACGAAGCAGTAGTGCATTTAAAGGTCCTTAAATTAAATTATACAATGGCGTACCATTTAAAAAACCGTGGATTTACTTCTCGCTTTAGTAAGACGAGGGTATCACAGTCATATAGCTTTGAGGACGAACAGCGGTTTGTTCTAGGTGGGCCCTTGGTATTGAAAAATGTTGTGATACCAAATGTAAAAAACATAAGTATTAATTTATGAATGATAATCATGCAATTGCTATACTTCCCGTTTATATGCAGCTACAATACTATTTGAGAGTGCTTCCTGCTGAAGAAATCTACTTAGCACGTATAACACCCACACCTTGTTCTTGATCGTTAGCCTGATAGAAACTGTTGCAAAGTGTTGTATTCTTACAGATGCAATATTTATAGAAATTCACCTGTGTGTTAAAATTCGAGGCTATCAAGTATGCATTTAATTAGCGTTCTTGCTGCTTACTAGGGCTTACATACAGAGATGTGTAGGATTCACTAGGTTCCGGTCTGTCATTAATAATAATTTCACGATTGCATAATGATAAAAACTTGATATGGAACCCATTATATTCTAACTTCCGAAGCAGCTTTACTTTCGGTCTGAGACCGATGATCTGATCGATGCGTCAAATATTGAATCCATTTTAGGTTCTTTTGAGATCTTCCCTTTGAAAGTTAGGTGGAAAATATTTACGGTAGTCCTGTGTTCGCTTCCAAATTAGTAACACTGGTCATCACAAAGCAACCAAACTGTGGGCTAATCAAATAATCTTTTCATATAATATTGTATGCTTTGACTAGTAACTAAGTGCCACACATTTCACAGAGAAGAAAAGGTCATTTATTTGAGATGTCTGTAGATGAACATTCTCCATATCCAAGTTCTTGAATGCAAAAGTAATCCTATATCACGGTATCATTGTCTTGAAAAGAATAACGTATCACATTTCTTCATTCTGACATCCACTTTATCTCTAATGCTAAACACTCGTGTTCTTGGTGTATCAATGCTGTTTTACTCGGAAGATTTAATCAAGTATTCACTCGCGTCTCGCGTCTTGATTTCCTATTCTCAAACAGCCTTTGGATGGTTATTCATCTTGTGAAAGCCTCGCCACAACGATTGTGTAATGGTGAGATACACACCTCTCCTTTTGATATAAGCAGTGAGGTTCCTCTGAATTTCTTCAATATATCAACATCCAGTACTAATACTAAATATTCTAGTCTTCTGCATACAGTAAAAAATGCAAGGAAATAGAAAAAAGGACATGGGTTATGACATTAGATCAGCCATTTTACTGGAAAGGTGTTCAAATCTTATATCAGCTGAATAAATTTCTGAACGGTCCAGAGTTGTAACGCTTTGGGAGGTTTGCAGTTAAGTAATTTCTAAGCACGATTGGATACATTAAGTCAGGATATGCTGGAGAAGAACTTTGGTGTATCCTGTACACTATGACAACTTTACTGAAAATGCTGAATGGCCATGTCTAGTCCAGATCATTGAGAACTCACTTCTAGACTTTGCTCGGGGACCTCTACATGGGGTTATGAAACACTTACAACCGTCGGAGAAGACGAAAAAATCTAGGATCTGCGATCTTATTCAAACGTCTGGATGAGGAACTCTATATGCAACATTTACAAAAAAATGAAACTGCACGACAAAAACCATATTAAGAAATCTCAAAATTAAGACGGTGACATTTTCCGTACCGTTAACTTTGGCTGCAGTATACGGTATGAGAAGATTACAAGAAATTAACAAAATTTAGAACATTCACATTTAGCTGAAAAACTGGCGTTTTCGAGCGAAGTTCCAAGTGATATGATAATCGAACAGTGCTTAACGAAAGCCACATATTTTTCTGGAGGATTAACTCAATATGAGACACAACGTTAGCAAAATTATCCTTCATTCCCAAATACTGTTACGATAACAGAAGTTCTACAGTACTTTTGTGCACATCAGCTTATCATCAGAGCGACAGGTTGAGGTAATGCCACCTTCCTTGTGTGTAATTTGAAAATCTAGAAGGTGATCCTTAGGTAAGTAAAAGTGTGCTTACCTTGTAGAACCAGGCCCGCTTCTCTTAGCTTCTGAGAGAAATACGGCCGATGAATTCCTAAAGCTAGCGGTGTAAAGCACTGATTCGCGTACAAAGATGTAATACAGGCTTGGTAGAACAGGTGTAGAACGGAGACATCAACAAAATTATCAGGTGACAGATTTTTTTTTTTTTTTTTTTGTACTTAGGTTACAATGGGAGATTTTCAGTCAAGTACTCCTGAAAGATATAAAACTTCCTAGGCTCAATTCCCACATCTTGGGCCACAACCCGTGAATTTCCCCCTTCGGAATAGTGTTCGAGAACATGGTCGTCTCGGTGGCCAAATTAAGTAATAGTGACTGCGATAAATTTTCGATTAGCCTTAACCTTAAACTTGCGTCTATAAAAATTTTCGAAGTATCACTTGAAACCTTGACTCACTTCATCAAGATGCTATATTGATGCTACGTATCTATCACACTAATCTTCATTCTATAGAACTTTAAGTCTTTCTGACTCGCACGGTTCATCTTGCACTACAGACTACCATATCGCACACTTTTATAAAGCTTATGGGAGGATTTGAATTTCTCGATCTTTTAAACTTTTTCTCACCGGTGAGTAGAATTCAGGTAAGTTTCCTTTCCGTAGCAGATTAGTGCACCATCTATATAAGCGTTTTGACACCTTTCATATCTGAGACGGATTGATCAACAAGAAGAATTTCTGTATACTATTTAATAAATTCAACACTAACTCATCTCGCTGACGTGAACAGAGCTTATGTGTCCTGTCCATCCTGGTACAACCGACAAGAGCGGGCGGGTTGAAATGGGAAAAGTACGGCTGCTCATATTGTCCTTAGGATTTGCAAATTCGAAATATTCGAGTTTGAACCCATTGACATGCGGAACAAGAAGTCTTTAGATGAGAAAGAATTAATATGGAGGTGAGCTCATAAGATATAGTAAAGAGAAAGCGTGTTAAAATGATAGACAACTATGATTCACTTGCGATATGAGAAGCATCCCCGAGCTAGTGAACCATTTGTAATAACGTCCACTACTTCAGAAATCGCCTTAAATTAGAATATTAGCAGAGATGTCACGTGCCTGAAGTTGGCCTAACACCTTTCTCAAATACACCAAACATTGCACATCGTTAGTGCATTGTTATTGCACGTTAGTGCGCTCAGAACTAACGTCACTGCTATCAGCGTTTATGAGATATTAAAGATTTTTGGTGGGGCCAACTGCATATTGACAACCCGCTCAATTTGGGGATGCAAAGTTGAATTGAGCTGGGCGTCTTCCACTCACCATCTAGAATGAGTGGGCGAGTTCTCTGTATCATATGCGAGAGGTCTATAGTTTAACACCTAACAATTGGGTATTGAGTTTGAATGGTAACACATTGATTTCAATGTTTAGATAACAACTGTATTTCTTATTCAATGAAATGTAATGAGTATGAATGTTGTGAATTTAGTACGGATATTTGGAAACTTTGCCAGACGAGTATCGCGTATCGAGCATTGAGCGATTGAATCCTGAATAGGAGAAACACATACCTTTCAGTTCTTTTCCAAACGATGTTCTCTGATGACCTCGGTGTTGACGAGTTGATCCCAGTATCGCCAAGTTGATACTTCTATGGACGGGCGTTGCTGCTTAGCATTGAATCTGGTCTCACTCCCAATGCTCTGGATAAACTAACGATGGCAGTTAGTCTTCCTTCGATGTCGTGGTTAAATTCATACGGTGAATATCGAAAACTCAAACTACTTTGATAAATCGTAGAACTTCTTTAATAAAATACTGGAGCTTCTCTAAGAGCTGAAGCTTCCATTAAGATCGCGATGACTTCTTTCTCCAAAGAGCAATCAGTTCTCTATCTCTATAGAATCCTCGGTTCTCTATCTCCACAGAACACACGGTTCTCTATCTATCCAGAAGACCTCCTGTCCCTCGGTTTTGTTCAACTCCTCAGTTCTGGAATTCTCCGGCGTCGTCTGTTTCTAGGCACGTGTGACCTCCTTTCATTCGGAAAAACAAATTCTTTCCTCGTGTCAAGGCTCAAAAACTGCACCACTCGACACACTCCGATTTCCCGATTCTAGGCAATTTCCTCATATTTGTGAATGTGTGAAATGTTCACAAACATATTACAATTACGCTTCGTGATTTACAGAATGTCATTAATGTAGGAGTTAACGCATTACATACATTGTCTTCCTGCATTCGCAGACTCTCCATTGTGCATTTTTGTTTACTAGATCTTGCTGACAATTAAATAATACAGTTCTATCAGCTTGCGTTAATCTCGATTCTTAATAGTTGTTTACCTTCACCTCATGATTTCATAAAACCCGATATCCATAAAATAAATAAAATTGATCAATAAAATAAAATTATTATACATGAAATTCTGATTAAATTCGGGTACTGCCACAATATGAAGTATGCCCCTCCCCCAACCATCTCCATGCAGAAAGATTATTAAAAAGCTAAGCGCATCGTTAGTGCACTTAAACACACTAAGCACTACAGTTAGTGCTATCATATTTAGGGAACTATTCAAGATTTTTAGTGGGGGGGCCAACTTTAGAAATATCAAATTCTATTCAAATAGAGGTAGTAACATAGAGCTAACGGCAATCGTTAGTGCATCGTTACTGCACCTAAACGCACTAAGCTCTAACATTAGCGCTACCATAGTTTGGGATTTAGTCAAGATTTTCGGTGGGGGGCCAACTTCAGTAATATCAAATTCTTTAGAAATAGAGATAGAAACATGGGGTTAACGGCAACGGGTTAACGGAGATGGGGGAGCCAATTTCAGGCACGTAAAGATGTCTCTTGACTTTATTGAAATAGTATTTTACTTATACTCTACTCTTCTGCATACAGTAAATGTGTGCAAGAAAAGTAACCAAAGCACATGCGTTATGACATTAGATCAGCCATTATACTGGAAGGGTGTTCAAATCGTACCTGCAGCATCCATTATGTCAGGAAATGGTGTAGAAGACCTTTTGGGTATCCTGTACACTATGGCAACTTTAGTGAAACTATTCAATAGCTATGCCTACTCAAGATCATTGAGAACTCACTTCTAGATTTTGCTCCGGGACCTCTACATGTGGTTATGAAGACATTTACAACCCTCGGAGGAAATGACGAAATCTAGGATCTGCGATCTTCTTTAACAACGTCTGGATGACGAAATCAATATGCAACATTTACAAGATAATGAAACTGCATGACAAAAAACATCTAAGGAAGTCTCAAAATTAAGACGGTGACATTTTCCGAAACGTTAACTTTGGCTGCAGTATATAGAGAAGGTCATAATCGTATTGCCATTCATCCAAAGGGACTAGATTGAACAGGGGACTAGAAACTTTATTTGTAAGCAATTAAATTAATGCTTCTGTTTTCTTACGCAGCTGGTCATTTTCTCTATGCAAAATTTGCACATTAATAATCTCAACTGATGGAAGCTTAGGAGCAACTACGGTATCAGATGATTAGAAGATATTAACAAGTCTAGCAACATTCACAATTCGAAGAAAAAGAGGCCTTCTTGAGCGAAGTTCCAAGTAATATGATTATCGAACAGTGCTTAACAAAGGCCACAATTTTTTCTGGGGGATTAGCTCAACGTCAGACACAACGCTAGCAGGATTAATCCTTCTTTCCCAAATACTGTTACCATAAAAGAAGTTCTACATGACTTTTGTGCTCATCTCTTTATCGGTTCATCAGCTTTATAAATCCATCGTCCGGACTTGTCCCCCAGGCCAAGAAAAGCGGCCCTGGGTCTAAAATTTCATCACGTTCCTAATTATATAAAAATAACTGCTATTAGAGTTTCAGGCCAATAACCTGCATGTGAATCCTTTACAAGCTTACGACCACAGGTGTAATATAACTGTTACGAAATATTGTTAAGCTTCGTGACCTTCTGTCTCAAAAGCAGCTTGGTGCAGTCGCAAAGGATCAAGGTGCTGAGAAGTATCCATTGATTGACTTATAGCCTATAAAACCTAGAGAAATAAGTATAAAAAAAACTGGGATCGACGTGTTGTAGAGGCTTCACTCTTACGCCTCCTCTTGAATGAAAGTGTACATGAGGTCCTTGCATGTACCGCATACCGAAAATCGTTATTTATTAAATTTGCTTCTTTTTAAGAGATTAGAAAACTAAACGCTAGTTATAAATATAGAAACTTGATGATATGAATCAAGGTTGCAAAAGACGCCTCGATATTTTTTTATAAACTCCAGTTTAACTTTCTGGCTAATAGAATAATTATCGCAGTCTCTTTTACTTTCCTTGGGCAGCGGGACGAACAAGTTTCGGACACAATTCCCAAGAGGGAAATTTTAGGGCTTCTGGTGCAAGATGTTGGAAGTGAGCCTAGGAAGTTTTATATCTTTCAGGTGACAACTGAAAATCTTCCAATGTAACCAAAGTAAAAAAAAATATATAATAATCTTTCAGTTGATTACTTTCTTGCTGTCTCTGTTATACACCTGTTCTACCAGACCTGTATAACATCTTTGTATCGCGAATCTGTGATTTACACAGCTAGCTTTAGTAATTCATCTGCCGGATTTGTTTCATAGGGCAAGAGAAGCGGGTCTGGTTCTACAAGGTAATCACGTACCTAATTACCTAAGGATCTCCTATTAGATTTTCCGGCCAATAACCTGCAAGATCAGAAATTTAAGCACTTCTGCCGTTCAAAACTCTGCCGTTTGGGACTTTTTCATGTCACTCACAATTAAACCTAGTGTAATCGTTAGTGCTTCCAGAAAACACTAATAGTTTCGTTAGTGCTTCACTATTAGTGTGCCTATGGCCAATTACATATCACAAGAAGCCCATAAGAAATTCATGGGGAAGTTTACATTGGCTCAAATTCCCGACAAATTCAAAAACGCTAATAATAGCTTTTAGTGCAATCGCTAGGGCTTCCTTAGTGCTTCTTAGAACACCAACTCCCAACATTAGTGCTTCAATAGTTTGGACGCTAGAAGCAAAACAGTCTGGGTGGGAGAACTTCACGTTTGCCACCCCAGAATGCACTAACGATTAAACCTAGTGCAATCGTTAGTGCTTACAGAAAACACTAATAGTTTCGTTAGTGCTTCACTATTAGTGTGCCTATGGCCAATTACATATCTCAAAAAGCCCATAAGAAATTCATGGGGAAGTTTACATTGCCTCAAATTCCCGACAAATTCAAAAACGCTAATAATAGCTTTTAGTGCAATCGCTAGGGCTTCCTTAGTGCTTCTTAGAACACCAACTCCCAACATTAGTGCTTCAATAGTTTGGACGCTAGAAGCAAAACAGTCTGGGTGGGAGAACTTCACGTTTGCCACCCCGGAATGCACTAACGATTAAACCTAGTGCAATCGTTAGTGCTTACAGAAAACACTAATAATTTCGTTAGTGCTTCAATATGAGTGTAGATAAGGCAAATTACATGTCACGAAAAAGCCCGTAAGATATACATGGGGAATTTTTCATTGGGTCAACGACAAATTGAAAAGCGCTAATGATTTTGAGGCTGAGTAGACTTGTTGATCGTTAATTACCAACATATATTACGAATAAAATTTTTAAAAAATAGGGCTTAAGTTCGTTGTCAGATGTTTACAGTTGTAAAGTGAGTCTGAAGGAATGTCTGAACAGCTGAAAGGAATGCTTGGGAGATAAAGACACTCTCGCTTTATTTATATATATTTACTCATATAATTGCTATTGAAAAGCTGGTCTCTTGAGTAGGGGCAAATTTCTTTGAAGCTGGCGCAGACACTTGTTGATCCCTTGAAGACATGTTTAACAACAAAATGAAAGAACGCAATTCTTAAAATTTTCAAATATTTAAGATAGAAAAGTGTGTTCACGCAACAGGGCGAGATGAGTGTTACATTTATAAGAGTTCACATCGGATTGAAAGCACTCCGTTGGCCTTTCCGAGTAGACCCACAGATCAATTGCAAAGGCCTGAGATATAACGACAATATTATTAATTTATACTAGTCTAAATTCTCCATTTGCTTTACAAAATAGACTCATATAATTTGAAATATATGAAAATTTACGACAATTGCTTTCCTCATTTAGTTTTTATACGTAAGTAACTAACGACCAACTAAAGGTTCTTATATCATAGAAAATTTCCTTTCTTATCACTCAATGGACAATGGTACATTCAATATTTACTAAAATAAGTTAGCAACTAGCGTTCAGCAAGAGTCTGCTTCACTTTCCACGCAATTCTCCCCCTTTCGAATGCACTAACCGTGAATATCTGACAATTTAAGGCAATTGGCTTCTATCATTTAATTCTTAAATATGTTAAGAATTAATCATCACTAAAAGTCTGCTTAGTACACGAAGAACTCCTTTCGCCGAACTGCCCTCATTTCAATTGTATGTATCTGACAATTTTAGACAATTTCATTTTCCAATTTATTCGTATAAATGTCAGTAACACACGATCAGCAAGTCTACCTTAACTTATATTCTCTTTCGCGCTGCTAACTGGACTCCCTTTTTAATTCCAAATATTTTACAATTTACGAAAACTGCATTCCATCAATTTAATTTTAAATATGTCACACAATTAACAAGAGTTTGTTACACCTTTAAAACACTCCATTTCAATTATAAATAATTGAAATATTTAGTATTTATTCTTTTTAGATTATCAGTAAGTAATGATCTGCAAGACTGTGCTTCATATTTTAAACTCGCTTTACTCCGTACTGAATATATAAACTTACAATTGTAAATATCTGACATTTCGCGACTATCCCGTTCTTTGATTTTGTTTTAAATACTTCACTAAGTAATGTTCAGTGAGAGTATCCTTCATATTCGAAACCCTTCATCGTTGTACGCGATGGACTTACGTTTCAATTGTAAATTACAGATAAATTAAGAACATTTCTTTTTATAACTTGAACACGAATAAGTCAATAACTAATGATATTTCATCCGGCCATCTCTTTATTTCCCGCACTGAATATCCGATTATTTACGTCTGCTGCCTTGCATTATTTATACTTAAATATAGCAGGAACTAATGATCAGAATGAGTTTGCTTAATCTTTCAAATATTCCTTTCGTTCTTACTGAGAAGATTTACTTTTAAATTGAAAATATCTGTCCGACTTCAGTTTCTTTTTCATTTTTCTTTGATATTTCGGTAAGGGACCATTAGCAAGATTCTGCTTTATCAATGAAATAGTCCAATCGCCATAATAATTGACCAATCTTCAATAGTAAATATCTGACAATTTGCTACAATTTTATTCTTTCATTTCCTTCTTAAATATGTCGGCAACTACCGATCAGCAAGAGTCTACTTCAGCTTCAAAACACTCCATTTGCCAAAAACAATAGACCCATATTTCAATAGCAAATATCAAAGACATTACGACAATTCCGTAATTTCATTCAATGCTTAAATTTATTAGTAACTAACAAACTATTTATTAGTAATCAACAAGGGTCAGCTTTATCTTACAAGCACTCGATTCAACTTACTCAATGGAAAAAAGTAGCAATTCTAGATATATGCCAAAGTAGATCTCAATTAAATTAAATGTCAAGTAGATGTCAATTAATGATCAATTAAATGTCAATCCTGACAAAGTGGTTAGGTTAGGCATTTCTTTATTCACCTGTATGGAGACGGAAAAATGTCTCCCTGGAATAAGCCATATCAGATATAACAAGGAAGTAGTTACAAAGTTTCAATATAGCCACTTTTCCCATTACTAACATAGCAGCTGTGCTTCATTCAATTCGGAAGTACCTCCAACTCCAGGAGTGAATTGATCTACGCCTAAACCAAATCGAAAGAGGTTGGTCTGTGGACCCACACACCTACCATCAGCTCTAGCCGGATAATCTTACTTACCTGTAGATAAAAAGTTACTGCAAGATCGGATAGTGAACGAGCCACATGTTCGTGAAGAAGAGCCGATATGAAGTATTTAAAGTTTTGTGCATTTTGCCAAGGAAATTCATGTAGAAATGGGAGATCGGAAGATAATCTGATATAGATGATAACGAGAAACAGCTGTAAAAAACCAACATGTCATTGACAACGGATTAATTGTTGATCCAATCAGTTATGATTATTATTTTGTGATATCGTTCCCGCGATATAGACCTAAAAAAATGGACATGAAGACGATCTTGATGAAACTTGCTGGTATAAAACATGCAGCTAGTGTATTTTTCTGTTTACATATTTTGGAATCCTTAACACGAGCTGCTTTGGTACCCGAAGAGAAAACGAAACCGTAGCAGGACACATTTAACTTAACAAACAATAACCAATTCATTTAGATATCACATTCGCGTACTAAAGTATCATTCGATTGTACGTTTATAACAATTGTTTATTGTTTGATTGTTTATATGTTAAGACTTTCAACAGCAGATGATTGAATCCGAGGATTCTGCCATCTGCAAGGGCACTTAAAATTGTGTAACTGAAGTTTAGTTTTCGACTTTCCTACAAGGAAGTAAAGTTTAACACTCTTAATAAAGAACGATGTTTGGTTATTCCATACATGCAAAGACTCCATGTACATTTTTATCCAAGAGAGGGCGTAAGAATGTGAGCTCTACTACACGTCGATAACAGTTGGTTTCAACTTATTACCCAATATTTTATACGACACAAGTATAATCAATCCTTATTGCTCAGCACCTTGTTCATTTGCGACTGTCCCAAGCCGCTTTTCAGACAGAACGCCTAGAAAGCTTAACAATTTTCCGTAACAGTTAATGTACACTTATGGTCGTAAGCTTATTAGGATTCACAGGCAGATTATTGGCCTGAAACTCTAATAGGAGATTTTTAAGGTAATTAGGTACGTGATTATTTTGTAAACACAGCCTCGTTTCTCTTGGCCTGTTAAAGAAGTCCGGACGATGAATTTATAAATCTAGCGGTTTAAAGCAGTGATTTGCGATACAAAAGAAATACAGGACTGGTAGAACAGCTGTAGAACACAGACATCATCAAAATTATTAATTGACGTTTTTTTTTTTTTTTTTTGTCAGGTCACAGGTAACACTCAACCTGACTGTCTTTTGGCCTGGTATGTATGCGAGCATAACCATGGCCGTTGGCCAGAGCCATCCTAGATCATTAAGTAAATTCCTTTACAAAAATAGAAGCACCAAATCGACTGTAGAATTCTGCATAGATGATAGCTGCATATAGTGGAATATCATGGCAAACTACCTAGAGTACATTCCTTCCGCAGTCCAGCTAAGAGCCGTTATCATTGGCAAGAACAAAGCCGATAAACACAGACATGTGCTTAGATCTTAACTTCAGACTTTTTTCAGAGAACATTGCATTACCAAGTTACAGAAAGATTCAGATATTTTATAGAGAGGAGATCTCGAGATACGTGTTGTTCTCTAATCAAAACGAATGCAAGCAGTTATCATGCACTACAACCAACCACACATAGTTATATTTGATAAGAAGCGAAGTGAAATTAGGATTTTTCAATGGCAACTTACACGCTATAATACTCTGAAATCAGCAAGGACGCTAATTAAATGCATATTTGATAGCCTCGAGTGTTTACACACAGGACATTTTCTTTAAATAATATATCCGTAAAAACAATTCTTTGGATTAAACAGTTACTATCAGACTAACAATCAAGAACAGTGAGAGCGTTATGTGTGCTAATTAGAATTCATCAGCAGGAAGCACTCTAGAATAGTAATGTAGTTACATATAAACGGGAAGTATAGCAATTACTTGATTATCATTGATAAATTAATACTATTTTTTTTTACATTTGGTATCCCAACATTTTTCAACCCCAAGGGCCCATCTAACACCAACCGCTACTCGTTCCCAAATCTATACGTCTGTCACACCCTTGTCTTATGAAGGGGAGAAGGAAATCCAAGTTTTTTTAAATGGTACGCCCTTGAATAATGTGAGTTAACTAGCTCTAATAGCACTACTGCTTCGTTTTAAGGACCTAGGTAAACAACGAAAGATACTGCGGCCTCCGATTCATTGTTGAATTTGTTTTCTAGCAATAAACCAATACTAATTAAAAAATACATACTAATGTCCACTGCTACTTCTAAATTTTACAGCATTGTAAGAAGAACATAAGTCGGCATAAGCCGTTTAGCCTTACTGGACAGATTGAAATGGACCCCTCGAATTATTGGCACGCCTGTTGCACTCTGACCCACTAATTAAAAATCTAAGATCCCCGTCCATCCTCAAAATTATTTCTTTAATCACCGCATCACTTAGAGATCGATTTAATATCTAATTAATGTCTTTTTATAAATTGTAGAATACAATTACAATGAAGTCAAGTAACATCTGTGTTAATTTTCTCATTTTAAAATGATTTCTGTCGTTGTGGATGCATATTTCAAAAAGCTTTACAAGTTGGGGGATGCCTTTACTATCGGAAGTGACCTATCAACCTGTTCATCATTTTAACGCGCTTTCTTTTTACTATACCTTATGAGCTCACCGTGATCTTCATTCTTTCTCAGCTAAAGACTTCTCGTTTCGCACGTCACAGGGTTTAAACTCGAATATTTCGAATTTGCATGTCCTAAGGACAATATGAGGTGCCGTATCTTTCCCATTTTAACCCTCTCGCTCTCGTCGGTTGTACTGCATGCAAACAGATTTCACACCTTCTAATGCAAGTATCATGTCGGATCACGACATCTACTGTTATTATCTTATTATCTAAATGGATCCTGATATCTATAATTAGTAACACCAATATTTATACAGAAAGCCACAGTAGCATCCTTGTACATATGCCATAGGAAAGTAATTTTTAAACAGAATTTACATTTATTCAATTGTACGTTTATAACAATTGTTTGTTATTTGAATGTTTATATGTTAAGATGTTCAAAAGCATACGATCGACTCCGAGGATTCTGCCATCGGCAAGGAAACAGAAATGTGTAACTGACGTTAAGCTTTCGACTCTCCTACAAGAAAGTAAAGTTTAACACTCTTAATAAAGAACGATGTTTGGATATTCCATACATGCAAAAACTCCATGTAGATTTTTATCCAACACCCGGTCGTAAAGATTGATAGCTCTACTACACGCCCATCGCAATTAATTTCGACTTATTGCCCTAGGTTTTATACGACATAAGGATGATCAATGTTTACTGCTTAGCACCTCTTTCCTTTGCGACTGTACCAAGATACTTTTCAGACAGAAGCCCACGAAGCTTAACAATTTTCTGTAACAGTTATAGTAGACTTGTAAAGGTTTCACATGCAGGTTATTGGCCGGAAAATCTAGAAGGAGATCCTTAGGTAAATAGGTGCGTGATTACCTTGTAGAATCAGGCCCTCTTCTCTTAGCCAGTGAGACAAGTCCGGCGGATGAATTACTTTCTCTAGCGGTGTAAAGCACTGATTCGCGATACAAACAAGTTATACAGGATTACTGGAAAAGGTGTAGAACTTAGACATCAACAAAATTATCAGGTGACAAAATTTTTTATACACTTAGGGTACATTGGGTGATTTTCAGTCAAATGCACCTGAAAGATATAAAACTTCTTAAGCTCACTTCCCACATCCTGGGCCACAAAACCTGAATTTCCCCCCTTGGGAATAGTGTTCGAGAACATGCTCGACTCGGTGGCGAAAGAAAGTAATAGAGACTTCGATGAACTTACGATTAGCCTGAAAGTTAGCCTAAAAGAGAACGCACAAATCCTTTGTTAGCTCATCACGCTAATACGGCTGAACCAATTTCTTTCATTTTTGGGGGGTTATTAGGATTTGGACCCTAGATGGTTTTTATCATATCACTTTAATTTTTAATTACCAGTGTCTTGAGATAATTGACCATTCAAGTGTCCATAACGTACAAATCCTTTGTTAGTTCATCATAGGTATAAAAATAAACGTATTTATATGCAACCCGCATGACCGTGTCACTCGGCGGGTTAACATAAATGACAGGCGATATAATGTTAACATTTACTGGAATCTACTATGGTTTTTATCATATCACTTGAAAGCGAAAAAGTAAAAATTATCTAAGTAACAAAGTTTATTGCGTTCCGGGGTGACCGCAGCGAAGCGGGGCGGGTTAACATAAATGACAGGCGATATAATGTTAACATTTACTGCAATCTTCTATGGTTTTTATCATATCACTTGAAAGCGAAAAAGTAAAAATTATCTAAGTAACAAAGTTTATTGCGTTCCGGGGTGACCGCAGCGAAGCGGGGTGAACGCTGCTAGTCTGTGATAATGTTAAACAGCAGATAATTGACTCAAAGGATTCTGCCATCTGCAAGGATACTTAAAATTTTGTAACTACCGTTTAGCTTTCGACTCTTCTTCCAAGAATCAAAGTCTTACACTCTTAATAAAGAATGTTTGGATATTCCGTACATATAAACTCTCCATGTACATTTTTATCCAAGACGGGGTCGTAAATATGAACGCTCTACTAAACGTCGATCTCAGGTGGTTTCCACTTATTGCCCTAGGTTTTATACGATATAACGATAATGAATGCAGAATAATCAGCACCTTGTTCCTTCCGACTGTACCAAGCTTTTTTTCAGACATAATCCCTCGAAGATTGACGATTTTCCGTGTAACAGACTGTTTATTCTGTTCCAGTTTTATTTTGCCTAAATAGGTATATTCAACCTGTTCGTTTTATTTTGTCTAAATAGTTGTATTCAACGTTTAATTATTGTCATATGTATTTGTTTAATTTTGATTACTGAATGTTATTTTAATGTATTAAATTTTATTAGAATTTTGCATTTATGTTCATAAGCTTTATGTACTAGTAATCATGTGATCTCTTTAAATACTTAGTAGATGCATTTTTTTTCTTCTAGTTTGTGTGAGAATAAGTTGCAACAAAGTGTGTTTCTTAGAAGAAAGTTTAACACAGTATACTTTGCTGTTCTAATAATTCAAAAGAAAAGTGAAATCGTCGGACTACTGAAGTTATTATAACAGACTGTTTATAAGTTTAATTAATTTAGTGAGTAAAATGTTGGAAAACGTAATTATGCATTATATAGCTTAAAATTCCCTCGATGTTCGATATGTAAGAATGCTGAACTTCATAGCTAAATTATTCATGATTATGAACATAATGCAATATATGCATAACATAATGCAATAACATAATGCAATCATGCACTTTACTACGACTGCTATGAGAGGTTTGATAATGACAGAAAGTTGAGAGGCTCATTACGTCCGTAACCGTTAATTACACTTATAGTCGAAGCTTGTAAAGCATTCACAAACAGGTTATTGGCCTAAAACTCTAGTAGGTAATCCTTAGGTAATAAGGTGCGTGAATACGTTGTAGGACCCGTCTTCTCATGGTTTGTAAGAAACTTCGGCTGCATTATATATAGAGAACCACAGAATCTTATTGCTATTCTTCCAAAGGGACTAGATCGAAGAGGGGACTAGTAACTTCTTTTGTAGTCAATTAAATTATTGCTTTCGTTTTCTCACGCAGCTGGTCATTGTATCTATGCAAATATTGAACATCACTATACTCAGCAGATGGAAGCCTCGGAGGCAAGTACGGTATCAGTTGATTCCAAGAAATTTACAACTCATGTAACTTTCACAATTCTCAGAAAAACAGGCCTTCTGGAGCGAAGTTCCAATTGATAGGATTATTGAAGCGGGCTTCCGCACATGATTGAATCCAACGATTCTGTCACCTGCAAGGACACTTGAAATTGTGTAACTACCATTCAGTTTTCGACTCCCCTACAATCAGTTTACAATCTTAATAAAGAAAGATGTTGGGATATTCCGTACATGCGTACACTGCATATTCATTTTTATCATAGACGGGGTCGCAAAATTAAAAACTCTACTACAGCTGGAACCCAGTTGTTTTCAATTTATTGCCCTAGGTTTTATACGACACAAGGATAATCAATGCTTACTGCTCAGCACTTTATTCTTTTGCAACTGTACCAAGCTGCTTTGCAAACAGAAGCCCACAATGCTTACCAAGTTTTCGTATCAATTATAATACACTTATAGTCGTAAGCTTGTAAAGGATTCACATGCATTTTATTGGCCTCATAATCTATTGGCCTTAAAACCTAGTGTGTAGATTGCCTGCCAAATATAAATTAGCTTCTGTTACTAAGATGTCGAACGAAAATATCTCTCTGGCTCGCATGGTTCATCTCTCATTACAGACTGCCATAATCGGACACTCTGTATAAGCTTGTTGGAGGATTAGGATTTCTCAATCTTCTCAAAGTTTTTTCCCCGGTGAGAAATTTTCTGGTAAGCTTCAGTAGCAGACTAGTGTGTTAGCGTTTCGACACTTTTCATATCTCAGACGGAATCATCAACAAAAACAATTCCAGTAAGATTATTTATTAAATTCAAAACTACCTCATCTCGCTGACAATAAAAATGAATACTGCTAAGCACCTTGTTCCTTTGTGACTGTACCAATCTGCGACCTTGACAGTCTGAGCAGTATTACCCCTTGTTACATCGACCTGATGTTAAATGATCGTTTATGTGTGTGTGTGTGCTTTTTTTTCATATTCACAAGTGCAAGAATGGTTTCGTTGAATGTAACTAAATTATACAGATCTATGTATGCGGAACACGAATATTTCCAAATATAGAATTAATATGAACGATAATCGTACCACATTTTAACAATATATAGTAGCGTGAAATACTGGTATTAAAATGATATAACAAACAGGCATAAGCTTTTTTTCTAGCATGGCAACTTATTAAAGGTAACTCATTAAATTTTGGGAATTACAAATTATCACCTTACGCGTCGTTGTATTCCTATTCTTTTTCACGTTCAAGCGACGAAAGAAGAAATTGTAGTAATAGTGATAAAAATCGAATTCGAGATTTCAATGAAATCTAGTTTCACGCCCCCAAATATCGAAAAAGTGACTTTGATGTCTGCCCATCTGTTCGTATGTTGGTTCGTCATTCTTTTACATGCATTCAAATAGAGGCCATACTGTTCGACGTATGACTTAAATCTACATGAAGGTTTTATAACACTTTATCGTTTCGAATTCTATATTCTCCGACACTTGAAAATAAGGGTATTTTACTCTAGGATGAAAATTTAAAATAATTAAATTGTTTCAAAAATAGCTGTAAAGATTTTGTTTATTTATTTATTTATTTTTACAAATATAGTTTGAATCTTTGCTCTGAAAAAATACATAAGGTGTAATTTTTATATGGGATGTGTATTTCCAGCAATTTTCTTAATCACATTTCATAAATAATTGTATCATTAATAATTTAACAATATGACACAACTCGTTCGTCCTGTAAACATTAAGAAGAGGTAGTTTACTCTTCTCCGACGATTTTCCCATTAACGCCTGACGCAATTTTGTTCATAGTTCATAAATGAATGTCACATAAAGAACCTAACGATATGGTATAACTCCATCATCCTAAAAAGCTAGAAGTGGTATATTACTTTTCGGGGCAATTTTTACCCTACGATTTTGTCGAGAATGACTCTGGCAATTTTGTTCGAATTTCAGAAATACCATAATTCGTTTGTCCTGAAAAGATACACAAGGGATATTTTATTCTTGGGGAAGACTTTTTTGACGATTTCTCAGAAAGTACTCAGACACTTTTGCTCATAGGTCACATACAATTTTTCCTTAATAATTCTAATATATGGCATAAGTTATTTCTAACGGAAATATGACCAATGGGTACTTTACTTTTGGACATAAGTTGCTTCGAACTAAGTTTTCCAAAAACACATTATTTTATTCGCATTTCCCAAATAAATGTATCAGTAATAGCTGCAGCCTAACAGGAGTCAGTTTAAGAAATTCGAGCGAGAAAATTCACTGCGTTTAATCCGTACCCATTCTTAAATATATTTTTAAATGTTACACCTAATCACAATTTTCCTAACAAAATCGAAACTTCTATTTAAATGTGCCTTGTTGTTGCCAAATGGTTCAAGTCCATTGGTTCTGGATTTGATTCTAGGCGAGAGCTAGTATGTTTTTATCCAACGTTAAGGTATAGGTATTAAGTAGGCGCAAAGAGAAAAGTGTTGAAACAAACCTAACCAACCTAATAAATAATACAAAGAAATAATACAATATTACAAAATTATAGAAGAAACGTTGTTAATATTAGATATTTGCGTGTGAGATTGTCCAACCGATGACTGTCAACTCCAAAGGTAAGATAGTGAAACATCCAATACCAGGTTAATCAGTGGTCTCTACGTAAAGCTATCGTACTAGGAAGTGATTGAGAAACCAAAAAATGTTGTAATCGCTGGGAGACATGTTAGGAAAATACATTGGGGGAGAGACTTTAACTCATGAATAGTCTACACCTTCATTGGTGTATTGAAGTGCGTAGGTGGTGTGTGTTTAGCACATCCGGTTCCTTTGTTGTTAGTCCCAGCTTTCTAGACCGGATGCAGTTATTCCCGGTAGAAAATACAAGAAAATATACATTTCTATTACTATTAAAGTAAATAATTACACTGATTCCCTCAATGTGATACTTCTTTGTTTAACTGTATACAGAGAGCTGATCCGTGGAAGAATCGTTCATAATAATAAATAAAATAAACTCGACAAATATTCTTGTAAATAGTAGGTAAAAGTTTGCGTCACACTGTTCGTTTTGCTGGGCACGCCAGTGTGCCATGTTAACCGGTTCTGGCACACTGGAATATAGGGAATTGCTTTCTATTTTTTCCTATTTTAACTGCTTCAATTGAAATCAATTTATAATAATAAGAGAGTGAATTTAGCCTTCTTACCCTTCGATTTAGAAATAAGGTCCGCTAGAATTTTATATATAAAAAATAATAATACTCAGAATTTCATAGAGAAGTTTGTTTTATTCGAAATGACATACTTCCTGCAACTGTTTGGGTTGGAATTATTTGAAATTAAATCTTTAAGTTTTACGACCCACGGTTATACAGGCTAGGCCAAAGGACCCGGTGATGATGAAAAATGAATGCAATGGTGGAATGAAAAAAGTGAGAGAAAACGGGAGAACCTCGAGAAAACCCATGCACATGGTGTTTCTCCACCACAAAATTTATATCTTTCAGGTGTACTTAACTGAAAGTCCCCTAATGTAACCTAAGTACAAAAAAATCTGTCAATTGATAATATTGTTGATTTCTCTGTCCTACACATGTTCTACTAGGCCTGTAGAACTTCTTAATAATCAAGTTCTTAAAGAAATAGTAATGTGATATCACGGTTGCATTGGTTTGATAAGAATATCGTATCACATTTCGTAATCCTGACATCCTCTTCCCCTATAATACAATATACTCATCTTCTAGGTATTTCAATGCTCTCTTCCTCGGAAGAATGAATCAAGTCTTCACTCGCGTCTCGCGTATCGATTCCCTTTTCCCAAACAAACCTTTCCATACCGTTCCATCTTGTGAAAGTTTCGCCACAACGATTGTGGAATTGTGTAATACACACTTCTCCTTTTGAAATAGGAAGAGTTACAGCTGTGGCTTTCTGAAGAACTAATGGTATTACTAATTGAAGATATCAGGATGCATTTAGATAAAAAGATAATAACAGTAGATGTCGAGATCCGCCATGATACTTGATTAGAACGAATCGAATCACTTTGCAAGCAGTACAACGGACGAGATCGGGTGAATTGGAATGGTAAAAGTAGGGAGCTCATATTGTCCTTAGGACTAGCAAATTCGAAATATCGGAGTTTAAACCTAGTGACGTGTGGGACAAGAAGTCTTTAACTGAGAAAGAATGTATATCAGGTTGAGCTATTAAGGCATTGTTTTCGTAAAACTAGTAATGAGAAAACACGTTAAAATAATGCAAAAGTTGATGGGTCACTAGCGATAGTCCAGGCATCCCGGAGCTTTGAAGCTTTTTGTAATATTCATCTGCAACGTCAGAAATCACCTTAAAATGAGAAGGTTAACCATAATCTCACTTGATTTCTTTGTAATAGTATTCTCCATTGTCTGAAAAGAAATATTAATCAGGGATGAAAGAGAACTCTGAGTGATACGGTGATTAAAGAAATAATTATGAAAATGGACGGAGATTTTCAATTTTTAATTACAGTTTAGGGTGCAACAGCCGTGCCAAAAATTGGAGGGTTCTCTTCCGAGGTATCCGGTAAGGCTAAGCGGCTTGTAAGTTCCTTCTTAAATTGCTGCAAAATTTAGAAGTCAGCAGTGGACATCGACATGTATTCCTAAATTCCTATTGACCTACAGCTAGTAAAGGAATTTTTAACCGAATCGAAGGCCGCAAGATCTTGTGCTTTTTACCTAGATTCCTGAAACGAAGCAGTAGTGCTTTTAGAGCTACTTAACTCACCTTATAGAGAGGCATACCATTTAGAAAACCGTGGTTTTACTTCTCCCTTTAATAACACGATGGTATCACAGACGTTAAATTAAAAGAAACTCTAGCTAGTTTAAGAGACTGCTTTCACTTTTTTTAATGATGGAACAGGCTGTGACACGACCTTAACTATACGCAGAAGAAACAGTTGGCAGCCTACTGGATTCTTCAAAAGGAAAATGAATTATGCAAGTTAGTCTTCAACCAACCAAATTTCAATCCTGACAAATAGTTCAACATTAGATATATCTTATTCGCATTTATGGAGAAGAAAAATGTCCTCTTTGGTATAAGCATATAAGGTATAACAAGGAAGTAGTTACGAAGCTTCAATACGGCCACTTTTGCCCCTACTAACACGGCAGCTGTGGAGCAATAAATTCGAAAGTACCTCAAAGTCCAGGAGCGATATGGTCTAACCATGAACCGAATCGAATAAGGTTGGTGTGTCAAAAAGGATATGCGAATTCCAGGACCCACACAGCTACCATAAGCTTCAGCCGCGTAAGCTTACTTACCTGTAGATAAAAAGTGACTGCAAGACACGATTTTGATCGAGCCACATGTTAGTGTAAAAGAGCCGATATGAAGTATTCATGGTTTTCTGCATTCTGCCAAAAAAGTTCTAATAAACGTCGATTCCAGTTGGTTTCAACTTATTGCCCTAGGTTTTATGCGACATAAGGATAATCGATGCTTACTGCTCAGCAGTTGTTCCTTTGCGACTGTACCAGGCTGCTTTCCACACAGAAGTCCACAAAGCATAGCAACTTTCCGTAACAGTTATATTACACTTATAGTTGTAAGTTTGTAAAGGATTCATATGTATTTTATTGGGTTCAAACACTATTAGTTAATTTTTAGGTAATTAGGTCGTGATTGCCTTTTAGAACCAGTCCCGCTTCTCTCGGCCTGTGAGACAAGTCCTGGCGATGAATTACTAAAGCTAGTGTAGTAAAGCACTGATTCGCATTACAAAGAAAATGTACAGGCCTGGTACAACAAGTTTAGAACAGAGACATCAACAAAATTATCAACTTACATATTTTTTTTTTTTTTTTTTTTTTACTTAGGTTACTTTAGGAGATTTTCAGTTAAGTACACCTGAAAGATATAAAACTGCCTAGGCATACTTCCAACATCTTGGACCAGAAGCAACGAATTTCCTCTCTTGGGAACTGTGATCGAGAACTTACTCTCGCTGCCCAAAGAAAGTAAAAGAGACTGCAATTAACTTTCGCTTAGCCTGAAAGTTAAAGTTGCGTCTGTAAAAATTATTGAGGGCTATACAACCTTAAAATCTCTCTGGATCGCACGGTTCATCTTGCACTACGACTGCCATAATCGCTCACTCTTATTAAGCTTATTGGAGGATTATGATTTCTAAATCTTCTCAACGTTTTCTCACCGGTGAGTAAATTTCTGGTAAGCTTCAGTAGCATACTAATGCACCAACTGTTTCGATACTTTTCGACACTCTTCATCTCAGAAACGGAATGATCAACAAAAAGAGCTCCAGTAATCATATTTATTAAATACAAATCAACCTCATCTCAATTACGTGAATTAAGCTTGCGTGTACTCTCCTCCAAAGGTATCTTTTCAAGAGCAGAAAGCTACTCCAAAAAATGTATCCCATTAATCGCCAGCAGTTTTGTCTTACGATGTGTATACTTCTCTAACACTGAACCAAACTTTCATTTGGACTGGTATGTTTGCGAGGAAATCCATGGCCGTTGACCAGAGCCACCCTAGATCACCAAGTAAATTCCTTTACAAAAATAGAAGCACCAAGTCGTCTGAAGAATTCTTCATAGTTGTTCGTTGCATATTGCGAAATATCATATTAAACTGCATAGAGTACATTCCCTGCACAGTCCAGCTAAGAGCTGGTAACAATGGCTAGAAGAAAATCGAAACACACATATATGTACTTAGATCTATATTTCTGACTGTTTTCCGAGAACATTGCATTACCAAGTCCATACATCACGAAACATTGAGATAACATTTTACTAAGAAGTGATGTAGAGTTTCTTGTTGTTCTCTTATCAAACCAAATGCAAGCAGTTAGCATGCACTACAACCAACGAGACAAAGCAATATTTGATAAGAAGGGAGGTGACATTAGGATTTTTCAATCGCATGTCGCACGCTCTAAAAGACTAATATCTGTTGAAACATTACTTTCATATTTAAGATTTATCTACGAGGCTGCCGGCTGTGACTTTCTGCACAAATAATCGTATTACTAATTGTAGCTATCTCATGGTCTTATCTGTTATATTTATCCTTCTTCAATTGCTTTCGTAAAAGTAGTAATGAGAAAGCGCGTAAAAAAGATGGACAAGTTTATGGGTCAATAGGCATAGGCTAGGCATCAATGAGCCTTTGTAGCTTTTTGTAATATGCATCTGGAACGGCAGAAGTATGCTCAAAAGAGCTCGTCCGTGGCTAAGCGGTTTGCGTACGCGCCTTTGGCGCGGGAGTCCCGGGTTCGATTCCCGGCAGGAGTTCATGTGGTTCGGATTCCACGTTAATCAGTAGGTCCACGTCTCATATAGCCTCGCTGCTGAACGGGACGCTAAACTAAAATCAACTCAACTCAAGTATGCTCAAAATGAGAACATTAGCAATAAGTTCACTTGACTTCGTTGTAATAGTATTTTACATTATCTCAAAAGGGTTATTAATCCATGATGGAAGCGATCTCTGAGTGATGCAGTGATAAAAGAAATAATTTTGAGGTTGGACGTTGCTTTTAATTAGTGGTTTAGGGTGCAACCGGAGTGCATATAATCCGAGGGTTCTTTTTCGAGATATCTGGTAAGGTTAAACGACTTATAAGTTCCTTCTTAAAATGCTGTGAAATTTAGGTCAGCAGTGGACATCGGCATGTATTCCTTAATTCCTATTGGCTTACAGTCAGTAAAGAAATTCAACACCGAATCGGAGGCCGCAGGATCTTGTGTTGTTTTCCTCGGTCTTAAAAACGAAGTAGTAGTCTGAAAGCACTGAATGACGTTTTCTACCCTATGAAATTTGTGACACTTAATAATCAAAGCATACAGTGAGTTTATATGAAAAGATTTTTTGAATAGCCCACAGTTTTATTGCCTTGTGATGACCAGTGTTACTAATTTCGTAACGAACACAGGACTGATTATACCATAAC
The DNA here is from genome assembly GCF_964235325.1 of Thermobia domestica. Taxonomy (NCBI): domain Eukaryota; kingdom Metazoa; phylum Arthropoda; class Insecta; order Zygentoma; family Lepismatidae; genus Thermobia; species Thermobia domestica. Next base: position 172,231,868 of record NC_137460.1, read on the forward strand.
TATTTTCCACCGTCTAAGTGGCTAAGAGAATATCTCAAGGGAAGTAGATTCTTTATTTGTCTCTTCGATCAGATCACCAGTCTCACGAGTATGGTAAAGCTGTTTCGGAGGTTATTATATAATGGGTTCAATAGTAATTTTTTTACAGGATACATTCGGAAAAATATTACTAATGATAGATTCGTACATCCTGAATCCTAAACAAATAGGTATGTAAGGTCTAGTTAGTAGCAAAAGCGCTAGCTAAATGCATATTTGATAGCTTCGAATGTCTTTGTTTAAGTAATTTATACGTAACTACACAATTCTTTTGATTAAACAGTTTCCATCAGGTAACGATCAAGAAAAACGTGAGAGTGTTATGAGTGCTAAGTAGATTTCTTCAACAAGAAGCACTCTCGATTAGTATTGTAGTTGCATATGAATGGGAAGTATAGCATTTGCTTGATTATCATGATAAATTAATACTATTTTTTTTTACATTTCGTATAACAACCTTTTTCAAACCCAAGGGACTACCTAAAAAGAACTGTGTTTGAAAAACTTGGAATAATCACAACTGCACTATTCTCGAAGTATTTGTGTTGAAAGTAACAATGAGTAAATCCCGTTTAATGTTTCGGCGGGAATAGTTTGGAATCACACAAAAAGGCGAAGATTGAGGCAGCTGCGCAATTCTTGTGTTACCAAGAAGCCGACGATTCAAAATGAACAATCTTTTTATACTGTACAAAACACGGTTAATGACGATAATGAATATGACTGAATCAAGATATACAAGTTCATAGTACAAGATTCTATGAAACGATTCTCGTCAGAGGCCAGAGCTAATAATAGCTCATGTGTGTGGCAGAAAATATGGTTTACTTTCAGAAGGATCTGACATAATAAGTGTGTTGGAGAAAGACATTGATGAAGATGCTATGGCACTAAGCCGTGTTGTTAAGATGCTTCGAAAGGATATGGTAAACCACAAGCTTTTTTGCAGGAAAATTTGAGAATCTCTGCCAGGAAGATTCTGTTTGTCCTTCACTAATAGCTGCTGCCGTTAATATGTTACGTTATGGTTCATCTGCCACCCTGATAACAGCGTATGTCAACCAACTTCAACTATTAGCAAACTTATATTTTATAACTTCCATCAGAAAGCAAGCGATATTAAAAAAAAGCAGCAAGGTACAAATGCAATCGCGAGCTACCCCTTCCTCTCCATGTTGGACTGAGCATTTATGCTAAAACCTGTAAAAAATGTTTAATAAAATAATTGCTTTCACTAGGGATTTGTATATCGTCTACATGTGTAATGGAAATATCTTCAATTCTTTCTCAGTGCTTGAAAAATCAAAGTGACGAAATGCATGTCCTTCCACTCTTCGTCGAGGTGTTTTAACCATTGCAACATTAGATAATATTGACTACAATTCTTCTAGCACATCAAAGGATTCTTTTCATGGTACGAACATTTCCATTTTCCAGCATCTGTCTAAGGATAACCTTGGCATTCAAGGTGACAATGTCTCACTGGATAATGTCTATATAAAAAAGAGAACTGCTCCTTTCTCCCCGAAAAATATGCTCTAGTACCTCCTGCTTGTATCACTGATAAGGAACCAATTTTACCTCAACAGTACCCGCAGTTTGTACAGATAGTTCTTTCACGAAGTGGATTTTACGCAGAAGAAGAAGAAAAAAACGCTGAGTGTTGGCTTGATGCATGCTTAAAAATGAAACTACTTGCTCTTGCTCTGTACACCATGCCTCGAAAACTCAAAACTTTGCACATGCCAAGTATATGCTGTCTGCTTCCGTTGTTTAAGGAAAAATCTATATTTATTGCTTTGATACGGCACGGAATGAATGTTGTACCAGAACTTACAAACAAACTCAACAAAAACAAATGGATTAATTACTATTTGCCTTGGAAAACGAATGAGTTATATGGCGAAGATCAATTTCAGACACATCGAACAAGCCTTTCTGCGTCTTATAGGCAAATGGTTAGATGGAAGGGGTGGGTAGAAATTTTATGCAAGTTAGATGTAGCAACACCAGGAACCGCTGACAGTTTATTGAAAGTAACTCACATTACAAAAGATCGTTTTGCTCATCATATACTTTGACGGTTTTACATCATTTGCTGCGTGATGCGTATCAGAATTCTCCATCAGCCCTATCTTTCAATGACGAGTACACTGAAAGAAATCAATGTTTAAGTTTCGGTTAATGTATTACCGTATCGTGATTTTACTCTTAATTTACATCAGAGCCATACGTCAAAGGAATTTCAAGCTTTACGTTGAAACTCTAAAACCAATTGCAGAATGGTTTTTCGCAATGAACCACCCGTTGAACTATTCTCGTTGGATTCCCGTTCGCATTTTTGATTTGAGGAATTTCGAAGAAACACGTCCAGAGATTATGAATGCTTTTGCAATGGGTTACTTTGTGATAAGAGAGACATCAAAACCTTTCTCTGCAATAGCTATAGTTCGGCTCAAAAACAGAATAACAAAATAATAAAAGGGGATGGCGGGGCAATTGGTCCGCAACACAACTTCAATGCTCTTGTCAAATGGATGACAGCGGGACCAGAAATTAATAGGCTGATTAGCGAATTCAAAATGTCATATAATGATAATGATTTTGATAATAAGCACCATGAAGATTATTCGTAGATGCAAGAAAAATTTAAATCGGCTGTTGGAAGGATGAAATTATTCCAGTGAGATTATTGTTGCAGGAAGTATGTCATTTCGAATAAAACAAACTTCTCTATGAAATTCTGAGTATTATTATTTTTTATATATAAAATTCTAGCGGACCTTATTTCTAAATCGAAGGGTAAGAAGGCTAAATTCACTCTCTTATTATTATAAATTGATTTCAATTGAAGCAGTTAAAATAGTTAGGAAAAAATAGAAAGCAATTCCCTATATTCCAGTGTGCCAGAACCGGTTAACATGGCACACTGGCGTGCCCAGCAAAACGAACAGTGTGACGCAAACTTTTACCTACTATTTACAAGAATATTTGTCGAGTTTATTTTATTTATTATTATGAACGATTCTTCCACGGATCAGCTCTCTGTATACAGTTAAACAAAGAAGTATCACATTGAGGGAATCAGTGTAATTATTTACTTTAATAGTAATAGAAATGTATGTTTTCTTGTATTTTCTACCGGGAATAACTGCATCCGGTCTAGAAAGCTGGGACTAACAACAAAGGAACCGGATGTGCTAAACACACACCACCTACGCACTTCAATACACCAATGAAGGTGTAGACTATTCATGAGTTAAAGTCTCTCCCCCAATGTATTCTCCTAACATGTCTCCCAGCGATTACAACATTTTTTGGTTTCTCAATCACTTCCTAGTACGATAGCTTTACGTAGAGACCACTGATTAACCTGGTATTGGATGTTTCACTATCTTACCTTTGGAGTTGACAGTCATCGGTTGGACAATCTCACACGCAAATATCTAATATTAACAACGTTTCTTCTATAATTTTGTAATATTGTATTATTTCTTTGTATTATTTATTAGGTTGGTTAGGTTTGTTTCAACACTTTCTCTTTGCGCCTACTTAATACCTATACCTTAACGTTGGATAAAAATATACTAGCTCTCGCCTAGAATCAAATCCAGAACCAATGGACTTGAACTATTTGGCAACAACAAGGCACATTTAAATAGAAGTTTCGATTTTGTTAGGAAAATTGTGATTATGTGTAACATTTAAAAATATATTTAAGAATGGGTACGGATTAAACGCAGTGAATTTTCTCGCTCGAATTTCTTAAACTGACTCCTGTTAGGCTGCAGCTATTACTGATACATTTATTTGGGAAATGCGAATAAAATAATGTGTTTTTGGAAAACTTAGTTCGAAGCAACTTATGTCCAAAAGTAAAGTACCCATTGGTCATATTTCCGTTAGAAATAACTTATGCCATATATTAGAATTATTAAGGAAAAATTGTATGTGACCTATGAGCAAAAGTGTCTGATTACTTTCTGAGTTATCGTCAAAAAAGTCTTCCCCAAGAATAAAATATCCCTTGTGTATCTTTTCAGGACAAACGAATTATGGTATTTCTGAAATTCGAACAAAATTGCCAGAGTCATTCTCGACAAAATCGTAGGGTAAAAATTGCCCCGAAAAGTAATATACCACTTCTAGCTTTTTAGGATGATGGAGTTATACCATATCGTTAGGTTCTTTATGTGACATTCATTTATGAACTATGAACAAAATTGCGTCAGGCGTTAATGGGAAAATCGTCGGAGAAGAGTAAACTACCTCTTCTTAATGTTTACAGGACGAACGAGTTGTGTCATATTGTTAAATTATTAATGATACAATTATTTATGAAATGTGATTAAGAAAATTGCTGGAAATACACATCCCATATAAAAATTACACCTTATGTATTTTTTCAGAGCAAAGATTCAAACTATATTTGTAAAAATAAATAAATAAATAAACAAAATCTTTACAGCTATTTTTGAAACAATTTAATTATTTTAAATTTTCATCCTAGAGTAAAATACCCTTATTTTCAAGTGTCGGAGAATATAGAATTCGAAACGATAAAGTGTTATAAAACCTTCATGTAGACTTAAGTCATACGTCGAACAGTATGGCCTCTATTTGAATGCATGTAAAAGAATGACGAACCAACATACGAACAGATGGGCAGACATCAAAGTCACTTTTTCGATATTTGGGGGCGTGAAACTAGATTTCATTGAAATCTCGAATTCGATTTTTATCACTATTACTACAATTTCTTCTTTCGTCGCTTGAACGTGAAAAAGAATAGGAATACAACGACGCGTAAGGTGATAATTTGTAATTCCCAAAATTTAATGAGTTACCTTTAATGAGTTGCCATGCTAGAAAAAAAGCTTATGCCTGTTTGTTATATCATTTTAATACCAGTATTTCACGCTACTATATATTGTTAAAATGTGGTACGATTATCGTTCATATTAATTCTATATTTGGAAATATTCGTGTTCCGCATACATAGATCTGTATAATTTAGTTACATTCAACGAAACCATTCTTGCACTTGTGAATATGAAAAAAAAGCACACACACACACATAAACGATCATTTAACATCAGGTCGATGTAACAAGGGGTAATACTGCTCAGACTGTCAAGGTCGCAGATTGGTACAGTCACAAAGGAACAAGGTGCTTAGCAGTATTCATTTTTATTGTCAGCGAGATGAGGTAGTTTTGAATTTAATAAATAATCTTACTGGAATTGTTTTTGTTGATGATTCCGTCTGAGATATGAAAAGTGTCGAAACGCTAATACACTAGTCTGCTACTGAAGCTTACCAGAAAATTTCTCACCGGGGAAAAAACTTTGAGAAGATTGAGAAATCCTAATCCTCCAACAAGCTTATACAGAGTGTCCGATTATGGCAGTCTGTAATGAGAGATGAACCATGCGAGCCAGAGAGATATTTTCGTTCGACATCTTAGTAACAGAAGCTAATTTATATTTGGCAGGCAATCTACACACTAGGTTTTAAGGCCAATAGATTATGAGGCCAATAAAATGCATGTGAATCCTTTACAAGCTTACGACTATAAGTGTATTATAATTAATACGAAAACTTGGTAAGCATTGTGGGCTTCTGTTTGCAAAGCAGCTTGGTACAGTCGCAAAAGAATAAAGTGCTGAGCAGTAAGCATTGATTATCCTTGTGTCGTATAAAACCTAGGGCAATAAATTGAAAACAACTGGGTTCCAGCTGTAGTAGAGTTTTTAATTTTGCGACCCCGTCTATGATAAAAATGAATATGCTGTGTACGCATGTACGGAATATCCCAACATCTTTCTTTATTAAGATTGTAAACTGATTGTAGGGGAGTCGAAAACTGAATGGTAGTTACACAATTTCAAGTGTCCTTGCAGGTGACAGAATCGTTGGAGTCAATCATGTGCGGAAGCCCGCTTCAATAATCCTATCAATTGGAACTTCGCTTCAGAAGGCCTGTTTTTCTGAGAATTGTGAAAGTTACATGAGTTGTAAATTTCTTGGAATCAACTGATACCGTACTTGCCTCCGAGGCTTCCATCTGCTGAGTATAGTGATGTTCAATATTTGCATAGATACAATGACCAGCTGCGTGAGAAAACGAAAGCAATAATTTAATTGACTACAAAAGAAGTTACTAGTCCCCTCTTCGATCTAGTCCCTTTGGATGAATAGCAATAAGATTCTGTGGTTCTCTATATATAATGCAGTCGAAGTTTCTTACAAACCATGAGAAGACGGGTCCTACAACGTATTCACGTACCTTATTACCTAAGGATTACCTACTACAGTTTTAGGCCAATAACCTGTTTGTGAATGCTTTACAAGCTTCGACTATAAGTGTAATTAACGGTTACGGACGTAATGAGCCTCTCAACTTTCTGTCATTATCAAACCTCTCATAGCAGTCGTAGTAAAGTGCATGATTAATAATATATTGCATTATGTTCATAATCATGAATAATTTAGCTATGAAGTTCAGCATTCTTACATATCGAACATCGAGGGAATTTTAAGCTATTTAATGCATAATTACGTTTTCCAACATTTTACTCACTAAATTAATTAAGCTTATAAACAGTCTGTTATAATAACTTCAGTAGTCCGATTTCACTTTTCTTTTGAATTATTAGAACAGCAAAGTATACTGTATTAAACTTTCTTCTAAGAAACACACTTTGTTGCAACTTATTCTCACACAAACTAGAAGAAAAAAAATGCATCTACTAAGTATTTAAAGAGATCACATGATTACTAGTACATAAAGCTTATGAACATGAATGCAAAATTCTAATAAAATTTAATACATTAAAATAACATTCATTAATCAAAATTAAACAAATACATATGACAATAATTAAACGTTGAATACAACTATTTAGACAAAATAAAACGAACAGGTTGAATATACCTATTTAGGCAAAATAAAACTGGAACAGAATAAACAGTCTGTTACACGGAAAATCGTCAATCTTCGAGGGATTATGTCTGAAAAAAAGCTTGGTACAGTCGGAAGGAACAAGGTGCTGATTATTCTGCATTCATTATCGTTATATCGTATAAAACCTAGGGCAATAAGTGGAAACCACCTGAGATCGACGTTTAGTAGAGCGTTCATATTTTCGACCCCGTCTTGGATAAAAATGTACATGGAGAGTTTATATGTACGGAATATCCAAACATCCTTCTTTATTAAGAGTGTAGGACTTTGATTCTTGGAAGAAGAGTCGAAAGCTAAACGGTAGTTACAAAATTTTAAGTATCCTTGCAGATGGCAGAATCCTTTGAGTCAATTATCTGCTGTTTAACATTATCACAGACCAGCAGCGTTCACCCCGCTTCGCTGCGGTCACCCCGGAACGCAATAAACTTTGTTACTTAGATAATTTTTACTTTTTCGCTTTCAAGTGATATGATAAAAACCATAGAAGATTGCAGTAAATGTTAACATTATATCGCCTGTCATTTATGTTAATTCGCCCCGCTTCGCTGCGGTCACCCCGGAACGCAATAAACTTTGTTACTTAGATAATTTTTACTTTTTCGCTTTCAAGTGATATGATAAAAACCATAGTAGATTCCAGTAAATGTTAACATTATATCGCCTGTCATTTATGTTAACCCGCCGAGTGACACGGTCATGCGGGTTGCATATAAATACGTTTATTTTTATACCTATGATGAACTAATAAAGGATTTGTACGTTATGGACACTTGAATGGTCAATTATCTCAAGACACTGGTAATTAAAAATTAGTGATATGATAAAAACCATCTAGAGTCCAAATCCTAATAACCCCCCAAAAATGAAAGAAATTGGTTCAGCTGTATTAGCGTGATGAGCTAACAAAGGATTTGTGCGTTCTCTTTTATATAATAGATAAACAATCATACAATGAACAAATGTTATAAACATACACTTGATTGATAGAGTAGTACGCGAATGTAATATCTAAATGAATTGAATTAACTCATTAAATAAAATGTGTCCTGCTATGGTCTCGTTCTCTCTTTTTGTACGAAAGCCGCTATTGTTGAAGGATTCCAAAATATGTAAAGAGTATAATAAACCACAACCATGTTTTATACCTGGTATCTCTCTATATTTTAATTTAAAGTTACATCAATATCGTCTTCGTGTCCATTTTGTTTGGTCTGTAAGACGGGGACGTTTTTACAAGATAATGACCATAACTGAGTGGATTAAAGACTAAGGCGTTATCAATGACATATTTATTTTCTACAGCTCTTGTTGGTCATCAATATCAGATTGTCTCCCGATCCGACATTTCTTTATGAACTACCTTGGCAGAATGCACGACACCTTGTAAGTTCAACTCGGTACTTTTAAACGAACGTTTGGCTCGTTCACAATCCAAAGTTTACCGGTTCGGTAAGGGTGATCGTGTTATATTTGAGATTTCATAAACATCGTTTTTTTTTTCATGCAGATTCATTTCCTTGTAAATGTTGCATATTGATTTCCCATCCAGACATTTTTGAATAAGATCGCAGATTTTAGAATGTTTCATCTCTTCAGAATGTTGTAAATCTATTCATAACTACATGTAAAGATAGCCGACAAATCCCGTGTATTGTTTCGGCGGGAATAGTTTGGAATCACACAGAAAGGTGAACTTTGATGCAACTGCGCAATTCTTGTGTTACCAAGAAGCCGCCGATTCAAAATGATCAATCTTTTTATATTGTACAAAACACGTTCAATGACGATAATGAAGAAGCCCGAATCAAGATATAGAAGTTCATAGTAAAAGAATTTGTGAAAGAATTCTCCGTCAGAGGCCAGAGCTATTAGCTCATCTGTCTGGCAGGGAATATGGTTTACTTTTAGAAGGATCTGATAAGTGAGTTGGAGAAAGACATTGTTGGCAGCGTAAGTCAACCAATTTCAACTATTAGCCAACTTATATTTTATATCTTCCATCAGAAAGCTTCCGATATTAAAAGAAAAACAGCAAGGCACAAACGCAATCCCGAGCAACCCTTTCCTCTCCATGTTGCAGGGAGCGTTTATGCTAAAACTCGTAAAAAATATTTCATAAAATAATTGCATTCATTAACGATTTGTATAACGTCTACATGTGTAAAGAAAATATCTTGAATTCTTTCTCAGAGCTTGATCAATCAAAGTGACGAAATGTATGTCCTTCCACTCTTCGTAGAGGTGTTTTAACCATTCCAACATTAGATAATATTGACTACAATCCTTCTAACACATCAAAGGATTCTTTTCATGGTACGAACATTTCTACTTTCCACCATCTGTCTAAGGACAACCTTGGCAGTTAAGGTGACCATGTCTCACTGGATAATGTCAATATAAAAAACTGAACTCCTCCTGTTCTCCCCGAAAAATTAACTCTAGTACCTCCTGCTTATATCTATTATATAAAAGAGAATGCACAAATCCTTTGTTAGCTCATCACGCTAATACGGCTGAACCAATTTCTTTCATTTTTGGGGGGTTATTAGGATTTGGACCCTAGATGGTTTTTATCATATCACTTTAATTTTTAATTACCAGTGTCTTGAGATAATTGACCATTCAAGTGTCCATAACGTACAAATCCTTTGTTAGTTCATCATAGGTATAAAAATAAACGTATTTATATGCAACCCGCATGACCGTGTCACTCGGCGGGTTAACATAAATGACAGGCGATATAATGTTAACATTTACTGGAATCTACTATGGTTTTTATCATATCACTTGAAAGCGAAAAAGTAAAAATTATCTAAGTAACAAAGTTTATTGCGTTCCGGGGTGACCGCAGCGAAGCGGGGCGGGTTAACATAAATGACAGGCGATATAATGTTAACATTTACTGCAATCTTCTATGGTTTTTATCATATCACTTGAAAGCGAAAAAGTAAAAATTATCTAAGTAACAAAGTTTATTGCGTTCCGGGGTGACCGCAGCGAAGCGGGGTGAACGCTGCTAGTCACTGATAAGGAACAAGTTTTACCTCAACAGAACGCGCAGTTTGTAGAGATAGTTCTTTCACGAAGTGGATTTTGCCCAGAAGAAGAAGAAAAAACGCTGATTGTTGGCTTGGTGCATGCTTAAATGTGAGTGACATCTGTAAGTAAAACACACTTTAATTGTGAGTGACATCCAGAAGTCCTAAACGGCAGAGTCCTGAAGGGTAGAAGTACTAAAAATATCGGATCTTGCAGGTTATTGGCCGGAAAATCTAATAGGAGATCCTTAGGTAATTAGGTACGTGATTACCTTGTAGAACCAGACCCGCTTCTCTTGGCGTGTGAAACAAGTCCGACCGATCAATTACTAAACCTAGAGTTGTAAATAACAGATTCGCGATACAAAGATGTTATACAGGTCTGGTAGAACAGAGACAGCAAAAAAGTAATCAATTGAAAGACTTTTATTTTTTTTTTACTTAGGTTACATTGGAAGAATTTCAGTTAAGTCACCTGAAAGATATAAACCTTCTTAGGCTCAGTTCCACATCTTGCACCAGAAGCCCTAAAATTCCCCTCTTGGGAATTGTGCCCGATAACTTGTTCGTACAATCTGGCTCGTTAACACTCTTATCTATGAGTAACTTATTATGTACAGAGAAGTAAGTTTATCCGGCTGGAGCTGATGGTATCTGTGTGGGTCCCATAATTCGCCTCCTCCTTTTTCGATTGGGTTCATACTTAGACCACTTCGCTCGTGGACTTGGAGGTACTTTCGAATTGAATGCTGCACAGCTGCCGTGTTAGTAGGGAGAAAAGTTGCCATATTGATGCTTTGTAACTACTTAATTGTTATATCTGATGTGGCTTATACGAGAAGGGACTTGTTTCTTCTCCATACAGGCGATTAAGAAGTGTCTAATCTTGATCATTTTGTCAGGATTGAGATTTGGTTGGTTGAAGACTCTCACTAACTTGGACAGTTCTTTTTCTTTTTGAAGGATCTTCAATGCTGGGCTCGATTCTCTTGTGAGGCCTGTTGCATCATGAAAAAAGTGATAGCAGTCTTTTAAAGACTCAAGAGTTCCTTTAAATTCAATGATTACCTTTCACCTCTGCTTGTATGTGGGCTTAAGTGAATCAGTAACTGCTCATGAAGCTTTCTACCAAGATTCTAAAAACCCATCTAATCAGACCCATCAACAGCTACAGATTTCCCGTTTGTAGGTTCTTCCATTACACTTGTCCATATACAGCTACCCTTTGCTCCCATATACAGCTACCTATACAGCTACACTTGTCCATATACAGCTTATGTTTGCATCATTTTAAGCCTCCTATAATTGATCTCCATGTTTCTCAAGTGCTGCGATTGAATTGTCGTGTGTTCAATAGAAGAACTAAATTCGATCGTTGCAGATTTTTCCGAAAGCTCTTTCTTGTCTTTCGGCACTTTCCGTGTCTAATTGTAACTTATATTCTAAAACATAAGATGAAAAGAGCGCTTAACATAATTTATATACGTAATTAACGCAGATTAGAGTTGCCATATTTAGTCCACACAATTCCGTGTAGAAGGACCCTCCCTTCTAGGTGTGCGTTTTAAAAAACAAAACAACAGACACTATGCAATATTCACCGCCGTCGAATTGACATTCTTGTGTATTCAGATATCATCACATATCGAAGGTTTCATTAGCTCTACGTGCCACTCAGATGACAAAATGTTTCCCACAAAAGCATTGTAAAACATCAGTTAACAGGATTTAGGAATGAATGATTAATCTTGCTAGGGTAGTGCCTGAGAATGAGTTAATCCCCACAAAAATTTCGTGGCCTCATTAAGCACTTTTCGACAATCATATCACTTGTAACTTCGCTCCAGAAGGCCTCTTTTTCTGCAAATTGTGAAGATTCTTTGAATTCTTAATTTCTTGTAATAATCTAATGGCGTAGTTGTCTCCAACGCTTGCATCGGCTCAGTATACTGATGTGCAAATTTTGTATACAAGAGATGACCAGCTGCGTTAGAAACGGGAGAATTAATTCAATAGCCTACAAATGAAGTTTGTAGTCCCCTATTCGATCTAGTCCCTTTGTCCTTACTGAGATAATAGCAGTACATGTCAAGATCCGCCATGATACATACATTTGAACGAGAGGATTCACTTTGCATGCAGTACAACCGATGACATCGGGTGAATTGCAATGGGAAAGTACGGCAGCTTATATAGTCCTTAAAACTTGCAAATTCGAAAAATTCGAGTTTACACCTAGTGACGTGATGAACAAGAAGTCTTTAGTTGAAAAAAGATAATAATCACAGTGAGCTTTTAAGGTATTCTTTTAGGAAAACTAGTATAAAGAAAGCGCGTTGAAACGATAAAATAAGCTGATGGGTCACTTGAGATAGTGCAGGCATTCCTGAGATGGTGAAGTTTTCTGTAATATGCATCTGCGACGTTATAAATTACCTTAAAATGTGAACGTTAGCAGAGATGTCACTTGACTTCATTGTAATATTTTCTACATTGTGTCAAAAGAGATATTAATCAGGGACGAAAGAGATCTCTAAGTGATGCATTTATTAAAGACAAGGTTTTTTGACCTTTTTCTCTCACCTTTTTCTTGATCATTAGCCTTATAGAAACTGTTTAAAGCAAAAAGTTGTGTTCTTACAGATTTCCTATTTAAACAAATTTTCTAGTGTGTTATCACTCGAGGCAATCAAATAATTACCGCGCGTGCTTGACAAAATATAGGATCTTCGATCTGATTCAAAAATGTCCGGATGAGGAAATCAATATGCATCATTTACAAGGAAATGAATCTGCATGAAAAAAAAACGATGTTTATGAAATCTCAAATATAACACGATCACCCTTACCGAACCGGTAAACTTTGGCTGCAGTATATAGGGAAAGTCAGAATGGTATTGATATTTATCCAGAGGGGACTAGAAACTTCATTCGGATCGAACGAGGATGTAGAAACTTCTTTTGCAGGCAATTAAAATATTGCTTCCGTTTTTTCACCCAGCTGGTCATCATTTCTATGTAAAATTTCCACATCACTATACTCAGCAGATGGAATCCTTGAAGGCAACTACGGTATCAGATGATTACAAGAAATTAAAACTCAAGGAACTTTCACAAGTCGTAGAAAAGGAGGCCTTCTGGTGCGAAGTAAAAGGGATATCCACGAAATTTTACTGGGTGATTAACTCAACGTCAGACACTACGTTAGTAAATTAACCCTTCTCTCCCAAATACTGTCACGATAACAGAAGTTCTAAGGACCTTTTCTAAGAAACAGCTTGTCATCAGACGGCACGTTGAGCTAATGCCACTTTAATTGTGTGATAATATCTCAATCCACATGAATGTCAATACGACTGCGGTGAATATTGCAGAGTCTCTTTTGTTGACTTGAGTTTGAAAATCCATACGTAGAAGAAAGCGTCCTTCTACACGCAAAGGTGTGGACTAATCATGGCAAGTCATATCTGCGTTAAGCACGTATATAAATTATGTTAAGCGTTTTTTGCAAATTATCTTTTATGGATATAAATTACAATTAGACTCTGTAAGTGCCGACAGGCCATAAAGAGCTAACGGGAAATATCTGCAACGATCGAATTTAATTCTGCCATCTGCCATTCCGCAATTCTGCCAACGACAATTCAATCGCAGTTGTTGAGGTTCTTCGAATGAAGGAAACAATTTTCGAAGGAGCAAAAGGTAGCTGTATATGGACAAAAATAATTGAAGAAACTATAAACGGGAAATCTGTAATTGTTGCTGGGTGTGATTCAGGTGTTTTAAGAATCTTGCTAGGAAACTTCATGAGAAGCTCCCCAGTCTTTTAATGTCACATTCAAGCAGAGCTGAAAGGAAATTCTACGAAATCATTAAATTTTGAAGAAACTCTATAGTCTTTAAAACACAGCTTTGATTTTTTTAATGATGCAAGCGGCTGTTACACGACCTCAGGTGGGAATAGTTGCCAGCCTTCAAGACCCTTCAAAAAGAAAAAAGAACTGAACAAGATAGTCAGAGTCTTCAACCAAGCAAATCTCAATCCTGACATAATGATAAAGATTAGGTATTTGTTATCCGCCTGTATGGAGAAGGAAACATGTCCTTCCTGGTATAACAAGGAACTAGTTACAAAGCTTCAATATGGCCACTTTTCCCTGTACTAACACGGGAGCTATGCAGCAATCAATTCGGAAGTATCTTCAATTCCAGGAGCGAAATGGTTTAGGCTCCTTCGAATGAGGTTGGTGTATGCGAATTCCAGCATCGACACAGCTACCATCAGCTCCAGGCGGATAAGCTTAATTTCCTGTAAATAAAAAGTGACCGCAAGATAGGATAGTGAACGAGCCACTTGTTCGTGTAAAAGACCCGATATAAAGTTTCAAGGTTTTGTGCATTCTGCCAAGGTAGTTCATGAACAAATGCCGAATCGGGAAACATTCTGATATTGATGATGACGAACAACAGCTGTAGAAAATCAATATGTCATTGATAACGCCTTAGTTTTTAATCCACTCAGTTATGGTCGTTATCTTGTATTAACGTCCCCCTCTTACAGACCTAACAAAATGGACATGAAGACGATATTGATGTAACTTTAAATTAAAATATAGAGAGATACCAGGTATAAAACATGGTGGTGGTTTATTATTATCTTTACATATTTTGGAATCCTTCAACACAAGCGGCTTTCGTACACAAAGAGAGAACGAGACAATAGCAGGACACATTTAATTTAATGAGTTAATTCAATTCATTTTGATATCACATTCGCGTACTACTGTATCAATCAAGTGTATGTTTATAATATTTGTTCATTGTTTGATTGTTTATCTGTGATAATGTTAAACAGCAGATAATTGACTCAAAGGATTCTGCCATCTGCAAGGATACTTAAAATTTTGTAACTACCTTTTAGTTTTCGACTCTTCTTCCAAGAATCAAAGTCTTACACTCTTAATAAAGAAAGATGTTTGGATATTCCGTACATATAAATTTTCCATGTACATTTTTATCAAAGACGGGGTCGTAAATATGAACGCTCTACTACACGTCGATCTCAGGTGGTTTCCACTTATTGCCCTAGGTTTTATACGATATAACGATAATGAATGCAGAATAATCAGCACCTTGTTCCTTGCGACTGAACCAAGCTTTTTTTCAGACATAAGCCTACGAAGCTTGACGATTTCCCGTGTAAGAGACTGTTTATTCTGTTCCAGTATTATTCTGCCTAAATAGGTATATTCAACCTGTTCGTTTTATTTTGTCTAAAAAGTTGTATTCAACGTTTAATTATTGGCATATGTATTTGTTTAATTTTGATTAATGAATGTTATTTTAATGTATTAAATTTTATTAGAATTTTGCATTTATGTTCATAAGCTTTATGTACTAGTAATCATGTGATCTCTTTAAATACTTAGTAGATGCATTTTCTTTTCTTCTAGTTTGTGTGAGAATAAGTTGCAACAAAGTGTGTTTCTTAGAAGAAAGTTTAAAACAGTATACTTTGCTGTTCTAATAATTCAAAAGAAAAGTGAAATCGTCGGACTACTGAAGTTATTATAACAGACTGTTTATAAGTTTAATTAATTTAGTGAGTAAAATGTTGGAAAACGTAATTATGCATTAAATAGCTTAAAATTCCCTCGATGTTCTATATGTAAGATTGCTGAACTTCATAGCTAAATTATTCATGATTATGAACATAATGCAAAATATTATTAATCACGCACTTTACTACGACTGCTATGAGAGGTTTGATAATGACAGAAAGTTGAGAGGCTCATTACGTCCGTAACTGTTAATTACACTTATAGTCGTAAGCTTGTAAAGCATTCACAAACAGGTTATTGGCCTAAAACTCTAGTAGGTAATCCTTAGGTAATAAGGTACGTGATTACGTTGTAGGACCCGTCATCTCATGGTTTGTGAGAAACTTCGGCTGCATTATATATAGAGAACCTCAGAATCTTATTGATATTCATCCAAAGGGACTAGATCGAAGAGGGGACTAGAAACTTCTTTTGTAATCCATTAAATTATTGCTTCCGTTTTCTCACGCAGCTGGTCATCGTATCTATGCAGATATTGAACATCACTATACTCAGCAGATGGAAGCCTCGGAGGCAAGTACGGTATCAGTTGATTCCAAGAAATTTACAACTCATGTAAATTTCACAATTCTCAGAAAAACAGGCCTTCTGGAGCGAAGTTCCAATTGATAGGATTATTGAAGCAGGCTTCCGCACATGATTGACTCCAACGATTCTGCCACCTGCAAGGACACTTGAAATTGTGTAACTACCATTCAGTTTTCGACTCTCCTACAATCAGTTTAACAATCTTAATAAAGAAAGATGTTGGGATATTCCGTACATTCGTACACTGCATATTCATTTTTATCCTAGACGGGGTCGCAAGATTAAAAACTCTACTACAGCTGGTACCCAGTTGTTTTCAATTTATTGCCCTAGGTTTTATACGACACAAGGATAATCAATGCTTACTGCTCAGCACTTTATTCTTTTGCGACTATACCAAGCTGCTTTGCAAACAGAAGCCCACAATGCTTACCAAGTTTTCGTATCAATTATAATACACTTATAGTCGTAAGCTTGTAAAGGATTCACATGCATTTTATTGGCCTCAAAATCTAGTAGTATATCTTTAGAGAATTGGGGATTTCATTAGCTGTAAAACCATACCCGGTTCTCTTGACCTTTAAGACAAGTCCTGCGAATGAATTACAAAAGATAGCTGTGTAAAGCACTGATTCGCGATACAAAAAAGTTTTACATGTCTGTATGAACACACAAATCTAGAGTATTATCAATTGTCAGAGTTTTTACTGTCTACAAACAATTTCGTGGCATCTTCTGCTACTTTCACTCACTTTATGAAGATGCTCTATTGATAACGCTACGTATCTCTCACACTAACCTTTAGGCTAAAAAAAACCTTAAAATCTCACTGGCTCAAACGTTTAATCTTGTACTACAGACTTCCTTAATCGCAAACTCTAATTGAGCTTACTGGAGGATTTGAATTTCTCAATCTTCTCAACGTTTTCTCACAGGTGAGAAATTTTCAGGGTAAGCTTCCGCTCAGTAGCAGAATAGTGAACCAAATGCATTTGATTTTCGACACCTTTCATCTCTGACAGGGGATGATCAACAAGAAGAATTTCTGTAATCTTATTTATAAAATTAAACACTACGTCATCTCGCTGACTTGAATAGAGCTTGCGTGTCCTGTCGACCGACTCAAAGGTATCTTCCCAAGAACTGTGAGCTACTCCACAAAATGTACCCGATTAATCACCAGCAGTTGAGGCTTGGGAAGTGTACTCATCTCTAATTCTCAACCAGACTGACATTTGACCTGGTACATTTGCGAGCATATCCATGGCCTTTGACAAGTCATCCTAGATCACCAAGTAAATTCCTTTACTAACAAAAAGCACCAAGTCGTCTGTGGAATTCTGTATAGGTGTTCGCTGCATATATCGGAAAATCATGGCAAACTGCCTAGAGTACATTTCCAGCACAGTCCACCTAAGTCCCGTGAACACTGGCAAGAAGAAAGTCGAAACACAGTTTATACTTCAGACCGTTTTCAGAGACCGTTTTGTATTACCAAGTGCAGACTTCACGAAACATTTAGACAACATTTTACTAAGAGGAGATGTGAAGATACGTTTTGTTCTTTTATGAAAACGAAAGCACTACAACCACTACAAGCACGACAACCAACCAGAAATAGTAATATTTAATATGAAGCCTAGTGAGATTAGAATTTTTCAATTGCAACTCACGCTGTAATACACTAAAATCTGTAATACGGCTAGTAAAGGAATTCAAAAACGAACCGGAGGCCACAGGATCTTGTATTTGTACCTAGGAATTAAAAAACGAAGGAAAAGTGCTTTTTGAGCTACTTAACTCACATTATAAATTGGCGTAGAATTTTAAAAACCATGGATTTACTTCTCCCTTTAATAAGAAGAGGGTATCACAGACGTATAGCTTTGGGACCGCACAGCATTTTGTTTTAGGTAGGCCGTTGGGTTTGAAAAAGGTTGTTATACCATATGTAAAAATGTAAGTATTAATTTATCATGATAAGCAAGCAATTGATATATTAACCGTTTATATGCAACTACAATACTACAATACTCCTGCTGAAGAAAACTACTTAGCACTCATAACACTCTCTCGTTTTTCTTGATTGTTATCTGATAGAAGCTGTTTAATCTAAGGAGTTGTGTTGTTATGGCTAAATTACTTAAACAAAGTCTCCTGTGTGTTAACCCTCGAAGCTATCAAATATGCATTTAGTTAGCGTCCTTGGTGCTCACTAGGGCTTACGTACAGTGTTTTGTAGGATTCACTAGGTTGCGGTCTACCATTAATAATATTTTCCCGATTGTATCCAGTAAAACTTGGTATGGAACCCATTCATTATATTCTAACCTCCGTAACAGCCTTACTTAGTAGGGGATCTTACGGGAATTATCCTGCACTTTCTTTTATAAAGGTGCAAGTCGGTTAAGTAGTTTTCCTGATCCAACTAAGCAAGAATCGAAGTGGCTCCACTCTGACAGGTGGGAAGAATCAATTATGTCGGCTGTAAATATGGCCTCCTCTACGAATTCATAGGGTTAGTTTTAGACTATAATATACTATACGCGTGGAATATAACTAATAGTCGAATCTTCACGATTCAAAAACTAAACAACGTAGAAGATAACAGGGTCTATAAAATTAACAAGTTTTTACTTCGCTCAGAAATTAACACCTACAAAAATTTGTTATTTTGAAACTTTGCATTTCTTCTGATGGATTTTACTTATATTTTTTAAAATAACAAGTAAACGGCTAGGATTATCAAAAAATATGTGGTATAACTTTTTAAAGAGTGTTAGATTATCTTACTTTTTGTATATATTTCATTCAGATTGGTTAATAAACAACGAAGTTATGACAATTTTAAGATTCACGTTGAGTCGATTGATTTTCCCAAATATCGAAAGAGTGTTCATTTACCGTAATAAAACATTACTCATGGACGCTGCATTGTACGAAACAAATCATTCTCTTGTGATGTGTTCTTCACAATTTTCACTTTCAGCAGAAGCACAAAGTAGCCTGATCAAGCCCGGTTATGAATCCCATATGGCGACCATTAATTATAAAACATAAAGGTTAGTTTGTTTACGAATACGCACAAACCAATATCACCTATTCTGTTACTATTCACTTTTACACATGAATTAAATTTAAGAATATCTTAAGAAAATACGTGCATAGCGTTACGTTAGAAAAGGTTTATGGTTTTATCTGAATTGAAAGGGAACTGCACAGGAAGTCTTTATAGGGCAGGCGCGTTTAAAATCCTTAACGTGTGAGTTTGAGAAACTCAGGATAGACGTAGTAGGAGTACAGGAAGTTAGGTGGGAAGGAAATGGATCTTAGGATTCCTGAAATTTTACGTTCTTTTACGGGGAAAGAAACAAAAATCACCAGTTAGGAACTGGGTTTTTCGTTCATAAACGTATATTACCAACAATTATACGGATTGAATTTGTCACTGGCAGACTTTCTTTTATTACTCTTAAGGGACGGTGGTGTGATATTATTGTTTTAAATGTACATGCCTCATCTGAAGATAAGGATGATATAAAAGACGGTTTTTGCGAAGAAGTAGAACGGATATTTGACCAACTCTTGGGATAACATATGAAATCTCTATTATGGGAAATCAATGTGAAGGTAGGACGAGAGGATATTTTCAAACCAGTTATAGGGAACGAAAGTCTGCATAAGGAAAGTAATGACAACGGTGTTAGACTCGTAAATTTTGCAACATCCAAAAACAATCGTGAAGAGTACAAAATTCGAACATCGCGACATTCATAAGTACACTTGGACATCACCAGACGGGAAAACACATAATCAAATTGATCACGTTTTAGTAAATTGAAGAAGGCAATCTAGCATAATTGATGTCCGGTTGTTTAGATGGGCTGATTGCGACATCGACCACTACTTGGTAGCAGCGATAATACGAGAGAGGTTATCGTTGAATACAGGTAATACTCATTGTATGAAAACGGTGATATTCAATTTAAAGAAATTAGAAAAGAGCCAGGTAAGAGAGAAATACCAGATTGAAGTTTCGAATAGATTCTCGGCTTTAGAACATTCGGAGTGCACTAGTGTTGAGGATATCTGGATTGAAATTAGAAATAGCATTAAAATTTCAGGAAAAGAAAAATTGGAACACGCAGAAATATGTAGGAACAAACAATGGTTCGACCAGGATTGCATAAAACTAGCAGAGAAGAGAAAACAAGCAAATTTACGGTGGCTAAAAACGCGATTTAAATAAAATACACAAAATTTCGCAGATATCAGGCGGGAAACTTCCAAAACTTTTATAACAAAGAAACGCGATTTTCTGAATGCTAAAATTAAGGAACTTGAAGATAATAGTAAAAATAAAAACATCCGGGACATGTATAAGGGAATCAACGAATTTAAGAGAGGCAATCAACCTCGTGCTTATATATTAAAGAAATCTGACGGTACAGTTCTCACTGACACGGATAGCATCTTAAATAGATGGAAAGATTTCTTTGACGATTTGCTTAACACGCAATTCAAAACTAGTGTGTGTGAAGATAGAGGAGATACACATCGCAGAACCGTATATTCCAGAACCCTCCGAATAGAATTAGAAACTGCTATAAAAAAAATAAAGAAACACAAATCTCCGGGTGTAGATGAAATTACGGCTGAGTTATTTTAGCTGGAGGTGAAAATTTTGGAACAAGATACACAAAGTCATTCTCCTTATCTGGAACAAGGAAGTATTGCCACAAAAATGGAAAGAATCAATCATTGCTCCAATTCACATAAAGGCAACGAAACTGAGAGTAATAATTATCGAGGCATCTCTCTTCTTTC
The DNA here is from genome assembly GCF_964235325.1 of Thermobia domestica. Classification (NCBI taxonomy): domain Eukaryota; kingdom Metazoa; phylum Arthropoda; class Insecta; order Zygentoma; family Lepismatidae; genus Thermobia; species Thermobia domestica. The sequence goes on from NC_137460.1 coordinate 172,252,891, forward strand.
AACATCCTATAAAATTCTTTCAAATATTCTATTAGCAAGACTGACCCCATACACAGATGAAATTATTGGAGATTATCAATGCGGATTTAGACGGAATCGATCAACTATCGACCAAATATATACCATTCGCCAAATACTAGAAAAATTGGGAATACTATACCCCGGTACATCAACTATTTATTGATTTTTGAAAGGCGTACGACTAGGTTAGGACAGAAACATTATACAACGACCTTACAGAACTTAGAATACCGAGAAAGCTAATTAGATTACTTAAGAAATGTTTCAGGGACATGGGTTTAGAAGTAAACGCAGATAAAACTAAATACAAGGAAGTGCGTCGGGACCGGAATACAGCAAACTATGAATGCGTTAAAATATTAAATAATACTTTTGATAAAGTGGATAGTTTCAAATACCTAGGATCAATATTAACAGAGGAAAATCATATTCACGGAGAAATTAAATGTCGACTTAAAGCAGAGAATTCGTGTTACTATTCGGTTCAAAATCTCTTGCGTCGCGAATTCTGTTGAAAAATTTGAAGCTTAAAATATACAAAACCGTAACAATGCGTGTTGTTCTGTTTGGCTGAGAAACGTGGTCACTTACTCTGAAGGAACAACATAGACTGAAAGTATTTGAGAACAATATCCTGAGACGAATATTCGGACCCTAGAGGAAGGGGAATGGGGAATGGCGGAAACTTCATAACGTGAAACTACATAATTTATATTGTTTACCCAATATTGTTAGGGTCGTGAAGTCTAGAAGGCTTAGATAGGCGGGTCATTTAGCTAGAATGGAAGAAAGTAGAAACGCTTTCAAAGTCTTGACAGGAAAACCAATCGGAAAACGACCATTATGAAAAACTAGGCGCACATGGGAAGACAATATTAAGATGGATCTCGTTGAGATTGGAATACAAAGTAGAAATTGGATGCAATTAGCTAAGGATGGAGGTCAGTGAAGAGCTTTAGTGTACCCGGCATTGAACCTCCGGGTTCCATAGGCCGGAGAGTTAGTTAGTTAGACTCACTTCATTAAGGTGCTATATTGATAACGCTTCGTATCTATCACACAGATCTTTAGGCTATAGAACTTATCAATCTCTCTGGCTCGCACGGTTCATCTTGCACGACAGACTGCCATAATCGCACACTCTTATTAAGCTTATTGCTTGATTAGGATTTCTCAGTCTTCTCAACGTTTTCTCACCGGTGACAAATTTCTGGTAATCTTCAGTAGCAGACTAGTGCATTAACTGTATTAGCGTTTCGACAAACAGAATGATCGACAAAAAGAATTCCAGTAATCTTATTTATTAAATTCCAAACTAACTAATCTCGCTAACACTGCTAAGCACCTTGTTCCTTTGGGATTGTACGAAGCTGCTTTTCAGACTGTGGAGTTTAGAGGCGAGCAGTGGACATCGGGATGTATTCCTTAATTCCTATTGGCTTCCAGTCCGTAAAGGAATTCAACACCGAATCGTAGGTCGAAGAAACTGTGTTGTGTAACTAGGTCTTAAAAAGGAAACAGTAGTCTCTTAAAGCTACTTATCTCACATTATACTATGGCGTACCTTTTAAAAAACCGTGGATTTATTACTCAATTTAAGAGGACAAGGTTATCACAGACTTATAGTTTTGGGAACGTACAGTGGTTTGTTTTATGTGTCCCTTGGGATGGGAAAAGATTGTGATACCAAATGTAAAAAACATAAGTATTTAATTATCATGATAATCAAGTAATACTATACTACTATACTTGTTTCTTCATCGTTAGCCTGACAGAAACTGTTTACCTGGCCCGTATAACTCCTTTGTATCGCGAAACAGTGTTTTGGTACGCCAGCTTTAGTAATTCATCGGCAGGACTAGTCTCACAGGTTCTACATGGTAATCACATACCTAATTACATAAGCATCACCTACTAGAGTTTCAGGCCAATACCCTTTATTATCTGACTAGCAGCGTTCACCCCGCTTCGCTGCGGTCACCCCGGAACGCAATAAACTTTGTTACTTAGATAATTTTTACTTTTTCGCTTTCAAATTGCAGTAAATGTTAACATTATAGCGCCTGTCATTTATGTTAACCCGCCGAGTGACACGGTCATGCGGGTTGCATATAAATACGTTTATTTTTATACCTATGATGAACTAACAAAGGATTTGTACGTTATGGACACTTGAATGGTCAATTATCTCAAGACACTGGTAATTAAAAATTAAAGTGATATGATAAAAACCATCTAGGGTCCAAATCCTAATAACCCCCCAAAAATGAAAGTAATTGGTTCAGCCGTATTAGCGTGATGAGCTAACAAAGGATTTGTGCGTTCTCTTTTATATAATAGATAGTCTTCCAAGTCTGAAAATCAGCTTGGTACAGTCGCAAAGAAACAAGATGCTGAGCATTAATCATTGATATTCACTATGTCGTATAAAATTCAGGGCAATAAGTTGAAACCAACTGATATCGACGTGCAGAACAGCTTTCATTCTTACGATCCCGTCTTGGATAAAAATTTACATGGAGTATTTTCCTATACGGAATATCCAAATATCGTTCTTTATTAAGTGTGTTAAACTTTTCTTCTTTGAAGGAGAGTCGAAAACTAAACGGTAGTTACACAATTTTATGTGTCCTTTCTGATGGCCGGATCCTTGGAGTGAACTATCTAGTGTTTAGCATCTTAACACATAAACAAATAATAAACAAATGTTATAAACATACAATTGAATAATATCGTAGTAAGCGAATATGATATCTAAATGAATTGGTTTAACTCTTTATATTAAATGTGTAATGCTACGATTTCGTTTTCTCTTCGGGAACCAAAGGATTCCACAATATGTAAACAAAATAATAAACCACCAACATGTTTTATAATTTGTCTTCCTACCTTTATTCAGAGTTATATCAAGATGGTCTTCGTGTACATTATAGCAAGATTTTTAAAAGATCTGTACAAGACCCAAAGACATATACAGATTTCCCGTTTGTAGTTTCTTCCATTACTGTAGTCAATATACAGCTAGCTTTTCTTCCTTCGAAAACTGTTTGAGTCATTTAAGGACTCTGTAATAACCACCCCAATCGAATTGATATTTTTGCGCAATGAGGTATTATCACACAAGGAAGGTGACAGTAGCTCAACGTGAAGCTCAGATGTCATGCGGTTTCCCACAAAAGTCTTGCAGAACTTCTGTTATCGTAACAGTCTCTGGGAATGAAGGATTAATCTTGCTAACGTAGTGTGTGACGTTGAAATCCACCATAAAATTTCGTGTCATATATTAAGCTCTGTTCGATAATTATATCACTTGGAACTTCGCTCCGGAAAAAATCTTTTTCTGCGAATTTTGATTGTTCCTTGAAGTGTTAATTTCTTTTAATACTTTGATACCGCTGTTGCCTCCAAGGCTTCCATTCGCTTAGTATAGTGATTTGCAATTATTGCATAGAAATAATGACCAGCTGCTTGAGAAAAGAGAAGCATTAATTTAATTGCCTAAAAATGATGTTTCTAGTACCATGTTCGATCCAGTCCCTTTGGAAAATAGCAATACGATTTCGACCTCCTCAATGTACTGCAGCAAAATTTGCCACTTCGGTATAGGTCATAGTCTTAAATTTGGAGTTTCCTCGATATCACTTTTTTTCATGAAGCGTCATTTTTTTTTGTAAATGTGCATATTGATTTCCTCATCCAGACATTGCTGAATAAGATCGCTGATCCTAGATTTTGTCATCTCCTCAGAGGATTGTAAATGTCTTAATAACCATATGTAAAGGTCGCCGAGCAAAGTCGCCGACTTTTCAATTATCCTGAGTAGGCATGGCCATTCAGCATTTCACTAATGTTGTCTTAGCGTACACAATCTCCCAAACATCTACGATACCAATTCTTGACATAACGACTCCAATTGTGACTAGAAGTTACTTAAGTGAAAACCTACTAGAAGAGGTACAACTTTGGACAGTTCAGAAATTTCTTAGTTGTAAGTACGATTTGATAACCTTTCCAGTATTAAAGCTGATCTAATGTCATAACATGTTCTTTGTCAATTTTCATGGCACTTATTTACTGTATGCACAATAGTAGAATATATAGTATAGATACTTGATGTTAGTTACTGAAGAAATACAGAAAGCCTACACTTTTTATATCAAAAGGTGAGGTGTGTATCTCTGCATTCCACAGTTGTTCTGGCGAAGCATTCGCAAGATTAATAGCTATCCAAAGGTTTTTTGAGAAAAGGAAATAAACACGCGAGACGCGAGCGAAGACTTGATTAAATCATCCGAGTAAGATAGTCTTGACACTCCAAGAACTTAAGTATATAGCATTAGAGGGGAGGAGTATATCAGAATTACGAAATATGATACGATATTCTCATCAAGAGAATGGTACCCTGATATTAGATACTTTTCACTCAAGAACATACATATGGAGAATTTTCATCAAGAGACTTCTGAAATGAATGATTTTTCTGCTCTGTGAAATGTGTGGCACTTGGTTACTATTTAAAGCTTACAGTGACCTTATATGAAAATCATATTTGATTAGCCCACAGTATGGTTGCTTTGTTATGACCTGGTTACTATGTTAGTAGCGAACGCAGGATTGACTATACCGTAAATATTTTCTACCTAACCGTGTAAGAGAAGATTGCAAAAGGTCTTAGAATCGTTTCTTTCTTTGTCTCATCGATCCTGATCACCGGTCTCATTCCCAAAGTTAGGCTGTTTCGGAGGTTAGAATATAATGGGTTCGATAGAAAGTTTTACAGAATACAATCGGGAAAATATTATTAATGATAGAATGGAACCTAGTGAATCCTACACAACTCTGTATGTAAGCCCTAGTGAGCTGCAAGTACGCTAACTAAACGCATATTTAATAATAGTGAGTGTTAGCACAATGGAGACTTTGTTCAAGTAAATTATCAGTAAGAACTTTTTGGATTAAACAGTTTCTATAAGGCTAACGATCAAGAAAAAGGTGAGGGCGTTTTAAGTGCTAAGTAGATGGCTACAACAGGAAGCACTCTCAAATACAATTGTAGTTGCTTATAAACGGAAATATAGCAATAGCTTGACTATCTATTATATAAAAGAGAACGCACAAATCCTTTGTTAGCTCATCACGCTAATACGGCTGAACCAATTTCTTTCATTTTTGGGGGGTTATTAGGATTTGGACCCTAGATGGTTTTTATCATATCACTTTAATTTTTAATTACCAGTGTCTTTAGATAATTGACCATTCAAGTGTCCATAACGTACAAATCCTTTGTTAGTTCATCATAGGTATAAAAATAAACGTATTTATATGCAACCCGCATGACCGTGTCACTCGGCGGGTTAACATAAATGACAGGCGATATAATGTTAACATTTACTGGAATCTACTATGGTTTTTATCATATCACTTGAAAGCGAAAAAGTAAAAATTATCTAAGTAACAAAGTTTATTGCGTTCCGGGGTGACCGCAGCGAAGCGGGGCGGGTTAACATAAATGACAGGCGATATAATGTTAACATTTACTGCAATCTTCTATGGTTTTTATCATATCACTTGAAAGCGAAAAAGTAAAAATTATCTAAGTAACAAAGTTTATTGCGTTCTGGGGTGACCGCAGCGAAGCGGGGTGAACGCTGCTAGTCACTAATAAATTAATACTCATGTTTTGATATATGGTTCCACAACTATTTTCAATCCCAAGGGCCCATTTAAAACAAACCTCTGTACGTTCCCAAAGCTATACCCACGTCTGTGATACCCACGCCTTATTAAAAGAAGAAGTAAATCCACGGTTTTTAAATACTACGCTATAGTATAATGTGAATTAAGTAGCTCTAAAAGCACTACTGTTTTGTTTTTAAGACTTAGGTACACAACACAAAATCCTGCGGCCTCCGATTCGATGTTGAATGCCTTTGCTAGCTGTAAGCAAATAGCAATTATGGAATACTTGCCTATGTCCACAGCTAACTTCTAAATTTCACAGCAGTTTAAGAAGGAACGTCGAAGCCTTTTAGCCTTACGAGCTACCTTTAAAAGGAACCCTCGAATTAATGGCACGTCTGTGGCCTTCTAAACCACTAATTAAAAATCGAACATAAAAATTATTTCTTTAGTCCAGCATCACTTAGAAATCCTTCTCTTCCCTGATTAATATCTCTTTTCAGACAATGTAAAATACTATTACAATGAAGGCAAGTGAAATCCACGTTAATGTTTTTAAAGTTCACATTTTAAGGTGATATCTGACCTGCCGAAGCATATTACAAATAGCCTCACCAGCTCAGGGATGCCAGCCCTATCGGAAATGACCAATCAACTTGTCCGTCATTTTAACGCGCTTTCGCTTAACTAATTTTACGAAAACAATAACACGAGCACACCCTGATATTCCTCGTTTCTAAGCTAATGATTTCTAGTTTCGCAAGGAGTGAGTTACGCACGTCACTCGAATATTTCGAATTAGAAAGTCCTAAGGACAATATGAGCTGCCGTACTTTTCCCATTTCCACCCACCCGCACTCGTCGGTTGTACTGCATCAAACTTATAGCACTCGTTTTAATGCAAGTATCATGGCGGACCTCGACATTTACTTTATTACCTTTTTACTAAATGCATCCTGATATGTATAATTTGTAATACCATTATTGCTACAGAAAGCCACAGCCGGCAGCCTTCTAGATAAATTTTAAATATTTTTCCATTTTAGTCTATTACAGCGTGTGAGTTGCAATTGAAAAATCCCAAGGTCGAAAAAAAAAATGATTTTTTTTCAAAAAAATCATTTTTGTTGATTTTTTTGATTTAAATGGATTTTTTTGATTTAAATCAAATCTTTTTCTTCGTATAATATAAGTCGCGAACTAAAGAAAAAACATTAGGAAATAGTATTAAATTTTAATTATTTCATTTAAGTGAAAGTATTGGGTTTTAATTTTGAATTAATTTCCAATTGTTAACCTATTTCAATTCCAAACAATGTTTCTTAAACATTAAGGAAAAAGTACAGCAATGTATATCAACATGACACTTTTCTTTTCACGAAAGTTACTGATATTTGGCAGGGGCATATTTTTAAACAATTGGAACTAGCTAGCGGCACGAAATACATATAAAGTACGTAAATTTCGCCTAAAATTAACTAACTCACTCTATGACCTATGGAACCTGGAGGTTCAATGCCATGTTCACAAAAGCTCTCCTGACTTCTATCCTTAGTCAACTGAATCCAGTTTCTATTTTGTATTCTTATTTCTGCGAGATCCATCTTAATACTGTCCTCTCATCTGCGCCTAGGTCTTCCTAATGGTCGTTTACCGATTGAACTTCCAGTTAAAACTTTGAAAGCGTTCCTACTTTTTTCCATTCTAGCTACATGTCCTGCCCACCTAAGCCTCCAAGATTTGATGACGCTAAAAATGTTTGGTGAATGGTATAAATTATGCAGTTCCCCATCATGAAGTTTTCGCCATTCCTCATTTCCGTTCCTTTTGGTTCCGAATATTCGTTTCAGGATTTTATTCTCAAATACTTTCAGTCTGTGTTCTTCCCTCAGCGTAAGCGATCATTTTTCACAATCATACAACATGACAGGCATAATTATCGTTTTATATATTTTAAACTTCAAATTCCTCGACAGAATTCGCGACGACAAGAGATTTTGAACTGAATAATAACACGAATTCCTGCATGAATTCCAAAATAAAAAAATTCAAGATGATCAGTTCCAGAAGAACAAACATTTGTGATTGTTAAAAATATGCTTTATGTGATGTGAAAAACAGTTCAAATGCGAGTAGTCCGTGCATTTAAGACATCTATACAAGGCAGGCACGTTTTTATACTTTTCTGTTGGCTATTTTATTTCCTCTGACATTTTTCTTGCACAGGCGCGGCAAATTTTCTGCGATCACATCGCAGATCGCGGCATGTTCTGCAATGGGGTCAAGTATCCACTTTATCAAAAGTATTATTTGATATTTTAACGCATCCAAAATTTGTCGTATTACGATCCCGAGGAACTTCTATCTATTTAGTACATAAATTTCGGCCAAAACTTTAAAATTATTTTTTTTTGTTTCGGAGAGGGGATCGGACCACTCTAAATACGCCCCTATTATCTGGAAACAAACAAGTAGACGTGGACACAAAAGAGTTTTCATCTTAAATGTCCATGGTGATTTCCCCGTTGGAATAAAAATTTTAAAACCCTGTGTTACAAAGAGAAGGAAGCAGGGTTCACCCATAACCCGTTCAAACGGGATTTTCCCTGATCGTTCCCTATATGATACTCGTTTTCATTTGAGTCTCATTGTATTATGATCATTATCTTCCATAATCAAAATAACAGAAGAGAAACGGGATTTTACTTACTTTCACTTCAAATTAATTCATTTCGGAATTTGATTTAAATCAACGATTTTTATTTAAAAAATCAAGTGATTTAAATCTTGATTAAAATCGTGATTAAATCAGACTGATTTAAATCAATCCGCCCTGAAAAATCCTAATCTCCCTACGCTTCTTATCAAATATTAGTATATTTGGTTGGTTCTAGTGCATGCTAAATTCTTGCTTTCGTTTTAATAAGAAAACAACACGTATATCAATATCTCATCTTAATAAAATGATATCTGAATCTTTCGTTACGTCTGCATTTAGTAATACAATGTTCTCTGAAAACATTCTGAGGTATAGTTCTAAGCACATAACTGTTTTTCGACTTTCTTCTTGCCCGTGTTAACGGCTCTCAGCTGGACTCTGCAAGAAATATACTCTAGGCAGTAGCCATGATATTCCTTTTTGTTCAGAGAAAAACTAAGCCGAATTCTACCGATGATTTAGTGTTTCTGATTTGTAAAGGAATTTCCTTCGTGCTCTAGGATAGCTCTGGTGAACGACCATGGATATGTTCGCAACCATACTAGGCCAAATGACAGTCTGGTTTAGTGTTAGAGATGAATACACTTCTTAAGCCTCAGCTGCTGTTGATAAATCGGGTACATTTTTTGGAATACCTTTCTGATCTTGAGAAGATATCTTTGAGTTGATGGACAGTACACGCAATCTCTATTCACATCAGCGTGATGAGGTGGTGTGGAATTAATTAAATAACATTACAGATATTCTTCTTGTTGATCATTCCGTCTCAGATATGAAAGGGGTCGAAAGCATATACAATTGGTGAACTAGTCTACTACTGAGCGAAAGCTTACCAGAAATTTACTCACCGGTGAGAAAAAGTTGAGGAGAGATATAATCGTGGCCTAATTAAGCACTTTTTCTGCGAATTGTGAAAGATCCTTGAGTTTTTAATTTCTTTGAAATCATCTGATACCGTATTTGCCAATAAGGATTCCCTCTGCTGAGTATAGTGATGTGCAAATATTGCATAGAAACGATAACAAGCTACGTGTAAGAACGGAAACATTTATTTAATTGCCTACTAATGATGTTTCTAGTCCCCTGTTCAATCTAGTACCTTTGGATGAATAGCAATACGTTTCTGACTTATACGATTCTATATCCTGCATCCAAAGTTTACCGGTTCAGCAAGGGGCATCGTCTTAATTTTGAGATTCCTGGAAATCTCTTCATAACCACACGTAAAAGTAGCGAGATCCTAATGATCTTGAGTAGTGATGGCCATTCTGCATTGTCTTGGAGATCAATTATAGACGGCTTCAAATGATGCAATCAGTTTTCGAAAGAGTAAAGGTACTTGTATACGGACAACAATAATGGAAAAAACTTCAACTTATAAGAATCTTGCTAGAAGACTTCATGAGCAGTTGCTGATTCTGATAAGGCCACATACAAGCTGAACTGAAATAAATGCTTACAAATCATTAAATATAAAGAGACTCTAGCGTCATTAAAAGGCTTCTTTCACTTTTTTCATGATGCAACAGCCTGTGACACGAACTCAGCTAAACTCAGACGAGAATAACTGGCAGCCTACAAGATCCATCAAAAAGAAAAGGAATTGTGCAGTCTAGTCAGAGTCACAACCAACTAAATCCAATCCTGACAAAATGGTCATGATTAGACATTTCTTATCCGCCTGTACGGAGAAGGAAACATGTCCTCATTGTTATAAGCCATATCAGGTATTACAAAGAAGAGTTGCAAAGCTTCAATATTCCCATTTTTTTCCCTACTACCAAGGCAGCTGGCAGCATTCAATTCGGAAGTATTTGTAAGTCCAGGAGAGAAAAGGTCAAAGCATGAACCCAATCGAATGAGGTTAGTGTATGCGAATTCCAGCAGCCACACAGCTACCATCAGCTCCACCCGCAGAAGCTTACTTATGTAGATAAAAAGTGTCTCCAAGATAGGATTGTGAACGAGCCGCATATTAGTGCAAAGGAGCCGGTATGAAGTATTCAAGATTTTGTGAATTCTGCCAAGAGAGTTCAGTTACAAATGGCTGATCGGACGACATTCTAATATAGACGATGATGAACAACAATGAATCTAATACGAATATGTCATTGACAATAAATTAATTGTTGATCCAATCAGTTATGATTATTATTTTGTAATAAAGTCCCCACCTTATAGACTTAACAAAGTGGACATGAAAACGATATTGATGTATCTTTAAATGAACGTACAAAGACAAGGTAAAAAACATGAAGGTGGTTTGTATATATGATTCCGTAATTTTTAATCTTTTAACACGAGTGGCTTTGGTACCCGAAGAGGAAAAGAAACATTTTAATTTATCGAGTTAAATTAATTCATTTAGATATCACATTCGCGTACTACAAGTATCTTTCAATCGTATGATTATAACAATTATTTTCGATTGATTGTTTACGTGTTAAGATGTTCAACAGCAAATGAACTGCAAGGACACATAAGATTGTATAACTACCGTTTAGTTTTCACTCTCCTACAAGCAATCAGTTTAACAATTTTAATAAAGAACGATGTTGGGATATTCCATACGTGCGTACATTGCATACACATTTTTATCCTAGACGGAGTCTTAAAATTAAAAACTCTACTACAGGTCGAAGCCAGTTGGTTTCAACTTATTGCCCTAGGTTTTATACGACATAAGGATAATCAATGCTTTCTGCTCACACTTTTTTTCTTTGCGACTGTACCATGTCTGCTTTCCAGACCGACGCCCACAAAGCCTACCAACTTTCCGTAACAGTTATATTACACTTGTAGTCTTAAGCTTGTAAAGATTCACATGTATTTTATTGGTCTCAAACTCTAGTAGTATATCCTTTTGTAATTTGGTATTTGATTAGTTTGTAAAACCATGCCCGCTTCTCTTGGCCTGTAAGACAGGTCCTGCCGATGAAATACTAAAGCTAGCGGCGTAAAGCACTGATTCGCGATCCAAAGAAGTTATACAGGTCAGTTAGAACAGGTGTAGAACAGAGAAATCAACAAAATTATTAATTGAAAAAATTTATTTTGTATGTGTGTTACATTGGGAGACTTTAGGTAAGTACACCTAAAAGATATAAAACTCTCTAGTCTGTTCCTACATCTTGGACCAGACACCATGAATTGACCCTGTTCTAAAGCTTAGTCTCGCTGTCCACAAAAAGTAAAAGAGACTGCGATAAACTTTAGACTAACCTGAAAATTAAACTTGCGTCTATAAAATATTTCGTGGCGTTTTATGCAATCTTAACTCATTTTATCAAGAAGCTATATTGATAAGTCTACGCATCTCTCCCTCTAACTTTTCAGCTATGGAACCTTTAATCTATCTGGCTCGCACGGTTCATATAAAACCTAGGACAATAAAGTGAAACTAACTGGAATGGACTTCTATTAGAGCTTTCTTTCTTACGACATCGTCTTTGATAAAAATGTACATGGGATGTTTGCATGTACGGAATATCCAAACATCGTTCTTTTTAAGATGTTCTTTTAGTGAACTTTGCTTCTATGTAGTAGAACGAAAACTAAACGGTAGTTACAAAATTTTAAATTATTTTGCCCATGGCATGATCCTTGGAGTAAATATCTCTGTTCAAGATCTAAACTGATAAACAATCAAAGAAGAAAGAAACGTTATACAACTGAAAGATACTGTAGTACGTGAATGTGATTACAAAATGAATTGGTTTAGCTCGTTAGATTAAAGGTGTAATGCTACGGTTTCGTTTTTTGTTCGGATACCAAAGCCGCTCGTGATAAAAGATTCTAAAATATGTAAACATAACAGCAAACCATTTTAATATTTTATACCTCGTCTTTATACTATCATTTAAAGTTACATCAAATCGTCCTCATGACCATTTTGTTTTTTCTATATGCGGAAACGTTATTACAAAATAATAATCATAAATTATTGGTTAAACAATTAAGCCGATGTCAGTAACATATTGGTTTTCTACAGCTGATGTGCGTCATCATCTATATCAGATTGTCAACCGATTTGCTATTTATACATGAACTGCTTTGGCAGAATGCACAAAACCTTGAATACTTAATTCGGCTTTTATACTCTAACATGTGACTCGTTCACACTCCTATTTTGCAGTGACTTTTCATCTACAGGTACGTAAGCTTATCCGGTTGGAGTTGATGTTAAAAATGTGGGTCCTGGAATTCATATACACTAACCTCATTAGTTGGCTTACCGCTTAGACCATTTCTCTCTTCTCCTTGTAGGTACTTCCTATTTGAATGCTATACAGCTGCTTTGTTAGTAGGGGGAAAAGTGGCCATACTAATGATTTGCAACTAATTCCTTGTTATACCTGATATGGCTTATACCAAAGTGGACATGCTTCTTTCTCCATACAGGCGAATAAGAAATGTCTAATCTTATCTATTTTGTCAGGATTACGATTTGGTTGTGGAAGACCGACAAACTTACGCAATTATTTTGCTTTTTTAAGGATCCTGTAGGCTTCCAACTATTCTCTTCTATGCACAGCTGAAGTCGTGTCAGAGTCTGTTGCATCATGAAAAAAGTGAAAGCTGTCTTTTAATGACGCTAGAGTTTTTTAAAATTTATAGATTTCATAGCTTTTCCTTTCAGTTCTGCTTGTATGTGGGCTTAAGAGAATCAGCAATTGCTCATGAAGTCTTTTAGCAAGATTCTTAAAAGATCTGTATAAGACCCATGAAGAGCTCCGGTTTGATGTTTCTTCCATTACTGTTGTCCATATACAGCTACCTTTTGCTCCTTCGAAAACTGTTTGCTTCATTTGAAGTTTCTCAACAGCTGTGATTGAATTGTCGTTGTTTCAATTGCAGAATTAAATTCGATCATTGCAGATATTTGCGTAGGCCCTTTCTGGCCTCTCGACACTTTCAGTGTCTAATTGTAATTTATATCCATAAAATATAAGGTGCAAAAAACTCTTAACATAATTTATATACGTACTTAACGCATATATGACTTGCCATGATTAGTCCACACCATTGCCTGTAGAAGGACACTTTCTTGTTCGTGTGGATTTTAAAAAACAAGTCAACAGACACTCTGCAAAATTCACCGCAGTCGAATTGACATTCATGCGGATTGAGATATTATGATACAAATAAAGTGGGATTAGCTCAACGTGCCGCTCAGATGACAAACTGTTTCCCACAAAGGTCCTTAGAACTTCTGTTATCGTGACAGTATTTGGGAGAGAATTTAAGTTAATCCCCCTGTAAAATTTCGTGGCCTCATTAAGCACTGTTCGGTAATGATATCCCTTTTACTTCGCACCAGAAGGCCTTCTTTTTCTGAGACTTGTTAAAGTACCTTGAGTTGTTAATTTTTTGTAATCATCTGATATCGTAGTTGCCTCCAAGGATTCCATCTGTTGAGTATAGTGATGTGCAAAATTTGCATAGAAAAGATGACGAGCTGCCTGAATAAAAGGAAGCAATATTTTAATTGCCTACAAATAAAGTTTCTATTCCCTTGTTCGATCTAGTCTCTCTGGACAAATAGCAATACGATTCTGACTTTCTCTATATACTGCAGGCAAAGTTTACCGGTTTGGTAAAGGTAATCGTCTTAATTTCGAGATTTTCTCGATTTCGTTTTTTTTTTCCATGCAGCTTCATTTTCTTGTAAATCTTGGATCTTGATTTCCTCATCCAGACATTTTTGAATAAGATCTCAGATCTTATATTGTGTCATCTCTTCAGATTCATAACTATATGTAAAGATAGCCGAGCAAAGTATACAAGTGTGTTCTCTATGACCTTGAGTTTCATGGCAATTCAGCATATTCACTTAGGTTTTTTACGCCTACAGGATACCTCGAAGCTCTTTTATACCATTTCCTGACATAAAGTATCGAATTGTGTCTATAAATTACTTAAGTGAAGACCTTCTAAGGGCGGTAAAACTTTCAAAGGTTCAGAAATTTTCTCAGCTGAAGGTAGGATTTGAACACCTTTTACGTATACGTAGCTGAATGAATGTCATAACACGTACTTTGTCCACTTTTCTTACACATATTTACTGTATGCAGAGGACTAGAATATATAGTTTTGGTATTTGATGTTGAGTTATTGAAGAAATACAGAGGGGCTACACTGCTTATACCAAAAGGAAAGGTGTGTAACTAACAATTGCAGAATCGTTGTGGCGAAGCTTTCACAAGATGAATAGCTATTCAAAGGATGTTTGAAAAAAGGAAATCGAAACGCGATACGCGAATGAAAATTTGATGTAATCTTCCGAGTAAGACGGCACTGACACACCAAAAACATTAGTATATAGATTAGAGGGGAAGAGGATGTCAGAATTACGAAATGTGATACGATATTCTTATCAAGACAATGCTACCATGATATCAGATTACCTCTTCATTCAAGAACTTGGATATGAAAATTTTCATCAAGAGATTTCTGAAATGAGTGACGTTTTCTGCTGTATGGAATTTATGGCACTTAATAATCTACTAACAGTGTTACTAATTTGGTAACTAACAAAGGACTGATTATACCATAAATATTTTCCACCGTCTAAGTGGCTAATATTTCAAAGGAACTTTAAAAAGATTCTTTATTTGTCTCTTCGATCAGTTCACCAGTCTCAGGACTAAGGTAAAGCTGTGTCGGAGTTTAGAATATAATGGGTTGAATAGCAAGTTTTCCAGGATACAATGGGAAAAATATTACTAATGATAGATTTGAAGATACTGAATCCTACACAAATCTGCATGTAAGCTCTAGTGAGCAGCAAGGACGCTAACTAAATGCATATTTGATAGCTTCGAGGGTTAACACACAGGAGACTTTGTTTAAGTAATTTAGACAAAACAACACATTTTTAGATTAAACTGTTTCTAACAGGTAACGATCAAGAAAAACGAGAGTGTGTTATTAGTGCTAAGTAGATTTCTTCAACTGGAAGCACTCTCGAATAGTATTGTAGTTGCATATGAACGGGAAATATAGCGATTGCTTTATTATCATGTTAAATTAATATTTACGATTTTACATATGGTATAACAACCTTTTTCAACCCCAAGGGCCTACCTAAAACAAACTGCTGTGCGGTCCCAAAGCTATACGTCTGTGACACCCTCTTCTGATTAAACGGAGAAGTAAATCCACGGTTTTTAAAATTCTACGCCAATTTATAATGTGAGTTAAGTAGCTCTAAAATATCTTTTGGTTCGTTGCTAAGTCCTAAGTACACAACACTAGATCCTGCGGCCTCCGGTTCGGTGTTGAATTTCTTTACTAGCCGTAAGCCAATAAGAATTAAGGAATACATTTATTTATTTATTTATTTATTTAGCCTGTTTTGACTTACAATATGGAGAGTATCTCCTATAAGTTCTACAATTGTCATGCATATAAATCAAATTGTAATTACAGCTTATTACACCATTTGAAGTACAAAATTATAATAAACATCACATGTTAAATTTATTACATAATTATCTCATATTCATACATCGTTATCATTTGCTAATTCCTGAACTGAATAATATGCTTTAGAAAGTAATAAAGTACGAATTTTGTTTTGAGTATTAAAATTTATCTCTTCATAATGTGACGATAACATATTATAAAGTCTCGTAAATCTAAATAAACATTTCTTCGGTACTTGGAGTAATTTTCTTGTACTACGTAAATGTCGTTTAATTGCCGCGTGTTGTAAGCATGAATATCTCTTGTTTGTATAAACATCTGTTTGTTTTGTTTCACGAAGTATATATGTATATGTATAGGTTTGGAAGGGTTAAAATTTTTTGTGATCTAAATATTTGTTTACATGGTGTTCTTTTATTTAGTCTGAATATTATTCGTAGTATTTTCTTTTGTATCCGAAATGTTTCCTGACTGCATTCGGCTGACCCTCAAAAGATAATTCCAAAACTGAGGAGTGATTGGACTTTAGCATAGTATATCGATAATAAGCTATTTCGTAAAACTGTTTCTCGTAACCTAAAGAACGCAAAACATAAAGTAGTCAAATTTTTATTTAATGTTTTAACATGGGTTTGCCAAGACAAATCATCTTCGATGTAAACACCAAGTAATTTTGTTGCTTTAGAATACTCAATTTGTTTTCCATTAACGTTTAGCGAAGGGAAGGATGGATTATTTCCTGCAAAACGAAAGTTAATTTCAACTGTTTTATCTGTATTTAGGAGAAGGTTATTTGCATTCAACCAAGTAACTATTTTGCTTATAACCTTTTCTGTTTTGACCAATACTAAATTTGGGTCTTGTTCAGTAATATCTATATTTATATCATCATCATATAACATGCATTTTGTGGGGTGTAAAGTTTTTATCAGATCATTTATGTAAATTATGAATAGAGTAGGACCTAAAATAGAGCCCTGAGGGACACCTCTGGTTAATTTTGTTTGTTTTGAGAAAAAAATGCACGATCGATTTGATTCAGCTTTTGTAATTTGAACAGTTTGGCAGCTATTTGTTAGGTAGGATGAAAACCACTGGTTTGCTACGCCACGTATGCCATATTGAGACAATTTATTTAGCTTAATATTGTTATCAATTTTTTCAAATGCATTTGACAGATCATTGTATAAACCTCTTATTATCGAGTGATTTCAGGACATCTGTAAGAAAATCAAATAAAACGGTATCAATACTTTTATTCTTCTGAAATCCGTGCTGAAAAGTCGAGATAATATTATGATTAATTAAAAAATTGTTAAGACGTTTTGCCATGACTAACTCAAATATTTTGGAAAATGTCGATAGCACTGAAATAGGTCGATAATTTGTCATGACATTCTCATCACCCTTTTTAAAAGTTGGAAGAACCTTAGCATTTTTAAGTAGCGTGGGAAATATACCGTTTTCTAACGAGAAATTTATAAGGTAACAAGGTTGATATGTGATATGTATCGCACATTTTTAAATTACAATGGAAGGAATTTCATCCGTTCCAGAAGAACTGCTGTTTGAAAAAGATTTAATTATTCCTATTAACTCATCTACAGAAACTGGATATAAGAACATAGACTTTGTGTTTATTTCTCCTTGATTTGGGAGTGATCAGTATTTTTCGTTTGATCAGCTGAATTCACAAAATGATCGTTAAATATATCAGCAATTTGCTGTGGATTGTTTATAACTTTCCCATTTAGTTTAAGATATTCTGCAGTTTTAGGCCTGCATGTGCCAAGAGTTTAATCTGTTATTTGCCACATTGCGTTAGTCTTATTTCGGGCATTTAAAATCAAGTTACTGTTTTGCATTAATGTTGCTGCCCTTATGACCTTCTTAAAGGTTTTCCTAATCAGTTGTATGTATTTCTTTAAAGCATCAGATTTAAAATTACCAGATTTAAGGATCTTATTAAATCTTATCAAATTGATACTGGATTTCTAATTCCGTTTGTAATCCAACTTTTATCAATGCGTTTCGAAATAGTACGACTTTTTAGGGGAAAAGCAATATTAAAATAATATAAAAATGTGTCCATAAAAGCTTTAAACTTTTCATCCATGGAACTATATTTATATATCTCCTCCCATGTTTCTTGACTTATTATATAACACATATATTGAATATTCGAATCTGTAAAATATCTCTTTAAGGCTGTATAGTTTTTATTTTCAACTAATTTATCTATCAATGGTAATTGTACGCAAATGGCGTCATGATCTGAAAAACCAGGATTGAAAACACGTGATACATTGATTGGTTGATTTTTCATAATTATGAACTGATCTAAAGCTGTTTTTCCAAATCGCGTGGATTCATTTAAAACGGCATGCATATTAAATGTATTCAGCAAACCTTCTAACTGCGACTTATACTTCGAGTCAATTAACCAATTAATACTCACATCACCACAAAAAATTACATTTCAAGGCTTAACAAACAAATGATTCAGCATAGATTCTAATTTATCAAAGAAGATAGACATATCGCCAGCCTAAGTCTATATAGACATATTATGTAAACATTAGACTCATTTAGTTTCAGGGCCGTTGCTTCAATGTGCATTTCAAAGATGAACTGACTTATATCTAACTCAGTATATTTGCATTATCATTTTTGAAGATACAGACTCCGCCGTGCTTCCTTTCCGAACTACAATAGAATGATGCTAACTTAAACTTACTAAAATTCACTAATTGTGTTGCGTTGTTATCAAGCCAGTGTTCAGAGAGACAAAGAATGTTTATATTGTTTAATTTATCCAGGAGCACTTCTAATAAATCAACCTTTGTACCAAGCCCTTATACATTATGATGATAAATATTCAATGGACCTTTGCATAATTTTTCTTGCTGTGAACTAAAAAAGGAAGCTCTTCCACAGTCGAGGTCCACTGCTGACTTCTAAATTCCTCAGAATTTACGATGGAACTTCTAAACCGTTTAGCCTTACCGGACACCTCGAAATGATTTCTTTAATCACCACATCACTCAGAGATCGCTTTCATCCCTGATTTATATATCTTTTGAGACAATGTAGAATAGTATTACAATCAAGTCAAGTGACATCCGAGCTAATGTTCTCATATAAGTTAATTTCTGACTTTACAGATGCACATTACAAAAAGCATAACCAGCTCAGGGATGCCTGCCCTATCCCAAGTGACACATCAACTTGTCCATCATTTTAACGCGCATTGCCTTCACTTATTTTACGAAAGGAATAACTTACGAACTCACCGTGTTTTCTTTTTTTCTCAGCTAATGATTTCTTGTTTAGCACGTCACTTGAATTTTTTGAATTTGCATATCCTAACGAATATATGAGCTACTATAGTTTTCCCATTTCAATCCACCCGATCTCGTCGATTGTACTGCAGGCAAGCTGATTCCACTCGTTCTAATACAATTATTATGGCGGATCTCGACATCTACTGTTATTATCTATTTATTTAATGCATCCTGATATCTACTATTAGTAATACCTTTATTTCTGCAGAAAGCCACAGCCGGCAGCTTTGTAGATTATCTTAAATCTATTGCTATGTGAAAATTATGTTTTGACAGATTTTAGTGTATTACAGCGTGTGAGTTGCAATTGAAAAATTCTAATCTCACTACGCTTCATATCAAATATTACTATGTCTGGTTGGATGTAGTGCTTGCTAACTGGTTGAATTCGTTTTGATAAAAGAACAACACATATCTCCACATGTCCTCTTAGTAAAATGTTGTCTAAATGTTTCGTGGTCTGCACATGGTAATACAATGTTCTCTGAAATCGGTCTGAAGTATAGATATCTGTGTGTTTCGACTTTCTTCTCGCCAGTGTTAACGGGTCTTAAATGCACTGTGCTGGGAATGTTCTCTAGGCAGTTTGCCATGATATTCCGCTATATGCAGCGAAGACCTATGCAGAATTCTACAGACGACTTGGTGCTTTTTTTAGGAAAGGCATTTACTTGGTGATCTAGGATGACTTGTCAGAGGCCATGGAAATGCTTGCAAACATACCAGGCCAAATGTCAGTCTGGTTGAGTGTTAGAGATGAGTACACTTCCAAAGCCTCAACTGCTGGCGATTAATCGGGTATATTCTGTAGAGTACCTCTCTGTTCTTGTGAAGAAACCTTTGAGTCGGTCGCCAGAACACGCAAGCTGTATTCAAGTCAGTGAGATGACGTAGTGTTTAATTTAATAAATAAGATTAAAGAAATTCTTCTTGTTGATCATTCCGTATCAGAGATGAAAGGTGTCGAAAGACAAATGCATTTGGTGCACAAGTCTGCTACTGAGCGGAAGCTTACCAAAAAATTACTCACCGGTGAGAAAATGTCGAGAAGATTGAGAAATTCAAATCCTCCAGTAAGCTCAATTAGTGTTTTCGATTATGGAAGTATTTAGTACAAGATGAACCGTGTGAACCAGTGAGATTTTAAGTTGTTTTCAGCCTAAAGGTTAGTTGTAGAGATACGTAGCGTTTTCAATATAGCATCTTGATAAAGTGAGTGAAGGTAGCAAAAGATGCCTCGAAACTTTTTATAGACAAATAAAGTCTGACATTTATAATATTCTTGATTAGTGTGTTCATACCCTTTCTAATATGCCTGTATAATTTCTTTGTATCGCGAATCAGTTCTTTTCAGTGGTATACTTAGTAATTCATCGCCAGGACTTGTCTCATAGGTCAAGAGAACCGGGCATGGCATAACAAGCTAACCAAATCCCTAATTACCTTCTACAGTTTGAGGCCAATAAATTGCATGTGAATCCTTTACAAGCTTACTACTATAAGTGTAATATAACTGATACGAAACTTGGTAAGCTTTGTGGGCTTCTGTTTGTAGGGCAGCTTGGTACAGTCACAAAAGAACAAAGTGCTGACAGTGAGCAGTAAGCATTGATTATCCTTATGTCATTCAAAACATTTGGCAATAAGTTGAAATTAACTTGGTTCCACCTGTAGAAGAGTTTTTTATCTTATGACTCCGTCTAGGATAAAAATGTATATGCAGTGTACGCATCTACGGAATATCCAAAAATCTTTCTTTATTAAGATTGTTAAACTTTGACTGTTTGTAGGAGAGTCGAAAACTAAACGGTAGTTACTCAATTTTAAATGTCCTTGCAGGTGGCAGGATCTTTGAAGTCAATCATTTTGCAAAAGCACGCTTCAATAATCATATCACTTGGAACTTTGCTCCAGAAGTCCTGTATTTCTGCGAATAGTGAAAGTTACATGAGTTGTTAATTTCTTTTAATCCACTGATCCCGTAGTTGCCTCCAAGGCTTCCATCTGCTGAGTATAGTGATATTTAAATTTTGCATAGATAAGATGTCCAGCTGCGTGACAAAATGGGAAGCAATATTTTAATTGTCTACAAAAGAAGTTTCCAGTCCCATGTTCGATTTAGTCTTTTAGGATGAACAGCAATAAGATTCTGAGCTTTTCTATATATAATGCAGCAGAAGTTTCTCACAAACCAAGAGAAGACTATAAAGGTACTAGGTTTTATTCACGTACCTAATTACCTAATGATTACCTACTAGAGTTTCACCCCAATAACCTGTTTGTGAATCCTTAGAAGCTTACGACTATATAGGTAATTTAACTGTTACGGAAAATTGTCAAGCTTCGTGGGCTTCTGTATGAAAAGCAGCTTGGTACAGTCGCAAGGAATAGGTGCTGATAATCCTGCATTGATTATCGTTATATCGTTTAAAACCTAGTTCATTAAGATAAAACCACCTGAGATCGACGTGTAGTAGAGCGTTCCTATTTACGACCCCGTCTTGGATAGAAATGTACATGGAGAGTTACACATATGTACGGATAAAACTAAACGGTAGTTACACAATTATAAGTATCCTTGCAGATGGCAGAATCCTTTGAGTCAATTATCTGCTGTTTAACGTTATAACAGATAAACAATCAAACAATAAACAAACGTTATGAAAATACTCTAGATTCATACTGTAGTACGCGAATGTGACTTCTAAATGAATTAAATAAAATGAGTCCTGCTATTGTTTCCTTTTCTCTTTGTGTACCAAAGCCGCTTGTGTTAAAGTATTCGAAAATATGTAAAGAGAATAATAAGCCACCACCATGTCTTATACATGGTCTCTCTCTATACCTTCATTTAAAGTTACATGAATATCGTCTTCATGTCCATTTTGTTAGGTCTGTAAGACGGGGACATTAGCACAAGTTAATGAGTGGATTAACTACAAAGGCGTTATCAAAGACATATTGATTTTCTACAGCTGTTTTTCGTCATCATCAATATTAGATTGTCTCCCGATTCGGCGTTTGTTCATAAACTCCTTTTTCAGAATGCTCAAAACCTTGAAACTTCATACCGGGTCTTTTACACGAACATGTGGCTTGTTCACAATCCTATCTTGCAGTCACTTTATTTTCAGGAAATTAAGCTTATCCGTCTTGAGCTGATGGTATCTGTGTGGGTGCTGGAATTCGCATACATCAACTTCATTCGATGCAGTTTAGACCATTTCGCTCCTGGATTTGGAAGTACTTCCGAATTGAATGCTGCACAGCTCCCGTGTTAGTAGAGGGAAAAGTGGCCATATTCACGCCTTGTAACTAGTTCCTTTTTATACCAGGGAGAACATTTTTCCTTCTCCATACAGGCGGATAACAAATGCCTAATCTTGATCATTATGTCAGGATTGAGATTTGCTTGGCTGAAGACTCTGACTACCTTGTACAGTTCTTTTTCTTTTTGAGGGAACTTGAAGTATGGCAACTATTCTCACCTGAGGTCTTTAACAGCCGGTTGCATCATTAAAAAAATCAAAGCTGTCCTTTAAAGACTCTAGAGTTTCTTTAAAATTTGATGAATTCGTAGAATTTCCTTTCAATTCTTTTTGTATGTGGCATTAAGAGAATGAGGAACTACTCATGAAGTCTTCTAGCAAGATTCTTAAAACACCTGAATCAGACCCAGCAACAATTACAGATTTCCCGTTTGGAGTTTCTTCCATTATTGTTCTCCATATACAACTTACTTTTGCTCCTCCGAAAACCTTTTTGCATCATTTAAAGCAGTCTAGTATTGATGTTCAAGTTGTACAGGAATCAAACTGAAAAAATATTATTAATGAAAGCGCGGAACCTAGTGAATCCTACACAACTCGGTTTGCAAGCCTTAGTGAGCAAAAAGGACGTTAATTAAATGCATATTTGATAGCTTCAAGATAGATAACATGCGGCTCGTTCGCAATCCTATATTGCAGTCACTTTTTATCTACAGGTAAGTATGCTTCTCCGGGTGGAGCTGATGGTAGCTGTGTGGGTGCTGGAAGTCTTTTAATGACGCTAGAGTCTATTTATATTTAATGATTTCTATGCATATCATTATGTTCAGCTTGTATGTGGCCTTAAAGGAATCAGCAACTGCTCATGAAGTCTTCTAGCAAGATTCTTATAAGATCTGAATCAGACCCATCAACAGCTATAGATTTCCTTTTGAAGTGTTTTCCATTACTATTGTCCGTATACAGCTACCTTTACTATTTCGAAAACTGATTGAATTATTTTAAGCCGTCTATAGTTGAAGTTTCTTAATAACTGTGATTCAATTTTCGTCGCTCCAATGGCAAAATTACATTCGATCGTTCCAGATGTTTCCCAAAAGCTCTTTCTTTTCTTTCGGACCTTTCCTTGTCTAATTGTAATTTATATCAATAAAATATAACGTGAAAATAGCGCTTAACGTTATTTATATACGTACTTAACGCAGATTTAACGTGCCATTTTTAGTCCACACCATTGCGTGAAGAAGGACTCTTCCTTCTGCATGTGGGTTTTGAATCACAAGGCAATAGAAACTCCGCATTATTCTAAGCAGACGAATGATATTTTTGCAAATTGAGATATTAACACACGAGCAAGGTGGCATCAGTTTAACGCGAGGCTCAGATGACAAACTGTTTCCCACAAAATGCTGTAAAACTTATGCTATCGTAACAGTATTTAGGGTTAAAGGATTAGTCTTGCTAACGTCGTCTTAATCCCACAGAAAATTTCGAAGCCTTCTCTAAGCACTGTTCCATATCTTGGAACTTCGCTCCTAAGGCCTCTTTTTCTGCTAATTGTGAAGGTTTCTCGAGTTGTAAATTTCTTGTAATCATCTGATACCGTAGTTTCTTCTCATCAGTTTAGTATCAGAGTAGTAATATCCTCTGATACTAATCTTCTGAGTATAGTGTTGTGCAAATTTTGCATATGACCAGCTGCGTGAGAAAAGGAAGCATTAATTAATTGCCTACAATTGAAGATTCTAGTCCTCTGTTTGATCTAGTCCCTTTGAATGAACTGCAATGCGATTCTGACATTCCCTATAAACAGGATCCAAAGTTCGGAAGAGGTCACCGTCGTAATTTTCAGATTTCCTCGATATCGTTTCTGTCATGGAGCTTCATTTTCTAATAAATGTTGCGTATTGATTTCCTCATCCGGACATTTTTGAATCAGATCGAAGATCCTATATTTTGTCAAACACGCGCGGTAATTATTTGATTGCCTCGAGTGATAACACACTAGAAAATTTGTTTAAATAGGAAATCTGTAAGAACAACACTTTTTGCTTTAAACAGTTTCTATAAGGTTAACGATCAAGAAAAAGGTGAGAGAAAAAGGTCAAAAAACCTTGTCTTTAATAAATGCATCACTTAGAGATCTCTTTCGTCCCTGATTAATATCTCTTTTGACACAATGTAGAAAATATTACAATGAAGTCAAGTGACATCTCTGCTAACGTTCACATTTTAAGGTAATTTATAACGTCGCAGATGCATATTACAGAAAACTTCACCATCTCAGGAATGCCTGCACTATCTCAAGTGACCCATCAGCTTATTTTATCGTTTCAACGCGCTTTCTTTATACTAGTTTTCCTAAAAGAATACCTTAAAAGCTCACTGTGATTATTATCTTTTTTCAACTAAAGACTTCTTGTTCATCACGTCACTAGGTGTAAACTCGAATTTTTCGAATTTGCAAGTTTTAAGGACTATATAAGCTGCCGTACTTTCCCATTGCAATTCACCCGATGTCATCGGTTGTACTGCATGCAAAGTGAATCCTCTCGTTCAAATGTAGGTATCATGGCGGATCTTGACATGTACTGCTATTATCTCAGTAAGGACAAAGGGACTAGATCGAATAGGGGACTACAAACTTCATTTGTAGGCTATTGAATTAATTCTCCCGTTTCTAACGCAGCTGGTCATCTCTTGTATACAAAATTTGCACATCACTATACTGAGCCGATGCAAGCGTTGGAGACAACTACGCCATTAGATTATTACAAGAAATTAAGAATTCAAGGAATCTTCACAATTTGCAGAAAAAGAGGCCTTCTGGAGCGAAGTTACAAGTGATATGATTGTCGAAAAGTGCTTAATGAGGCCACGAAATTTTTGTGGGAATTAACTCATTCTCAGGCACTACCCTAGCAAGATTAATCATTCATTCCTAAATCCTGTTAACTGATGTTTTACAATGCTTTTGTGGGAAACATTTTGTCATCTGAGTGGCACGTAGAGCTAATGAAACCTTCGATATGTGATGATATCTGAATACACAAGAATGTCAATTCGACGGCGGTGAATATTGCATAGTGTCTGTTGTTTTGTTTTTTAAAACGCACACCTAGAAGGGAGGGTCCTTCTACACGGAATTGTGTGGACTAAATATGGCAACTCTAATCTGCGTTAATTACGTATATAAATTATGTTAAGCGCTCTTTTCATCTTATGTTTTAGAATATAAGTTACAATTAGACACGGAAAGTGCCGAAAGACAAGAAAGAGCTTTCGGAAAAATCTGCAACGATCGAATTTAGTTCTTCTATTGAACACACGACAATTCAATCGCAGCACTTGAGAAACATGGAGATCAATTATAGGAGGCTTAAAATGATGCAAACATAAGCTGTATATGGACAAGTGTAGCTGTATAGGTAGCTGTATATGGGAGCAAAGGGTAGCTGTATATGGACAAGTGTAATGGAAGAACCTACAAACGGGAAATCTGTAGCTGTTGATGGGTCTGATTAGATGGGTTTTTAGAATCTTGGTAGAAAGCTTCATGAGCAGTTACTGATTCACTTAAGCCCACATACAAGCAGAGGTGAAAGGTAATCATTGAATTTAAAGGAACTCTTGAGTCTTTAAAAGACTGCTATCACTTTTTTCATGATGCAACAGGCCTCACAAGAGAATCGAGCCCAGCCTTGAAGATCCTTCAAAAAGAAAAAGAACTGTCCAAGTTAGTGAGAGTCTTCAACCAACCAAATCTCAATCCTGACAAAATGATCAAGATTAGACACTTCTTAATCGCCTGTATGGAGAAGAAACAAGTCCCTTCTCGTATAAGCCACATCAGATATAACAATTAAGTAGTTACAAAGCATCAATATGGCCACTTTTCTCCCTACTAACACGGCAGCTGTGCAGCATTCAATTCGAAAGTACCTCCAAGTCCACGAGCGAAGTGGTCTAAGTATGAACCCAATCGAATAAGGAGGAGGCGAATTATGGGACCCACACAGATACCATCAGCTCCAGCCGGATAAACTTACTTCTCTGTACATAATAAGTTACTCATAGATAAGAGTGTTAACGAGCCAGATTGTACGAACAAGTTATCGGGCACAATTCCCAAGAGGGGAATTTTAGGGCTTCTGGTGCAAGATGTGGAACTGAGCCTAAGAAGGTTTATATCTTTCAGGTGACTTAACTGAAATTCTTCCAATGTAACCTAAGTAAAAAAAAATAAAAGTCTTTCAATTGATTACTTTTTTGCTGTCTCTGTTCTACCAGACCTGTATAACATCTTTGTATCGCGAATCTGTTATTTACACCTCTAGGTTTAGTAATTGATCGGCCGGACTTGTTTCACACGCCAAGAGAAGCGGGTCTGGTTCTACAAGGTAATCACGTACCTAATTACCTAAGGATCTCCTATTAGATTTTCCGGCCAATAACCTGCAAGATCCGATATTTTTAGTACTTCTACCGTTCAGGACTCTGCCGTTTAGGACTTCTGGATGTCACTCACAATTAAAGTGTGTTTTACTTACAGATGTCACTCACATTTAAGCATGCACCAAGCCAACAATCAGCGTTTTTTCTTCTTCTTCTGGGCAAAATCCACTTCGTGAAAGAACTATCTCTACAAACTGCGCGTTCTGTTGAGGTAAAACTTGTTCCTTATCAGTGACTAGCAGCGTTCACCCCGCTTCGCTGCGGTCACCCCGGAACGCAATAAACTTTGTTACTTAGATAATTTTTACTTTTTCGCTTTCAAGTGATATGATAAAAACCATAGAAGATTGCAGTAAATGTTAACATTATATCGCCTGTCATTTATGTTAACCCGCCCCGCTACGCTGCGGTCACCCCGGAACGCAATAAACTTTGTTACTTAGATAATTTTTACTTTTTCGCTTTCAAGTGATATGATAAAAACCATAGTAGATTCCAGTAAATGTTAACATTATATCGCCTGTCATTTATGTTAACCCGCCGAGTGACACGGTCATGCGGGTTGCATATAAATACGTTTATTTTTATACCTATGATGAACTAACAAAGGATTTGTACGTTATGGACACTTGAATGGTCAATTATCTCAAGACACTGGTAATTAAAAATTAAAGTGATATGATAAAAACCATCTAGGGTCCAAATCCTAATAACCCCCCAAAAATGAAAGAAATTGGTTCAGCCGTATTAGCGTGATGAGCTAACAAAGGATTTGTGCGTTCTCTTTTATATAATAGATATAAGCAGGAGGTACTAGAGTTAATTTTTCGGGGAGAACAGGAGGAGTTCAGTTTTTTATATTGACATTATCCAGTGAGACATGGTCACCTTAACTGCCAAGGTTGTCCTTAGACAGATGGTGGATAGTAGAAATGTTCGTACCATGAAAAGAATCCTTTGATGTGTTAGAAGGATTGTAGTCAATATTATCTAATGTTGGAATGGTTAAAACACCTCTACGAAGAGTGGAAGGACATACATTTCGTCACTTTGATTGATCAAGCTCTGAGAAAGAATTCAAGATATTTTCTTTACACATGTAGACGTTATACAAATCGTTAATGAATGCAATTATTTTATGAAATATTTTTTACGAGTTTTAGCATAAACGCTCCCTGCAACATGGAGAGGAAAGGGTTGCTCGGGATTGCGTTTATTCATATTCATATTCCCTGCCAGACAGATGAGCTAATAGCTCTGGCCTCTGACGGAGAATTCTTTCACAAATTCTTTTACTATGAACTTCTATATCTTGATTCGGGCTTCTTCATTATCGTCATTGAACGTGTTTTGTACAATATAAAAAGATTGATCATTTTGAATAGGCGGCTTCTTGGTAACACAAGAATTGCGCAGTTGCATCAAAGTTCACCTTTCTGTGTGATTCCAAACTATTCCCGCCGAAACAATACACGGGATTTGTCGGCTATCTTTACATGTAGTTATGAATAGATTTACAACATTCTGAAGAGATGAAACATTCTAAAAACTGCGATCTTATTCAAAAATGTCTGGATGAGGAAATCAATATGCAACATTTACAAGGAAATGAATCTGCATGAAAAAAAAAACGATGTTTATGAAATCTCAAATATAACACGATCACCCTTACCGAACCGGTAAACTTTGGATTGTGAACGAGCCAAACGTTCGTTTAAAAGTACCGAGTTGAAGTTACAAGGTGTTGTGCATTCTGCCAAGGTAGTTCATAAAGAAATGTCGGATCGGGAGACAATCTGATATTGATGACCAACAAGAGCTGTAGAAAATAAATATGTCATTGATAACGCCTTAGTCTTTAATCCACTCAGTTATGGTCATTATCTTGTAAAAACGTCCCCGTCTTACAGACCAAACAAAATGGACACGAAGACGATATTGATGTAACTTTAAATTAAAATATAGAGAGATACCAGGTATAAAACATGGTTGTGGTTTATTATACTCTTTACATATTTTGGAATCCTTCAACAATAGCGGCTTTCGTACACAAAGAGAGAACGAGACCATAGCAGGACACATTTAATTTAATGAGTTAATTCAATTCATTTAGATATTACATTCGCGTACTACTCTA
Source organism: Thermobia domestica (assembly GCF_964235325.1). Lineage (NCBI taxonomy): Eukaryota > Metazoa > Arthropoda > Insecta > Zygentoma > Lepismatidae > Thermobia > Thermobia domestica. The sequence goes on from NC_137460.1 coordinate 172,281,943, forward strand.
TCAATCAAGTGTATGTTTATAACATTTGTTCATTGTATGATTGTTTATCTATTATATAAAAGAGAACGCACAAATCCTGTTAGCTCATCACGCTAATACGGCTGAACCAATTTCTTTCATTTTTGGGGGGTTATTAGGATTTGGACCCTAGATGGTTTTTATCATATCACTTTAATTTTTAATTACCAGTGTCTTGAGATAATTGACCATTCAAGTGTCCATAACGTACAAATCCTTTATTAGTTCATCATAGGTATAAAAATAAACGTATTTATATGCAACCCGCATGACCGTGTCACTCGGCGGGTTAACATAAATGACAGGCGATATAATGTTAACATTTACTGGAATCTACTATGGTTTTTATCATATCACTTGAAAGCGAAAAAGTAAAAATTATCTAAGTAACAAAGTTTATTGCGTTCCGGGGTGACCGCAGCGAAGCGGGGCGGGTTAACATAAATGACAGGCGATATAATGTTAACATTTACTGCAATCTTCTATGGTTTTTATCATATCACTTGAAAGCGAAAAAGTAAAAATTATCTAAGTAACAAAGTTTATTGCGTTCCGGGGTGACCGCAGCGAAGCGGGGTGAACGCTGCTGGTCTGTGATAATGTTAAACAGCAGATAATTGACTCAAAGGATTCTGCCATCTGCAAGGATACTTAAAATTTTGTAACTACCGTTTAGCTTTCGACTCTTCTTCCAAGAATCAAAGTCTTACACTCTTAATAAAGAAGGATGTTTGGATATTCCGTACATATAAACTCTCCATGTACATTTTTATCCAAGACGGGGTCGTAAATATGAACGCTCTACTAAACGTCGATCTCAGGTGGTTTCCACTTATTGCCCTAGGTTTTATACGATATAACGATAATGAATGCAGAATAATCAGCACCTTGTTCCTTCCGACTGTACCAAGCTTTTTTTCAGACATAATCCCTCGAAGATTGACGATTTTCCGTGTAACAGACTGTTTATTCTGTTCCAGTTTTATTTTGCCTAAATAGGTATATTCAACCTGTTCGTTTTATTTTGTCTAAATAGTTGTATTCAACGTTTAATTATTGTCATATGTATTTGTTTAATTTTGATTACTGAATGTTATTTTAATGTATTAAATTTTATTAGAATTTTGCATTCATGTTCATAAGCTTTATGTACTAGTAATCATGTGATCTCTTTAAATACTTAGTAGATGCATTTTTTTATCTTCTAGTTTGTGTGAGAATAAGTTGCAACAAAGTGTGTTTCTTAGAAGAAAGTTTAATACAGTATACTTTGCTGTTCTAATAATTCAAAAGAAAAGTGAAATCGTCGGACTACTGAAGTTATTATAACAGACTGTTTATAAGTTTAATTAATTTAGTGAGTAAAATGTTGCAAAACGTAATTATGCATTAAATAGCTTAAAATTCCCTCGATGTTCGATATGTAAGAATGCTGAACTTCATAGCTAAATTATTCATGATTATGAACATAATGCAATATATTATTAATCATGCACTTTACTACGACTGCTATGAGAGGTTTGTTAATGACAGAAAGTTGAGAGGCTCATTACGTCCGTAACCGTTAATTACACTTATAGTCGAAGCTTGTAAAGCATTCACAAACAGGTTATTGGCCTAAAACTCTAGTAGGTAATCCTTAGGTAATAAGGTACGTGAATACGTTGTAGGACCCGTCTTCTCATGGTTTGTAAGAAACTTCGGCTGCATTATATATAGAGAACCACAGAATCTTATTGCTATTCTTCCAAAGGGACTAGATCGAAGAGGGCACTAGTACCTTCTTTTGTAGTCAATTAAATTATTGCTTTCGTTTTCTCACGCAGCTGGTCATTGTATCTATGCAAATATTGAACATCACTATACTCAGCAGATGGAAGCCTCGGAGGCAAGTACGGTATCAGTTGATTCCAAGAAATTTACAACTCATGTAACTTTCACAATTCTCAGAAAAACAGGCCTTCTGGAGCGAAGTTCCAATTGATAGGATTATTGAAGCAGGCTTCCGCACATGATTGACTCCAACGATTCTCTCACCTGCAAGGACACTTGAAATTGTGTAACTACCATTCAGTTTTCGACTCCCCTACAATCAGTTTACAATCTTAATAAAGAAAGATGTTGGGATATTCCGTACATGCGTACACTGCATATTCATTTTTATCATAGACGGGGTCGCAAAATTAAAAACTCTACTACAGCTGGAACCCAGTTGTTTTCAATTTATTGCCCTAGGTTTTATACGACACAAGGATAATCAATGTTTACTGCTCAGCACTTTATTCTTTTGCGACTGTACCAAGCTGCTTTGCAAACAGAAGCCCACAATGCTTACCAAGTTTTCGTATCAATTATAATACACTTATAGTCGTAAGCTTGTAAAGGATTCACATGCATTTTATTGGCCTCATAATCTATTGGCCTTAAAACCTAGTGTGTAGATTGCCTGCCAAATATAAATTAGCTTCTGTTACTAAGATGTCGAACGAAAATATCTCTCTGGCTCGCATGGTTCATCTCTCATTACAGACTGCCATAATCGGACACTCTGTATAAGCTTGTTGGAGGATTAGGATTTCTCAATCTTCTCAAAGTTTTTTCCCCGGTGAGAAATTTTCTGGTAAGCTTCAGTAGCAGACTAGTGTATTAGCGTTTCGACACTTTTCATATCTCAGACGGAATCATCAACAAAAACAATTCCAGTAAGATTATTTATTAAATTCAAAACTACCTCATCTCGCTGACAATAAAAATGAATACTGCTAAGCACCTTGTTCCTTTGTGACTGTACCAATCTGCGACCTTGACAGTCTGAGCAGTATTACCCCTTGTTACATCGACCTGATGTTAAATGATCGTTTATGTGTGTGTGTGTGCTTTTTTTTCATATTCACAAGTGCAAGAATGGTTTCGTTGAATGTAACTAAATTATACAGATCTATGTATGCGGAACACGAATATTTCCAAATATAGAATTAATATGAACGATAATCGTACCACATTTTAACAATATATAGTAGCGTGAAATACTGGTATTAAAATGATATAACAAACAGGCATAAGCTTTTTTTCTAGCATGGCAACTCATTAAAGGTAACTCATTAAATTTTGGGAATTACAAATTATCACTTTACGCGTCGTTGTATTCCTATTCTTTTTCACGTTCAAGCGACGAAAGAAGAAATTGTAGTAATAGTGATAAAAATCGAATTCGAGATTTCAATGAAATCTAGTTTCACGCCCCCAAATATCGAAAAAGTGACTTTGATGTCTGCCCATCTGTTCCTATGTTGGTTCGTCATTCTTTTACATGCATTCAAATAGAGGCCATTCTGTTCGACGTATGACTTAAGTCTACATGAAGGTTTTATAACACTTTATCGTTTCGAATTCTATATTCTCCGACACTTGAAAATAAGGGTATTTTACTCTAGGATGAAAATTTAAAATAATTAAATTGTTTCAAAAATAGCTGTAAAGATTTTGTTTATTTATTTATTTATTTTTACAAATATAGTTTGAATCTTTGCTCTGAAAAAATACATAAGGTGTAATTTTTATATGGGATGTGTATTTCCAGCAATTTTCTTAATCACATTTCATAAATAATTGTATCATTAATAATTTAACAATATGACACAACTCGTTCGTCCTGTAAACATTAAGAAGAGGTAGTTTACTCTTCTCCGACGATTTTCCCATTAACGCCTGACGCAATTTTGTTCATAGTTCATAAATGAATGTCACATAAAGAACCTAACGATATGGTATAACTCCATCATCCTAAAAAGCTAGAAGTGGTATATTACTTTTCGGGGTAATTTTTCTTTTACGATTTTGTCGAGAATGACTCTGGCAATTTTGTTCGAATTTCAGAAATAGCATAATTCGTTTGTCCTGAAAAGATACACAAGGGATATTTTATTCTTGGGGAAGACTTTTTTGACGATTTCTCAGAAAGTACTCAGACACTTTTGCTCATAGGTCACATACAATTTTTCCTTAATAATTCTAATATATGGCATAAGTTATTTCTAACGGAAATATGACCAATGGGTACTTTACTTTTGGACATAAGTTGCTTCGAACTAAGTTTTCCAAAAACACATTATTTTATTCGCATTTCCCAAATAAATGTATCAGTAATTGTTAGTACTAAAAACAAACAAACAGGTGTATTCACTGCTCAAAATATTAAAACAGCCAAAGGATGTAACAATCTATATATGTCTAATCCTCTTAGTAACTATATTCAGTCTTATTATGTATACAAGTAACACTTGCGTTCTTCAATAATTCTTTATTATAAACCTGTGCCCTATGCACTCTTTAAACATCATAATTCATCTTGATCATTCCACAGCTATTACATATTTACTATTCACAGGATCTTCATAATAACTCATCCCGTAAACATCAACTTACACATCCATCCTAATTGTGTATCCCCTTAGTACCGACTGTTTCTTAAACTACATAACGGACATTCACATATTTCTAAGCACTTCTTACCCAATCCTATTTCCAACAATTCTCCCCCCGGTACAAAAGAAGAATCTACCCTAATAAAACAAAATAATCCTATGACTATAACATCCCTCATAAAGTCAATCTATACCTAATTCTAATTACAAAATCAATAGTACCGGTATTCAACCTAACCTAACAAACTAATGAGTCAATATTTTTACCAAACCTTCTCCACGGTCTATCTAACAATGAATCAACACTCTTATGACCTAGAAGCCTCTTTCAATCTATTATCCAAATGCATATACCAGGTTGCTACTTTATTATCCAAATTCTCAACCTTCAATGCATTTACCTCCAGTTTTTTCTTTATTTTTCCTATCTCTACTTGCACTTGCTCTAATATTTCCTCACGTTTTTTCAACTCCCCAAGAACTAACTTCTCAAATATTTCATTCCGCTTTTTAAGTTGTTCAAGATAATTATCTCTCTTTTTAAATTCCTCTGCCAACAATTGCATCCATTCGACTTTACATTTACAATTGTTCTGTTCCACAAGTTCTGTTTTTTCTTTTTCTTCTTCCATATTATCCTCTTCAACTTTTTCGTTTGCATCCTTCACCACTTCTACCGTATTCTTGCTTGTAATAACCTCCGACGAACTAGACTTGCTATCTACCGAAGTATGTGTGGTTAGGTTTTCCGAAACTTTCTTACACTTTTTTCCTTTCCTTTTATTTTTCTTCCCATGCGTTGTCATTTGTCCATCACTGTCTTGCAGTTCAGAATCTGCTCTAACCTCACAGTCACTTATTACCTGTGGATTATCGTTTATTTCTTGACTTTTTTCATTGTGATCGATTGCTGTATTGCCTTGTTCACAACTTTTCCTCTCATTCTGTACTACTGAGTTCATTACACCCAAATCTAGAGTAGACTGATCCACTGTTATATGAGAACCAACACCATTCTTGTTTAAGTTCCTAAAGCTGTCACCATTTACAATCGCACTTAACAACGGACTGTTAGAATTGATAACCATATTATTTGTTTGGCCACTACCATTATTACTGCCTTGCATGACTACTGTTGGCTCTTGTTTTATCGGCTGAATACTATTTGAAACCTTTTTATGTCTACATGCGTAGGCGAAATGATTCCTTCCATTGCAAGAAAACATTGCTTTTTATAGGCCGGACAGTTCTTAAACTCATGATATTTCTTACACCTTCCGCAAGGAAACTTCCATTGTTGATATTTAAACCGATACGAACGCCGTTGCCAAACAGCTGGTAACTCATGCTGGCTATTTTGTGTTTGGTTAGTATAACCTTGAACGCTCGAACTCTCCATATCACAAGCTAGTTGTACTGCTTGCGAAAACGACAAATTGTCTGTAGACAGTAAAGCATTGCGGACTTGATTGTTAGATAATCCAAAAATTAATTGGTTACATAAAGCTAGTTCTTCAAATTGTTCAAATGCACAAGCTGCAACTACACTCTCAAGATCTGCTATGAACTGCCTAACACTTTGCTTCCCTTGTTTCAACGAATGAAATTTGAAACGATACGCCCATTTGCTGCACCTAATGTCTGAGTTGTTTATGGCTATCTTATAACTTTGCTCTTGCCCAACACTCGGAAAAGTTGTCATAATCTTTGCCTTATGAGGCGTTGTTCAAACCGACTGCGCCAATTGTTAGTACTAAAAACAAACAAACAGGTGTATTCACTGCTCAAAATATTAAAACAGCCAAAGGATGTAACAATCTATATATGTCTAATCCTCTTAGTAACTATATTCAGTCTTATTATGTATACAAGTAACACTTGCGTTCTTCAATAATTCTTTATTATAAACCTGTGCCCTATGCACTCTTTAAACATCATAATTCATCTTGATCATTCCACAGCTATTACATATTTACTATTCACAGGATCTTCATAATAACTCATCCCGTAAACATCAACTTACACATCCATCCTAATTGTGTATCCCCTTAGTACCGACTGTTTCTTAAACTACATAACGGACATTCACATATTTCTAAGCACTTCTTACCCAATCCTATTTCCAACAGTAATAGCTGGAGCCTAACAGGAGTCAGTTTAAGAAATTCGAGCGAGAAAATTCACTGCGTTTAATCCGTACCCATTCTTAAATATATTTTTAAATGTTACACCTAATCACAATTTTCCTAACAAAATCGAAACTTCTATTTAAATGTGCCTTGTTGTTGCCAAATGGTTCAAGTCCATTGGTTCTGGATTTGATTCTAGGCGAGAGCTAGTATATTTTTATCCAACGTTAAGGTATAGGTATTAAGTAGGCGCAAAGAGAAAAGTGTTGAAACAAACCTAACCAACCTAATAAATAATACAAAGAAATAATACAATATTACAAAATTATAGAAGAAACGTTGTTAATATTAGATATTTGCGTGTGAGATTGTCCAACCGATGACTGTCAACTCCAAAGGTAAGATAGTGAAACATCCAATACCAGGTTAATCAGTGGTCTCTACGTAAAGCTATCGTACTAGGAAGTGATTGAGAAACCAAAAAATGTTGTAATCGCTGGGAGACATGTTAGGAGAATACATTGGGGGAGAGACTTTAACTCATGAATAGTCTACACCTTCATTGGTGTATTGAAGTGCGTAGGTGGTGTGTGTTTAGCACATCCGGTTCCTTTGTTGTTAGTCCCAGCTTTCTAGACCGGATGCAGTTATTCCCGGTAGAAAATACAAGAAAATATACATTTCTATTACTATTAAAGTAAATAATTACACTGATTCCCTCAATGTGATACTTCTTTGTTTAACTGTATACAGAGAGCTGATCCGTGGAAGAATCGTTCATAATAATAAATAAAATAAACTCGACAAATATTCTTGTAAATAGTAGGTAAAAGTTTGCGTCACACTGTTCGTTTTGCTGGGCACGCCAGTGTGCCATGTTAACCGGTTCTGGCACACTGGAATATAGGGAATTGCTTTCTATTTTTTCCTAACTATTTTAACTGCTTCAATTGAAATCAATTTATAATAATAAGAGAGTGAATTTAGCCTTCTTACCCTTCGATTTAGAAATAAGGTCCGCTAGAATTTTATATATAAAAAATAATAATACTCAGAATTTCATAGAGAAGTTTGTTTTGTTCGAAATGACATACTTCCTGCAACTGTTTGGGTTGGAATTATTTGAAATCAAATCGGTTATACAGGTTATCGGTTTTACGACCCACGGTTATACAGGCTAGGCCAAAGGACACGGTGATGATGAGAAATGAATGCAATGGTGGAATGAAAAAAGTGAGAGAAAACGGGAGAACCTCGAGAAAACCCATGCACATGGTGTTTCTCCACCACAAAATTTATATCTTTCAGGTGTACTTAACTGAAAGTCCCCTAATGTAACCTAAGTACAAAAAAATCTGTCAATTGATAATATTGTTGATTTCTCTGTCCTACACATGTTCTACCAGGCCTGTAGAACTTCTTAATAATCAAGTTCTTAAAGAAATAGTAATGTGATATCACGGTTGCATTGGTTTGATAAGAATATCGTATCACATTTCGTAATCCTGACATCCTCTTCCCCTATAATACAATATACTCATCTTCTAGGTATTTCAATGCTCTCTTCCTCGGAAGAATGAATCGTCTTCACTCGCGTCTCGCGTATCGATTCCCTTTTCCCAAACAAACCTTTCCATACCGTTCCATCTTGTGAAAGTTTCGCCACAACGATTGTGGAATTGTGTAATACACACTTCTCCTTTTGAAATAGGAAGAGTTACAGCTGTGGCTTTCTGAAGAACTAATGGTATTACTAATTGAAGATATCAGGATGCATTTAGATAAAAAGATAATAACAGTAGATGTCGAGATCCGCCAGATACTTGATTAGAACGAATCGAATCACTTTGCAAGCAGTACAACGGACGAGATCGGGTGAATTGGAATGGTAAAAGTAGGGAGCTCATATTGTCCTTAGGACTAGCAAATTCGAAATATCGGAGTTTAAACCTAATGACGTGTGGGACAAGAAGTCTTTAACTGAGAAAGAATGTATATCAGGTTGAGCTATTAAGGCATTGGTTTCGTAAAACTAGTAATGAGAAAACACGTTAAAATAATGCAAAAGTTGATGGGTCACTAGCGATAGTCCAGGCATCCCGGAGCTTTGAAGCTTTTTGTAATATTCATCTGCAACGTCAGAAATCACCTTAAAATGAGAAGGTTAACAATAATCTCACTTGATTTCTTTGTAATAGTATTCTCCATTGTCTGAAAAGAAATATTAATCAGGGATGAAAGAGAACTCTGAGTGATACGGTGATTAAAGAAATAATTTTGAAAATGGACGGAGATGTTCAATTTTTAATTACAGTTTAGGGTGCAACAGCCGTGCCAATAATTGGAGGGTTCTCTTCCGAGGTATCCGGTAAGGCTAAGCGGCTTGTAAGTTCCTTCTTAAATTGCTGCAAAATTTAGAAGTCAGCAGTAGACATCGACATGTATTCCTAAATTCCTATTGACCTACAGCTAGTAAAGGAATTTTTAACCGAATCGAAGGCCGCAAGATCTTGTGCTTTTTACCTAGATTCCTGAAACGAAGCAGTAGTGCTTTTAGAGCTACTTAACTCACCTTATAGAGAGGCATACCATTTAGAAAACCGTGGATTTACTTCTCCCTTTAATAACACGATGGTATCACAGACGTTAAATTAAAAGAAACTCTAGCTAGTTTAAGAGACTGCTTTCACTTTTTTTAATGATGGAACAGGCTGTGACACGACCTTAACTATACGCAGAAGAAACAGTTGGCAGCCTACTGGATTCTTCAAAAGGAAAATGAATTATGCAAGTTACTCTTCAACCAACCAAATTTCAATCCTGACAAATAGTTCAACATTAGATATATCTTATTCGCATTTATGGAGAAGAAAAATGTCCTCTTTGGTATAAGCATGTAAGGTATAACAACGAAGTAGTTACGAAGCTTCAATACGGCCACTTTTGCCCCTACTAACACGGCAGCTGTGGAGCAATAAATTCGAAAGTACCTCAAAGTCCAGGGGCGATATGGTCTAACCATGAACCGAATCGAATAAGGTTGGTGTGTCAAAAAGGATATGCGAATTCCAGGACCCACACAGCTACCATAAGCTTCAGCCGCGTAAGCTTACTTACCTGTAGATAAAAAGTGACTGCAAGACACGATTTTGATCGAGCCACATGTTAGTGTAAAAGAGCCGATATGAAGTATTCATGGTTTTCTGCATTCTGCCAAAAAAGTTCTAATAAACGTCGATTCCAGTTGGTTTCAACTTATTGCCCTAGGTTTTATGCGACATAAGGATAATCGATGCTTACTGCTCAGCAGTTGTTCCTTTGCGACTGTACCAGGCTGCTTTCCACACAGAAGTCCACAAAGCATAGCAACTTTCCGTAACAGTTATATTACACTTATAGTTGTAAGTTTGTAAAGGATTCATATGTATTTTATTGGGTTCAAACACTATTAGTTAATTTTTAGGTAATTAGGTCGTGATTGCCTTTTAGAACCAGTCCCGCTTCTCTCGGCCTGTGAGACAAGTCCTGGCGATGAATTACTAAAGCTAGTGTAGTAAAGCACTGATTCGCATTACAAAGAAAATGTACAGGCCTGGTACAACAAGTTTAGAACAGAGACATCAACAAAATTATCAACTTACATATTTTTTTTCTTTTTTTTTTACTTAGGTTACTTTAGGAGATTTTCAGTTAAGTACACCTGAAAGATATAAAACTGCCTAGGCATACTTCCAACATCTTGGACCAGAAGCAACGAATTTCCTCTCTTGGGAACTGTGATCGAGAACTTACTCTCGCTGCCCAAAGAAAGTAAAAGAGACTGCAATTAACTTTCGCTTAGCCTGAAAGTTAAAGTTGCGTCTGTAAAAATTATTCAGGGCTATACAACCTTAAAATCTCTCTGGATCGCACGGTTCATCTTGCACTACGACTGCCATAATCGCTCACTCTTATTAAGCTTATTGGAGGATTATGATTTCTAAATCTTCTCAACGTTTTCTCACCGGTGAGTAAATTTCTGGTAAGCTTCAGTAGCAGACTAATGCACCAACTGTTTCGATACTTTTCGACACTCTTCATCTCAGAAACGGAATGATCAACAAAAAGAGCTCCAGTAATCATATTTATTAAATACAAATCAACCTCATCTCAATTACGTGAATTAAGCTTGCGTGTACTCTCCACCGAGTCAAAGGTATCTTTTCAAGAGCAGAAAGCTACTCCAAAAAATGTATCCCATTAATCGCCAGCAGTTTTGTCTTACGATGTGTATACTTCTCTAACACTGAACCAAACTTTCATTTGGACTGGTATGTTTGCGAGCATATCCATGGCCGTTGACCAGAGCCACCCTAGATCACCAAGTAAATTCCTTTACAAAAATAGAAGCACCAAGTCGTCTGAAGAATTCTTCATAGTTGTTCGTTGCATATTGCGAAATATCATATTAAACTGCATAGAGTACATTCCCTGCACAGTCCAGCTAAGAGCTGGTAACAATGGCTAGAAGAAAATCGAAACACACATATATGTACTTAGATCTATATTTCTGACTGTTTTCCGAGAACATTGCATTACCAAGTCCATACATCACGAAACATTGAGATAACATTTTACTAAGAAGTGATGTAGAGTTTCTTGTTGTTCTCTTATCAAACCAAATGCAAGCAGTTAGCATGCACTACAACCAACGAGACAAAGCAATATTTGATAAGAAGGGAGGTGACATTAGGATTTTTCAATCGCATGTCGCACGCTCTAAAAGACTAATATCTGTTGAAACATTACTTTCATATTTAAGATTTATCTACGAGGCTGCCGGCTGTGACTTTCTGCACAAATAATCGTATTACTAATTGTAGCTATCTCATGGTCTTATCTGTTATATTTATCCTTCTTCAATTGCTTTCGTAAAAGTAGTAATGAGAAAGCGCGTAAAAAAGATGGACAAGTTTATGGGTCAATAGGCATAGGCTAGGCATCAATGAGCCTTTGTAGCTTTTTGTAATATGCATCTGGAACGGCAGAAGTATGCTCAAAAGAGCTCGTCCGTGGCTAAGCGGTTTGCGTACGCGCCTTTGGCGCGGGAGTCCCGGGTTCGATTTCCGGCAGGAGTTCATGTGGTTCGGATTCCACGTTAATCAGTAGGTCCACGTCTCATATAGCCTCGCTGCTGAGCGGGACGCTAAACTAAAATCAACTCAACTCAAGTATGCTCAAAATGAGAACATTAGCAATAAGTTCACTTGACTTCGTTGTAATAGTATTTTACATTATCTCAAAAGGGTTATTAATCCATGATGGAAGCGATCTCTGAGTGATGCAGTGATAAAAGAAATAATTTTGAGGTTGGACGTTGCTTTTAATTAGTGGTTTAGGGTGCAACCGCAGTACATATAATCCGAGGGTTCTTTTTCGAGATATCTGGTAAGGTTAAACGACTTATAAGTTCCTTCTTAAAATGCTGTGAAATTTAGGTCAGCAGTGGACATCGGCATGTATTCCTTAATTCCTATTGGCTTACAGTCAGTAAAGAAATTCAACACCGAATCGGAGGCCGCAGGATCTTGTGTTGTTTTCCTCGGTCTTAAAAACGAAGTAGTAGTCTGAAAGCACTGAATGACGTTTTCTACCCTTTGAAATTTGTGACACTTAATAATCAAAGCATACAGTGAGTTTATATGAAAAGATTTTTTGAATAGCCCACAGTTTTATTGCCTTGTGATGACCAGTGTTACTAATTTCGTAACGAACACAGGACTGATTATACCATAACTATTTTCCACCGTCTAAGTGGCTAAGAGAATATCTCAAGGGAAGTAGATTATTTGTCTCTTCGATCAGATCACCAGTCTCACGAGTATGGTAAAGCTGTTTCGGAGGTTATTATATAATGGGTTCAATAGTAATTTTTTTACAGGATACATTCGGAAAAATATTACTAATGATAGATTCGTACATCCTGAATCCTAAACAAATAGGTATGTAAGGTCTAGTTAGTAGCAAAAGCGCTAGCTAAATGCATATTTGATAGCTTCGAATGTCTTTGTTTAAGTAATTTATACGTAACTACACAATTCTTTTGATTAAACAGTTTCCATCAGGTAACGATCAAGAAAAACGTGAGAGTGTTATGAGTGCTAAGTAGATTTCTTCAACAAGAAGCACTCTCGATTAGTATTGTAGTTGCATATGAATGTGAAATATAGCATTTGCTTGATTATCATGATAAATTAATACTATTTTTTTTTTTACATTTCGTATAACAACCTTTTTCAAACCCAAGGGACTACCTAAAAAGAACTGTGTTTGAAAAACTTGGAATAATCACAACTGCACTATTCTCGAAGTATTTGTGTTGAAAGTAACAATGAGTAAATCCCGTTTAATGTTTCGGCGGGAATAGTTTGGAATCACACAAAAAGGCGAAGATTGAGGCAGCTGCGCAATTCTTGTGTTACCAAGAAGCCGACGATTCAAAATGAACAATCTTTTTATACTGTACAAAACACGGTTAATGACGATAATGAATATGACTGAATCAAGATATACAAGTTCATAGTACAAGATTCTATGAAACGATTCTCGTCAGAGGCCAGAGCTAATAGCTCATGTGTGTGGCAGAAAATATGGTTTACTTTCAGAAGGATCTGACATAATAAGTGTGTTGGAGAAAGACATTGATGAAGATGCTATGGCACTAAGCCGTGTTGTTAAGATGCTTCGAAAGGATATGGTAAACCACAAGCTTTTTTGCAGGAAAATTTGAGAATCTCTGCCAGGAAGATTCTGTTTGTCCTTCACTAATAGCTGCTGCCGTTAATATGTTACGTTATGGTTCATCTGCCACCCTGATAACAGCGTATGTCAACCAACTTCAACTATTAGCAAACTTATATTTTATAACTTCCATCAGAAAGCAAGCGATATTAAAAAAAAGCAGCAAGGTACAAATGCAATCGCGAGCTACCCCTTCCTCTCCATGTTGGACTGAGCATTTATGCTAAAACCTGTAAAAAATGTTTAATAAAATAATTGCTTTCACTAGGGATTTGTATATCGTCTACATGTGTAATGGAAATATCTTCAATTCTTTCTCAGTGCTTGAAAAATCAAAGTGACGATATGCATGTCCTTCCACTCTTCGTCGAGGTGTTTTAACCATTGCAACATTAGATAATATTGACTACAATTCTTCTAGCACATCAAAGGATTCTTTTCATGGTACGAACATTTCCATTTTCCAGCATCTGTCTAAGGATAACCTTGGCATTCAAGGTGACAATGTCTCACTGGATAATGTCTATATAAAAAAGAGAACTGCTCCTTTCTCCCCGAAAAATATGCTCTAGTACCTCCTGCTTGTATCACTGATAAGGAACCAATTTTACCTCAACAGTACCCGCAGTTTGTACAGATAGTTCTTTCACGAAGTGGATTTTTCGCAGAAGAAGAAGAAAAAAACGCTGAGTGTTGGCTTGATGCATGCTTAAAAATGACACTACTTGCTCTTGCTCTGTACACCATGCCTCGAAAACTCAAAACTTTGCACATGCCAAGTATATGCTGTCTGCTTCCGTTGTTTAAGGAAAAATCTATATTTATTGCTTTGATACGGCACGGAATGAATGTTGTAGCAGAACTTACAAACAAACTCAACAAAAACAAATGGATTAATTACTATTTGCCTTGGAAAACGAATGAGTTATATGGCGAAGATCAATTTCTGACACATCGAACAAGCCTTTCTGCGTCTTATAGGCAAATGGTTAGATGGAAGGGGTGGGTAGAAATTTTATGCAAGTTAGATGTAGCAACACCAGGAACCGCTGACAGTTTATTGAAAGTAACTCACATTACAAAAGATCGTTTTGCTCATCATATACTCTGACAGTTTTACATCATTTGCTGCGTGATGCATATCAGAATTCTCCATCAGCCCTATCTTTCAATGACGAGTACACTGAAAGAAATCAATGTTTAAGTTTCGGTTAATGTATTACCGTATCGTGATTTTACTCTTAATTTACATCAGAGCCATACGTCAAAGGAATTTCAAGCTTTACGTTGAAACTCTAAAACCAATTGCAGAATGGTTTTTCGCAATGAACCACACGTTGAACTATTCTCGTTGGATTCCCGTTCGCATTTTTGATTTGAGGAATTTGGAAGAAACACGTCCAGAGATTATGAATGCTTTTGCAATGGGTTACTTTGTGATAAGAGAGACATCAAAACCTTTCTCTGCAATAGCTATAGTTCGGCTCAAAAACAGAATAACAAAATTATAAAAGGGGATGGCGGGGCAATTGGTCCGCAACACAACTTCAATGCTCTTGTCAAATGGATGACAGCGGGACCAGAAATTAATAGGCTGATTAGCGAATTCAAAATGTCATATAATGATAATGATTTTGATAATAAGCACCATGAAGATTATTCGTAGATGCAAGAAAAATTTAAATCGGCTGTTGGAAGGATGAAAGAAGTCCGTCGAATTTGTGGAATCCGTTTGAAGAATATAGTGGAATTGTTAATGTTAATCACCCGATCTCGTCTGTTGTACTGCTTGCAAAGTGATTCGATTCGTTCTAATCAAGTATCATGGCGGATCTCGACATCTACTGTTATTATCTTTTTATCTAAATGCATCCTGATATCTTCAATTAGTAATACCATTAGTTCTTCAGAAAGCCACAGCTGTAACTCTTCCTATTTCAAAAGGAGAAGTGTGTATTACACAATTCCACAATCGTTGTGGCGAAACTTTCACAAGATGGAACGGTATGGAAAGGTTTGTTTGGGAAAAGGGAATCGATACGCGAGACGCGAGTGAAGACTTGATTCATTCTTCCGAGGAAGAGAGCATTGAAATACCTAGAAGATGAGTATATTGTATTATAGGGGAAGAGGATGTCAGGATTACGAAATGTGATACGATATTCTTATCAAACCAATGCAACCGTGATATCACATTACTATTTCTTTAAGAACTTGATTATTAAGAAGTTCTACAGGCCTGGTAGAACATGTGTAGGACAGAGAAATCAACAATATTATCAATTGACAGATTTTTTTGTACTTAGGTTACATTAGGGGACTTTCAGTTAAGTACACCTGAAAGATATAAATTTTGTGGTGGAGAAACACCATGTGCATGGGTTTTCTCGAGGTTCTCCCGTTTTCTCTCACTTTTTTCATTCCACCATTGCATTCATTTCTCATCATCACCGTGTCCTTTGGCCTAGCCTGTATAACCGTGGGTCGTAAAACTTCAAGATTTGATTTCAAATAATTCCAACCCAACGGTGAGTAAATTTCTGGTAAGCTTTCGCTCAGGAGCAAACTAGTGCACAAATTGTATTAGCTTTTCAACACCGTACATATCTGAGACGGCATGATCGACCAGAAGAATTTATGTAATCATATTTATGAAAATCATCGCTACCTCATCTCGCTGACGTGAATAGAGATTGCGTGTCATGTCCACCGACTCTACAGTGCTTCTCAAGAGCAGAAAGCTACTCCAGAAATTTGCACCCGGTTAATCGCCAGATGTTGAGACTTACGAAGTGTCATCATCTCTAACACTGAACCAGACTGTCATATTGATGTAACTTTAAATGAAGGTATAGAGAGAGACAAGGTATAAAACATGAAGGTGGTATATTATTCTTTTTACATATTTTGGACATGAAGACGATATTGATGTAACTCTAATTGAAGATATAAAGACAAGGTATGAAACATGAAAGTGCTTTGTTGTTATGTTTACATATTTTGGAATCCTTTAACACCAGCTGCTTTGGTACACGAAGAGCAAACGAAACCGTAGAAGGACACATTTTTTTAACGAGCTAATCCAATTTCTTTTGATATCCCATTCGCGTACTACAGTATCATTTAATTGTATGTTTATAACATTCGTTTCCTGTTTGATTGTTTATCTGTTAACATGTTCAACAGCACATAGTTGACTTCATGGATCCTACCATCGGCAAGGACACCTAAAATTATGTAAGTACTTTTAGTTTTCGACTCTCCTACAAAGAAGAAAATTTAATACTCTTAATAAACAACAACGTTTGGATATTTCGTACATGCAAATACTCCATGTACATTTTTTTTCAAGACGGGATCGTAAGAATGAAAGCTGTGCTACACGTCGATCCGCGTTGTTTTGAACTTATTGCCCTAGACTTTATAGGACCTAAGGAATATGAGTGATTAATGATCAGCACCTTGTTCCGTTGCGGCTGTAGCAGGCTGCTTTTCAGAGAGAAACTCACGAAGCTTAAGAATTTTCCGTACCAGTTATAATACACTTATGGTCGTAAGGTTGTAAAGGATTCACATGCAGGTTATTGGCCTGAATCTCTAGTAAGTGATCCTTAGGTAATTAGATAATAAGGTACTCCCATGCACAAAAAAAAATTGCGCGTATACTGTAACTCAAGAGTTTTCGCATTTATTCCATTTTCCTTACGTTTATGGTTAAAATTCAATTATTAGTGTTTGGAGATAATAGAAAGCAATCCATCTACGGAAATATTTCCAAAAAATATAGTAAAATGATAAAAATATAAGCAAAAAACAAAATTATGCTCGGTTTTGTGTATACTGGCAACGATGATTTCTAGGGATTCTTTTTCAGTAGCAGATCACAATTGCGGAGGGAATTCAGTAGGGGAGTTGAAAAGTTGGGTCAAGGAACTGGATAGTGGAATAAAATGTTGCATTTATTGGTTAAAACCTAGTGTGTAGATTATAAATTAGCATCTGTAAGTTGATGTCGTACGAAACTATAGAATTAAACTGAAAAACTCTTATCTTAAGGTTCGAAGCGATACGAACCATGGTTATGAAGTTTATTTCTTTAAAAAAAAAAAAAAAAAAGTCCAACACAAAACCAAGAGTTTCAGTTTCTGAATTACGATACGCTGTAAAATCCTTCCCATCTGGATCAGCTGGAGGTGTTGATGGTCTCCGTCCCTCGATTCTTAAGGATCTACTTTTACATCATGAGTCAGATTCAAAAGAAAGTTTAACTACGATGATTCTAGAATTACTTCATTTAATCCTTTCTGGTAATATACCTCAGGAAATAAGACCAATCTTTTTTGGAGCATCACTTATTGCGCTTAATAAGAGCGGTGGAATTCGGCCAATTGCAGTGGGGAACATTTGGAGAAGAATATCAGCTAAAGTTATATGTTCCAGAATTAAAGAATCAGTCGTAAGTTTCCTTAACCCTCACCAATTGGGAGTATGCGTTCCCAATGGAGCCGAAGCCGCAGCACATGCAGCTCTCATTTACTTTTCTACTCCCAATTCACAACAAAAGGCTTTTCTAAAATTAGACCTTCGTAACGCTTTTAATGAACTGAACCGAGACGCTATGCTACTCACAGTTAAAACTAATTTTCCATCGATTTATCACTATGTATATCAATGTTATGCGCAACCAAGTAACCTATTTCTAGGTGATAAGATTATACCCTCGCAACGTGGAGTACAACAAGGTGATCCTGTAGGTCCCGCTTTGTTCGCCATGACAATTCAGTCCATAGTGTCTAGGATTAACACTTAATTAAATATCTGGTACTTAGATGATGTCACTATAGCAGGAGATCCTGACACAGTTATAAGTGAACTACACAATATTCGAACTATGGCAGCAGACATCGTACTACACTTAAATTTTATGAAGTGTGAAGTAGGGCTTTTAGGAATTTCGCAAGATCAAATAGAAGTGTTATATTCACAATTTAAAAATTCAGCACCGGGAATACAACTTATCACAACCTCTTCAGCCTTTCTACTTGGTGCAGCCCTTTCACCTGAGGCAACACGTAGTTTGTTAGTCGAGAAAACTAAAAAGTTAGACTTTTTCTTATCACGTCTGGCCCTAGTCTCCGCACATTCAGCTTTTTATCTCCTTCGTGCGTCGTTCTCCATACCAAGAATAATCTATTTTTTACGCTGTTCTACTTCTTGGCGTGAAGTCGATTTACTAGAGAAGTTTGACACCGTTCTGAAATGTGGACTGGAATCGTTACTCAACTGTAACCTAAATGCAACGCATGGATACAGGCCTCCCTTCCAGTTGATTCTGGAGGTCTCGGTATTCGTCGGGCTGTCGATTTGGCGTATCCTTCATTTTTAGCGTCGTTCTATGGCTCCCTGCATACCATTGAGATACTCCTCAACCAACTGAATGAGCCTCACATAGAATCTGATGCCCAAGACTGCATATCTGACTGGTCTAACCTAGTTGGTTTAAGCCCTCCTGAAATAACGGGCAGAAGTTCCCAATCAATTTGGGACAAGCCAATCATCAAATTACATCAATCAGTGTTATTACAAGAAGCAGATAGTCAAGAGGATAAGGCTAGACTTCTCGCCTCCTCATCAGCAATTTCAGGTGCTTGGCTACAGGCATTACCTTCACACACCCTAGGACTGCACCTTCCAAACGAAAGTTTTCGTATTGCAGTTGCACTTCGCCTAGGAGTAGACATCTGTGAATCACACAACTGCTCTAAATGTGGTGCATCAGTCAAGCAGAATGGTCTACACGGTCTGTCTTGTATAAGTAGCTCCGGAAGACATGTGAGGCATTCGAACGTGAATGACATTATCTGGAGAGCACTCACATCGGCGGAAGTTCCATCTGTCCGTGAACCTGTGGGGTGTAACAGACCTGATGGCAAAAGACCAGATGGCATGACGCTGGTACCATGGAACAGGGGAAGGATTCTTCTCTGCGATTTCACATGCTCTGACACTTTCGCGTCATCTAATTTGACTCTTTCTTCATCTCGAGAAGGAGCTATTGCAGCCCGCAGAGAATGCGAGAAAAGAAGAAAATATAAAGATCTGCTCAATAGATACATGTTCGTGCCCGTAGCCATTGAATCGAGCGGCATTGGGGTCTCGAAGGGCTCAATTTCATCAAAGAAGTAGGCCAACGTATAGCACACCTTACTGGTGACAAGCGGGCTTCTACTTTTCTGATACAACGTATCAGCATAGCAGTAGAGTGAGGAAATGTGACTTCCATTTTAGGTACATTACCTCCTGGAAAATCATTAGAAGAAGTTTTTCTTTTATAATTAACTGTTCAGAATTTGCTGTTTATCAGTCTGTAAAAAAAAAAATGTCAAATATGTTCCAATTTATATGTAAAAAAATATTCTATTATAATTTTAAACGAAGTCGATTGCAAAAAAAAAATGTGTTATCTCTACCAGGTGGTTTCTTAATTTACAGATGCACATTACAAAAAGCTTCACCAGCTCAGGGATACCTGCCCTATCGCAAGTGACACATCACTTGTCCATCATTTTAACACCCTTACCCTTCACTAATTTTACGAAAGCAATAACTTACGAACTCACCGTGATATTCCTTTTTTCTCAGCTAATGACTTTTAGTTTAGCACGTCACTGGATTACGCACGTCGCTCGAATATTTCGATTTTCCAAATCCTAACGAACATATCAGCCACTATTGTTTTCCCATTTCAATGCACCCGATCTCGTCGATTGTACTGCAAGCAAGCTGGTTCCACTCGTTCTAATGCAAATATTATGGCGGATCTCGTAATCTACTGTTATTATATTTTTTATCTAAATGCGTCGTGAGATGAGTACACTTCCCAAGCATCAACAGCTAGCGATTAATCGGGTACATTTTGTGGAGTAGCTCTCTGTTCTTGGGAAGATATCTTTGAGTCGGTGGACAGGACAAGCAAGCTCTATTCACGTCAGCGAGATGAAGTAGTGTTGAATTTAATAAATAAGATTAGAGAATTCTTCTTGTTTATCATTCCGCGTCAGACATGAAAGGTGTCGAAAAGCAAATGCATTTGGTGTACTAGTCTGCTACGGAGCGGAAGCTTACCAGAAAATTCGCAGCGGTGAGAAAACGTTGAGAAAATAGAGAAATTCAAATCGTTCAGTAAGCTTAATTAAAGTGTGCAGTTATGGTATTCTTAGTGCAGTATTGAATATCCAAACATGATGAACCGTGCGAGCCAGTGAGATTATGTTTTTTTTAGCCTAAAGTTTAATGTGAGAGATACGTAGCGTTATCAATATAGCGCCCTCATAAAGTGAGTGAAGGTAGCAAAAGACGTCTCGAAATTTTTTATAGACAAAAAAATTCTCAAATGATAATATTCTTGATTTGTGTGTTCATACCTGTAACACCAGGCATGTATAATTTTCTTGTAACGCAAATCAGGGCTTTACACCCTCATCATTAGTAATTCATCGGCAGGACTTGTCTTAAAGGTCAAGAGAACCGGGAATGGTTTAAGCTAATCAAATACCTAATTACCTAAGGATATACTACTAGAGTTTGAGGCCAAAAAAATGCACGTGAATCCTTTACAAGCATATATAATTTTAATATATAAGTGTAATATAACTGATATGACAAGTTGGTAAGATTTGTTAGCTCTTGTGTGCAAAACAGCTTGATACAGTCGCAAAACAACAAAGTGCTGAGCATTGATTATCCTTACGTCGTATAAAACCTAGGGCAATAAGTTGAATCCAACTGGGTTCCACCTGTAGTAGAGTTTTTAATCTTACGTCTCCGTCTAGGATAAAATTGTATATGCAGTGTACGCATGTATGGAATATCCCAACATCGTTCTTTATTAAGATAGTTAAACTTTTATTGTTTGTAGGAGGGTCGAAAACTAAACGGTAGTTACACAATTGTAAGTGTCCTTGCAGGTAAGAGATCCTTGGAGTCAATCATCTACGGAAGCACTCTTCAATGATCATTCACTTGGAATTTGGCTCCAGAAAATTTTTTTTGCGAATTGTGAACTTCACATGAGTTGTTAATTTCTTGTAATCTACTCATACCGTAGTTACCTCCAAGGCTTCTATCTGCTTAGTATAGTGATGTTCTAATATTGCTTAGATAAGATGACCGGCTGCGTGAGTAAACAGAGCAATAATTTAATTGCTACAAAGAAGTTTCTAGTCCCTTTGGATGAATAGCAACAAGATGCTGAGCTTCTCTATATATAACGCAGCCGAAGTTTCTCACAAACCAAGAGAAGACAACGAAGTTTCTACAAGGTAATTACGTACCTAATTACCTAAGGATTACCTACTAGAGTATCAGGCCAATAACCTGCTTTTCAAACTTATAAAAGCTTAAATTTAAATGTCAAGGTTCGTGGGCTTCTGTGTGAAAAGCAGCTTGGTACAGTCACAAGGAAAAAGGTGCTGATTATCCCGCATTGATTATCGTTATATCGTGTAAAACGTAGGGCACCAAGTTGAAACCACCTGGGATCGACGTGTAGTAGAGCGTTCATACTTACACCCCGTGTTGGATAAAAATGTACATGGAAAGTTTGTATGTACGGAATATCCAAACTTTCCTTCTTTATTAAGGGTGTTAAACTTTAAATCTTAGAAGGAGAGTAGAAACCTAAACGGTAGTTACACTATTTTAAGTGTCCTTGCAGATGACAGAATCCTTTGAGTCAATTATCTGCTATTAACCAACATAACAGATAAACAACCAAAGAATAAACAATCGTTATAAACATACACTTGATTGATACAGTAGTACGCGAATGTGATATCTAAATGAATTGAATTAACTCATTAAATTAAATGTGTCCTGCTATTGTTTCGTTTTCTCTTTGTATACCAAAGCAGCACGTCTTAAAGGGTTCCAAAACATGTAAAAAGAATAATAAACAACCACCTTGTTTTATACCTGGTTTCTATATTTTCATTTAAAGTTACATCAATATCGTCTTCATGTCCATTTTGTTTGGTCTGTAAGACGGGGACGTTTTTACAAGATAATGACCATAACTGAGTGGATTAAAAACTAAGGCGTTATCAATGACATATTGATTTTCTACAGCTTTTGTTCGTCATCATCAATATCAGATTGTCTCCCGATCCGACATTTCTTCATGAACTACCTTGGCAGAATGCACAAAACCTTGTAACTTCATATCGGGTCTTTTACACGAACGTGTGGCTCGTTCACAATCCTATCTTGCAGTCACTTTTTGGTTACAGGTAAGAAAGCTGATCGTAGCTGTGTGGGTCCTGGAATTCGCATTCACCAACCTCATTCGATTGGGTAAATGCTTAGACCATTTCGCTCCTGGACTTGGAGGTACTTCCGGATTGAATGCTGCACAGCTCCCGTGTCAGTGGGGGGAAAAGTGGCCATATTGACCTTTGTAACTATTTCCTTGTTTTACCAGGGAGGACATGTTTCCTTCTCCATACCAGCGGGTAACAAATGCCTAATCTTGATCATTATGTCAGGATTGAGATTTGCTTGGTTGAAGACTCTCACTACCTTGTACAGTTCTTTTTCTTTTTGAAGCATCTGGAAAGCTGGCAACTATTCTCACCTGAGGTCGTGTAACAGCCGGTTGCATCTATAAAAAAATGAAAGCTGTGTTTTAAAGACTCTAGAGTTTCATTAAAATTTCATGATTTCGTTGCATTTCCTCTCAGTTCTGCTTGTATGTAGCATTAAGAGAATGAGGAACTAAGCACGAAGTCTTCTAGCAGGATTCTTAAAACACCTGAATCAGACCCAGCAACAATTACAGATATCCCGTTTTTAATTTCTCCATTACTGTTCTCCATATACAACTTTTATTTGTTCCTTCGAAAACCTTTTTGCATCATTTAAAGCAGTCTAGTATTGATATTCAAGTTTTACAGCAATCAATTGGGAAAATATTTTTAGTGAAAGAGCGGAGCCTAGTGAAATTTACGCAACTCTGTTTGTAAGACTTAGTGAGCAAAAAGGACGCTAATTAAATGCATAGTGATGCAATGCTTTAAGTGTTAACACACAGGAGACTTTGATTAAATAATATATCCGTAAGAACCCAACTCTTTGGACATCTCTTCATACTAAAATGTTATCTGAGTGATTCGTGATTTTTGCACTTGGTAATACATATTTCCTTGAAAACAGTCTGAAGTATAGACCTAAGCACATATCTATGTGTTTCGACTTTCGTCTTGCCAGTGTTAACTGCTATTAGCTGAAATGTGCATGGAATATACTCTAGGCAGTTTGCCATGATATTGCGCAATATGCAGCGAACAGCTATGCGGAATTCTACAGACGACTTGGTGCTTCTATTTTAGTAAAGGAATTTACTTGGTGATCTAGGGTGCCTCGGGTCAAAGACCATGGACTGCTCGCAAACATACCAAACTAAATGACAATATGGTTCAGTGTTGGAGACGAGTACACACTGTCGAGTATCTTTCTTCTCTTGGAAGATACATTCGAGTCGGTGGACAGGACAAGCAAGCTCTATTCACGTCAGTGAGATAAGGTTGAGTTGAATATAATAAATGAGATTACAGAAATTATGCTTGTTGATCATTCCGTCTAAGATATGAAAGGTGTCGAAGAGGTAATAGAGTTTGTGCATTAGTCTGCTTTTGATCAGAAACTTACCATAAAATTACACACCGGTAAGAAAATGTTCAGAAGATTAAGAAATGCAAATCATCCAACAAGTTTCGACTTTCGTCTTGCCAGTGTTAACTGCTATTAGCTGAAATGTGCATGGAATATACTCTAGGCAGTTTGCCATGATTAAGAGTGTGCGACTATGGAAGTCTGTAGTGAAAGATGAACCGTGCGAGCTAGAGAGATTTAAGGTTCCATAGCTGAAAAGTTAGACAGAGAGATACGTAGAATCATCAATATAGCTTCTTGATAAAATGAGTTATTGCAAAAAACGCCACGAAATTTTTTTAGACGCAAGTTTAATTTTCAGGTTAGTCGAAAGTTTATCGCAGTCCCTTTTACTTTCTGTGGACAACGAGACTAAGCTTTAGAACACTAACTATTCCCAAGAAGATAAATTCATGGTGTCTGGTCCAAGATGTGGGAACAGACTAGGAAGTTTTATATCTTTCAGGTGTGCTTACTAAAGTCTCCCAATGTAACACACATACAAAATAAAAATCTTTCAATTAATAATTTGGTGATGTCTCTTTCTACACCTGTTCTAACAGGCCTGTATAACTTCTGTGGATCGCGAATCAGTGCTTTACACCGCTAGCATTAGTAATTCATCGGCAGGACCTGTCTTACAGGCCAAGAGAAGCGGGCATGGTTTTACAAACTAATCAAATATGAAATTACCAAAGGATATACTACTAGAGTTTGAGACCAATAAAATGCATGTGAAACCTCTACAAGCTTACGACTAGAAGTGTAATATAACTGTTACGGAGAGTTGGTAAGCTTTGTGGGCTTCGGTCTGGAAAGCAGCTTGGTACAGTCGCCAAGAAACAAAGTACTAAGCAGTAAGCATTGATTATCCTTATGTCGTATAAAACCTAGGGCAATAAATTGAAACAAACTGGGATCGACGTGTAGTAGAACTTTCATTCTTGTGACCCCATCTAGGATAAAAACGTACATATAGGGTTTGTATGTATAGAAAATCCAAACATGGTTCTTTATTAAGATTGTTAAACTGATTGCTTGTAGGAGAGTGAAAACTAAACGGTAGTTACACAATCTCAAGTGTCCTTTCAGATTGCAGGATCCTTTGAGTCAATCATTAGCTGTTGAACATCTTAACATGTAAACAAGGAAACAAAAACTTTTGTTATAATCATACGATTAAAAAATACTTGTAGCACGCGAATTCGGTATCTAAATGAATTAATTTAGCTCGATAAATAAATGTTTATTTTTCTCTTCGGGTACCAAAGCCGCTCGTGTTAAAAGATTAAAAAATACGTAATCATATAAACAAACCACCTTCAAGTTTTTTACCTTGTCTTTATACCTTCATTTAAAGATACATCAATATCGTTTTCATTTCCACTTTTTTAAGTCTATAACGTGGGGACGTTATTACAAAATAATAATCATAACTGATTGGATCAACAATTAAGCCGTTGTCAATGACATATTGGTATTAGATTCATTGTTGTTCGTCATCGTCTTTATCAGAAATTCTTCCGATCAGCCATTTGTAAGTGAACTCTCTTGACAGAATTCACAAAACCTTGAATACTTCTTATCGGCTCCTTTGCACTAACATGCGGCTCGTTCACAATCCTATCTTAGAGTCACTTTTTATCTTCAGGTACGTAAGCTTCTCCAGGTGGAGCTGATGGTGGCTGTGTGGCTGCTGGAATTCGCATACACTAACCTCATTCGATTGGGTTCACGCTTAGACCTTTTCTCTCCTGGACTTACAGGTACTTCCGAATTGAATGCTGCCACCTTCCGTGGTAGTAAGGGGAAAAAAGGTAATTTTGAATCTTTGCAACTCTTCCTTGTAATAGCTGATACGGCTTATAGCAGGGAGGACATATTTCCTTCTCCGTACAGGCGGATAAGAAATGTCTAATCATGACCATTTTGTCAGGATTGAGATTTAGTTGGTTCTGACTGATTAGATTGCATAATTCCTTTTTTTTTTTTTTTTGTAGGATCTTGAAGGCTGCCAGCTATTCTTGTCTGAGATTAGTTGAAGTCATTTGACAGGCTGTTGTATCACGAAAACACAGAAAGAAGTCTTTTAATGACGCTAGAGTCTCTTTGTATTTAATGATATATAACATTTATTTCAGTTCAGCTTGTATGTGGCGTTATCAGAATCAGCAACTGGTCATGAAGTCTTCTAGCAAGATTTTTATAAGATCTTAATCAGACCCATCAACAGCTACAGATTTCCCGTTTGAAGTTTTTTCCATTATTGTTGTCCCTATACAACTACCTTTTAAGCCGTATCATTTTAATCGTTGCATCATTTTAAGCCGTCTTTAATTGATCTCCAAGACAATGCTGAATGGCCATCACTACTCAAGATCATTGGGATTTCGCTTCTAGACTTTGCTCGGCGACCTTTACGTGTGGTTATGAAGAGATTTACAACACTGAACTAATGACAAAATCTTGGATCTGCGATCTTATTCGACAATTTGTGGATTTTGAAATCAATATGACGTTTCCGTATTCAATATGACGTAATGATATCAATATGACAATTAATGTTTTCGGTTTGGCTGGAAGCTTATCATCTATGCAAAATTTGCACATCACTATACTCAGCAGAGGGAATCCTTGGTGGCAAATACGGTATCAGATGATTATAAAGAAAATAACAACTCAAGCATCTTTCACAATTCGCAGAAAAAGTGCTTAATTAGGCCACGATTATGTCTCTTCTCAATTTTTTTGGTGAGTAAATTTCTGGTAAGCTCTCGCTCAGTAGCAGATTAGTGCACCAACTTTATTTGCTTTCCACCCCTTTCATATCTGTGACGGAATGATCAACAAGAAGAATTTCTGTAATCTTATTCATTAAACTCAACACCACCTCATCACGCTGACGTAAATAGAGATGCGTGTACTGTCCATCGACTCAAAGGTATCTTCTCAAGAGCAGAAAGCTATTCCAAAAAATGTACTCGATTAATCGCCAGCAGCTGAGGCTTAAGAAGTGTATTCATTTTAACACTGAACCAGACTGTCATTTGGCCTGGTATGGTTGCGAACATATTCTTGCCCTTTGACCAGAGGCATCCTAGAACACGAAGGAAATTCCTTTACAAATTAAAAGCACTAAATCATCTGTAGAACTCGGCATAGTATTTCTCTGAATAAAAAGGAATATCATGGCTACTGCCTAGAGTATATTTCTTGCAGAGTCCAGCTGAGAGCCGTTAACACCGGCAAGAAGAAAATCGAAAAACATAGTTATCTGCTTAGAACTATACTTCAGAATGTTTTCAGAGAACATTGTATTACCATGTGCAGACATAAGGAAACAACAGATATCATTTTACTAGGAGGAGATATTCAGATATGTGTTGTTTTCTTGTTAAAACGATACCAAGCAGTTAGCATGCACTACAACCAACCAAACATCCTAATATTTGATAAGAAGCGTGGTGAGATTAGGATTTTTCAATTGCAACTCACACGCTGTAATAGACTAAATGGCAAAATATTTAAAATTTATCTAGAAGGCTGCCGGCTGTGGCTTTCTGCAGCAATAATGGTATTACTAATTGTAGATATCAAGATGCATTTTCAAAAAAAGATACTAAAGTAAATGTCGAGATCCGCCATGATACTTGCATTAGAACGAGTGCAATCAGATTGCATGAAGTACAACCGACGAGTGCGGGTGGGTCGAAATGGGAAAAGCACGGCAGCTGATATTGTCATTAGGACTTGCTAATTCGAAATATTCGAGTGACGAGCGTAACTCAGGACTTGCGAAACTAGAAATTAGCTGAGAAAAGAGGAATATCACGGTGAGCTCGTGTTATTGTTTTCGTAAAATTAGTAATGCGAAAGCGCGTTAAAGTGACGGACAAGTTGATTGGTCATTTGCTATAGGGCTGGCATCCCTGAGCTGTTGAAGCTTTTTGTAATATGCTTCGGCAATGTCAGAAATCACCTTAAAATGTGAACTTTAAAAACATTGACGTGGATGTCACTTGACTACATTGTAATAGTAATTCACCTTGTCTCAAAAGAGATATTAATCAGAGAAGAGAGGATTTCTAAGTGATGCGGTAAGTAAAGAAGTAATTTTCAGGATGGACGAGGATGTTCGATTTTTAATTAGTGGTTTAAAGGATCACAGGCGTGCCATCAATTCGAGGGTTCTCTTTCGAGGTGTCCGGTAAGGCTAAACGGCTTCGACGTTACTTCTTAAAATGCTGTGAAATTTATGTCAGCGGTGGACATCGGCAAGTATTCCTTAATTGCTGTTTGCTTACAGCTAACAAAGTCATTCAACACCAAATCGGAGGCCGCAGAATCTGTGTTGTGTACTTAGGTCTTAATAGCAAAACAGTAGTGCTTTTAGAGCTACTTAATTCACATTAAACAATAGTGTAGTATTTGAAAACCGTGGATTCACTTCTCGTTTTAATAAGGCGTGGGTATCACAGTCCTATAGCTTTGGGAACGTACAGCGGTTTGTTTTAAACTGGCCCTTGGGATTGAAACTAGTTATGAAACCATATATAAAACATAAGCATTAATTCATGAATGATAGTCAAGCTATTTCTATTTTCCGATTATAAGCAACTACAATACTATTTGAGAGTGCTTCCTGCTTAGGAAATCTACTTAGCACTTATAACGCCCTCACCTTTTTCTTGATCGTTAGCCTTATAGAAACTGTTTAATCCAAAAAGTTTTTACGGATAATTTTTTGAACAAAGTCTCCTGTGTGCTAACACTTACTATTATCATATATGCGATTAGTTAACGTCCTTGCAGCTCACTAGGGCTTACATAGAGAGTTGTGTAGCCTTCTCTAGGTTCCAATCTATCATTAATAGTATTTTCCCGATTGAATTCTGTAAAACTTTCTATGGAACCCATTATATTCTAACCTCCGAAACTGCCTTATTATGGGAATGAGACTGGTGATCAGGATCGATGAGACAAATAAAGAAACGATTTTAAGTTCTTTTGCGATCTTCTCTTACACGGTAGGTGGAAAATATTTACGGTATAGTCAATCCCGCGTTCGCTACTAACTTAGTAACACATGTCATCACAAAGCAACCATACTGTGGGCTAATCAAATAATTTTTTCATAGAAGGTCACTGTAAGCTTTAAATAGTAACCAAGTGCCACAAATTTCATAGAGCAGAAAAATCATTCATTTCAGAAGTCTCTTGATGTAAATTCTTCATATGTAAGTTCTTGAATGAAAGGTAATCTGATATCACGGTACCATTCTCTTGATGAGAATATGGTTTCATATTTCGTAATTCTCACATACTCCTCCCCTCTAATGCTATATACTCAAGTTCTTTGTGTGTCAATACTGTCTTCATCAGAAGATTTAATCAAGTCTTCGCTCGCGTCTCGCGTGCTGATTTCCTTTTCTCAAAAAACCTTTGGATAGCTATTCATCTTGCGAATGCTTCGCCAGAACTACTGTGGAATGGTGAGATACACACCTCACCTTTTGATATAAGAAGTGTAGGCCTTCTGTATTTCTTAAGTAAATAACATCAAGTATCTATAATATATATTCTACTCTTGTGCATAGAGTAAATAAGTGCCATTAAAATTGACAAAGAACATGTTATGATATTAGATCAGCTTTAATACTGGAAAGGTGTCAAATCGTACTTGCAACTTATGAAATTTCTGAACTGTCCAAAGTTGTACCTCCTTTAATAGGTTTTCACTTAAGTAATTTCTAGTCACAATTGGAGGCGTTATGTCAAGAATTTGTATCGTAGAACTTTGGGGTATCGTGTACGCTAAGACAACATTAGTGAAAATGCTGAATGGCCATTCATACTCAGGATCATTGAAAAGTCGCTCTAGACTTTGCTCTGCGACCTTTAAATGTGGTTATGAAGACATTTACAATCCTCTGAGGAGATGACAAAATCTAGGCCAGCGATCTTATTCAACAATGTCTGGATGAGGAAATCAATATGCACATTTACAAAAAAAAAAAAAAAAATGAAGCTTCATGAAAAAAAAAAAGCGATATCGAGGAAATCCGAAAATTAAGACAATGACCTATACCGAAGCGGTAAATCGTATTGCTATTTTCCAAAGGAACCGGATCGAACATGGTACTAGAAACATCATTTGTAGGCAATTAAATTAATGCTTCTCTTTTCTCAAGCACTTGGTCATCATTTCTATGCAAGATGACATCACTATATTAAGCGGATGGAAGCCTTGGAGGCAACAGCGGTATCAGAAGATTACAAGAATTTAACATTTCAAGGAACAATCAAAGTTCGCAGAAATAGAGTTTTTCCGGTGCGAAATAAAAATGATAATACGTTGAGCTAATGTCACCTTTCTTGTGTGATAATACCTCTTTGCGCAAGAATATTAATTCGACTGAGGTGAATATCGCACAGTCTTCAAATGATACACACAGTTTCGAAGGAGGAAAAAGTAGCTGTATATGGACAACAGTAATGGAAGAAACTATAAACGTTAAAACTGTAGATGTTGATGGGTCTGATTCAGGTCTTTTAAGGATCTTGCTAGAAGACTTCATGAGCATTTGCTAATTCTCTTCAGGCCACATACAAGCAGAACTAAAAGGATATGATACGAAATTATTAAATTTGAAGAAACTCTGGAGTCTTTAAAAGATTACTTTCGCTTTCTTCATGATGCAACAGGCTGAGTGAGACACGACCTCAGCTATACTGAAAAGAGAATAGTTCCAGCCTTCAAGATCCTTCAAAAAGAGAAAGAAGTTTACAAGTTAGTCAGAGCCTTCAACCAACCAAATCTCAACCCTGACTAAATGGTCATGATTAGACTTTTCTTATTAGCATTTATCGATAAGGAAACAAGTCCTGTTTGGTATAAGCCATATCATGTATAACAAGGAAATAGTTACGAAGCGTCAATATGTCCAATTTTCCTTCTACTAACACGGCAGCTGTGCAGCTTCCAAATAGGAAGTACCTCCAAATCCGAGCGAAATGGTCTAAGCATGAACCCAATAGAATGAGTTTAGGGTATGCGAATTCCAGGACCCACACAGCTACCATCCTCTCCAGCCGGATAGGCTTACTTACCTGTACATAAAAAGTGACTGCAAGATATGATTGTGAATAAGCCACATGTTAGTATAAAAGAGCCGATATGAAGTATTCAAGGTTTTGTGCATTCTGCCAAGAGAGTTCAGACCAACCAAACAGATAGTAATATTAGATAAGAAGCGTAGTGAGATTAGGATTTTTCATCGGCATCTGAAAAGCTGTAATAGGCTAGAATCTATTGAACATTACATTCATATGGCAAAAGATTTAAGATTATCTACAAGCTGCCGACTGTGGCTTTCTGAAGAACTGATGGTATTACTAATTGTAGATATCAAATTGCTATTAAATAAAAAGATAATATCAGTAGAAGTCCAGATCCGCCATGATACTTGCATTAGAAGGAGTGGAATCAGTTTGCATTCAGTACAACATACGAGATCAGGTGGAGTGAAATAGGAAAACTACAGTAGTACATATAGATCTTAAAACTATCAAGTTCGAATTTTTCCAGAATAAACCCAGTGACGTGTGGTACAAGAAGTCTTAAACTGAGAAAGAATGTATATCAGGTTCAGCTAAAAAGGTATAGTTTTCATAAAAACAAGTAATGAGAAAGCGCGTGTAGATGATAGACCAGTTGATGGGTCACTAGCAATAGGCCAGTCATCCCTGAGCTGGTGGAGCTTTTTGTAATGTTCATCTGCAAATTCAGAAATCACCTTAAATTGAGAACATTAGCATTAATGTCAATTGACTTCATTGTAATACTTTTCTACATTGTCTCAAAACACATATTTATCAGGTTGAAATCGAACTCTAAGTGATGCGGTCATTAAATAGATAATTTTGAAAATGGACGGTGATGTTCGATTTTTAACCATGGTTTAACCAAAGTCTCATGTGTGTTAACACTCGAAGCTATATGGATTTAATTAGCGTTCTTGCTGCTCACTAGGGCTTACATACAGCGTTGTATAGAATACACTAGGGTCCGGTAATCATTAACAATATTTTCCCAATTTTATCCTGTAAAACTTGCTATGTTACCCATTATATTCTGACCTCCGAAACAGCCTTACTTTTAGCCTGAGACCGGTGATCAGGATAGATGAGACAAATGAAGACTCTATTTTAAGTTCTTTTGAGATCTTCCCTTAAACGGTTAGGTGGAAAATATTTATGGTATAGTCTGCCCTGTGTTCGCTACCAACATTGTAAAACTGGTCATCAGAAAGCAAAAAAACTGTGGGCTAATGAAATAAACAGTTCATATGTGCTCACTATATGCTTACATAACTAACAAAGTGCCACACATTTCATGGAGCAGAAAAAGTCATTGTTTTCAGAAGTCTCTTGATGAAAATACTCCATATCCAAGTTCTTGAAAGAAAAAGTAATATGATATCACGGTAGCATTGTCTTGATAAGAATATCGAATCACATTTCGTAATTCTGACATCTTCCTCTCTAATGCTAGGTTTGTCAATGCTGCCTTATTCGGAAGATTTAATCAAGTCTTCACTGGCGTCTCGCGTGTCAATTATCTTTTCTCAAACATCCTTTGGATAGCTATTCATCTTGTGAAGCCATTGCCACAACGATTGTAGAATTTGAGATACACACCTCTGCTTTTGATATAAGCAGTGTAGTTCCTTTGTATCTCATCAATAATTCAATATCAAGTACCTATACTATATATTCTACTCTTATGTATAAAGTAAATAAGTGCAAGAAAAGTGGAAAGAGCTAATGTGTTATTACATTAGGTTATCGATTATACTGAAATGTGTTCAAATCGTAGCTGCAGATGAGGAAACTTCTGAACTGTCCAAAGTTGTACCGCCCTTAGGAGGTTTCCACTTAAGTAATTTCTAGGACGATTCGATACATTATGTCAGGAAATGGTATAGAGGTACTTTGGGGTATCCTGTACGCGAAAAAACATTAGTGAAATGCTGAATCGCCATGACTACTCAAGATCGTCGAAAACTCATGAATATAGTTTGCTCGGCGACCTCTACGTGTGGTTATGAAGACATTTACAACCCTCAGTGGAGATGACAAAATCTAGGATCTGGGATCTTTTTCAAAAATATCTGGATGAGGAAATCAATCAGCGACATTTATTATAAAATGAAGCTGCAAAAAAAAAAAAAAAAAAAAAATTTTGAGGAAATCTCAAAAATTAAGACGATGACCTATACCGAAGCGGTAAACTTTGGCTGCAGTATACAGAGAAAGTCAGAATCGTATTGCTATTCATCCAAAGCAAGTAGATCGAACAGGGGACTACAAACATCATTTGTAGGCAATTAAATTAGTTCCTGTTTTCGCACGCAGCTGGTCTTTTCTACGCAAAATTTGCACATCACTACACTCATCATATAGAAGCATTGGAGGCAACTACGGTATCACAATATTACAAGAAATTAACAACACAAGGAACCTTCACAATTCGCAGAAAAAGAGGCCTTCGGAGCGAAGTCCAAATGATATAATTATCGAACAGTGCTTAATGAAAGCCACGAAATCTTCTGCGGGATAAACTCAACGTCAGACACTACGTTAGCAAGACTAATCCTTGAACCCTAAATACTGTTACGATAGGAGAAGTTCTACAAGACTTTTGTGAGAAACAGCTTGTCATCTGAGCGGCACGTTGAGCTGATGCCTCCTTCCTGATGTGATAATTTCTTAATTCGTAAGAATATCAATTCGACTGCGGTGAATATGTCAGGGTCTCTGTTCCATTGTGTTTCAAAACCCGCACGTAGGAGGAGGGGTCCATCTATACGCAATGTTGTAGACTAAAAATGGTATGTGATATCTGCGTTAAGTACGTATATAAATTATGTTAAGCAGCATTTTCACCTTATATTTTATGGATAACAATTTTATTCGCCTGTTCACCTCTTTGTATAAGCCACATCAGGTATAAGAAGGAACTCGTTACAAAGCTTCAATATGGACACTTTTCCCCCTACTAACACGGCAGCTGTGCAGCATTCAATTCGGAAGTACCAGCAAGTCCAAGAGAGAAATGATCTAGGTATGTAGCCAACGAATGAGGTGAGTGTATGCGAAATCCAGGACCCACAGAACTATCCTGGATCATCAGCTCCAGCCGGATAAGCTTACTTACCTGTAAGTAAAAAGTGACTGCAAGATAGGATTGTGAACAATCCAAACGTTAGTGTAAAAGAGCCGATATGAAGTATTCAAGGTTTCGTGCATTCTGCCAAAGGAGTTCATGTACAGTCAGCGACAGTAGAAACTGGAGGTTGGATACATAAGAAATGATAGCTTTTTCCAGTAGCAGAATAGTTTCACTCGATGTCTGATAGTTGGACAACCAACATGACACCAAACACGTGCCCGAAAACATAACATGCCAAGATATTCCTTCATTTGGAGGAAAAAGTATTGCTATCAGAGAGCATCACTTAGAGAAACAACCACGAGATAAATCTGCAGAAAATCCATTTACTTTAAGATCAAAGAGATAGGGATTAATGCAAAGGAAACGAAAAGAATAATACGCATCATGCAGAGACCGAAAAAGTATGGAAAGCTAAACAAAATAAGAAAAGAAGGAAAGAGGGAAAGGAAAGAGCAAAAGACATGGGACTAAATTAAATTTTAACATTTAAGGATAAACAGTGTCCGTCTTTCCTCCTGCCCCCAGTATCCGTCCTGGTTTTTCTCCCTTCATAGGATAAATCTCATTCAGCATCAAATGCGAACATCATTTATACTGTTTAAATCTTTGAAAAAAAGTAACTCCATCCAGGCCGAGACTCGAACCCCGGACCCTTAGCATAACAGTCAGATGCTGTAACCACTTACCTACACACGCTATAGCAAATGTTATTATAAACCAGCCATTACCGGCGCTATCAAACGTCTTAAACCAGCCATTGTCGGGAGTTACCCCACTTAGACTTGAAGTTTGAATTTTATTTACGGCCTTTAGCTATCTACGGCAACAGGCCCCATGTTTTCATTAAAAGCATTTGTTCTGTAGATTAAAATCAAGAATAACTTAATCTATACTCTTACTCACTGTTGTCAATATATATATATATATATATATATATATATATATATATATATATATATATATATATATATACAGAGAGAGAGAGAGAATTGTAGGTATATAAAAATCGGATTAATGGGGGTTAAAAGAGTGATTTCGTAATTGCGAAATGGGTGATCGCATCACTACTGACATCTGGTAGCGGTGTTACGTAATACACCCATTAGAAATAACGCTTCGAAACGACAAATTGCATGTTGTGCCGTGGATAAGTCAGTAAAGGGTCTGCTTATTGAATAGGCAACTCGAGTTCGAGTCTTGAGTACACCAATATTTTTTCCTTCAAAATACATTTCTATATTTTTTATATATGTTATTAATAATTGCTTTCCTGCATTTTTTGTAAATTATCTTAAATTAGTGAAGGTTCAGTAAAATCAAGAAGGTTAAAATACATATATATGATTGTTTTATCCGTATGTACAGTCCAGAGATGGAGCGGGTCGGGGGGCCGCGGGTCAACAGAACGTGACCCACTGCAAACCCCCACTGTAACTTAACAATGTATTACGACCCACAGACTCATTCTGCTCAGTGCATTGTAGACAGCTTCTGAACACTGGTAAATTTGTCTACTTTCAAGGCATCCTTTTTCTTTTCATTTGTTTCTATTGACAAAAGAACTTCAGGCAATTTTAGATATTGATATTTGCAACTGTAATAATTGCAATAGGACTTATTTGAGACGCAGCCTGTGATTTCTTAGAGGAGCTAACTACTGGGAAAAATGTTTCAATCATGTGTAATATATGAATTATTATATAAAAAATTGAATGTAACTATGTGTGCATGATCATCATATCCAAATTGCAAAGTCAAATGAAATGATTTTTGGTATATACTTAAGCCTCAATCTCAACTAGGAAGTTATCATAAATTCGGGATCGATTTCATTATATTACATATTCTAAGAGGGTCCGAATTTTTGCGAAAAATTTAGTATCTCACAAGCCGTTCAAGTTGGAGAGCTGATATTCAGTATATTAATTCTTTATCTAATATAAATAAAATAAAGAGTTTGTTTGTGTGTTTGTCTGTCTGTCTGTCTGTGTGCGGCCTGGAAACCAGACGAGTGGACCGAGAGTTACCAAAATTTGGTCAGGGGTACCTAGCCCATGCCCCAGATCAAGACGAAGTCGTTTTTTTTTTAATTTCGAACCAGGGGGTCTCAGGGGGCTTTTACCGGAACCGGCTTGGGAACCAGACAAATAGACCGAGAGTTACCAAATTTTAGTCACAAATACCTTGGTTCACGCTCCAGATCAGAGTTAAACGTTTTTCTCAAAATTCGAACCAGGGGTCTCAGGGGGGCGTTTATCGGGACATGTAAAAGTAGTAGAAAATTTCCGATATTAGTGTCGAATTAATAGTTCTCGCGGTCGCTGAAATCAATGGTGAAACTCTGATCACCTTAACTTCCAAATTCACCTTATTCGAGCCGGGAGTCAGCGGGGAGGGGGGGATACCGAAAAATTTAAAAGTAATCTCAAGTAACCGATATTAGTGTCCTATCCATAGTTTTCGCGGTCATTGAGATCAATGGTGACACTTTCATTAGCGAAGATTTGCAAATTCAGCTACAATTGTATGCAAGCCGGGAGTCAGCGGGGAATACTGAGAAATGTAAAAATAATCCAAAATGACCGATTTTAGCGTCAGGTTCATAATTTTCGCAGTCGGTGAGATCAATGCTGACACTTTCATTAGCGATGATTTGCAAATTCAACTACCATTGTATGCGGGCCGGGAGTGAGCGGGGAGGGAGGGGACACGAAATGCCGAGACATGTAAAAATAATCCAGAATGACCGATATTAGAGTCAAATCCATAGTTTTCGCGGCCGCTGAGATCAATGGTGACACTTCCATTAGCGATGATTTGCAAATTCAGCTATATATGTATGCGGGCCGGAAGTCAGAGGGGGAATACTCAGGCATGTAAAAATAATCCAGAATGACCGATATTAGCGTCAATTCCATAATTTTCGCAGTCGGTGAGATCAATGGTGAGACTTTCATTAGCGATGACTTGCAAATTCAGCTACAATTGTATGCGGCCGGGAGTCAGCGGGGAGGGGGGATACCGAGACATTTTAAAGTAATCCAAAATGATCGATATTAGTGTCACATCCAAAGTTTTCGCGGTCGCCGAAATGAATAGTAATACTTCCACAAACGTTGACTTCCAAGTACTGGCCCCATGCGAAGAACGGGTATATTCAGCTGGTATATATTTATATACTTCTTTAGTTCTTTAATACCAATTATGTATGTACTTTGCCAGTACATGTCCCATAGCGTTAGTTTTTGTTGGAATATTTTATTCCCCCCACTCAGACCATGTTAACAAAATCGTAGTCGTAATTATTCGTACTAACTAACAAGAAGTAACTATAAAGTTATGTAGCTTCCTGTGTATTTATATAAAGTTATAAAGTTATCCTTTATATATAACCTTATATATAAATAGAAACCTTATATATAAAGTTTCCTCTTCTGGGGGGCGAACGCCCCGATCCCTCCTGGATCCGCCCCTGATTCTCCCTAGGTATTTGTTAAGAAAACCTTTCAAACAGTGATGATTTCAGGGCATTACCTGTTCGAGAATTTGAGACCTTGTCGACATAAATTTCCCCCTTCGTGGCCATATTTTCGATCATGCTCAAAGTGGACTAATAATGTTTTATCAGTTTCCTCTCATTCATATCTTGACCATTACCCGGGGAGAATCTTCTGAAATTATCAATGCTTATAATTAGTTTCTTATTACAAATCAAAGGATAATAATGAAATATTGAACATACTTAATATTTTGTTTTCAGCTTTGGATTTTAGATCTGCAATTCATATAATGTTCCTTTCTAATCGAATTTGAGAGAAAAGTAGTTGCCAAAGATTTATTCAAAGAAATGTTCTCAGTCCTCTGATGAAAATATGAACACACTTTTAAGAAAGAAAAAAAAACAAATTGAATAATACCTACAGGGTTTGAACACATACACTTATGATTGATAGACTATTCACCCAAACCGCTCCACCAGTTCGTACGTTTTCACTGAGCTTCTTTAGACTTTTGTGTAAAGTAGTTTCCTGCTCCACATTTTTTTTTGTTTATTTCGATACGACTATAAGTTTGTGGTGAATATTTGGGCGTTACAGGTGTTGCAATGCATAAAAATCTTTTTCGTATAAACTACATTCAATTTTACGTCCTAATAACTTATATATAGCAGGTTGAATCTGTGAAATGATTGGGGTTGGAGTGATCGTAAATGTTTTCATAGTTAGGAGCCTGGATATGAAAACCCGCTTAACGTGGGGATTTACTTTTGTGAATTTTTGTACATTTATTTATACACATCTATGGAAAATTTGATTTCTATAGTTATTTCATGATTCTAGTTATTTATATGTTTGTTTATGAATGTATTTAGTACTTGGACTTTTAAGACTATAGATTACGTTTTGGCGTTTAGACTTGGGACTTCTTGTTTGTATTTAGGTAGTTTATTTTGGGAATTTTTAGTTTTGGGGATTTTTATTTTGTAGTTAGAATATTATTATTACTTGGGTATAGATAATTAAATTATTAATTTTTGTTTTGACAGATGACTATTGTACTTTTACATTCATAATTAGGAAAAAATATACGTTGCATTTGTTTGTAAATATACTGCTGGATGTGTGTAACGATTTCATTGAAGTTAAAAAGGTGAGGAAATCGGCAGTCAATTTAAAGTATAAATAGCACTACTCATGTGATAGTGGATAGAATTGGAACACGTGCGCTAGGCTGTGATTTGTCCGTAGCCGTCCGTATGTTCATAATTACGACTACGATAGAGAAGTGGACAGTCAAATTCTCAAGGTTCAGTATCTGACCCTGGGTCTTCATTTTAGTTTTCTACAAGTTATACATAGTCAGAAGTGAAAACATGGAAATGTATACAAATTCATGAGTATTATTTATCAAATATCGGCGAAATGTTTTCTGTAACAATTTCATTCCGAAACTGGAAGAGAAACGTGAAAGGCAAGAATCTGTATGTTATTACGGGAAGTTAAGTTTTGTATGAAATTTTGTGATAACAACGCTCAAGTTATTGCTATATGGATAGTAGAGTTATATAGCAATTTCTTCCAATATCTCAAGATTTATTCTATATTCTGTGATTGATCCAAAAATATGTTGAAGTTTATTAGTGGCAAATGCTATTCTGCTTTTCATGAATTTTGTGAATACGGCTATAGTGTATGTATTAGTCAAATTCTTGTGAGTATTGAGTATAAATGAATTGTGTTTAAAGTTGTTTCGAAGGTTCTTTATTAGCTTGTTTTGGAACAAAACCATATATTTATTGTATAAAGTGTAATATTCGCTGTGAAAGATGTTGTATTGATATGCGAAAAATATTGGTAAATGTTAACTTTCCTAATTGAATACTCTTTTATCTCAAAGTTATCCTATTAAGTTGATTGAAGATTATTGAAGTTTATCAAATAAAATAACTTTAATAGAATATTGAATATATTTGTGCTGATAATCAATGAATACACAATTATTAATTTTTTATATTTGTTGTAGGATCTATTTTGGAGTGATGAAATTGTTTATAAAATTATTTAAGTCAAATTTTATGTCCTGTTTCCTTAATGAAATTTACATATTATTATTAATACGAACTTTATGTATTATTTCATTGCATAATTCAAATAGCCTATTGAGCGATTTACTCAATTGATAGTATTAATGCTTCTGTTTCAGCTTATTTATTACACACACACACACACACACACACACACAAACACACACACATATATATATATATATATATATATATATATATATATATATATATATATATATATATATATATATATTTCTTTAGTTATTTAAAACCAATTGTTTATGTACTTTACCAGTACTTGTCCCATAGCGTTAGTTTTTGTGGAAATATTTTATCTTCTACTCAGGCTACATTACAAATCACAAATTCAGTTTTCCACAAAAACAGTATTGTTTTATTTTAATAATTACGAAAGATGGAAAGATTGGTCATTCATTCTACGTGCACAATTGTGTGGGTCAGGGCTGAATGGGCTAGTCCTTTTCCTATAGGTGCCGTGAGAATGCTTTCTTCAGGGAAGGTTTTTAAACTAGCTATTTTATAAACTGACAATAGAAATTGAAATAATACATAATCATCTTGTCCATCACAAATAGGGATTTGTTTATATAAATTACTAAAGCTGTCTGAAGCAATGTCTACACTTACTTTATCTAAATTAGTATTAAAAGACATAAATGAATTCTCTACACGTGAATCACCAGACACCAGTCCCGATAAACGCCCCCTGAGACCCCCTGGTTCGAATTTTGAGAAAAACGTTTAACTCTGATCTGGAGCGTGAACCAAGGTATTTGTGACTAAAATTTGGTAACTCTCGGTCTATTTGTCTGGTTCCCAAGCCGGTTCCGGTAAAAGCCCCCTGAGACCCCCTGGTTCGAAATTTAAAAAAACGACTTCGTCTTCATCTGGGGCCTGGGCTAGGTACCCCTGACCAAAATTTGGTAACTCTCGGTCCACTCGTCTGGTTCCCAGGCCGCACACGGACAGACAGACAGACAAACACACAAACAAACTCTTTATTTTATTTATATTAGATAAAGAATTAATATACTGAATATCAGCTCTCCAACTTGAACGGCTTGTGAGATACTAAATTTTTCGCAAAAATTCGGACCCTCTTAGAATATGTAATATAATGAAATCGATACCGAATTTATGATAACTTCCTAGTTGAGATTGAGGCTTAAGTATATACCAAAAATCATTTCATTTGACTTTGCAATTTGGATATGATGATCATGCACACATAGTTACATTCAATTTTTTATATAATAATTCATATATTACACATGATTGAAACATTTTTCCCAGTAGTTAGCTCCTCTAAGAAATCACAGGCTGCGTCTCAAATAAGTCCTATTGCTATTATTACAGTTGCAAATATCAATATCTAAAATTGCCTGAAGTTCTTTTGTCAATAGAAACAAATGAAAAGAAAAAGGATGCCTTGAAAGTAGACAAATTCACCAGTGTTCAGTAGCTGTCTACAATGCACTGAGCAGAATGAGTCTGTGGGTCGTAATACTTTGTTAAGTCACAGTGGGGGGTTGCAGTGGGTCACGTTCTGTTGACCCGCGGCCCCCCGACCCGCTCCATCTCTGGACTGTACATACGGATAAAACAATCATATATATGTATTTTAACCTTCTTGATTTTACTGAACCTTCACTAATTTAAGATAATTTACAAAAAATGCAGGAAAGCAATTATTAATAACATATATAAAAAATATAGAAATGTATTTTGAAGGAAAAAAATATTGGTGTACTCAAGACTCGAACTCGAGTTGCCTATTCAATAAGCAGACCCTTTACCGACTTATCCACGGCACAACATGCAATTTGTCGTTTCGAAGCGTTATTTCTAATGGGTGTATTACGTAACACCGCTACCAGATGTCAGTAGTGATGCGATCACCCATTTCGCAGTTACGAAATCACTCTTTTAACCCCCATTAATCCGATTTTTATATACCTACAATTCTCTCTCTCTCTCTGTATATATATATATATATATATATATATATATATATATATATATTGACAACAGTGAGTAAGAGTATAGATTAAGTTATTCTTGATTTTAATCTACAGAACAAATGCTTTTAATGAAAACATGGGGCCTGTTGCCGTAG
The DNA here is from genome assembly GCF_964235325.1 of Thermobia domestica. Classification (NCBI taxonomy): domain Eukaryota; kingdom Metazoa; phylum Arthropoda; class Insecta; order Zygentoma; family Lepismatidae; genus Thermobia; species Thermobia domestica. The sequence continues at coordinate 172,323,941 of NC_137460.1, forward strand.
ATAGCTAAAGGCCGTAAATAAAATTCAAACTTCAAGTGTAAGTGGGGTAACTCCCGACAATGGCTGATTTAAGACGTTTGATAGCGCGGGTAACGGCTGGTTTATAATCACACTTGGTTAGGGATGGGCACGAGCAAGTTCGAGAGAGTTTTTTTTTTGAAACTTGATTCGACTCGAAACAGACATCTTTTAGCTCGACTCGAAAACTCGACTCGAAAAATTTCTTCCAACTCGAGTCGAATTTGGATCGAGTTTCGAGTCGAGTTGAGCCAAGTCGAGCCAAATCTTGTGTGTAGTTTCAAGTTCGTTTTTCACTTATTCTGCATAAACAATATAATTATTATCAATGTTGCTACTTCCACTACAACTTATTATTATTATTATTATTATTATTATTATTATTATTATTATTATTATTATTATTATTATTATTATTATTATTATTATTAAATTCTGTAATTAAGCTTGAAAGATAGGCGGTTTGCGTCTGAATACTAAAACTAGTTGACTGCCGATTTCGGTAGTCGTGAAATCTAGGAAACAAGGACATCGTTCACGAGGTTCTGGGTTTGAGTTCCAGAGGAGCAAGTGTTCGTGCTTGGGCCAAAATTTGTTAAAAGTTATAGCGTGCCAGGCAAATATGTTTAAAACTGTTCTGCCTGGGTCTACGGTTGTCAACGACTTGTGCGGCTTGGCTCACAGCTTATTCCATATCGAACCGAACCGAGAAGTAGGGATGCGCACGAGTCGAGACACAATTTTAAAATTCGAGTCGAACCGAGACTGCTAGTAAAAATCTTGATTCGACTCGAATGTCTCAAAACTCTTCACATATTTTTAAAAATAGTTTTGAAGAAACTAATTACTCAGAAACAGTTATATATATATGTATGTATATGTATATTATTATTATTATTATTATACAGGTGCGGATCCAAGGGGAGCTACAGCCCTCTTGACACTCAGGTATACACTGGATAAAATAAGCTTCAATCCTGCTTTACACTGAATAAAGCGGCAAACTGTGATTTAGTCGCTCCCTTGATCATATCCTAGATCCGGGGCTTTAAGGGTTCATAGCTGTAAAACTATGGGATCTATCGTTAGGGATGCGCACGAGACGAGTCGAGACAGAATTTTCCTGACAAATTTCGAGTCGAGACACAGCTCTTGCAATAAAAAAGAATACATTTTTCGAGTCGAGACAGCACATTTTCGAGACGAGAAAGCCTCAAATCTTCTCTCGTGCGCATCCCTACCTATCGTAGTCGGGTTAAGACTTCACTTAGAAACTAATATGTGCGCTATCCAAATATACAATGTTTCAGAATCTAAATTACACATGCGACAATTTTTAGAGAGGAACTTTGACTATGTGCATATAATTTGAAGTACTCACCAAATACCTGTATAAAAATTGTTGCAGAAGTATGGCAGAATTCTGAAACATGGATATTTGGATAGCTCACGTACTAGTTCCTAAATAAGGTCTTTACCCTACTACGGTACGTCGCCTAGTTTTGGAGCTATGGAACTTTAAAGTTCATTTCTTCATATTTTTGGCAGCCTATAACCCCGAAATTAAGCATTTGTGCGCCCAGGTTTGTTATTACCTTTTGTCTTATCTTGGTGTCAGGAACAGTATTTCTTCCAGATATGTTTTTGGGTCACTGCCCCCCTCCCGGAGGTCTGAGAGTGCCCCCCGGAGGAGACCAAAATATTACGTCTATAATACAATAATAAATAGAATAGTACCAGCAGTGCCCCTTCCCCCACCCTGAACAATTTTTTCTGAAAGAACAACTGGTCAGGAATCTCGCATCGCAGTTTGCAGTGCAAATGGGAATGCAATGAAGTGCAAACATGGAAATGCAACATTGCATTTACATGTTTGCACTGCAAATTGAAAAATGTATTGCAAATTGCGATACATCTTTGTGTCTTAAATTACTACGTAAGCTAAAATAAGGAGCAAGTTAAAAATATATTACTATTATTTCAAGAAACTTCCCCCGACTTGAAGGGTCGGTTATTGCAAGAAAAAATGCCTCGACTTTGGATTACAATAGTTTTCCACTTTTGTCTTTCCTTCTCTTTGTCAGTTTATTGTTACTGGGTCATTCTTCAGATCTTCTCAGGTTTTGGGTGATTATCCTTGTTTCTGAGCGTGTAATAATAAAAAAAAATGTTCCTTGAAGAAAAGGTGCATTGGTATCAGATTGGACCTAGCCGATATATGGTATATATAGCATGATTGTGGCTTGGTTAGTAAAACGCAGAAGTGCGTACAGTAGATCAGTAAAACAGTAACGGTATTATTCAATGCCAAAAAGACAGTATACGAAATTACACTCATCTTTGTCTGTCTTTTCTTTTTGCTTTTCATTTGAAGTACTGATATACCTGATACCCATTTACGTTCCTTGTTAAAAACAACATATGTTTTAGCAAGATTTCTTCTTGGGAGACGCCGCGAACCTCAAAAAACATCCCGAACAAATGGACTCTGTCTTTCTGTGTGTGTTTGAACCAATGAGTTGTTTTTCCTAAACCTAATTGTTGAATTTGCCGCTGTGGTAAAACAATTTCGCTCAATTTGACAAATAATATAATAAAATATAATACTTATCCAGCAATGAGCGTGGATTGCAAGGAAAAACAGTGAACCCTAAAGTACCCCTGTAGCAGGGGCGGATCCAGAACGGACTTCTGGGGGTGGGGGTGGATTGTAATACTACTACTTAGCTCGTTTTAAGAGCTCCAAATTTTGGGATGGGTTTTATTTACATATAAAATAAGAAAGCTTCCTCTTCCGTGGGAGGGGAGCGATTGCCCCGATCGCTCCCTGGATCCGTGTCTGCCCTATAGCCTCTCCCCGAAATTAAATACATTGATCTATTCTGTCCAATTCGTAGTCATTTTCGCTTCCATGTTATTGGTGACAGAGCTCTTGTTCTTTGTATCTCTGTACTCAAGAAAATAATAATAATAATAATAATAATAATAATAATAATAATAATAATAATAATAATAATAATAATAATAATAATAATAATAATAAAGCATCTGAATAATAAAGATATTTTTCACCCTTCTTTAAACTTTCTGTGTATTTCTCTGAATCTGGATATGTTGTTTTATAGTGTATAATGCAAAAAGGCTTTAAACAGCAATCTGGCAAAAAGTATTTGTGTAAAAGACACAAACGTCTTATCAAGTTGTTCTACAAACAACTAAACAGCTGAAATTGTTTCTGTTTGCCTTTAAACACAATGTTACGATTTACAAGGCACAGACAAAAGTAGAGAGCAACATGATATTCGCCTAAGGGCAACTTCGTCGCTAAACTGAAGACTAGCACTCTGTCAATATATTGCATAGCTATCAATAAGTCAGACTCACAGGTTCTTTCCAAACGTTTTGTATAACAGGTTAATCAAACTTCGTTGTTGTAGGTAAGGGATGAGACTCTGAAAGGCCGATGTGTTGGAGGTCAGAGCCGTAGCTAGAAATTTCGTTGCCCGGGGCAAAGTAGAATTCGGCGTCCCCCGATACTCACCTTACCAAGATTTGACTTTACTTTATGTGCTTTTATTTTTAACATATAAGAGAAACACCTTTTTGTTGTTATGCTACGCTGTTTTTTTTTTTTTTTTTTACCAAGCCGCTTAGACAGCCAAAAGCGATCGTTATGTATTCTTTAACAAATAAGAGTCACTCTCAAGAGGCGTATTTTAGACCTGCTGCTAAACTTGCCAAACTACCTTGTATACAAATCCATTTGGAGAATAATTATGAAAAAAGCATGGAGTCGATTCTCCTACGTCAGGACGACCATGTTAGACATGGAGTTGCTGGACGCGAGTGGTAGCGTTGGAAAGGTCCGGGTCCCCTGAGTCGAGTCGAGTTCTCGAGTCGAGCTAAAAGAAGTCTGTTTCGAGTCGAATCAAGTTTAAAAAAAAAACTCGCTCGAACTCGCTCGTGCCCATCCCTAACCACTGCCCCTGAGTGCAGTAGTAATGTCAAAAGTCTGGCCCAGGCCACGAAGCTCAAGGAATGGGGTCCTGACGTTGTGGGTTCGGGTCCCTTCTATTCACCTATTAAGGGATCTTCTACCTCTTCGCTTATGTTTCTAAGTTCCCATTTGAAAACATGTAAATTTTAATATGGTAATTTCTAACAAAGTATTGCAGGTAATGACTTGAAATGTTTAATACAAATACACTAGACCCATATAAATCCAACCACGGTTTCCAATTTACGTTACATGCGTTAGATTAATTGCAATATATTCTTCAGTAAGTTTGGCAACAGAGAATAAAAAGTATGCTGCAGAGGGGAGAGGGCTGACCATCTGTTCTAGCTGCTTTTAATGTGATTCTCACTTCTCAGTGGTTAGAATGGTCTGGACTGGAAGAGCCCAAAACCACTTCTTTCTTCCTTTCACGGTTTGTTTGTTTCTTCCACCCCCTGCAGTCACAAGAAGACAACTTGTTTCGGAAATCATTTTGAATTAGTAGCAAAAAGCAAAACTGAATGACACCACGGACGGATTAAAGGGAGGGGCGGTCACTCCCTCCGAGAACATTTGAATACTTTGAGTAATCGGAGTAAGAAACTAGAAATTGCGTAATCTAATAAGAAAAGTTTCTTGAAGTATACAGATCAAGACGCATTTCAAGTGTCACAGCATTGTACTCTCCTCCCCTCCCCTCCCAATTCCCTTCTGAAGAAGTTCTCTTTTGTTCCTCTGTTCCATATTAGCCTTTACACTTACACTTTCACTATCCAGTATTGATTTTGACCATACCATCTGCACATCAAGGCGAGTAAGGTTTACGAGTCCTTCCTGCCCCCTTTTTCTGCCCCTTTTTTAAAAATTGCTAATTATAATAAAATTTATCGAAAACAATTTATCCCAACGATAAAGACTTATACACATTCATTATTGCAATCTTAAAATAAACCCGCCGCCTGTCGCGTATGTTAGCCATCTAATATATACGAATAGATGAAAAGTTAGTTTGAAGCCTTATGTATTGTTTTTCTGTAAGTAAGTCCGAATTCATACTTGTTTCTATTGTTGCATCGACAAAAGTGAGAGCCAAATCGATTTAGGCTCGTTGGTCTTTGCGAGGTCCCTAAAGATGCAAGTCCGTGGGCAGTCGCCCACCACTTGAAACGCCTCTGCACTAGAGGACTGCACGTGCTCGGGCCTACAAAGCATGTATCACTTCGGGCCTGGGAGGGGTTCGGGCAGTAGCGTCATTTCAGATTTGGCTTGGGGGGAAAGACCCCTTGATATATGTAGAATTTCGCGTTTTTCACTGACTTACTACTATTCTATTGATAAAATCTATATAAATCTCAAACTCAGGGGGGCAAATGCCCCTCCCTGCCCCCCTAAATGACGCCCCTGGGTTCGGGCTGTGAATTTTTAAATATACAACCATATTTCTTGGACTTTTTCGGGCCTAAGTTTGTAAATATAATGTAAAACACAAATTGCACCGTTCTTTCTGAAGGACTTTTAAAACACAACTGCAAAATCAAACCTCGAATTGCTGTAAATAAAAATACAATCTTGAATTAATAATTAAGTTTCTGTGATTCGGGCTTATTTCGGGCTCATTTGATTATCACGGAGCCCAGTCCGGGCTCGGGCCTAAATGCTAAGACATATTTCGGACTCGGGTCGGGCCTCACATTGTAAATTCACGGGCCGGGCCCAGGCTGAAAATTCCGACCCGTGCAGATCTCTGCTCTGTACCCGCACACATTCCTTCCTAGTCCAGAAAATCTCCTCCCCTCTGCATCGTCAATAATGGTAAATTTGTTCCTCGTATATTTGCTTATTATTGTAAGAGAAGTGCAAACGAGAACGCTAAACTTTGTTCGTTCTGTGGGGTAATGTGAGTAATGCAAATGAAGAAAGGTATGCGTAATATACAAATGTCAGAAAAACTTGATATCAATTTGAATAGACCTTTTACGTAATGTTTATTTTAAAAATAATAAACTTACGCAAATATATCGAGGCATCTGAAATTTAATGTTAAATAGTGGCGAGTGAGCCAGAAGGGGCGTGCACTATTCAGTTAGTCAAAGAACTCATATATGTAGCTTGAAAACTACTACTATTTAAACCAATATTGAATTAGACAAATTTGTAAAAAGTAGGATAACTATAGTTGGAAATATTGTGTGTATTTTTTAGGAGGAAACCCAGAAGTACATTCTCGATAAAATAATAATAATAATAATAATAATAATAATAATAATAATAATAATAATAATAATAATAATAATAATAATAATAATAATCTTCCTTACTTCAATCATAGGTTGAAGCGCAAGAAGGAAATTTTAAAACTTTTCTCTCCCCTGGGAAAGCTGTTTTATAATTTGATAAGGTCTCTTCTTCGTAACTGCATCTATCCTTGGTCGGGCCGCGGTGGCTCAGTGGTAGAGCGTTCACCTCTAATGCATGGCGTCCTTAGTTCGATCTCAGCTTAGTGTGAAGTGAACTTAGTGGTGGACAAACACCGTGTGCGTGGATTTTCTCGGGGTTCTCCCGTTTCCTCCCACTTTCTTCATTCCACCATTTCATTCATTTCTCATAATCACCGTCTCCTTTAGCCTAATCGGCATAATCGTGGGACGTAAAACTCAAAGATTTCATTTCAATTTTTCATTTACCTTCCATGGTTTTCATACTGCGGGCACTGGAGTTTCCGAACTATATCATGGCGGCCATTTTGAAACTGGTGCTCCATATGAAACATCTTTTAGTACAGCGTTACTTAGTTTTCCAAGACCTTTCGAACGAGGTATTACTCGACTCATGTTCCCATTTGACATTTCAGAGTTACCCTCCGTTACCCCCATTTACGGGCGGCGGAGAGGGGTACTTTTGACGGAATTGGTTTTCCCCCTTAGCAATATATAACGTGTACTTCAAACATTTCTTCTATGTTTTATCATTTTTTAGATATTTCCGTGGATTGATTAAAATGGCTCACCCTATATATATATAGATGGATAGATAGATAGATAGATAGATAGATAGATAGATATAGATAGATAGATAGATAGATAGATAGATAGATAGATAGATAGATAGATAGATAGATAGATAGATAGATAGATAGATAGATAGATAGATAGATAGATAGATAGATATGTTGGTGCACCAGTAAGCTCACAAGAGTACAGATTAATTCATTCTTGATTTTAATCTACAGAACAAATGCTTTTTATGAAAGTAAGGAGGACTGCTACACATAGATGGCTAAGTGAGGTAAATAAAATTTAAACTTCAAATGGAACTTGGGTGGCTCACCGACAATGGCTCATTTAACACGTTTGATAACAGCGCGGGTAATAGCAGATTTATAAACGTAGTAGATAGAGCCTGTGTAGGTAAATGGGTACCGCGTGAGACTGTCATTCTAAGGGTCTGGGGTTCGAGTCTCGGCCTAAACTGAGTTAATTTTTTTTTTCAAGGAATTCAACACTAAATGATGTTCGCGTTTGATACTGAAAGAGATTTATCCTATGAAGGAAGAAAACCCAAGATGGGGGCAGCGGGAAAGACGGAAAATGTTTATCCTTAAGTGTTAAAATTTAATTTATTCCCATATCTTTTGCTCTTTCCTTCTTTTCTCATTTTGTTTAGCTATCCGTACTTTTTCGGTTTCTGCATGAAGCGTATTATTCTTTTCGTTTTCTTTGCATTAATTCCTATCTCTTTCAACTTAATGTGAATGGAATTTCTGCAGATTTATCTCCTGGTTGTTTCTCTAAATGATGCTCTCAGATAGTAATACTTTTTCCTCCGAGTGGAGAAATATCCTGGCATGTTATGTTTTCGGGCACGTATTTGCTGTCATGTTGGTTGTCCAACTATCAGACATCGAGTGATACTATTCTGATACTGGAAAAAGCTATCATTTCTTATGTATCCAACCTCCATTTTCTACTGTCGCTGGCTGTACAAATGGTAGATCGGAAGAGAATCTTTTAGATAATGACGAAAAACAGCTGTAGAAAACAAATATGTCATTGACAACGGCTTAATTATTGATCCAATCATTAAGATTATTATTTTGTAATAACGTTACCGCCATATAGATCTAACTAAATGGACATGAAGACGATCTTGATGTATCTGTAAATGAAGGTATAAAGGCAAGATATGAAACATAAAAATGTATTTTTTTTTTGTTTTTGTTGTTGTTTTTACATATTTTGGAATCTTTTAAAAGGTGCGGCTTTGATACCCGACGAGAAAACAAAACCGTAGCAGGACACATTTAATTCAACGAGCTTAACCAATTCGTTTAGATATCACATTCGCGTACTACAAAACATTCAATTATGAGTTGATAACCTTTGTCTCTCGTTTGATCGTTTATCTGTTAAGATGTTTTACAGCAGATAATTGACTCCAAAGATCCTGCCATCTGGAAGGACACTTAAAATTTTGTAACTACCGTTTACTTTTCGTCTTTCCTGCAAAGAAGCAAAGTTTAACACTCTTAATAAAGAACGATTTTTGGATATTCCGTACATGCAAACACTCCATGTACATTTTTATCCAAGACGGGGTCGTAAGAATGAAAGCTCTAATAGACGACGATTCCAGTTGGTTTCACCTTATTGCCCTAGGTATAAGCGACATAAGGATAATCAATCCTTATTTATCAGCAGTTGTTCCTTTGCGACTCTACCAGGCTGCTTGCCAGACAGAAGCCCACAAAGCATAGCAACTTTCCGTAACAGTTATATTACACTTATAGTCGTAAGTTGGTAAAGGATTCATATGCATTTTATTGGCCTCAAACACTATTAGTTGATCATTAGGTAATTGGATCGTGATTACCTTTTAGAACCAGTCCCGCTTCTCTCGGCCTGTGAGACAAGTCCTGGCGATGAATTACTAAAGCTAGTGTTGTAAAGCACTGATTCGCAATACAAAAAATATGTACATGCCTGGTACAACAGGCTTAGAACAGAGACATCAGCAAAATTATCAACTGACAGATTTTATTTATTTTTTTTTTTTTTACTTAGGTTGCTTTAGGAGATTTTCAGTTAAGTACACCTTAAAGATATAAAACTGCCTAGGCACACTTCCCACATCTTGGACCAGAAGCCACGAATTTCCTCTCTTGGGAACTGTATTCGAGAACTTAGTCTCGCTGCCCAAAGAAAGTAAAAGAGACTCCGATTAACTTTTGATTAGCTTGAAAGTTAAAGTTGCGTCTATAAAAATTATTGAGGCGTCTTTCATTACCTGACTCATTTCTTCAAGATGCTATATTTATAATGCTACGAATTTCTCACTCTGATCTTTAGGTTATACATCCTTAAAATGTCTCTGGCTCGCACGGTTCATCTTGCACTACGTCTGCCATAATCGCACACTCTTATTAAGCTTATTGAAGAATTATGATTTCTCAATCTTCTCAACGTTTCCTCACCGGCAAGTAAATTTCTGGTAAGCTTCAGTAGCAGACTAATGCACCAACTGTTTCAATACTTTTCGACACTTTTCATATCAGAGACGGAATGATCAACAAAAAGACCTCCAGTAATCATATTTATTAAATTCAAATCTACCTCATCTCGATTACGTGAATGGAGCTAGCGTGTACTCTCCACCGACTCATAGGTATCTTCTCAAGAGCAGAAAGCTACTCCACAAAATGTACCCCATTAATCGGCAGCAGTTGAGCCTTACGATGTGTAAACTTTTCTAACACTGAACCAAACTTTCATTTGGACTGGTATGTTCGCGAGCATATCCATGGCCGTTGACCAGAGACACCCTAGATCACCAAGTAAATTCCTTTACAAAAATAGAAGCACCAAGTCGACTGAAGAATTCTTCATAGTTGGCTGCATATTGCGAAATATCATGGCAAACTGCACAGAGTACATTCCCTGGACAGTCCAGCTAAGAGCTGGTAACAATGGCTAGAAGAATATCGAATCACACATATATGTGCTTAGATCTATATTTCTGACTGTTTTCCAAGAACATTGCATTACCAAGTCAATACATCACGAATCATTGAGATAACATTTTACTAAGAAGTGATGTAGAGTTGCTTGTTGTTCCCTTATCAAAACAAATGCAAGCAATTAGCATGCACTACAACAACCAGACATAGCTATATATGATTGGAAGGGACGTGAGATTAAGATTTTTCAATCGCCTCTCGCACGCTCTAAAAGACTAAAATGTGTTGAAACATCACTTTCATATTTGAGATTTATCTGCGAGGCTGCCGGCTGTGGCTTTCTGCAGAAAAAATCGTATTACTAATTGTAGCTATCTCATGGTCTTATCTGTTTTATTTATCCTTCTTCAATTGTTTTCGTTAAATTAGTAATGAGAAAGCGCGATAAAAAGATGGACAAGTTGATGGGTCAGTAGCCATAGGCTAGGCATCAATGAGCCTTTGAAGCTTTTTGTAATATGGATCTGCAACGTCAGAAGTAGGCTCAAAATGAGAACATTAGCAGTAAGCTCACTTGACTTCATTGTAATAGTATTCTACATTATCTAAGAGGGATATTAATCAATGATGGAAGCGATCTTTGAGTGATGCGGTGACTAAAGAAATAATTTTGAGGTTGGACGGGGTTTTTAATTTTTGGTTTAAGGTGAAACGGAGTGACAATAATCCGAGGTTTTTTTTTTTTCGAGACATCTTGTAAGGCTAAACGGCTTAAAAGATCCACCTTAAAATGCTGTGAAATTTCGGTCAGCAGTGGACATCGGCATGTTTTCCTTAATTCCTATTGGCTTACAGTCAGTTAAGGAATTCAACACAGAATCGGAAACCGCAGGATCTTGTATTGTTTACCTCGGTCTTCAAAACGAAGCAGTAGTGCTTTCAGACCAATTAACTCCTTATAGAGAGGCGTACCAATTAAAAAACCGTGGATTTACTTCATCCTTTAACAAGACGAGGGCATCACAAACATTTAGCTTTGGGAACGTACAGCATCTCTGTTTTAGGTGGGCCCTTGAGGTTGAAAAAGGTTGTCATACCAAATGTAAAAACACCAAAATATTACTTTATTAATGATAATGAAACAGTAGTTATACTTTCCGTTTATATGCAACTATAATACTCTTTGATAGTGCTTCCTGCTGAAGAACCTTACTTAGCACTCATAACGCTCTCACCTTTTTCTTGATCGTTAGCCTGATAAAAACTGTTTAATCCAAAGAGTTGTGCTGTTACAGATATATTATTTAAACAAAGTCTCATGTGTGTTATCACTCGATGCTATCAAATATGCATTTAATTAGTGTCGTTGCTGCTCACTAGGACTTACGTACAGAGCTGAGTAGGATTTACGAAGTGTACACATCTCTAACACTGAATCAGACTGTCATTTGGCCAGTTTTGTTTGCAAACATATCCATGGCCGTTAAGAAGAAAATCTTAAAACAGTTATGTGCTTAGAACTATACTTCAGAATCTTTTCAGAGAACATTGTATTACCAAGTGTAGACATCACGAAACATTCAGATAACATTTTACTAAGAGGAGATGTTGAGGTACGTGTTACAACGAATGGAAGCAGTTAGCATTACTACAACCAACCCGACATAGTAATATTTGATAAGAAGGGTGGTGAAATTCAGATTTTTTTATTGCAACTCTCACGCTGTAATAGACTAAAATATCTTGAAGCATTACTTTGATATTGCAAAAGATTTGATTTATCTAGAAGGCTGCAGGTGTGGCTTTCTGCAGCAATAATGGTATTACGAATTGTAGATATCAGGATGCATTTAGATAAAAAGCATAGGATAGATAGATAAAAAATAAAAAGTAACAGTAGATGTCAAAATCCGCCATGATGCTTGCATTAGAAGGAGTGGAATCAGTTTGCGTGAGTATAACGCATGAGTGCGGGTGGATTCAAATGGGAAAGGTACGGCTGGTCATATCGTCCTTAGGACTTGCCAGTTCGAAATATTCGAGTGATATGCGAAACCCAGTGACGTGCGAAACAAGAAGTCATTAGCAGAGAAAAAAGGAATATCACGGTGAGCTCGTAAGTTATTGTTTTCGTAAAATTAGTAAAGCGAAAGCGCGTTGAAATGATTGACAAGTTGATGGGTCACTTGCGATATGGCTGGCATCCCTGAGCTGGTGAAGGTTTTTGTAATATGCATCTGTAACACCAGAAATCACCTTAAAATGAGAACATTAAGATCTTTAACGTGATGTCACTAGACTTCAATGTAATAGTAATTTACACTGTCTCAAAAGAGATATTAATCAGGGAGGAGAGCGATTTCTAAGTGATGCGGTGACTAAAGAAATAATTTTCAGGATGGACCGCGGTGTTCGATTTTTAATTAGTGTTTTAGGTGGCCAGAGGCGTACCAATAATTCGAGGGTTCTCTTTCGAGGTGTCCGATAAGGCTAAACGGCTTCGACGTTCCTTCTTAAAATGTTGTGAAATCTAGAAGTCAGCGGTGGACATCGGCATGTATTACTAAATTCTTCTTGGCTTGCAGCTAGCAAAGGCATTCAACACCCAATCGGAGGCCGCATGTAACTAGGTCTTAAAACGATACAATAGTGCCTTTAGAGCTATTTAATTCACATTATACAATGGCGTTCCATTTAAAAAAAATCGTGGATTTACTTTTCCCTTTAATAAGACGATTGTATCAATAGTGATGAAAATTTTCCGGAAAATTTTTTTACCGAAAATTTTCCAGAAAATTTTCCGGATAATATTCCGATGCAAAAATCCATACACTTTTTTCTTACATCGTTGTATAGTAGTGATGTGAGGTGGAAAATTTTCTTCTATACTTTTCCGGAAAACTTTCCGTTAACAAAAAACAATCGAGTAACAATTCCTCAGTATTCATAAAATTGATTAAAATAATGTATAGAAATGTTAAAAAGTGAAAGATCGTTTAAAGAATCTGAAAATTTTCTTAGCCCAGACCATTTTCAGTACTATGTAGGAACATGTGAAACTATTTTTCATGAACCGAAGAATTGTCTGTCCTATACAGTGATGAAAATTCTCCGAGTCATAAAAACATACCCCCCTTTCCTACATCTTTGTTTAGCCGTGATGTTAGGTTGAAAATGGTCTTCTATATTTTTCCCTAAACTTTTCCGCTCTTAACAAATATCAGTGCTCAAGTAACAGTTCGTCAGTATTCATAAAATTGATGAAATCATGTATAAAGATATTAAAAAGTGAAAGATCATTTAAAGAATCTGAATAAATTCATGGCTCACACAATATTCAGTACTATGTATTAACAACTGAAACAATGTTTTATAAATCCAAATATTTTGTGTCTTGTATGGAAAAATTGAAGAAATTTTTTAGTCTAAAACTTTTCATTTTGAAAAAAAAAGTAAAACAACTTTTTGTGTATCGGAAAGTTTTATTGATCTGTAGAAATAAATGTAAGGAATTTTCATAAATCTGAAAATTTGCATCACGATGAAACAAGTGGAAGAAACTTTTCGAACAGATAATTCTAACAGATTTTGATATTATGATTACAATTCCTTAGAGGAACATTAGACAGCAACTAATTATAACTTTCCAATTAGATTTCGGGAACCAGAAAATTTTCTAATATTAGAAGTTGGGAAGTAAAAATTTACAAAGTCTCTCTCTCTCTCTCTCTCTCTCTCTCTCTCTCTCTATTATATGTACTTATGTGTAATGTTGCAGAATGTGCAGAATGTAAATCTATAAAATTAGTAAAGCTATGAGAAAACCGTCTTATGCGTATTAAACTGACGAAATCTAATATTGTAAGATCAAACGTGGATTCCGAAGGAAGAACGAATTGAAGTTTTTGAAACATTCTAGAAATGAGAATCGTTAGATTTTTACTTCTTGAAACTCTTTAAGACAATATTTATTATCAATAAATTTTACAGCTAAACATCGATGCTTTTGTGAATCGGAAAACATACATGACTTTTTATAAATTGAAATATTAAATAATAGAATGGTATGTTTGTACTCTACGAACTTAGGTTCTCTGCACTTTGCATACACAAACGCACACACACACACATACACACACAGAAAGTGAGAGAGAAAGGAGTTGAATTGACTTAATTTTGAGTTTAACGTCCCTTTCAGCAGCGTGATTATATAAGACGGGACCAACAGATTAACGAGAAATCCGAACTACAGTTGGTGCACTAAGCTGCTACTGAAGCTTACCAGAATATTCTCACCGGTGAGAAAACGTTGAGATGATTGAGAAATGCTAATCCTGCAATATGCTTAATAAGAGTGTGCGATTATTGCAGTCTGTAGTGGAAGACGAGCCGTGCGAGCCAGAGAGATTTTAAGTTTCTATACCTAAAGATCATAGTGAGAGATACGTAGCGTTATCAATATAGCATCTTGATGAAGTGAGACAGGTTATAAAAGACGCTTCGAAAATTTTTATACACCCAAGTTTAACTTTCAGTCTAATCGGAGGTTATTCCCAGTCTGTTTCACTTTCTTCGGGCAGCGTGACTCGAAAACTATTCCCAAGAGGGGAAGTTAAAGGCTTGTGGTCCAAGATGTGTTAAGTGAGGCTAGGAAGTTTTAAATCTTTCAGGTGTACTTAACTAAAACTATCCCATAATAACCAAAGTAAAAAAAAATTCATCAATTGATAATTTTGTTAATGTCTCTGTTTTAAACCTGTCCTACCAGGCCTGTGTATTTTCTTTGTATCGTGAATCAGTGCTTTACTACGCTAGCTTTAGTAATTCAACGGCAGGACTTGTCTCAAAAACCAAGAGAAGCGGGCCTTTTTCTACAAGGTAGCTAATTATCTAAGGATCACATACTAGAGATTCAGGCCAATCTCCTGCATGTGAATCCTTTACAAGCTTACGACCATAAGTGTAATATAACTGTTAAGCAATATTGGTTAGCTTCGTGCGTTTCTGTCTGAAAAGCAGCTTGGTACAGCCGCAAAGGAAGAAGGTGCTAAACACAAAGTATTAATTATCATTATGTCGCTTATACCTAGGGCAATAAGTTGAAACCAACTGGAATCGACGTATATTAGAGCTAAACATCGATGCTTTTGTGAATCGGAAAACATACATGACTTTCCGATATCATGTCGGGAATCGAGTATATTGTATTCTTACGACCAAGGCTTGGATAAAAATGTGCATGGAGTGTTTGCATGTGCGGAATATACAAACATCGTTTTTTATTAAGAGTGATAAACTTTGCTTCTTTGTAGGAGTCGAAAAGTAAACGGTTGTTACACAATTTTAAGTGTCCATGCAGATGGCAGAATTTTTGGAGTCAATAATCTGCTGTTGAACATCTTAACAAATAAACAATCAGATATTAAACAAATGTTATCAACGTACAATTGAATTATACTCTAGTACTCGAATGTGATATCCAAATGAATTAGTTTAGCTCGTTAAAATAAATGTGTCCTGCAACGGTTTCGTTTTCTCATCGGGTACCAAAGCCGTTCGTGTTAATGGATTCCAAAAAAATTTAATTAGATCATAAACCACCTTCTTGTTTTATACTTTATCTTTATAGCTCCATTGAAATTTACATCAAGATTGTCTTCGTGTCCATTTTGTTTTTTCTATAAGGCGTGGACAAAATAATAATCATAATTAATTGAATCAAGAATTAATTCGTTGTCAATGACACATTGGTTTTCTACAGCTGTTGTCCGTCATCATCTATATCTGATTGTCCACAGATCTGCCATTAGTACATGAACTCCTTTGGCAGAATGCACAAAACCTTGAATACTTCAATCGGCTCTTTTCACTAACATGTGGCCCGTTCACAATCCTATCTTGCAGTCACTTTTTATCTACAGGTAAGTAAGCTTATCCGGCTGGAGCTGATGGTAGCTGTGCGGGTCCTGGAATTTGCATATCCTCTTTGACACACCAACCTTATTCGATTCGGTTCATGCTTAGACCATATCGCTCCCGGACATTGAAGTACTTCCGAGTTGGTTGCTCCACAGCTGCCGTGTTAGCAGGGGGGAAATTGGCCATATTGCAGTTTCGTATGTTCTTTTTATACCTGATAAATGCTTATGCCAAAGAGGATATGTTTCCTTCTCCATAAACGCAAATATGTCTAATTATAACCATTTTGTCAGGATTGAGATATGGTTGTTTGAAGACTCTAACTTGCAATATTCATTTTCTATTTTAAGAATCTTGTAGGCTGAAAACTGTTTCTTGTGAGTATAATAAAAGTCGTGTTACAGCCTGTTCCATCATGAAAAAAGTAAAAGCATTCTTTTAATAACGCCAGAGATTCTCTTAATTTAATGATTTCATAGCATTTCCTTTCAGTTCTGCTTGTATATGGCCATAAGAGAGTCAGGAACTTCTCAAGATGTCTTATAGCAAGATTTTTAAAAGATCTGAACTAGGCCAAACAACAGCTACAGATTGCCCGTTTGTAATGTTTCCATTACTGCTGTCCATATACGGCTACATTTTGCTCCTTGTGTATCTCACAATCAACAATGGTTTTGGCGAAGCTTTCATAATATGAATAGCTATCCAAAGTTTGTTTGACAAATACAATCGGAATTAATGATAGACCGTGACCTAGTGTATGCTACCTACTGTATTCCGTAATGAGCATATTTGATGCTAACTAAATGCATATTTGTTAGCTTCGAGGGTTGAGTAATTTATCCGTAAGAACGCCATTCTTTGGATTAAACAGTTTTTATCAGGCTAATGTAGATTTCTTCAGCAACAAGCACTCTCAAAGAGTATTGTAGTAGCATATAAACGGGAAGTATAGCTATTGCTTGATTATCATTGATAAATTAATACTTATGTTTTTTACATATGGTATCACAACATTTTTTAATCCCAAGGGCCCACCTAAAACAATCCACTGTAAGTTCCGGAAGCTATACGTGTTTGATACACTCGTCTTATTAAAGGGAGAACTAAATCCAAGATTTTTTAAATGGTACGCCATTGTATAATGTGAGTTAAGTGACTACGGCTTCCTTTTTATGGCCTAGTTAAAGAACACAAGATCTTGCGGCCTCCGATTCGGTGTTGATTCCTTTACTAGCTGTAAGTCAATAGGAATTAACTAATACATGTCGATGTTCACTGCTAACTTCTAAATTTCGCAGCATTACAAGAAGGAACGTAGATGCCGTTTAGATTGACCGGACACCTCGAAAGGGAACCCTCGAATTATTAGCACGCTTGTTGTCCCTAAAAAACTAATTAAAAATTGAATATCCCCGTCCATCGTCAAAATTATTTCTTTAATAAAGGCATCACTTAGAGATCGCTTTCGTCCCTGATTAATATATCTTTTCAGACGATGTAGAAACTATTACAATCAGGTCAAGTGACATCCCTGATAACGTTCTCATTTTAAGGTAATTTCTAAAGTCGAAGATGCATATTACAAAAAGCTTCACCATCTCAGGGATGCCAGCTGTATCTCATGTGATCCATCAGCTTGTTTATCATTTTTACGCGCTTTCTCTTTATTAGTCTTACGAAAACAATACCTTATAAGCTCACTGTGATAATTTTCTTTTCTCAGTTAAAGACTTCTTGTTCATCACGTCACTGGGTGTAAACTAGAATATTTCGAATTTGCAATCCTAAGGACAATATATGCTCCCGTGCTTTCCCATTTCAATCCACCCGAAGTCGTCGTTTCTATTGCTTTCAAACTGATTCCCATCACTCTAAGGCAAGTATCATGGCGGATCTCGATATCTACTGCTATTATCTCAGTAGGGACAAAGGAAGTAGATCGTACAGGGGACTAGAAGCTTCATTTGTAGGCTATTAGATTAATTCTTCCATTTCTCACGCAGTTGGTCATCTCTTGTATGCAAAATTTGCACATCACTATACTCACCAGATGGATGCCTTGGAGGCAACTACGGTATAAGATGATTACAAGAAATTAACAATTCAATTTACTTTCACAAGTCTCAGAAAAGGAGGCCTTCCGGTGCGAAGTAAAAGGGATATGATTATCGAACGGTGATAATGCGGCCAGGAAATTTTCTGGGTGATTAACTCAAGGTCAGACACTACGCTAGGTAGATTAATCATTCATTTCTATATACCGTTACGATAACTGAAGTTCTACAGGACTTTTGTGGGAAACATTTGTCATCTTAGTGGCACGTAGAGCTAATGCCACCTTCCATATGTGATTATTTCTGAATACACAAGAATGTCAGTTCGACTGCGGTGAGTGACATATTGGTTTTCTGCAGCTTTTTTTTGTCCACATCTGTATCAGATTATCTTCCGATCTGCCATTTCTACATGAAATCTCTTGTCAGAATACACAAAACATTGAATACTTCATATCGGCTCTTTTATACTAACATGTGGCTCGTTCACAATCCTATCTTGCAGTCACTTTTTATCTACAGGTAATTAAGTTTCTCCGGCTGGAGCTGATGGCTTTTGTGTGGGTCCTGCAATTCGTATACATTAAACTCAGTCGATTGGGTTCATGCTTATACGTTTTGGCCATTCTGCATTCTCACTTGTATTGTCTTAGCGTACAGGATACCTCAAAGTTCTTCTATACCATTTCCTTACATAATGGATCTAATCGTGCCTAGAAATTACTTAAGTGTAGACTTCCTGAGGGGTTCAGAAATTTCCTCAGCTACGTGTACCATTTGCACAGTTTTAAAGTATAATGGTTGATTTAGTAAAGTCATAACAGATGTACTTTGTCAACTTTTTTTGCACTTAAATATTGTATGCAGATGAGTAGAATATATAGTATTGGTATTTGATGTTGAATTATTGGAGATATGCAGTAGGGCTACACTGGTTATATCAAAAGGAGTTGTGTGTATCTCACCAATCCACAATCGTTGTATCGCAGCTTTCACAAAATGAATAGTTATCCAAACGTTGTTTGAAAAACAGAAATCGACAGGCGACATGCAAGTGTAGATTTGATTAAATTTTCCGTGTGAGACGGGATTAACACACCATCAACATGAGTATATAGCATTAGAGGACTAAGGATTTCAATATTACGAAGTGTGATACGATATTCTTATCGAGACAAGGCAACCGTCATATCAGATTACTATTTCATTCGGGAATTGAATATGGAGAATTTTCATCGAGATTTCTGAAATGATAGAATTTTTCTACTTATGAAATGTGTGGCACATAGTTTACAATCAAAGCATACCGTTTGTTTATATGAAAAGGTTATTTGATTAGCCTACAGGTTGGTTGCTTTGTGGTCTCAGACACAAAGTAAGGCTCTTTCGGAGGTTAGAATATAGTAGGTTCGATAGAAAGTTTTACAGGATACAATCGGGAAAATATTAATAATGATAGAGCGGAAGCTAGTGTATTCTACACAACTCTGGGTTTAAGATTCTGTGAGCAGTACGAACGGTAATTAAATGTATATTTATAGCCTCGAGTGTTAAAACACTGGACACTTTGTTTATATTATATGTCCGTAAGAACACAACTTTTTTGCCTGTTGAAACCTAAAGTAAAATTAAAAATCGAACAACGCCGTCCATCCTCAAAAATATTTTTTTAATCACCGCCTCACTTAGAGATCGCTCACATCTCTGATTATTATATTTTTTAATCAATGTAGAATACAATTACAGTGAAGTCAAGTTGCATCTTTGAAATGTTCTCATTTTAAGATGTTCTCTAACGTTGGAGATACATATTACAAATAGTTTCAGCAGCTCAGGAATGCCTGCCCTATCGCAAGTGGTCCATCATCTTGCCCATCATTGAAACGCTCTTTTGTATTCGAATTTGATATCTAAATGAATTAGTTTAGTTGAATAAATTAAATGTGTCTTGCTACTGTTCCGTTTTTCTTCGGGTACCAAAGCTGTTCGTGAACAGTTTAAAAAACCACCTGCAAAGCATGTAAAATGAATAAAAAACCACCTCCATGTTTTATACCTTTTCTTTATACCTTCATTTAAAGTTACACGAACATCGTGTTCATGTCCATTTTTTTAGGTCTATAAATGGGGACGTTATTACAAGATAATCATGTGAGTGAATTAAAAATTAAGCCGTTATCATTAACATTTTTCTTTTCTACAGGTGTTGCTCGTCATCACCTATATAAGATATTCTTGCGATCTGGCATTTGTGTATGGACTACCATGGCAGAAGGCACAAAAGATTGAATACTTCATGTCTTCTCTTTTATAAACACATCTGGCTCGTTAGCACTCTTATCTATGAGTAACTTTTTATCTACAGAGAAGTAAGTTTATCCGGCTGGAGCTGATGGTATCTGTGTGGGTCCCATAATTCGCCTCCTCCTTATTCGATTGGGTTCATACTTAGACCACTTCGCTCGTGGACTTGGAGGTACTTCCGAATGAATGCTGCACAGCTGCCGTGTTAGTAGGGGGAAAGTGGCCATATTGATGCTTTGTAACTACTTACTTGTTATATCTGATGTGGCTTATACGAGAAGGGACTTGTTTCTTCTCCATACAGGCGATTAAGAAGTGTCTAATCTTGATCATTTTGTCAGGATTGAGATTTGGTTGGTTGAAGACTCTCACTAACTTGGACAGTTCTTTTTCTTTTTGAAGGATCTTCAAGGCTGGGCTCGATTCTCTTGTGAGGCCTGTTGCAAAATGAAAAAAGTGATAGCAGTCTTTTAGAGACTCAAGAGTTTCTTTAAATTCAATGATTACCTTTCACCTCTGCTTGTATGTGGGCTTAAGTGAATCAGGAACTGCTCATGAAGCTTTCTACCAAGATTCTAAAAACCCATCTAATCAGACCCATCAACAGCTACAGATTTCCCGTTTGTAGTTTCTTCCATTACACTTGTCCATATACAGCTACCTTTTGCTCCCATATACAGCTACCTATACAGCTACACTTGTCCATATACAGCTTATGTTTGCATCTTTTTAAGCCTCCTATAATTAATCTCCATGTTTCTCAAGTGCTGCGATTGAGTTGTCGTGTGTTCAATAGAAGAACTGAATTCGATCGTTGCAGATTTTTCCGAAAGCTCTTTCTTGTCTTTCGGCACTTTCCGTGTCTAATTGTAACTTATATTCTTAAAACATAAGATGTAAAGAGCGCTTAACATAATTTATATACGTAATTAACGCAGATTAGAGTTGCCATATTTAGTCCACACAATTGCGTTTAGAAGGACCCTCCCTTCTACGTGTGCGTTTTAAAAACAAAACAACAGACACTATGCAATATTCACCACCTTCGAATTGACATTCTTGTGTATTCAGATATCATCACATATCGAAGATTTCATTAGCTCTACGTGCCATTCAGATAACAAAATGTTTCCCACAAAAGCATTGTAAAACATCAGTTAACGTAACAGGATTTAGGAATGAATGATTAATCTTGCTAGTGTAGTGTCTGAGAATGAGTTAATCCCCACAAAAATATCGTGGCCTCATTAAGCACTGTTCGGCAATCAGATCACTTGTAATTTCGCTCCAGAAGGCCTCTTTCTCTGCAAATTGTGAAGATTCCTTGAATTGTTAATTTCTTGTAATCATCTAATGGCGTAGTTGTCTCCAACGCTTGCATCGGCTCAGTATAGTGATGTGCAAATTTTGTATACAAGAGATGACCAGCTGCGTGAGAAACGGGAGAATTAATTCAATAACCTACAAATGAAGTTTGTAGTCCCCTATTCGATCTAGTCCCTTTGTCCTTACTGAGATAATAGCAGTACATGTCAAGATCCGCCATGATACATACATTAGAACGAGAGGATTCACTTTGCATGCAGTACAACCGATGACAACGGGTGAATTGCAATGGGAAAGTACGGCAGCTTATATAGACCTTAAAACTTGCAAATTCGAAAAATTCGAGTTTACACCTAGTGACGTGATGAACAAGAAGTCTTTAGTTGAAAAAAGATAATTATCACAGTGAGCTTTTAAGGTATTCTTTTAGGAAAACTAGTATAAAGAAAACGCGTTAAAACGATAAAATAAGCTGATGGGTTACTTGAGATAGTGCATTCATTTCTGAGATGGTGAAGTTTTCTGTAATATGCATCTGCGACGTTATAAATTACCTTAAAATGTGAACGTTAGCAGAGATGTCACTTGACTTCATTGTAATGGTTCTTACATTGTGTCAAAAGAGATATTAATCAGGGACGAAAGAGATCTCTAAGTGATGCATTTATTAAAGACAAGGTTTTGAGGATGGACGGGGATATTCGATTTTTAATTAGTAGTTTAGGGTGCACCAGGCGTGCTAACAATCTAGAGGGTTCTTTTTCGAGGTGTCCGGTAAAGTTATTTTCTCCCTTTAATAAGACGAGGGTTTCACCAGTGATGAAAATTTTCCGGAAAATTTTGTAACCGAAAATTTTTCAGAAAATTTTCCGGAAAATATTCCGATGCAAAAAATCATTCTCTAGTTATTCCTACATTGTTGTATAGCCGTGATGTGAGGTCGAAACGCTCTCACCTTTTTCTTGATCGTTAGCCTTATAGAAACTGTTTAAAGCAAAAAGTTGTGTTCTAACAGATTTACTATTTAAACCAATTTTCTAGTGTGTTATCACTCGAGGCTATCAAATATACATTTAATTACCGCGCGTGCTTGACAAAATATAGGATCTTCGATCTGATTCAAAAATGTCCGGATGAGGAAATCAATGCGCAACATTTACTAGAAAATGAAGCTCCAAGACAGAAACGATATCGAGGAAATCTCAAAATTAAGACGGTGACCTTTTCCGAACCATTAAACTTTGGATCCTGTTTATAGGGAATGTCAGAATCGCATTGCTGTTCATCCAAAGGGACTAGATCAAACATGGGACTAGAATCTTCAATTTTAGGCAATTAATTAATGCTTCCTTTTCTCACGCAGCTGGTCATATGCAAAATTTGCACAACACTATACTCAGAAGATTAGTATCAGAGGAGATTACTACTCTGATACTAAACTGATGAGAGCAACTACGGTATCAGATGATTACAAGAAATTTACAACTCGAGAAACCTTCACAATTAGCAGAAAAAGAGGCCTTAGGAGCGAAGTTCCAAGATATGGAACAGTGCTTAGAGAAAGCTACGAAATTTTCTGTGGGATTAAGACGACGTCAGCAAGACTAATTCTTGAACCCTAAATACTGTTACGATAGCATAAGTTTTACAGCATTTTGTGGGAAACAGTTTGTCGTCTGAGCGTCGCGTTAAACTGATGCCACCTTGCTCGAGTGTTAATATCTCAATTTGCAAAAATATCATTCGACTGCTTAGAATAATGCGGAGTTTCTATTGCCTTGTGATTCAAAACCCACACGCAGAAGGAAGAGTCCTTCTTCACGCAATGGTGTGGACTAAAAATGGCACGTTAAATCTGCGTTAAGTACGTATATAAATTACGTTAAGCGCTATTTTCACGTTATATTTTATTGATATAAATTACAATTAGACAAGGAACGGGCCGAAAGACAAGAAAGAGCTTTTGGGAAACATCTGGAACGATTGAATGTAATTTTGCCATTGAAGCGACGACAATTGAATCACAGTTATTAAGAAACTTCAACTATAGACGGCTTAAAATCATGCAATCAGTTTTTGAAAGAGTAAAGGTAGCTGTATACGGACAATAGTAATGGAAAACACTTAAAAAGGAAATCTATAGCTGTTGTGTCTGATTCAGATCTTATAAGAATCTTGCTAGAAGACTTCATGAGCAGTTGCTGATTCCTTTAAGGCCACATACAAGCTGACCTGAATGATATGCTTAGAAATCATTAAATATAAATAAACTCTAGTGTCATTAAAAGACTTCCAGCACCCACACAGCTACCATCAGCTCCACCCGGTGAAGCCTACTTACCTGTAGATAAAAAGTGACTGCAAGATAGGATTGCGAACGAGCCGCATGTTATCTATCTTGAGGCTATCAAATATGCATTTAATTAACGTCCTTTTTGCTCACTAAGGCTTACAAACCGAGTTGTGTAGGATTCACTAGGTTCCGCACTTTCATTAATAATATTTTTCCGTTTGATTCCTGTAAAACTTGAACATCAATACTAGACTGCTTTAAATGATTCAAAAAGGTTTTCGGAGGAGCAAAAGTAAGTTGTATATGGAGAACAATAATGGAAGAAACTCCAAACGGGAAATCTGTAATTGTTGCTGGGTCTGATTCAGGTGTTTTAAGAATCTTGCTAGAAGACTTCATGAGCAGTTCCTCATTCTCTTAATGCCACATACAAAAAGAATTGAAAGGAAATTCTACGAATTCATCAAATTTTAAAGAAACTCTAGAGTCTTTAAAGGACAGCTTTGATTTTTTTAATTATGCAACCGGCTGTTAAAGATCTCAGGTGAGAATAGTTGCCAGTCTTCAAGTTCCCTCACAAAGAAAAAGAACTGTACAAGGTAGTCAGAGTCTTCAGCCAAGCAAATCTTAATCCTGACATAATGATCAAGATTAGGCATTTGTTATCCGTCTGTATGGAGAAGGAAAAATGTTCTCCCTGGTATAAAAAGGAACTAGTTACAAGGCGTGAATATGGCCACTTTTCCCTCTACTAACACGGGAGCTGTGCAGCATTCAATTCGGAAGTACTTCCAAATCCAGGAGCGAAATGGTCTAAACTGCTTCAAATGAAGTTGATGTATGCGAATTCCAGCACCCACACAGATACCATCAGCTCAAGACGGATAAGCTGAAAATAAATTCCTGAAAATAAAAAGTGACTGCAAGATAGGATTGTGAACAAGCCACATGTTGGTGAAAAAGACCCGGTATGAAGTTTCAAGGTTTTGCGTATTCTGAAAAAGGAGTTTATGAACAAACGCGGAATCGGGAGACAATCTGATATTGATGATGACGAAAAACAGCTGTAGAAAATCAATATGTCATTGATAACGCCTTTGTAGTTAATCCACTCATCAACTTGTGCTAATGTCTCCGTCTTACAGACCTAACAAAATGGACATGAAGATGATATTCATGTAACTTTAAATGAAGGTATAGAGAGAGACCATGTATAAGACATGGTGGTGGCTTATTATTCTCTTTACATATTTTGGAATACTTTAACACAAGCGGCTTTGGTACACAAAGAGAAAAGGAAACAAAAGCAGGACTCATTTTATTTAAATCATTTAGATATCACATTCGCGAACTACAGTATGAATCAAGAGTATTTTTATAGCGTTTGTTTATTGTTTGATTGCTTATCTGTTATGACGTTAAACAGCAGATAATTGACTCAAAGGATTCTGCCATCTGCAAGGATACTTATAATTGTGTAACTACCGTTTAGTTTTCGACTCTTCTTCTAAGAATCAAAGTTTAACACTCTTAATAAAGAAGGATGTTTGGATATTCCGTACATATGTGTAACTCTCCATGTACATTTCTATCCAAGACGGGGTCGTAAATAGGAACGCTCTACTACAAGTCGATCTCAGGTGGTTTTATCTTAATGCCCTAGGTTTTATATGATATAACGATAATCAATGCAGGATTATCAGCACCTATTCCTTGCGACTGTACCAAGCTGCTTTTCAGACAGAAGCCCACGAAGCTTGACAATTTTCCGTAACAGTTAAATTACCTTTATAGTCGTAAGCTTGTAAAGGATTCACAAATAGGTTATTGGGGTGAAACTCTAGTAGGTAATCATTAGGTAATTAGGTACGTGAATAAAACCTAGAACCTTTTTTAGTCTTCTCTTGGTTTATGAGAAACTTCTGCTGCATTATATATAGAGGTCAGAATCTTATTGCTGTTCATCCTAAAAGACTAAATCGAACATGGGACTGGAAACTTCTTTTGTAGACAATTAAATTATTGCTTCCCATTTTGTCACGCAGCTGGACCTTATCTATGCAAAATTTAAACATCACTATACTCAGCAGATGGAAGCCTTGGTGGCAACTACGGTATCAGTGGATTAAAAGAAATTAACAACTCATGTAACTTTCACTATTCGCAGAAATACAGGACTTCTGGAGCAAAGTTCCAAGTGATATGATTATTGAAGCGTGCTTTTGCAAAATGAATGACTTCATGGATCCTGCCACCTGCAAGGACATTTAAAATTGAGTAACTACCGTTTAGTTTTCGACTCTCCTTCAAACAATCAAATTTTAACAATCTCAATAAAGAAAGATATTTGGATATTCCGTAGATGCGTACACTGCATATACATTTTTATCCTAGACGGAGTCATAAGATAAAAAACTCTCCTACAGGTGGAACCAAGTTGATTTCAACTTATTGCCCAATGTTTTGTATGACATAAGGATAATCAATTCTTACTGCTCAGCACTTTGTTCTTTTGTGACTGTACCAAGCTGCCTTACAAACAGAAGCCCAGAAAGCTTACCAAGTTTCGTATCAGTTATATTACACTTATAGTCGTAAGCTTGTAAAGGATTCACATGCAATTTATTGGCCTCAAACTCTAGAAGGTAATTAGGGATTTGGTTAGTTTGTAAAACCATGCCCGGTTCTCTTGACCTATCAGACAAGTCCTGGCGATGAATTACTAAGTATACCACTGAAAAGAACTGATTCGCGATACAAAGAAATTATACAGGCATATTAGAAAGGGTATGAACACACTAATCAAGAATATTATAAATGTCAGACTTTATTTGTCTATAAAAAGTTTCGAGGCATCTTTTGCTACCTTCACTCACCTTATCAAGATACTATATTGAAAACGCTACGTATCTCTACCACTAACCTTTAGGCTGAAAACATCTTAAAATCTTACTGGTTCACACGGTTCATCTTGTACTAAATACTTCCATAATCGAAAACACTAATTGAGCTTATTGGAGAATTTGAATTTCTCAATCTTCTCGACATTTTCTCACCGGTGAGTAATTTTCTGGTAAGCTTCCGCTCAGTAGCAGACTTGTGCACCAAATGCATTTGTCTTTCGACACCTTTCATCTCTGATACGGAATTATCAAGAAGAATTCTTGTAATCTTATTTATTAAATTAAACACTACGTCATCTCACTGACTTCAATACAGCTTGCGTATTCTGGCGACCGACTCAAAGGTATCTTCCCAAGAACAGAGAGGTACTCCACAAAATATACCCGATTAATCGCCAGCAGTTGAGGCTTTGGAAGTGTACTCATCTCTAACACTCAACCAGACTGACATTTGGCCTGGTATTTTTGCAAGCATATCCATAACCTCTGACAAGTCATCCTAGATCACCAAGTAAATGCCTTTGCTAAAAAAAAGCACCAAGTCGTCTGTAGAATTCTGCATAGGTCTTCGCTGCATATAGCGGAATATCATGGCAAACTGCCTAGAGAACATTCCCAGCACAGTGCATTTAAGACCCGTTAACACTGGCGAGAAAAAGTCGAAACACACAGATATCTATACTTCAGACCGATTTCAGAGAACATTGTATTACCAAGTGCAGACTTCACTACACATTTAGACAACATTTTACTAAGAGGACATGTGAAGATATGTTGTTCTTTTATCAAAACGAATGCAACCAGTTAGCAAGCACTACATCCAACCAGACATAGTAATATTTGATATGAAGCGTAATGAGATTAGAATTTTTCAATTGCAACTCACACGCTGTAATACACTAAAATCTGTCAAAACGTAAGTTTCACATGGCAATAGATTTAAGATAATCTACAAAGCTGCCGGCTGTGGCTTTCTGCAGAAATAAAGGTATTACTAATTGTAGATATCAGGATGCATTTAGATAAATAGATAATATTAGTAGATGACGAGATCCGCCATAATAATTGTATTAGAACGAGTGGAATCAACTTGCTTGCAGTACAATCGACGAGATCGGGTGCATTGAAATGGGAAAACTATAGTAGCTCATATATTCGTTAGGATATGCAAATTCAAAAAATTCAAGTGGCGTGCTAAACAAGAAATCATTAGCTGAGAAAAAAAAGAAAACACGGTGAGTTCGTAAGTTATTCCTTTCGTAAAATAAGTGAAGGGAATGCGCGTTAAAATGATGGACAAGTTGATGTGTCACTTGGGATAGGGCAGGCATCCCTGAGCTGGTTATGCTTTTTGTAATGTGCATCTGTAGTCAGAAATTAACTTATATGAGAACATTAGCTCGGATGTCACTTGACTTGATTGTAATAATATTCTACATTGTCTCAAAAGAGATATTAATCAGGGATGAAAGCGATCTCTGAGTGATGTGGTGATTAAAGAAATAATTTCGAGGTGTCCGGTAAAGCTAAACGGTTTAGAAGTTCCATCGTAAATTCTGAGGAATTTAGAAGTCAGCAGTGGACCTCGTCTGTGGAAGAGCTTCCTTTTTTAGTTCACAGCCAGAAAAATTATGCAAAGTTCCATTGAATATTTATCATCATAATGTATAAGAGCTTGGTACAAAGGTTGATTTATTTGAAGTGCTCCTGGATAAATTTAACAATATAAACATTCTTTGTATCTCTGAACACTGGCTTGATAACAACGCAATACAATTAGTGAATTTTAGTAAGTTTAAGTTAGCATCATTTTATTGTAGTTCGGAAAGGTAAAAATGATAATGTAAAATATACTGAGTTAGATATGTCAGTTCATCTGTGAAATGCACATTGAAGCAACGGCCCTGAAACTAAATGAGTCTAATGTTTACATAATATGTCTATATAGACCTTAGGCTGGCGATATGTCTATCTTCTTTGATAAATTAGAATCCATGCTGAATCATTTGTTTGTTAAGCCTTGAAATGTAATTATTTGTTGTGATGTGAGTATTAATTGGTTAATTGACTCGAAGTATAATTCTCAGTTAGAAGGTTTGCTGAACACATTTAATATGCATGCCGTTTTAAATGAATATACGCGATTTGGAAAAACAGCTTTAGATCAGTTCATAATTATGAAAAATCAACCAATCAATGTATCACGTGTTTTCCATCCTGGTTTTTCAGATCATGACGCCATTTGCGTACAATTACCATTGATAGATAAATTAGTTGAAAATAAAAACTATACAGCCTTAAAGAGATATTTTACAGATTCGAATATTCAATATATGTGTTATTTAATAAGTCCAGAATCATGGGAGGAGATATATAAATATAGTTCCATGGATGAAAAGTTTAAAGCTTTTATATTATTTTAATATTGCTTTTCCCCTAAAAAGTCGTACTATTTCGAAACGCATTGATAAAAGTTGGATTACAAATGGAATTAGAAATCCAGTATCAATTTGATAAGATTTAATAAGATCCTTAAATCTGGTAATTTTAAATCTGATGCTTTAAAGAAATACATACAACTGATTAGGAAAACCTTTAAGAAGGTCATAAGGGCAGCAACATTAATGCAAAACAGTAACTTGATTTTAAATGCCCGAAATAAGACTAACGCAATGTGGCAAATAACAGATAAAACTCTTGGCACATGCAGGCCTAAAACTGCAGAATATCTTAAACTAAATGGGAAAGTTATAAACAATCCACAGCAAATTGCTGATATATTTAACGATCATTTTGTGAATTCAGCTGATCAAGCGAAAAATACTGATCACTCCCAAATCAAGGAGAAATAAACACTGGATGTTCTTATATCCAGTTTCTGTAGATGAGTTAATAGGAATAATTAAATCTTTATCAAACAGCAGTTCTTCTGGTATGGATGAAATTCCTTCCATTGTAATTTAAAAATGTACGAAACATATCACATATCAAGCTTGTTACCTTATAAATTTCTCGTTAGAAAACGGTATATTTTCCACGCTACTTAAAAATGCTAAGGTTCTTCTAACTTTTAAAAAGGGTGATGAGGATGTCATGACAAATTATCGACCTATTTCAGTGCTATCGATATTTTCAAAAATATTTCAGTTAGTCATGGCAAAACGTCTTAGCTATTTTTTAATTAATCATTGTCTCGACTTTTCAACAGGGATTTCAGAAGAATAAAAGTATTGATACCGCTTTATTTGATTTTCTTACAGATGTCCTGAAATCACTCGATAATAAGAATTATGTTATAGGTTTGTTCATCGATCTGTCAAAGACATTTGAAAAAATTAATAATATTATGCTAAACAAATTGTCTCAATATGGCATACGTGGCGTAGCAAACCAGTGGTTTTCATCCTACCTAACAAATAGCTGTCAAACTGTTCAAATTACAAAAGCTAAATCAAATCGATCCAGCACTTTCTTCTCAAAACAAACAAAAATAAACAGAGGTGTCCCTCAGGGCTCTATTTTAGGCCCTACTCTATTCATAAATTACATAAATAATCTGATAAAATCTTTACACACCAGAAAATGCATGTTATATGATGATGATATAAATATAGATATTACTGAACAAGACCCAAATTTAGTATTTGTCAAAACAGAAAAGATTATAAGCAAAATAGTTACTTGGTTGAATGCAAATAACCTTCTCCTAAATACAGATAAAATAGTTGAAATTAACTTTCGTTTTCCAGGAAATAATCCATCCTTCCCTTCGCTAAACATTAATGGAAAACAAATTGAGTATTCTAAAGCAACAATATTACTTGGTGTTTACATCGAAGATGATTTGTCTTGGCATACCCATGTTAAAACATTAAATAAAAATTTGACTACTTTATGTTTTGCGTTCTTTAGGTTACGAGAAACAGTTTTACGAAATAGCTTATTATCGACATACTATGCTAAGGTCCAATCACTCCTCAGTTTTGGAATTATCTTTTGAGGGTCAGCCGAATGCAGTCAGGAAACATTTCGGATACAAAAGAAAATACTACGAATAATATACAGACTAAATAAAAGAACACCATGTAAACAAATATTTAGATCACAAAAAATTTTAACCCTTCCAAGCCTATACATATATACTTCGTGAAACAAACCAAACAGATGTTTATACAAACAAGAGATATTCATGCTTACAACACGCGGCAATTAAACGACATTTACGTAGTACAACAAAAATACTCCAAGTACCGAAAAAATGTTTATTTAAATTGTACGAGACTTTATAATATGTTATCGTCACATTATGAAGAGATAAATTTTAATACTCAAAACAAAATTCGTACTTTGTTACTTTCTAAAGCATATTATTCAGTTCAGGAATTAGCAAATGATAACGATGTATGAATATGATGTAATTATGTAATAAATTTAACGTGTGATGTTTATTATAATTTTGTACTTCAAATGGTGTAATAAGCTGTAATTACAATTTGATTTATATGCATGACCACTGTAGAACTTATAGGAGATACTCTCCATATTGTAAGTCAAAACAGGCTAAATAAATAAATAAATAAATAAATGTATTCCTTAATTCTTATTGGCTTACGGCTAGAAATTCAACACCGAACCGGAGGCCGCAGGATCTAGTGTTGTGTACTTAGGACTTAGCAACGAAGCAAAAGATATTTTAGAGCTACTTAACTCATTATAAATTGGCGTAGAATTTTAAAAACCGTGGATTTACTTCTCCGTTTAATCAGAAGAGGGTATCACAGACGTATAGCTTTGGGACCGCAAAGCAGTTTGTTTTAGGTATGCCCTTGGGGTTGAAAAAGTTTGTTATACCATATGTAAAATCGTAAATATTAAATTAACATGATAATAAAGCAATCGCTATATTTCCCGTACATATGCAACTACAATACTATTCGAGAGTGCTTCCAGTTGATGAAATCTACTTAGCAGTAATAACACTCTCTCGTTTTTCTTGATCGTTACCTGTTAGAAACAGTTTAATCTAAAGATGTGTTGTTTTGGAGACTCCAAACAAAGTCTCCAAAGTGTGTTAACCCTCGAAGCTATGAAATATGCATTTAGTTAGCGTCCTTGCTGCTCACTAGAGCTTACATACAGATTTGTGTAGGATTCAGTATCTTCAAATCTATCATTAGTAATATTTTTCCGATTGTATCCTGGAAAACTGCTATTCAACCCATTATATTCTAAACTCCGAAACAGCTTTACCTTAGTCCTGAGACTGGTGAAATGATCGAAGAGACAAATAAAGAATCTATTTAAAATTCCTTCGAGATATTCTCTTAGCCACTTAGACGGTGGAAAATATTTATGGTATAATCAGTCCTGTGTTCGTTACCAAATTAGTAACACTGTTAGTAGATTATTAAGTGCCATAAATTCTATACAGCAGAAAACGTCACTCATTTCAGAAATCTCTTGATGAAATTTTTTATATCCAAGTTCTTGAATGAAGAAGTAATCTGATATCATGGTAGCATTGTCTTGATAAGAATAAAGTATCACATTTCGTAATTCTGACATCCTCTTCCCCTCTAATCTATAAACTAATGTTTTTGATGTGTCAGTGCTGTCTTACTCGGAAGATGACATCAAATTTTCATTCGCGTATCGCGTTTCGATTTCCTTTTTTCAAACATCCTTTGAATAGCTATTCATCTTGTGAAAGCTTCGCCACAACTATTCTGGAATTGTTAGTTACACATCTTTCCTTTTGATATAAGCAGTGTAGCCCCTCTGTATTTCTTCAATAACTCAATATCAAATACCAAAACTATATATTCTAGTCCTCTGCATACAGTAAATATGTGTAAGAAAAGTGGACAAAGTACGTGTTATGACATTCATTCAGCTACGTATACGTAAAAGGTGTTCAAATCCTACCTGCAGCTGAGAAAATTTCTGAACCTTCGAAAGTTGTACCGCCCTTAGAAGGTCTTCACCTAAGTAATTTATAGACACAATTCGATACTTTATGTCAGGAAATGGTATAAAGAGCTTCGAGGTATCCTGTAGGCGTAAGAAACGTAAGTGAATATGCTGAATTGCCATGAAACTCAAGATCATTGAGAACACACTTGTATACTTTGCTAGGCTATCTTTACATATAGATATGAATCTGAAGAGATGACACAATATAAGATCTGAGATCTTATTCAAAAATGTCTGGATGAGGAAATCAAGATGCAAGATTTACAAGAAAATGAAGCTGCTTGAAAAAAAAAAACGATATCGAGGAAATCTCAAAATTAAGACGATTAACTTTGCCTGCAGTATATAGAGAAAGTCAGAATCGTATTGCTATTTATCCAGAGGGACTAGATCGAACAAGGGAATAGAAACTTCATTTGTAGGCATTTAAAATATTGCTTCCCTTTATTCACGCAGCTCGTCATCTTTTCTATGCAAAATTTCCACATCACTATACTCAACAGGTGGAATCCTTGGAGGCAACTACGATATCAGATGATTACAAAAAATTAACAACTCAAGGTACTTTCACAAGTCTCAGAAAAAGAAGGCCTTCTGGTGCGAAGTAAAAGGGATATCATTATCGAACAGTTCTTAATGAGGCCACGAAATTTTACAGGGGGATTAACTTAACTTCTCTCCCAAACACTGTCACGATAACAGAAGTTCTAAGGACCTTTGTGGGAAACAGTTTGTCATCTGAGCGGCACGTTGAGCTAATCCCACTTTATTTGTATCATAATATCTCAATCCGCATGAATGTCATTTCGACAGCGGTGAATTTTGCACATTGTCTGTTGACTTGTTTTTTAAAATCCACACGCACAAGAAAGTGTCCTTCTACAGGGAATGGTGTGAACTAATCATGGCAAGTCATATATGCGCTAAGTACGTATATAAATTATGTTAAGAGTTTTTTGCACCTTATATTTTATGGATATAAATTACAATTAGACACTGAAAGTGTCGAGAGGCCAGAAAGGGCCTACGCAAATATCTGGACCGATCGAATTTAATTCTGCAATTGAAACAACGACATTTCAATCACAGTTGTTAAGAAACTTCAAATGAAGCAAACAGTTTTCTAAGGAGCAAAAGGTATCTGTATATGGACCACAGTAATGGAAGAAACTTCAAACCGGAGCTCTTCATGGGTCTTGTACAGATCTTTTAAGAATCTTGCTAAAAGTCTTCATGAGCAATTGCTGATTCTCTTAAGCCCACATACAAGCAGAACTGAAAGGAAAAGCTATGAAATCTATAAATTTTAAAAAACTCTAACGTCATTAAAAGACAGCTCTCACATTTTTCATGATGCAACAGACTGTGACACGACTTCAGCTGTGCACAGGAGAGAATAGTTGGAAGCCTACAGGATCCTTAAAAAAGCAAAATAATTGCGTAAGTTAGTCGGTCTTCCACAACCAAATCGTAATCCTGACAAAATAAATAAGATTAGACATTTCTTATTCGCCTGTATGGAGAAAAAAGCATGTCCACTTTGGTATAAGCCATATCAGGTATAACAAGGAATTAGTTGCAAATCATTAGTATGGCCACTCTTCCCTACTAACACAGCAGCTGTATAGCATTCAAATAGGAAGTACCTACAAGGAGAAGAGAGAAATGGTCTAAGCGGTAAGCCAACTAATGAGGTTAGTGTATATGAATTCCAGGACCCACATTTTTAACATCAACTCCAACCGGATAAGCTTACGTATCTGTAGATGAAAAGTGACTGCAAAATAGGAGTGTCAACGAGCCACATGTTAGAGTATAAAAGCCAAAGGAAGTATTCAAGGTTTCGTGCATTCTGCCAAAGCAGTTCATGTATAAATAGCAGATCGGTTGACAATCTGATATAGATGATGACGAACAGCAGCTGTAGAAAACCAATACGTCACTGACATCGGCTTAATTGTTTATTCAATAATTTATGATTATTATTTTGTAATAACGTTTCCGCCTTATAGACAAAACAAAATGGTCATGAGGACGATTTGATGTAACTTTAAATGATAGTATAAAGACGAGGTATAAAATATTAAAGTGGTTTGCTGTTATGTTTACATATTTTAGAATCTTTTATCACGAGCGGCTTTGGTACCCGAACAAAAAACGAAACCGTAGCATTACACCTTTAATCTAACGAGCTAAACCAATTCATTTAGTTATCACATTCACGTACTACAGTATCTTTCAGTTGTATAACGTTTCTTTCTTGTTTGATTGTTTATCTGTTCAGACCTTGAACAGCAGATATTTACTCCAAGGATCATGCCATGGGCAAAATAATTTAATATTTTGTAACTACCGTTTAGTTTTCGTTCTACTACATAGAAGCAAAGTTCACTAAAAGAACATCTTAAAAAGAACGATGTTTGGATATTCCGTACATGCAAGCATCCCATGTACATTCTTATCAAAGACGATGTCGTAAGAATGAAAGCTCTAATAGAAGTCCATTCCAGTTAGTTTCACTTTATTGTCCTAGGTTTTATATGAACCGTGCGAGCCAGATAGATTTAAGGTTCCATAGCTGAAAAGTTAGAGGGAGAGATGCGTAGACTTATCAATATAGCTTCTTGATAAAATGAGTTAAGATTGCATAAAACGCCACGAAATATTTTATAGACGCAAGTTTAATTTTCAGGTTAGTCGAAAGTTTATCGCAGTCTCTTTTACTTTTTGTGGACAGCGAGACTAAGCTTTAGAACACTAACTATTCCCAAGAGGGTCAATTCATGGTGTCTGGTCCAAGATGTAGGAACAGACTAGGAAGTTTTATATCTTTCAGGTGTACTTACCTAAAGTCTCCCAATGTAACACACATACAAAAAAAAAAAAAAAATCTTTCAATTAATAATTTTGTTGATTTCCCTGTTCCACACATGTTCTAACTGGCCTGTATAACTTCTTTGGATCGCGAATCAGTGCTTTACGCCGCTAGCTTTAGTATTTCATCGGCAGGACCTGTCTTACAGGCCAAGAGAAGCGGGCATGGTTTTACAAACTAATCAAATACCAAATTACAAAAGGATATACTACTAGAGTTTGAGACCAATAAAATACATGTGAATCTTTACAAGCTTATGACTACAAGTGTAATATAACTCTTACGGAAAGTTGGTAAGCTTTGTGGGCGTCGGTCTGGAAAGCAGCATGGTACAGTCGCAAAAAAA
Organism: Thermobia domestica; assembly: GCF_964235325.1. NCBI lineage: Eukaryota > Metazoa > Arthropoda > Insecta > Zygentoma > Lepismatidae > Thermobia > Thermobia domestica. Next base: position 172,359,905 of record NC_137460.1, read on the forward strand.
AAAAAAGTGTGAGCAGAAAGCATTCATTATCCTTATGTCGTATAAAACCTAGGGCAATAAGTTGAAACCAACTGGCTTCGACCTGTAGTAGAGTTTTTAATTTTACGACTCCGTCTAGGATAAAAATGTGTATGCAATGTACGCACGTATGGAATATCCCAACATCGTTCTTTATTAAGATTGTTAAACTGATTGCTTGTAGGAGAGTGAAAACTAAACGGTAGTTATACAATCTTAAGTGTCCTTGCAGTTCATTTGCTGTTGAACATCTTAACACGTAAACAATCAATCGAAAATAATTGTTATAATCATACGATTGAAAGATCCATGTAGTACGCGAATGTGATATCTAAATGAATTAATTTAACTCGATAAATTAAAATGTTTCTTTTTCTCTTCGGGTACCAAAGCCACTCGTGTTAAAAGATTAAAAACTACGGAATCATATAAACAAACCACCTTCATGTTTTTTACCTTGTCTTTGTACGTTCATTTAAAGAATCATCAATATCGTTTTCGTGTCCACTTTGTTAAGTCTATAAGGTGGGGACTTTATTACAAAATAATAATCATAACTGATTGGATCAACAATTAATTTATTGTCAATGACATATTCGTATTAGATTCATTGTTGTTCGCCATCGTCTATATTAGAATGTCGTCCGATCAGCCATTTGTAACTGAACTCTCTTGGCAGAATTCACAAAATCTTGAATACTTCATATCGGCTCCTTTACACTAACATGCGGCTCGTTCACAATCCTATCTTGGAGTCACTTTTTGTCTACATAAGTAAGCTTCTGCGGGTGGAGCTGATGGTAGCTGTGTGGCTGCTGGAATTCGCATACACTAACCTCATTCGATTGGGTTCATGCTTTGACCTTTTCTCTCCTGGACTTACAAATACTTCCGAATTGAATGCTGCCAGCTGCCTTGGTAGTAGGGGAAAAAATGGGGAAGCTTTGCAACTCTTCTTTGTAATACCTGATATGGCTTATAGCAATGAGGACATGTTTCCTTCTCCGTACAGGCGGATAAGAAATGTCTAATCATGACCATTTTGTCAGGATTGGATTTAGTTGGTTGTGACTCTGACTAGACTGCACAATTCCTTTTCTTTTTGAAGGATCTTGTAGGCTGCCAGTTATTCTCCTCTGAGTTTAGCTGAGGTCGTGTCACAGGCTGTTGCATCATGAAAAAAGTGAAAGAACTCTTTTAATGACGTTAGAGACTCTTTATATATAATGATTTATAAGCATTTATTTCAGTTCGGCTTGTATGTGGCCTTATCAGAATCAGCAACTGCTCATGAAGTCTTCTAGCTAGATTCTTATAAGTTGAAGTTTTTTCCATTATTGTTGTCCGTATACAACTACCTTTACTCTTTCGAAAACTGATTGCATCATTTGAAGCCGTCTATAATTGATCTCCAAGACAATGCAGAATGGCCATCACTACTCAAGATCATTAGGATCTCGCTACTAGAATTTGCTCGGCGACTTTTACGTGTGGTTATGTAGAGATTTCCAGGAATTTCAAAATTAAGACGATGCCCCTTGCCTAACCGGTAAACTTTGGATGCAGGATATAGAATCGTATAAGTCAGAAACGTATTGCTATTCATCCAAAGGGACTAGATTGAACAGGGGACTAGAAACATCATTTGTAGGCAATTAAATAAATGTTTCCGTTCTGACACGTAGCTTGTTATCGTTTCTATGCAAAATTTGCACATCACTATACTCAGCAGAGGGAATCCTTAGTGGCAAATACGGTATCAAATGATTTCAAAGAAATTAAAAACTCAAGGATCTTTCACAATTCGCAGAAAAAGGGCTTAATTAGGCCACGATTATATCTCTCCTCAACTTTTTCTCACCGGTGAGTAAATTTCTGGTAAGCTATCGCTCAGTAGCAGACTAGTTCACCAACTGTATATGCTTTCGACCCCTTTCATATCTGAGACGGAATGATAAACAAGAAGAATTTCTGTAATGTTGTTTAATTAATTCCACACCACTTCATCACGCTGATGTGAATAGAGATTGCGTGTACTGTCCATAACTCAAAGATATCTTCTCAAGACAGAAAGCTATTCCAAAAAATGTACCCGATTTATCAACAGCAGCTGAGGCTTAAGAAGTGTATTCATCTCTAACACTAAACCAGACTGTCATTTGGCCTAGTATGGTTGCGAACATATCCATGGTCGTTCACCAGAGCTATCATTCATTCCGAGAGACTGTTACGATAACAGAAGTTCTGCAAGACTTTTGTGGGAAACCGCATGACATGTGAGCTTCCCGTTGAGCTACTGTCACCTTCCTTGTGTGATAATACCTCATTGCGCAAAAATATCAATTCGATTGGGGTGGTTATTACAGAGTCCTTAAATGATGCAAACAGTTTTCGAAGGATGAAAAGGTAGCTGTATATTGACTACAGTAATGGAAGAAACTACAAACGGGAAATCTGTATATGTCTTTGGGTCTTGTACAGATCTTTTAAGAATCTTGCTAGAAGACTTCATGAGAATTTGTCAATTGTTTTAAAGACACATACAAGCAGAACTGAAAGGAAATGTTACGAAATCATTTGATGTGAAGAAATTCTAGATTCTTTAAAAGACTGCTTTCCCTTTCTTCATGATGCAACAGGTTGAGAAACGACCTCAGCTATACTGAGGAGTGAATAGTTCCAGCCTTCAAGATCCTTCAAAAAAGAAAAAGAACTGTACAAGTTAGACAGAGTCTTCAACCAACCAAATCCCAATCCTGACAAAATGGTCAAGATTAAACATTTCCTATTCGCCAGTATGGAGAAAGAAACATGTCCTCCTTCGTATAAGCCACACCAGGTATAAGGAGGAATTAGATACAAAGCTTCAATATGGCCACTATTCCTCCTACTAACACGGCAGCTGTGCAGCATTCAATTCTGAAGTACCTACAAGTCCAAGAGAAAAATGGTCTAAGCATGAAGCCATCGAATAATGTTAGTGTATACGAATTCAAGGACCCACACAGGTACCGTCACTCCACCCGGATAAACTTACTTACCTGTAGATTAAGAGTCACAGAAAGATAGGATTGTGAACGTGCCACATGTTAGTATAAAGAGCAGATATGAAGTTTTCAATGTTTTGTGACTTCTGACAAAGGCAGATCCTTAGAAAATCTGGTATAGATGTTGAAGAACATAAGTTGTAGAAAACCAATTCGTAATTGACAGTGACAGCTGTAGATCCAATCAGTTATGATTAAGACTTTGTAATAACGTCTCCGCGTTATACATCGAATCAAATGTACACGAAGACCATCTTGATATAACTCTGAATAAAGGTAGGAAGACAAATTATAAAACATGTAGGTGGTTTACATGTAGGTGGTTTATTTTGTTTACATATTGTGGAATCCTTTGGTTCCCGAAGAGAAAACGAAATCGTAGCATTACACATTTAATATAAAGAGCTAAACCAATTCATTTAGATATCATATTCGCTTACTACGATATCATTCAATTGTATGTTTATAACATTTGTTTATTATTTGTTTATGTGTTAAGATGCTAAAAACTAGATAGTTCACTCCAAGGATCCGGCCATCAGAAGGGACACATAAAATTGTGTAACTACCGTTTAGTGTTCGACTCTCCTTCAAAGAAGAAAAGTTTAACACATTAATAAAGAACGATATTTGGATATTCCGTATAGGCAAATACTCCATGTAAATTTTTATCCAAGACAGGATCGTAAGAATGAAAGCTGTTCTGCACGTCGATATCAGTTGGTTTCAATTTATTGCCCTAGATTTTATACGACATAGGGAATATCAATGATTAATGCTCAGCATCTTGTTTCTTTGCAACTGTACCAAGCTGATTTTCAGACTTGGAAGACTATCAGATAATAAAGGGTATTGGCCTGAAACTCTAGTAGGTGATGCTTATGTAATTAGGTATGTGATTACCTTGTAGAACCTGTGAGACTAGTCCTGCCGATGAATTACTAAAGCTGGCGTACCAAAACACTGTTTCGCGATACAAAGGAGTTATACGGGCCAGGTAAACAGTTTCTGTCAGGCTAACGATAAAGAAACAAGTATAGTAGTATAGTATTACTTGATTATCATGATAATTATATACTTATGTTTTTTACATTTGGTATCACAATCTTTTCCCACCCCAAGGGCCCACATAAAACAAACCACTGTACGTTCCCAAAACTGTGTGATACCCAAAAGTCTGTGATACCCTTGTCCTCTTAAATTGAGTAATAAATCCACGGTTTTTTAATAGGTATGCCATAGTATAATGTGAGATAAGTAGCTTTAAAAGACCACTGTTTCCTTTTTAAGACCTAGTTACACAACACAGTTTCTTCGACCTACGATTCGGTGTTGAATTCCTTTACGGACTGGAAGCCAATAAGAATTAAGGAATACATCCCGATGTCCACTGCTCACCTCTAAATTCCACAGTCTGAAAGACAGCTTCGTACAATCACAAAGGAACAAGGTGCTTAGCAGTGTTAGCGAGATGAGTTAGTTTGGAATTTAATAAATAAGATTACTGGAATTCTTTTTGTCGATCATTCTGTTTGTCGAAACGCTAATACAGTTGGTGCACTAGTCTGCTACTGAAGGTTACCAGAAATTTCTCACCGGTGAGAAAACGTTGAGAAGACTGAGAAATCCTAATCAAGCAATAAGCTTAATAAGAGTGTGCGATTATGGCAGTCTGTCGTGCAAGATGAACCGTGCGAGCCAGAGAGATTTTTAAGTTCTATAGCCTAAAGATCTGTGTGATTGATACGAAGCGTTATCAATATAGCATCTTAATGAAGTGAGTCTAACTAACTAACTCTCCGGCCTATGGAACCCGGAGGTTCAATGCCGCGTTCACTAAAGCTCTCCACTGACCTCCATCCTTAGCTAATTGCATCCAATTTCTACTTTGTATTCCAATCTCAACGAGATCCATCTTAATATTGTCTTCCCATGTGCGCCTAGTTTTTCATAATGGTCGTTTTCCGATTGGTTTTCCTGTCAAGACTTTGAAAGCGTTTCTACTTTCTTCCATTCTAGCTAAATGACCCGCCTATCTAAGCCTTCTAGACTTCACGACCCTAACAATATTGGGTAAACAATATAAATTATGTAGTTTCACGTTATGAAGTTTCCGCCATTCCCCATTCCCCTTCCTCTAGGGTCCGAATATTCGTCTCAGGATATTGTTCTCAAATACTTTCAGTCTATGTTGTTCCTTCAGAGTAAGTGACCACGTTTCTCAGCCAAAGAGAACAACACGCATTGTTACGGTTTTGTATATTTTAAGCTTCAAATTTTTCAACAGAATTCCCGACGACAAGAGATTTTGAACCGAATAGTAACACGAATTCTCTGCTTTAAGTCGACATTTAATTTCTCCGTGAATATGATTTTCCTCTGTTAATATTGATCCTAGGTATTTGAACTATCCACTTTATCAAAAGTATTATTTAATATTTTAACGCATTCATAGTTTGCTGTATTCCGGTCCCGACGCACTTCCTTGTATTTAGTTTTATCTGCGTTTACTTCTAAACCCATGTCCCTGAAACATTTCTTAATTAATCTAATTAGCTTTCTCGGTATTCTAAGTTCTGTAAGGTCGTTGTATAATGTTTCTGGCCTAACCTAGTCGTACGCCTTTCAAAAGTCAATAAATAGTTGATGTACCGGGGTATAGTATTCCCAATTTTTCTAGTATTTGGCGAATGGTATATATTTGGTCGATAGTTGATCGATTCCGTCTAAATCCGCATTGATAATCTCCAATAATTTCATCTGTGTATGGGGTCAGTCTTGCTAATAGAATATTTGAAAGAATTTTATAGGATGTTGAAAGAAGAGAGATGCCTCGATAATTATTACTCTCAGTTTCGTTGCCTTTATGTGAATTGGAACAATGATTGATTCTTTCCACTTTTGTGGCAATACTTCCTTGTTCCAGATAAGGAGAATGACTTTGTGTATCTTGTTCCAAAATTTTCACTTCCAGCTAAAATAACTCAGCCGTAATTTCATCTACACCCGAAGATTTGTGTTTCTTTATTTTCTTTATAGCAGTTTCTAATTTTATTCGGATGGGTTCTGGAATATACGGTTCTGCGATGTGTATCTCCTTTATCTTCACACACACTAGTTTTGAATTGCGTGTTAAGCAAATCGTCAAAGAAATCTTTCCATCTATTTAAGATGCTATCCGTGTCAGTGAGAACTGTACCGTCAGATTTCTTTAATATATAAGCACGAGGTTGATTGCCTCTCTTAAATTCGTTGATTCCCTTATACATGTCCCGGATATTTTTATTTTTACTATTATCTTCTAGTTCCTTAATTTTAGCATTCAGAAAATCGCGTTTCTTTGTTATAAAAGTTTTGGAAGTTTCCCGCCTGATATCTGCGAAATTTTGTGTATTTTATTTAAATCGCGTTTTTAGCCAGCGTAAATTTGCTTGTTTTCTCTTCTCTGCTAGTTTTATGCATTCCTGGTCGAACCATTGTTTGTTCCTACGTATTTCTGCGTGTCCCAATTTTGTTTTCCTGAAATTTTAGTGCTATTTCTAATTTCAATCCAAGTATCCTCAACACTAGTGCACTCCGAATGTTCTAAAGCCGAGAATCTATTCGAAACTTCAATCTGGTATTTCTCTCTTACTTGGCTCTCTCTGATTTCTTTAAATTGAAAATCACCGTTTTCATACAATGAGTATTACCTGTATTCAACGATAACCTCTCCCGTATTATCGCTGCTACCAAGTAGTGGTCGATGTCGCAATCAGCCCATCTAAACAACCGGGCATCAATTATGCTAGATTGCCTTTTTCAATCTACTAAAACGTGGTCAATTTGATTATGTTTTTTCCCGTCTGGTGATGTCCAAGTGTACTTATGAATGTCGCGATGTTCGAATTTTGTACTCTTCACGATTAAGTTTTTGGATGTTGCAAAATTTACGAGTCTAACACCGTTGTCATTACTTTCCTTATGCAGACTTTCGTTCCCTATAATTGGTTTGAAAATATCTTCTCGTCCTACCTTCGCATTGATTTCCCATAATAGAGATTTCATATGTTATCCCAAGAGTTGGTCAAATATCCGTTCTACTTCTTCGCAAAAACCGTCTTTTATATGGTCATCCTTATCTTCAGATGAGGCATGTACATTTAAACAATAATATCACACCACCGTCTCTTAAGAGTAATAAAAGAAAGTCTGTTAGTGACAAATTCAACCCGTTTAATTCCTGGTAATATACCTTTATGAACGAAAAACCCTGTTCCTAACTGGTGATTTTTGTTTCTTTCCCCGTAAAAGAACGTAAAATTTCAGGAATCCTAAGATGCATTTCCTTCCCACCTAACTTCCTGTACTCCTACTACGTCCATCCTGAATTTCTCTAACTCACACGTTAAGGATTTTAAACGTGCCTGCCCTATAAAGACTCCTAATATTCCATGTTCCAAATCTCATGTCCATTTTCTTTTGCTGAGATCGTGCCAAATTATCAGTTCTTGTCCGAGGCTTTTGTGAATATTTCTGAACAAGTGTTTTTTCTTCTTTTTTTTACAGGATGAGGTTGTTAGCCCCACCCAAACCCCCAAGCTGGAGGACCACTCATTGTCGGCTGTCCGCGACTACCTATTCAGTATATTCTCTAGAGCTTTTCCCCTTGATCCGCAACCTGAGGACGCGACATGCCGTAGTGACAGGAACCCACGTTACACGGAGTGTAGCGTGTCAAGTTATAAAAGACGCCTAGTAATTTTTTTTGGACTAATCGAAAGTTAATCGCAGTCTCTTTTACTTTCTTTGCGTAGCGAGACTAAGTCCTCGAACACCATTCCCAAGAGAGGAAATTCATGGCTTGTGGTCCAAGATGTGGGAAGTGAGCCTAGGAAGTTTTATATCTTTCAGAAGTACTTAACTGAAAATCTCCGAAAGTAACCTTAGTACAAAAAAAAATGTCAATTGATAATTTTGTTAATGTCTCTGATCTAAACCTCTTCTACCAGGCCTGTATAGCTTCTTTGTATCGCGAATCAGTGCTTTACTACACTAGCTTTAGTTATTCATCGGCAGGACTTGTATCACAAACCAAAAGAAGCGGGCCTGGTTGTACAAATACCTAATTACCCAATTACCTAAAGATCGCCTGCTAGAGATTCAGGCCCATAACTTGGACGTGAATCCTTTACAAGCTTACGACCAGAGGTGTAATATAATTGTTACGGAAAATTGTTAAGCTTCGTAGGCTTCTGTCTCAAAAGCAGCTCGGTATAGCCGCAAAGGAACAAGGTGCTTGGCAATAAGCATTGATTATCCTTATATCGCATAAATCCAAGGGCAATAAGTTGAAACCAACTGGAATCGAAGTCTATTAGAGCTTTCATTCTTACAACTCCGTCTTGGAAAAAATTGTACTTGGAGTATTTGCATGTACGGAATATCCAAACATCCTTCTTTATTAAGAGTGTTAAACTTTGCTTCTTTGTAGGAGAGTATAAAAGTAAACGGTAGTTACACAATTTTAAGTGTCCTTGCAGATGGCAGAATAATTGGAGTTAATATTCTGCTGTTGAACATCTTAACAGATAAACAATAAAAATATAAACAAATGTTATCAACTTAAAATTGAATTATACTGTAGTACAAGAATTGATGTCCAAATTAATTGGTTTAGCTCGTTAAATTTAATGTGTCCTGGAACGGTTTCGTATTCTCTTTGGGTACGAAAGCCGCTCGTGTTAAAGGATTCCAAAATATGTAAAGAGAAAAATAAGCCATCTTCAATTTTAATTTTGTTTCTTCTATCAGGCGAAGACGTTATTACAAAATTTTAATCATAACTGAGTGGATCAACAATTAAGTCGTTGTCAATGACACATTGGTTTTCTACAGCTGTTGTTGGGCATAATCTATATCAGATTGTATACAGATCTGCCATTTGAACATGAACTCCTTTGGCAGAATGCACAAAACCTTGAATACTTCATATCGGCTCTTTTACACTATCATGTGGCTCGTTCACAATCCTATCTTGCAGTCACTTTTTATCTAGAGGTTAGTTAGCTTACCCGGCTGGAGCTGATGGTTGCTGTGTGTGTCCTGGAATTCGCATATCCTCTTTGACACACCAACCTTATTCGATTTGGTTCATGCCTAGACCATATTGCTCCTGGACTTTGAGGTACTTCCGAATTGATTTTTCCACAGCTGCCGTGATAGTAGGGGCAAAACTGGCCATATTGAAGCTTCGAAAGTACTTCCTTGTTATTCCTGATATGGTTTATATCAAAGAGAATATGCTTCCTTCTCCATAAATGCGAATAAGATATGTCTAATGTTGACCTTTTTCTCAGGATTGAAATTTGGTTGGTTGTAGACTCTAACTTGCAACTGTTTCTCCAGCGTATAGTTAAGGTCGTGCCACAGCCTTTTCCATCATTAAAAAGAAAAAAAGCAGTCTCTTAAAGACGCTAGAGTTTGTATAATTTAATTATTTCTTTGCATCTCTTTTCAGATCTGCTTGTATGTGGCCATAAGAGTATCAGTAACTGCTCAAGAAGTCTTCTAGGAAGATTCTTAAAAGATTTGAATCAGACCATTTGACCGCTACAGATTTCTAGTGGAAAGATTAAAAATGTGATAGCATAATACTTGAACAACTCTATCTAATGGAGGAAAGGAAAATAGTATTCAACACTTCTTTCAGTTTTAAGGATTTCAAAAATTCTCGTAATTTAGTAGCGTCCTGGATTTGCATTTTTGAAGTACGGGAACTTTATCTATACCTAAACGTGGGAATCGGTTTCGGACCATGCACTTAAGCCGCTTTGCCATAAGAGGCACAAGGGGTTTTTCTTTCGATTTCCTTTGGAATATTGCGAATGGTATAACTTTTAAAACTATGTTTAAAAAAGAATACACGTCGACATAATAAGATGATAATCTGACACCTAGGAAATATACTGAATTGTTTTTAATTTGTTCTCACGCTACCAAAACAGTACTTATGCTTTTTTTTTATTCCAGCCTTTTAATATAAGCATTTCAGACTATTGTCTGTTCTAGGACAATTCTACAATTCTAGTTCATGTAAATGCTAGCTTTGGAAATACAGTAGAGTTTCGCTTATCCGACATAAACAGAAAGGCTGAACGCTGGATAATATGGGTGTGTTAAGAAAAGACCTATTAAAAGTAAAACTTATGATATAATTTTACATATTACGCATCTAATAATAATGTTTTATAACAAATAACTGCACTGCACTGAATCAGGGACGTATCCAGCGTGAGGGCCTGAGAGCTATATCTCTCAAAAACTCAAGCAATATTTAATAAGATTGCCTTTACCCTTTTGAGGTTCTTTTATATCAGTTTACTAGTAGTCAGTGTCCAAACTTTGGGCAATGTGCTGTTGTCTTGTTATAACTCTAACAACATACAATAATGCCATTATACCAGGTGCAGTGGCGTATTTAGGGGGTGGCTTCCGGGCTTAAGCCTCTCACGAAATCTTACTTAGTATAGTAAAGTAAATGAAATATCTCGAAGAATATTCACATTTCCAGGCAAAGCCCCTCTCCCCGAAAGTTAGCAAAGCCCCTCCCGAAACAAAATCGTAAATACGCCACTGACCAGGTGGAATTAAAGAACAGTTTTAAATAGGATTAGCATTTCGTTTCCGTTCAGTTTTTAACTTTAATATATCAGAACGATACACTCCATGTCTTCTTGCTATTTTTGTTATGTGATATACGTAGCAGACAGTTTTCTTTAGTTTGAGCTATAATGCAGTTTCCAAAATAAACAGGTTTAAAAATGAAAAGTAGGAAAAAGTTTAAGAGAAGTACAGAACTGTTGCATTATTATTATTATTATTATTATTATTATTATTATTATTATTATTATTATTATTATTATTATTATTGATATTTAAAAACATTAGAATTACGTGCTTACGAGGATTCGTGTTGCGCCCCCTCCGAATAGAAAACCTGGATACTTGTCTGCACTGAATGATAGACGTGAGAGTCAAGGTGTAGACGGGCGCGCTAGGCGTTAGACTCCAGAGCATGAAAAATAGATTAAGACCACAAGTTGCAGATCTTCTTGCCGATTGGTGCTATTTGCAATGATGTATCGGATCATACGGTATGTGGAACAAAGGATGGTCGGATAAGCGAGACCATGGTGTATTGGTGTTTCACACACCTAAACCTATAAAATATTTGTATAAACAATTATCCTTCACTCTCTAGCTAAATTTGTGGGTATGATCACACACCTTGCCTCATATAGTCTTATAAAGAAAAAATATTTTTTAGCTAAAAGCTAAGAAAAGCCAACTTCTTTTTTTTTTTAATAATGGCAAACTAGTCCACTTCATCACGATAAATCACGTTTGGTACTAAGATGTCTTTTTCTGTCCGTATATATCCTTTACACTTCGTTGGAGACAAAATTGTTTTTTCCCCAAGAAAACAGGATGAGAGAAACTATACAACAGCATGAACAGAAAACAATAGCTATTAACAATAGTTCTCTAATCCTGGATAAATACGTCATTACAGCAAAATATCTGTAATTTGTCCTTATTATATTTCTTCGGTTCTTATTAACCGAATTCGGTTCTTATTAATTCTAATGTTTTGTAAAAAAAAAAGAAATGAGATGGGATGGGATTAGATATGGTGTCAAAATAACAAAATAACTACGACTCCGCCACGCTATCCACCTAACCACGGAGGCTACGTTGTGTTGGATCTTTTTTTTTTTAAAGAAATAATCTTCATAACCATGGTTCGTATCGCTTCGAACCTTAAGATAAGAGTTTTTCAGTTTAATTCTATAGTTTCGTACGACATCAACTTACAGATGCTAATTTATAATCTACACACTAGGTTTTAACCAATAAATGCAACATTTTATTCCACTATCCAGTTCCTTGACCCAACTCCTCAACTCCCCTACTGAATTCCCTCCGCAATTGTGTTCTGCTACTGAAAAAGAATCCCTAGAAATCATCGTTGCCAGTATACACAAAACCGAGCATAATTTTGTTTTTTGCTTAAATTTTTATCATTTTACTATATTTTTTGGAAATATTTTCTTAGATGGATTGCTTTCTATTATCTCCACACACTAATAATTGAATTTTACCCATAAACGTAAGGAAAATGGAATAAATGCGAATACTCTTGAGTTACAGTATAAGCGCAATTTTTTTTGCGCATGGGAGTACCTTATTATCTAATTACCTAAGGATCACTTACTAGAGATTCAGGCCAATAACCTGCATGTGAATCCTTTACAACCTTACGACCATAAGTGTAATATAACTGGTACGTGAGTTTCGTGAGTTTCTCTCTGAAAAGCAGCCTGCTACGGCCGCAACGGAACAAGGTGCTGATCATGAATCACTCATATTCCTTAGGTCCTATAAAGTCTAGGGCAATAAGTTGAAAACAACTCGGATCGACGTGTAGCACAGCTTTCATTCTTACGATCCCGTCTTGAATAAAAATGTACATGGAGTATTTGCATGTACGAAATATCCAAACGTTGTTGTTTATTAAGAGTATTAAATTTTCTTCTTTGTAGGAGAGTCGAAAACTAAACAGTACTTACATAATTTTAGGTGTCCTTGCCTATGGTAGGATCCATGAAGTCAACTATGTGATGTTGAACATGTTAACAGATAAACAATCAAACAGGAAACGAATGTTATAAACATACAATTAAATGATACTGTAGTACGCGAATGGGATATCTAAATAAATTGGATTAGCTCGTTAAAAAGATGTGTCCTTCTACAGTTTCGTTTGCTCTTCGTGTACCAAAGCAGCTGGTGTTAAAGGATTCCAAAATATGTAAACATAACAACAAAGCACTTTCATGTTTCATACCTTGTCTTTATATCTTCAATTAGAGTTACATCAATATCATCTTCATGTCCAAAATATGTAAAAAGAATAATATACTAGCTTCATGTTTTATACCTTGTCTCTCTCTATACCTTCATTTAAAGTTACATCAAGATGACAGTCTGGTTCATTGTTAGAGATGATGACACTTCGTAAGTCTCAACATCTGGCGATTAATCGGGTGCAAATTTCTGGAGTAGCTTTCTGCTCTTGAGAAGCACTGTAGAGTCGGTGGACATGAGACGCAACCTCTATTCACGTCAGCGAGATGAGGTAGCGTTGATTTTCATAAATATGATTACATAAATTCTTCTGGTCGATCATGCCGTCTCAGATATGTAAGGTGTTGAAAAGCTAATACAGTTTGTGCACTAGTTTGCTCCTGAGCGAAAGCTTACCAGAAATTTACTCACCGTTGAGAATACGTTTAGAAGATTGAGAAATTCAAATCATCAATAAGTTTAATAAGAGTGTGCTATATGAAAATTTGTAGTGCAAGATGATCCGTGCGAACCAATGAGATTTTAGGGTTTTATAACCTAAAGGTTACCGAGAGAGATACGTAATGTTATCAATATAGAATCTTAATGAAATAAGTCAAGGTTGCAAAAGAAACCTCGAAAATTTTTATAGAAGCGTTAAACTTTCCGGCTTACCGAAAGTTTATCGCAGTGTCTTTTACTTTCTGTATCCAGCGAGACTAAGTTCTCCGACACTATTCCCAAGAGAGTAATTTAAGGCTTCTGCTCCAAGATGTGGGACGTGAGCCTTGGAAAATTTATATCTCTCAGGTGTACTGAACTGAAAGTCCTCTAGTGTAACTTAAGTACAAAAAAAATCTGTCAATTGATAATATTGTTGATTTCTCTGTCCTACACATGTTCTACCAGGCCTGTAGAACTTCTTTATACTCAAGTTCTTAAAGAAATAGTAATGTGATATCACGGTTGCATTGGTTTGATAAGAATATCGTATCACATTTCGTAATTCTGACATCCTCTTCCCCTATAATACAATATACTCATCTTCTAGGTATTTCAATGCTCTCTTCCTCGGAAGAATGAATCAAGTCTTAACTCGCGTCTCGCGTATCGATTCCCTTTTCCCAAACAAACCTTTCCATACCGTTCCATCTTGTGAAAGTTTCGCCACAACGATTGTGGAATTGTGTAATACACACTTCTCCTTTTGAAATAGGAAGAGTTACAGCTGTGGCTTTCTGAAGAACTAATGGTATTACTAATTGAAGATATCAGGATGCATTTAGATAAAAAGATAACAGTAGATGTCGAGATCCGCCATGATACTTGATTAGAACGAATCGAATCACTTTGCAAGCAGTACAACGGACGAGATCGGGTGAATTGGAATGGTAAAAGTAGGGAGCTCATATTGTCCTTAGGACTAGCAAATTCGAAATATCGGAGTGACGTGTGGGACAAGAAGTCTTTATCTGAGAAAGAATGTATATCATGTTGAGCTATTAAGGCATTGGTTTCGTAAAACTAGTAATGAGAAAACACGTTAAAATAATGCAAAAGTTGATGGGTCACTAGCGATAGTCCAGGCATCCCGGAGCTTTGAAGCTTTTTGTAATATTCATCTGCGACGTCAGAAATCACCTTAAAATGAGAAGGTTAACAATAATCTCACTTGATTTCTTTGTAATAGTATTCTCCATTGTCTGAAAAGAAATATTAATCAGGGATGAAAGAGAACTCTGAGTGTTACGGTGATTAAAGAAATAATTTTGAAAATGGACGGAGATTTTTAATTTTTAATTACAGTTTAGGGTGCAACAGCCGTGCCAATAATTGGAGGGTTCTCTTCCGAGGTATCCGGAAGGCTAAGCGGCTTGTAAGTTCCTTCTTAAATTGCTGCAAAATTTAGAAGTCAGCAGTGGACATCGACATGTATTCCTAAATTCCTATTGACCTACAGCTAGTAAAGGAATTTATAACCGAATCGAAGGCCGCAAGATCTTGTGCTTTTTACCTAGATTCCTAAAACGAAGCAGTAGTGCTTTTAGAGCTACTTAACTCACCTTATACAAAGGCATACCACTTAGAAAACCGTGGATTTACTTCTCCGTTTAATAACACGATGGTATCACAGACGTTAAATTAAAAGAAACTCTAGCTAGTTTAAGAGACTGCTTTCACTTTTTTTCATGATGGAACAGGCTGTGACACGACCTTAACTATACGCAGGAGAAACACTTGGCAGCCTACTGGATTCTTCAAAAGAAAATGAATTGTGAAGTTAAATTCTTCAACCAACCAAATTTCAATCCTGACAAATAGTTCAACATTAGACATATGTTATTCGCATTTATGGAGAAGAAAAATGTCCTCTTTGGTATCAGCATATAAGGTATAACAAGGAAGTAGTTACGAAGCTTCAATATGGCCACTTTTGCCCCTACTAACACGGCAGCTGTGGAGCAATAAATTCGAAAGTACCTCAAAGTCCAGGGGCGATATGGTCTAACCATGAACCGAATCGAATAAGGTTGGTGTGTCAAAAAGGATATGCGAATTCCAGGACCCACACAGCTACCATAAGCTTCAGCCGCGTAAGCTTACTTACCTGTAGATAAAAAGTGACTGCAAGACACGATTTTGAACGAGCCACATGTTAGTGTAAAGGAGCCGATATGAAGTATTCATGGTTTTGTGCATTCTGCCAAAAAAGTTCATGTATAAATGGCAGATCTGAAGACAATCTGATATAGTTGATGGCCATCAACAGCTGTAGAAAACCAATGTGTCATTGACAACGAGTTAATTGTTGATCCAATCAGTTATGATTATTATTTTCTAATAACTTCTTCGCCTTTTAGAAGTAACAAAATGGACATGAAGACAATCTTGATGAAACTTTAAATGAAGCTATAAAGACAAGGTATAAAAATTGAAGGTGGCTTATTTTTCTCTTTACATATTTTGGAATCCTTTCACATGAGCAGCTTTCGTACCCGAAGAGAATACACAACAGTTGCAGGACACATTAAATTTAACAAGCTAAATTAATTAATTTAAACATCAATTCTGTACTAGAGTATAATTCAATTGTACGTTGATAACATTTGTTTATTTTTTATTGTTTATGTGTTAAGATGTTCAACAGCAGATGATTAACTCCAAATATTCTGCCATCTGCAAGGACACTTAAAATTGTGTAACTACCGTTTACTTTTGAATCTCCTACACAGAAGCAAAGTTAAAACAGAAGAAAACACAGAAGCAAACACTCTTAATAAAGAACGATGTTTTGATATTTCTTACATCCAAACACTCCATGTACATTTTTTTCTAAGACGAGGTCGTAAGAATGAAAGCTCTAATAGACGTCGATTCCAGTTGGTTTCAACTTATTGCACTAGGTTTTATGCGACATAAGGATAATCGATGCTTACTGGTCAGCAGTTGTTCCTTTGCGACTGTACCAGGCTGCTTTCCAGACAGAAGTCCACAAAGCATAGCAACTTTCCGTAACAGTTATATTACACTGATAGTCGTAAGTTTGTAAAGGATTTATATGCATTTTATGGGTACAAACACTTCTTCAAGATCTTCAAGATGATTAGTTAATTTTTAGGTAATTAGGTCGTGATTACCTTTTAGAACCAGTCCCGCTTCTCTCGGCCTGTGAGACAAGTCCTGGCGATGAATTACAAAAGCTAGTGTAGTAAAGCACTGTTTCACATTACAAAGAAAATGTACAGGACTGGTACAACAAGTTTAGAATAGAGACATCAACAACATTATCAACTCACAGTTTTTTTTTTTTACTTAGGTTACTTTAGGATATTTTTAGTTAAGTACACCTGAAAGATATAAAACTGACTAGGCACACTTCCAAGATCTTGGACCAGAAGCAACGAATTTCCTCTCTTGGGAACTGTGATCGAGAACTTAGTCTCGCTGCCCAAAGAAAGAAAAGAAACTGCGATTAACTTTCGATTAGCCTGAAAGTTAAAGTTGCGTCTATAAACATTATTGAGGGGTCTTTTATAACCTGACTCACTTCTTCAAGATGCTATATTTATAACGCTACAAATTTCTCACACTGATCTTTAGGCTATACAACCTTAAAATCTCTCTCGTTCGCACGGTTCATCTTGCACTACGACTGCCATAATCGCACACTCTTATTAAGCTTATTGGAGAGTAATGATTTCTCAATCTTCACAAAGTTTTCTCACCGGTGAGTAAATTTCTGGTAAGCTTCAGTAGCAGACTAATGCACTAACTGTTTCGATACTTTTCGACACTCTTCATCTCAGAAACGGAATGATCAACAAAAAGAGCTTTAGTAATCACATTTATTAAATACAAATCAACCTCATCTCCATTAGGTGAATTAAGCTTGCGTGTACTCTTCACCGACTCAAAGTAATCTTTTCAAGAGCAGAAAGCTACTCCAAAAAATGTATCCCATTAATCGCCAGCAGTTTTGGCTTACGATGTGTATACTTCTCTAACACTGAACCAAACTTTCATTTGGACTGGTATGTTTGCGAGCATATCCATGGCCGTTGACCAGAGCCACCCTAGATCACCAAGTAAATTCCTTTACGAAAATAGAAGCACCAAGTCGTCTGAAGAATTCTTCATAGTTGTTCGTTGCATATTGCAAAATATCATATTAAACTGCATAGAGTACATTCCCTGCACAGTACAGCTAAGAGCTGTTAACAATGGCTAGAAGAAAATCGAAACACACATATATGTACTTATATATATATTTCTGACTTTTTTCCGAGAACATTGCATTACCAAGTCCATACATCACGAAACATTGATATAATATTTTACTAAGAAGTGATGTAGAGTGGCTTGGTGTTCTCTTATCAAAACAAATGCAAGCAGTTAGCATGCACTACAACCAACGAGACAAAGCAATATTTGATAAGAAGGGAGGTGAGATTAGGATTTTTCAATCGCATGTCGCACGCTCTAAAAGACTAAAATCTGTTGAAACATTACTTTCATATTTAAGATTTATCTACGAGGCTGCCGGCTGTGACTTTCTGCTGAAATAATCGTATTACTAATTGTAGCTATCTCATGGTCTTATCTGTTATATTTATCCTTCTTCAATTGCATTCGTAAAAGTAGTAATGAGAAAGCGCGTTAAAAAGATGGACAAGTTTATGGGGCAATAGCCATAGGCTAGTCATCAATCAGCCTTTGTAGCTTTTTGTAATATGCATCTGGAACGTCAGAAGTATGCTCAAAATGAGAATATTAGCAGTAAGTTCACTTGACTTCATTGTAATAGTATTTTACTTTATCTCATAAGGGTTATTAATCCCTGATGGAAGCGATGTCTGAGTGATGCGGTGATTAAAGAAATAATTTTGAGTTTGGACGGGGTTTTTAATTAGTTGTTTAGGGTGCAACCGGAGTGCATATAATCCGAGGGTTCTTTTTCGAGATATCTGGTAAGGTTAAACGGCTTATAAGTTCCTTCTTAAAATGCTGTGAAATTTAGGTCAGCAGTGGACATCGGCATGTATTCCTTAATTCCTATAATTCCTAATGGCTTACAGTCAGTGAAGGAATTCAACACCGATTTGGAGGCCGCAGGATATTGTGTTGTTTTCCTCGGTCTTAAAAACGAAGCAGTAGTGCTTTCAGACATACTTAACACACTTTATGGAGAGGCGTACCAATTAAAAAACCGTGGATTTACTTCACCCTGTAATGAGACAAGGTCATCACAAATGTTTAGCTTTGGGAACGTACAGCATCTTCTATTTAGGTGGGCCATTGGGGATGAAAAAGGTGTGATACCAAATGTAAAAGCCATAAGTATTAATTTATCAATGATAATCAAACAGTAGTTATACTTCCCGTTTATATGCAACTATAATACTCATTAATAGTGCTACCTACTGAAGAACCCTACTTTGCACTCATAACGCTCTCACCTTTCTCTTGATCGTTAGCCTGATAAAAACTGTTTAATCGAAAGTGTTGTGTTCTTACAGATATATTATTTAAACAAAGTCTCATGTGTGTTCTCACTCGAGGCTGTCAAATATGCGTTTATTTAGTATCCTTGCTGCTCACTAGGACTTACATACAGAGCTGAGTAGAATTCACTATGTTCCGGTCTATCATTAATAATATTTTCCCGATTGTATCTTGTAAAACTTGCTATGGGACACATTATAATCTGACCTCCGAAACAGCCCTACACTCGGCCTGAGACCGGTGATCTAATGAATGAGACAAATAAAGAATCGATTTTATGTTCTTTTCAAATCTTCTAAGACGGATAGGTGGAAAATATTTAAAGAATAGTAGTCCTGTGTTCGCTACCAGCTTCCCAACACTGGTCATCACAAACCAACCAAACTGTGGTCTAATCAAATAATCTTTTCATATAAACTCACTGTATGTTTTGATTAGTAACTAAGTGAGCACATTTGATAGAGCAGAAAAGTCATTCATTTCAGAATTCTCTTGATGAAATTCTCTATATCTAAGTTCTTGGTGAAAAAGTATAATGATATTTCGGTAGCATTGTCACAATTGGTAATACTAAAATCCTTTTCCCCACTAATGATATATACTCATGTTGTTGGTGTCACAAGCCTGTCTTGTTCGGAAGAATTAATTAAGTGTTCACTCCCTTCTCGCGTATCGATTTCTTTTTCTCAAACAAGTTTTGGATAGTTATTCATCTTTTAAATGCTTCGCCACAACGATACTGGAATGCTGATACACACACCTGTATTTTTGCAACCTTGGCTTATTTCATTAAATATTTTATTAATAAAGCTACGTATCTCTATCACTCACCTTTAGGCAATAAAATATTAAAATCTCATTGGTTCGCTCGGATCATTTGCACTACAAAATGCCATATAGCACACTTTTATTAAACTTATTGGAGGATTTGAATTTCTCAATCTTCTAAATGCTTTCTCAACGGTGAGTAAATTTCTGGTAATCTTCCGCTTAGGAGCAGACTAGTGCACCAAATGTATTAGCTTTTCAACACCTTACATATCTGAGACGGCATGATAAACCAGAAGAATTTCTGTAATCATATTAATTAAAATCAACACTATCTCATCTCACTGACGTGAATAGATGTTGCGTGTCGTGCCCACCGACTCTAAGGTGTCTTCTCAAGGGCAGAAATCTTCTCCAGAAATTTGTACCCGATTAATCCCAGATGTTGAGACTTACGAAGTGTCCTCATCTCTAACACTGAACCAGACTGTCATATTGATGTAACTTTAAATGAAGGTATAGAGAGGGACAAGGTATAAAACATGAAGGTGTTATTTTATTCTTTTTACATATTTTCGACATGAAGACGATATTGATGTCTCTGAAGATATAAAAACAAGGTATGAAACATGAAAGTGGATTGTTTGTTATGTTTACATATTTTGGAATTCTTTAACACCAGCGGCTTTGGTACCTGAAGATCAAACGAAATCGTAGAAGGACACATTTTTTTAACGAGCTAATCCAATTTATTTAGATATCACATTCGCGTACTAGTGTATCATTTAATTGTATGTTTATAACATTCGTTTCTTGTTTGATTTTTTATCTGTTAACATGTTCAACAGCAGATGACTGACTGAAAATTCTGCCATTTGCATGGACACTTAAAATTGTGTAGCTACCATTTACTTTTCGAATCTCCTACAAAGAAGCAAAGTTTAACACTCTTAATAAAGAACGATGTTTGTATATTCCGTACATGCAAACACTCAATGTACATTTTTATCCAAGACTTGGTCGTAAGAATGAAAGCTCTATTACACATCGATTCCAGTTGGTTTCAACTTTTTGCCTTAGGGATAAGCGACATAAGGATATTCAAAGCTTTGTGTTTAGCACCCTTTTTTTTTTTTTTTTTTTGCGGGCGTACAAAGCTGCTTTTCAGAGAGAAGCCCACGAAGCTTAAGAATTTTCCGTACCAGTTATATTACACTTATGGTCGTAAGCTTGTAAAGGATTCACATGCAGGTTATTGGCCTGAATCTCTAGTAGGTGATCCTTAGGTAATTAGGTAATAAGGTACTTTGTAGAAGCAGGCCCGATTCTCTTGGTTTGTGAGACAACTCCTGGCGATGAATTACTAATACTAGCGTAGTAAAGCACTGATTCGCGATACAAAGAAGATATACAGGGCTGGTAGAAAAGGTTTAGAACAGAGACATCAAAAAAATTCTGAATTGACAGAATTTTTTTGTAATAAGGTTATTTTGGGAGATTTTCAGTTAAGTACATATACCTTAAAGATATATAATTTCCTATGCTCACTTCCCACATCTTGGACCACAAACCATGAATTTCCCCTGTTGGGAATAGTGTTCCAGAAATTAGTCTCGCTGCCTGAAGAAAGTAAGAGACTGCGATTAACTTCCGATTAGCCTGAAAGTTAAACTTGCGTCTCTAAAAATTTTCGAGGTATCTTTTATAAGCTGACTCACTTCATTAAGATGCTATATTTATAACGCTACGTATCTCTCAGTTTAGGCCTTAGTAACAATATGTCTGGCTCGCACGGCTCGCTTTGGCTTGTACTACAGACTGCCATAATCAGACACTCTGTATAAGCTTATTGGTGGATTAGGATTTCTTAATCTTCTCAAAGTTTTCTCACCGGTGAGAAAATTTTTGGTAAGCTTCAGTAGGAGACTAGTGCACCAACTGTATTTGCGTTTCGACAGTTTTGATATCTGAGATGGAATCATCTAAACAAACAATTCCAGTAATCTTATTTATTAAATTCAAAACTACCTAATCTCGCTGAGAATAATAATGATTACTGCTAAGCCCTGTTCCTTTGTGACTGTACCAAGCTGCTTTCCAGACTAATTTACAAGTCAGCAGTGGACATCGGAAAAGGAGTCATTAGTGGACATCCTAGGTCTTAAAAAGGAAGCAGTAATTTTTTAGATCTACTTATCTCACATTATACAATGGCGTGCCATTTGAAAAACCGTGGATTTGGAAACGAACAGCGGTTAGTTTAAGGTGGGTCCTTGGCATGGTAAAAGATTGTGATGCCAAATGTAAAAAACGTAAATATTTACGGTATAGTCAGTCATGTTTTCACTACCAAATTAGTAACACTGGTCTTCGCAAAGCAACCAAACTGTATTCTAATCAAATAATCTTTTCATATAAGCTCACTGTTGCTTTTATTAGTAGGTGCCACGCATTACATAGAGCTGAAAAATTCATTCATTTCAGAAGTTTCTTGATGAAAATTCTCCATATACAATTTCTTGTACGAAAAATTCTCTATTATCACGGTAGCATGGTTTTGATAATAATATCATAACAGATTTCGTTATTCTGACGTCCTTTCCCCTCTAACGGTGTATACTCATATTGTAGGTGTGTCAATGCTGTTTACTCGAAAGTATCAATCGTCTTTACTCGCGTCTCTTGCCTCGATTTGCTTTTCTCAAACAACCTATGAAAAGATATTCACATTGTGAAAGCCTCGCCATACTTTTGTGGAACTGTGACATAGACAATCTCCTTTTGATATAAGCATGTAGTCCTTGTGTATATCTTCAATAATTGAACATCAAATAGCAATGACTCTAGCGATAATTCTACTCATCTGCATACAGTAAATAATTACAAGATAAGTGAACAAAGCACATGTTTTATTACGATAGATCAGCCATTATACTTTAAAGGTGTTCTAATCGTACCTGAAATTGAGGATATTTCTGATCTGTCCAAGTTGTACTACTCTTCGGAGGTTTCGACTTAAGTAATTAATAGGCAGGATTGGATACATTATGTCAGGGAATGCTATAAAGAATGTTGGGGTATCCTGTACTCTAAGACAAAATAGGCGAAAATGCTGAATGACCGTGCCACTCAATATCATTGAAAACTCACTTCTCGACTTGCTCGGCCATCTTTACGTGTAGTTCTGGAGAAATTTGCTACTCTCTGAGCAAATGACACAATCTAGGATCTTATATCTAATTCAACAATTTCTGGATTGTGAAATCAATATACAACATATAGAAGAAAATGAAGCTGCAGGGAAAAAAAAGATATCTATGAATCTCTAAATTAAGACGATGGATGACATTCACCGAACCGGTAAACTTTGGCTGCGGTATATAGAAAAGGTAAAGTCTATTAGTATTAATTAAAAGGAACTAGATCGAACAGGGTACTAGCAACTTCATTTGTAAGCAATTAAATTAATGCTTCCGTTTACTCACGCAGTTGGTCATCTCTTGTATTGAAATTTGCACATCACTGTACTCAGCAGATGGAAGGCTTGTAGTCAACTATGGTATCAGATTATTACAAGAAATTAAAAAACTCAAGGAACCTTAACAATCCGCAGAAAAAGAGGTCTTCGGAGCGATGTTCCAAGTCATATAATTATCGAGCATTGCTTAATGAAGGCTACGAAATCTTTCGGGGGATAAACTCGACGTCAGACGCCACGTTAGCGAGACTAATCCTTGAATCCTAAATAGTGTTACGATAGGAGAACTTCTGCAAGACATTTGTGGGAAACAGTTTGGCATCTGAGCGGCACGTTGATCTGATGCCTCCTTCCTGGTGTGATAATTTCTCAATACGCAAGAATATCAATTCGAATGCGGTGAATATTGCAGTCTTGAAATGATGCAACAGTACTCGAAGGTTAAAAAGGTAGCCGTATATGGACAACAGTAATGGAAGAAACTAGAAACAGGAGAACTGGAGATATTGATGGGTCTGATTCAGGTCTTTTCAGAATCTTGCTAGAAAACTTCATGCGCATATGCTGATTTCCTTAAGGCCACATACAAGCAGAACTGAAAGAAAATGCTACGAAATTATTAAATTTGAAGAAAATCTAGAATCTAGACTGCTTTTCCTTTCTTCAAGTAGCAACAACCTGAGACACGACCTCAGCTATACTCAGGAGTGAATAGTTCTAGCCTTCAATATCCTTCTTCAAAAGGAAAAAAACTGTACAAGTTAGTCAAAGTTTTAAACCAAACAAATCTCAATCCTGACAAAATGATCTAGATTAGACAATTCTTATTCGCCAGTATAGAGAAAGAAACATGTCGTTCCTCGTATAGGCCACATCAGCTATAAGAAGGAAGTTGTTACAAAGCTTCAATATGGCCACATTTCCCCTGCTAACATGGCAGCTGTGCAGCATTCAATACGGTAGTACCTAAAAGTCCAAAAGAGAAATTGTCTAAGCATGAAGCCATCGAATGAGGTTAGTGTATACGAATTCCAGGACGAATTAAGATCAGCTCCAGCCGGATAAACTTACTTACCTGTAGATAAAGAGCCACAGCAAGATAGGATTGTGAACGATCGACATGCTAGTATAAAGGAGCAGATACAAAGTATTCAATGTTTAGCGACTTTTGACAAAGGTGTTTATGTACAAATGGCAGATCGGAAGAAAATCTGGTTTAGATGTTGTCCAAAATCTGTTGTTGTATACAGATTAGAGGGGAAGAGGATGTCAGAATTACGAAAAGTGATACGAGATTCTTTTCAAGACAATGCTACCATGATATCAGATTAATTTTTAGTTCAAGAACTTTTCATTCAAGAAATTTTCATCAAGAGATTTCCCAAATGAATGACGTTTTCTGCCCTATGAAATTTGTGACACTTAATAATCAAAGCATACAGTGAGTTTATATAAAAAGATTATTTGAATAGCCCACAGTTTTATTGCCTTGTGATGACCAGTGTTACTAATTTCGTAACGAACACAGGACTGATTTATACCATAACTATTTTCCACCGTCTAAGTGGCTAAGAGAATATCTCAAAGGAAGTAGATTCTTTATTTGTCTCTTCGATCAGATCACCAGTCTCAGGAGATGGTAAAGCTGTTTCGGAGGTTATTATATAATGGGTTCAATAGCAAGTTTTACAGGATCCATTCGGAATAATATTACTAATGATAGATTTGTACATACTGAATCACAAACAAATAGGTATGTAAGGTCTAGTTAGTAGCAAAAGCGCTAACTAAATGCATATTTGATAGCTTCGAATGTCTTTGTTTAAGTAATTTATACGTAACCACACAACTCTTTTGATTAAACGGTTTCCATCAGGTAACGATCAAGAAAAACGTGAGAGTGTTATAAGTGCTAAGTAGATTTCTTCAACAGGAAGCACTCTCGATTAGTATTGTAGTTGCATATGAATGGGAAGTATAGCAATTGCTTGATTATCATGATGAATTAATAATATTTTTTTTACATTTCGTATAACAACCTTTTTCAAACCTAAGGGACTACCTAAAAAAAACTAAGTGTTTGAAAAACTTGGAATAATCACAACTGCAGAATAATCACAACAAAGAATATTCAGTGTTGCAATCCATAGAAATTACAGTGTTACCAGAAAAACAATTTCCCTAAAATGTAAGTTAAGACAGCGAGTAGAGGAATGAACTCAACTGCATTTGATTACGTATCATGTTGTTTTGGTTTCTTGTGAACTACTTTTTAATTAACTTTATTATTTAGTTTCAATAACTGTATGTTAAAACTATTTTGTTTATTACAAACTACATACACCTATTATTTAAAAAGTAGTTCACAGGAAACCAAAACAATATGATACGTAATCAAATGCAGTTGAGTTCATTCCTCTACTCGCTGCCTTCACTTAGATTTTAGGGAAATTGTTTTTCTGGTAACACTGTAATTTCTATGGATTGCAACACTGAATATTCTTCAGGTTCATACTTTCTGTTGTAGAATAGCACTATCTATGATTGTGGTAACTTACATTTCATTATCTCCTTTCACTGATGAATAAACAAGCAAAAGAAAATGGTAAATTTTGTATTATTTTTAGTTAGGCAGGCTCTTAAGGAAGAATCTAAATTTATTACTTTGATACAGTACGGAATCAATGTTGTACCAGAACTTACAGACAAACTCAACAAAAGTCAAATAATGGATTAATTACTACGTATTTGTCTTGGGAAACGAATGAGTTATATGGCGGAGATCAAATTCTGACACATCGAACAAGCCTTTCTGCGTCTTATAGGCAAATGGTTAGATGGAAGGGGTGGGTAGAAATTTTATGCTAGTTAGATGTAGCAACACCAGGAACCGCTGACAGTTTATTGAAGTAACACATTACAAAAGATCGTTTTGCTCATCAGATTACTCTGACAGTTTTACATCACTTGCTGCGTGATGCATATCAGAATTCTCCATCAGCGCTATCTTTCAATGACGAGTACAGTGAAAGGAATCAACGTTTAAGTTTCGGTTAATGTATTACCGTAACGTGATTGTACTCTTAATTTACATCAGAGCCATACGTCAAAGGAATTTCAAGCTCTACGTTGAAACTCTAAAAGCAATTGCAGAATGGTTTTTCGCAATGAACCACCCGTTGAACTATTCTCGTTGGATTCCCGTTCGCATTTTTGATTTTAGGAATTTGGAAGAAACACGTCCAGAGATTATGAATGCTTTTGAAATGGGTTACTTTGTGATAAGAGAGACATCAAAACCTTTCTCTGCAATAGCTATAGTTCGGCACACAAACAGAATAACAAAATTATAAAAATGGATGGCGGGGCAATTGGTCCCCTACAATACTTCAATGCTCTTGTCAAATGGATGACAGCGGGACCAGAAATTAATAGGCTGATTTCGAATTCAAAATGTCATATAATGATAATGATTTTGATAATAAGCACCATGAAGATTATTCGTAGATGCAAGAAAAATTTAATTCGGCTGTTGGAAGGTTGAAAGAAGTCTTCGTCGAATTTGTGGAATCCGTTTGAAAAATATAGTGGAATTGTTAATGTTGCTTCCAGAATCATCAATAGCGGTGATATACAGTAAATGAATCCCTATATTCAGCAAAAGAAAAATGGTCTAATATGTACAAGGAATTTGTGCAAGAAGATAAGTAGAATGGACCAAGCAATTCTTTTCTCTTATGAAAAAATCTTCTCTAGTACTTCATTCTTCCCTTTAAAAGAACAAGAGAAACAGAAATAAAATAAAATTACTTTAGATGGACGTTGACCTATTCTCTCGCCTACTACACGTCATTCACTATACTTGGATAATTTTTTTCTGCACGAGAATCAACATATTCCACAGTCTCTCTACCATAATTCACAGTCCTCAAAGCCGGATTTAGTTATGCATCTAGAGAGTGAAGCCAACATCAAAGTAGAACACTTTCCTAATTCTTGTGATGTTTTATTATTTGATGGAGATTTTTAGTTCACATTTTGCAACCGGCATCAGTAGAACATTTTATGTTTCTTTCTAGTGCAATTTCTTAAAATATGCTCAAAGAGAATAGGACACAATCCATGCAAAGCGAGTGGATTTGATATAGGATATATACTCTTCAGAGAGCATAAAATCATCTACAAGAGAAAGCAGGGGTGTAGCAATAAGGACAAAACTAACACGAACTACACCATTTCCTAGGAAGTGGAACGTTTCCTTCGTAACCACGAAATTAAAGAACTGTTTCTTTTTCTTGTAAAGTATAAGTGTTAAAAGAAAGGAAGTAACTTTGAGGTAGCAACGAGGAATGGATATAATATAGAAACTTCAAGAAATCTACCAACATTTTAAAATAAGTCATTAGGAAATCATTTAGAAGAGCTGATAGTAGGATCACGTTATATTCCTTTGATGCAACATTAAATGGACACAAGAAGATCTTCCGGCACCAAAAAACATCATCGAATTTTCCCAATTCATCATATTTCAAATGCATAAGGAAAAGAAAAAACTACGTTAAGAGACTTCCACGCGTTTGCAAGATGTGATACAGTGTCATACTTTCTCGGTAATGGAAATATATCAGCATGGGAAACATGGCTTTTGTATACAGAGGTGACCACAGCTTTCCTAACAATTTCACACCCTGTAATCCACATAAGCGAAGATTGTTTTAATTCACTGCCACGATATGTTGTCCTAATATATTGAATAAGAAGTGAAACATTTCAAGTTAATGAATCGCGGCGAGAAATCCTCCAACATGTCAAGCGTTGTTTTTTCAGAACAAACGTGCAACATACTAAACTAGACAAATCCGGGCCAGGCAATAATGAATACAGCATATATTCCTTCACCAGAAAACTGGGGATGGACTGACAATGGAAGGGAATTCGATTCCACTTGTATACGAAGCATGTAGAATATTCTTCTTGAAAGTGCCTGCAATCACATGTACCATAATATGTTGTTGAAGAAGTGCAAGCGCCCCGTGTTGCTTTTTTGTGTTCTGTGGGTAGGGGAGCTTGTGTAAAGGTGATGGAACCCTCGAATTATTTGCACGCCATTTGCACCCTAAACTACTAATTAAAAATCGAACATCCACGTCCATCCTCAAAATTATTTCTTTAATCACCACATCACTCAGATATTGCTTTCATCCCTGATTAATATCTCTTTTGAGAGAATGTAGAATACAATTACAATCAAGTCAAGAGACATCCGAGCTAATGTTCTCATATAAGGTGGTTTCTTAATTTACAGATGCACATTACAAAAAACTTCACCATCTTAGGGATGCCTGCCCTATCGCAAGTGACACATCACTTGTCCATCATTTTACCACCCTTACCCTTCACTATATTTACGAAAGATATATTTTACGAACTCACCGTGATATTCCTTTTTTCTCAGCTAATGAATTCTAGTTTAGCACGTCACTGGATTTCGCACGTCACTCGAATATTTCGAATTTGCAAATCCTAACGAACATATGAGCTACTATTTTTTTCCCATTTCAATGCACCCGATCTCGTCGATTGTACTGCAAGCAAGTTGGTTCCACTCGTTCTAATGCAAATATTAAGGCGGATCTCGAAATCTACTGTTATTATATTTTTATCTAAATGCGTCCTGATATCTACAACTAGTAATACCTTTATTTTTGCAGCTTTCCTAACAATTTCACACCCTGTAATCCACATAAGCGAAGATTGTTTTAATTCACTGCCACGATATGTTGTCCTAATATATTGAATAAGAAGTGAAACATTTCAAGTTAATGAATCCCGGCGAGAAATCCTCCAACATGTCATGCGTTGTTTTTACAGAGCAAACGTGCAACATACTAAACTAGACAAATCCGCGCCAGGCAATAATGAATACAGCATATATTCCTTCACCAGAAAACTGGGGATGGACTGACAATGGAAGGGAATTCGATTCCACTTGTATACGAAGCATGTAGAATATTCTTCTTGAAAGTGCCTGCAATCACATGTACCACAATATGTTGTTGAAGAAGTGCAAGCGCCCCGTGTTGCTTTTTTGTGTTCTGTGGGTAGGGGAGCTTGTGTAATGGTGATGGAACCCTCGAATTATTGGCACGCCATTTGCACCCTAAACTACTAATTAAAAATCGAACATCCACGTCCATCCTCAAAATTATTTCTTTAATCACCACATCACTCAGAGATTGCTTTCATCCCTGATTAATATCTCTTTTGAGAGAATGTAGAATACAATTACAATCAAGTCAAGAGACATCCGAGCTAATGTTCTCATATAAGGTGGTTTCTTAATTTACAGATGCACATTACAAAAAGCTTCACCACCTCAGGGATGCCTGCCCTATCGCATGTGACACATCACTTGTCCATCATTTTAACACCCTTACCCTTCACTATATTTACGAAAGGTATAACTTACGAACTCACCGTGATATTACTTTTTTCTCAGCTAATGACTTCTAGTTTAGCACGTCACTGGATTTCGCACGTCAATCGAATATTTCGAATTTGCAAATCCTAACGAACATATGAGCTACTATTTTTTTCCCATTTCAATGCACCCGATCTCGTCGATTGTACTGCATGCAAGCTGGTTCCACTCGTTTTAATGCAAATATTATGGCGGATCTCGAAATCTACTGTTATTATATTTTTATCTAAATGCGTCCTTATATCTACAACTAGTAAAACCTTTATTTCTGCAGAAAGCCAAAGCGGGCAGCTTTGTAGATTATCTTAAATTATTTGCCATGTTAAACCAATGTTTTAACAGATTTTAGTGTATTACAACGTGTGAGTTTCAATTGAAAAATTTTAATCTCACTACGCTTCATATCAAATATTACCATGTCTGATTGGTTGTAGTGCTTGCTAACAGAGTTTGAAGAAAGAACAACACGTATCTCCTCTTAATAAAATGTTGTCTAAATGTTTCGTGAAGTCTGCACTTGGTAATACAATGTTCTCTGTAAACTGTCGGAAGTATAGAAATCTGTGTGTTTCAACTTTCTTCTTGCCAGTGTTAACGGGTCTTAGGTGGACTGTGATGGGAATGTACTCTAGGCAGTTTGCCATGATATTCCTCTAAATTCAGCGAACACCTATGCAGAATTCTACAGACGACTTGGTACTTTTTTTTAAGTAAAGGAATTTACTTGGTGATCTAGGATGGATCTTGTCAAAGGCCATGGATATCTTCGCAAATTTACCAGGTCAAATATTAGTCTGGTTGAGGGTTAGAGATGAGTACACTTCCCAAGCTTCAACAGCTAGCGATTAATCGGGTACATTTTGTGGAGAAGCTCTCTGTTCTTGGGAAGATACCTTTGAGTCGGTGGACAGGACAAGCAAACTCTATTCACGTCAGCGAGATGAAGTAGTGTTTAATTTAATAAATAAGATTAGAGAATTCTTCTTGTTTATCATTCCGTGTCAGAGATGAAATGTATCGAAAAGCAAATGCATTTGGTGTACTAGTCTGCTACGGAGCGGAAGCTTACCAGAAAATTCGCAGCGGTGAGAAAACGTTGAGAAGATTGAGAAATTCAAATCGTTCAGTAAGCTTAATTAAAGTGTCCGGTTATGATATTCTTAGTACAGTATTGAATACCCTAACATGATGAACCGTGCGAGCCAGTGAGATTTTGTTTTTTTTAGCCTAAAGGTTAATATGAGAGATACGTAGCGTTATCAATATAGCGCCCTCATAAAGTGAGTGAGGGCAGCAAAAGACGTCTCGAAATTTTTTATAGACAAAAAGAAATTGTCAAATGATAATAATCATGATTTGTGTGTTCTGTTCTACCAGGCATGTATAACTTTCATGTAACGCAAATCAGTGCTTTACACCGTCATCATTAGTAATTCATCGGCAGGACTTGTCTTAAAGGTCAAGAGAACCGGGAATGGTTTTACAGCTAATCAAATACCTAATTACCTAAGGATATACTACTAGAGTTTGAAGCCAAAAAAAATGCATGTGAATCCTTTACAAGCTTATGACTATAAGTGTAATATAACTGATATGACAAGTTGGTAAGATTTGTTAGCTTCTGTCTGCAAAGCAGCTTGATACAGTCGCAAAAGAACAAAGTGCTGTGCATTGATTATCCTTACGTTGTCTAAAACCTAGGGCAATAAGTTGAAACCAACTGGGTTCCACCTGTAGTAGAGTTTTTAATCTTACGACTCCGTCTAGGATAAAAATGTATATGCAGTGTACGCATGTACGGAATATCCAAACATCGTACTTTATTAAGATTGTTAAACTTTGATTGTTTGTAGGAGGGTCGAAAACTAAACGGTAGTAACACAATTTTAAGTGTCCTTGCAGGTAAGAGAATCCTTGGAGTGAATCATCTACGGAAGCACTCTTCAATGTACATTCCCTTGGAACTTGGCTCCAGAAAATTTTTTGCGAATTGTGAACTTCACACCAGTTGTTAATTTCTTGTAATCTACTCATACCGTAGTTACCTCCAAGGCTTCTATCTGCTGAGTACAGTGATGTACTAATTTTGCTTAGATAAGATGACTGGCTGCTTGCTAAAACAGAAGCAATAATTTAATTGCTACAAAGAAGTTTCTAGTGCCCTCTTCGATCTAGTCGCTTTGGATAAATAGCAATAAGATGCTGAGCTTCTCTATATATAACGCAGTCGAAGTTTCTCACAAACCAAGAGAAGACAACGAAGTTTCTACAAGGTAATTACGTATCTAATTACCTAAGGATTACCTACTAGAGTATCAGGAAAATAACCTGCGTTTTAAACTTATAAAAGCTTAAATTTAATTGTCAAGCTTCGTGGGCTTTTGTGTAAAAAGCAGCTTGGTACAGTCGCAAGGAAGAAGGTGCTGATTATCCTGCATTGATTTTCGTTATATCGTGTAAAACGTAAGGCAACAAGTTGAAACCACCTGGGATCGACGTGTAGTAGAGCGTTCATACTTACACCCCGTGTTGGATAAAAATGTACATGGAGAGTTTGTATGTACGGAATATCCAAACATCGTTCTTTATTAAGAGTGTAAAATTTGATTCTTAGAAGGAGAGTCGAATCCTAAACGGTAGTTACACAATTTTAAGTGTCCTTGCTGATGGCAGAATCCTTTGAGTCAATTATCTGCTGTTTAACAACATAAAAGATAAACAACCAAAAAATAAACAAACGTTATAAACATACTCTTGATTGATAGTGCAGTACGAGAATGTGATATCTAAATGAATTGGTTTAACTCATTAAATTAAATGTGTCCTGCTATTGTTTCGTTTTCTCTTTGTATACCAAAGCAGCTCGTCTTAAAGGGTTCCAAAACATGTCAAAAGAATAATAAACAACCACCATGTTTTATACCTGGTTTTTATATTTTCATTTAAAGTTACATCAATATCGTTTTCATGTTCATTTTGTTTGGTCTGTAAGACGGGACGTTTTTACAATATAATGACCATAACTGAGTAAATTAAAAACTAAGGCGTAATCAATGACATATTGATTTTCTACAGCTCTTGTTTCGTCATCATCAATATCAGATTGTCTCCCGATCCGACATTTCTTCATGAACTACCTTGGCAGAATGCACAAAACCTTGTAACTTCAACTCGGTTCTGGTAAGGCGTACCAATTAAAAAACCGTGGATTTTCTTCACCATTTAAATGCCGAGGGCATCACAAACGTTTAGCTTTGGGAACCTACAAAATCTCTGTTTTAGGTGGGCCCTTGGGGTTGAAAAAGGTTGATACCAAATATAAAAAAACCCAAGTATTACTTTATTAATGATAATGAAACAGTAGTTATACTTTCCGTTTATATGCAACTATAATACTCTTTGATAGTGCTTCCTGCTGAAGAACCTTACTTAGCACTCATAACGCTCTCACCTTTTTCTTGATCGTTAGCCTGATAAAAACTGTTTAATCCAAAGTGTTGTGCTGTTACAGATATATTATTTAAACAAAGTCTCATGTGTGTTATCACTCGACGCTATCAAATATGCATTTAATTAGTGTCCTTGCTGCTCACTAGGACTTACGTACAGAGCTGAGTAGGATTTACGAAGTGTACACATCTCTAACACTGAATCAGACTGTCATTTCGCCTGTTATGTTTGCGAACATATCCATGGCCGTTAAGAAGAAAATCGAAAAACAGTTATGTGCTTAGAACTATACTTCAGAATGTTTTCAGAGAACATGGTATACCAAGTGTAGACATCACGAAACATTAAGATAACATTTTACTAAGAGGAGATGAGTTACGTGTTACAACGAATGCAAGCAGTTAGCATTACTACAACCAACCCGACATAGTAATATTTGATAAGAAGGGTAGTGAAATTGAGATTTTTTTATTGCAACTCTCACGCTGTAATAGACTAAAATATCTTGAAGCATTACTTTGATATGGGAAAATATTTGATTTATCTAGAAGGCTGCAGTTGTGGCTTTCTGCAGCAATAATGGTATTACGAATTGTAGATATCAGGATGCATTTAGATAAAAAGCATAGGATATAGATAAAAAATAAAAAGTAACAGTAGATGTCAAAATCCGCCATGATGCTTGCATTAGAAGGAGTGGAATCAGTTTGCGTGATGTATAACGCACGAGTGCGGGTGGATTCAAATGGGAAAGGTACGGCTGGTCATTTGGTCCTTAGGACTTGCCAGTTCCAAATATTCGAGTGATATGCGAAACCCAGTGACGAGAAAGCGCGTTAAAATGAATGACAACTTGATGGGTCACTCGCGATATGGTGAAGGTTTTTGTAATATGCATGTGTAACACCTGAAATAACCTTAAAATGAGAACATTAAGATCTTTAACGTGATGTCACTAGACTTCATTGTAATAGTACTTTACACTGTCTCAAAAGAGATATTAATCAGGGAGGAGAGCGATTTCCAAGTGATGCGGTGACTAAAGAAATAATTTTCAGGATGGACCGCGATGTTCGATTTTTAATTAGTGTTTTAGGTGGCCACAGGCGTACCAATAATTCGAGGGTTCTCTTTCGAGGTGTCCGATAAGGCTAAACAGCTTCGACGTTCCTTCTTAAAATGTTGTGAAATCTAGAAGTCAGCGGTGGACATCGGCATGTATTACTAAATTCTTGTTGGCTTGCAGTTAGCAAAGCCATTCAACACCCAATCGGGGGCCGCATGAACTTTTGTTGTGTAACTAGGTCTTAAAAACGAAACAATAGTGCCTTTAGAGCTATTTAATTCACATTATACTATGACGTACCATTAAAAAAAATCGTGGATTTACTTTTCCCTTTAATAAGACGATTGTATCACCAGTGATGAAAATTTTCCGGAAAATTTTGTAACCGAAAATTTTCGAGAAAATTTTCCGGAAAATATTCCGATGCAAAAAATCATACTCTTGTTATTCCTACATCGTTGTATAGCCGTGAAGTGAGGTGGAAAATTTTCTTCTATACTTTTCCGGAAAACTTTCCGTTAACAAATATCAGTCATGAAGTAACAATTCGTCAGTATTCATAAAATTGATTAAAATAATGTATAGAAATGTTAAAAAATGAAAGATCGTTTAAAGAATCGAAAATTTTCTTAGCCAAGACAATTTTCAGTACTATGTAGGAACATGTGAAACTATTTTTCACGGACCGAAGAATTGTCTGTCCTGTAGACTGATGAAAATTCTCCGAGTCATAAAAACATACTCCCCATTCCTACATCTTTGTTTAGCCGTGATGTTAGGTTGAAAATGTTCTTCTATATTTTTCCCTAAAATTTTCCGCTCTTAACAAATATCAGTGCTCAAGTAACAGTTCGTCAGTATTCATAAAATTGATGAAATCATGTATAAAGATGTTAAAAAGTGAAAGATCGTTTAAAGAATCTGAATATTTTCATGGCTCACACAATTTTCAGTACTATGTATTAACAACTGAAACAATGTTTTATAAATCGAAATATTTTGTGTCTTGTATGGAAAAATTGAAGAAATTTTTTAGTCTAAAACTTTTCATTTTGAAGAAAAAAGTAAAACAACTTTTTGTGTATCGGAAAGTGTTATTGCTCTGTAGAAATAAATGTAAGGAATTTTCATGAATCTGAAAATTTGCATCACGATGAAACAAGTGGAAGAAACTTTTCGAAAAGATAATTAGAACAGATTTTAATATTCCTGTAGAGGAACATTAGACAGCAACTAATTATAACTTCCCAATTAGATTTCGGAAACGAGAAAATTTTCTAATATTAGCAGTTAGGAAGTAAAAATTTACAAAGTCTCTCTCTCTCTCTCTCTCTCTCTATTATATGTACTTATGTATAAATGTTGCAGAATGTGCAGAATGTAAATCTATAAAAGTAGTAAAGCTATGAGAAAACCGTCTTATGCGTATTAAACTGACGAAATTTAATATTGTAAGATCAAACGTGGATTCCGAAAGAAGTACGAATTGAAGTTTTTGAAACATTCTAGAAATGAAGAATCGTTAGATTTTTACTTCTTGAAACTTTTAAAGACAATATTTATTATCAATAAATTTTACAGCTAAACATCGATGTAGGAATTAGTAGAGTATGCTTTTGTGAATCGGAAAACATCCTTGACTTTTTATAAATTGAAATTTTAAATAATAGAATGGCATGTTTGTACTCCACGAACTTAGGTTCTCTGCACTTTGCATACACAAACTCACACACACGCACATACACACAGAAAGTGAGAGAGAAAGGAGTTGAATTGACTTAATTTTGAGTTTAACGTCCCTTTCAGCAGCGTGACTATATAAGACGGGACCAACTGATTAACGAGAAATCCGAACTACAGTTGGTGCACTAGGCTGCTACTGAAGCTTACCAGAATATTCTCACCGGTGAGAAAACGTTGAGATGATTGAGAAATGCTAATCCTGCAATATGCTTAATAAGAGTGTGCGATTATTGCAGTCTGTAGTGTAGGATGAACCGTGCGAGCCAGAGAGATTTTAAGTTTCTATACCTAAAGATCGAAGCGTTATCAATATAGCATCTTGATGAAGTGAGACAGGTTATAAAAGACGCTTCGAATATTTTTATACACCCAAGTTTAACTTTCAGTCTAATCGGAGGTTAATACCAGTCTGTTTCACTTTCTTCGGGCAGCGTGACTCGAAAACTATTCCCAAGAGGGGAAGTTCATGGCTTGTGGTCCAAGATGTGGTAAGTGAGGCTAGGAAGTTTTTAATCTTTCAGGTGTACTTAACTAAAAATATCCCATAATAACCAAAGTAAAAAAAATTCATCAATTGATAATTTTGTTGATGTCTCTGTTTTAAACCTGTCCTACCAGGCCTGTGTATCTTCTTTGTATCGTGAATCAGTGCTTTACTACGCTAGCTTTAATAATTCAACCGCAGGACTTGTCTCAAAAACCAAGAGAAGCGGGCCTTTTCTACAAGGTAGCTAATTACCTAAAGATCACATACTAGAGATTCAGGCAATAACCTGCATGTGAATCCTTTACAACCTTACAACCATAAGTGTAATATAACTGTTAAGCAATATTGGTTAGCTTCGTGCGCTTCTGTCTGAAAAGCAGCTTGGTACAGCTGCAAAGGAAGAAGGTGCTAAACACAAAGTATTGATTATCCTTATGTCGCTTATACCTAGGGCAATAAGTTGAAACCAACTGGAATCGACGTGTATTAGAGCTTTCATTCTTTTGACCAAGGCTTGGATAAAAATGTGCATGGAGTGTTTGCATGTGCGGAATATACAAACATCGTTCTTTATTAAGAGTGATAAACTTTGCTTCTTTGTAGGAAAGTCGAAAAATAAATGGTAGCTACACAATTTTAAGTGTCCTTGCAGATTGCAGAATTTTTGGAGTCAATAATCTGCTGTTGAACATCTTAACAGATAAACAATCAGACAATAAACATATGTTATCAACGTACAATTGAATTATAATGTAGTACTCGAATGTGATATTCAAATGAATTAGTTTAGCTCGTTATAATAAATGTCTCCTGCAACGGTTTCGTTTTCTCTTTGGGTACCAAAGCCGTACGTGTTAAAGGTTATGTAAAGTAGATGATAAACCACCATTATGTTTTATACCTTATCTGTATAGCTTCATTTAAATTTACATCAAGATCGTCTTCATGTCCATTTTGTTTTTTCTATAAGGCGTTTACGATATTAGAAAATAATTATCATAATTGATGGATCAACATTTTAGTCGTTGTCAATGACACAATGATTTTCTACAGCTGTTGTCCGTCATCATCTACATCAGATTTTCTACCGATCTGCCATTTGTACATGAAATCCTTTGGCAGAATGGACAAAACCTTGAATACTCCATTACGTCTCTTTTGCACTAACATGTGGCTTGTTCGCAAACATATCTTGCTGTCACTTTTTAATTACAGGTAAGTAAGCTTATCCGGCTGTAGCTGATGGTAGCTGTGTGGGTCCTGGAATTTACATATCCTCTTTGACATACCAACCTCATTCGACTGGGTTCATGCTTAGACCATATCGTTCCTGGAAATTGAGGTACTTCCGAGTAGCCTGATATAGCTTATACCTGATATGGCTTATACCTGATATGGATTATACCATAGAGGATATGTTTCCTTCTCCATAAATGCGAATAAGATATGTCTGATTATGACCATTTTGTCAGGATTGTGATATGGTTGTTTGAAGACTCTAACTTGCAATATTCATTTTCTATTTTAAGAATCTTGTAGGCTGCAAACTGTTTCATGTGAGTATAGTAAAAGTCGTGTTACAGCCTGTTCCATGATGAAAAAAGTAAAAGCAGTCTTTTAATAACGCCAGAGTTTCTCCTAATTTCATGATTTCATAGCCTTTCCTTTCAGTTCTGCTTATATATGGCCATAAGAAAATCAGGAACTGCTCAAGATGTCATAGTAAGATTTTTAAAAGATCTGAACTAGGCCAAACAACAGATACAGATTCCCCGTTTGTAATTTCTTCCATTACTGCTGTCCATATACGGCTACATTTTGCTCCTTGTGTATCTCACAATCAACAATGGATTTGGCGAAGCTTTCATAATATGAATAGCTATTCAAAATTTGTTTGACAAATACAATCGAAATTAATGATAGACCGTGACCTAGTATATGCTACCTAGTGTATTCCGTAATGAGCATATTTGATGCTAACTAAATGCATATTTGTTAGCTTCGAGGGTTGAGTTTTTTATCCTTAAGAACGCTATTTTTGGATTAAACAGTTTTTATCAGGCTAATGTAGATTTCTTC
The DNA here is from genome assembly GCF_964235325.1 of Thermobia domestica. NCBI lineage: Eukaryota > Metazoa > Arthropoda > Insecta > Zygentoma > Lepismatidae > Thermobia > Thermobia domestica. The sequence continues at coordinate 172,398,413 of NC_137460.1, forward strand.
AGCAACAAGCACTCTCAAAGAGTATTGTAGTCGCATATAATCGGGAAGTATAGCTATTGCTTGATTATCATTGATAATATAATACTTATGTTTTTTACATATGGTATCACAACCTTTTTCAATTCCAAGGTTGAACACCTAAAACAATGCGCTGTAAGTTCCGGAAGCTATACGTGTTTGATACACTCGTCTTATTCAAGGGAGAACTAAATCCACGGTTTTTTAAGTGGTACGCCATTGTATAATGTGAGTTAAGTGACTACGGCTTCCTTTTTATGACCCAGTTAAAGAACACGATTTTGCGGCATCCGATTCGGTGTTGATTCCTTTACTAGATGTAAGCCAATAGGAATTAACTAATACATGTCGATGTTCACTGCTAACTTCTAAATTTCGCAGCATTTCAAGAAGGAACGTAGAAGCCGTTAAGATTGACCGGACACCTCGAAAGGGAACCCTCGAATTAATGGCACGCTTGTTGTCCCTAAAAAACTAATTAAAAATTGTATATCCCTGTCCATCCTCAAAATTATTTCTTTAATAAAGGCATCACTTAGAGATCGCTTTCGTCCCTGATTAATATCTCTTTTCAGACGATGTAGAAACTATTACAATCAGGTCAAGTGACATCCCTGATAACGTTCTCATTTTAAGGTGATTTCTAAAGTCGCAGATGCATATTACAAAAAGCTTCACCATCTCAGGGATGCCAGCTGTATCTCATGAGACCCATCAGCTTGTTTATCATTTTAACGCGCTTTCTCTTTCTTAGTCTTACGAAAACAATACCTTATAAGCTCACTGTGATAATTTTCTTTTCTCAGCTAAAGACTTCTTGTTCATCAGGTCACTGGGTGTAAACTAGAATATTTCGAATTTGCAAGTGGTAAGGACAATGTATGCTACCGTGCTTTCCCATTTCAATCCACACGAAGTTGTCGTTTGTATTGCATTCAAATTGATTCACATCGCTCTAAGGCAAGTATCATGGCGGATCTCGACATCTACTGCTATTATCTCAGTAGGGACAAAGGGACTAGATCGTACAGGGGACTAGAAACTTGATTTGTAGGCTATTATATTATTTCTTCCATTTCTCACGCAGTTGGTCATCTCTTGTTAGCAAAGTTTGCACATCACTATACTCAGCAGATGGAAGCCTTGGAGGCAACTACGGTATTAGATGATTAAAAGAAATTAACAATTCAATTTACTTTCACAAGTCGCAGAAAAGGAGGCCTTCTGGTGCGAAGTAAAAGGGATATGATTATCGAACAGTGATAATGCGGCCAGGAAATTTTTGGGGGGATTAACTCAACGTCAGAAACTACGTTAGGTAGATTAATCATTCATTCCTATATACTGTTACGATAACTGAAATTCTACAGGACTTTTGTGAGAAACATTTTGTCATCTGAGTGGCACGTTGAGCTAATGCCACCTTCCATTTGTGATTATATCTCAATACACAAGAGTGTCAGTTCGACTGCGGTGAGTGACATATTGGTTTTCTGCAGCTTTTCTTTGTCCACATCTGTATCAGATTATCTTCCGATCTGCCATTTGTACATGAAATCTGTTGTCAGAATACACAAAACATTGAATACTTCATATCGGCTCTTTTATACTAACATGTGGCACGTTCCCAATCCTATCTTGCAGTCACTTTTTATCTACAGGTAATTAAGTTTATCAGGCTGGAGCTGATGGCTTTTGTGTGGTTCCTGGAATTCGTATACATTAAACTCAGTCGATTGGGTTCATGCTTATACGTTTTGGCCATTCTGCATTTTGACTTGTATTGTCTTACCGTACAGGATACCTCAAAGTTCTTCTATACCATTTCCAGAAATAATGGATCTAATCGTGCCTAGAAATTACTTAAGTGTAGACTTCCTGAGGGCGGTTAAAATTCGACAGTTCAGAAATTTCCTAAGCTGCGTGTACGATTTGCACATTTTTAAAGTATAATGGCTGATTTAGTAAAGTCATAACAGATGTGCTTTGTCAACTTTTTTTGCATTTAAATATTGTATGCAAAAGAGTAGAATATATAGTATTGGTATTTGATGTTGAATTATTGGGGATATACAGAAGGGCTACACTGCTTATATCAAAAGGAGTTGTCTGTATCTCACCATTCCACAATCGTTGTATCGCAGCTTTCACAAAATGAATAGTTATCCAAACGTTGTTTGAGAAACAGAAATCGACAGGCGACATGCTAGTGTAGATTTGACTAAATTTTCCGTGTGAGACATGATTAACATGAGTATAGCATTAGAGGACTAAGGATTTCAATATTACGAAGTGTGATACGATATTCTTATCGAGACAAGCCAACCGTGATATCAGATTACTATTTCATTCGGAAATTGAATATGGAGAATTTTCATCGAGATTTCTGAAATGATAGACTTTTTCTACTCTATGAAATGTGTGGCACATAGTTGATAATCAAAGCATACAGTTTGTTTATATGAAAATATAATTTGATTAGCCCACCCGTTGGTTGCTTTGTGATGATCAATGCTACTAAGTTGGTAGCGAACACAGGACAACTATACCGTAAATATTTTCCACCTAACTGTCTAAGAGTAGATCTCAAAGGAACCTTAAATCAATTCATTATTTGTCTCATTGATTAATTATATCAGCGGTCTCAGACACAAAGTAAGGCTCTTTCAGAGGTTAGAATATAGTAGGTTCCATAGAAAGTTTTACAGGATACAATCGGGAAAATATTATTAATGATAGAGCGGAACCTAGTGTATTCTACACAACTCTGGGTTTAAGATTCTGTGAGCTGTGCGAACGCTAATTAAATGTATATTTATAGCCTCGAGTGTTAAAACACTGGACACTTTGTTTATATTATATGTCCGTAAGAACAAACTTTTTTGCCTGTTGATACTTAAACTACTAATTAAAACTCGATCAACGCCGTCCATCCTCAAAAATATTTTTTTAATCACCGCATCACTTAGAGATCGCTCACATCTCTGATTATTATATTTTTTTAATCAATGTAGAATACAATTACAATGAAGTCAAGTTGCATCTTTGAAATGTTCTCATTTTAAGATGTTCTCTAACGTTACAAATACATATTACAAATAGTTTCACCAGCTCAGGAATGCCTGCCCTATCGCAAGTGGCCCATCATCTTGCCCATCATTCAAGCGCGCTGTTGTACGCGAATTTGATATCTAAATGAATTAGTTTAGCTCAATAAAATAAATGTGTCTTGCTAGTATTCCGTTTTTCTTCGGGTACCAAAGCTGTTCGTGAACAGTTTAAAAAACCACCTCCAAAGCATGTAAAAAGAATAAAAAAAAACACCTCCATGTTTTATACCTTTCCATTATACCTTCATTTAAAGTTACACGAACATCGTGTTCATGTCCATTTTTTTAGGTCTATAAATGGGGACGTTATTACAAGATAATCATAAGTGAGTGAATTAAAAATTAAGCCGTTATCATTAAAATTTTTCTTTTCTACAGGTGTTGTTCGTCATCACCTGGCATTTGTGTATGGACTACCATGGCAGAAGGCACAAAACATTGAATACTTCATGTCTACTCTTTTATAAACACATCTGGCTCGTTAACACTATCTATCAGTAAATTTTTATCTACATTAAAATAAGTTTATCCGGCTGGAGCTGATGGTATCTGTGTGGGTCCCATAATTCGCCTCCTCCTTATTCGATTGGGTTCATATTTAGGCCACTTGTCTCGCGAACTTGGAGGTACTTCCGAATTGAATGCTGCACAGCTGCCGTGTTAGTAGGGGGAAAAGTGGCCATATTGATACTTTGTAACTACTTACTAGTTATATCTGATGTGGCTTATACGAGAAGGGACATGTTTCTTCTCCATACAGGCGATAAGAAGTGTCTAATCTTGATCATTTTGTCAGGATTGAGACTTCTTTGGTTGAAGACTCTCACTAAGTTGGACAGTTCTTTTTCTTTTTGAAGGATCTTCAAGGCTGGGCTCGATTCTCTTCTGAGGCCTGTTGCATCATGAAAAAAGTGATAGCAGTCTTTTAGAGACTCAAGTGTTTCTTTAAATTTAATGATTACATAGCATTACCTTTCACCTCTGCTTGTATGTGGGCTTAAGTGAATCAGGAGCTGCTCATGAAGTTTTCTACCAAGATTCTAAAAACCCATCTAATCAGACCCATCAACAGCTACAGACTTCGCGTTTGTAGTTTCTTCCATTACACTTGTCCATATACAGCTACCTTTTGCTCCCATATACAGCTACCTATACAGCTACACTTGTCCATATACAGCTTATGTTTGCATCATTTTAAGCCTCCTATAATTGATCTTCATGTTTCTCAAAGGCTGCGATTGAATTGTCGTGTGTTTAATGGAAGAGCTAAATTCGATCGTTGCAGATTTTTCCGAAAGCTCTTTCTAGTCTTTCGGCATTTTCCGTGTCTAATTGTAACTTATATTCTTAAAACATAAGATGAAAAGAGCGCTTAACATAATTTATATACGTAATTAACGCAGATTAGATTTGCCATATTTAGTCCACAACATTGCATGTAGAAGGACCCTCTCGTCTACGTGTGCGTTTTAAAAAACAAAACAACAGACACTATGCAATATTCACCGCCGTCGAATTGACATTCTTGTGCATTCAGATATCATCACATATCGAAGCTTTCATTAGCTCTACGTGCCACTCAGATAACAAAATGTTTCCCACAATAGCATTGTAAAACATCAGTTAACGTAACAGGATTTAGGAATGAATGATTAATCTTGCTAGGGTAGTGTCCCCCCCAAAATTTTGTGGCCTCATTAAGAACTGTTCGACAATCATATCACTTGTAACTTCGCTCCAGAAGGCCTCTTTTTCTGCAAATTTTGAAGATTCCTTGAGTTGTTAATTTCTTATTATCATCTAATGGCGTAGTTGTCTCCAACGCTTGCATCGGCTGAGTATAGTGATGTGCAAATTTTGTATACAAGAGATGACCAGCTGCGTGAGAAACGGGAGAATTAATTCAATAGCCTACAAATAAAGTTTGTAGTCCCCTATTCGATCTAGTCCCTTTGCTTCTACTGAGATAATAGCAGTAGATGTCAAGATCCGGCATGATACATACATTTGAACGAGTGGAATCACTTTGCATGCAGTACAACTGATGACATCGGGTGAATTGCAATGGGAAAGTACATGTACCCACTACCCCTCTAATCAATATACAACAACAGGTAGTCGTCAACATCTATATCAGATTTTCTTCCGATCTGGCATTTGTACATGAACACCTTTGTCAGAAGTCACAAAACATTGAATACTTCATATCTGCTCTTTTATGCTAACATGTGGCTCGTTCACAAACCTACAGGTAAGTAAGTTTATCCGGCTGGAGCTGATCCTGGAATTCGTATACACTAACCTCATTCGTTGGCTTCATGCTTAGACCATTTCTCTCTTGGACTTGTAGGTACTTCCGAATTGAATGCTGCACAGCTGCCGTGTTAGTAGGGTAAATGTGGCCATATTGAAGCATTGTAAAAACTTCCTTCTTATACCTGATGTGGCCTATACGAGGGAGGACATGTTTCTTTTTCAATAGTGGCGAATAAAAAAGTCTAATCTTGATCATTTTGTTAGGATTGAGATTTGGTGCGATTTAACTTTGTCTAACTTGTACAGTTCTTTTTCCTCTTGAAGAAGGATCTTGAAGGCTGGAACTATTAACTCCTGAGAATAGCTGAGGTCGTGTCTCAGCCTGTTGCATCATGAAGAAAGTGAAAGCAGTTTTTTAAAGACTCTAGAGTTTCTTCAAATTTAATAATTTCTTAGCATTTCTTTTCAGTTCTGCTTGTATGTGGCCTTCAGAAAATCAGCAAATGCCCACCAAGTCTTTTAGCAAGATTCTTAAAATACCTGAATCATACCCATCAACATCTACAGTTTTCCCGTTTGTAGTTTCTTCCATTACTGTTGTACATATACAGCTACCTTTTCCTTCTTCGAAAACTGCTTGCATCATTTGAAGACTGCAATATTCACCGCATTCGACTTGATATACATGCGAATTGAGAAATTATCACACCAGGAAGGAGGCATCAGCTCAAAGTGCCGCTCAGATGACAAACTGTTTCCCAAAATGTCTTGTAGAACTTCTCCTATCGTAACAGTATTTAGGATTCGAGGATTAGTCTAGCTAACGTAGCGTCTGACGTTGAGTTAAACCCCCGGAAGATTTCGTGGCCTTCATTAAGCACTGTTAGATAATTATATGAATTGGAACTTCGCTCCGAAGGTCTCTTTTTCTGCGAAATGTGAAGTTTCCTTCAGGTGTTATTTCCATGTAATCATCTGATACCTTAGTTGTCTGTAACGCTTCCATCTGCTGAGTATAGTGATGTGCAAATTTGCATACAAGAGATGATCAACTGCGTGAGTAAACGAAGCATTAATTTAATTGCTTACAAATGAAGTTGCTAGTCTCCAGTTCGATGTAGTTCCTTTTGATTGACCTTCTCTATATACCGCAGCCAATGCTTACCGGTTCGGTAAAGGTCATCGTCTTAATTTAGAGATTCGTAGATATCGTTTTTTTTTATGCAGCTTCATTTTCTTGTATATGTTTCATTTGATTTCACAATCCAGAAATTGTTGAATAGGATGGAAGATACTAGATTGTGTGATTTCCTCAGATGGTAGCAAATCTCTTCAGGTCCACACCTAAAGATAGCCAAGCAAGTCGAGAAGTGAGTTTTCTCTTGAGTAGGCACTGCCATTCAGCATTTTCGTTAATTTTGTCTTACAGTACAGGATACCCCAAAATTCTTCTATAGCATTCCCTGACATAATATATCCAATGATGCCTATTAATTACTTAAGTGGAAACCTCCAAAGGGTGGTACAACTTGGACAGATCAGAAATTTCCTCAATTTAAGGTACTATTTGAACACCTTTAAAGTTCAATGGCTGATCTAACGTAATAAAACATGTGCTTTGTGCACTTTTCTTGTAATTATTTACTGCATCCAGATGAGTAGAATCATTGCCAGTCATTGCTATTTGATGTTCAATTATTGAAGATATACAGAAGGACTACATGCTTATATCAAAAGGAGTTGTGTGTATGTCACAGCTCCACAATCGTTGTGGCGATGCTTTTACAATATGAATAGCTATCCAAGGTTTTTTGAGAAAAGCAAATCGAAACACGAGACGCGAGTGAAGACGATTAATTCTATCGAGTAAGACAGCATTGACACACCTACAACATGAGTATATACTACTAGAGGGGAAAAGGACGTCAGAATTACGAAATGTGATACGATATTCCTTTCAAGAAAAGCTACCATGATATCAGATACTTTTTCGTTCAAGAAGTTGGATATGGAGAATTTTCTTCAAGAGCCTTCTGAAATGAATGACTTTTTCAGTACTATGTAATGTGTGGCACTTAGATACTAATAAAAGCATACAGTGAGCTTATATGAAAGATTATTTGATTAACCCACAGTTTGGTTGCTTTGCGAAGACCAGTGATATTAATTTGGTAGCGAAAACATGACTGACTATACCGTAAATACTTACGTTTTTTACATTTAGCATCACAAACTTTAACCATGCCAAGGGCCAACCTAAAACTAACCGGGGGGCCGCGGTGGCTCAGTGGTAGAGCATTCTCCTCTGGTGCTTGGGTTCCCGGGTTCGATCCCAGCCCCCGCCAAGTGAACTTTGTGGTGGACAACACCGTGTGCGTGGGTTTTCTCGGGGTTCTCCCGTTCCCTCCCACTTTCTTCATTCCACCATTTCATTCATTTCTCATTATCACCGTCTCCTTTAGCCTAACCGGCATATCCGTGGGACGTAAAACTCAAAGATTTCATTTCATTATATAAAACTAACCGCTGTTCGTTCCCAAATCCACGGTTTTTCAAATGGTACGCCATTGTATAATGTGAGATAAGTAGATCTAAAAAACTACTGCTTTCTTTTTAAGACCTAGTTACACGACAAAAGTTTTGCGGTTTCCGATTCGATGTTAAATTCTTCTACTGACTGGAAGCCAATAGAATTAAGGAATACATGCCGATGTCCACTGCTGACTTCCAAATTAGTCTGAAAAGCAGCTTGGTACAGTCACAAAGGAACAAGGTTTTTAGCAGTAATCATTATTATTGTCAGCGAGATGACGTAGTTTTGAATTTAATAAATAAGATTACTGGAATTTTTTTGTTGATGATTCCGTCTGAGATATGAAAAGTGTCGAAACGCTAAAACACTAGTGTGCTACTGAAGGTTACCAGAAATTATCTCACCGGGGACAAAACTTTGAGAATATTGAGAAATCCTAATCCTGCAATAAGCTTATACAGAGTGTCCGATTATGGCAGTGTGTAGTGCAAGAAGAACCATGCGAGCCTAAGAGATTTTGTTACTATAGCCTAAAGTGAAAGATACGTAGTGTTATAAAAATATCACCTTGATGAAGTGAGTCACGTTATAAAAGATGCCTCGAAAAGTTTTATAGACGCAAGTTTAACTTTCAGGCTAATCGAAAGTTAATCCCAGTCTCTTTTACTTTCTTCAGGCAGTGAGACTAATTTCTGGAACACTATTCCCAAGAAAGGAAATTCATGGCTTGTGATCCAACATGTGGTAGTGAGCATAGGAAGTTTTATATCTTTAAGGTGTACTTAACTGAAAATCTCCCAAAATAACCTTAGTACAAAAAAAAATTCTGTATATCATGTAGTTCTAGTAAGTAATTAATAACAATGTTGATGTCTCTGTTCTAAACATTTCTATCAGCCCTGTATATCTTCTTTGTATCGCGAATCAGTGCTTTACTAGGCTAGCATTAGTAATTCATCGCCAGGACTAGTCTCACAAACCAAGAGAAGCGGGCCTGGTTCTACAAGGTACTCCCATGCGCAAAAAAATTGCGCGTAAACTGTAACTCAAGATTTTTCGCATTTATTCCATTTTCCTTACGTTTATGGGTAAAATTCAGTTATTAGTATGTGGAGATAATAGAAAGCAAACCATCCAAGGAGATATTTGCAAAATATTACATAAAATAATTGCATTCACTAGTGATTTGTATATCGTTTACATGTGTAAATTAAATATCTTCAATTCTTTCTCAGTGCTTGACAAATCAAAATGACGAAATGTATGTCCTTCCACTCTTCGTCGAGGTGTTTTAACCATTGCAACATTAAATAATATTGTGTACAACCTTCTGGCACATCAAAGGGTTCTTTTCATAGTACGAACATTTCCATTTTCCAGCATCTGTCTAAGGATAACCTTGGCATTCATGGTGACCATGTCTCACTGGATAATGTCAACATAAAAAAGAGAACTGCTCCTGTTCTCCCCGATAAATATGCTCTAGTACCTCCTGCTTATATCACTCATAAGGAACCAGTTTTACCTCAACAGAACACGCAGTTTGTAGAGTTCTTTCACGAAGTGGATTTTTCGCAGAAGAAGAAGCAAAAATGCTGCGTGTTGGCTTGATGCATGCCTAAAAATGACACTACTTGCAGTTGCTCTGTACACCATTCCTGGAAAACTCAAAACTTTGCACATGCCAAGTATATGCTGTCTGCTTCGGTTGTTTAAGGAAGAATCTAAATTAATTACTTTGATAGGGCACGGAATGAATGTTGTACCAGAACTTACAGACAAACTGAACAAAAAACCAATAATGGATTAATTACTACGTATTTGTCTTGGGAAAGGAATGAGTTAAATGGCGAAGATCAAATTGTGACACATCCAACAAGCCTTTCTGCGTTATAGGCAAATGGTTAGATGGAAGGGGTGGGTAGAAATATTATGCAAATCAGATGTAGCAACACCAGGAACCGCTGACTGTTTATTGAAAGTAACACATTACAAAAGCTCGTTTTGTTCATCAGATTACTCTGACAGTTTTACATCATTTGCTGCGTGATGCATATCAGAATTCTCCATCAGCGCTATCTTTCAATGACGAGCACACAGAAAGGAATCAACGTGTCCAACGTTTAAGTTTCGGTTAATGTATTACCGTCTCGTGATTTTATTTTTAATTTACATCAGAGCCATACGTCAAGGGAATTTCAAACTCTACTTTGAAACGCTAAAACCAATTGCAGAATGGTTTTTCGCAATTCTGAACTATTCTCGTTGGATTCCCATTCGCATTTTTGATTTGAAGAATGAAAAAAAAAAAACATCCTGAGATTGTGAATGCTTTCGAAATTTGTTACTTTGTGATAAGAAAGACATCAAGACCTCTCTCTCCAATAGCTATAGTTCGGCTCACAAACAGAATAAAAAAAAATATAAAAGGCGATGGCGTCTCAATTGGTCTCTTACACGACTTCAATGCCCTTGTCAAAAGGATGACAGCGGGACCAGAAATTAGTAGGCTGATTAACGAATTCAAAATGTCATATAATGATAAAGATTTTGATAATAAGCACCATGAAGATTACTCGTAGATGCAGGAAATATTTAAGTCGGCTGTTGGAAAGATGAAGAAGTTTTCGTCGAATTTGTGTTATCCGTTTGAAGAAAAGAGTGGAATTGTCAATGTTGTTTCATTCTACCCTTCTAGTGCTTCATTCTACCCTTTAAAAGAACAAGACAAACAGAAATAAAATAAAATTACTTTAGATGGACGTTGAGCTATTCTTTCGCCTACTACACGTCAGTCACTACACTTGGATAATTTTTTTCTGCACGGGAATCAACCAATTCCACTGTTTCTCTACCGTAATTCACAATCCTCAAAGTCGGATTTAGTTATGCAACTAGAGAGTGAAGCCAACATCAAAGTAGAATACTATCCTAATTCTTGTGATTTTTTATTATTTGATGTAGGATTATAGTTCACTTTTTGCTACCGGCATCAGTAGAACATTTTATGTTTCTTACCAGTGCAATTTCTTAAAATATGCTCAAAGAGAATAGGACACAATCCATGCAAAGCGAGTGGATTTGATATAGGATATATACTCTTCAGAGAGCATAAAATCATCCACAAGAGAAAGCAGAGGTGTAGCAATAGGGACTAAAGTAACACGAACTACACCATTTCCTAGGAAGAGGAACGATTTCCTTTGTAACCACGAAATTAAAGAACTGTTTCTTTTTCTTGGAAAGTATAAGTGTTAAAAGGAAGGAAGTAACTTTGAGGTAGCAACGAGCAATGGATATATATAGAAACTTCAAGAAATCTTCCAACATCTTTAAATAAGTCATCAGGAAATCATTTAGAAGAGCTGATACAAGGATCATGTTATATTCCCTTGATGCAACATTAAATGGACACAAGAATATAGTTATCCGTACAGTAGACACAATTGTTGTAATATTTGCTGTATCGTTTTTCTACGACTTTGAACGACACGGTCTAGAAGAATTAAGAATATCTTCCGGCACCAAGAAACATCTTCGAAATCTCCCAATTCATCATATTTCAAATGCATAAAGAAGAGAAAAATCAACTACGTTAAGAGACTTCCACGCGTTTGCAAGATGTGATACAGTGTCATACTTTCTCGGAAATGTAAATATATCAGCATGGGAAACATGGCTTTTATATACAGACGTGACCACAGCTTTCCTAACAATTTGACACCCTGTAATCCACATAAACGACGATTGTTTTAATTCACTGCCACGATATGTTGTCCTAATATATTCAATAACAAGTGAAACATTTCAAGTTAATGTATCCCGGCAAGAAATCCTCTAACTTGTCATGCCTTGTTTCTTCACACCAAACGTGAAACATACCAAACTAGACAAATCTGGGCCCAGGCAATAATGAATACAGCATATATTCCTTCACCAGTAAACTGGGGATGGAATGACAATGGAAGTGAACATTCGCCACCATGGACTTCCATTCCACTTGTATACGAAGCATGTAGAATATTCTTCTTGAAAGTGCCTGCAAACAACTGTACCACAATTTTTTGTTGCAGAATTGCAAGCACACCGTGCTGCTATTTTGTGTTCTGTGTGTAGGGGATCATGTTGAAAAGTGATGGAAAATTTAAACGAAGATCAAGACGAATAAAACTTTAATGTAAGTAGTACTCAATATTTTTGAAAATTCTGTTGATCCAAAGGAAATTTACACCACTTTGGAAATTTAACAAAAATAGATAAACTTGAATGTATGATTCTTTATATAATAGGTTGTACAGAGAATAATATTAACTGTTCGTCGAAATCATAACTGTTTCTACACGTGAAAAAACTAAAAAATATATTGTGAATTTCAAATTTATTGAACCAAATATTTGTGTTGTATTTCTGTTCTTACAATACGAAAGAAATTATTTACTTTCTAATTTATAACAATATATTGCTTTACGTAATTTCTATATAATATTTTAAAGGATATAAAACCAATGTCTATGGTATACACACATGAACTGAAGAAACCATAAACCTTTTCTAACGTAACGCTATGTACGTATTTTCTTAAGATATTCTTAAATTTAATTAATGTGTAAAAGTAGATAGTAACAAAATAGGTGATATTCCTTTGTGTGTATTCCTTTACAAATATAGATACTCGTGTCAATATTTCGTAACAAACTAACCTTTACGTATTATAATTAATGGCCGCCATATGGCATTCATAACCGGGCTTGATCAGGCTACTTTGTGCATCTGCTGAATGTGGGACATGTGAAGAACACATCACAAGAGAATTATCTGTTTCGTACAATGCAGCATCCATGAGTATTGTTTCTTCACGGTAAATAAACTCTCGATATTTGGGAAAATCAATCGACTCAACGTGAATCTTAAAATTGCAATGACTTCGTTGCTTATTAGCCAATCTGAATTAACTATACACCAAATTAAGAAAGTCTAAGACTCTAAAAATATATACTACACCTTCTTCGCTAATCCCAGCCGTTTACTTCTTATTGTAAAAAATATGAGTAAACTCCATCAGAAGAAATGCAAAGTTCCAAATTAAGAAACTTTTGTAGGTGCCAATTTCTGAGCGAACTAAAAACTTTTGTTAATTTTTTAGACCTTGTTCTTTTCTACGTCGTTTAGTTTACAAATCGTGAAGATTCCACTATTAGTTATATTCCACGCGTATAGTATAATATAGTCTAAAACTAACACTATGAATTCGTAGAGGCGGTCATTTTTTCTAGCCGACATATTGGATCCTTCCCACCTGTCATAGTGGGGCCACTTCGATTCTTACTTAGTTTGATCAGGGAAACTACATATCCGAGTGGCACCTTTTTAACACAAAATACAGGATACTTCCCGTAAGATCCCCTACTACGTAAGGCTGTTACGGAGGTTATAAAATAATGAATGTGTTCCATACCAAGTTTTACTGGATAAAATCGGGAAAATATTATTAAATATAGACCGGAACCTAGTGAATCCTACACAACTCTGTACGTAAGCCCTAGTGAATACTAAGGATGCTAAATAATCGCATAATTGGTAGCTTCGAGGGTTAACACACAGGAGACTTTGTTTAAGTAATTTAGCCATAACAACACAACTCTTTAGATTAAACAGTTTCTATTAGGTAACGATCAATGAAAACGTGTGTGTGTTTTGAGTGCTAAGTAGATTTCTTCAGCAGGAAGCATTCCAATAGTATTGTAGATGCTTCTGAACGGGAAATATAGCAAATGCTTGATTATCATTATAAATTAATACTTACGTTTTTACATATGGTATAACACACTTTTTCAACCCCAAAGACCTACCTAATACAAACTGCTGTGCGGTTCCAATGATGTACGTCTGTGATACCCTCTTGTTATTAAAGGGAGAAATAAATCCACGGTTTTTAAAATTCTACGCCAATTTATAATGTGAGTTAAATAGCTCTAAAAGCACTTTTGCTTCGTTTTTAAATCCTAGGTACACAACCCAAGATCCTGCGGCCTCCAGTTCGGTGTTGAATTCCTTTACTATCTGTAAGCCAATCGGAATAAAGGAATACATGCCGATATCCCCTGCTGACTTTCTAAATTTCTCAGAATTTACGATGGAACTTCTAAACCGTTTAGCCTCCCGGACACCTCGAAAGGGAACCCTCGAATTATTGGCACGCCATTTGCACCCTAAACTACTAATTAGAAATCGAACATCCCCGCAAATCCTCAAAATTATTTCTTTAATCACCACATCACTCAGAGATCGCTTTCATCCCTGATTAATATCTCTATTGAGACAATGTAGAATACTATTACAATCAAGTCAAAAGACATCCGAACTAATTTTCTCATATAAGGTGGTTTCTGACTTTAGAGATGCACATTACAAAAAGCTTCACCTGCTCTGGGATGCCTGCCCTATCGCAAGTTACACAACACTTGTCCATCATTTTAACACCCTTTCCCTTCACTAATTTTTCAAAAGCAATAACTTACGAACTCACCGTTATATTCCTTTTTTCTCAGCTAATGATTTCTAGTTTAACACGTCACTGGATTTCGCACGTCACTCGAATATTTCGAATTTGCAAATCCTAACACATATATATGAGCTACTATTGTTTTCCCATCTCAATGCACCCGATCTCGGCGTTTGTAATGCAAGCAAGGTGGTTCTACTCGTTCTAATTCAAATATTATGGCGGATCTCGAAATCTACAGTTTTTATATTTTTATCTAAATGCGTCCTGATATCTACAATTAGTAATACCTTTATTTCGGCAGAAAGTCACAGCCGGCAGCTTTGTGTATTATCTTAAATCTCTTGCCATGTGAAAGTAATGTTTTGACACATTTTAGTGTATTACAGCGTGTGAGTTTCAATTGAAAAATTCTAATCATACTACGCTTCATACCAAATATTACTATGTCTGTTTGGTTGTAGTTCTTGCTAACTCGAATTTTTTATAGACAAAAAAAGGCTGACAATTATAATATTCTTGATTAGCGGGTTCATTCCTGTTCCACCAGGCATGTATAACTTTTTTGTAACGCAAATCAGTGCTTTACACCGCCATCTTTAGTAATTCATCAGTAGGACTTGTCTTAAAGATCTCAGAACCGGGCATGGTATTACAGCTAATCAAAAACCTAATTACTTAAGGATATACTACATGAGTTTGAGGACAATAAAATGCATGAGAATCCTTTACAAGCTTACGACTATAAGTGTAATATAACTGATACGAAAAGTAGGTAAGCTTTGTGGGCTTCTGTCTGCAAAGCAGCTTGATACACTTGCAAAAATACAAAGTGCTGAGCATTGATTATCCTTATGTCGAATAAAACCTAGGGCAATAAGTTGAAACCAACTGGTTTCGACCTGTAGTAGAGTTTTTAATCTTACGACTCCGTCTAGGATAAAAATGTATTTGATGTGTACGCATGTAAGGAATATCCAAACATCTTTCTTTATTAAGATTGTTAAACTTTGATTGTAGGAGAGACGAATACTAAACGTTAGTTACACAATTTCAAGTGTTCTTGGAGGTGGCAGAATCGTTGGAGTCAATCATCTGCGGAAGCACACTTCAATAATCATATCATTTGGAACTTCGCTCCAGAAGGCTTGTTTTTCTGCGAATTGCGTAAGTTACATGAGTTGTTTATTTCTTGTAATCTACTGATAGCGTATTTGCCTCCAAGGCTTGCATCTGCTTAGTATAGTGATGTTCAAGTTTTGCTTAGGTAAGATGACGGCTGCGTGAGAAAACTGAAGCAATAATTTATTTCCTACAAAGAAGTTTTTAGTCCCCTCTTCGTTCTAGTCCCTTTGGATGAATAGCAACAAGATTCTGAACTTCTCTTTATATAATGCAGCCGAAGTTTCTCAGAAACCAAGAGAAGACAACGAAGTTTCTACGAGGTAATCACGTACCTAATTACCTAAGGATTACCTACTAGAGTTTCAAGCCAATAACCTGCATGTGAATCTTATAAAAGCTTACTACTATAAGTGTAATTTAATTGTCAAGCTTCGTGGGCTTCTGTCTGAAAAGCAGCTTGATACAGTCGCAAGAAAGAAGGTGCTGATTATCCTGCATTGATTATCGTTATTCGAATAAAACTTAGGGCAATAAGTTGAAAACACCTGGGATTGATGTGTAGTAGAGCGTTCATACTTACGCCCCCTGTAGGATAAAAATGTACATGGAGAGTTTGTATGTACGGAATATCCAAACATCGTTCTTTATTAAAAGTGTAAAATTTGATTCTTAGAAGGAGAGTCGAAACCTAAACGGTAGTTACACAATTTTAAGTGTTCTTGCTGATGGCAGAATCCTTTGAGTCAATTATCTGCTGTTTAACAACATAAAAGATAAACAACCAAAAAATAAACAAACGTTATAAACATACTCTTGATTGGTAGTGCAGTACGAGAATGTGATATCTAAATGAATTGGTTTAACTCATTAAATTAAATGTGTCCTGCTATTGTTTCGTTTTCTCTTTGTATACCAAAGCAGCTCGCAAAGGATTCCAAAGCAAAGGATTCCAAAATATGTATAAAGAATAATAAATCCACCACCATGTTTTATACCTGGTCTCTCTCTATATTTTCATTTAAGGTTACATCAATATCGTCTTCATGTCCGTTTTGTTAGATCTGTAAAATGGGGACATTATTACAAGATAATGAGCATAACTGAGTAGATTAACTACTAAGGCGTTATCAATGACATATTGATTTTCTACAGCTCTTGTTCGTCATTATCAATATCAGATTGTCTCCCGATCCGACATTTCTTCATGAACTACCTTGGCAGAATGGACAAAACCTCGAAACTTCATATCGGGTCTTTTACACGAACGTGTGGCTCGTTCACAATCCTATCTTCCAGTCACTTTTTATGTACAGGTAAGAAAGCTGATCGTAGCTGTGTGGGTCCTGGAATTCGCATACACCAACCTCATTCAATTGGCTACATGCTTAGACCATTTCGGTACTGGACTTGGAAGTACTTCCGAATTGAATGCAGCACAGCTCGCGTGTTAGTAGGGGGAAAAGTGGCCATAATGAAGCTTTGTAACTATTTCATTGTTATACCAGGGAGGACATGTTTCCTCCTCCATACAAGCGGATAACAAATGCCTGATCTTGATCATTATGTCAGGATTGAGAATTGCTCTGACAACCTTGTACAGTTCTTTTTCTTTTTGTAGGATCTCGAAGGCTGGCAACTATTCTCACCTGAGGTCGTGTAACAGCCGGTTGCATCAGTAAAAAAATCAAAGCTGTCCTTTAAAGACTCTAGAGTTTCTTTAAAATTTAATGATTTCGTAGCATTTCCTTTCCGTTCTGCTTGTATGTGGCATTAACCGAATGTGGAACAGCTAATGAATTCTTCTAGCAAAATTCTTAAAACACCTGAATCAGACCCAGACACAATTACAATTAAAAAGTGTTCAAATCCTACCTGCAGCTGAGGAAATTTCTAAACCTTCGAAAGTTGTACCGCTCTTAGGAGGTCCTCATTTGAGTAATTTATAGGCACAATTCAATACATTATGTCAGGAAATGGTATAAAAGAACTTTGGGGTATCCTGTAGGCGTAAAAAACGTAAGTGAATATGCTGAATTTCCATAAAACTCAAGATCATTGAGAACTCACCTCTAGACTTTGCTCGGCTATCTCTACATGTAGTTATGAATAGATTTACAACATTCTGAAGAGATGAAACATTCTAAGATCTGCGATCTTATTCAAAAATGTCTGGATGAGGAAATCAATATGCAACATTTACAAGGAAATGAAGCTGCATGAAAAAACAAAACGATATCTAGGAAATACCAAAAAATAACACGATCACCCTTACCGAACCGGTAAACTTTGGCTACAGTATATAGGGAAAGTCAGAATGGTATTGATATTTATCCAGAGGGGACTAGAAACTTCATTTGGATCGAACAAGATAGTAATAATTTTATTTGTAGGCAATTAAAATATTGCTTCCGTTTTTTCACGCAGCTGGTCATCTTTTGTATGTAAAATTACCACATCACTATACTCAGCAGATGGAATCCTTAAAGGCAACTACGGTATCAGATGGTTACAAGGAATTAAAACTCAAGGAACTTTCAGAAGTCGCAGAAAAGGGGGCCTTCTGGTGCGAAGTAAAAGGGAAATCCACGAAATTTTACTGCGGGATTAACTCAACGTCAGACACTACGTTAGTAAATTAACCATTCTCTCCCAAATACTGTCACGATAACAGAAGTTCTAAGGACCTTTGTAAGAAACAGTTTGTCATGTGAGCGGCACGTTGAGCTAATGCCACTTTACTTGTGTGATAATATCTCAATTCACATGAATGTCAATTCGACTGCAGTGAATATTGCAGTCTCTTTTGTTGACTTGAGTTTGAAAATCCATACGTAGAAGAAAGCGTCCTTCTACACGCAAAGGTGTGGACTAATAATGGCAAGTCATATCGGCGTTAGGCACGTATATAAATTATGTTAAGCGTTTTTTGCACATTATCTTTTATGGAAATAAATTACAATTAGACACTGTAAGTGCCGACAGGCCATAAAGAGCTAACGGGAAATATCTGCAACGATCGAATTTAATTCTGCCATCTGCCATTCCGCAATTATGCCAACGACAATTCAATCACAGTTGTTGAGGTTCTTCAAATGAAGCTAACAATTTTCGAAGGAGCAAAAGGTAGCTGTATATAGACAAAAATAATTTTAGAAACTATAAACGGGAAATCTGTAATTGTTGCTGGGTCTGATTCAGGTGTTTTAAGAACCTTGCTAGGAGACTTCATGAGAAGCTCCCCAGTCTTTTAATGTCACATTCAAGCAGAACTGAAAGGAAATTCTACGAAATCATTAAATTTTGAAGAAACTCTAGAGTCTTTAAAGAACAGCTTTGATTTTTTAATGATGCAAACGGCTGATACACGACCTCAGGTGGGAATAGTTGCCAGCCTTCAAGACCCTTCAAAAAGAAAAAAGAACTGTACAAGATAGAGTCTTCAACCATGCAAATCTCAATCCTGACATAATGATAAAGATTAGGTATTTGTTATCCGCCTGTATGGAGAAGGAATCATGTCCTTCCTTGTATAACAAGGAACTAGTTACAAAGCTTCAGTATGGCCACTTTTCCCTGTACTAACACGGGAGCTATGCAGCAATCAATTCGGAAGTACCTTCAATTCCAGGAGCGAAATGTTCTAGGCTCCTTCGAATGAGGTTGGTGTATGCGAATTCCAGCATCCAGACAGCTACCATCAGCTCCAGGCGGATAAGCTTAATTTCCTGTAAATAAAAAGTGACCGCAAGATAGGATAGTGAACGAGCCACATGTTCGTGTAAAAGACCTGATATGAAGTTTCAAGGTTTTGTGCATTCTGCCAAGGTAGTTCATGAACAAATGCCGAATCGGGAGACATTCTGATATTGATGATGACGAACAAGAGCTGTAGAAAATCAATATGTCATTGATAACGCCTTAGTTTTTAATCCACTCAGTTATGGTCGTTATCTTGTATTAACCTCCCCCTCTTACAGACCTAACAAAATGGACATGAAGACGATATTGATGTAACTTTAAGTGAAAATATAGACAGATACCAGGTATAAAACATAGTGGTGATTTATTATTCTCTTTACATATTTTGGAATCCTTCAACACAAGCGGCTTTTGTACACAAAGAGAGAACGAGACAATAGCAGGACACATTTAATTTAATGAGTTAATTCAATTCATTTAGATATCACATTCGCGTACTACTGTATCAATCATGTATATGTTTATAACATTTGTTCATTGTTTGATTGTTTATCAGTGATAATGTTAAACAGCAGATAATTGACTCAAAGGATTCTGCCATCTGCTAGGATACTTAAAATTTTGTAACTACCGATTAGTTTTCGACTCTTCTTCCAAGAATCAAAGTCTTACACTCTTAATAAAGAAGAATGTTTGCATATTCCGTACATATAAACTCTCCATGTACATTTTTATCCAAGACGGGGTCGTAAATATGAACGCTCTACTACACGTCGATCTCAGGTGGTTTCCACTTATTGCCCTAGGTTTTATACGATACTAGCAGCGTTCACCCTGCTTCGCTGCGGTCACCCCGGAACGCAATAAACTTTGTTACTTAGATAATTTTTACTTTTTCGCTTTCAAGTGATATGATAAAAACCATAGAAGATTGCAGTAAATGTTACCATTATATCGCCTGTCATTTATGTTAACCCGCCCCGCTTCGTTGCGGTCACCCCGGAACGCAATAAACTTTGTTACTTAGATAATTTTTACTTTTTCGCTTTCAAGTGATATGATAAAAACCATAGTAGATTCCAGTAAATGTTAACATTATGTCGCCTGTCATTTATGTTAACCCGCCGAGTGACACGGTCATGCGGGTTGCATATAAATACGTTTATTTTTATACCTATAATGAACTAACAAAGGATTTGTACGTTATGGACACTTGAATGGTCAATTATCTCAAGACACTGGTAATTAAAAATTAAAGTGATATGATAAAAACCATCTAGGGTCCAAATCCTAATAACCCCCCAAAAATGAAAGAAATTGGTTCAGCCGTATTAGCGTCATGAGCTAACAAAGGATTTGTGCGTTCTCTTTTATATAATAGAATAACGATAATGAATGCAGAATAATCAGCACCTTGTTCCTTGCGACTGTACCAAGCTTTTTTTCAGACATAAGCCCACGAAGCTTGACGATTTCCCGTGTAACAGACTGTTTATTCTGTTCCAGTTTTATTTTGCCTAAATAGGTATATTCAACCTGTTCGTTTTATTTTGTCTAAATAGTTGTATTCAACGTTTAATTATTGGCATATGTATTTGTTTAATTTTGATTACTGAATGTTATTTTAATGTATTAAATTTTATTAGAATTTTGCATTCATGTTCATAAGCTTTATGTACTAGTAATCATGTGATCTCTTTAAATACTTAGTAGATGCATTTTCTTTTCTTCTAGTTTGTGTGAGAATAAGTTGCAACAAAGTGTGTTTCTTAGAAGAAAGGTTAAATACAGTATACTTTGCTGTTCTAATAATTCAAAAGAAAAGTAAAATCGTCGGACTACTGAAGTTATTATAACAGACTGTTTATAAGTTTAATCAATTTAGTGAGTAAAATGTTGGAAAACGTAATTATGCATTAAATAGCTTAAATTTCCCTCGATGTTCGATATGTAAGATTGCTGAACTTCATAGCTAAATTATGCATGATTATGAACATAATGCAATATATTATTAATCATGCATTTTACTACGACTGCGTGTTTATTTGTTACTATGTAGGCATTAAAATTAATTATTAGCATCAGACAAAATGTCAGCAAGTTTTATGTTTTTTCTTAAGGAGAATCTAAAAGTTAATCGCCATGCTACCAGTGCATATCAGAAGGGAGAATTTAGAATATGATCGGAGATGTTTTCCAATATTAAAAGATATGAATTTAATGAAATGAAATAAGGTTTGTCTTGATATAATATGTTATTAAAAGTGAAGCTACGTCGTAATGAATCTATTATATAAAAGAGAACGCACAAATCCTTTGTTAGCTCATCACGCTAATACGGCTGAACCAATTTCTTTCATTTTTGGGGGGTTATTAGGATTTGGACCCTAGATGGTTTTTATCATATCACTTTAATTTTTAATTACCAGTGTCTTGAGATAATTGACCATTCAAGTGTCCATAACGTACAAATCCTTTGTTAGTTCATCATAGGTATAAAAATAAACGTATTTATATGCAACCCGCATGACCGTGTCACTCGGCGGGTTAACATAAATGACAGGCGCTATAATGTTAACATTTACTGCAATTTGAAAGCGAAAAAGTAAAAATTATCTAAGTAACAAAGTTTATTGCGTTCCGGGGTGACCGCAGCGAAGCGGGGCGGGTTAACATAAATGACAGGCGATATAATGTTAACATTTACTGCAATCTTCTATGGTTTTTATCATATCACTTGAAAGCGAAAATGTAAAAATTATCTAAGTAACAAAGTTTATTGCGTTCCGGGGTGACCGCAGCGAAGCGGGGTGAACGCTGCTAGTTTCTTATAAGATTAAACGAATAGAGTCTACGGTGATTAATCGTCTGGGAAACGTATGGTCTGATTATGGATATTCTCATTCTATCCATGAATTTAAAGTAATTTAAAAAGCATGTAATTCTCCGTATCTCTTTGTCTGATGGCTAACATGTATTCTATATGTGTCTCTTATCATTAACAAAAAGCATGATGATGCCTGCAAAATATAAGATGTATCAACTAATATAAGGAAGTAATCTGCATGATTTATGTGCATGAATATGTTAGATGTACATGAGCATATAGTTTATATTACATAAATATTTTCGTACATATTGATTTGGATGCCAAATAAAAGCATCAATTAAGCAAAAAGGAAATTATTATTATTGTCATTATTAGAAATTTTAGATACTCTGGTTATAGTTTCTAAATAAAGGAACTTCAACTGTTTGATTAAATCACTACTCGTGCCGAACTTCCTCTTCAAGTCGAAGTCTGATAAATTACTCAAAATTACAAGCTTGCCATGACCGGAACAGGATCCTTCCTGCTATGAGAGGTTTGATAATGACATAGAAAGTTGAGAGGCTCATTACGTCCGTAACAGTTAATTACAATTATTGCTTCCGTTTTCTCACGCAGCTGGTCATAGTATCTATGCAAATGTTGATCATCACTATACTCAGCAGATGGAAGCCTCGGAGGCAAGTACGGCATCAGTTGATTCCAAGAAATTAACAACTCATGCAACTTTCACAATTCTCAGAAAAACAGGCCTTCTGGAGCGAAGTTCCAAGTGATAGGATTATTGAAGCGGGCTTCCGCACATGATTGACTCCAACGATTCTGCCACCTGCAAGGACACTTGAAATTGTGTAACTACCATTCAGTTTTCGACTCTCCTACAATCAGTTTAACAATCTTAATAAAGAAAGATGATTGGATATTCCGTACATGCGTACACTGCATATTCATTTTTATCCTAGACGGGGTCGCAAGATTAAAAACTCTACTACAGCTGGAACCCAGTTGTTTTCAATTTATTGCCCTAGGTTTTATACGACACAAGGATAATCAATGCTTACTGCTCAGCACTTTATTGTTTTGCAATTGTACCAAGCTGCTTTGCAAACACAAGCCCACAATGCTTACCAAGTTTTCGTATCAATTATAATACACTTATAGTCGTAAGCTTGTAAAGGATTGACATGCATTTTATTGGCCTCAAAATCTATTGGCCTTAAAACCTAGTGTGTAGATTGCTTGCCAAATATAAATTAGCTTCTGTAACTAAGATGTCGTACGAAAATATAGAAACTAGATCTCTCCGGCTCGCATGGTTCATCTTGCATTACAGACTGCCATAATCGGACACTCTGTATAAGCTTATTGGAGGATTAGGATTTCTCAATCTTCTCAAAGTTTTTTCCCCGGTGAGAAACTTTCTGGTAAGCTTCAGTAGGAGACTAGTGTATTAGCGCTTCGACACTTTTCATATCTCAGACGGAATCATCAACAAAAACAATTCCAGTAACATTATTTATTAAATTCAAAACTACCTCATCTTGCTGACAATAAAAATGAATACTGCTAAGCACCTTTTCCTTTGTGACTGTACCAATCTGCGACCTTGACAGTCTAAGCAGTATTACCCCTTGTTACATCGACCTGATGTTAAATGATCTTTTATGTGTGTGTGTGTGCTTGTTTTTTTTTTTTTTTAAGGTAGCCTATTGATTTTCTCTTCTTTTTTTCATATTCGCAAGTGCAAGAATGCTTTCGTTGAACGTAACTAAATTATACAGATCTATGTATGCGGAACACGAATATTTCTAAATATAGAATTAATATGAACGATAATCGTACCACATTTATACATTATATAGTAGCGTGAAATACTGATATTAAAATGATATAACAAACAGACATAAGGTTTTTTTCTAGCATGGTAACACATTAAACGTAACTCATTAACTTTTGGGAATTACAAATTATCACTTTACGCGTCGTTGTATTCCTATTCTTTTTCACGTTCAAGCGACGAAAGAAGAAATTGTAGTAATAGTGATAAAAATCGAATTCGAGATTTCAATGAAATCTAGTTTCACGCCCCCAAATATCGAAAAAGTGACTTTGATGTCTGCCCATCTGTTCGTATGTTGGTTCGTCATGCTTTTACATGCATTCAAATAGAGGCCATACTGTTCGACGTATGACTTAAGTCTACACATGAAGGTTTTATAACACTTTATCGTTTCGAATTCTATATTCTCCGACACTTGAAAATAAGGGTAGTTTACTGTAGGATGAAAATTTAAAATAATTAAATTGTTTCAAAAATAGCTGTAAAGATTTTGTTTATTTATTTATTTATTTATTTTTTTCTACAAATATAGATGAATCTTTGCTGTGAAAAAATACATAAGGTGTAATTTTTATATGGGATGCGTTTTTTCCAGCAATTTTCTTAATCACATTTCATAAATAATTCTATCATTAATAATCTAACAATATGACACAACTCGTTCGTCCTGTAAACATTCAGAAGAGGTAGTTTACTCTTCTCCGACGATTTACCCATTAACGCCTGACGCAATTTTGTTCATAGTTCATAAATGAATGTCACATAAAGAACCTAACGATATGGTAAAACTCCATCATCCTAAAAAGCTAGAAGTGGTATATTACTTTTCGGGGTAATTTTTCTTTTACGATTTTGTCGAGAATGACTCTGGCAATTTTGTTCGAATTTCAGAAATAGCATAATTCGTTTGTCCTTAAATGATACACAAGGGATATTTTATTCTTGGGGAAGACTTTTTTGACGATTTCTCAGAAAGTACTCAGACGCTTTTTCTCAAGGTCACATACAATTTTTCCTTAATAATTCTAATATATGGCATAAGTTATTTCTAACGGAAATATGACCAATGGGTACTTTACTTTTGGACATAAGTTGCTTCGAACTAAGTTTTCCAAAGACACATTATTTTATTCGCATTTCCCAAATAAATGTATCAGTAATAGCTGCAGCCTAACACAAGTCAGTTTAAGAAATTCGAGCGAGAAAATTCACTGCGTTTAATCCGTACCCATTCTTAAATATATTTTTAAATGTTACACCTAATCACAATTTTCCTAACAAAATCGAAACTTCTATTTAAATGTGCCTTGTTGTTGCCAAATGGTTCAAGTCTATTGGTTCTGGATTTGATTCTAGGCGAGAGCTAGTATATTTTTATCCAACGTTAAGGTATAGGTATTAAGTAGGTGCAAAGAGAAAAGTGTTGAAACAAGCCTAACCAACCTAATAAATAATACAAAGAAATAATACAATATTACAAAATTATAGAAGAAACGTTGTTAAGATTGGATATTTGCGTGTGAGATTGTCCAACCGATGACTGTCAACTCCAAAGGTTGATCCGTGGAGCTGATCCGTGGAAGAATCGTTCATAATAATAAATAAAATAAACTCGGCAAATATTCTTGTAAATAGTAGGTAAAAGTTTGCGTCACACTGTCCGTTTTGCTCGGCACGCCAGTGTGCCATGTTAACCGGTTCTGGCACACTGGAATATAGGGTATTGCTTTCTATTTTTTCCTAACTATTTTAACTGCTTCAATTGAAATCAATCTATTATATAAAAGAGAACGCACAAATCCTTTGTTAGCTCATCACGCTAATACGGCTGAACCAATTTCTTTCATTTTTGGGGGGTTATTAGGATTTGGACCCTAGATGGTTTTTATCATATCATTTTAATTTTTAATTACCAGTGTCTTGAGATAATTGACCATTCAAGTGTCCATAACGTACAAATCCTTTGTTAGTTCATCATAGGTATAAAAATAAACGTATTTATATGCAACCCGCATGACCGTGTCACTCGGCGGGTTAACATAAATGACAGGCGATATAATGTTAACATTTACTGGAATCTACTATGGTTTTTATCATATCACTTGAAAGCGAAAAAGTAAAAATTATCTAAGTAACAAAGTTTATTGCGTTCCGGGGTGACCGCAGCGAAGCGGGGCGGGTTAACATAAATGACAGGCGATATAATGTTAACATTTACTGCAATCTTCTATGGTTTTTATCATATCACTTGAAAGCGAAAATGTAAAAATTATCTAAGTAACAAAGTTTATTGCGTTCCGGGGTGACCGCAGCGAAGCGGGGTGAACGCTGCTAGTTTATAATAATAAGAGAGTGAATTTAGCCTTCTTACCCTTCGATTTAGAAATAAGGTCCGCTAGAATTGTATATATAAAAAATAATAATACTCAGAATTTCATAGAGTAGTTTGTTTTATTCGAAATGACATACTTCCTGCAACTGTTTGGGTTGGAATTATTTGAAATCAAATCTTTAAGTTTTACGACAACGGTTATACAGGCTAGGCCAAAGGACACGGTGATGATGAGAAATGAATGCAATGGTGGAATGAAAAAAGTGAGAGAAAACGGGAGAACCTCGAGAAAACCCATGCACATGGTATCTCCACCACAAAATTTATATCTTTCAGGTGTACTTAACTGAAAGTCCCCTAATGTAACCTAAGTACAAAAAAATTCTGTCAATTGATAATATTGTTGATTTCTCTGTCCTACACATGTTCTACCAGGCCTGTAGAACTTCTTAATAATCAAGTTCTTAAAGAAATAGTAATGTGATATCACGGTTGCATTTGGTTTGATAAGAATATCGTATCACATTTCGTAATCCTGACATCCTCTTCCCCCATAATACAATATAATCATCTTCTAAGTATTTCAATGCTCTCTTCCTCGGAAGAATGAATCAAGTCTTCACTCGCGTCTCGCGTATAGATTCCCTTTTCCCAAACAAACCTTTCCATACCGTTCCATCTTGTGAAAGTTTCGCCACAACGATTGTGGAATTGTGTAATACACACTTCTCCTTTTAAAATATGCAGAGTTACAGCTGTGGCTTTCTGAAGAACTAATGGTATTACTAATTGAAGATATCAGGATGCATTTAGATAAAAAGATAATAACAGTAGATGTCGAGATCCGCCATGATACTAGATTAGAACGAATCGAATCACTTTGCAAGCAGTACAACGGACGAGATCGGGTGAATTGGAATGGTAAAAGTAGGGAGCTCATATTGTCCTTAGGACTAGCAAATTCCAAATATCGGAGTGACGTGTGGGACAAGAAGTCTTTAACTGAGAAAGAATGTATATCAGGTTGAGCTATTAAGGCATTGTTTTCGTAAAACTAGTAATGAGAAAACACGTTAAAATAATGCAAAAGTTGAGGGGTCACTAGCGATAGTCCAGGCATCCCGGAGCTTTGAAGCTTTTTGTAATATTCATCTGCAACGTCAGAAATCACCTTAAAATGAGAAGGTTAACAATAATCTCACTTGATTTCTTTGTAATAGTATTCTCCATTGTCTGAAAAGAAATATTAATCAGGGATGAAAGAGAACTCTGAGTGATACGGTGATTAAAGAAATAATTTTGAAAATGGACGGAGATTTTTAATTTTTAATTACAGCTTAGGGTGCAACAGCCGTGCCAATAATTGGAGGGTTCTCTTCCGAAGTATCCGGTAAGGCTAAGCGGCTTGTAAGTTCCTTCTTAAATTTCTGCCAAATTTAGAAGTCAGCAGTGGACATCGACATGTATTCCTAAATTCCTATTGACCTACAGCTAGTAAAGGAATTTATAACCGAATCGAAGGCCGCAAGATCTTGTGCTTTTTACCCAGATTCCTGAAACGAATCAGTAGTGCTTTTAGAGCTACTTAACTAACCTTATAGAGAGGCATACCATTTAGAAAGCAGTGGATTTACTTCTTACTTTAATAACACGATGGTATCACAGACGTTAAATTAAAAGAAACTCTAGCTAGTTTAAGAGACTGCTTTCACTTTTTTTCATGATAGAACAGGCTGTGACACGACCTTAACTATACGCAGAAGAAACAGTTGGCAGCCTACTGGATTCTTCAAAAGGAAAATTGAATTGTGCAAGTTAGTTTTCAACCAACCAAGTTTCAATCCTGACAAATAGTTCAACATTAGACATATCTTATTCGCATTTATGGAGAAGAAAAATGTCCTCTTTGGTATAAGCGTATAAGGTATAACAAGGAAGAGGTTACGAAGCTTCAATATGGCCACTTTTACCCCTACTAACACGCCAGCTGTGGAGCAATCATTCGAAAGTATTTCAAAGTCCAGGAGCGATATGGTCTAACCATGAACCGAATCGAATAAGGTTGGTGTGTCAAAAAGGATATGCGAATTCCAGGACCCACACAGCTACCATAAGCTTCACCCGCGTAAGCTTACTTACCTGTAGATAAAAAGTGACTGCAAGACAAGATTTTGAAAGAGCCACATGTTAGTGTAAAAGAGCCGATATGAAGTATTCATGGTTTTCTGCATTCTGATAAAAAAGTTCATGTATAAATGGCAGATCTGAAGACAATCTGATATAGATGATGGCCATCAACAGCTGCAGAAAACCAATGTGTTATTGACAACGAGTTAATTGTTGATCCAATCAGTTATGAATATTATTTTGTAAAACTTCTTCGCCTTTTAGAAGTAACAAAATGGACATGAAGACGATCTTGATGTAACTTTAAATGAAGCTATAAAGACAAGGTATAAAAATTGAAGGTGGCTTACTTTTCTTTTTACATATTTTGGAATCTTTTCAAATGAGCGGCTTTCGTACCCGAAGAGAATACGAAACAGTTGCAGGACACATTAAATTTAACGAGCTAAATTAATTAATTTAAACAAATTCTGTAAGTTAAAGTTGCGTCTGTAAGAATTATTGAGGGCTATACAACCTTAAAATCTCTCTGGATCGCACGGTTCATCTTGCACTACTACTGCCATAATCGCACACTCTTATTAAGCTTATTGGAGAGTAATGAATTCTCAATCTTCTTAACTTTTTCTCACCTGTGAGTAAATTTCTGGTAAGCTTCAGTAGCAGACTAATGCACCAACTGTTTCGATACTTTTCGACACTCTTCATATCAGAAACGGAATGATCAAAAAAAAGTGCTGCAGTAATCATATTTATTAAATACAAATCAACCACATCTCCATTACGTGAATTAAGCTTGCGTGTACTCTTCACCGACACAAAGGTATCTTTTCAAGAGCAGAAAGCTACTCCAAATAATGTATCCCATTAGCCAGCAATTTTGGCTTACGATGTGTATACTTCTCTAACACTGAACCAAACTTTCATTTGGACTGGTATGTTTGCGAGGATATCCATGGCCGTTGACCAGAGCCACCCTAGATCACCAAGTAAATTCCTTTACAAAAATAGAAGCACCAAGTCGTCTGAAGAATTCTTCATAGTTGTTCGTTGCATATTGCGAAATATCATATTAAGCTGCATAGAGAACATTCCCTGCAAAGTCCAGCTAAGAGCTGGTAACAATCGTTAGAAGAAAATCGAAACACACATATATGTACTTATATATATATTTCTGACTTTTTTCCGAGAACATTGCATTACCAAGTCCATACATCACGAAACATTGAGATAACATTTTACTAAGAAGTGATGTAGAGTTGCTTGTTGTTCTCTTATCAAAACAAGTGCAAGCAGTTAGCATGCAGTACAACCAACGAGACAAAGCAATATTTGATAAGAAGGGAGGTGAGATTAGGATTTTTCAATCGCATGTCGCACGCTCTAAAAGACTAAAATCTGTTGAAACATTACTTTCATATTTAAGATTTATCTACGAGGCTGCCGGCTGTGACTTTCTGCAGAAATAATTGTATTACTAATTGCAGCTATCTCATGGTCTTGTCTGTTATATTTATCCTTCTTCAATTGCTTTCGTAAAAGTAGTAAGGAGAAAGAGCGTTAAAAAGATGGACAAGTTTATGGGTGAATAGGCATAGCCTAGGCATCAATGAGCCTTTGTAGCTTTTTGTAATATGCATCTGGAACGTCAGAAGTATGCTCAAAATGAGAATATTAGCAGTAAGTTCACTTGACTTCATTGTAATAGTATTTTACTTTATCTCAAAAAGGTTATTAATCCATGATGGAAGCGATCTCTGAGTGATGCGGTGATTAAAAAAGTAATTTTGAGGTTGGACGGGGTTTATAATTAGTGGTTTAGGGTGCAACCGGAATGCACATAATCCGAGGGTTCTTTTTCGAAATATCTGGTAAGGTTAAACGGCTTATAAGTTCCTTCTTAAAATGCTGTGAAATTTAGGTCAGCAGTGGACATCGGCATGTATTCCTTAATTCCTATTGGCTTACAGTCTGTAAAGAAATTCAACACCGAATCGGAGGCCGCAGAATCTTGTGTTGGTTTCCTCTGTCTTAAAAACGAAGCAGTAGTGGTTTCAGACCTACTTAACACACCTTATAGAGAGGCGTAGCAATTAAAAAACCGTTGATTTACTTCACCTTTTAATGAGACAAAGGCGTATACAGATCAACCAGAAGAATTTCTGTAATCATATTAATTAAAATCAACACTATCTCATCTCACTGACGTGAATAGATGTTGCGTGTCGTGCCCACCGATTCTAAGGTGTTTTCTCAAGAGCAGAAATCTACTCCAGAAATTTGTACCCGATTAATCCCAGATGTTGAGACTTACGAAGTGTCCTCATCTCTAACACTGAACCTGACTGTCATCTTGATGTAACTTTAAATGAAGGTATAGAGAGACAAGGTTTAAAACATGAATTTGTTATATTATTCTTTTTACATATTTTCGACATGAAGACGATATTGATGTAACTCTTAAGATATAAAGACAAGGTATGAAACATGAACAGGTTTGTTGTTATGTTTACATATTTTTAAATTCTTTAGCACCAGCGGCTTTGGTACCCGAAGAACAAACGAAATAGTAGAAGCACACATTTTTTTTTAACGAGCTAATCCAATTTATTTAGATATCACATTCGCGTACTAGTGTATCATTTAATTGTATTTTTATAACATTCGTTTCTTGTTTGATCTTTTATCTGTTAACATGTTCAACAACACTTAGTTGACTCCAAAGATCCTGCCATCGGCAATGGCACCAAAAATTATGTAACTACCGTTTAGTTTTCGACTCTCCTATAAGAAAGAAAAGTTTAACACTCTTAATAAAAAAAATGTTTGGATATTTCGTACATGCAAATACTCCATGTACATTTTTATTCAAGACGGGATCGTAAGAATGAAAGCTGTGCTACAAATGGATCCCAGTTGTTTTCAACTTATTGCCCTAGACTTTATAGGACCTAAGGAATATCAATGATTAATGCTCAGCAGTACGGCTTTGGTGCCCGAAGAGAAAACGAAACAGTTGCAGGACACATTTAATTTAACGAGCTAAACTAACCCATTTGAATATCACATTCGAGTACTACATTATAATTCAATTGTACGTTGATAACATTTGTTTATTGTCTGATTGTTTATTTGTTAAGATGTTCAACAGCAGATGACTGACTGAAAATTCTGCCATTTCCATGGACACTTAAAATTGTGTAGCTACCATTTACTTTTCGACTCTCCTACACAGAAGCAAAGTTTAACACTCTTAATAAAGAACGATGTTTGTATATTCCGTACATGCGAACACTCCATGTACATTTTTATCCAAGACTTGGTCGTAAGAATTAAAGCTCTAATACACATCGATAATCAATGCTTTGTGTTTAGCACCTTCTCTTTTTTTCGGCCGTACCAAGCAGCTTTTCAGAGAGAAGCGCACGAAGCTTAAGAATTTTCCGTACCAGTTATATTACACTTATGGTCGTAAGCTTGTAAAGGATTCACATGCAGGTTATTGGCCTGAATCTCTAGTAGTTGATCCTTAGGTAATAAGGTAATAAGGTACTTTGTAGAAGCAGGCCCGCTTCTCTTGGTTTGTGAGACAACTCCTGGCGATGAATTACTAATGCTAGCGTAGTAAAGCACTGATTCGCGATACAAAGAAGATATACAGGTCTGGTAGAAAAGGTTTAGAACAGAGACATCAAAAAAATTCTGAATTGACAGAAATTTTTTGTACTAAGGTTATTTTGGGAGGGTTTTCAGTTAAGTACATACACCTCAAAGATATATAATTTCCTATGCTCACTTCCCACATCTTGGACCACAAACCATGCATTTCCCCTCTTGGGAATAATGTTCCAGAAATTAGTCTCGCAGCTTGAAGAAAGTAAAAGAGACTGCGATTAACTTTTGATTAGCCTGAAAGTTAAACTTGCGTCTATAAAAATTTTCGAGGTATCTTTTATAACCTGACTCACTTCATTAAGATGCTATATTTATAACGCTACGTATCTCTCAGTTTAGGCCTTAGTAACAAAATCACTCTGGCTCGCACGGTTCAGCTTGCACTACAGACTGCCATAATCGGACACTCGGTATAAGCTTATTGTAGGATTAGGATATCTTAATCTTCTGAAAGTTTTCTCACCGGTGAGAAAATTTTTGGTAAACTTCAGTAGCAGACTAGTGCACCAACTATATTAGCGTTTCGACAGTTTTGATATCTGAGATGGAATCATCTAAACAAACAATTCCAGTAATCTTATTTATTAAATTCAAAACTACCTTATCTCGCTGAGAATAATAATGATTACTGCTAAGCCCTTGTTCCTTTGTGACTGTACCAAGCTGCTTTTCAGACTAATTTACAAGTCAGCACTGGACATCGGCATGTATTCCA
The DNA here is from genome assembly GCF_964235325.1 of Thermobia domestica. NCBI lineage: Eukaryota > Metazoa > Arthropoda > Insecta > Zygentoma > Lepismatidae > Thermobia > Thermobia domestica. The sequence continues at coordinate 172,431,175 of NC_137460.1, forward strand.
TTGGCCTCCAGTCAGTAAAGGAATTCAACACCGAATCGGAGGCCGCAGAAACTTTTGTCGTGTAACTAGGTCTTAAAAGAAGCAGTAATTTTTTAGATCTACTTATCTCACATTATACAATGGCGTGCCATTTGAAAAACCGTGGATTTGGAAACGAACAGCGGTTAGTTTTAGGTGGGTCCTTGGCATGGTAAAAGATTGTGATGCCAAATATAAAAAACGTAAGTATTTACGGTATAGTCATTCATGTTTTAACACCAAATTAGTCTTCGCAAAGCGACCAAACTGTAGGCTAATCAAATAATCTTTTCATATAAGCTCACTGTATGCTTTTATTAGTAACTAAGTGCCACACATTACATAGTACGGAAAAAGTCATTCATTTTAGAAGGCTCTTGAAGAAAATTCTTCATATCCAACTTCTTGAACGAAAAAGTATCTGATATCACGGTAGCGTGGTCTTGATAAGAATATCGTATCACATTTCGTAATTCTGACGTCCTTTTCCCCTCTAGTAGTATATACTCATGTTGTAGGTGTGTCTTACTCGAAAGAATTAATCGTCTTCACTCGCGTCTCGTGCCTCGATTTGCTTTTCTCAAACAACCTTTGGATAGCTATTCATATTGTAAAAGCATCGCCACAACGATTGTGGAGCTGTGACATACACACAACTCCTTTTGATATAAGCATGTAGTCCTTGTGTATATCTTCAATAATTGAACATCAAATAGCAAGAACTAGCATTGATTCTACTCATCTGGATGCAGAAAATAATTACAAGAAAAGTGCACAAAGCACATGTTTTATTACGTTAGATCAGCTATTATACTTTAAAGGTGTTCTAATCGTACCTGAAATTGAGGAAATTTCTGATCTGTCCAAGTTGTACCACCCTTCGGAGGTTTCGACTTAAGTAATTAATAGGCAGGATTGGATACATTATGTCAGGGAATGCTATAGAGAATGTTGGGGTATCCTGTACTCTAAGACAAAATTGGCGAAAATGCTGAATGGCCGTGTCACTCAAGATCATTGAAAACTCACTTCTCGACTTGCTCGGCCACCTTTACGTGTGGTTCTGGAGAGATTTGCTACTCTCTGAGCAGATGACACAATCTAGGATCTTATATCTCATTCAACAATTTCTGGATTGTGAAATCAATTTACAACATATAGAAAGAAATGAAGCTGCAGGAAAAAAAAACGATATCTAGGAATCTCTAAATTAAGACGATGGATGACCTTCACCGAACCGGTAAACTTTGGCTGCGGTATATAGAGAAGGTATAGTCTATTAGTATTAATCAAAAGGAACTTGATCGAACAGGGGACTAGCAAACTCATTTGTAAACAATTAAATTAATGCTTCCGTTTACTCACGCAGTTGGTCATCTCTTGTATTGAAATTTGCACATCACTATACTCAGCAGATGGAAGGAAGGCTTGCAGTCAACTATGGTATCAGATGATTACAAGAAATTAACTACTCAAGGAACCTTAACAATTCGCAGAAAAAGAGGCCTTCGGAGCGATGTTCCAAGTCATATAATTATCGAGCATTGCTTAATGAAAACTACGAAACCTTTCGGGGGATTAACTCGACGTCAGACGCCACGTTAGCGAGACTAATCCTTGAATCCTAAATAGTGTTACGATAGGAGAAGTTCTGCAAGACTTTTGTGGGAAACAGTTTGGCATCTGAGCGGCACGTTGAGCTGATGCCTCCTTCCTGGTGTGATGATTTCTCAATACGCAAGAATACCAATTCGAATGCGGTGAAAATTGCAGTCTTCAAATGATGCAAACAGTTTTCGAAGGAGAAAAAGGTAGCCGTATATGCACAATAGTAATGGAAGAAACTACAAACAAGAAATCTCGAGATGTTTATGAGTCTGATTCAGGTCTTTTAAGAATCTTGCTAGAAGACTTGATGCGCATTTGCTGATTTCCTTAAGGCCACATACGAGCAGAACTAGAAAGAAAATGCTACGAAATTATTAAATTTGAAGAAACTCTAGAATCTTTAAAAGACAGCTTTACCTTTCTTCAAGTAGCAACAACCTGAGACACGACCTCAGCTATACTCAGGAGTGAATAGTTCCACCCTTCAATATCCTTCTACAAAAGAAAAAAACTGTACAAGTTAGTCAAAGTTTTAAACCAAACAAATCTCAATCCTAACAAATGATCAAGATTAGACAATTCTTTTTCGCCAGTATAGAGAAAGAAACATGTCGTATAGGCCACATCAGGTATAAGAAGGAAGTAGGCCTAGTTACAAAGTTTCAATATGGCCACATTTCCCCTGCTAACACGACAGCTGTCCAGCATTCAATTCGGAAGTACCTGCAAGTCCAAAAGAGAAATGGTCTAAGCATGAAGCCATCGAATGAGGTAAATGTATACGAATTCCGGGACCAGGTAAGATCAGCTCCAGCCGGATACACTTACTTACCTGTAGATAAAGAGCAACAGGAAGATAGGATTGTGAACGATCCACATGCTACTATAAAAGAGCAGATACAAAGTATTCAATGTACAAATGGCCGATCGGAAGAAAATCTGGTTTAGATGTTATCCAAAATCTGTTGTTGTATACAGATTAGAGGGGAAGAGGATGTCAGAATTACGAAAAGTGATACGATATTCTTTTCAAGACAATGCTACCATGATATCAGATTAATTTTTCATTCAAGAACTTTTCATTCAAGAAATTTTCATCAAGAGATTTCCCAAATGAATGACGTTTTCTGCCCTATGAAATTTGCGACACTTAATAATCAAAGCATACAGTGAGTTTATATGAAAATATTATTTGAATAGACCACAGTTTTATTGCCTTGTGATGACCAGTGTTACTAATTTCGTAACGAACACAGGACTGATTATACCATAACTATTTTCCACCGTCTAAGTGGCTAAGAGAATATCTCAAAGGAAGTAGATTCTTCATTTGTCTCTTCGATCAGATCACCAGTCTCAGGAGATGGTAAAGCTGTTTCGAGGTTATTATATAATGGGTTCAATAGCAAGTTTTGCATTATACATTCGGAAAAATATTACTAATGATAGATTCGTACTTACAGGATCCTAAACAAATAGTTATGTAAGGTCTAGTTAGTAGCAAAAGCGCTAACTAAATGCATATTTGATAGCTTCGAATGTCTTTGTTTAAGTAATTTATACCTAACTACACAATTCCTTTGATTAAAAAGTTTCCATCAGGTAACGATCAAGAAAAAGGGAGAGTGTTATGAGTGCTAAGTAGATTTCTTCAACAGGAAGCACTCTCGATTAGTATTGTAGTTGCATATGAATGGGAAGTATAGCAATTGCTTGATTATCATGATAAATTAATACTTATTTTTTTTACATTTCGTATAACAAACTTTTTCAAACCCAAGGGACTACCTAAAATAATTAAGTGTTTGAAAAACTTGGAATAATCACAACTGCAGTATTCTCGAAGTATTTGTGTTGAAAGTAACAATGAGTAAATCCCGTTTAATTTTTCGGCGGGAATAGTTTGGAATCACACAAAATGGCGAAGATTGAGGCAGCTGCGCAATTTTTGTGTTACCAAAAAGCCGCCGATTCAAAGTGAACAATCTTTTTATACTGTACAAAACACGGTTAATGACGATAATGAAGATGACTGAATCAGGATATACAAGTTCATAGTACAAGATTTTCTGAAAGGATTCTCGTCAAAAGCTAGAGCTAATAGCTCATGTGCCTGGAAGAAAATATGGTTTACTTTCAGAAGGATCTGACATAATAAGTGTGTTGGAGAAAGACATTGATGAAGATGCTATGGCACTAAGCCGTGTTGTTAAGATGTTTCGAAAGGATATGGTAAACCACAAGTCTTTTTGCAGGAAAATTTGAGAATCTCTGCCAGGAAGCCTCTGTTTGTCCTTCACTAATAGCTGCTGCCATTAATATGTTACTTTATGGTTCAACTGCCACCCTGATAAAGGCGTATGTCAACCAACTTCAACTATTAGCAAACCTATATTTTTTAACTTCCATCAGAAAGCAAGCGATATTTAAGAAAAGCAGCAAGGTACAAATGCAATCGCGAGCTACCCCTTCCTCTCCATGTTGGACTGAGCATTTATGCTAAAACTCGTAAAAAATGTTTAATAAAATAATTGCATTCACTAGGGATTTGTCTACATGTGTAAAGGAAATATCTTCAATTCTTTCTCAGTGCTTGATAAATTAAAGTGACGAAATGTATGTCCTTCCACTCTTCGTCGAGGTGTTTTAACAATTCCAACATTTGATAATATTGACTACAATCCTTCTAGCACATCAAAGGATTCTTTTCATGGTACGAACATTTCCATTTTCCAGCATCTGTCTAAGGATAACCTTGGCATTCAAGGTGACGATGTCTCACTGGATAATGTCTATATAAAAAAGAGAAGTGATCCTTTCTCCCCGATTAATATGATCTAGTAACTCCTGCTTATATCACTCATAAGGAACCAATTTTACCTGATCAGTACCCGCAGTTTGTTGAGATAGTTCTTTCACGAAGTGGATTTTTCGCAGAAGAAGAAGAAGAAACGCTGATTGTTGTCTTGATGCATGCTTAAAAATAACACTACTTGCATTTGCTCTGTACACCATGCCTCGAAAACTCAAAACTTTGCACATGTCATGTATATGCTGTCTGCTTCCGTTGTGTAAGGAAGAATCTTAATTTATTGCTTTGATACCGTACGGAATGAATGTTGTACCAGAACTTACAGACAAACTGAACAAAAAACCAATAATGGATTAATTACTACGTATTTGTCTTGGGAAACGAATGAGTTATATGGCGGAGATGAAATTCTGACACATCCAACAAGCCTTTCTGCGTCTTATAGGCAAATGGTTAGGTGGAAGGGGTGGGTAGAAATTTTATGCAAGTTAGATGTAGCAACACCCGGAACCGCTGACAGTTTATTGAAGTTACTCACATTACAAAAGATCGTTTTGCTCATCAGATTACTCTAACAGTTTTACATCATTTGCTGCGTGATGCATATCAGAATTCTCCATCAGCGCTATCTTTCAATGACGAGTACACTGAAAGGAATCAACGTTTAAGTTTCGGTTAATGTATTACCGTAACGTGATTTTACTCTTAATTTACATCAGAGCCATACGTCAAAAGAATTTCAAGCTCTACGTTGAAACTCTAAAGCCAATTGCAGAATGGTTTTTCGCAATGAACTAGCCGTTGAACTATTCTCGTTGGATTCCCATTCGCATTTTTTATTTTAGGAATTTGGAAGAAACACGTCTAGAGATTATGAATGCTTTTGAAATGGGTTACTTTGTGATAAGAGAGACATCAAAACCTTTCTCTGCAATAGCTATAGTTCGGCTCACAAACAGAATAACAAAATTATAAAAGGGGATTGCGGGGCAATTGGTCCCCAACACAACTTCAATGCTCTTGTCAAATGGATGACAGCGGGACCAGAAATTAATAGGCTGATTAACGAATTCTAAATGTCATATAATGATAATGATTTTGATAATAAGCACCATGAAGATTATTCGTAGATGCAAGAAAAATTTAAATCGGCTGTTGGAAGGATGAAAGAAGTCTTCGTCGAATTTGTGGAATCCGTTAGAAGAAATTAGTGGAATTGTTAATGTTGCTTTCAGAATCATCAATAGCGGTGATATACGGTAATTGAATCCCTATACTCAGCAGAAGAAAAATGGTCTAATATGTACAAGGAATTTGTGCAAGAAGATAAGTAGAATGGACCAAGCAATTCTTTTCTCTTATGAAAAAATCATCTCTAGTGTTTCATTCTTACCTTTAAAAGAACAAGACAATATTTAATATCCTTATGTCGTATAAAACCTAGGGCAATAAGTTGAAACCAAATGGGTTCGACCTGTAGTAAAGTTTTTAATCTTATGACTCCGTCCAGTGTACGCATGTATGGAATATCCAAACATTGTTTTTTATTAAGATTGTTAAACTTTGATTGTTCTTAGGAGAGTCGAAAACTAAACTGTAGTTACACAATTTTAAGTGTCCTTGCAGGTAAGAGAATCCTTGGAGCCAGTCATCTGCGCATGCACGCTTCTTCAATAACCATATCACTTGGAACTTCTCTCCAGAAGGCCTGTTTTTCTGTGCATTGTGAAAGTTACATGAGTTGTTAATTTCTTGTAACCTACTGATACCGTAGTTACCTCCAAGGCTTCAATCTGCTGAGTATAGTGATGTACTAATTTTGCTTAGATAAGATGACCAGCTACGTGAGTAAAACAGAAGCAATAATTTAATTGCCTACAAAGAAGTTTCTAGTGCCCTCTTCGATCTAGTCCCTTTGGATGAATAGCAATAAGTTGCTGAGCTTCTCTATATATAACGCAGTCGAAGTTTCACACAAACCAAGAGAAGACAACGAAGTTTCTACAAGGTAATTACGTACCTAATTACCTAAGGTTTACCTACTAGAGTATCAGGAAAATAACCTGCTTTTTATACTTATAAAAGCTTAAATTTAATTGTCAAGCTTCGTGGGCTTCTGTGTGAAATTCAGCTTGGTACAGTCGCATGGAAGAAGGTGCTGATTATCCTGCATTGATTAACGTTATATCGTGTAAAACGTAGGGCAACAAGTTGAAACCACCTGGGATCGACGTGTAGTAGAGCGTTCATACTTACACCCCGTGTTGGATAAAAATGTACAAGAAAGTTTGTATGTACGGAATATCCAAACCTTCCTTCTTTATTAAGAGTGTTAAACTTTAAATCTTAGAAGGAGAGTAGAAACCTAAACGGTAGTTACATTTTTAAGTGTCCTTGCAGATGGCAGAATCCTTTGAGTCAATTATCTGCTATTAACCAACATAACAGTTAAACAAACAAAGAAAAAAAATAGTTATAAACATACACTTGATTGATACAGTAGTACGCGAATTTGTTATCTAAATGAATTGAATTAACTCATTAAATTAAATGTGTCCTGCTATTGTTTCGTTTTCTCTTTGTATACCAAAACATCACGTCTTAAAGGGTTCCAAAACATGTCAAAAGAATAATAAACAACCACCATGTTTTATACCTGGTTTCTATATTTTCATTTAAAGTTACATCAATACCGTCTTCATGTTCAATTTGTTTGGTCAATTTGTTACTCGGTTCTTTTAAACGAACGTGTGGCTCGTTCACATTCCTATCTTGCAGTCACTTTTTGTTTACAGGTAAGAAAGCTGATCGTAGCTGTGTGGGTCCTGGAAATCGAATACACCAACCTCATTCGATTGGGTACATGCTTAGACCATTTCGCTCCTGGACTTGGAGGTACTTCCGGATTGAATGCTGCACAGCTTCCATGTCAGTGGGGGAAAAGTGGCCATATTGATTCTTTGTAACTATTTCCTTGTTATACCAGAGAGGACATGTTTCCTTCTTCATACAAGCGGATAACAAATGCCTAATCTTGATCCTATGTCAGTATTGAGATTTGCTTGGTTGAAGACTCTCACTACCTTGTACAGTTCTTTTTCTTTTTGAAGCATCTAGAAAGCTGGCAACTATTCTTACCTGAGGTCGTGTAACAGCCGGTTGCATCATTTAAAAAATGAAAGCTGTCTTTTAAAGACTCAAGAGTTTCATTAAAATTTCATGATTTCGTTGCATTTCCCCTCAATTCTGCTTGTATGTGGCATTAAGAGAACGAGGAACTAAGCATGAAGTCTTCTAGCAAGATTCTTAAAACACCTGAATCAGACCCAGCAAAAATTACAGATATCCCGTTTTTTATTTCCCCATTACTGTTCTCCATATACAACTTTTATTTGTTCCTTGGAAAACCTTTTTGCATCATTTAAAGCAGTCTAGTATTGATATTCAAGTTTTACAGCAATCAATCGGGAAAATGCTTTTAGTGAAAGAGCGGAACCTAGTGAATCTTACGCAACTCTGTTTGTAAGACTTAGTGAGCAAAAAGGACGCTGATTAATTGCATAGTTGATGCAATGCATCAAGTGTTAACACACAGGAGACTTTGCTTAAATAATATATCCGTAAGAACACAACTCTTTGGACATCTCTTCATACTAATATGTTATCTGAGTGATTCGTGATTTTGCCACTTGGTAATACATATTTCCTTGAAAACAGTCTGAAGTATAGACCTAAGCACATATCTATGTGTTTCGACTTTTGTCTTGCCAGTGTCAACGGCTATTAGCTGAAATGTGCTTTGAATATACTCTAGGCAGTTTGCCATGATATTGCGCAATATGCAGCGAACAGCTATGCGGAAATCTACAGACGACTTGGTGCTTCTGTTTTAGTAAAGGAATTTACTTGGTGATCTAGGGTGCCTCGGGTCAAAGACCATGGATTGCGCGAAAACGTACCAAACTAAATGACAGTCTGGTTCAGTGTTGGAGACGAGTACACACTGTCGAGTAGCTTTCTTCTCTTGGAAGATACATTTGAGTCGGAGGACAGGACAAGCAAGCTCTATTCACGTCAGCGAGATAAGGTTGAGTTGAATAATATAAATGAGATTACAGAAATTATGCTTGTTGATCATTCCGTCTAAGATATGAAAGGTGTGGAAGAGCTAATAGAATTTGTGCAATAGTCTGCTTTTGATCGGAAACTTACCGTAAAATTACTAACCGGTAAGAAAAGTTCAGAAGATTGAGAAATGCAAATCATCCAATAAGGATAATAAGAGTGTGCGACTATGGCAGACTGTAGTGAAAGATGAACCGTGCGAGCAAGAGAGATTTAAGGTTCCATAGCTGAAAAGTTAGAGAGAGAGATACGTAGAATCATCAATATAGCTTCTTGATAAAATGAGTTATTGCAAAAAACGCCACGAAATTTTTTATAGACACAAGTTTAATTTTCAGGTTAGTCGAAAGTTTATCGCTGTCCCTTTTACTTCTGTGGACAACGAGACTAAGCTTGAGAACACTAACTATTCCCAAGAGGATAAATTGAAGGTGTTTGGTCCAAGATGTGGGAACATACTAGGAAGTTTTATATCTTTCAGGTGTACTTACTTAAAGTCTCCCAATGTAACACACATACAAAAAAAAAAAAAAAAAAAATCAATTAATAATTTGGTGTTGTCTCTTTGTACACAGGTTCTAACAGGCCTGTATAACTTCTTTGGATCGCGAATCAGTTCTTTACACCGCTAGCATTAGTAATTCGTCGGCAGGACCTATCTTACAGGCCAAGAGAAGCGGGCATGGTTTTATAAACTAATCAAATATGAAATTACCAAAGGATATACTACTAGAGTTTGAGACCAATAAAATGGATGTGAAACCTTTACAAGCTTACAACTAGAAGTGTAATATAACCTTTACAGAGATGGTAAGCTTTGTGGGCTTCGGTCTGGAAAGCAGCTTGGTACAGTCGCCAAGAAACAAAGTACTAAGCAGTAAGCATTGATTATCCTTATGTCGTATAAAACCTAGGGCAATAAATTGAAACAAACTGGGATCGACGTGTAGTAGAGCTTTCATTCTTCTGACCCCATCTAGGATAAAAACGTACATATAGGGTTTGTATGTACGGAAAATCCAAACATGAATCTTTATTAAGATTGTTAAACTGATTGCTTGTAGGAGAGTGAAAACTAAACGGTAGTTACACAATCTTAAGTGTCCTTCCAGATTGCAGGATCCTTGGAGTCAATCATTAGCTGTTGAACATCATAACATGTAAACAACCAAACAAAAACATTTGTTATAATCATACGATTGAAAGATACTTGTAGTACGCGAATGTGATATCTAAACGAATTAATGTAGCTCGATAAATAAATATTCCTTTTTCTCTTCGGGTACCAAAGCCGCTCGTGTTAAAAGATTAAAAACTTCGTAATCATATAAACAAACCACCTTCATGTTTTTTTACCTTGTCTTTATACCTTCATTTAAAGATACATCAATATCGTTTTCATGTCCACTATAACGTGGGGACGTTATTACAAAATAATAATCATAACTGATTGGATCAACAATTAAGCCGTTGTCATTGACATATTGGTATTAGATTCATTGTTGTTCGTCATGGTCTATATCAGAATGTCTTCCATTTGTAAGTGAACTCTCTTGACATAATTCAAAAAACCTTGAATAATTCTTATCGGCTTTTTTGCACTAACATGCGGCTCGTTCACAATCCTATCTTGGAGTCACAATTTTATCTTCAGGTAAGTAAGCTTCTCCAGCTGGAGCTGATGGTAGCTTTGTGGCTGCTGGAATTCGCATACACTAACCTAATTCGATTGGGTTCATGCTTAGACCTTTTCTCTCCTGGACTTACAGGTACTTCCGAATTGAATGCTGCCACCTTCCTTGGTAGTAGGGGACAAAAAGGTAATTTTGAATCTTTGCAACTCTTCCTTGTAATACTTGATACGGCTTATAGCAGGGAGGACATATTTCCTTCTCCTTACAGGCGGATAAGAAATGTCTAATCATGACCATTTTGTCAGGATTGAGATTTAGTTGGTTCTGACAGATTAGATTGCATAATTCCTTTTTTTTTTTTAAGAATCTTGAAGGCTGCCAGGTATTCTTGTCTGAGTTTAGTTGAGATCATGTCACAGGCTATTGAATCACGAAAAGAGTGAAAGAAGTCTTTTAATGACGCTAGGGTCTCTTTGTATTTAATGATTTCTAACGTATATTCAGTTCAGCTTGTATGTGGCCTTATCTGAAAATGCAACTGCTCATGAAGTCTTCTAGCAAGATTCTTATAAGATCTTAATCAGACCCATCAACAGCTACAGATTTCCCCTTTTTAAGTTTTTTCCATTATTGTTGTCCCTATACAACTACCTTTTAAGCCGTATCATTTTAAGCTTTGCATCATTTTATGCCGTCTATAATTGATCTCCAAGACAATGCTGAATGGCCATCACTACTCAAGATCATTGGGATCTCGCTTCTAGACTTTGCTTGGCGACCTTTACGTGTGGTTATGAAGAGATTTACAACACTGAACAAATGACAAAATTTTGGATGTGCGATCTTATTCGACAATTTGTGGATTTTGAAATCAATATGGCGTTTCCGTATTCAATATAACGTGATGATATCAATATGACAATTAATGTTTCCGGTTTGGCTCGAAGCTTATCATCTTTTCTATGCAAAATTTGCTCATCACTATACTCAGCAGAGGGAATCCTTGGTGGCAAATACGGTATCAGATGATTTCAAAGAAAATAACAACTCAAGCATCTTTCACAATTCGCAGAAAAAGTGCTTAATTAGGCCACGATTAGGTCTCTTCTCGACTTTTTTGGTGAGTAAATTTCTGGTAATCTTTCGCTCAGTAGCAGTTAAGTGCACCAACTTTATTTGCTTTCCAGCCGTTTCATATATATGACGGAATGATCAACAAGAAGAATTTCTGTAATCTTATTCATTAAATTCAACACCACCTCGTCATGTAGACGTAAATAGAGATTGCGTGTACTGTCCATCGACTCAAAGGTATCTTCTCAAGAGCAGAAAGTTACTCCAAAAAATGTACTCGATTAATCGCCAGCAGCTGAGGCTTAAGAAGTGTATTCATCTTAACACTGAACCAGACTGTCATTTGGCCTGGTATGGTTGCGAACATATCCATGCCCGTTGACCAGATCCATCCTAGAACACGAAGGAAATTCCTTTACAAATTAAAAGCACTAAATCATCTGTAGAATTCGGCATAGTATTTCTCTGAATAAAAAGGAATATCATGACTACTGCCTAGAGTATATTTCTTGCAGAGTCCAGCTGAGAGCTGTTAACAGCGGCAAGAAGAAAATCGAAAAACAAGTTATCTGCTTAGAACTATACTTCAGAATGTTTTCAGAGATCATTGTATTACCATGTGCAAACATAACGAAACAACAGATATCATTTTACTAGGAGGAGATATTCAGATATGTGTCGTTTTCTTATTAAAACAAAAGCAAGCAGTTAGCATGCACTACAACCAACCAAACATACAAATGTTTGATAAGAAGCGTGGTGAGATTAGAATTTTTCAATTGCAACTCACACGCTGTAATAGACTAAATGGCAAAATATTTAAAATTTATCTAGAAGGCTGCCGGTTGAGGCTTTCTGCAGAAATAATGGTATTACTAATTGTAGATATCAGGATGCATTTTGATAAAAAGATACTAAAGTAAATGTCGAGATCCGTCATGATACTTGCATTAGAACGAGTGCAATCAGTTTGCATTAAGTACGACCGACGAGTGCGGGTGGGTCGAAATGGGAAAAGTACGGCAGCTCATATTGTCCTTAGGACATGCTAATTCGAAATATTCAAGTGACGTGCGTAACTCAGGACTTGCGAAACTAGAAATCATTAGCTGAGAAAAGAGGAATAACAGGGTGAGCTCGTGTTATTGTTTTCGTAAAATTAGTAATGCGAAAGCGCGTTAAAGTGACGGACAAGTTGATTGGTCATTTGCGATAGGGCTGGCATCCCTGAGCTGGTGAAGCTTTTTGTAATACGCTTCGGCAATGGCAGAAATCACCTTAAAATGTGAACTTTAAAAACATTGACGTGGATGTCACTTGATTTCATTGTAATAGTAATTTACGTTGTCTCAAAAGAGATATTAATCAGAGAAGAGAGGGTTTCTAAGTGATGCGGTGAGTAAAGAAGTAATTTTCGGGATGGACGAGAATGTTCGATTTTTAATTAGTGGTTTAGAGGGTTACAGGCGTGCCATCAAATCGAGGGTTCTCTTTCGAGGTGTCCGGTAAGGCTAAAAGGCTTCGACGTTCCTTCTTAAACTGCTGTGAAATTTAGAAGTTACCAGTGGACATAGACAAGTATTCCATAATTGCTATTTGCTTACAGCTAACAAAGTCATTCAACACTGAATCGGAGACCGCAGAATCTTGTGTTGTGTACTTAAGACTTAATAACAAGACAGTAGTGCTTTTAGAGCTACTTAATTCAAATTAAACAATAGCGCAGTATTTGAAAACCGTCGATTCACTTCTCCTTTTAATAAGGCGTGGGTATCACAGTCCTATAGCTTTGGGAACGTACAGCGGTTGGTTTTTAACTGGCCCTTGGGATTGAAAATAGTTATGAAACCATATGTAAAACATAAGTATTAATTTATGAATGATAGTCAAGCTATTTCTATATTTCCGATTATAAGCAACTACAATACTATTTGAGAGTGCTTCCTACTTAAGAAATCTACTTAGCACTTATAACGCCCTCACCTTTTTCTTGATCGTTAGCCTTATAGAAACTGTTTAATCCAAAAAGTTCTTACGGATAATTTATTTAACACTTTAAGCGCCATGTGCATATATTTTATGCACACTTGGTCTGTTCCTGGGGGCCATTGCATATATCTTATGCACACTTTTGTTTTCTGCTGGAGGCCAATGCATACATTTCATTTTTTTCTGTTTCGGGTCTCTCTTTTTTTATTCTTTATTTGTTAAAAAATATTAGTTTTGTTGTTGTTCTATACATTTGATTATATTTTATGATGATTTTTTGCGAAAATACGAGTGTGCATAAATTATATCCACATGGCCCCTGGGATAAAATTGAGAAGTAAATTTTCATGTTATTGAAATTTACGATAAATTTATTTCAAAAGTTTGGCTAAATAAGTTCTTATAATTCTCGAAATTTCAAAGTATTTGGAGATAACATTTCAAACAAGTGCATTTTTCATATTTTTTTCTAAATATTCATTCTTAGCTTTTATAAACCAAGAGATAACAAAATATAAGAAAATAAGATATAAAATATAAGAAAAGAAAATATAAGAACAAATGACAGTTTATCTCAAGAGTTAGTAGGGAAATCACCATTTTTTTTCAGTTTTTCAAACTTACACTGTGTTTTTCAAAAAAGCAATCTTGGCAAATCGCTTTGTCCTCTGAACACCCGGGACACACGGTTAAAACTTGCTTAGAGTGTTTTGCTGCATGTGCTCTTCCAAAGCTCTGAGACAGCTTGGTATAGCATTCTGTACAAAGACGCCTTTAGACCAGTATTTCCTTATATTTGGTTTTTTAACCAACCCCATCCATAAAATCAAACCTAGGAACTGGAGTATTTCACTCTTATCTGTATCATACCACATGGAAAATCGTGCATGATCAGTTGACGTTTCGTTTTCAATATGAGAAATAATACATTGTTCTGCGTATCTGTTCGTTTCAGTTACAATTAAGTCCAATACTGAGTCATCAACAAATAGCTCATAGTATTTTAGAACGTCTTTTGTACCTTGCAAAATGTCAATAACCTCGCCCGCCACACCACTATCGAAATCACATTCGAACTCGTGCAAATTTGCAGACACTGGATACCACACAATTTCTTTTGTAGAACTAGTCCCAGATTCGGTTTCCTTTGGGTCCGTTTCGGAATCACTCACTTGAAGGCCACTAAATATTGATTCACTATTCTCTGATCTACGTCTTCTTTTCCGGCATGGCTTAAGGATATGTTCGTATTCTTCACTGCTAGAAGAATCACTGACAGTCTTGGGTGGTGAAAAAGGAGGATCATCAGAATTAGCAATGTTACTAAATAAATCTTCACTTAAGTAACTCATATCACTTTCCATTCCTTGCAAGATATCTCTTATTGCGTCCTCGTTTGCCATATTGAGGTGAAAAAGAATTATTACACGGAGCAGGTGCTTCTCACAACAGCGTAATGTTAACTGAAATGCACTACAATTTAGCTTCTAACAACAATGAACTTTGACTGCCTGCAGCGGTACCAACTTTTGAGTAATTAACGGCCTATCGCTATATGCTGTTCCCGGGGGCCAGTACTAAATATCTTTATATCTGTTTCAACGATAAATGTATAGAAAATCTCTACACAAGCCTATAATCTGTACACTGAATCATGCAGAAAATATATGCACATGGCCCACAGGTAAAAACTTTTTGTGCATACAATTTATGCACATGGCCAAATAAGGGAAAATAGAAAATATATAGTTGGTCCCAAGAAGAAAATTCTGATTTTGACCCTTGGCGCTTAAAGTGTTAAACAAAGTCTCCTGTGTGCTAACACTTACTATTATCAAATATGCGTTTAGTTAACGTCCTTGCAGCTCACTAGGGCTTACATAGAGAGTTGTGTAGCCTTCTCTAGGTTCCAATCTATCATTAATAGTATTTTCCCGATTGTATTCTGTAAAACTTTCTATGGAACCCATTATATTCTAACCTCCGAAACTGCCTTATTATGGGAATGAGACTGGTGATCATGATCGATGAGAAAAATAAAGAAACGATTTTAAATTCTTTTGCGATCTTCTCTTACACGGTTAGGTGAAAAAAATTTACGGTATAGTCAATCCCGCGTTCGCTTATAACTTAGTAACACATGTCATCACAAAGCAACAATACTGTGGGCTAATCAAATAATTTTTTCATAGAAGTTCACTGTAAGCTTTAAATAGTAACCAAGTGCCACACATTTCATAGAGCAGAAGAATCATTCATTTCAGAAGTCTCTTGATGAAAATTTTCCATATGTAAGTTCTTGAATGAAAGGTAATCTGATATCAGGGTACCATTCTCTTGATGAGAATATCGTTTCATATTTCGTAATTCTGATATACTCCACCCCTCTAATGCTATATACTCAAGTTCTTTGTGTGTCAATACTGTCTTAATTAGAAGATTTAATCAAGTCTTCGCTCGCGTCTCGCGTGTTGATTTCCTTTTCTCAAAAAATCTTTGATAGCTATTCATCTTTCTAATGCTTCGCCAGAACTACTGTGGAATGGTGAGATACACACCTCACCTTTTGATTTAAGAAGTGTAGACCTTCTGTATTTCTTAAGAAAATAACATCAAGTATCTATAATATATATTCTACTCTTGTGCATTTAGTAAATAAGTGCAAGAAAAATGGACAAAGAACATGTTATGACATTAGATCAGCTTTAATACTGGAAAGGAGTTCAAATCGTACTTGCAAATTATGAAATTTCTGAACTGTCCAAAGTTGTACCTCCTTTAGTAGGTTTTCACTTAAGTAATGTCTAGTCACAATTGGAGGCGTTATGTCAAGAATGGGTATCGTAGAACTTTGGGGTATCGTGTACGCTAAGACAACATTAGTGAAAATGCTGAATGGCCATGCCTACTCAGGATCATTGAAAAGTCGCTCTAGACTTTGCTCTGCGACCTTTACATGTGGTTATGAAGACGTTTACAATCCTCTGACGAGAAGACAAAATCTAAGATCAGCGATCTTATTCAACAATGTCTGGACGAGGAAATCAAGATGCACATTTAAAAAAAAAACGAAGCTTCATGAAAAAAAAGAGCGATATCGAGGAATTCTCAAAATTAAGACAATGACCTAAACCGAAGCGGTAAATTTTGCTGCAGTAAATTGAGAAGGTCAAAATCGTATTGCTATTTTCCAAAGGGACTGAATCGAACATAGTACTAGAAACATCATTTGTTGGCAATTAAATTAATGCTTCTCTATTCCTAAGCACTTGGTCATCATTTCTATGCAAGATGACATCACTATATTAAGCGGATGGAAGCCTTGGAGGCAACAGCGGAATCAAAAGATGACAAGAAATTAACATTTCAAGGAACAATCAAAGTTCGCAGAAAAAGAGTTTTTCCGGTGCGAAATAAAAATGATAATATGTTGAGCTAATATCACCTTTCTTGTGTGATAATACCTCGTTGCGCAAGAATATCAATTCGACTGAGGTGAATATCGCACAGTCTTCAAATGATACACACAGTTTCGAAGGAGGAAAAAGTAGCTGTATATGGACAACAATAATGGAATAAACTATAAACGTGAAAACTGTAGATGTTGATGGGTCTGAATCATGTCCTTTAAGGATCTTGCTAGAAGACTTCATGAGCATTTGCTAATTCTCTTCAGGCCACATACAAGCAGAACTAAAAGGATATGATACGAAATTATTAAATTTGAAGAAACTCTGGAGTCTTTGAAAGATTGCTTTCGCTTTCTTCATGATGCTCAGGCTGAGTGAGACACGACCTCAGCTATACTGAAAAGAGAATAGTTCCAGCCTTCAAGATCCTTCAAAAAGAAAAAGAACTTTACAAGTTAGTCAGAGTCTTCAACCAACCAAATCTCAACCCTGACTAAATGGTCATGATTAGACTTTTCTTAGTAGCATTTATGTATAAGGAAATAAGTCCTCTTTGGTATAAGCCATATCATGTATAACAAGGAAGTAGCTACGAAGCGTCAATATGTCCAATTTTCCTTCTACTAACACGGCAGCTGTGCAG
Organism: Thermobia domestica; assembly: GCF_964235325.1. Taxonomy (NCBI): domain Eukaryota; kingdom Metazoa; phylum Arthropoda; class Insecta; order Zygentoma; family Lepismatidae; genus Thermobia; species Thermobia domestica. The sequence goes on from NC_137460.1 coordinate 172,448,488, forward strand.
CTTTCAAATAGGAAGTACCTCCAAGTCCGAGCGAAATGGTCTAAGCATGAACCCAATAGAATGAGGTTAGGGTATGCGAATTCCAGGACCCACACAGCTACCATCCTCTCCAGCCGGATAGGCTTACTTACCTGTACATAAAAAGTGACTGCAAAATAGGATTGTGAATAAGCCACCTGTTAGTATAAAAGAGCCGATATGAAGTATTCAAGGTTTTGTGCATTCTGCCAAGAGAGTTCAGACCAACCAAACAGATAGTAATATTTGATAAGAAGCGTAGTGAGAATAGGATTTTTCATCGGCATTTCAAAAGCTGTAATAGGCTAGAATCTATTGAACATTACATTCATATGGCAAAAGATTTAAGATTATCTACAAGCTGCCGACTGTGGCTTTCTGAAGAACTGATGGTATTACTAACTGTAGATTTCAAATTGGTTTTAAATAAAAAGATAATAACAGTAGGAGTCCAGATCCGCCATGATACTTGCATTAGAACGAGTGGAATCAGTTTGCATTCAGTACAACATACGAGATCAGGTGGATTGAAATAGGAAAACTACAGTAGTACATTTAGCTCTTAAGACTATCAAGTTCGATTTTTTCCAGTTTAAACCCAGTGACGTGTAGTACAAGAAGTCTTAAACTGAGAAAGAATGTATATCAGGTTCAGCTAAAAAGGTATTGTTTTCATAAAACAGTTATGAGAAAGCGCGTTAAGATGATGGACCAGTTGATGGTTCACTAGCGATAGGCCAGTCATCCCTGACCTGGTGAAGCTTTATGTAATGTTCATCTGCAACTTCAGAAATCACCTTAAATTAAGAACATTAGCATGAATTTCAATTGACTTCATTGTAATAGTTTTCTACATTGTCTCAAAAGAGATATTAATCAGGAATGAAATCGATCTCTAAGTGATGTGGTCATTAAATAGATAATTTTGAAAATGGACGGTGATGTTCGATTTTTAACAATGGTTTAACCAAAGTCTCATGTGTGTTAACACCCGAAGCTATAAATATGGATTTAATTAGCGTTCTTGCTGCTCACTAGGGCTTACATACAGCGTTGTATAGGATATACTATGGTCCGGTAATCATTAACAAATTTTCCCAATTTTATCCTGTAAAACTTGCTTTGTTACCTATTATATTCTGACCTCCGAAACAGCCTTACTCTGGGCCTGAGACCGGTGATCAGGATAGATGAGACAAATGAAGATTTTATTTTAAGTTCTTTTGAGATCTTCCCTTAAACGGTTAGGTGGAAAATATTTATGGTATAGTATGCCCTATGTTCGCTACCAACTTTGTAAAACTGGTCATCAGAAAGCAAAAAAAACTGTGGGCTAATGAAATAATCTGTTCATATATGCTCACTATATGCTTTCATGAGTAACAAAGTGCCACACATATCATGGAGCACAAAAAGTCATTGTTTCCAGAAGTCTCTTGATGAAAATACTCCATATCCATGTTCTTGAAAGAAAAAGTAATATGATATCACGGTACCATTGTCTTGATAAGAATATCGTATCACATTTCGTAATTCTGACATCTTCTTCCTCTCTAATGCTAGGTTTGTCAATGCTGCCTTATTCGGAAGATTTAATCAAGGCTTCACTCGCGTCTCGCGTGTCAATTATCTTTTCTCAAACATCCTTTGGATAGCTATTCATCTTGAGAAGCCATTGCCACAACGATTGTGGAATTTGAGATACACACCTCTGCTTTTGATATAAGCAGTGTAGTTCCTTTGTATCTCATCAATAATTCAATATCAAGTACCTATACTATATATTCTACTCTTATGTATAAAAAAATAAGTGCAAGAAAAGTGGAAAAAGCCCTTGTGTTATTACATTAGGTTATCGATTATACTGAAACGTGTTCAAATCGTAGCTGCAGGTGAGGAAACTTCTGAACTGTCCAAATTTTTACCGCCCTTAGGAGGATTCCACTTAAGTAATTTCTAGAACGATTTGATACATCATGTCAGGGAATGGTATAGAGGTATTTTGGGGTATCCGGTACGCGAAAAAACATTAGTGAAATGCTGAATCGCCATGCCTACTCAAGATCGACGAAAACTCATGAATATAGTTTCTTCGGCGACCTCTACGTGTGGTTATGAAGACATTTATAACCCTCTGTGGAGATGAGAAAATCTAGGATCTGCGATGTTTTTTCAAAATATCTGGATGAGGAAATCAACCAGCGACATTCATTATAAAATGAAGCTGCAAAAAAAAAAAAAAAAAAACGATTATGAGGAAATCTCAAAAATTAAGACGATGACCTATACCGAAGCGGTAAACTTTGGCTGCAGTATACAGAGAATGTCAGAATCGTATTGCTATTCACCCAAAGCAACTAGATCGAATAGGGGACTAGAAATATCATTTGTAGGCAAATAAATTAGTTTCTATTTTCCCACGCAGCTGGTCATCTTTTCTACGCAAAATTTGCACATTACTATAATCATCAGATAGAAGAATTGGAGGCAACTACGGTATCACATTATTACAAGAAATTAACAACACATGGAACCTTCACAATTCGCAGAAAAAGAGGCCTTCGGAGCGAAGTCCAATTGATATAATTATCGAACAGTGCTTGATGAAAGCCACGAAATCTTCCGGGGGATAAACTCAACGTCAGACACTACGTTAGCAAGACTAATCCTTGAACCCTAAATACTGTTACGAAAGGAGAAGTTCTACAAGACTTTTGTGAGAAACAGTTTGTCATCTGAGCTGCACGTTGAGCTGATGCCTCCTTCCTGATGTGATAATTTCTTAATTCGTAAGAATATCAATTCGACTGCGGTGAATATGTCAGAGTCTGTTGCATTATGTTCCAGAACCCGCACGAAGGAGGAGGGGTCCATCTATACGCAATGGTGTGGACTAAAAATGGCATGTGATATCTGCGTTAAGTACGTATATAAATTATGTTAAGCAGCATTTTCACCTTATATTTTATGGATAACAAATCAATTAGACACGGAAATTAACGAAAGACAAGAAAGAGCTTTCGGGAAATATCTGCAACGATCGATATTAATTATGCCATAGAAGCCACGACAATTCAACCACAGTTCTTGAGAAACTTGGAGAACAATACTAGACGGCTTCAAATGATTCAAACAGTTTTCGAAGAAGCAAAAGGTAGCTAGCTGTATATCTACAACTGTAATGGAAGAAACTACTAACGGGAAATCTGTAGATGTTGATGTGTCTGTTTCAGATCTTTTAAGAATCTTGCTAGAAGACTTCATGAGCAATTGCTGATTTTCTTATGGCTACATACAAGCAGAACTGAAAGGAAATGCTACGAAATTATAAAATTTGAAGAAACACTAGGGTCTTTAGAAGACTGCTTTCACTTTCTTCATGATGCAACAGGCTGTGACACGACCTCAGCTATACTCACAGGTGAATAGTTAGTCTTAAAGATCCTTCAAAAAGAAAAAGAACTGTACAAGTTAGTCACAGTCTTGAACAAACCAAATCTCAATCCTGACAAAATGGTTAAGATTAGACATTTCTTATTCGCCTGTTCACCTCTTCGTATAAGCCACATCATAAGAAGGAAGTCGTTACAAAGCTTCAATATGGACACTTTTCTCCCTACTAACACGGCAGCTGTGCAGCATTCAATTCGGAAGTACCAGCAAGTCCAAGAGAGAAATGGTCTAAGCATGAAGCCAACGAATGAGGTGTGATTATGCGAATTCCAGGACCCACAGAGCCATCCTGTACCATCAGCTCCAGCCGGATAAGCTTACTTACCTGTAGATAAAAAGTGACTGCAAGATATTATTGTGAACAAGCCAAATGTTAGTGTAAAAGAGCCGATATGAAGTATTCAAGGTTTCGTGCATTCTGCCAAAGGAGTACATTTACAAATGGTAGATCGGAAGAGAATCTTTTAGATAATGACGCACAACAGCTGTAGAAAACAAATATGTCATTGACAACGGCTTAATTATTGATCCAATCATTAAGGTTATTATTTTGTAATAACGTTACCGCCATATAGATCTAACTAAATGGACATGAAGACGATCTTGATGTATCTGTAAATGAAGGTATAAAGGCAAGGTATAAAACATATTTTTTTTTTTTTTTTTTTTTTTTTTTACATATTTTGGAATCTCTTAAAAGGTGCGGCTTTAGTACCGGAATAGAAAACGAAACCGTAGCAGGACACATTTAATTCAACGAGCTTAACCAATTCGTTTAGATATCACATTAGCGTACTACAATATCATTCAATTATGAGTTGATAACCTTTGTCTCTCGTTTGATCGTTTATCTGTTAAGATGTTCAACAGCAGATAATTCACTCCAAAGATCCTGCCATCTGCAAGGACACTTAAAATTTTGTAACTACCGTTTACTTTTCGTCTTTCCTGCAAAGAAGCAAAGTTTAAAACTCTTAATAAAGAACGATTTTTGGATATTCCGTACATGCAAACACTCCATGTACATTTTTATCCAAGACGGGGTCGTAACAATGAAAGCTCTAATGGACGTCGATTCCAGTTGGTTTCAACTTATTGCCCTAGGTATAAGCGACATAAGGATAATCAATCCTTATTTATCAGCAGTAATTCCTTTGCGACTCTACCAGGCTGCTTGCCAGACAGTGGCCACAAAGCATAGCAACTTTCCGTAACAGTTATATTACACTTATAGTCGTAAGTTGGTAAAGGATTCATATGCATTATATTGGCCTCAAACACTATTAGTTGATCCTTAGGTAATTGGATCGTGATTACCTTTTACAACCAGATTAGCTTCTCTCGGCCTTGAGACAAGTCCTGGCGATGAAATACTAATGCTACTGTTGTAAAGCACTGATTCGCAATACAAAGAATATGTACAGGCCTGGTACAACAGGTTTAGAACAGAGACATCAGCAAAATTATCAACTCACAGATTTTTTTTTTTTTTTTACTTATGTTACTTTAGGAGATTTTCAGTTAAGTATACCTTAAAGATATAAAACTGCCTAGGTACACTTCCCACACCTTGGACCAGAAGCCACGAATTTCCTCTCCTGGGAACTTTATTCGAGAACTTAGTCTCGCTGTCCAAAGAAAGTAAAAGAGACTCCGATTAATTTTTGATTAGCCTGAAAGTTAAAGTTGCGTCTATAAAAATTATTGAGGCGCCTTTATTACCTGACTCACTTCTTCAAGATGCTATATTTATAACGCTACGAATTTCTCACTCTGATCTTTAGGCTATACAACCTTAAAATGTGTCTGGCTCGCACGGTTCATCTTGCACTACGTCTGCCATAATCGCGCACTCTTATTAAGCTTATTGAAGGTTTATGATTTCTCAATCTTCTCAAGGTTTTCTCTCCGGCGAGTAAATTTCTGGTAAGCTTCAGTAGCAGACTAATGCACCAACTGTTTCATTACTTTTCGACAATTTTCATATCAGAGACGGAATGATCAACAAAAAGACCTCCAGTAATCATATTTATTAAATTCAAATCTACCTCATCTCGATTACGTGAATGGAGCTAGCGTGTACACTCCACCGACTCATAGGTATCTTCTCAAGAGCAGAAAGCTACTCCACAAAATGTACCCCATTAATCGGCAGCAGTTGAGCCTTACGATGTGTAAACTTCTCTAACACTGAACCAAACTTTCATTTGGACTGGTATGTTCGCGAGCATATCCATGGCCGTTGACCAGAGCCACCCTAGATCACCAAGTAAATTCCTTTACAAAAATAGAAGCACCAAGACGTCTGAAGAATTCTTCATAGTTGTTCGCTGCATATTGCGAAATATCATGGCAAACTGCATAGAGTACATTCCCTGGACAGTCCAGCTAAGAGCTGGTAACAATGGCTAGAAGAAAGTCGAATCTCACATATATGTGCTTAGATCTATATATCTGACTGTTTTCCGAGAACATTGCATTACCAAGTCAATACATCACGAAACATTGAGATAACATTTTACTAAGAAGTGATGTAGAGTTGCTTGTTCTCTTATCAAAACAAATGCAAGCAGTTAGCATGCACTACAACCAACCAGACATAGCTATATATGATTGGAAGGGACGTGAGATTAAGATTTTTCAATCGCCTCTCGCACGCTCTAAAAGACTAAAATTTGTTGAAACACCACTTTCATATTTGAGATTTATCTGCGAGGCTGCCGGCTGTCTGCAGAAAAAATCGTATTACTAATTGTAGCTATCTCATGGTCTTATCTGTTATATTTATCCTTCTTCAATTGTTTTCGTTAAATTAGTAATGAGAAAGCGCGATAAAAAGATGGACAAGTTGATGGGTCAGTAGCCATAGGCTAGGCATCAATGAGGCTATGAAGCTTTTTGTAATATGAATCTGCAACGTCAGAAGTAAACTCAAAATGAGAACATTAGCAGTAAGCTCACTTGACTTCATTGTAATAGTATTCTACATTATCTAAGAGGGATATTAATCAATGATGGAAGCTATCTCTGAGTGATGCGGTGACTAAAGAAATAATTATGAGATTGGACGGGCTTTTTAATTTTTGGTTTAGGGTGAAACGGAGTGACAATATTCCGAGTTTTATTTTTTTTTTTTTCGAGATATCTGGTAAGGCTAAACGGCTAAGTTCCTTCTTAAAATGCTGTGAAATTTAGGTCAGCAGTGGACATCGGCATGTTTTCCTTAATTCCTGTTGGCTTACAGTCAGTTAAGGAATTCAACACCGAATCGGAGGTCGCAGGATCTTGTATTGTTTACCTCGGTCTTGAAAACGAAGCAGTAGTGCTTATAGAGAGGCGTACCAATTAAAAAACCGTAGATTTACTTCACCCTTTAACAAGACGAGGGCATCACAAACGTTTAGCTTTGGGAACGTACAGCATCTCTGTTTTAGGTGAGCCCTTGGGGTTGAAAGAGGTTAATACCAAATGTAAAAAAGCCAAAGTATTACTTTATTAATGATAATGAAACAGTAGTTATACTTTCCGTTTATATGCAACTATAATACTCTTTGATAGTGCTTCCTCCTGAAGAACCTTACTTAGCACTCATAACGCTCTCACCTTTTTCTTGATCGTTAGCCTGATAAAAACTGTTTAATCCAAAGAGTTGTGCTGTTACAGATATATTATTTAAACAAAGTCTCATGTGTATTATCACTCAAGGCTATCTAATATGCATTTAATTAGTGTCCTTGCTGCTCACTAGGACTTACGTACAGAGCTGAGTAGGATTTACGAAGTGTACACATCTCTAACACTGAATCAGACTGTCATTTGGCCTGTTATGTTTGCGAACATAGCCTTTGCCGTTAAGAAGAAAATCGAAAAACAGTTATGTACTTAGAACTATACTTCATAATGTTTTCAGAGAACATTGTATTACCAAGTGTAGACATCACGAATCATTCAGATAACTTTTTACTAAGACGAGATGTTGAGGTACGTGTTACAACGAATGCAAGCAGTTAGCATAACTACAACCAACCCGACATAGTAATATTTGATAAGAAGGGTAGTGAAATTCAGATTTTTTTATTGCAACTCTCACGCTGTAATAGACTAAAATATGTTGAAGCATTACTTTGATATTGCAAAAGATTTGATTTATCTAGAAGGCTGGAGGTGTGGCTTTCTTCAGCAATAATGGTATTACGAATTGTAGATATCAGGATGCATTTAGATAAAAAGCATAGGATATAGATAAAAAATTAAAGTAACAGTAGATGTCAAAATCCGCCATGATGCTTGCATTAGAAGGAGTGGAATCAGTTTGCGTGCAGTATAGGGCACGAGTGCGGGTGGATTCAAATGGGAAAGGTACGGCTGGTCATATCGTCCTTAGGATTTGCCAGTTCGAAATATTCGAGTGATATGCGAAACCCAGTGACGTGCGAAACAAGAAGTCATTAGAAGAGAAAAAAGGAATATCACGGTGAGCTCGTAAGTTATTGTTTTCGTAAAATTAGTAAAGAGAAAGCGCGTTAAAATGATTGACAAGTTGATGGGTCACTTGCGATATGGTCAAGGTTTTTGTAATATGCATCTGTAACACCTGAAATCACCTTAAAATGAGAACATTAAGATCTTTAACGTGATGTCACTAGACTTCATTGTAATAGTACTTTACACTGTCTCCAAAGAGATATTAATCAGGGAGGAGAGCGATTTCTAAGTGATGCAGTGACTAAAGAAATAATTTTCAGGATGGACCGCGATGTTCGATTTTTAGTTAGTGTTTTAGGTGGCCACAGGCGTACCAATAATTCGAGGGTTCTCTTTCGAGGTGTCCGATAAGGCTTAACGGCTTCGATGTTTTTTCTTAAAATGTTGTGAAATCTTGAAGTCAGCGGTGGACATCGGCATGTATTACTAAATTCTTCTAGGCTTGCAGCTATCAAAGGCATTCAACACCCAATCGGAGGCCGCATGATCTTGTGTTGTGTAACTAGGTCTTAAAAACGAAACAATAGTGCCTTTAGAGCTATTTAATACACATTATACAATGACGTTCCATTTTAAAAAATCGTGGATTTACTTTTCCCTTTAATAAGACAATTGTATCACCAGTGATGAAAATTTTCCGGAAAATATTCCGATGCAAAAAATCATACTCTTGTTATTCCTACATCGTTGTATAGCCGTGATGCGAGGTGGAAAATTTTCTTATATACTTTTCCGGAAAACTTTCCGTTAACAAATATCAGTCATCAAGTAACAATTCCTCAGTATTCATAAAATTGATTAAAATAATGTATAGAAATGTTAAAAGGTGAAAGATCGTTCGAAGAATCTGAAAATTTTCTTAGCCCAGACAATTTTCAGTACTATGTAGGAACATGTGAAACTATTTTTCATGAACCGAAGAATTGTCTGTCCTGTACAGTGATGAAATTTCTCCGAGTCATAAAAACATACTCCCCATTCCTACATCTTTGTTTAGCCGTGATGTTAGGTTGAAAATGTTCTATATTTTTCCCTAAAATTTTCCGCTCATAACAAATATCAGTGCTCAAGTAACAGTTGGTCAGTATACATAAAATTGATGAAGTCATGTATAAAGATGCTAAAAAGTGAAAGATCGTTTAAAGAATCTGAATATTTTCATGGCTCACAATTTTCAGTACTATGTATTAACAACTGAAACAATGTTTTATAAATCGAAATATTTTGTGTCTTGTATAGAAAAAAATGAAGAAATTTTTTAGTCTAGAACTTTTCATTTTGAAGAAAAAAGTAAAACATTTTTTGTGTATCGGAAAGTTTTATTGCTCTGTAAGGAATTTTCATGAATTTTCATGAATAAATGTAAGGAATTTTCATGAATTTTCATAAATTTTCATGCATCACGATGAAACAAGTGGAAGAAACTTTTCGAACAGATAATTCGAACAGATTTTGATATTATGATTACAATTCCTGTAGAGGAACAAAAGACAGCAACTAATTATAATTTTCCAATTAGATTTCGGGAACCAGAAAATTTTCTAATATTAGAAGTTAGGAAGTAAAAATTTACAAAGTCTCTCTCTATCTCTCTCTCTCTCTATTATATGTACTTATGTATAAATGTTGCAGAATGTGCAGAATGTAAATCTATAAAAGTAGTAAAGCTATGAGAAAACCGTCTTATGCGTATTAAATTGACGAAATTTAATATTGTAAGATCAAACGTGGATTCCTAAGGAAGAACGAATTGAATTTTTTGAAACATTCTAGAAATGAAGAATCGTTAGATTTTTACTTCTTGAAACTTTTTAAGACAATATTTATTATCAATAAATTTTACAGCTAAACATCGATGTAGGAATTAGTAGAGTATGCTTTTGTGAATCGGAAAGCATACATGACTTTTTATAAATTGAAATTTTAAATAATAGAGTGATATGTTCGTACTCTACGAACTTAGGTTCTCTGCACTTTGCATACACAAACGCACACACACACACATACAAACAGAAAGAGAGAGAGAAAGAAGTTGAATTGACTTAATTTTGAGTTTAAAGTCCCTTTCAGCAGCGTGACTATATAAGACGGGACCAACTGATTAACGAGAAATCCGAACTACAGTTGGTGCACTAGGCTGCTACCAAAGCTTACCAGAATATTCTCACCGGTGAGAAAACGTTGAGATGATTGAGAAATGCTAATCCTGCAATATGCTTAATAAGAGTGTGCGATTATTGCAGTCTGTAGTGGAAGATGAACCGTGCGAGCCAGAAAGATTTTAAGTTTCTATACCTAAAGATCACAGTGAGAGATACGAAGCGTTATCAATGTAGCATCTTGATGAAATGAGACAGGATATAAAAGACGCTTCGAAAATTTTTATACACCCTAGTTTAACTTTCAGTCTAATCGGAGGTTAATCCCAGTCTCTTTCTCCTTCTTCGGGCAGCGTGACTCGTTCTTTATTAAGAGTGATAAACTTTGCTTCTTTGTAGGAGAGTCGAAAAGTAAATGGTATCTACACAATTTTAAGTGTCCTTGCAGATTGCAGAATTTTTGGAGTCAATATTTTGCTGTTGAACATCATAACAGATAAAAAATCAGACAATAAACATATGTTATCAACGTACATTTGAATTATAATGTAGTACTCGAATGTGATATTCAAATGAATTAGTTTAGCTCGTTAAAATAAATGTCTCCTGCAACGGTTTCGTTTTCTCTTTGGGTACCAAAGCCGTACGTGTTAAAGGATATGTAAAGTAGATGATAAACCACCATCATGTTTTATACCTTATCTGTATAGCTTCATTTAAACTTACATCAAGATCGTCTTCATGTCCATTTTGTTTTTTCTACAAGGCGTGGACGATATTAGAAAATAATTATCATAATTGATTGGATCAACACTTTAGTGGTTGTCAATGACACAATGATTTTCTACAGCTGTTGTCCGTCATCATCCACATCAGATTGTCTACCGATCTGCCATTTGTACATGAACTCCTTTGGCAGAATGGACAAAACCTTGAATACGCCATTACGTCTCTTTTGCACTAACATGTGGTCCGTTCGCAATCCTATCTTGCTGTCACTTTTTATCTACAGGTAAGTAAGCTTATCCGGCTGGAGCTGATGGTAGCAGTGTGGGTCCTGGAATTTACATACCCTCTTTGATATACCAACCTCATTCGACTGGGTTCATGCTTAGACCATATCGCTCCTGGACATTGAGGTACTTCCGAGTTGGTTGCTCCTTAGCTGCCGTGTTAGTAAGGGGAAAAGTGGCCATATTCAAGTTTCGTAACTACTTTCTTGTTATACCTGATATGGCTTATACCATAGAGGATATGTTTCCTTCTCCATAAATGCGAATAAGATATGTCTGATTATGACCATTTTGTCAGGATTGTGATATGGTTGTTTGAAGACTCTAACTTGCAATATTCATTTTCTATTTTAAGAAACTTGTAGGCTGCAAACTGTTTCATGTGAGTATAGTAAAAGTCGTCTTACAGCCTGTTCCATCATGAAAAAAGTAAAAGCAGTCTTTCAATAACGCCAGAGTTTCTCTTAATTTAATGATTTCCTAGCATTTCCTTTCAGTTCTGCTTGTATATGGCCATAAGAGAATCAGGAACTGCTCAAGATGTCTTATAGCAAGATTTTTAAATGACCTGAACTAGGCCAAACAACAGCTACAGATTCCCCGTTTGTAATTTCTTCCATTACTGCTGTCCATATACGGCTACATTTTGCTCCTTCTGTATTTCAGAATCAACAATGGTTTTGGCGAAGCTTTCATAATATGAGTAGCTATCCAAAGTTTGTTTGACAAATACAATCGGAATTAATGATAGACCGTGACCTAGTGTATTCCGTAATGAGCATATTTGATGCTAACTAAATGCATATTTGTTAGCTTCGAGGGTTGTGTTATTTATCCGTAAGAACGCCATTCTTTGGATTAAACAGTTTTTATCAGGCTAATGTAGATTTCTTCAGCAACAAGCACTCTCAAAGAATATTGTAGTAGCATATGAACGGGAAGTATAACTATTGCTTGATTATCATTGATAAATTAATACTTATGTTTTTTACATATGGTATCACAAACTATTTCAATCCCAAGGGCCCACCTAAAACAATCCGCTCTAAGTTCCGGAAGCTATACGTGTTTGATACACTTGTCTTATTAAAGGGAGAACTAAATCCCCGGTTTTTTAAATGGTAAGCCATTGTATAATGTGAGTTAAGTGACTACGGCTTCCTTTTTATGGCCCAGTTAAAGAACACAAGATCTTGCGGCCTCCGATTCGGTGTTGATTCCTTTGCTAGCTGTAAGCTAATAGGAATTAACTAATACATGTCGATGTTCACTGCTAACTTCTAAATTTCGCAGCATTTCAAGAAGGAACGTAGAAACCGTTGAGCCTGACCGGACACCTCGAAAGGGAACCCTCGAATTAATGGCACGCTTGTTGTCCCTAAAAAACTAATTAAAAATTGAATATCCCCGTCCATCCTCAAATTTATTTCTTTAATAAACGCATCACTTAGAGATCCCTTTCGTCCCTGATTAATATATCTTCTCAGACGATGTAGAAACTATTACAATCAGGTCAAGTGACATCCCTGATAACGTTCTCATTTTAAGGTGATTTCTAAAGTCGCAGATGCATAGTACAAAAACTTTCACCATCTCAGGGATGCCAGCTGTATCTCATGTGACCCATCAGCTTGTTTATCATTTTAACGCGCTTTCTCTTTCTTAGTCTTACGAAAACAATACCTTATAAGCTCACTGTGATAATTTTCTTTTCTCAGCTAAAGACTTCTTGTTCATCACGTCACTGGGTGTAAACTAGAATATTTCGAATTTGCAAGACCTAAGGACAATGTATGCTACCGTGCTTTCCCATTTCAATCCACCCGAAGTTGTACTTTGGTGATTCAAAGTGATTCCCATCGTTCTAAGGCAAGTATCATGGCGGATCTCGACATCTACTGCTTTTATCTCAGTAGGGACAAAGGGACTAGATCATACAGGGGACTAGAAACTTCTTTTGTAGGCTATTAAATTAATTCTTCCGTTTCTCACGCAGTTGGTCATCTCTTGTATACAAAATTTGAACATCACTATACTCAGCTACAGATTTCCCGTTTGTAGTTTCTTCCATTACACTTGTCCATATACAGCTACCTTTTGCTCCCATATACAGCTACCTCAGTCCATCAACAGCTACAGATTTCCCGTTTGTAGTTTCTTCCATTACACTTGTCCATATACAGCTACCATTTGCTCCCATATACAGCTACCTATACAGCTACACTTGTCCATATACAGCTTATGTTTGCATCATTTTAAGCCTCCTATAATTGATCTCCATGTTTCTCAAGTGCTGCGATTGAATTGTCGTGTGTTCAATAGAAGAACTAAATTCGAATGTTGCAAATTTTTCCGAAAGCTATTTCTTGTCTTTCGGCACATTCCGTGTCTAATTGTAACTTATATTCTTAAAACATAAGATGAAAAGAGCGTTTAACATTATTTATATATGTAATTAACGCAGATTAGAGTTGCCATATTTAGTCCACACAATTGCGTGTAGAAGGACCCTCCCTTCACCGTGTGCGTTTTAAAAAACAAAACAACAGACACTATGCAATATTCACTGCCGTCGAATTGATATTCTTGTGTATTCAGATATCATCACATATCGAAGATTTCATTAGCTCTACGTGCCACTCAGATAACAAAATGTTTCCCACAAAAGCATTGTAAAACATCAGTTAACGTAACAGGATTTAGGAATGAATGATTAATCTTGCTAGGGTAGTGTCTGAGAATGAGTTAATCCCCACAAAAATTTCGTGGCCTCATTAAGGACTTTTCGACAATCATATCACTCGTAACTTCGCTCCAGAAGGCCTCTTTTTCTGCAAATTGTGAACATTCCTTGAGTTGTTAATTTCTTGTAATCATCTAATGGCGTAGTTGTTTCCAACGCTTGCATCGGCTGAGTATAGTGATGTGCAAATTTTGTATACAAGAGATGACCAGCTGCGTGAGAAACGGGAGAATTATTCAATAGCCTACAAATGAAGTTTGTAGTCCCCTATTCGATCTAGTCCCTTGTCCTTACTGAGATAATAGCAGTACATGTCAAGATCCGCATTGATACATATATTTGAACGAGTGGATTCTTTTTGCATGCAGTGCAACCGATGACATCGGGTGAATTGCAATGGAAAAGTACGGCAGCTTATATAGTCCTTAAAACTTGGAAATTCGAAATATTCGAGTTTACACCTAGTGACGTGATGAACAAGAAGTCTTTTGTTGAAAAAAGATAAGGTATTCTTCATAAGGTATAGTCACTTTTTATCTACAGGTAAGAAAGCTTCTGCGGGTGGAGCTGGTGGTAGCTGTGTGAGTGCTGGAATTCGCATACACTAACCTCATTCGATTGGGTTCATGCTTAGACCTGTTCTATCCTGGACTTACAGGTACTTCCGAATTGAATGCTGCACAACTGCCGTGGTAGTAGGGGGGAAAATGGCAATATTGAAGCTTTGTAACTACTAGCTTGTAATACCTGATATGGCTTATATCAGGACGACATGTTTCCTTCTCCGTACAGGCGGATATGAAATGTCTAATCATGACTATTTTTCAGGATTGAGATTTAGTTGGCTGTGACTCTGACTAGATAGCACAATTCCTTTTCTTTTTTGAAGGATCTTGAAGGCGGCAAACTTTTTTCGTCTCAGTATATCTGAGGTCGTGTCACAGGCTGTTGCATAATGAAAAAAGTGTAAGTTTCTCCGGGTGGAGCTGATGGTAGCTGTGTGGGTGCTGAAAGTCTTTTAATGACGCTAGAGTTTAGTTATATTTAATGATTTCTAAACATATCAATCAGTTCAGCTTGTATGTGGCCTTATCAGAATCAGCAACTGCTCATGAAGTCTTCTAGCAAGATTCTTATAAGATCTGAATCAGACCCATCAACAGCTATAGATTTCCTTTTAAAGTGTTTTCCATTACTATTGTCCGTATACAACTACCTTTACTCTTTCGAAAACTGATTGCATCATTTTAAGCCGTCTATAGTTGAAGTTTCTTAATAACTGAGATTCAATTGTCGTCGCTCCAATGGCAGATTTACATTCGATCGTTCCAGATGTTTCCCAAAAGCTCTTTCTTGTCCTTCGGCCCTTTCCTTGACTAATTGTAATTTATATCAATTAAATATAACGTGAAAATAGCCTTTAACGTAATTTACATACGTACTTAACGCAGATTTAACGGGCCATTTTTAGTCCACACCATTGCGTGAAGAAGTACTCTTCCTTCTGCGTGTGGGTTTTGAATGACAAGGCAATAGAGACTCTGCATTATTCTAAGCAGTCGAATGATATTTTTGCAAATTGAGATATTAACAAACGAGCAAGGCGGCATCAGCTTAACGTGACGCTCAGATGACAAACTGTTTCCCACAAAATGCTGTAAAACTTATGCTATCGTAACAGTATTTAGGAGTGAAGCTTTAGTCTTGCTAACGTCGTCTTAATCCCACAGAAAATTTCGTAGCCTTCTCTAAGCACTGTTCCATATCATGGAACTTCGCTCCTAAGGCCTCTTTTTCTGCAAATTCTGAAGGTTCCTCGAGTTGTAAATTTCTTGTAATCATCTGTTGCTTCTCATCAGTTTAGTATCAGAGTAGTAATCTCCTCTGATGCTAATCTTCTGAGTATAGTGTTGTGCAAATTTTGGTTATGACCAGCTGTGTGAGAAAAGGAAGCATTAATTAATTGCCTACAGTTGACGATTCTATTCCTCTGTTTGATCTAGTCCCTTTGAATGAGTAGCAATGCGATTCTGACATTCCCTATAAACAGGAGCCAAAGTTTAATGGTTCGGAAAAGGTAACCGTCTTAATTTTGAGATTTCCTCGATATCGTTTTTGTCATGGAGATTCATTTTCAAGTAAATGTTGCGTATTGATTTCCTCATCCAGACATTTTTGAATCAGATCGTAGATCCTATATGTTGTGAAGCACGCGCGGTAATTAAATGTATATTTGATAGCCTCGAGTGATAACACACTAGAAAATTTGTTTAAATAGTAAATCTGTAAGAACACAACTTTTTGCTTTAAACAGTTTCTATAAGGCTAACGATCTAGAAAAAGGTGAGAGCGTTTTGATTTCACATAGCGCCTGTACAACGATGTAGGAATAATTAAAGTATTTTTTTTTATCGGAATATTATCTGGAAAATTTTCTGGAAACTTTTCGGTTACAAAATTTTCTGGAAAATTTTCATCACTGGTGATACCCTCGTCTTATTAAAGGGAGAAAATAGCTTTACCGGACACCTCGAAAAAGAACCATCTGATTGTTAGCACGCTTGGTGCACCCTAAACTACTAATTAAAAAACGAATATCCCCGTCCATCCTCAAAACCTTGTCTTTAATGAATGCATCACTAAGAGATCTCTTTCGTCCCTGATTAATATCTCTTTTGACACAATGTAGAAACCATTACAATGAAGTCAAGTGACATCCCTGCTAACGCTCACATTTTAAGGTAATTTATAACGTCGCAGATGCACATTACAAAAAAATTCACCATCTCAGGAATGCCTGCACTATCTCAAGCGATCCATCAGTTTATTTTATCGTTTTAACGCGCTTTCTCTATACTAGTTTTCCTAAAAGAATACCTTATAAGTTCACTGTGATAATTATCTTTTTTCAACTAAAGACTCTTGTTCATCACGTCACTATGTGTCAACTCAAATATTTCGAATTTACAAGTTTTAAAGACAATATATGCTGCCGTACTTTCCCATTGCAATTCAAACGATGTCATCGGTTGTACTGCATGCAAAGTGAATCCACTCGTTCAAATGTATGTATCAATGCGGATCTTGACATGTACTGTTATTATCTCAGTTTACGTATCTCTCTCTCTAACTTTTCAGCTATGGAACCTTAAATCTCTCTGGCTCGCACGGTTAATCTTTCACTACAGACCGCCATAGTCGCACACTCTTATTATAGTTATTGAATGATTTGCTTTTCTCAATCTTCCGTACTTTTTCTTACCGGTGTGTAATTTTATGGTGTATCCGATCACAAGCAGACTATTGCACAAACTCTATTAGCTCTTCGACACCTTTCATATCTTAGACATAATGATCAACAAGCATAATTTCTGTAATCTCATTTATTATATTCAACTCAAACTTATCTCGCTGACGTGAATAGAGCTTGCTTGTCCTGTCCACCGACTAGAATGTATCTTTCAAGAGAAGAAAGCTACTCGACAGTGTGTACTCATATCCAACACTGAACCATATTGTCATTTAGTTTGGTATGTTTGCGAGCAATCCATGGTCTTTGTCCCAAGGCATCCTAGATCACCAAGTAAATTCCTTTACTAGAACAGAAGCACCAAGTCGTCTGTAGAATTCCGCATAGCTGTTCGCTGCAATGTGCGCAATTTCATGGCAAACTGCCAAGAGTATATTCCATGCACATTTCAGCTAATAGCCGTTAACACTGGCAAGACAAAAGTCGAAACAAATAGATATGTGCTCAGATATATACTTCAGACTGTTTTCAAGGAAATATGTAATTCCAAGTGCAAAAATCACGAATCACTCAGATAACATTTTAGTATGAAGAGATGTCCAAAAAGTTGTGATCTAAAGGATATATTATTTAAGCAAAGTCTCCTGTGTGTTAACCCTTGAAGCATTGCTTCAAGTATGCATTTAATTATCGTCCTTTTTGCTCACTAAGGTTTACAAACAGCGTTGCGTAAGATTCACTAGGTTCCGCTCTTTCACTAAAAAAATATTTTCCTGATTGATTGTTGTAAAACTTGAATATCAATACTAGACTGCTTTAAATGATGCAAAAAGGTTTTTGAAGGAACAAATAAAAGTTGTATATGGAGAACAGTAATGGAGAAATTAAAAACGGGATATCTGCAATTGTTGCTGGGTCTGATTCAGGTGTTTTAAGAATCATGCTAGAGGACTTCATGCTTAGTTCCTCATTCTCTTAATGCCACATACAAGCAGAATTGAAAGGAAATACTACGAAATCATGAAATTTTAATGAAACTCTAGAGTCTTTAAAAGCCAGCTTTCATTTTTTTGATGATGCAACCCGCTGTTACACGACCTCAGGTGAGAATATTTTTGCCAGCTTTCGAGACGCTTGAAAAAAAAAAAAGAACTGTACAAGGTAGTCAGAGCCTTCAACTAAGCAAATCTCAATCCTGACATAATGATCAAGATTAGGCATTTGTTATCCGCTTGTATGGAGAAGGAAACATGTCCTCCCATGGTATAACAAGGAAATAGTTACAAAGCTTCAATATGGCCACTTTTCCCCCTACTAACACGGGAGCTATGCAGCATTAATTCGGAAGTTCCTCCAAGGACAGGAGTGAAATGGTCTAAGCATGTGCACAATCGAATGAGGTTGGTGTATGCGAATTCCAGGACCCACAGGGCTACGTTCAGCTTTCTTACCTGTAGACAAAAGGTGACTGCATGATAGGATTTTGAACAAGCCACATGTTCTTCTAAAAGAACCGAGATGAAGTTTAAAGGTTTTGTGCATTCTGCTAAGGTAGTTCATGAAGAAATGACGAATCGGGAGACAATCTGATATTGATGATGACGAACAAGAGCTGTAGAAAATCAATATGTCATTGATAACGCCTGAGTTTTTAATCCACTCAGCTAAGGTCATCATCTTGTAAAAACGTCCCAGTCTTACAGACCAAACAAAATGGACATGAATGCGATATTGATTTAACTTGAAATGAAAATATAGAGAGAGACCAGGTATAAAGCATGGTGGTGGTATAAAGCAACTTTTAAGAAGAGCGGCTTTGGTACACAAAGAGAAAACGAAACAATAGAAGGACACATTTAATTTAATGAGTTAAACCAATTCATTTAGATATCACATTCGCGTACTACATAATCAATCAAGTGTACGTTTATAACGTTTGTTTATTCTTTGGTTGTTTATCTGTTATGTTGTTAAACAGCAGATAATTGACTCAAAGGATTCTGCCATCTGCAAGGACACTTAAAATAGAGTAGCTACCGTTTAAGTTTCGACTCTCCAAAGAATCAAAGTTTAACACCCTTAATAAAGAAGGAAGTTTGGATATTCCGTACATACAAACTCTCTATGTACATTTTTATCCTACAGGGGGCGTAAGTATGAACGCTCTACTACACGTCAATCCCAGGTGTTTTCAACTTATTGCCCTACGTTTGATACGAATAACGATAATCAATGCAGTATAATCAGCACCTTCTTCCTTGCGACTGTATCAAGATGCCTTTCAGGCAGAAGCCCACGAAGCTTGACTATTAAATAACAGTATAGAAGTAAGCTATTATAAGTTTCAAAAGCAGGTTATTGGCCTGAAATTCTAGTAGGTAATTCTTAGGTAATTAGGTACGTAATTACCTTGTAGAAACTTCGTTGTCTTCTCTTGGTTTGTGAGAAACTTCGGCTGCATTATATATAGAGAAGCTCAGAATCTTATTGCTATTCATCCAAAGGGACTAGATCGAAGAGGGCATTAGAAACTTCTTTGTAGGCAATTAAATTATTGCTTTTGTTTTCTCACGCAACCGGTCATCTTATCTAAGCAAAATTAGTACATTTCGTAAAATTAGTGAAGGGAAAGGGTGTTAAAATGATGGACAAGTGTTGTGTAACTTGCGATAGGGCAGGGATCCCTGAGCTGGTGAAGCTTTTTGTAATGTGCCCCTCTAAAGTCAGAAACCACCTTATATGAGAAAATTAGTTCGGATGTCTCTTGACTTGATTGTAATAGTATTCTACATTGTCTCAAAAGGGATATTAGTCAGGGCTGAAAGCGATCTCTGAGTGATGTGGTGATTAAAGAAATAATTTTGAGGATTGACGGAGATGTTTGATTTTTAATCAGTAGTTTAGGGTGCAAGTGGCGTGCCAATAATTTGAGGGTTCCCTTTCGAGGTGTCCGGTAAGGCTAAACGGTTTAGAAGTTCCATCGTAAATTCTGAGAAATTTAGAAAGTCAGCAGGGGACATCGGCATGTATTCCTTAATTCCTATTGGCTTAAAGATACTAAAGGAATTCAACACCGAACTGGAGGCCGCAGGATCTTGGGTTGTGTACCTAGGACTTAAAAACGAAGCAAAAGTGCTTTTAGAGCTATTTAACTCACATTATAAATTGGCGTAGAATTTTAAAAACCGTGGATTTATTTCTCCCTTTAATAACAAGAGGGTATCACAGACGCACAGCATTGGGACCGCACAGCACTTTGTTTTAGGTAGGTCCTTGGGGTTGAAAAAGTGTGTTATACCATATGTAAAAACGTAAGTGCTTCCTGCTGAAGAAATCTACTTAGACTCAAAACACACTCACGTTTTCATTGATCGTTACCTAATAGAAACTGTTTAATCTAAAGAGTTGTGTTGTTATGGCTAAATTACTTAAACAAAGTCTCTATGTGTTAACCCTCGAAGCTACCAAATATGCGTTTAGTTAGCGTCCTTACTATTCACTAGGGCTTACGTACAGAGTTGTGTAGGATTCACTATGTTCCGGTCTATATTTAATAATATTTTTCCGATTTTATCGTGTAAAACTTGGTATGGAGCACATTCATTATTTTATAACCTCCTTACAGCCTTACTTAGTAGGGGATCTTAAGGGAAGTATCCTGTACTTTGTGTTAAAAAGGTGCCACTCGGATATGTAGTTTCCCTGATCAAACTAAGTAGGAATCGAAGTGGCCCCACTATGACAGGTGGGAAGGATCCAATATGTCGGCTAGAAAAAATGGCCGCCTCTACGAATTCATAGTGTTAGTTTTAGACTATATTATACTATACGCGTGGAATATAACTAATAGTTGAATCTTCACGATTCAAAAACTAAACGACGTAGAAGAGAACAAGGTCTAAAAAATTAACAAAACTTTTTAGTTCGCTCAGAATTTAACACCTACAAAAATTTCTTAATTTGGAACTTTGCATTTCTTCTCATGGAGTTTACTCATATTTTTTTACAATAACAAGTAAACGGCTGGGATTATCGAAAAAGATGTACTATAACTTTTTAAAGAGTCTTAGACTTTCTTAATTTGGTGTATAGTTCAATCAGATTTGTTAATAAGCAACGAAGTTATTACAATTTAAAGATTCACGTTGAGTCGATTGATTTTCCCAAATATCGAGATTTTATTACCGTGATAAAACATTACTCATGGATGCTGCATTGTACGAAACAAATAATTCTCTTGTGATGTGTTCTTCACAAAACACACATTCAGCAGAAGCACAAAGTAGCCTGATCAAGCGCGGTTTTGAAAACCATATGGCGGCCATTAATTATAATACGTAAAGGTTAGTTTCTTACGAAATATAGACACGAGTATCTATATTTGTAAAAGAATACACACAAAGGAATATCACCTATTCTGTTACTATCTACTTTTACACATGAATTATATTTAAGAATATCTTAAGAAAATACGTACATAGCGTTTAGTTAGAAAAGGTTTATGGTGTCATCAGTTCATGTGTGTATTCCACAGACATTGGTTTTACATCCTTTAAGATATTACATTGAAATTACGTAAAGCAATATATTGTTAAAAATTATAAAGTAAATACTTTTTTTCGTATTGTAAGAACAGAAATACAACACAAATATTTAGTTCGATAATTTGAAATTCACAATATATCTTTTGGTTTTTTCACTTGTAGAAACAGTTATGATTTCGACGAACAGTTAATATTATTCTCTGTACAACGTATTATATAAAGAATCATACATTTATCTATTTTTGTTAAATTTCCAACGTGGTGTAAATTTACTATGGATCAACAGAATTTTCAAAAATATTGAGTACTACTTACATTAAAGTTTATTCGTCTAGATGTTCGTTTTAATTTTCCATCACTTTTCAACATGATCCCCTACACACAGAACAGAAAAAAGCAGCACGGTGTACTTGCAATTCTGCAACAAAATATTGTGGTACAGTTGATTGCAGGCACTTTCAAGAATATTCTACATGCTTCGTATACAAGTGGAATGGAAGTCCATGGTGGAGAATTTTCACTTCCATTGTCATTCCATCCCCTTTTTACTCGTGAGGGAATATATGCTGTATTCATTATTGCTTGGGCCCAGATTTTCTAGTTTGGTGTGTTTCACTTTTGATGTGAAGAAACAAGGCATGACAAGTTAGAGGATTTCTCGCCGGGATACATTAGCTTGAAATGATTCACTTGTTATTGAATATATTAGGACAACATATCGTGGCAGTGAATTAAAACAATCGTCGCTTATGTGGATTACAGGGTGTGAAATTGTTAGCAAAGCTGTGGTCACCTCTGTATACAAAGGCCATGTTTCCTATGCTGATATATTACCATTTCCGAAAAGTATGACACTGTATCACATCTTGCAAACGCGTGATACATACCACGCAGAACGTAGATGATTTTTGTCTTCTTTATGCATTTGAAATTTGATGAATTGCGAGAATTCGATGATGTTTCTTGGTGCCGGAAGATATTCTTAATTCTTCTAAACCGTGTCGTTCAAAGTCGCAGAAAAATGATACAGCAAGTATTACAACAATTGTGTCTACTGTACGGATAACTATCTTCTTGTGTCCATTTAATGTTGCATCAAAGGAATATAACATGATCCTAGTATCAGCTCTTCGAAATGATTTCCTGATGACTTATTTAAAAATGTTGGAAGATTTCTTGAAGTTTCTATATATGTCCATTGTTCGTTGCTACCTCAAAGTTACTTCCTTCCTTTTAACACTTATACTTTCCAAGAGAAAGAAACAGTTCTTTAATTTCGTGGTTACGAAGGAAATCGTTCCACTTCCTAGGAAATAGTGTAGTTCGTGTTACTTTTGTCCTTATTGCTACACCCCTGCTTTCTCTTGTGGAAGATTTTTGCTCTCTTATAAGAATATATATACCATTTCAACTCCACTCGCTTTGCATGGAATGTGTCCTTTTCACTTTGAACATATTTTAAGAAATTGCACTGGAAAGAAACATAAAATGTTCTACTGATGCCGGTTGCAAAATGTGAACCAAAATTCTCCATCAAATAATAAAACATCACAAGAATTATGTAAGTATTTTACTTTGATGTTGGCTTCACTCTCTTGATGCATAACTAAATCCGAATTTGAGGATTGTGAATTATGGTAGAGAAACAGTGGAATTGGTTGATTCCCGTGCAGAAAAATATTATCCAAGTGTAGTGACTGACGTGTAGTAGGCGAAAGAATAGCTCAACGTTCATCTAAAGTAATTTTATTTTATTTCTCTTTGTCTTTTTCTTTTAAAAGGTAGAATGAAGCACTAGAGAAGATTTTTTTCATAAGAGAAAAGAGTTGGTCCATTCTACTTATCTTCTTGCACATATTCCTTTTACATATTAAACCATTTTTCTTCTGCTGAATATAGGGTTCCAATTACCGTATATCATCGCTATTGATGATTCTGAAGGCAACATTAACAATTCCACTCTTTTCTTCAAACGGATTCCACAAATTCGACGAAGATTTCTTTCATCTTTCCAACAGCCGACTTATATTTTTCCTGCAACTACGAGTAATCTTCATGGTGCTTATTATCAAAATCTTTATCATTATATGACATTTTGAATTCGTTAATTAGCCTACTAATTTCTGGTCCCGCTGTCATCCATTTGACAAGAGCATTGAAGTCGTGTAAGAGACCAATTGACCCGCCATCGTCTTTTATATTTTTTTTTTTTATTCTGTTTGTGAGCCGAACTATAGCTATTGGAGAGAGAGGTCTTGATGTCTTTCTTATCACAAAGTAACACATTTCGAAAGCATTCACAAT
Organism: Thermobia domestica; assembly: GCF_964235325.1. Taxonomy (NCBI): domain Eukaryota; kingdom Metazoa; phylum Arthropoda; class Insecta; order Zygentoma; family Lepismatidae; genus Thermobia; species Thermobia domestica. The sequence goes on from NC_137460.1 coordinate 172,472,397, forward strand.
CTCAGGATGCTTTTTTTTTTCATTCCTCAAATCAAGAATGCGAACGGGAATCCAACAAGCATAGTTCAGGTGGTTAGTATAAAAAACCATTCTGGAATTGGTTTTAGAGCTTTAAAGTAGAGTTTGAAATTCCCTTGACGTATGGCTCTGATGTAAATTAAGAGTAAAATCACGAGACGGTATTACATTAACCGAAACTTAAACGTTGGACACGTTGATTCCTTTCAGTGTACTCGTCGTTGGTAGATAGCGCTGATGGAGAATTCTGATATGCATCTCGCAGCAAATGATGTAAAACTGTCAGAGTAATCTGATGAACAAAACGAGCTTTTGTAATATGTTACTTTCAATAAACTGTCAGCGGTTCCTGGTGTTGCTACATCTGTTTTGCATAAAATTTCTACCCACCCCTTCCAACTAACCATTTGCCTATAAACGCAGAAAGGCTTGTTCGATGTGTCACAATTTGGTCTTCGCCATTTAACTCATTCCTTTCCCAAGACAAATACGTAGTAATTAATCCATTATTTGTTTTTTGTTCAGTTTGTAAGTAAGTTCTGGTACAACATTCATTCCATGCCTTATCAAAGTAATTAATTTAGATTCTTCTTTATACAACCGAAGCAGACAGCATATACTTGGCATGTGCAAAGTTTTGAGTTTTCGATGAATGGTGTACAGAGCAAATGCAAGTAGTGTCATTTTGAAGCATGCATCAAGCCAACACTCAGCGTTTTTGCTTCTTCTTCTGCAAAAAATCCACTTAGTGAAAGAACTCTACAAACTGCGTGTTCTGTTGAGGTAAAACTGGTTCCTTATGAGTGATATAAGCAGGGGGTACTAGAGCATATTTATCGGGGAGAACAGGAGCAGTTCTCTTTTTTATATTGACATTATCCAGTGAGACATGGTCACTATGAATGCCAAGGTTATCCTTAGACAGATGCTGGAAAATAGAAATGTTCGTACCATGAAAAGAACCCTTTGATGTGCCAGAAGGATTGTAGACAATATTATCTAATGTTGCAATAGTTAAAACACCTCGACGAAGAGTGGAAGGACATACATTTCGTCATTTTGATTTGTCAAGCACTGAGAAAGAATTGAAGATATTTAATTTACACATGTAGAAGATATACAAATCCCTAGTGAATGCAATTATTTTATGAAATATTTTGCAAATATCCCCTTGGATGGTTTGCTTTCTATTATCTCCACATACTAATAACTGAATTTTACCCATAAACGTAAGGAAAATGGCATAAATGCGAAAAATCTTGAGTTTACAAGTTTTAGCATAAACGCTCAGTCCAACATGGAGAGGAAGGGGTTGCTTTCTGTTGGAACATATAAAATATTTGAAGTTGGTAGACCTACGCTGCTATCAGGGGTGGCAGATGAACCAAAAAGTAATATATTAAAGGCAGCAGCTATTGGTGAAGGAGGAACTGAATCTTCCTGCGAAAAATCTTGAGTTACAGTATACGCGCAATTTTTTTGCGCATGGGAGTACCTTGTAGAACCAGGTCCGCTTCTCTTGGTTTGTGAGACTAGTCCTGGCGATGAATTACTAATGCTAGCCTAGTAAAGCACTGACTCGCGATACAAAGAAAATATACAGGGCTGATAGAAATGTTTAGAACAGAGACATCAAAAAAAAATTCTGATATAAGGATTTTTTTTCGTACTAAGGTTTTTTGGGAGATTTTGAGTTAAGTACACTTTAAAGATATAAAACTTCGTATGCTCACTACCACATGTTGGACCACAAGCCATGAATTTCCTTTCTTGGGAATAGTGTTCCAGAAATTAGTCTCGCTGCCTGAAGAAAGCAAAAGAGACTGCGATTAACTTTCGATTAGCCTGAAAGTTAAACTTGCGTCTATAAAAATTTTCGAGGCATCTTTTATAACCTGACTCACTTCATCAAGATGATAATTTTATAACGCTACGTATCTCTCACTTTAGGCTATAGTAACAAAATCTCTCAGGCTCGCATGGTTCATCTTGCACTATAGACTGCCATAATCGGACACTTTGTATAAGCTTATTGGAAGATTAGGATTTCTCAATCATCTCAAAGTTTTCTCCCCGGTGAGATAATTTCTGGTAACCTTCAGTAGCACACTAGTGTTTTAGCGTTTCGACACTTTTCATATCTCAGACGGAATCATCAACAAAAAAATCTAGTAATCTTATTTATTAAATTCAAAACTACGTCATCTCGCTGACAATAATAATGATCACTGCTAAGCACCTTGTTCCTTTGTGACTGTACCAAGCCGCTTTTCAGACTAATTTGGAAGGCAGCTGAGGACATCGGTATGTATTCCTTAATTCTATTGGCTTCCAGTCAGTAAAAGAATTTAACATCGAATCGGAAACCGCAAAACTTTTGTCGTGTAACTAGGTCTTAAAAAGAAGGCAGTAGTTTTTTTTAGATCTACTTATTTCACATTAACAATGGCGTACCATTTGAGAAACCGTGGATTTGGGAACGAACAGCGGTTAGTTATAGGTTGGCCCTTGGCATGGTTAAAGATTGTGATGCTATATGTAAAAAACGTAAGTATTTACGGTGTAGTCAGTCATGTTTTCGCTACCAAATTAGTAACACTGGTCATCGCAAAGCAATCAAACTGTGGGTTAATCAAATAATCTTTCATATAAGCTCACTGTATGCTTTTATTAGTAACTAAGTGCCACAGATTACATAGTACTGAAAAAGTCATTCATTTCAGAAGGCTCTTTAAGAAAATTCTCCATATCGCACTTCTTGAACGAAAAAGTATCTGATATCACGGTAGCGTGGTCTTGATAACAATATAGTATCACATTTCGTAATTCTGTCGTCCTTTTCCTCTCTAGTAGTATATACTCATGTTGTAGGTGTGTCAATGCTGTCTTACTCGAAAGAATTAATCGTCTTCACTCGCGTCTCGTGCCTCGATTTGCTTTTCTCAAACGACCTTTGGATAGCTTTTCATATTGTAAAAGCATCGCCACAACGATTGTGGAACTGTGACATACACACAACTCCTTTTGATATAAGCATGTACTCCTTCTGTATATCTTCAATAATTGAACATCAAATAGCAATGACTAGCAATGATTCTACTCATCTGGATGCAGTAAATAATTAAAAGAAAGGTGCACAAAGCACATGTTTTATAACGTTAGATCAGCGATTAAACTTTAAAGATGTTCAAATCGTACCTTAAATTGAGGAAATTTCTCATCTGTCCAAGTTGTACCACCCTTTCGAGGTTTTCACTTAAGTAATTAATAGGCACCATTGGATATATTATGTCAGGGATTGCTATAAAAGAATTTTGGGGTATCCTGTACTCTAAGACAAAATTAACGAAAATGCTGAATGGCCGTGACTACTCAAGATCATTGAAAATTCACTTCTCGACTTGCTTGGCTATCTTTACGTGTGGACCTGAATAGATTTGCTACCATCTGAGGAAATCACACAATCTTGTATCTTCCATCATATTCAACAATTTCTGGATTGTGAAATCAAATGCAACATATACAAGAAAATGAAGCTGCATGAAAAAAAAAAAAAACGAAATCTACGAATCTCTAAATTAAGACGATGACCTTTATCGAACCTGTAAGCATTGGCTGCGGTATTTGAGAAGGTCAATCAAAAGGAACTACATCGAACTGGAGACTAGCAACTTCATATGTAAGCAATTAAATTAATGCTTTGTGTACTCACGCAGTAGGTCATCTCTTGTATGAAATTTGCACATCACTATACCCAGCAGATGGAAGCGTTGCAGACAACTACGGTATCAGATGATTACAAGGAAATAACACCTCAAGGAAACTTCTCATTTCGCAGACAAAGAGACCTTCGGAGCGAAGTTCCAAGTCATATAAATATCGAACAGTACTTAATGAAGGCCACGAATTCTTCCGGGGGATTAACTCAACGTCAGACGCTACGTTAGCTAGACTAATCCTCGAATCCTAAATACTGTTACGATAGGAGAAGTTCTACAAGACTTTTGTGGGAAACAGTTTGTCATCTGAGCGGCACTTTGAGCTGATGCGTCCTTCCTGGTGTGATAATTTCTAAATTCGCATGAATATCAATTCGAATGCGGTGAATATTGCAGTCTTCAAATGATGCAAACAGTTTTCGTAGGAGGAAAAGGTACAACAGCTGTATATGGACAACAGTAATGGAAGAAACTACAAACGGGAAAACTGTAGATGTTGATGCGTATGATTCAGGTCTTTTAAGAATCTTGCTAAAAGACTTGGTGGGCATTTGCTGATTTTCTTAAGGCCACATACAAGCAGAACTGAAAAAAAAAATGCTACGAAATTATTAAATTTGAAGAAACTCTAGAGTCTTTAAAAAACTGCTTTCACTTTCTTCATGATGCAACAGGCTGAGACACGACCTCAGCTATACTCAGGAGTTAATAGTTCCAGCCTTCAAGATCCTTCTTCAAGACGAAAAAGAACTGTACAAGTTAGTCAAAGTTAAATCGCACCAAATCTCAATCCTGACAAAATGATCAAGATTAGACGTTTTTTATTCGCCACTATAGAGAAAGAAACATGTCCTCCTTCGTATAGGCCACATCACGTATGAGAAGGAAGTTGTTACAATGCTTCAATATCGCCACATTTACCCTACTAACACGGCAGCTGTGCAATTCGGAAGTACCTACAAGTCCAAGAGAGAAATGGTCTAAGCATGAAGCCAACGAATGAGGTTAGTGTTTACGAATTCCATGATCAGCACCAGCCGGATAAACTTACTTAGCTGTAGATAAAGAGTCACAGCAAGATAGGATTGTGAACGAGCCCCATGTTAGCATAAAAGAGCAGATATGAAGTATTCAATGTTTTGTGACTTCTGACAAAGGTGTTCATGTACAAATGGCAGATCGGAAGAAAATCTGGTATAGATTTTGACGAATACCTGTTGTTTTATATTGATTAGAGGGGAAGAGGGTATCATAATTACGAATAATGAAACGATATTCTTATGAAGACAATGCTACCATGATAGATCACGAGACAGCAATACATCATCCGAAATGACGTTTCCTTTCGTCATTCAAAGTGTACTCGTCATTCAAAGATAGCCCTGATGGAGAATTCTGATATGCATCACGCAGTAAATTATGTAAAACTGTCAGAGTAATCTGATGAGCAAAACGAGCTTTTGTAATGTGAGTTACTTGCAATAAACAGTCAGCGGTTCTTGCTGTTGCTACATCTGACTTGCATAAAATTTCTACCCACCCCTTGCATCTAACCATTTGCCTATAAGACGCAGAAAGGTTTGTTCGATGTGTCAGAATTTGATCTTCGCCATATAACTCATTCGTTTCCCAAGGCAAATAGTAATAAATCCATTTGGTTTTTTTTGAGTTTGTCTGTAAGTTCTGGTACAACATCCATTCCGTGCTGTATCAAAGCAATAAATTTATTTTCTTCCTCTTACAACGAAAGCAGACGGCATATACTTGGCATGTGCAAAGTTTTGAGTCTCCGAGGCATGGTGTACATAGCAACTGCAAGTAGTGTCATTTTTAAGCATGCATCAAGCCAACACTCAGCATTTTTGCTTCTTCTTCTGCGAAAAATCCACTTCGTGAAAGAACTCTACAAACTGCGTGTACTGTTGAGGTAAAACTGGTTCCTTATGAGTGATATAAGCAGGAGGTACTAGAGCATATTTATCGGGGAGAACAGGAGCAGTTCTCTTTCTTATATAGACATTATCCAATGAGACATGGTCACCTTGAATGCCAAGGTTATCCTTAGACAGATGCTGGAAAATAGAAATGTTCGTACCATGAAAAGTATCCTTTGATGTGCTAGAAGTATTGTAGTCAATATTATCCAATGTTGGAATGGTTAAAACACCTCGACGAAGAGTGGAAGGACATACATTTCTTCACTTTGATTTGTCAAGCACTGAGAAAGAATTGAAGATATTTAATTTACACATGTAGACGATATACTAATCCCTAGTGAATGCAATTATTTTATGAAATATTTTGCAAATATCCCCTTGGATGGTTTGCTTTCTATTATCTCCACATACTAATAACTGAATTTTACCCATAAACGTAAGGAAAATGGAATAAATGCGAAAAATCTTGAGTTTACAAGTTTTAGCATAAACGCTCAGTCCAACATGGAGAGGAAGGGGTTGGTTTCTGTTGGAACATATAAAATATTTGAAGTTGGTAGACCTACGCTGCTATCAGGGGTGGCAGATGAACCAAAAAGTAATATATTAAAGGCAGCAGCTATTTGTGAAGGAGGAACTGAATCTTCCTGGCAGAGATTTTCAAATTTTCCTGCAAAATGAGTCTTGTGGTTTACCATATCCTTTCGAAGCATCTTAAGAACACGACTTGGTGCCATAGCATCTTGATCGATGCCATTGTCCAACTCACTTATTATGTCAGATCCTTCTCAAAGTAAACCATATTCTCTCCCAGACAGACTGACTATTAGTTCTGGCCTATGACGAAAAATCCTTTCAAAAATGTTGTACTGTGAACTTGTATATCTTGATTAAGGCTTTTTCATCATCGTCATTAACCGTGTTTTGTACAGTATAAAAAGATCGTTCATTTTGAATCGGCGGCTTCTTGGTAACACAAGAATTGCGCAGTGGCCTCAAACTTCATCTTTTTGTGTGATTCCAAACTATTCCCGCCGAAACATTGCACGGGTTTTACTGTTCAAAAATAGTGCAGTTGTGATTATTCCAAGCTTTTCAACACTTTGTTTTAGGTAGTCCCTTGGGTTTGAAAGAGGTTGTTATAGCAAATGTAAAAAACATAAGTATTAATTTATCATGATAATCAAGCAATTGCTATACTTCCCGTTCATATGACATTACAACACTAATCGAGAGTTTTTCCTGCTGAAGAAATCTACTTAGACTCCTGTTTGTTAACACTCGAAGCTATCAAATATGCATTTAGTTAGCGTCCATGCTGCTCACTACAGCTTACATACAGATTTGTGTAGGATTCAGTATGTTTAAGTCTATCATTAGTAATATTTTTCCTAACGTATCCTTTAAAATTTGCTATTGAACCCATTATATTCTACCCTCCGAAACGGCTTTACCTTAGTCCTGAGACTGGTGATCTGAGCGAAGAGACATATAAAGAATCTATTTTAAGTTCCTTTCAGATATTTTCTTAGCCACTTAGACGGTGGAAAATATTTACGGTATAATCAGACCTGTGTTCGTTACTAAATTAGTAACACTGGTCATCACAAGGCAATAAAGCTGTGGACTATTCAAATAATCTTTTGATATAAACTCACTGTATGCTTTGATTATTAAGTGCCACAAATTTCATACAGCAGAAAACGTCATTGATTTCAGAAATCTCTTGATGAAAATTTTTATATCCAAGTTCTTGAATGAAAAAGTAATCTGATATCATGGTAGCATTGTCTTGATAAGAATATCGTTTCATTGTTCGTAATTATGATACCCTCTTCCCCTCTAATCAATATACAACAACTGTTATTCGTCAACATCTATACCAGATTTTCTTCCGATCTGCCATTTGTACTTGAACACCTTTGTCAGAAGTCACAAAACATTGAAAACTTCATATCTGCTCTTTTATGCTAACATGTGGCTCGTTCACAATCCTATCTTGCTGTGACTCTTTATCTACAGCTAAGTAAGTTTATCCGGCTGGTGCTGATCCTGGAATTCGTATACACTAACCTCATTCCTTGGCTTCATGCTTAGACCATTTCTCTCTTGGACTTATAGGTACTTCCGAATTGCACAGCTGCCGTGTTAGTAGAGCAAGTGTGGCCATATTGAAGCATTGTAACAATTTCCTTCTCATACGTGATGTGGCCTTTACGAGGGAGGACATTTTCCTTTCTCTATAGTGGCGAATAAAAAACGTCTAATATTGATCATTTTGTCAGGATTGAGATTTGGTGCGATTTAACTTTGACTAACTTGTACAGTTCTTTTTCGTCTTGAAGAAGGATCTTGAAGGCTGGAACTATTAACTCCTGAGTATAGCTGAGGTCGTGTCTCAGCCTGTTGCATCATGAAGAAAGTGAAAGCAGTTTTTTAAAGACTCTAGAGTTTTATCAAATTTAATAATTTCGTAGCATTTCTTTTTAGTTCTGCTTGTATGTGGCCTTAAGAAAATCAGCAAATGCCCACCAAGTCTTTTAGCAAGATTCTTAAAAGACCTGAATCATGCCCATCAACTTCTACGGTTTTCCCGTTTGTAGTTTGTTCCATTTTTGTTGTACATATACAGCTACCTTTTCCTCCTTCGAAAACTGTTTGCATCATTTGAAGACTGCAATATTCACCGCATTCGAATTGATATTCATGCGAATTGAGAAATTATCACACCAGGAAGGACGCATCAGCTCAAAGTGCCGCTCAGATGACAAACTGTTTCCCACAAAAGTCTTGTAGAACTTCTCCTATCGTAACAGTATTTAGGATTCGAGGATTAGTGTAGCTAACGTAGCGTCTGACGTTGAGTTAATCTCCCGGAAGATTTCGTGGCCTTCATTAAGCACTGTTCGATAATTATATGACTTGGAACTTCGCTCCGAAGGTCTCTTTGTCTGCGAAATGTGAAGTTTCCTTGAGGTGTTATTTCCTTGTAATCATCTGATACCGTAGTTGTCTGCAACGCTTCCATCTGCTGAGTATAGTGATGTGCAAATTTGCATACAAGAGATGACCAACTGCGTGAGTAAACGAAGCATTAATTTAATGCTTACAAATGATGTTACTAGTCTTCAGTTCGATGTAGTTCCTTTTGATTGACCTTCTCTATATACCGCAGCCAATGCTTACCGGTTCGTTAAAGGTCATCGTCTTAATTTAGAGATTCGTAGATATCGTTTTTTTTTATGCAGCTTCATTTTCTTGTATATGTTGCATTTGATTTCACAATCCAGAAATTGTTGAATAGGATGGAAGATACTAGATTGTGTGATTTCCTCAGATGGTAGCAAATCTATTCAGGTCCACACGTAAAGATAGCCAAGCAAGTCGAGAAGTGACTTTTCTCTTGAGTAGGGACGGCCATTCAGCTTTTTCGTTAATTTTGTCTTACAGTACAGGATACCCCAAAATTCTTCTATAGCATTCCCTGACATAATATATCCAATGGTGCCTATTAATTACTTAAGTGGAAACTTCAAAGTGTGGTACAACTTGAACAGATCAGAAATTTCCTCAATTTCAGGTACGATTTGAACACCTTTAAAGTTTAATGGCTGATCTAACGTAATAAAACATGTGCTTTGTGCACTTTTCTTGGAATTATTTACTGCATCCAGATGAGTAGAATCATTGTTAGTCGTTGCTAGTTGATGTTCAAATATTGAAGATATACAGAAGGACTACATGCTTATATCAAAAGGAGTTGTGTGTATGTCACAGTTCCCCAATCGTTGTGGCGATGATTTTACAATATGAATAGCTATCCTAAGGTTGTTTGAGAAAAGCAAATCGAGGCACGAGACGCAAGTGAAGACGATTAATTCTTTCGAGTAAGACAGCATTGACAAACCTACAACATGAGTATATACTACTAGAGGGGAAAAGGACGTCAGAATTACGAAATGTGATACGATATTCTTATCAAGACCACGCTACCGTGATATCAGATACTTTTTCGTTCAAGAAGTTGGATATGGAGAATTTTCTTCAAGAGCCTTCTGAAATGAATGACTTTTTCAGTACTATGTAATCTGTGGCACTTAGTTACTAATAAAAGCATACAGTGAGCTTTGCGAAGACCAGTGTTACTAATTCGGTAGCGAAAACATGACTGACTATCCCGTAAATTCTTACGTTTTTTACATTTAGCATCACAATCTTTAACCATGCCAAGGGCCAACCTAAAACTAACCGCTGTTCGTTCCCAAATACACGGTTTTTCAAATGGTACGCCATTGTATAGTGTGAGATAAGTAGATGCGTGAGATGCGTGAAATAAGTAGTGTGAGATAAGAACTACTGCTTTCTTTTTAAGACCTAGTTACACGACAAAGGTTTTGCTGTTTCCGATTCGATGTTGAGTTCTTTTACTGACTGGAAGCCAATAGAATTAAGGAATACATGCCGATGTCCACTACTGACTTCCAAATTAGTCTGAAAAGCAGCTTGGTACAGTCACAAAGGAACAAGGTGGTTAGCAGTAATCATTATTATTGTCAGCGAGATGACGTAGTATTGAATTTAATAAATAAGATTACTGGATTTTTTTGTTGATGATTCCGTCTGATATATGAAAAGTGTCGAAACGCTAAAATACTAGTGTGCTACTAAAGGTTACCAGAAATTATCTCACCGGGGAGAAAACATTGAGAAGATTGAGAAATAATAATCCTCCAATAAGATTATACAGAGTGTCCGATTATGGCAGGCTGTAGTGCAAGATGAACCATGCGAGCCTGAGAGATTTTGTTACTATAGCCTAAAGTGAGAGATACGTAGCGTTATAAAAATATCATCTTGATGAAGTGAGTCAGGTTATAAAAGATGCCTCGAAAATTTTTATAGACGCAAGTTTAACGTTCAGGCTAATCGAAAGTTAATCGCAATCTCTTTTACTTACTTCAGGCAGCAAAACTAATTTCAGGAACACTATTCCCAAGAAAGGAAATTCATGGCTTGTGGTCTAACATGTGGTAGTGAGCATAGGAAGTTTTATATCTTTGAGGTGTACTAAACTGAAAGTCTCCCAAAATAACCCTAGTACAAAAAAAATTCTGCATATCAGAATTTTTTTTGATGTCTCTGTTCTAAACATTTCTATCAGCCCTGTATATCTTCTTTGTATCGCGAGTCAGTGCTTTACTAGGCTAGCATTAGTAATTCAGCGCCAGGACTAGTCTCACAAACCAAGAGAAGCTGGCCTGGTTCTACAAGGTACTCCCATGCGCAAAAAATTGCGCGTATACTGTAACTCAAGATGTTTCGCATTTATTCCATTTTCCTTACGTTTATGGGTAAAATTCAGTTATTAGTATGTGGAGATTAGAGAAAGCAAACCATCCAAGGAGATATTTGCAAAATATTTCATAAAATAAATATATTCACTAGGGATCTATCTACATGTGTAATCGTCTACATGTGTAAATTAAATATCTGCAATTCCTTCTCAGTGCTTGACAAGTCAAAATGACGAAATGTATGTCCTTCCACTCTTCGTCGAGGTGTTTTAACCATTGCTACATTAGATAATATTGTCTACAATCCTTCTGGCACATCCAAGGGTTCTTTTCATGCTACGAACATTTCCATTTTCCAGCATCTGTCTAAGGATAACCTTGGCATTCATGGTGACCATGTCTCACTGGATAATGTCAATATAAAAAAGAGAACTGCTCCTGTTCTCCCCGATAAATATGCTCTAGTACCTCCTGCTTATATCACTCATAAGGAACCAGTTTTACCTCAACAGTACACGCAGTTTGTAGAGTTCTTTCAGGAAGTGGATTTTTCGCAGAAGAAGAAGGAAAAATACTGAGTGTTGGCTTGATGCATGCTTAAAAATGACACTACTTGCACTTGCTCTGTACACCATTCATCGAAAACTCAAAACTTTGCACATGCCAAGTATATGCTGTCTGCTTCGGTTGTTTAAGGAAGAATCTAAATTAAATACTTTGATACGGCACGGAATTAATGTTACTCCCGTATGAATGAATTACTTACTGACAAACTGAACAAAAAACAAATAATGGATTAATTACTACGTATTTGTCTTGGGAAAGAAATGAGTTAAATGGCGAAGATCAAATTGTGACACATCGAACAAGCCTTTCTGCGTTTATAGGCAAATGGTTTGATGGAAGGGGTGGGTAGAAATTTTATGCAAATCAGATGTACCAACACCAGGAACCGCTGACAGTTTATTCAAAGTAACACATTACAAAAGCTCGTTTTGTTCATCAGATTACTCTGAAAGTTTTACATCATTTGTTGCGTGATGCATATCAGAATTCTTGATCAGCGCTAGCTTTGAAATTCTAAAACCAATTGCAGAATGGTTTTTCGCAATTCTGAACTATTCTCGTTGGATTCCCGTTCGTATTTTTGATTTGAAGAATGAAAAAAAAATCGTGAGATTGTGAATGCTTTCGAAATGGGTTACTTTGTAATAAGAAAGACATCAAGACCTTTCTCTCCAATAGCTATAGTTCGGGTCACAAACAAAATAAAAAAAAATATAAAAGACGATGGCGGGTCAATTGGTCTCTTACACGACTTCAATGCTCTTGTCAAATGGATGACAGCGGGAGCAGAAATTAGTAGGCTGATTAACGAATTCAAAATGTCATATATGATAAAGATTTTGATAATTAGCACTATGAAGATTACTCGTAGATGCAGGAAAAATTTAAGTCGGCTGTTGGAAAGATGAAAGAAGTCTTCGTCGAATTTGTGGAATCCGTTTGAAGAAAAGAGTGGAATTGTTAATGTTGCTTTCAGAATCATCAATAGCGGTGATATACGGTTATTGAAACCCTATATTCAGCAGAAGAAAAATGGTCTAATATGTTCAAGGAATTTGTGCAAGAAGATAAGTAGAATGGACCAAGCAATTCTTTTCTCTTATGAAAAAATCTTCTCTAGTGCTTCATTCTTCCCTTTAAAAGAACAAGAGAAACAGAAATAAAATAAAATTACTTTAGATGGACGTTGAGCTATTCTTTCGCCTACTACACGTCAGTCACTACACTTGGATAATATTTTTCTGCACGGGAATCAACCAATTCCACTGTTTCTCTACCATATTTCACAATCCTCAAAGTCGGATTTAGTTATGCATCTAAAGAGTGAAGCCAACATCAAAGTAGAATACTTTCCTAATTCTTGTGATGTTTTATTATTTGATGGAGAATTTTGGTTCACATTTTGCAACCGGCAGCAGTAGAACATTTTATGTTTCTTTCCAGTGCAATTTCTTAAATTATGTTCAAAGAGAAGAGGACACATTCAATGCAAAGCGAGTGGATTTGAAATGGAATATTTATACTCTTAAGAGAGCATAAAATCTTCCACAAGAGAAAGCAGGGGTGTAGCAATAAGGACAAAAGTAACACGAACTACACCTTTTCCTAGGAAGTGGAACGATTTCCTTCGTAATCAGGAAATTAAAGAACTGTTTCTTTTTCTTGGAAAGTATAAGTTTTAAAAGGAAGGAAGTAACTTTGAGGTAGCAACGAGCAATGGATATATATAGAAACTTCAAGAAATCTTCCAACATTTTTAAATAGGTCATCAGGATATAACTTAGAAGAGCTGATACTAGGATCATGTTATATTCCTTTGATGCAACATTAAATGGACACAAGAAGATAGTTATCCGTACAGTAGACACAATTGTTGTAATACTTGCTGTATCGTTTTTCTACGACTTTGAACGACACGGTCTAGAAGAATTAAGAATATCTTCCGGCACTAAGAAACATCATCGAATTCACCCAATTCATCATAATTCAAATGCATAAAGAAGAGAAAAATCAACTACGTTAAGAGACTTCCACGCGTTTGCAAGATGTGATACAGTGTCATACTTTCTCGGAAATGGAAATATATCAGCATGGGAAACATGGCTTTTGTATACAGAGGTGACCACAGCTTTCCTAACAATTTCACACCCTGTAATCCACATAAGCGACGATTGTCTTAATTCACTGCCACGATATGTTGTCCTAATATATTCAATAACAAGTGAAACACTTCAAGGTAATGTATCCCGGCGAGAAATCCTCTAACTTGTCATGCCTTGTTTCTTCACACCAAACGTGAAACATACCAAACTAGATAAAACTGGGCCCAGGCAATAATGAATACAGCATATATTCCTTCACGAGTAAACTGGGGATGGACTGACAATGGAAGTGAACATTCTCCACCATGGACTTCGATTCCACTTGTATACGAAGCATATAGAATATTCTTCTTGTAAAGTGCCTGCAAACAACTGTACCACAATATGTTGTTGCACAATTGCAAGTACACCGTGCTGCTTTTTTGTGTCCTGTGTGTAGGGAATTATTTTGAAAAGTGATGGAAAATTAAAACGAAGATCTAGACCAATAAAACTTTAATTGTAAGTAGTACTCAATATTTTTGAAAATTCTGTTGATCCAAAGGAAATTTACACCACGTTGGATATTTACCAAAAATAGATAAATTTCAATGTTTGATTCTTTATATAATTGGTTGTACAGAGAATAATATTAACTGTTCGTCGAAATCATAACTGTTTCTACACGTGAAAAAATCAAAAGATATATTTTGAATTTTAAATTATCCAACCAAATAGTTGTGTTGTTATTCTGTTCTTACAATACGAAAGAAATTATTTACTTTATAATTTATAACAATATATTGCTTTCCGTAATTTCTATATAATATTTTAAAGGATGTAAAACCAATGTCTATGGTATACACACATGAACTGATGAAAACATAAACCTTTTCTAACGTAATACTATGTACGTATTTTCTTAAGATATCCTTAAGTATAATTCATGTGTAAAAGTAGATAGTAACAGAATAGGTGATATTCCTTTGTATGTATCCGTTTACAAATATAGATACTCGTGTCAATATTTCGTAAGAAACTAACCTTTACCTATTATAATTAATGGCCGCCATATGGGATTCATTACCGCGCTTGATCAGGCTACTTTGTGCTTCTGCTGAATGTGGGACTTGTGAAGAACACATCACAAGAGAATTATTTGTTTAGTACAATGCAGCATCCATGAGTAATGTTTCATCACGGTAAATAAACTTTCGATATTTGGGAAAATCAATCCACTCAACGTGAATCTCAAAATTGTAATAACTTCGTTGCTTATGAACCCATCTGAATGAACTATACACCAAATTAAGAAAGTCTAAGACTCTTTGAAAAGTTATACTATACCTTTATGATGTAGTATACCTACCTAAAACAAACTGCTGTGCGGTCCCAATGTTGTACGTCTGTGATACCCTATTGTTATTAAAGGGAGAAATAAATCCACGGTTTTGAAAATTCTACGCCAATTTATAATGTGTTAAAGAGCTCTAATATCACTTTTGCTTCGTTTTTAAGTCCTAGGTACACAACCCAAGATCCTGCGGCTTCCAGTTCGGTGTTGAATTCCTTTACTATCTGTAAGCCAATAGGAATTAAGAAATACATGCCGATGTCCCCTGCTGACTTTCTAAATTTCTCAGAATTTACGATGGAAATTCTAAACCGTTTTGCCTTACCGGACACCTCGAAAGGGTACCCTCGAATTATTGGCACACCATTTGCACCCTAAACTACTAATTAAAAATCGAACATACCCGTCAATCCTCAAAATTATTTCATTAATCACCACATCACTCAGAGATCGCTTTCATCCCTGATTAATATCACTTTTGTGACAATGTAGAATACTATTACAATCAAGTCAAAAGACATCCGAACAAATTTTCTCATATAAGGTGGTTTCTGACTTTAGAGATGCACATTACAAAAAGCTCAGAGATGCCTGCCCTATCGCAAGTTACACAACACTTGTCCATCATTTTAACACCCTTTCCCTTCACTAATTTTACGAAAGGAATAACTTACGAACTCACCGTGATATTCCTTTTTTCTTAGCTAATGATTTATAGTTTAGCACGTCACTGGATTTCGCACGTCACTCGAATATTTCGAATTTGCAAATCCTATCAAATGTATATGAACTACTATTGTTTTTCCATTTTAATGCACCGATCTCGGCGTTTGAACTGCAAACACGCTAGTTCTACTCGTTCTAATTCAAATATTATGGCTGATCTCGAAATCTACTGTTATTATATTTTTACCTAAATGCGTCCTGATATCTACAATTAGTAATACCTTTATTTCGGCAGAAAGTCACAGCCGGCAGCTTTGTAGATTATCTTAAATCTCTTGCCATGTGAAAGTAATGTTTTGACACATTTTAGTGTATTAGAGCGTGTGAGTTTCAATTGAAAAATTCTAATCTTACTACGCTTCATATCAAATATTACTATGTCTGATAGGTTGTAGTGCTTGCTAACTCGAAATTTTTATAGACAAAAAAAGGCTGACAATTATAATATTCTTGATTAACGGGTTCATTCCTGTTCCACCAGGCATGTATAACTTTTTTGTAACGCAAATCAGAGCTTTACACCGCCATCTTTAGTAATTCATCAGCAGGACTTATGATGAATCCACATCAGCAGGATGGTATCACAGCTAATCAAAAATCTATTTACCAAAGGATATACTACATGAGTATGAGAATCGTTTACAAGCTTACGACTATACGTATAATATAACTGATACGAAAAGTTGGTAAGCTCTGTGAGCTTGTCTGCAAAGCACCTTGATATAGTCACAAAAGAACAAAGTGCTGAGCATTTATTTTCCTTACGTCGTATAAAACCTAGGGTAATAAGTGGAAACCAACTGGGTTCGCCCTGTACTAGAGTTTTTAATCTTACCACTCCGTCTAGGATAAAAATGTATTTGCAGTGTACGCATGTATGAAATATCCAAACATCGTTCTTTATTAAGATTGTTCAACTTTGATTGTATTAGAGTCGAAAACTAAACGGTAGTTACACAATTTTAAGTGTCCTTGCAGGTAAGAGAATCCTTGGAGTCAATCATCTGCACATGCAAGCTTCTTCAATAACCATATCACTTGGAACTTCGCTCCAGAAGGCCTGTTTTTCTGCGAATTGTGAAAGTTACATGAGTTGTTAATTTCTTGTAACCTACTGATACCGTAGTTACCTCCAAGACTTCCATCTGCTGAGTAAAGTGATGTACTGATTTTGCTTAGATAAGATGACCGGTTGCGTGAGAAAACAGAAGCAATAATTTAATTGCCTACAAAGAAGTTTCAAGTGCCCTCTTCGATCTAGTCCCTTAGGATGAATAGGAATAAGATTCTGAGCTTCTCTATATATAATGCTGCCGAAGTTTCTCACAAACCAAGAGAAGACAACGAAGTTTCTACAAGGTAATTACGTATCTAATTACCTAAGGATTACCTACTGAAGTTTCAGGCCAATAACCTGCTTTTGAAACTTATAAAAGCTTACTTCTAAGTGTTATTTAATAGTCAAGCTTCCTGGCTTCTGCCTGAAAAGCATCTTGATACAGTCGCAAGGAAGAAGGTGCTGATTATCCAGCATTGATTATCGTTATTCGTATAAAACGTAGGGCAATAAGTTGAAACCACCTGGGATCGACGTGTAGTAGAGCGTTCATACTTATGACCCCGTGTTGGTTAAAAATGTACATGGAGAATTTTAATGTACGGAATATCCAAACTTCCTTCTTTATTAAGTGTGTTAAACTTTGATTCTTAGAAGGAGAGTCGAAACCTAAACGGTAGCTACAGTATTTTAAGTGTCCTTGCAGATGGCGGAATCCTTTGAGTCAATTATCTGCTGTTTAACAACATAACAGATAAACAACCAAACAATAAATAAACGTTATAAACGTACACTTGATTGATACTGTAGTACGCGAATGTGATATCTAAATGAATTGGTTTAGCTCATTTAATTAAATGTGTCCTGCTATTGTTTCGTTTTCTCTTTGTGTTCCAAAGCCGCTCGTCTTATTCCAAAATATGTAAAAAGAATAATAAACCAACACCATGCTTTATACCTGGTCTCTCACTATATTTTCATTTAAAGTTAAATCAATATCGCATTCATGTCCATTTTGTTTGGTCTATAAGACTGGGACGTTTTTACAAGAATATGACCTTAGCTGTGTGGATGACGTTATGAATGACATATTGATTTTCTACAGCTCTTGTTCGTCATCATCAATATCAGATTGTCTCCCGATTCGCCATTTCTTCATGAACTACCTTGGCAGAATGCACAAAACCTTGAAACTTCATCTTGGTTCTTTTACACGAACATGTGGCTCGTTCACAATCCTATCTTGCAGTCACTTTTTGTCTACAGGTAAGAAAGCTGATCGTAGCCCTGTGGGTCCTGGAATTCGCATTCACCAACCTCATTCGATTGTGTACATGCTTAGACCATTTCACTCCTGGACTTGGAGGTACTTCCGAATTGAATGCTGCACAGCTCCCGTGTTAGTAGGGGGAAAAGTGCCCATATTGGAGCTTTGCAACTATTTCCTTGTTATACCAGGGAGGACATGTATCCTTCTCCATACAAGCGGATAACAAATGCCTAATCTTGATCATTATGTCAGTATTAAGATTTGCTTGGTTGAAGAGTCTGACTACCTTGTACAGTTCTTTTTTTTCAAGCATCTCGAAAGCTGGCAACTATTCTCACCTGAGGTCGTGTAACAGCGGGTTGCATCATTAAAAAAATGAAAGCTGTCTTTTAAAGACTCTAGAGTTTCATTAAAATTTCATGATTTCGTAGTATTACCTTTCAATTCTGCATGTATGTGGCATTAAGAGAATGAGGAACCAAGCATGAAGCATGAACTAAGCAAGATTCTTAAAATACCTGAATCAGACCCAGCTACAATTACAGATATCCCGTTTTTAATTTCTCCATTACTGTTCTCCATATACAACTTTTATTTGTTCCTTCAAAAACCTTATTGCATTATTTAAAGCAGTCTAGTATTGATATTCAAGTTTTACAGCAATCAATCGGGAAAATATTTTTCTAGTGAAAGAGCGGAACCTAGTGAAACTTACGCAACTCTGTTTGTAAACCTTAGTGAGCAAAAAAGACGTTAATTAAATGCATACTTGAAGCAATGCTTCAAGTGTTAACACACAGGAGTCTTTGCTTAAATAATATATCCTTTAGATCACAACTTTTTGGACATCTCTTCATACTAAAATGTTATCTGAGTGATTCGTGATTTTTGCACTTGGTAACACATATTTCGTTGAAAACAGTCTGAAGTATAGAGCTAAGCACATATATATGTGTTTCGACCTTTGTCTTGCCAGTGTTAACGGCTATTAGTTGAAATGTGCATGGAAATACTCTAGGCAGTTTGCCATGATATTGCGCAATTTGCAGCGAACAGCTATGCGGAATTCTACAGACGACTTGGTACTTCTCTTTTAGTAAAGGAATTTACTTGGTGATCTAGGATGCCTCGGGTCAAAGACCATGGATTGCTCGCAAACATACCAAACTAAATAACAATCTGGTTCAGTGTTGGAGATGAGTACACACTGTCGAGTAGCTTTCTTCTCTTGGAAGATACATTTGAGTCGGTGGACAGGACAAGCAAGCTCTATTCACGTCAGCGAGATAAGGTAGAGTCGAATATAATAAATGAGATTAGATAAATTATGCTTGTTGATCATTCCGTCTAAGATATGAAAGATGTCGAAGACCTAATAGAGTTTGTGCAATAGTCTGCTTTGATCGGAAACTTACCATAAAATTACACACCGGTAAGAAAAAGTTCAGAAGATTGAGAAATGCAAATCATCAAATAACTATAATAAGAGTGTGCGACAATGGCAGTCTGTAGTGATAGATGAACCGTAGACTCATCAATATAGCTTCTTGATAAAATGGGTTATTGCAAAAAACGCCACGAAATTTTTTATAGACGCAAGTTTAATTTTCAGGTTAGTCGAAAGTTTATCGCAGTCCCTTTTACTTTCTGTGGACAACGAGACTAAGCTATAGAACACTAACTATTCCCAAGAGGATAAATTCATAGTGTCTGGTCCAAGATGTGGGAAGTTTTATACCTTTCAGGTGTACTTTCCTAAAGTCTCCCAATGTAACAAACAAACAGAAAAAATCTTTCAATTAACAATTTGGTGATGTCTCTTTCTACACCTGTTCTAACAGGCCTGTTTAACTTCTTTGATTCGCAAATCAGTGCTCTACACCACTAGCTTTAGTAATTCATCGGCAGGACCTGTCTTACAGGCCAAGAGAAGCGGGCATGGTTTTACAAACTAATCAAATACCAAAGTACCAAAGGATATAATACTAGAGTTTGAGACCAATAAAATGCATGTGAAACGTTTATAAGTTTACGACTAGAAGTGTAATATAACTGTTACGGAGAGTTGGAAGCTTTGTGGTCTTCGGTCTGGAAAGCAGCTTGGTACAGTCGCCAAGAAACAAAGTACTGAGCACTAAGCATTGATTATCCTTATGTCGTATAAAACCTAGGGCAATAAATTGAAACAAACTGGGATCGACGTGTAGTATAGCTTTGATTCTTCTGACCCCATCTAGGATAATAACGTACATATAGGGTTTGTATGTACGGAAAATCCAAACATGGTTCTTTATTAAAATTGTTAAACTGATTGCTTGTAGGAGAGCGAAAACTAAACGGTAGTTACACATCCTTACGTGTCCTTACAGATTGCAGGATCCTTGGAGTCAATCATTTGCTGTTGAACATCTTAACACGTAAACAAGCAAACAAAAACAATTGTTATAATCATACGAATGAAAGATAGTTGTAGTACGCGAATGTGATATCTAAATGAATTAATTTAGCTCGAAAAATAAATGTTTCTTTTTCTCTTCCGGTACCAAAGCCGCTCGTGTTAAAAGATTGAAAACTACGTAATCATATAAACAAACCACCTTCATGTTTTTTACCTTGTCTTTATACCTTCATTTAAAGATACATCAATATCGTTTTCATGTCCACTTTGATAAGTCTATAAAATGGGGACGTTATTACAAAATAATAATCATAACTGATTGGATCAACAATTAAGCCGTTGCCAATGACATATTTGGTATTAGATTCATTGTTGTTCGTCATCGTCTCTATCAGAATGTCTTCCATTTGTAAGTGAACTCTAATGACAGAATTCACAAAACCTTGAATACTTCTTATCGGCTTTTTTGCACTAACATGCGGCTCGTTCACAATCCTATCTTGGAGTCACTTTTTATCTACAGGTAAGTAACCTTCTCCAGGTGGAGCTGATGGTAGCTGTGTGGCTGCTGGAATTCGCATATACTAACCTCATTCGATTGGGTTCATGCTTAGACCTTTTCTCTCCTGGACTTACAGGTACTTCCGAATTGAATGCTACCACATTCCTTGGTAGTAGGGGAAAAATGGTAATATTGAATCTTTGCAATTCCTTGTAATACCTGATACGGCTTATAGCAGGGAGGACATATTTCCTTCTCCTTACAGGCGGATAAGAAATGTCTAATCATGACCATTTTGTCAGGATTGAGATTTAGTTAGTTGTGATTCTGACTAGATTACACAATTCCTTTTTTTTTTTGAGGGATCTTGAAGGCGGCAAACTATTCTCGTCTGAGTTTAGTTGAGGTCATTTCACAGGCTGTTGCATCACGAAAAAAGTGAAAGAAGTCTTTTAACGACGCTAGAGTTTCTTTGTATTCAATGATTTGTAACATTTCTTTCAGTTCAGCTTGTATGTGGCCTTATCAGAATCAGCAACTGCTCATGAAGTCTTGTAGCAAGATTCTTATAAGATTTTAATCAGACCCATCAACAGCTACAGATTTCCCGTTTGAAGTTTTTTCCACTATTGTTGTCCGTATACTCTTCCGAAAACTGATTGCATCATTTTAAGCCCTCTATAATTGATCTCCAAGACAATGCTGAATGGCCATCGCTAATCAAGATCATTGGGATCTCGCTTCTAGACTTTGCTCGGCGACCTTTACGTGTGGTTATGAAGAGATTTACAACACTCTGAGCTAACGATCTTGGATCTGCGATTTTATTCGACAATTTGTGGATTTTGAAATCAATATGGCGTTTCCGTATTCAGTATGACGTGATGATATCAATATGACAATTAATGTTTCCGTTTTGGCTCGAAGCTTATCATCTTTTCTATGCAAAATTTGCTCATCACAATACTCAGCAGAGGGAATCATTGGTGGCAAATACGGTATCAGATGATTTCAACGAAAATAACAACTCAAGCCTTTCACAATTCGCAGAAAAAGTGCTTAATTAGGCCACGATTATGTCTCTTCTCAATTTTTTGGTGAGTAAATTTCTGGTAAGCTTTCGCTCAGTAGCAGACTAGTGCACCAACTTTATTTGCTTTCCACTCCTTTCATATCTGGACGGAATGATCAACAAAAAGAATTTCTGTAATCTTATTCATTAAATTCAACACCACCTCATCACGCTGACGTAAATAGAGATTGCGTGTACTGTCCATCGACTCAAAGGTATCTTCTCAAGAGCAGGAAACTACTCCCGTAATAAATGTACCCGATTAATCGCCAGCAGCTGAGGCTTAACAAGTGTAATCATCTTAACACTGAACCAGACTGTCATTTGGCCTGGTATGGTTACGAACATATCCATGCCCGTTGACCAGAGCCATCCTAGAACATGTAGGAAATTTCTTTACAAATTAAAAGCACTTAATCATCTGTAGAATTCGGCATACTATTTCTCTGAATAAAAAGGAATATCATGGCTACTGCCTAGAGTATATTTCTTGCAGAGTCCAGCTGAGAGCCGTTAACACCGGCAAGAAGAAAGTCGAAAAACATAGTTATCTGCTTAGAACTATACTTCACAATGTTTTCAGAGAACATTGTATTACCAAGTGCAGACATAACGAAACATTCAGATATCATTTTACTAGGAGGAGATATTTAGATACGTGTTGTTTTCTTATTAAAACGAAAGCAAGCAGTTAGCATGCACTACAACCTACCATACATACTAGTATTTGATAAGAAGCGTGGTGAGATTAGGATTTTTCAATTGCAACTCACACGCTGTAATAGACTAAATGGCAGAATATTTAAAATTTATCTAGAAGGCTGCCGGCTGTGGCTTTCTGCAGCAATAATGGTATTACTAATTGTAGATATAAGGATGCATTTTGATAAAGAGATACTAAAGTAAATGTCGAGATCCGTCACGAGTGCGGGTGGGTCGAAATGGGAAAAGTACGGCAGCTCATATTTTCCTTAGGACTTGCTAATTCGAAATATTCGAGTGACGTGCGTAACTCAGGACTTGCGAAACTAGAAAAATTAGCTGAGAAAAGAGGAATATCAGGGTGAGCTCGTGTTATTGTTTTCGTAAAATTAGAAATGCCAAAGCGCGTTAAAGTGACGGACAAGTTGATTGGTCATTTGCGATAGGGCTGGCATCCCTGAGCTCGTGAAGCTTTTTGTAATATGCTTCGGCAAAGTCAGAAATCACCTTAAAATGTGAACTTTAAAAACATTAACGTGGATGTCACTTGACTTCACTGTAATAGTAGTTTACCTTGTCTCTAAAGAGATATTAATCAGGGAAGAGGGGGATTTCTAAGTGATGCGGTGACAAAGAAGTAATTTTCAGAATGGACGGGGATGTTCGATTTTTAATTAGTGGTTTAGAGGGTCACAGGCGTGCCATTAATTCGAGGGTTCTCTTTCGAGGTGTCCGGTAAGGCTAAAAGTCTTCGACGTTCCTTCTTAAACTGCTGTGAAATTTAGAAGTTACATGTGGACGTCGGCAAGTATTCTTTAATTGCTAATTCCTTACAGCTAACAAAGGCATGCAACGCCGAATCGGAGGACGCAGAATCTTGCGTTTACTTAGGTCTTATAAGCAACTACAATACTATTTGAGAGTGATTCCTGCTTAAGAAATCTCCTTAGCACTTATAACGCCCTCACCTATTTCTTGATCGTTAGCTTTATAGAAACTGTTTAATCCAAAAAGTTCTAACGGATAATTTATTTGAACAAAGTCTCCTGTGGTCTAACACTTACTATTATCAAATATGCGTTTAGTTAGCGTCCTTGCAGCTCACTAGGGCTTACATACAGAGTTGTGTAGCCTTCTCTAGGTTCCAATCTATCATTATTAATAAATTCCCGATTGTATTCTGTAAAACTTTCTATGGAACCCATTATATTCTAACCTCCGAAACTGCCTTATTATGGGAATGAGACTGGTGATCAGGATCGATGAGAAAAATAAAGAAACGATTTTAAGTTCTTTTGCGATCTTCTCTTACACGGTTAGGTGGAAAATATTTACGGTATAATCAATCCTGCGTTCGCTACTAACTTAGAAACACAGGTCATCACAAAGCAACCATACTGTGCGATAACAAAATAATTTTTCATAGAACACTGTAAGCTTTAAATAGTCACTAAGTGCCACACATTTCATAGAGCAGAAAAATAATTCATTTCAGAAGTCTCTTGATGAAAATTCTCCATATGTAAATTTTTGAATGAAAAGTAATCTGATATCACGGTACCATTGTCTTGATGAGAATATAGTATCATATTCGGTAATTCTGATATACTGCTCCCCTTTAATGCTAAATACTCAAGTTCTTGGTGTGTCAATACTGTCTTAGAAGACTTAATCAAGTCTTCGCTTGCGTCTCGCGTATTTATTTCCTTTTCTCAAAAAAACCTTTGGATAACTTTTCATCTTGCGAATGCTTCGCCAGAACTACTGTGGAATGCAGAGATACACACCTCACCTTTTGATATAAGAAGTGTAGGCAATCTGTGTTTCTTCAGTAACTAACATCAAGTACCTATAATATATATTCTACTCTTGTGCATACAGTAAATAAGAGCGAGAAAAATGGACTAAGAACATGTTATGACACTAGATCAGCTTTAATACTGGAAAGGTGTTCAAATCGTACCTGTCCAAAGTTGTACCTCCTTTAGTAGGTTTTCAGTTAAGTAATTTCTAGTCACAATTGGAGTCGTTTTGTCAAGAATTGGTATCGTAGAACTTTGGGGTATTGTGTACGCTAAGACATTAGTGAAAATGCTCAATGGCCATGCATACACAAGATCATTCAAAAGTCGCTATAGACTTTGCTGGGCGACCTTTACATGTGGTTATTAAGACATTTACAATCCTTTGAGCAGATGACAAAATCTAGGATCAGCGATCTTATTCAACAATGTTTGGATAAGGAAATCAATATGCATATTAAAAAAAATGAAGCATCATGAAAAAAAAACGATATCGAGGAAATCCCAAAATTAAGACAATGACCAATACCGAAGCGGTAAATTTGGCTGCAGTAAATGGTGAAGGTTAAAATCGTATCGCTATTTTCCAAAGGGACTGGATCGAACATGGTACTAGAAACATCATTTGTAGGCAATTAAATTAATGCTTCTCTTTTCTCAAGCAGCTGCTCATCATTTCTATGCAAGATAACATCACTATATTAAGCGGATGGAAGCCTTGGAGGCAACAGCGGTATCAGAGGATTACAAGAAATTAACACTTCAAGGAACAATCAAAGTTCGCAGAAAACGAGTTTTTCCGTTGCGAAATTGAAGGTATAAAGGCATGGTATAAAACATAAAAATGTTTTTTTTGTTGTTGTTGTTTTTACATATTTTGGAATCTCTCAAAAGGTGCGGCTTTGGTACCCGACGAGAAAACGAAACCGTAGCAGGACACATTTAATTCAACGAGCTTAACCAATTCGTTTAGATATCACATTCGCGTACTACAATATCATTCAATTATGAGTTGATAACATTTGTGTCTTGTTTGAACGTTTATCAGTTAAAATGTTCAACAGCAGATAATTGACTCCAAAGATCCTGCCATCTGCAAGGACACTTAAAATTTTGTAACTACCGTTTACTTTTCGTCTTTCCTGCAAAGAAGCAAAGTTTAAAACTCTTAATAAAGAACGATTTTTGGATATTCCGTACATGCAAACACTCCATGTACATTTTTATCCAAGACGGGGTCGTAAGAATGAAAGCTCTAGTGGACGTCGATTCCAGTTGTTTTCAACTTATTGCCCTAGGTATAAGCGACATAAGGATAATCAATCCTTATTTATCAGCAGTTGTTCCTATGAGACTGTACCAGGCTGCTTGCCAGACAGAAGGCCACAAAGCATAGCAACTTTCCGTAACAGTTATATTACACTTATAGTCGTAAGTTGGTAAAGGATTCATATGCATTTTATTGGCCTCAAACACTATTAGTTGATCCTTAGATAATTGGATCGTGATTACCTTTTAGAACCAGTCCCGTTTCTCTCGGCCTTGAGACAAGTCCTGGCGATGAAATACTAATGCTACTGTTGTAAAGCACTGATTCGCAATACAAAGAATATGTACAGGCCTGGTACAACAAGTTTAGAACAGAGATATCAGCAAAATTATCCTCACTTTTTTTTTTTTTTTTACTTATGTTACTTTATGAGATTTTCCGTTAAGTACACCTGAAAGATATAAAACTGCCTAGGCACACTTTCCACATCTTGGACCAGAAGCCAGGAATTTCCTCTCCTGGGAACTGTATTCGAGAATTTAGTCTCGCTGCCCAAAGAAAGTAAAAGAGACTCCGATTAACTTTTGATTAGCCTGAAAGTTACAGTTGCGTCTATAAAAATTATTGAGGCGTCTTTTATTACTTGACTCACTTCTTCAAGATGCTATATTTATAACGCTACGAATTTCTCACTCTGATCTTTAGGCTATACAACCTTAAAATGTCTCTGGCTCGCTCGGTTCATCTTGCACTACTACTGCCATAAACGCACACTCTTATTAGGCTTAGTGCAGGATTATGATTTCTCAATCTTCTCAACGTTTTCTCACCGGCGAGTAAATTTCTGGTAAGCTTCAGTAGCAGACTAATGCACCAACTGTTATAATACTTTTCGACACTTTTCATATCAGAGATGGAATGATCAACAAAAAGTCCTCCAGTAATCATATTTATTAAATTCAAATCTACCTCATCTCGATTACGTGAATGGAGCTTCCGTGTACTCTCCACCGACTCATAGGTATCTTCTCAAGAGCAGAAAGCTACTCCACAAAATGTACCCCATTAATCGCCAGCAGTAGAGCCTTACGATGTGTAAACTTCTCCAGTCCAGCTAAGAGCTGGTAACAATGGCTAGAAGAAAGTCGAATCACACATATATGTTCTTAGATCTATATTTCTGATTGTTTTCCGAGAACATTGCATTACCAAGTCAATACATGACGAAACATTGAGATAACACTTTACTAAGAAGTGATGTAGAGTTGCTTGTTGTTCTCTTATCAAAACAAATGCAAGCAGTTAGCATGCACTACATCCAACCAGACATAGCTATATATGATTGGAAGGGACGTGAGATTATGATTTTTCAATCGCCTCTCGCACGCTCTAAAAGACTAAAATGTGTTGAAACATCACTTTCATATATGAGATTTATCTGCGAGGCTGCCGGCTGTGGCTTTCTGCAGAAAAAATCGTATTACTAATTGTAGCTATCTCATGGTCTTGACTGTTATATTTATCCTTCTTCAATTGTTTTCGTTAAATTAGTAATGAGAAATCGCGTTAAAAAATGGACAAGTTGATGGGTCAGTAGCCATAGGCTAGGCATCAATGAGCCTTTGAAGCTTTCTGTAATATGGATCTGCAACGTCAGAAGTAAGCTCAAAATGAGAACATTAGCAGTAAGCTCACTTGACTTCATTCTAATAGTATTCTACATTATCTAAGAGGGATATTAATCAATGATGGAAGCGATCTCTGAGTGATGCGGTGACTAAAGAAATAATTTTGAGGTTGGACGGAGTTTTTACTTTTTGGTTTAGGGTGAAATGGAGTGACAAATTCGAGGTTTTTTTTTTTTCGAGATATCAGAGAAAAAAGGAATATCACGGTGAGCTCGTAAGTTATTGTTTTCATAAAATTAGTAAAGCGAAAGCGCGTTAAAATGATTGACAAGTTGATGGGTCACTTGCGATATGGCTGGCATCCCTGAGCTGGTGAAGGTTTTTGTAATATGCATCTGTAACACCAGAAACCACCTTAAAATGAGAACATTAAGATCTGTAACGTGATGTCACTAGACTTCAATGTAATAGTATTGTACACTGTCTCAAAAGTGATTTCTAAGTGATGCGGTGACTAAAGAAATAATTTTCAGGATGGACCGCGATGTTCGTTTTTTAATTAGTGTTTTAGGTGGCCACAGGCGTACCAATAATTCGAGGGTTCTCTTTCGAGGTGTCCGATAAGGCTAAACGGCTTCGACGTTCCTTCTTAAAATGTTGTGAAATCTAGAAGTCAGCGGTGGACATCGGCATGTATTACTAAATTCTTCTTGGCTTGCAGCTAGCAAAGGCATTCAACACCCAATCGGAGGCCGCATGATCTTGTGTTGTGTAACTAGGTCTTAAAACGAAACAATAGTGCCTTTAGAGTTATTTAATTCACATTATACAATGGCGTTCCATTTAAAAAAAATCGTGGATTTACTTTCCCCTTTAATAAGACGATTGTATCACCAGTGATGAAAATTTTCCGGAAAATTTTTTAACCGAAAATTTTCCAGAAAATTTTCCGGATAATATTCCGATGCAAAAAATCATACACTTGTTTTCCTACATCGTAGTATAGTAGTGATGTGAGGTGGAAAATTTTCTTCTATACTTTTCCGGAAAACTTTCCGTTAACAAATATCAATCAAGTAACAATTCCTCAGTATTCATAAAATTGATTAAAATAATGTATAGAAATGTTAAAAAGTGAAAGATCGTTTAAAGAATCTGAAAATTTTCTTAGCCCAGACCATTTTCAGTACTATGTAGGAACATGTGAAACTATTTTTCATGAACCGAAGAATTGTCTGTCCTGTACAGTGATGATAATTCTCCGAGTCATAAAAACATACTCCCCATTCCTACATCTTTGTTTAGCCGTGATGTAAGGTTGAAAATGTTCTTCTATATTTTTCCCTAAAGTTTTCCGCTCTTAACAAATATCAGTGCTCCAGTTACAGTTCGTCAGTATTCATAAAATTGATGAAATCATGTATAAAGATGTTAAAAAGTGAAAGATCGTTTAAAGAATCTGAATATTTTCATGGCTCACACAATTTTCAGTACTATGTATTAACAACTGAACCAATGTTTTATAAATCGAAATATTTTGTGTCTTGTATGGAAAAATTGAAGAAATTTTTTAGTCTAAAACTTTTCATTTTGAAACAAAAAGTAAAACAACTTTTTGTGTATCGGAAAGTTTTATTGATCTGTAGATATGATTGTAATGAATTTTCATAAATCTGAAAATTTGCATCACGATCAAACAAGTGGAAGAAACTTTTCGAACAGATAATTCGAACAGATTTTTATATTATGATTACAATTCCTGTAGAGGAACATTAGACAGCAACTAATTATAACTTTCCAATTAGATTTCGGGAACCAGAAAATTTTCTAATATTAGAAGTTGGGAAGTAAAAATTTACAAAGTCTCTCTCTCTCTCTCTCTCTCTATTATATGTACTTATGTATAAATGTTGCAGAATGTGCAGTATGTAAATCTATAAAAGTAGTAAAGCTATGAGAAAACCGTCTTATGCGTATTAAACTGACGAAATCTAATATTGTAAGATCAAACGTGGATTCCGAAGGAAGAACAAATTGAAGTTTTTGAAACATTCTAGAAATGAAGAATCGTTAGATTTTTACTTCTTGAAACTTTTTAAGACAATATTTAATATCAATAAATTTTACAGCTAAACATCGATGTAGGAATTAGTAGAGTATGCTTTTGTGAATCGGAAAACATACATGACTTTTTATAAATTGAAATATTAAATAATAAAATGGTATGTTTGTACTGTACGAACTTAGGTTCTCTGCACTTTGCATACACAAACGCACACACACACACATACACACACAGAAAGTGAGAGAGAAAGGAGTTGAAATGACTTAATTTTGAGTTTAAAGTCCCTTTCAGCAGCGTGAC
This sequence comes from Thermobia domestica, assembly GCF_964235325.1. Classification (NCBI taxonomy): domain Eukaryota; kingdom Metazoa; phylum Arthropoda; class Insecta; order Zygentoma; family Lepismatidae; genus Thermobia; species Thermobia domestica. The sequence continues at coordinate 172,502,159 of NC_137460.1, forward strand.
TATATAAGACGGGACCAACAGATTAACGTGAAATCCGAACTACAGTTGGTGCACTAAGCTGCTACTGAAGCTTACCAGAATATTCTCACCGGTGAGAAAACGTTGAGATGATTGAGAAATGCTAATCCTGCAATATGCTTAATAAGAGTGTGCGATTATTGCAGTCTGTAGTGGAAGATGAGCCGTGCGAGCCAGAGAGATTTTAAGTTTCTATATCTAAAGATCATAGTGAGAGATACGTAGCGTTATCAATATAGCATCTTGATGAAGTGAGACAGGTTATAAAAGACGCTTCGAAAATTTTTATACACATAGGTTTAACTTTCAGTCTAATCGGAGGTTAATCCCAGTTTGTTTCACTTTCTTCGGGCAGCGTGACTCGAAAACTATTCCCAAGAGGGGAAGTTCATGGCTTGTGGTCCAAGATGTGGTAAGTGAGGCTAGGAAGTTTTAAATCTTTCAGGTGTACTTAACTAAAACTATCCCATAATAACCAAAGTAAAAGAAATTCATCAATTGATAATTTTATTGATGTCTCTGTTTTAAACCTGTCCTACCACGCCTGTGTATTTTCTTTGTATCGTGAATCAGTGCTTTACTACGCTAGCTTTAGTAATTTAACGGCAGGACTTGTCTCAAAAACCAAGAGAAGCGGGCCTTTTCTACAAGGTAGCTAATTATCTAAGGATCACATACTAGAGATTCAGGCCAATCTCCTGCATGTAAATCCTTTACAAGCTTACGACCATAAGTGTAATATAACTGTTAAGCAATATTGGTTAACTTCGTGCGCTTCTGTCTGAAAAGCAGCTTGGTACAGCCACAAAGGAAGAAGGTGCTAAACACAAAGTATTGATTATCCTTATGTCGCTTATACCTAGGGCAATAAGTTGAAACCAACTGGAATCGACGTGTATTAGAGCTTTCATTCTTACGACCAAGGCTTGGATAAAAATGAGCATGGAGTGTTTGCATGTGCGGAATATACAAACATCGTTCTTTATTAAGAGTGATAAACTTTGCTTCTTTGTAGGAGTCGAAAAGTAAACGGTTGTTACACAATTTTAAGTGTCCATGCAGATGGCAGAATTTTTGGAGTCAATAATCTGCTGTTGAACATCTTAACAAATAAACAATCAGATATTAAACAAATGTTATCAACGTACAATTGAATTATACTGTTGTAATCGAATGAGATATCCAAATGAATTATTTTAGCTCGTTAAAATAAGTGTGCCCTGCAACGGTTTCGTTTTCTCATTGGGTCCATCATGAAAAAAGTAAAAGCATTCTTTTAATAACGCCAGAGTTTCTCTTAATTTAATGATTTCATAGCATTTCCTTTCAGTTCTGCTTGTATATGGCCATAAGAGAGTCAGGAACTTCTCAAGATGTCTTATAGCAAGATTTTTAAAAGTTCTGAACTAGGCCAAACAACAGCTACAGATTCCCCGTTTGTAATTTCTTCCATTAGTTCTGTCCATATACGGCTACATTTTGCTCCTTGTGTATCTCACAATCAACAATGGTTATGGCGAAGCTTTCATAATATGAAAAGCTATCCAAAGTTTGTTTGACAAATACAATCGGAATTAATGATAGACCGTGACCTAGTGTATGCTACCTAGTGTATTCCGTAATGAGCATATTTGATGCTAACTAAATACATATTTGTTAGCTTCGAGGGTTGAGTTATTTATCCGTAAGAACGCCATTCTTTGGATTAAACAGTTTTTATCAGGCTAATGTAGATTTCTTCAGCAACAAGCACTCTCAAAGAGTATTGTAGTAGCATATAAACGGGAAGTATAGCTTTAGCTTGATTATCATTGATAAATTAATACTTATGTTTTTTACATATGGTATCACAACATTTTTCAATCCCAAGGGCCCACCTAAAACAATCCACTGTAAGTTCCGGAAGCTATACGTGTTTGATACACTCGTATTATTAAAGGAAGATATAATCCCAGATTTTTTAAATGGTACGCCATTGTATAATGTGAGTTAAGTGACTACGGCTTTTTTTTATGGCCTAGTTAAAGAACACAAGATCTTGCGGCCTCCGATTCGGTGTTGATTCCTTTACTAGCTGTAAGTCAATAGGAATTAACTAATACATGTCGATGTTCACTGCTAACTTCTAAATTTCGCTGCATTACAAGAAGGAACGTAGATGCCGTTTAGATTGACCGGACACCTCGAAAGGGAACCCTCGAATTATTAGCACGCTTGTTGTCCCTAAAAAACTAATTAAAAATTGAATATCCCCGTCCATCCTCAAAATTATTTCTTTAATAAACGCATCACTTAGAGATCGCTTTCGTCCATGATTAAAATCTCTTTTCAGACGATGTAGAAACTATTACAATCAGGTCAAGTGACATCTCTGATAACGTTCTCATTTTAAGGTGATTTCTAAAGTCGCAGGTGCATATTACAAAAAGCTTCACCATCTCAGGGATGCCAGCTGTATCTCATGTGATCCATCAGCTTGTTTATCATTTTAACGCGCTTTCTCTTTCTTAGTCTTCCGAAAACAATGCCTTATAAGCTAACTGTGATAATTTTCTTTTCTCAGCTAAAGACTTCTTGTTCATCACGTCACTGGGTGTAAACTAGAATATTTCGAATTTGCAAGTCCTAAGGACAATATATGCTCCCGTGCTTTCCCATTTCAATCCACCCGAAGTCGTCGTTTGTATTGCTTTCAAACTGATTCCCATCGCTCTAAGGAAAGTATCATTGCGGATCTCGACATCTACTGCTATTATCTCAGTAGGGACAAAAAGAGTAGATCGTACAGGGGACTAGAAGCTTCATTTGTAGGCTATTAGATTAATTCTTCCATTTCTCACGCAGTTGGTCATCTCTTGTATGCAAAATTTGCACATCACTATACTCACCAGATGGAAGCCTTGGAGACAACTACGGTATAAGATGATTACAAGAAATTAACAATTCAATTTACTTTCACAAGTCGCAGAAAAGGAGGCCTTCTGGTGCGAAGTAAAAGGGATATGATTATCGAACGGTGATAATGCGGCCAGGAAATTTTCTGGGGGATTAACTCAAGGTCAGACACTACGCTAGGTAGATTAATCATTCATTCCTATATACTGTTACGATAACTGAAGTTCTACAGGACTTGTGGGAATCATTTTGTCATCTGAGTGGCACGTAGAGCTAATGCCACCTTCCATATGTTATTATTTCTGAATACATAAGAATGTCAGTTCGACTGCGGTGAGTGACATATTGGTTTTCTGCAGCTTTTCTTTATCCACATCTGTATCAGATTATCTTCCGATCTGCCATTTCTACATGAAATCTCTTGTCAGAATACACAAAACATTGAATAGTTCATATCGGCTCTTTTATACTAACATGTGGCTCGTTCACAATCCTATCTTGCAGTCACTTTTTATCTACAGGTAATTAAGTTTATCCGGCTGGAGCTGATGGCTTTTGTGTGGGTCCTGCAATTCGTATACATTAAACTCAGTCGATTGGGTTCATGCTTATACGTTTTGGCCATTCTGCATTCTCACTTGTATTGTCTTAGCGTACAGGATACCTCAAAGTTCTTCTATACCATTTCCTGACATAATGTATCTAATCCTGCCTAGAAATTACTTAAGTGTAGACTTCCTAAGGGGTTCAGAAATTTCCTCAGCTGTGTGTACGATTTGCACAATTTTAAAGTATAATGGCTGATTTAGTAAAGTCATAACAAATGTGCTTTATCAACTTTTTTTGCACTTAAATATTGTATGCAGAAGAGTAGAATATATAGTATTGGTATTTGATGTTGAATTATTGGGGATATGCAGAAGGGCTACACTGGTTATATCAAAAGGAGTTGTGTGTATTTCACCATTCCACAATCGTTGTATCGCAGCTTTCACAAAATGAATAGTTATCCAAACGTTGTTTGAGAAACAAAAAAGGACAGGCGACATGCGAGTGTAGATTTGATTAAATTTTCCGTGTGAGACAGGATTAACACACCATCAACATGAGTATATAGCATTAGAGGACTAAGGATTTCAATATTACGAAGTGTGATACGATATTCTTATCGAGACAAGGCAACCGTGATAGATTACTATTTCATTCGGAAATTGAATATGGAGAATTTTCATCGAGATTTCTGAAATGAATTTTTCTATTTATGAAATGTTTGGCACATAGTTTACAATCAAAGCATACAGTTTGTTTATATGAAAAGGTTATTTGATTAGCCTACAGGTTGGTTGCTTTGTGATGATCAATGCTAGTAAGTTGGTAGCGAACACAGGACTACTATACCGTAAATATATTCCACCTAACCGTCTAAGAGAAGATCTCAAAAGAACCTTAAATCAATTCTTTATTTGTCTCATTGAATAATTATATCAGCGGTCTCAGACACAAAGTAAGGCTCTTTCGGAGGTTAGAATATAGTAGGTTCGATAGAAAGTTTTACAGGATACAATCGGGAAAATATTATTAATGATAGAGCGGAAGCTAGTGTATTCTACACAACTCTGGGTTTAAGATTCTGTGAGCAGTACGAACGCTAATTAAATGTATATTTATAGCCTCGAGTGTTAAAACACTGGACACTTTGTTTATATTATATGTCCGTAAGAACACAACTTTTTTGCCTGTTGAAACCTAAAGTAAAATTAAAAATCGAACAACGCCGTCCATCCTCAAAAATATTTTTTTAATCACCGCATCACTTAGAGAGATCGCTCACATCTCTGATTATTATATTTTTTTAATCAATGTAGAATACAATTACAATGAAGTCAAGTTGCATCTTTGAAATGTTCTCATTTTAAGATGTTCTCTAACGTTGGAGATACATATTACAAATAGTTTCAGCAGCTCAGGAATGCCTGCCCTATCGCAAGTGGTCCATCATCTTGCCCATCATTGAAACGCTCTGTTGTATTCGAATTTGATATCTAAATGAATTAGTTTAGTTGAATAAATTATATGTGTCTTGCTACTGTTCCGTTTTTCTTCGGGTACCAAAGCTGTTCGTGAACAGTTTAAAAAACCACCTGCAAAGCATGTAAAAAGAATAAAAAAACACCTCGATGTTTTATACCTTTTCTTTATACCTTCATTTAAAGTTACACGAACATCGTGTTCATGTCCATTTTTTTAGGTCTATAAATGGGGAAGTTATTACAAGATAATCATAAGTGAGTGAATTAAAAATTAAGCCGTTATCATTAACATTTTTCTTTTCTACAGGTGTTGCTCGTCATCACTTATATAAGATAGTCTTGCGATCTGGCATTTGTGTATGGACTACCATGGCGGAAGGCACAAAAGATTGAATACTTCATGTCTTCTCTTTTATAAACACATCTGGCTCGTTAACACTCTTATCTATGAGTAACTTTTTATCTACAGAGAAGTAAGTTATCCGGCTGGAGCTGATGGTATCTGTGTGGGTCCCATAATTCGCCTCCTCCTTATTCGATTGGGTTCATACTTAGACCACTTCGCTCGTGGACTTGGAGGTACTTCCGAATTGAATGCTGCACAGCTGCTGTGTTAGTAAACGGAAAAGTGGCCTTATTGATGCTTTGTAACTACTTACTTGTTATATCTGATGTGGCTTATACGAGAAGGGACTTGTTTCTTCTCCATAAAGGCGATTAAGAAGTGTCTAATCTTGATCATTTTGTCAGGATTATGATTTGGTTGGTTGAAGACTCTCACTAACTTGGACAGTTCTTTTTCGTTTTGAAGGATCTTCAAGGCTGGGCTCGATTCTCTTGTGAGGCCTGTTGCATCATGAAAAAAGTGATAGCAGTCTTTTAGAGACTCAAGAGTTTCTTTAAATTCAATGATTACCTTTCACCTCTGCTTGTATGTGGGCTTAAGTGAATCAGGAACTGCTCATGAAGCTTTCTACCAAGATTCTAAAAACCCATCTAATCAGACCCATCAACAGCTACAGATTTCCCGTTTGTAGTTTCTTCCATTACACTTGTCCATATACAGCTACCTTTTGCTCCCATATACAGCTACCTATACAGCTACACTTGTCCATATACAGCTTATGTTTGCATCATTTTCAGCCTCCTATAATTGATCTCCATGTTTCTCAAGTGCTGCGATTGAATTGTCATGTGTTCAATAGAAGAAATAAATTCGATCGTTGCAGATTTTTCCGAAAGCTCTTTCTTGTCTTTCGGCACTTTCCGTGTCTAATTGTAACTTATATTATTAAAACATAAGATGAAAAGAGCGCTTAACATAATTTATATACGTAATTAACGTAGATTAGAGTTGCCATATTTAGTCCACACAATTGCGTTTAGAAGGACCCTCCCTTCTACGTGTGCGTTTTAAAAAACAAAACAACAGACACTATGCAATATTCATCGCCGTCGAATTGAGATTCTTGTGTATTCAGATATCATCACATATCGAAGGTTTCATTAGCTCTACGTGCCACTCAGATGACAAAATGTTTCCCACAAAAGCATTGTAAAACATCAGTTAACGTAACAGGATTTAGGAATGAATGATTAATCTTGCTAGGGTAGTGTCTGAGAATGAGTTAATCCCCACAAAAATTTCGTGGCCTCATTAAGCACTGTTCGACAATCATATCACTTGTTACTTCGCTCCAGAAGGCCTCTTCTTCTGCAAATTGTTAAGATTCCTTGAATTGTTAATTTCTTGTAATCATCTAATGGCGTAGTTGTCTCCAACGCTTGCATCGGCTCAGTATAGTGATGTGCAAATTTTGTATACAAGAGATGACCAGCTGCGTGAGAAACGAGAGAATTAATTCAATAGCCTACAAATGAAGTTTGTAGTCCCCTATTCGATCTAGTCCCTTTGTCCTTACTGAGATAATAGCAGTACATGTCAAGATCCGCCATGATACATACATTTGAACGAGAGGATTCACTTTGCATGTAGTACAACCGATGACATCGGGTGAATTGCAATGGGAAAGTACGGCAGCTTATATAGTCCTTAAAACTTGCAAATTCGAAAAATTCGAGTTTACACCTAGTGACGTGATGAACAAGAAGTCTTTAGTTGAAAAAAGATAATTATCACAGTGAGCTTTTAAGGTATTCTTTTAGAAAAACTAGTATAAAGAAAGCGCGTTAAAACGATAAAATAAGGTGATGGGGCACTCGAGATAGTGCAGGCATTCCTGAGATGGTGAAGTTTTCTGTAATATGCATCTGCGACGTTATAAATTACCTAAAAATGTGAACGTTAGCAGAGATGTCACTTGACTTCATTGTAATGGTTTCTACATTGTGTCAAAAGAGATATTAATCAGGGACGAAAGAGATCTCTAAGTGATGCATTTATTAAAGACAAGGTTTTGAGGATGGACGGGGATATTCGATTTTTAATTAGTAGTTTAGGGTGCACCAGGCGTGCTAACAATCAGAGGGTTCTTTTTCGAGGTGTCCGGTAAAGTTATTTTCTCCCTTTAATAAGACGAGGGTTTCACCAGTGATGAAAATTTTCCGGAAAATTTTGTAACCGAAAATTTTCCGGAAAATTTTCCGGAAATATTCCGATGCAAAAAATCATTCTCTAATTATTCCTACATCGTTGTATAGCCGTGATGTGAGGTCGAAACGCTCTCACCTTTTTCTTGATCGTTAGCCTTATAGAAACTGTTTAAAGCAAAAAGTTGTGTTCTTACAGATTTACTATTTAAACAAATTTTCTAGTGTGTTATCACTCGAGGCTATCAAATATACATTTAATTACCGCGCGTGCTTGACAAAGTATAGGATCTTCGTTCTGATTCAAAAATGTCGGGATGAGGAAATCAATACGCAACATTTACTAGAAAATGAAGCTCCATGACAGAAACGATATCGAGGAAATCTCAAAATTAAGACGGTGACCTTTTCCGAACCATTAAACTTTGGCACCTGTTTATAGGGAATGTCAGAATCGCATTGCTGTTCATCCAAAGGGACTAGATCAGACAGAGGACTAGAATCTTCTATTGTAGGCATTTAATTAATGCTTCCTTTTCTCACGCAGCTGGCCATATGCAAAATTTGCACAACACTATACTCAGAAGATTAGTATCAGAGGAGATTACTACTCTGATACTAAACTGATGAGAGCAACTACGGTATCAGATGATTACAAGAAATTACAACTCGAGAAACCTTCACAATTAGCAGAAAAAGAGGCCTTAGGAGCGAAGTTCCAAGATATGGAACAGTGCTTAGAGAAGGCTACGAAATTTTCTGTGGGATTAAGACGACGTTAGCAAGACTAATCCTTGAACCCTAAATAGTGTTACGATAGCATAAGTTTTACAGCATTTTGTGGGAAACAGTTTGTCATCTGAGCGTCGCGTTAAACTGATGCCACCTTGCTCGAGTGTTAATATCTCAATTTGCAAAAATATGATTCGACTGCTTAGAATAATGCGGAGTCTCTTTTGCCTTGTGATTCAAAACCCACACGCAGAAGGAAGAGTCCTTCTTCACGCAATGGTGTGGACTAAAAATGGCACGTTAAATCTGCGTTAAGTACGTATATAAATTACGTTAAGCGCTATTTTCACGTTATATTTTATTGATATAAATTACAATTAGACAAGGAAAGGGCCGAACGACAAGAAAGAGTTTTTGGGAAACATCTGGAACGATCGAATGTAATTTTGCCATTGAAGCGACGACAATTGAATCACAGTTATTAAGAATCTTCAACTATAGACGGCTTAAAATGATGCTATCAGTTTTCGAAAGAGTAAAGGTAGCTGTATACGGACAATAGTAATGGAAAACATCTCGAAAGGAAATCTATAGCTGTTGATGGGTCTGATTCAGATCTTGCTAGAAGACTTCATGAGCAGTTGCTGATTCCTTTAAGGCCACATACAAGCTGAACTGAATGATATGCTTAGAAATCATCAAATATAATTAGACTTTAGCTTCATTAAAAGACTTCCAGCACCCACACAGCTACCATCAGCTCCAACCGGAGAAGCTTACTTACCTGTAGATAAAAACTGACTTCAAGATAGGATTGCGAACGAGCCGCATGTTACCTATCTTGAGGCTATCAAATATGCATTTTTTAATGTCGTTTTTGCTCACTAAGGCTTACAAACCGAGTTGTGTAGGATTCACTAGGTTCTGCACTTTCATTAATAATACTTTTCCGTTTGATTCCTGTAAAACTTGAACATCAATACTGGACTGCTTTAAATGATGCCGAATCGGAGGACGCAGAATCTTGCGTTTACTTAGGTCTTATAAGCAACTACAATACTATTTGAGAGTGATTCCTGCTTAAGAAATCTCCTTAGCAGTTATAACGCCCTCACCTATTTCTTGATCGTTAGCCTTATAGAAACTGTTTAATGCAAAAAGTTCTAACCGATAATTTATTTGAACAAAGTCTCCTCTGGTCTAACACTTACTATTATCAAATATGCGTTTAGTTAGCGTCCTTGCAGCTCACTAGGGCTTACATACAGAGTTGTGTAGGCTTCTCTAGGTTCCAATCTATCATTAATAATATTTTCCCGATTGTATTCTGTAAAACTTTCTATGGAACCCATTATATTCTAACCTCCGAAACTGCCTTATTATGGGAATGAGATTGGTGATCAGGATCGATGAGAAAAATAAAGAAACGATTTTAAGTTCTTTTGCGATCTTCTCTTACACGGTTAGGTGGAAAATATTTACGGTATAGTCAATCCTGCGTTCGCTACTAACTTTGTAACACAGGTCATCACAAAGCAACCATACTGTGGGCTAACAAAATAATTTTTCATAGAACACTGTAAGCTTTAAATAGTCACTAAGTGCCACACATTTCATAGAGCAGAAAAATCATTCATTTCAGAAGTCTCTTGATGAAAATTCTCCATATGTAAGTTCTTGAATGAAAAGTAATCTGATATCACGGTACCATTGTCTTGATGAGAATATCGTATCATATTCGGTAATTCTGATATACTCCTCCCCTTTAATGCTAAATACTCAAGTTCTTGGTGTGTCAATACTGTCTTAGAAGACTTAATCAAGTCTTCGCTCGCGTCTCGCGTGTTTATTTCCTTTTCTCAAAAAAACCTTTGGATAACTTTTCATCTTGCGAATGCTTCGCCAGAACTACTGTGGAATGCAGAGATACACACCTCACCTTTTGATATAAGAAGTGTAGGCAATCTGTGTTTCTTCAGTAACTAACATCAAGTACCTATAATATATATTCTACTCTTGTGCATACAGTAAATAAGAGCGAGAAAAATGGACTAAGAACATGTTATGACACTAGATCAGCTTTAATACTGGAAAGGTGTTCAAATCGTACCTGTCCAAAGTTGTACCTCCTTTAGTAGGTTTTCACTTAAGTAATTTCTAGTCACAATTGGAGTCGTTTTGTCAAGAATTGGTATCGTAGAACTTTGGGGTATTGTGTACGCTAAGACATTAGTGAAAATGCTCAATGGCCATGCATACACAAGATCATTCAAAAGTCGCTATAGACTTTGCTGGGCGACCTTTACATGTGGTTATTAAGACATTTACAATCCTTTGAGTAGATGACAAAATCTAGGATCAGCGATCTTATTCAACAATGTCTGGATAAGGAAATCAATATGCATATTTAAAAAAAATGAAGCTTCATGAAAAAAAAAGCGATATCGAGGAAATCCCAAAATTAAGACAATGACCAATGCCTAAGCGGTAAATTTGGCTGCAGTAAATAGTGAAGGTTAAAATCGTATCGCTATTTTGCAAAGGGACTGGATCGAACATGGTACTAGAAACATCATTTGTAGGCAATTAAATTAATGCTTCTCTTTTCTCAAGCAGCTGCTCATCATTTCTATGCAAGATGACATCACTATATTAAGCGGATGGAAGCCTTGGAGGCAACAGCGGTATCAGAGGATTACAAGAAATTAACACTTCAAGGAACAATCAAAGTTCGCAGAAAACGAGTTTTTCCGTTGCGAAATTGAAGGTATAAAGGCATCGTATAAAACATAAAAATGTTTTTTTTTGTTGTTGTTGTTTTTACATATTTTGGAATCTCTTAAAAGGTGCGGCTTTGGTACCCGACGAGAAAACGAAACCTTAGCAGCACACATTTAATTCAACGAGCTTAACCAATTCGTTTAGATATCACATTCGCGTACTACAATATCATTCAATTATGAGTTGATAACATTTGTGTCTTGTTTGAACGTTTATCTGTTAAAATGTTCAACAGCAGATAATTCACTCCAAAGATCCTGCCATCTGCAAGGACACTTAAAATTTTGTAACTACCGTTTACTTTTCGTCTTTCCTGCAAAGAAGCAAAGTTTAAAACTCTTAATAAAGAACGATTTTTGGATATTCCGTACATGCAAACACTCCATGTACATTTTTATCCAAGACGGGGTCGTAAGAATGAAAGCTCTAGTGGACGTCGATTCCAGTTGTTTTCAACTTATTGCCCTAGGTATAAGCGACATAAGGATAATCAATCAGTATTTATCAGCAGTTGTTCCTATGAGACTGTACCAGGCTGCTTGCCAGACAGAAGGCCACAAAGCATAGCAACTTTCCGTAACAGTTATATTACACTTATAGTCGTAAGTTGGTAAAGGATTCATATGCATTTTATTGGCCTCAAATACTATTAGTTGATCCTTAGGTAATTGGATCGTGATTACCTTTTAGAACCAGTCCCGTTTCTCTCGGCCTTGAGACAAGTCCTGGCGATGAAATACTAATGCTACTGTTGTAAAGCACTGATTCGCAATACAAAGAATATGTACAGGCCTGGTACAACAGGTTTAGAACAGAGATATCAGCAAAATTATCCTCACTTTTTTTTTTTTTTTTTTTTTTCTTATGTTACTTTAGGAGATTTTCAGTTACGTACACCTGAAAGATATAAAACTGCCTAGGCACACTTTCCACATCTTGGACCAGAAGCCAGGAATTACCTCTCCTGGGAACTGTATTCGAGAATTTAGTCTCGCTGCCCAAAGAAAGTAAAAGAGACTCCGATTAACTTTTGATTAGCCTGAAAGTTACAGTTGCGTCTATAAAAATTATTGAGGCGTCTTTTATTACTTGACTCACTTCTTCAAGATGCTATATTTATAACGCTACGAATTTCTCACTCTGATCTTTAGGCTATACAACCTTAAAATGTCTCTGGCTCGCTCGGTTCATCTTGCACTACTACTGCCATAAACGCACACTCTTATTAGGCTTAGTGCAGGATTATGATTTCTCAATCTTCTCAACGTTTTCTCACCGGCGAGTAAATTTCTGGTAAGCTTCAGTAGCAGACTAATGCACCAACTGTTATAATACTTTTCGACACTTTTCATATCAGAGACGGAATGATCAACAAAAAGTCCTCCAGTAATCATATTTATTAAATTCAAATCTACCTCATCTCGATTACGTGAATGGAGCTTGCGGGTACTCTCCACCGACTCATAGGTATCTTCTCAAGAGCAGAAAGCTACTCCACAAAATGTACCCCATTAATCGCCAGCAGTAGAGCCTTACGATGTGTAAACTTCTCCAGTCCAGCTAAGAGCTGGTAACAATGGCTAGAAGAAAGTCGAATCACACATATATGTGCTTAGATCTATATTTCTGATTGTTTTCCGAGAACATTGCATACCAAGTCAATACATCAAGAAACATTGAGATAACACTTTACTAAGAAGTGATGTAGAGTTGCTTGTTGTTCTCTTATCAAAACAAATGCAAGCAGTTAGCATGGACTACAACCAACCAGACATAGCTATATATGATTGGAAGGGACGTGAGATTGTGATTTTTCAATCGCCTCTCGCACGCTCTAAAAGATTAAAATGTGTTGAAACATCACTTTCATATTTGAGATTTATCTGCGAGCCTGCCGGCTGCGGCTTTCTGCAGAGAAAATCGTATTACTAATTGTAGCTATCTCATGGTCTTGTCTGTTATATTTATCCTTCTTCAATTGTTTTCGTTAAATTAGTAATGAGAAAGCGCGTTAAAAAGATGGACAAGTTGATGGGTCAGTAGCCATAGGCTAGGCATCAATGAGCCTTTGAAGCTTTCTGTAATATGGATCTGCAACGTCAGAAGTAAGCTCAAAATGAGAACATTAGCAGTAAGCTCACTTGACTTCATTGTAATAGTATTCTACATTATCTAAGAGGGATATTAATCAATGATGGAAGCGATCTCTGAGTGATGCGGTGACTAAAGAAATAATTTTGAGGTTGGACGGGGTTTATACTTTTTGGTTTAGGGTGAAATGGAGTGACAAATTCGAGGTTTTTTTTTTCGAGATATCCGGTAAGGCTAAACGGCTTAAGAGTTCCTTCTAAAAATGCTGTGAAATTTAGGTCACCAGTGGACATCGGCATGTTTTCCTTAATTCCTATTGGCTTACAGTCAGTTAAGGAATTCAACACCGAATCGGAGGCCGCAGAATCCTGTATTGTTTACCTCGGTCTTAAAAACGAAGCAGTAGTGCTTTCAGACCTACTTAGCACACCTTATAGAGAGGCGTACCAATTAAAAAACCGTGGATTTACTTCACCCTTTAACAAGACGAGGGCGTCACAAACGTTTAGCTTTGGGAACGTACAGCATCTCTGTTTTAGGTGGGCCCTTGGGGTTGAAAGAGGTTGATACCAAATGTAAAAAAACCAAGGTATTACTTTATTAATGATAATGAAACAGTAGTTATACTTTCCGTTTATATGCAACTATAATACTCTTTGATAGTGCTTCCTGCTGAAGAACCTTACTTAGCACTCATAACGCTCTCACCTTTTTCTTGATCGTTAGCCTGATAAAACCTGTTTAATCCAAAGAGTTTTGCTGTTACAGATATATTATTTAAACAAAGTCTCATGTGTGTTATCACTCGAGGCTATCAAATATGCATTTAATTAGTGTCCTTGCTGCTCACTAGGACTTACGTACAGATCTGAGTAGGATTTACGAAGTGTACACACCTCTAACACTGAACCAGACTGTCATTTCGCCTGTTATGTTTGCGAACATATCCATGGCCGTTAAGAACAAAATCGAAAAACAGTTATGTGCTTAGAACTATACTTCAACTTGTTTTCAGAGAACATTGTATTACCAAGTGTGGACATCACGAATCATTCAGATAAGTTTTTACTAAGAGGAGATGTTGAGGTACGTGTTACAACGAATGCAAGCAGTTAGCATTACTACAACCAAGTCGACATAGCAATATTTGATAAGAAGGGTAGTGAAATTCAGATTTTATTATTGCAACACTCACGCTGTAATAGACTAAAATATCTTGAAGCATTACTTTGATATGGCAAAAGATTTGATTTATCTAGAAGGCTGCAGCTGTGGCTTTCTTCAGCAATAATGGTATTACGAATTGTAGATATCAGGATGCATTTAGATAAAAAGCATAGGATAGATAGATAAAAAATAAAAAGTAACAGTAGATGTCAAAATCCGCCATGATGCTTGCATTAGAAGGAGTGGAATCAGTTTGCGTGCAGTATAACGCACGAGTGCGGGTGGATTCAAATGGGAATGGTACGGCTGGTCATATAGTCCTTAGGACTTGCCAGTTCGAAATATTCGAGTGATATGCGAAACCCAGTGACATGCGAAACAAGAAAACATAAGCAGAGAAAAAAGGAATATCACGGTGATCTCGTAAGTTATTGTTTTCGTAAAATTAGTAAAGAGAAAGCGCGTTAAAATGATTGACAAGTTGATGGGTCACTTGCGATATGGTGAAGGTTTTTGTAATATGCATCTGCAACATCTGAAATCACCTTAAAATGAGAACATTAAGATCTTTAACGTGATGTCACAAGACTTCATTGTAATAGTACTTTACACTGTCTCAAAAGATATATTAATCAGGGAGGAGAGCGATTTCTAAGTGATGCGGTGACTAAAGAAATAATTTTCAGGATGGACCGCGATGTTCGATTTTTAATTAGTGTTTTAGGTGGCCACAGGCGTACCAATAATTCGAGGGTTCTCTTTCGAGGTGTCCGATAAGGCTAAACGGCTTCGACGTTCCTTCTTAAAATGTTGTGAAATCTAGAAGTCAGCGGTGGACATCGGCATGTATTACTAAATTCTTCTTGGCTTGCAGCTAGCAAAGGCATTCAACACCCAATCGGTTGCCGCATGATCTTGTGTTGTGTAACTAGGTCTTAAAAACGAAACAATAGTGCCTTTAGAGCTATTTAATTCACATTATACAATGACGTTCCATTTAAAAAAATCGTGGATTTACTTTTCCCTTTAATAAGACAATTGTATCACCAGTGATGAAAATTTTCCGGAAAATTTTGTATCCGAAAATTTTCCAGAAAATTTTCCGGAAAATATTCCGATGCAAAAAATCATACTCTTGTTATTCCTACATCGTTGTATAGCCGTGATGTGAGGTGGAAATTTTCTTATATACTTTTCCGGAAAACTTTCCGTTAACAAATATCTGTTATGAAGTAAGAATTCCTCAGTATTCATAAAATTGATTAAAATAATGTATAGAAATGTTAAAAAGTGGAAGATCGTTTAAAGAATCTGAAAATTTTCTTAGCCCAGACAATTTTCAGTGCTATGTAGGAACATGTGAAACTATTTTTCATGAACCGAAGAATTGTCTGTCCTGTACACTGATGAAAATTCTCCGAGTCATGAAAACATACTCCCCATTCCTACATCTTTGTTTAGCCGTGATGTTAGGTTGAAAATGTTCTTCTATATTTTTCCCTAAATTTTTCCGCTCTTAACAAATATCAGTGCTCAAGTAACAGACCGTCAGTATTCATAAAATTGATGAAATCATGTATAAAGATGTTAAAAAGTTAAAGATCGTTAAAGAATCTGATTATTTTCTTGGCTCACAATTTTCAGTACTATGTATTAACAACTGAAAGAATGTTTTATAAATCGAAATATTTTGTGTCTTGTATGGAAAAATTGAAGAAATTTTTTAGTCTAATACTTTTCATTTTGAAGAAAAAAGTAAAACAACTTTTTGTGTATCGGAAAGTTTTATTGATCTGTAGATATGATTGTAATGAATTTTCATAAATCTGAAAATTTGCATCACGATGAAACAAGTGGAAGAAACTTTTCGAACAGATAATTCGAACAGATTTTGATATTACGATTACAATTCCTGTAGAGGAACATTAGACATCAACTAATTATAACTTTCCAATTAGATTTCGGGAACCAGAAAATTTTCTAATATTAGAAGTTGGGAAGTAAAAATTTACGAAGTCTCTCTCTCTCTCTCTCTCTCTCTCTCTCTCTATTATATGTACTTATGTATAAATGTCGCAGAATGTGCAGAATGTAAATCTATAAAAGTAGTAAAGCTATGAGAAAACCGTCTTATGCGTATTAAACTGGCGAAATTTAATATTGTAAGATCAAACGTGGATTCCGAAGGAAGACCGAATTGAAGTTTTTTAAACATTCTAGAAATGAAGAATCGTTAGATTTTTACTTCTTGAAACTTTTTAAGACAATATTTAATATCAATAAATCTTACAGCTAAACATCGATGTAGGAATCAGTAGAGTATGCTTTTGTGACTCGGAAAACATACATGACTTTTTATAAATTGAAATTTAATAGAATGGTATGTTTGTACTCTACGAACTTAGGTTCTCTGCACTTTGGATACACAAACGCACGCACACACACATACACACAGAAAGTGAGAGAGAAAGGAGTTGAATTGACTTAATTTTGAGTTTAAGGTCCCTTTCAGCAGCGTGACTATATAAGACGGGACCAACTGACTAACGAGAAATACGAACTACAGTTGGTGCACTAGGCTGCTACTGAAGCTTACCAGAATATTCTCACCGGTGAGAAAGCGTTGAGATGAATGAGAAATGCTTATCCTGCTATATGCTTAATAAGAGTGTACGATTATTGCAGTCTGTAGTGGAAGATAAACCGTTGGAGCCAGAGAGATTTTAATTTTCTATACCTAAAGGTCATACCTAAAGAAAGTAGAAACGCTGTCAAAGTCTTGACTAGTAGAGCCATAGGAAAACGACCATTAGGAAGACATGGGCGCAGATGGGAGGATAAAATTAAGATGGATCTCGCAGAGATAGGAATACAAAGTAAAAACTGGATCCAATTAACTAAGGATAGAAGTCAGTGGAGAGCTTTTCTGAACGCGGCACTGAACCTCCGGGTTCCATAGGCCATAGAGTTAGTTAGTTAGTTAGTTAAAGATCATAGTGACAGATACGAAGCGTTATCAATGTAGCATCTTGATGAAGTGAGACAGGTTATATAAGACTCTTCGAAAATTTTTATACACCCAAGTTGAACTTTCAGTCTAATCGGAGGTTAATCCTAGTCTCTTTCACTTTCTTCGGGCAGCGTGACTCGAAAACTATTCCCAAAAGAGGAAGTTCATGGCTTGTGGTCCAAGATGTGGTAAGTGAGCCTAGGAAGTTTTAAATCCTTCAGGTGTACTTAACAAAAATCTCTCATAATAACCAAAGTAAAAAAAAAAAAAAAAAATTAATCAATTGATAATTTTGTTGATGTCTCTGTTTTAAACCTCTCCTACCAGGCATGTGTATTTTCTTTGTATCGTGAATCAGTGCTTTACTACGCTAGCTTTAATAATTCAACGGCAGGACTTGTCTCAAAAACCAAGAGAAGCGGGCCTTTTTCTACAAGGTAGCTAATTACCTAAATATCACATACTAGAGATTCAGGGCAATAACCTGCATATGAATCCTTTACAAGCTTACGACCATAAGTGTAATATAACTGTTAAGCAATATTGGTTAGCTTCGTGCGCTTCTGTCTGAAAAGCAGCTTGGTACAGCCACAAAGGAAGAAGGTGCTAAACACAAAGTATTGATTATCCTTATGTCGCTTATAACTAGGGCAAAAAGTTAAAACCAACTGGAATGGAGGTGTATTAGAGCTTTCTTTCTTACGACCAAGGCTTGGATAAAAATCTGCATGGAGTGTTTGCATGTGCGGAATATACAAACATCGTTCTTTATTAAGAGTGATAAACTTTGCTTCTTTGTAGGAGAGTCGAAAAGTAAATGGTAGCTTTTGGGTAATACTTGGGTTTTATTAAATTTGGTATCAACTTTTTTCAACCCCAAGGGCCCACCTAAAACAGAGATTTTGTACGTTCCCAAAGCTAAACGTTTGTGATGCCCTCGTCTCGTTAAAGGGTGAAGTAAATCCACGGTTTTTTAATTGGTACGCCTTACCAGAACCGAGTTGAAGTTACAAGGTTTTGTGCATTCTGCCATGGTAGTTCATGAAGAAATGTCGGATCGGGAGACAATCTGATATTGATGATGACGAACAAGAGCTGTAGAAATCAATATGTCATTGATTACGCCTTAGTTTTTAATTCACTCAGTTATGGTCATTATCTTGTAAAAACGTCCCCGTCTTACAGACCAACAAAATGAACATGAAAACGATATTGATGTAACTTTAAATGAAAATATAGAAACCAGGTATAAAACATGGTGGTTGTTTATTATTCTGTTTACATGTTTTGGAACCCTTTAAGACGAGCTGCTTTGGTATACAAAGAGAAAACGATACAATAGCAGGACACATTTAATTTAATGAGTTAAACCAATTCATTTAGATACATTCGCGTACTACTGTATCAATCAAGTGTATGTTTATAACGATTGTTTATTCTTTGGTTGTTTATCTGTTATGTTGGTTAATAGCAGATAATTGACTCAAAGGATTCTGCCATCTGCAAGAACACTTAAAATAGTGTAACTACCGTTTAGGTTTCTACTCTCCTTCTAAGATTTAAAGTTTAACACTCTTAATAAAGAAGGAAGGTTTGGATATTCCGCACATACAAACTCTCCACGTACATTTTTATTCAACACGGGGTGTAAGTATTTACGCTCTACTACACGTCGATCCCAGGTGGTTTCAACTTGTTGCCCTTCGTTTTACACGATATAACGATTACCAATGCACGATAATCGGTACCTTCTTCCTTGCGACTGTACCAAGCTGCTTTTCACACAGAAGCCCACGAAGCTTGACATTTAATTTAAGCTTTTATAAGTTTAAAACGCAGGTTATTTTCGTAGTGATGAAAATTCTCCGAGTTATAAAAACATACTTCCCCTTCCTACATCTTTGTTTAGCCGTGATTTTAGGTTGAAAATGTTCTTCTATATTTTTCCCTAAAATTTTCCACTCAACAAATATCAGTGCTCAAGTAACAGTTCGTCAGTATTCATAAAATTGATGAAATCATGTATAAAGATGTTAAAAAGTGAAAGATCTTTTAAAGAATCTGAATATTCTCATGGCTCACACAATTTTCAGTACTATGTACTGAACTACCCGTACGCAATCATATCTTGCTGTCACTTTTTATCTACAGGTAAGTAAGATTATCCGGCTGGAGCTGATGGTAGCTGTGTGGGTCCTGGAATTTACATATCCTCTTTGACACACCAACCTCATTTGACTGGGTTCATGCTGAGACCATATCGCTCCTGGACATTGAGGTAGTTCCGAGTTGCTTGCTCCACAGCTGCCGTGTTAGTAGGGGGAAAAGTGGCCATATTGAAGTTTCGTAACTACTTTCTTGTTACACCTGATATGCCTTATACCATAGAGGATATGTTTACTTCTCCATAAATGCGAATAAGATATGTCTGATTATGACCATTTTGTCAGAATTGTGATATGGTTGTTTGAAGACTCTAACTTGCAATATTCATGTTCTATTTTAAGAATCTTGTAGGCTGCAAACTGTTTCATGTGAGTATAGTAAAAGTCGTGTTACAGACTGTTCCATCATGAAGAAAGTAAAAGCATTCTTTTAATAACGCCAGAGTTTCTCTTAATTTCTTGATTTCATAGCCTTTCCTTTCAGTTCTGTTTTATATGGCCATAAGAGAATCAGGAACTGCTCAAGATGTCATAGCAAGATTTTTAAAGGATCTGAACTAGGCCAAACAACAGATACAGATTCCCCGTTTGTAATTTCTTCCATTACTGCTGTCCATATACGGCTACATTTTGCTAATTGTGTATCTCACAATCAACAATGGTTTTGGCGATGCTTTCGTAATATGAATAGCTATCCAAAGTTTGTTTGACAAATACAATCGGAATTAATGATAGACCGTGACCTAGTATATGCTGCCTAGTGTATTCCGTAATGAGCATATTTGATGCTAACTAAATGCATATTTGTTAGCTTCGAGGGTTGAGTTATTTATCCGTAACAACGCCATTCTTTGGATTAAACAGTTTTTATCAGGCTAATGTAGATTTCTTCAGCAACAAGCACTCTCAAAGGGTATTGTAGTAGCATATAAACGGGAAGTATAGCTGTTGCTTGATTATCATTGATAAATTAATACTTATGTTTTTTACATATGGTATCACAACATTTTTCAATCCCAAGGGCCCACCTAAAACAATCCGCTGTAAGTTCCGGAAGCTATACGTGTTTGATACACTCGACTTATTAAAGGGAGAACTAAATCCACGGTTTTTTAAATGTTACGCCATTGTATAATGTGAGTTAAGTGACTACGGCTTCCTTTTTATGGCCCAGTAAAGAACACGATCTTGCGGCCTCCGATTCGGTGTTGATTCCTTTACTAGCTGTAAGCCAATAGGAATTAACTAATACATGTCGATGTTCACTGCTAACTTCTCAATTTCGCAGCATTTCAAGAAGGAACGTAGAATCCGTTTAGATTGACCGGACACCTCGAAAGGGAACCCTCAAATTAATGGCACGCTTGTTGTCCCTAAAAAACTAATTAAAAATTGAATATCCCCGTCCATCCTCAAAGTTATTTCTTTAATAAACGCATCACTTAGAGATCGCTTTCCACAGTTCCACAATCGTTGTGGCGATGCTTTTACAATATGAATAGCTATCCAAAGGTTGTTTGAGAAAAGCAAATCGAGGCACGAGACGCGAGTGAAGACGATTAATTCTTTCGAGTAAGACAGCATTGACACACCTACAACATGAGTATATACTACTAGAGGGGAAAAGGACGTCACAATTACGAAATGTGATACGATATTCTTATCAAGACCACGCTACCGTGATATCAATTGCAACTCACACGCTGTAATAGACTAAATGGCGGAATATTTAAAATTTATCTAGAAGGCTGCCGGCTGTGGCTTTCTGGAACAATAATGGTATTACTAATTGTAGATTTAAGGAAGCATTTTGATAAAGAGATACTAAAGTAAATGTCAAGATCCATCATGATACTTGCATAAGAAACTTCAAACGGGAAATGTTTGGCTGTTGATGGGTCTCATACAGATCTTTTAAGAATTTTGCTAGAAGACTTCATGAGCAGTTGCTGATTCTCTTAAGAGCACATACAAGCAGAACTGAAAGGAAAAGCAATGTAATCTTTAAATTTAAAAAAAAAACTAACGTCGTTAAAAGCCTGCTTTCACTTTTTTCATGCTGCAACAGACTGTGACACGACTTCACCTGTACACAGGAGAGAATAGTTGGAAGACTACAAGATCCATAGAAAAGCAAAATAATTGCGCAAGTTAGTCGGTCTTCCACAACCAAATCGCAATCCTGACAAAATAGTCTAGATAAGGAGTTATTCGCCTCTATGGAGAAGGAAGCATGTCCACTTTGGTGAAATCCATATCAGGTATAACAAGGAATTAGTTGCTAATCATTAGTATGGCCACTTTTCTCCCTACTAACACAGCAGGTGTACAGCATTAAAGTAGGAAGTACCTACAAGTACAAGAGAGAAATGGTCTAAGCGTGAAGCCAACTACTGAGGTTAGTGTATACGAATTCCAGGATCCACAATTTTAACATCAGCTCCAGCCGGATAAGCTTACGTACCTGTAGATGAAAAGTGACTACAAAATAGGAGTGAGAACGAGCCACATGTTAGAGTATAAAAGCCGATATAAAGTATTCAAGGTTTTGTGCATTCTGCCAAAGGAGTTCATGTACAAATGAATGATCGGTTGACAATCTGATATAGATGATGACGAACAACCAATATGTCACTGACATCGGCTTAATTGTTATCCAATTATTTATGATTATTATTTTGTAATAATGTTTCCGCCTTATAGAAAAAACAAAATGGTGATGAGGACTATTTGATGTAATTTAAAATGAAGGTATAAAGACAAGGTATAAAACAAAAAAGTGGTTTGCTGTTATGTTTACATATTTTAGAATCTTTTATCTCGAGCGGTTTTGGTACCCGAAGAAAAAACGAAACAGTAACAGGACACTTTTAATCTAACGAGCTATACCAATTCATTTAGTTATCACATTAACATATTATTCAATTGTATTACAATTCTTTCATGTTTGATTGTTTATCTGTTTAGATCTTGAACAGCAGATATTTGACTCCAAGGATCATGTTATCGGCAAGATAATTTAAAATTTTGTAACTACCGTTTAGTTTTCGTTCTACATAGAAGCAAAGTTCACTATAAGAACATCTTAATGAAGAACGATGTTTGGATATTCCGTGCATGCAAACATCCCATGTACATTTTTATCCAAGATGACGTCGTAAGGATGAAAGCTCTAATAGACATCGAATCCAGATGGTTTCATTTTATTGTCCTAGGTTTCATACGACTTTAGGGTAATCAATGTTTAGTGCACAGCACCTTGTTCCTTTGCGGCCGGACCAAGCTGCTTATCAGAAAGAAGCCCACGAAGCTTAAGAATTTTCCGTAACAGTTATATTACACTTACGGTCGTAAGTTTGTAAAGGATTCACATGCAGGTTATTAGCCTGAATCCCTAGTAGGTGATCCCTAGGTAATTAGGTACCATTTAGAACCAGGCCCGCTTCTCTCGGCGTGTGAGACAAGTCCTGCCCATGAATTACTTAAGCTAGCGTAGTAAGCACTGATTCGCGCTACAAAGAAATATGCAGGCCTGGTAAAACAGGTGTGGAACAGAGACATCAACATTGTTATTAATTCACAGATTTTTTTTTTGTACTTAGGTTACATTGGGAGATATCCAGCTAAGTACACCTGAAACAAATTAAACTTCCTAGTCTCACTTATCACATCTTGGACCAGAAGCTCTGATACCCCCGTTGGGAATTGTGCTCGAGAACTCGTTCGTCTCGCTGCCCAAAGAAAGTAAAGAGAGTCCGATAAACTATCGATTAGCCTGAAGGTTAAACTTGCGTCTATATAAAATTTCGAGGTGTCTTTCGATACCTTGACTTCCTTCATCAGGATGCTATATTATCCAGATTATCAAGATGCTATATAACATCAGGATGACTCTTCCTTCTACGTGTGGGTTTTATAACACAAGTCAAGACATACGCTGCAATATTCACCTCAGTCGAATTGATATTCTTGCGCAATGAGGTGTTATCACACAAGGAAGTCTCATTAGCTCAACGTGCTGCTCAGATAAAAAACGGTTTCCCAAAAAAGTCCTGTATAACTTCTGTTATCGTAACAGTCTCGGGGAATGAAGGATTAATCTTGCTAACGTAGTGTGTGACGTTGAGTTAATCCACCATAAAATTTCGTGTCTTTCATTAAGCTCTTTTCGATAATCATATCACTTGGAACTTCGCTCCAGAAAAACTCTTTTTCTGCGAATTTTGATTGTTCCTTGAAGAGTTAATTTCTTGTAATCCGCTGATACCGTTGTTGCCTCCAAGGCCTCCATCTCCTTATATAGTGATGTGCAAATTTTTCATAGAAAAGATGACTAGCTGCTTGAGAAAAGAGAAGCATTAATTTAATTGCCTACAATTGAAGTTTTTAGTCACATGTTCGATCCAATCCCTTCGGATGAATAGCAATACGAATCTGACCTTCTCAATATACTGCAGCCAAAGTTTACCGCTTAGGTATAGGTCATCATCGTTTTAATTTGGGGATTTCCTCGATATCGATTTTTTTTTCATGAAGCTTCATTTTTTTGTAAATGTGCATATTGATTTCCTTATCCAGACATTGTTAACTAAGATCGCTGATCCTAGATTTTGTCCTCTCCTCAGAGGATTGTAAATGTCTTCATAACCACATGTAGAGGTCGCCGAGCAAAGTCTAGAAGTGACTTTTCAATGATCTTGAGTAGGCATGGCCATTAAGCATTATCACTAATGTTGTCTTAGCGTATATGATACCCCAAAGTAGAAATTGCTTAAGTGAAAACCTCCTAAAGGCGGTACAACTTTGGACAGTTCAGGAATTTCTTAAGGTGCTAGTACGAATTGTACACCTTCCAGTATAAAAGCTGATCTAATGACATAACATGTTCTCTGTCCACTTTTCTTGCACTTATTTACTGTATGCAATATATAGTTAAGATACTTGATATTAATTACTGATGAATTACAGAGGGCCTACACTTCTTATATCAAAAGGTGAGCTGTGTATCTCATTATTCCACAGTAGTTCTGACGAAGCTTTCGCAGATGAATAGCTATCCAAAGGTTGATTGACAAAAGGAAATCGACACGTGAGATGCGAGCGAAGACTTGATTAAATCTTCCGAGTAAGACAGTATTGACACACCAAGAACATTAGTATATACTGTAGCATTAGAGGCGAGGAGGATATCTGAATTACGAAATATGATACGATATTCTTATCAAGGCATTGCTACCGTGATATCAGATTACTTTTTCATTCAATAACTTGGATATGGAGAATTTACATCAACGGACTTCTGAAATGAATGTCTTTTTCTGCTCTATAAAATGTATGGCAGTTAGTTACTATTAAAAGCTTACAGTGAAATTATATGAAAAGATTATTTGATTAGCCCAAACTATGGTTGTTTTGTGATAACCTGTTTTAGTAAGTTAGTAGCGAACACAGGATTGACTATACCGTAAATATTTTCCACCTAACCGTCTAAGATAAGATCTCAAAAAAACTTAAAATCGATTCTATACTTGTCTCATCGATCCTGATCTCCGAACTCAGGCCCAAAGTAAGGCTCTTTCGGAGGTTAGAGTATAATGGGATCCGTTGAAAGATTTACAGAATACAATCGCAAGAATTGAATTTCTCAATCTTCTCAACGTTTTCTCACCGGTGAGTGAATTTCTGGTACGCTTCTGCTCAGGAGCAGACTGGACTCAGGAGCACCTTTCATAACTCAGACGGAAAGATAAACAAGAAAAATTTCTGTAATCATATTTATTAAATTCAACACTACCTGATCTCTCTGACGTGAATAGAGTATGTGTATATCTTCTCCTCCTAATCGTCTAAGAGAAGATCTCAAAAGATCTTAAAATCGATTCTTTATTTCTCTCATCGATCCTGATCACCGGTCTCATGCCCAAAGTAATTATGTTTCGGAGGTTGAAATATAATGGGTTCCATAGAAAATTTAACAGGATACAGTCGGGAAAATATTAATAATTGACCGGAACCTAGAGAATCCTACAAAACTTTGTATCCAAGTCCTAGTGAGCAGCAAAGAATCTAATTAAATTCACATTTAATAGCCCCGAGTGTCAAGACACAGGAGACTTTGTTTAAATCATAGATACTTAAGAACACAACTCTTTTGATTAAACAGTTTCTATCAGGCTAACGATAAGAAAAGGAGAGCGCGTTATGAGTGCTAAGTAGATTTCTTCAGCATGAAGCACTCTCAGATAGTATTGTAGTGGCATTCAAACGGTAAGTATAGCTATTGCTTATTATCATTCATAATTTATTAATTATTTTTTTTTTTTTACATTTGGTGTCACAATAGTTTTCAATCCCAAGGAACCTCCTAAAAACAAGCCGCTGTACATTCCCAAAGTTATAGAGGTCGCTTACTTTCTTGATTAATATCGCTTTTGAAACAATGTGGTATACTATTACTTTTAAGTCAATTGACATCCCTGCTAATGTTCTCAAATTGAGGTGATTTCTAACGTTTCATATGCATATTACATAAAGTACCAACAGCTCAGGTATGCCTGCCCTATTGCAAGTAATCCGCAAAATGCCCATCTTTTTTACGCGCTTTCTCTTTACTTGTAATACGAAAAGAATACTATTAGAGCTCACCGTGATATTCCTTCTTTATCAGCTTTAGACTCTTATTCCGCACGTCACTGAGTTTAAACTCGAATATTTCGAATTTGCAAGTATTAAGGACAATATGACCTGCCGTATTTTTTCCATTTCAACCCATCCGCTAAGTCGGTTGTAATGCATGCTAACTGATTCCACTCGTTTTAATTAAAGTATCATAGCGGATCTCGACATCTACTGTTATTATCTTTTTATCTAAATGCATCCTGATATCTATGATTAGTAATACCATTATTTCTACAGAAAGCCGCAGCCGGCGGCCTTGTAAATAATATTGAATTTTTTTGCAAGATAAAAGTAAAGTTTCAAAAGATTTTAGTCTATTACAGCGTGTGAGTTGCAAGTGAAAAGTCCTAATATCACTACGCTTCTTATCAAATAAAAATAGATCTGGCTGGTTGTGGTGCATGCTTAATGCTTGCATTTGTTTTGATAAGGGAACAACACGTATCCCGACACCTACTCTTAGTAAAATGCTGTCGAAATGTTTCGCGATGTCTGCTCTTGGTAATACAATGTTCTCTAAAAACAGTCTGAAGTATAGATCTTATTACATATCTGTGTGTTTCGAATTTCTTCTTACCAATGTTAACGGCTCTTAGCTGGACTGTAGGCAGTTTGTCATGATATTCCTCTATATCCAGCGAAAATCTATGCAGAATTCTACAGACGATTTGGTGCTTTTATTTTTGTAAAGGAATTTACTTGGTGATTTAGGATGGCTCTGGTCAACGGCCATGTTATACTCACAAACATACCAGGCGAAATGACAGTCAGGTTCTGTGTTAGAGATGAGTAAACTTCGTAAGCCTCAACTGCTGGCGACTAATGGGGTATATTTTTTGGAGTAGCTTTCTGCTTTTGAGAAGATACCTCTGACTCGGTGGCGAGTCACGCATACTGTATTCACGTCAGCGAGATCAGGTAGTGTTGAATTTAATAAATATGATTACAGAAATTTTTATTGTTTATCTTTCCGTCTGAGATATGAAAGGTGTCGATAACCTGAGTTTGTGCACTAGTCTGCTTCTGAGCAGAAGCGTACCAGAAATTCACTCACCGGTGAGAAAACGTTGAGAAGATTGAGAAATTCAATTCTTACAATAACCTTAATAAGACTGTGTGATTATGGCAGTTTGTGCTGCAAGAGGAACCGTGCGAGCTATTGATATTTTAAGTTTCTATAAGATTTTAGGGTTCTTTAAGATGAAAGATTAGTGTGAGAGATACTTAGGCTTATCAATATACCATCGTGTTTAAGTGAGTCAAGGTTGAAAAGACGCCTCGAAATTTTTTAAGGACGCAAGTTTGAATTTCAGGCTAGTAGAAAGTTTATCGCTGTCTCTTACTTTTCTTGCTCAGCGAGAGTAATTTCTCAAACACTATTAACGAGGGGGGAAATTCATGGCTTCTTGTTCAAGATGAGGGAAGTGAGCCTAGTTAGTTTTATATCTTTCAGGTGTACTTAACTGGAAATCTCATAATATAACCTAGTTAAAAAAAATCTGTGAATATATAACTTTGTTGATGTCTCTGTTCTACACCTGTTTCTCAGGCCTGTATAACTTCTTTGTAACGCGAATCAGTGTTTTACACCGCTACCTTTTCTAAATAATCGTTAGGACTTGTCTTACAAACCACGGTTTTAAAAAGTGATCACGTAACTAATTCCCTAAGGATCTAGTAAAAGAGTTCAAGGTCAAAAAAATGCATGTGAATTCTTTCAAGCTTACGACCATAAGTGTAATAAAACTGTTACAGAAAATTGTTAAGCTTTGTGGGCTTCTGTTTGGAAAACAGCTTGGTACTGTCGCAAAAGAAAAACGTGCACAGCAGTAAGTATTGATTATCTTTATGAAGCATAAAACCTAGGGCAGTAAGGTGAAACCAACTGGGATCGATGTGTAGTAGTTTTCATTTTTACACCCAGACTTGTATAAAACGAACATGGAGTGGTTGCTTGTACGGAATATTCAAACATTGTAGTTTATTAAGAGTGTTAAACTTTGATTCTTTGTAGGAGAGAAGAAACCTAAACGGTAGTTACACAATTTTAAGGGTCCTTGCAGATCGCAGGACCTTGGGGTCAATTATCTGCTGTTGAACATCTTAAATGATAAACAATTAAACAAGAAACAAATGTTATAACCATACAATTGAATGATACTGTAGTACGCAAATTTGACATATAAATAAATTGGTTTAGCTCGTTAAATTAAATTGTGTAATGCTAAGGTTTCCTCTTCGGTTACCAAAGCCGCTCGTGTTAAAGGATTCCAAAATATGTAAAAATAAAAACAAACCATATTCATGTTTTATACCTTGTCTTTTTACCTTCATTTATAATTACATCATTATCGTCTTCATGTCCATTATGTTATGTCTGTAAAGCGTGGACGTTATTGCAATATTATAACCATAACTGATCGAATCAACAATTAAGCCGTTGTCAATGACATATTGCTTTTCTACACCGGTTTTTCATCATCACCTATATGAGATTGTCTTCCGATCTGCCATTTGTATATGAATTCTTTTGGCACAATTAACAAAACCTTGAATTCTTAATAACGGTTCTTTTACGCTTAGATGTGGTTCGTTCACATTCCTTTCTTGCAGTCACTTTCTATCTAAATTTAAGTAAGCTTATTCGGCTGGAGCTGATGGTAGCTGTGTGTGTCCTGGAATTCGCATACACTAACCTCATTTAATTGGGTTCATGCCTAGACCAATTCGCTCGGACTTAGAAATATTTCCTATTTCAAGGCTGCACAGCTGCCGTGTTAGTAGGGGGAAAAGTAATCATATTGACGCTAAGTAACTAATTCTTTGTTATACCTGATATGGCTTATACCAAAGTGGATATGCTTCCTTCTGCATACAGGCGAATAAGAAATATCTAATCTTGACTATTTTGTCAGGATTGAGATATAGTTGGTACAATCGACGAGATCGGGTGCATTGAAATGGGAAAACAATAGTAGTTCATATGTACGTTAGGATTTGCAAATTCGAAATATTCGAGTGACGTGCGAAATCCAGTGACGTGCTAAACTAGAAGTCTTAGCTGAGAAAAAAGGAATATCACGGTGAGTTCGTAAGTTATTGCTTTCGTAAAATTAGTGAAGGGTAAGGGTGTTAAAATGATGGACAAGTGATGTCACTTGCGATAGGGCAGGCATCCCTGAGATGGTGAAGCTTTTTGTAATGTGCATCTGTAAATTAAGAAACCACCTTACATGAGAACATTAGCTCGGATGTCTCTTGACTTGATTGTAATTGTATTCTACATTGTCTCAAAAGAGATATTAATCAGGGATGAAAGCAATCTCTGAGTGATGTGGTGATTAAAGAAATAATTTTGAGGATGGACGGGGATGTTCGATTTTTAATTAGTAGTTTAGGGTGCAAATGGCGTGCCAAAAATTCGAAGGTTCCATCACCTTTACACAAGCTCCCCTACCCACAGAACACAAAAAAACAACACGGGGCGCTTGCACTTCTGCAACAACATATTGTGGTACATGTGATTGCAGGCACTTTCAAGAAGAATATTCTACATGCTTCGTATACAAGTGGAATCGAATTCCCTTCCATTGTCAGTCCATCCCCAGTTTTCTGGTGAAGGAATATATGCTGTATTCATTATTGCCTGGCCCGGATTTGTCTAGTTTGGTATGTTGCACGTTTGGTCTGAAAAAACAACGCATGACAAGTTGGAGGATTTCTCGCTGGGATTCATTAACTTGAAATGTTTCACTTGTTATTCAATATATTAGAACAACATATCGTGGCAGTGAATTAAAACAATCTTCGCTTATGTGGATTACAGGGTGTGAAATTGTTAGGAAAGCTGTGGTCACCTCTGTATACAAAAGCCTTGTTTCCCATGCTGATATATTTCCATTTCCGAGAAAGTATGACACTGTATCACATCTTGCAAACGCGTGGAAGTCTCTTAACGTAGTAGATTTTTCTTCTCCTTATGCATTTGAAATATGATGAATTGGGAAAATTCGATGATGTTTATTGGTGCCGGAAGATCTTCTTGTGTCCATTTAATGTTGCATCAAAGGAATATAACATGAACCGACTATCAGCTCTTCTAAATGATTTCCAGATGACTTATTTTAAAATGTTGGAAGATTTCTTGAAGTTTCTTTATTATATCCATTCCTCGTTGCTACCTCAATGTTACTTCCTTTCATTTAACACTTATACTTTACAAGAAAAACAATCAGTTCTTTAATTTCGTGGTTACGAAGGAAACGTTCCACTTCCTAGGAAATGGTGTAGTTCGTGTTAGTTTTGTCCTTATTGCTACACCCCTGCTTTCTCTTGTGGATGATTTTATGCTCTCTGTAGAGTATATAACCTATTTCAAATCCACTCGCTTTTGCATGGAATGTGTCCTATTCTCTTTGAGCATATTTTAAGAAATTGCACTAGAAAGAAACATAAAATGTTCTACTGATGCCGGTTGCAAAATGTGAACTAAAAATCTCTATCAAATAATAAAACATCACAAGAATTAGGAAAGTGTTCTACTTTGATGTTGGCTTCACTCTCTAGATGCA
The DNA here is from genome assembly GCF_964235325.1 of Thermobia domestica. Taxonomy (NCBI): domain Eukaryota; kingdom Metazoa; phylum Arthropoda; class Insecta; order Zygentoma; family Lepismatidae; genus Thermobia; species Thermobia domestica. The sequence continues at coordinate 172,532,847 of NC_137460.1, forward strand.
TAACTAAATCCGGCTTTGAGGATTGTGAATTATGGTAGAGAGACTGTGGAATATGTTGATTCTCGTGCAGAAAAAAATTATCCAAGTATAGTGAATGACGGGTAGTAGGCGAGAGAATAGGTCAACGTCCATCTAAAGTAATTTTATTTTATTTCTGTTTGTGTTGTTCTTTTAAAGGGAAGAATGAAGCACTAGAGAAGATTTTTTCATAAGAGAAAAGAATTGCTTGGTCCATTCTACTTATCTTCTTGCACAAATTCCTTGTACATATTAGACCATTTTTCTTCTGCTGAATATAGGGATTCATTTACCGTATATCACCGCTATTGATGATTCTGGAAGCAACATTAACAATTCCACTATATTCTTCAAACGGATTCCACAAATTCGACGAAGACTTCTTTCATCCTTCCAACAGCCGAATTAAATTTTTCTTGCATCTACAAATAATGTTCATGGTGCTTATTATCAAAATCGTTATCATTATATGACATTTTGTTTTCGAAATCAGCCTATTAATTTCTGGTCCCGCTGTCATCCATTTGACAAGAGCATTGAAGTTGTGTAGGGGACCAATTGCCCCGCCATCCCCTTTTATAATTTTGTTATTCTGTTTTTGTGCCGAACTATAGCTATTGCAGACAAAAGTTTTGATGTCTCTTGCTTTTAGAGTTTCAACGTAGAGCTTCAAATTCCTTTGACGTATGGCTCTGATGTAAATTAAGAGTAAAATCACGTTACGGTAATACATTAACCGAAACTTAAACGTTGATTCCTTTCACTGTACTCGTCATTGAAAGATAGCGCTGACGGAGAATTCTGATATGCATCACGCAGCAAGTTATGTAAAAGTGTCAGAGTAATCTGATGAGCAAAACGATCTTTTGTAATGTGAGTTACTTTCAATAAACTGTCAGCGGTTCCTGGTGTTGCTACCTCTAACTTGCATAAAATTTCTACCCACCCCTTCCATCTAACCATTTGCCTATAAGATGCAGAAAGGCTTGTTCGATGTGTCAGAATTTGATCTCCGCCATATAACTCATTCGTTTCCCAAGACAAATACGTAGTAATTAATCCATTATTTGACTTTTGTTGAGTTTGTCTGTAAGTTGTGGTACAACAATCATTCCGTACCGTATCAAAGTAATAAATTTAGATTCTTCCTTAAACCAAGGAAGCAGACAGCATTTACTTGACTTGTGCAAAGTTTTGAGTTTTCGAGGCATGGTGTACAGAGCAAGTGCAAGTAGTGTCATTTTTAAGCATGCATCAAGCCAACACTCAGCGTTTTTTCTTCTTCTTCTGCGAAAAATCCACTTCGTGATTAAACAGTTTCCATCAGGTAACGATCAAGAAAAACGTGAGAGTGTTATGAGTGCTAAGTAGATTTCTTCAACAGGAAGCACTCTCGATTAGTATTGTAGTTGCATATGAATGGGAAGTATAGCAATTGCTTATCATGATAAATTATTACTATTTTTTTTTACATATCGTATAACAACCTTTTTCAAACCAAAGGGACTACCTAAAAAAAACTAAGTGTTTGAAAAACTTGGAATAATCACAACTGCACTATTCTCGAAGTATTTGTGTTGAAAGTAACAATGAGTAAAACCCGTTTAATGTTTCGGCGGGAATAGTTTGCAATCACACAAAAAGACGAAGATTGAGGCAGCTGCGCAATTCTTGTGTTACCAAGAAGCAACCGATTCATAATGAGCAATTTTTTTATACTGTACAAAACACGGTTAATGACGATAATGAAGATGACTGAATCAAGATATACAAGTTCATAGTACAAGATTTTCTGAAAGGATTCTCGTCAAAAGCTAGAGCTAATAGCTCATGTGTCTGACAGAAAATATGGTTTACATTCAGAAGGATCTGAAGTGTGTTAGAGAAAGACATTGATGAAGATGCTATGGCACTAAGCCGTGTTGTTAAGATGCTTCGAAAGGATATGGTAAACCACAAGTCTTTTTGCAGGAAAATTTGAGAATCTCTGCCAGGAAGATTCTGTTTGTCCTTCACTAATAGCAGCTGCCGTTAATATGTTACCTTATGGTTCAACTGCCACCCTGATAACAGCGTATGTCAACCAACTTCAACTATTAGCAAACTTATATTTTATAACTTCCATCAGAAAGCAAGCGATATTTAAAAAAAAAAAGCAGCAAGGTACAAACGCAATCGCGGTACCCTTCCTCTCCATGTTGGACTGAGATTTTATGCTAAAACTCGTAAAAAATGTTTCATAAAACAATTGCATTCACTAGGGATTCTGACCATTCCAACATTAGATAATATTGACTACAATCCTTCTTGCACATGAAAGTATTCTTTTCATGGTACGAACATTTCCATTTTCCAGCATCTGTCTAAGGATAACCTTGGCATTCAAGGTGACGATGTCTCACTGGATAATGTCTATATAAAAAAGAGAACTGCTCCCTTCTCCCCGATAAATATGCTCTAGTACCTCCTGCTTATATCACTGATAAGGAACCAATTTTACCTCAACAGTACCCGCAGTTTGTACAGATAGTTCTTTCACGAAGTGGATTTTTCGCAGAAGAAGAAGAAAAACGCTGAGTGTTGGCTTGATGCATGCTTAAAAATGACACTTCTTGCACTTGCTCTGTACACCATGCCTCGAAAACTCAAAACTTTGCACATGTCAAGTAAATGCTGTCTGCTTCCTTGGTTTAAGGAAGAATCTAAATTTATTACTTTTATACGGTACGGAATGATTGTTGTACCAGAACTTACAGACAAACTCAACAAAAGTCAAATAATGGATTAATTACTACGTATTTGTCTTGGGAAACGAATGAGTTATATGGCGGAGATCAAATTCTGACACATCGAACAAGCCTTTCTGCATCTTATAGGCAAATGGTTAGATGGAAGGGGTGGGTAGAAATTTTATGCAAGTTAGAGGTAGCAACACCAGGAACCGCTGACAGTTTATTGAAAGTAACTCACATTACAAAAGATCGTTTTGCTCATCAGATTACTCTGACACTTTTACATAACTTGCTGCGTGATGCATATCAGAATTCTCCGTCAGCGCTATCTTTCAATGACGAGTACAGTGAAAGGAATCAACGTTTAAGTTTCGGTTAATGTATTACCGTAACGTGATTTTACTCTTAATTTACATCAGAGCCATACGTCAAAGGAATTTGAAGCTCTACGTTGAAACTCTAAAAGCAATTGCAGAATGGTTTTTCGCAATGAACCACCCGTTGGATTCCCGTTCGCATTTTTGATTTTAGGAATTTGAAGAAACACGTCCAGAGATTATGAATGCTTTTGAAATGGGTTACTTTGTGATAAGAGAGACATCAAAACTTTTGTCTGCAATAGCTATAGTTCGGCACAAAAACAGAATAACAAAATTATAAAAGAGATGGCGGGGCAATTGGTCCCCTACACAACTTCAATGCTCTTGTCAAATGGATGACAGCGGGACCAGAAATTAATAGGCTGATTTCGAAAACAAAATGTCATATAATGATAATGATTTTGATGATATGCATCTGAAACGTTAGAAATCACCTCAATTTGAGAACATTAGCAGGGATGTCAATTGACTTAAAAGTAATAGTATACCACATTGTTTCAAAAGCGATATTAATCAAGAAAGTAAGCGACCTCTATAACTTTGGGAATGTACAGCGGCTTGTTTTTAGGAGGTTCCTTGGGATTGAAAACTATTGTGACACCAAATGTAAAAAAAAAAATAATTAAGAAATTATGAATGATAATAAGCAATAGCTATACTTACCGTTTAAATGCCACTACAATACTATCTGAGAGTGCTTCATGCTGAAGAAATCTACTTAGCACTCATAACGCGCTCTCCTTTTCTTATCGTTAGCCTGATAGAAACTGTTTAATCAAAAGAGTTGTGTTCTTAAGTATCTATGATTTAAACAAAGTCTCCTGTGTCTTGACACTCGGGGCTATTAAATGTGAATTTAATTAGATTCTTTGCTGCTCACTAGGACTTGGATACAAAGTTTTGTAGGATTCTCTAGGTTCCGGTCAATTATTAATATTTTCCCGACTGTATCCTGTTAAATTTTCTATGGAACCCATTATATTTCAACCTCCGAAACATAATTACTTTGGGCATGAGACCGGTGATCAGGATCGATGAGAGAAATAAAGAATCGATTTTAAGATCTTTTGAGATCTTCTCTTAGACGATTAGGAGGAGAAGATATACACATACTCTATTCACGTCAGAGAGATCAGGTAGTGTTGAATTTAATAAATATGATTACAGAAATTTTTCTTGTTTATCTTTCCGTCTGAGTTATGAAAGGTGCTCCTGAGTCCAGTCTGCTCCTGAGCAGAAGCGTACCAGAAATTCACTCACCGGTGAGAAAACGTTGAGAAGATTGAGAAATTCAATTCTTGCGATTGTATTCTGTAAATCTTTCAACGGATCCCATTATACTCTAACCTCCGAAAGAGCCTTACTTTGGGCCTGAGTTCGGAGATCAGGATCGATGAGACAAGTATAGAATCGATTTTAAGTTTTTTTGAGATCTTATCTTAGACGGTTAGGTGGAAAATATTTACGGTATAGTCAATCCTGTGTTCGCTACTAACTTACTAAAACAGGTTATCACAAAACAACCATAGTTTGGGCTAATCAAATAATCTTTTCATATAATTTCACTGTAAGCTTTTAATAGTAACTAACTGCCATACATTTTATAGAGCAGAAAAAGACATTCATTTCAGAAGTCCGTTGATGTAAATTCTCCATATCCAAGTTATTGAATGAAAAAGTAATCTGATATCACGGTAGCAATGCCTTGATAAGAATATCGTATCATATTTCGTAATTCAGATATCCTCCTCGCCTCTAATGCTACAGTATATACTAATGTTCTTGGTGTGTCAATACTGTCTTACTCGGAAGATTTAATCAAGTCTTCGCTCGCGTCTCACGTGTCGATTTCCTTTTGTCAATCAACCTTTGGATAGCTATTCATCTGCGAAAGCTTCGTCAGAACTACTGTGGAATAATGAGATACACAGCTCACCTTTTGATATAAGAAGTGTAGGCCCTCTGTAATTCATCAGTAATTAATATCAAGTATCTTAACTATATATTGCATACAGTAAATAAGTGCAAGAAAAGTGGACAGAGAACATGTTATGTCATTAGATCAGCTTTTATACTGGAAGGTGTACAATTCGTACTAGCACCTTAAGAAATTCCTGAACTGTCCAAAGTTGTACCGCCTTTAGGAGGTTTTCACTTAAGCAATTTCTACTTTGGGGTATCATATACGCTAAGACAACATTAGTGATAATGCTTAATGGCCATGCCTACTCAAGATCATTGAAAAGTCACTTCTAGACTTTGCTCGGCGACCTTTACATGTGGTTATGAAGACATTTACAATCCTCTGAGGAGAGGACAAAATCTAGGATCAGCGATCTTAGTTAACAATGTCTGGATAAGGAAATCAATATGCACATTTACAAAAAAATGAAGCTTCATGAAAAAAAATCGATATCGAGGAAATCCCCAAATTAAAACGATGATGACCTATACCTAAGCGGTAAACTTTGGCTGCAGTATATTGAGAAGGTCAGATTCGTATTGCTATTCATCCGAAGGGATTGGATCGAACATGTGACTAAAAACTTCAATTGTAGGCAATTAAATTAATGCTTCTCTTTTCTCAAGCAGCTAGTCATCTTTTCTATGAAATATTTGCACATCACTATATAAGGAGATGGAGGCCTTGGAGGCAACAACGGTATCAGCGGATTACAAGAAATTAACTCTTCAAGGAACAATCAAAATTCGCAGAAAAAGAGTTTTTCTGGAGCGAAGTTCCAAGTGATATGATTATCGAACAGAACTTAATGAAAGACACGAAATTTTATGGTGGATTAACTCAACGTCACACACTACGTTAGCAAGATTAATCCTTCATTCCCCGATACTGTTACGATAACAGAAGTTATACAGGACTTTTTTGGGAAACCGTTTATTATCTGAGCAGCACGTTGAGCTAAAGAGACTTCCTTGTGTGATAACACCTCATTGCGCAAGAATATCAATTCGACTGAGGTGAATATTGCAGCGTATGTCTTGACTTGTGTTATAAAACCCACACGTAGAAGGAAGAGTCATCCTGATGTTATATAGCATCTTGATAATCTGGATAATATAGCATCCTGATGAAGGAAGTCAAGGTATCGAAAGACACCTCGAAATTTTATATAGACGCAAGTTTAACCTTCAGGCTAATCGATAGTTTATCGGACTCTCTTTACTTTTTTTGGGCAGCGAGACGAACGAGTTCTCGAGCACAATTCCCAACGGGGGTATCAGAGCTTCTGGTCCAAGATGTGATAAGTGAGACTAGGAAGTTTTATTTGTTTCAGGTGTACTTAGCTGGATATCTCCCAATGTAACCTAAGTACAAAAAAAAAATCTGTGAATTAATAACAATGTTGATGTCTCTGTTCCACACCTGTTTTACCAGGCCTGCATATTTCTTTGTAGCGCGAATCAGTGCTTACTACGCTAGCTTAAGTAATTCATGGGCAGGACTTGTCTCACACGCCGAGAGAAGCGGGCCTGGTTCTAAATGGTACCTAATTACCTAGGGATCACCTACTAGGGATTCAGGCTAATAACCTGCATGTGAATCCTTTACAAACTTTCGACCGTAAGTGTAATATAACTGTTACGGAAAATTCTTAAGCTTCGTGGGCTTCTTTCTGATAAGCAGCTTGGTCCGGCCGCAAAGGAACAAGGTGCTGAGCACTAAACATTGATTACCCTAATGTCGTATGAAACCTAGGACAATAAAATGAAACCATCTGGATTCGACGTCTATTAGAGCTTTCATCCTTACGACGTCATCTTGGATAAAAATGTACATGGGATGTTTGCATGCACGGAATATCCAAACATCGTTCTTCATTAAGATGTTCTTATAGTGAACTTTGCTTCTATGTAGAACGAAAACTAAACGGTAGTTACAAAATTTTAAATTATCTTGCCGATAACATGATCCTTGGAGTCAAATATCTGCTGTTCAAGATCTAAACAGATAAACAATCAAACATGAAAGAATTGTAATACAATTGAATAATATGTTAATGTGATAACTAAATGAATTGGTATAGCTCGTTAGATTAAAAGTGTCCTGTTACTGTTTCGTTTTTTCTTCGGGTACCAAAACCGCTCGAGATAAAAGATTCTAAAATATGTAAACATAACAGCAAACCACTTTTTTGTTTTATACCTTGTCTTTATACCTTCATTTTAAATTACATCAAATAGTCCTCATCACCATTTTGTTTTTTCTATAAGGCGGAAACGTTATTACAAAATAATAATCATAAATAATTGGATAACAATTAAGCCGATGTCAGTGACATATTGGTTGTTCGTCATCATCTATATCAGATTGTCAACCGATCATTCATTTGTACATGAACTCCTTTGGCAGAATGCACAAAACCTTGAATACTTCATATCGGCTTTTATACTCTAACATGTGGCTCGTTCTCACTCCTATTTTGTAGTCACTTTTCATCTACAGGTACGTAAGCTTATCCGGCTGGAGCTGATGTTAAAATTGTGGATCCTGGAATTCGTATACACTAACCTCAGTAGTTGGCTTCACGCTTAGACCATTTCTCTCTTGTACTTGTAGGTACTTCCTACTTTAATGCTGTACACCTGCTGTGTTAGTAGGGAGAAAAGTGGCCATACTAATGATTAGCAACTAATTCCTTGTTATACCTGATATGGATTACACCAAAGTGGACATGCTTCCTTCTCCATAGAGGCGAATAACTCCTTATCTAGACTATTTTGTCAGGATTGCGATTTGGTTGTGGAAGACCGACTAACTTGCGCAATTATTTTGCTTTTTTATGGATCTTGTAGTCTTCCAACTATTCTCTCCTGTGTACAGGTGAAGTCGTGTCACAGTCTGTTGCAGCATGAAAAAAGTGAAAGCAGTCTTTTAACGACGTTAGTTTTTTTTTTTAAATTTAAAGATTACATTGCTTTTCCTTTCAGTTCTGCTTGTATGTGCTCTTAAGAGAATCAGCAACTGCTCATGAAGTCTTCTAGCAAAATTCTTAAAAGATCTGTATGAGACCCATCAACAGCCAAACATTTCCCGTTTGAAGTTTCTTCCATTATTGTTGTACATATACAGCTACCTTTTGCTCCTTCGAAAACTGTTTGCTTCATTTGAAGTTTCTCAACAACTGTGACTAATTTGTCGTTGCTTAAATGGCAGAATTATATTCGATCGTTGCAGATATTTCCCGTAAGCCTTTTCTGGCCTATCGGCACTTTCACTGGCTAATTGTAATTTATATTCATAAAATATAAGGTGCAAAAAACGCATAACATAATTTATATACGTACTTAACACAGTTATGACTTGCCATGATTAGGACACTTTTTTCTACGAATGGATTTTAAAACTCAAGTCAACAGAGACTCTGCAATATTCACCGCAGTCGATTTGACATTTATGCGGAATGAGATATTATCCCACAAGTAAAGTGGCATTAACTCAACGTGCCGCTCAGATGCCATACTGTTTCCCACAAAGGTCCATAGAACTTCTGTTATCGTGACAGTATTTGGGAGAGAAGGGTTAATCTTATTAACGTAGTGTCTGATGTTGGGTTAATCTCCAAGTAAAATTTCGTGGCCTCATTAAGCACTGTTCGATAATCATATCCCTTTTACTTCGCACCAGAAGGCCTCCTTTTCTGCAACTTGTGAAAGTACCTTGAGTTGTTAATTTCTTGTAATCGTCTGATACCGTAGTTGCCTCCAAGGATTCCTTTCCTTGAGTATAGTGATGTGGATATCTTCCATTTAAAAGATTAGCAGCTGGGTGAATAAACGGAAGGAATATTTTAATTGCCTACAAATGAAGTTTCTAGTCCTTTCTTCGATCTAGTCCTTCTGGATAAATAGCAATACGATTCTGACTTTCTCTATATACTGCAGCCAAAGTTTACCGGTTCGGTAAAGGTCATCGTCTTAATTTTGAGATTTTTCGATATCGTTTTCCACATCTTGGACCAGAAGCCCTGAATTTCCTCCCTTGGGTATAGTGTCTAAGAACTTGTTCGTCTTGCTGCCCAAATAAGGTAAAAGATACTGCGATAAACTTTAGATTAGTCTGAAAGTTAAACTTCCGTCTATAAAATATTTCGAGGTGTCTTTTCCACCCTTACATCACTTTTTCAAGACGCTATATTGATAACGCTACGTATCTCTCACACCAATTTTTAGTAAATAAATTTAAATTATCTCTGGCTCGCATGCAGTACAGACTGCCATATCGCACACTCTTATTATGCTTATTGGAGGATTTGAATTTGTCAATGTTCTCTACGTTTTCTCACAGGTCAGCAACACGAATCTGAAATTCATTATATACTATAGCGAAAGTTTACCGGTTTGAAAAAGGACACCGTCTTAATTTTGAGAATTACTCGATATCTTTTTTTTTTCATGCAGCTTCAATTTCTTGTAAATGTTGCATATTGATTTCCTCATCCAAACATTTTTGAATAAGATCGCAGATCTTATATTGTGTCATCTCTTCAGAGGGTTGTGAATCTATTCATAACTACATGTAAAGATAGCCGAGCAAAGTCAAGAAGTGAGTTCTCAATGATCTTGAGTTTTATGGCAATTCAGCATATTCACTTACGTTTTTTACGCCTACAGGATACCCCAAAGTTCTTTTATACCATTTCCTGACATAATGTATCGAATTGTGCCTATAAATTACTCAAGTGAAGACCTCCTAAGGGCGGTACAACTTTCGAAAGTTCAGAAATTTCCTCAGATGCAGGTAGGATTTGAACACCTTTTACGTATACATAGCTGAATGAATGTCATAACACATGTGCTTTGTCAACTTTTCTTGCAGTTATTTACTGTATGCAGAGGACTAGAATATATAGTATTGGTATTGGTGTTGAGTTATTGAAGAAATACAGAGGGCCTACACTGCTTATATCAAAAGGAAAGGTGTGTAACTAACAAAGCCAGGAACGTTGTGGCGAAGGTTTCACAAGATGAATAGCTATTCAAAGGATGTTTGAAAAAAGGAAATTGAAACGCGATACGCGAATGAAGATTTGATTTAATCTTCCGAGTAAGACAGCAATGACACACCAAGAATATTAGTAAATAGATTAGAGGGGAAGAGGTTGTCAGAATTACGATATGTGATATGATATTCTTATCAAGACAATGCTACCATGATATCAGATTACTTTTTCATTCAAGAACTTGGGTATAAAAATTTTCATCAAGAGATTTCTGAAATGAATGACGTTTTCTGCTGTATGAAATTTATGGCACTTGATAATCAAAGAATACAGTGAGTTTATATGAAAAGATTATTTGAATAGCTCCCAGTTTTGTTGCCTTGTGATGACCAGTGTTACTAATTTAGTAACGAACACAGGACTGATTATACCGTAAATATTTTCCACCGTCTAAGTGGCTAAGAGAATATCTCGATGGAACTTAAAATAGAATCTTTATTTGTCTCTTCGATCACATCACCAGTCTCCGGACTAAGGTAAAACTGTTTCAGAGGTTAGAATATAATGGGTTCAATAGCAAGTTTTACAGGATACATTCCGAAAAATTTTACTAATTATACACTTGAACATAATCATACACAAATCTGTATGTAAACTCTAGTGAGCAGCAAGGACGCTAACTAAATGCATCTTTGATAGCTTCGAGTGTTAACAAACAGGAGTCTTTGTTTAAGTAATTTATCCGTAACTACACAACTCTTTAGATTAAACAGTTTCTATATGGTAACAACCAAGAAAAACGTGAGAGTGTTATGAGTGCTAAGTAGAGTTCTTCAGCAGGAAGCACTCTCGAATACTATTGTAGTGGAATATGAACGGGAAATTTAGCAATTGCTTGATTATCACGATAAATTAATACTTATTTTTTTACATTTGGTATAGGAAAATTTTTCAACCCCAAGGGACTACCTAAAAAAAACTGTGTTTGAAAAAGTTGAAATAATTACAACTGCACCATTCTCGAATATTTGTGTTGAAAGTAACAATGAGTTAATTCCGTGTAATATTTCGGCGGGAATAGTTTGGAATCACACAAAAAGGCGAAGTTTGACGCATCTACGCAATTCTTGTGTTACCAAGAAGCCGCCGATTCAAAATGAACGATCTTTTTTCATACTGTACAAAACCCGGTTAATGACGATAATGAAGAAGCCTGAATCAAGATATAGAAGTTTATAGTACAAGATTTTGAGAAATGATTCTTCTTCAGAGGCCAGGGCTAATAGCTCATCTGTCTGGCAGAGAATATGGTTTACTTTCAGAAGGATCTGACATTATAAGTGAGTTGGAAAAAGACATTGATGGCAGAGTGTCAACCAACTTCAACTATTAGCCAACTTATATTTTATATCTTTCATGAGAAAGCAGGCGATATTGAAACAAAAACAGCAAGGCACAAAGGCAATCGCGAGCAACCCTTTCCTCTCCATGTTGGACTGAGCGTTTATGCTAAAGCTCGTAAAAAATATTTCATAAAATAAATGCATTCACTAGGGATTTGTATATCGTCTACATGTGTAAAGGAAATATCTTTAATTCTTTCTGAGTACTTGATAAATCAAAGTGACGAAATGTATGTCGTGCAACTCTTCGTCGAGGTGTTTTAACCATTCCAACATTAGATAGTATTGACTACAATCCTTCTAGCACGTCAAAGGATTCTTTTCATGGTACGAACATTTCCATTTTCCAGCATCTGTCTAAAGAAAACCTTGGCATTCAAGGCGACCATGTCTCACTGGATAATGTCTATATAAAAAAGAGAACTGCTCCTGTTCTCCGCGATTAATATGCTCTTGTACTTCCTTCTTATATCACTGATAAGGAACCAGTTTTACCTCATCAGAACACGGAGTTTGTATAGATAGTTCTTTCACGAAGTGGATTTTTCGCAGAAGAAGAAGAAAAAAACGCTGAATGTCAGCTTGATGTATGCTTAAAAATGACACTACTTGCACTTGCTCTGTACACCATTCCTCGATAACTCAAAACTTTATACATGCCATGTCTGCTTCCGTTGTTTAAGGATGAATCTAAATTTATTGCTTTGATACGGCACGGAATGAATGTTGTACCGGAACTTACAGACAAACAACAAAAACAAATAATGGATTAATTTTTATTTGCCTTGCGAAACGAATGAGTTATATGGCGACGATCAAATTTTGACACATCGAACAAGCCTTTCGGCGTCTTATAGGCAAATGGTTAGATGGAAGTGGTGGGTAAAAATTTTATGCTAATCAGATGTAGCAACGCCAGGAACTGCTGACAGTTTATTGTAAGTAACTCACATTACAAAAGATCGTTTTGCTCATCAGATTACTCTGACAGTTTTACATTTGCTGCGTAATGCATATCAGAATTCTACATCAGCGCTATCTTTCAATGACGAGTGCACTGAAAAGGAATCGTCGTGTCCAACGTTTGTTTCCGATAATGTATTACCGTCTCGTGATTTTACTCTTAATTTACATCAGAGCAATACGCCAAGGGAATTTCAAGCTCTACGTTGAAACACTAAAACCAATTGCAGAACGGTTTTTCGCAACGAACCATCTGAACTGTGCTCGTTGGATTACCGTTCGCATTTTTGATTTGAAGAATTTGGAAGAAACACAGATTATGAATTTGGAAGAAACACAGAAGATTATGAATGCTTTCGAAATGAGTTACTTTGTGTTAACAAAGACATCAAGACCTTTCTCTACAATAGCTATAGTTCGGCTCACAAACAGAATAACAAAATTATAAAAGGGGATGGCAAAGCAATTGGTCTCTTAGACGACTTCAATGCTCTTGTAAAATGGATGACAGGGACCAGGAATTAGTAGGCTAATTAACGAATTTAAAATGTCATTAAATGATAATGATTTTGATAATAAGCACCATGAAGATTACTCGTAGATGCAAGAAAAATTTAAATCGGCTGTTGGGAAGATGAAAGAAGTCTTCGTCGAATTTGTGGAATACGTTTGAAGAAAGTAGTGGAGTTGTTAATGTTGCTTCCAGAATCATCTATAGCAGTGATATACGGTAATTGAATCCCTATTTTCAGTGGAAGAAAAAGGGTCTAATGTGTACAAGGAATTTGTGCAAGAAGATAAGTAGAATGAACCAAGCAATTCTTTTCTTTTATGAAAAAATCTTTTCTAGTGCTTCATTCTTCCCATTTAAAGAACAAGACAAACAGAAATAAAATAAAATTAATTTAGACGGACGTTGAGCTAGTCTCTCGCTTACTACACGTCAGTCTCTACACTTGGATAAATTTTTTCATAACGAGAATCAACCAATTCCAGTCTCTCTACGATAATTCACATTCCTCAAAGTCGGATTTAGTTATGCATTTAGAGAGTGAAGCCAACGTCAAAGAAGAACACTTTCCTAATTCTTGTGACGTTTTACTATTTGATGGAGAATTTTAGCTCACATTTTGCAACCGGCATCAGTAGAAACATTTTATGATTATTTCAATGCAATTTCATAAAATATGCTCAAAGAGAAGAGGACACATTCCACGGAAAGCGAGTGGATTTGATATAGGATATAAACTCTTCAGAGAGATTAAATTCTTCCTCAAGGGAAAGCAGGGGTCTAGCAATAATGACAAAAGTAACACGAACTACACCATTTCCTTCGTAACCACGAAAATAAAGAGCTGTTTCTTTTTCTTGGAAGTATGTGTTAAAAGGAAGGAAGTAAATTTGAGGAAGCAACAAGGAATGGATATAATATAGAAACTTCAAGAAACCTTCCAACTTTTTAAAACAAGTCATCAGGAAATCATTTAGAAGAGTTGATAGTAGGATAATGTTATATTCCTTTGATGCAACAATAAATGGACGAAAGAAGATAGTTATCCGTACAGTAGACACAATTGTTGTAATACTTGCTGTATCGTTTTTCTACGACTTTGAACGACACGGTCTAGAAGAATTATGAATATCTTCCGGCACGAAGAAACATCATCGAATTCTCCCAATTCATCATATTTCAAAAACATAAGGAAAAGAAAAATCAACTACGTTAAGAGACGCGTTTGCAGGATGTGATACACTGTCATACTTTCTCGGAAATAGAAATATATCAGCATGGGAAACATTGCTTTTGTATACAGAGGTGACCACACCTTTCCTAACAATTTCACACCCTGTTTACTGGTACAATATAAACAATCCACATAAGCGAAGATTGTTTTAATTCACTGCCACGATATGTTGTCCTAATATATTCAATAACAAGTGAAACATTTCAAGTTAATGAATCCCGGCGACTAATCCTCCAACTTGTCATGCCTTGTTTCTTCACACTAAACGCGCAACATACCAAACTAGACAAATCTGGGGCCAGGCAGCATATATTCCTTTACCACTAAACTGGGGATGGAGTGACAATGGAAGTGAACTTTCTCCAACATGGGCTTCCATTCCAGTTGCATACGATGCATGTAGAAAATTCTTTTTGAAATGTGCCTGCAAACACATATACCCCAATATGTTGTTGTAGAAGTGCAATCGCCCCGTGCAGCTTTTTTGTGTAATGTGTGTAGGGGAACATGTGGAAAGGTGATGGAAACTTAAGACGAAAATCTAGACCAATAAAACTTTAATGTAAGTAGTACTCATTATTTTTAAAAATTCTGTTGATCCATAGTAAATTTACACCACGTTGGAAATGTACCAAAAAATAGATAAACTTAAATTTATGATTCTTTATAGAATTGCTTTTACACAGAGTTATATTAACTGTTCGTCGAAGTCATAAAACTGTTTCTACGCGTAAAAAACCAAAAGATATACTGTGAATTTCAAATTATCGAACCAAATATTTGTGTCGTATTTCTGTTCTTACAATACGAAAGAACTTTGTTAGGACAGGTGTGGTCACCTGTGTATACAAAGCAATTTACTTTCTAATTTATAACAATATATTGCTTTATCTTCGGTTATGTGGATTGTTTATATTGTACCAGTAAACAGGGGGTGAAATTGTTACGAAAGGTGTGGTCACCTCTGTATACAAAAGCAATTTACTTTCTAATTTATAACAATATATTGCTTTATGTAAATCCTTATAATATTGTAAAGGATGTAAAACCAATGTCTATGGTTTACATACATGAACTTACTTTTTAAGACTTCCTGTGCAGTTCTCTTTCAATTCAGATAAAACCATAAACCTTTTCTAACGTAACGCTATGCACGTATTTTCTTAAGATATTCTTAAATTTAATTCATGTGTAAAAGTGAATAGTAACAGAATAGGTGATATTGGTTTGTGCGTATTCGTAAAAAAACTAACCTTTATGTTTTATGATTAATGGTCGCCATATGGGATTCATAACCGGGCTTGATCAGGCTACTTTGTGCTTCTGCTGAAAGTGAAAATTGTGAAGAACACATCACAAGAGAACGATTTGTTTCGTACAATGCAGCGTCCATGAGTAATGTTTTATTACGGTAAATGAACTCTCTTTCGATATTTGGGAAAATCGATCGACTCAACGTGAATCTTAAAATTGTCATAACTTCGTTGTTTATTAACCAATCTGAATGAACTATACACCAAAAGTAAGATAATCTAACACTCTTTAAAAAGTTATACCACATATTTTTTGATAATCCCAGCCGTTTACTTGTTATTTTAAAAAATATGAGTAAAATCCATCAGAAGAAATGCAAAGTTCCAAAATAACAAATTTTTGTAGGTGTTAATTTCTGAGCGAAGTAAAAACTTGTTAATTTTTTAGACCCTGTTATCTTCTACGTTGTTTAGTTTTTGAATCGTGAAGATTCGACTATTAGTTATATTCCACGCGTATAGAATATTATAGTCTAAAACTAACACTATGAATTCGTAGAGGTGGATATATTTATAGCCGACATATTGGATTCTTCCCACCTGTCAGAGTGGGGCCACTTCATTTCTTGCTTACTTGGATCAGGAAAACTACATAACCGACTTGCCCCTTTATAAAAGAAAGTGCAGGATAATTCCCGTAAGATCCCCTACTAAGTAAGACATTTACGGAGGTTAGAATATAATGAATGGGTTCCATACCAAGTTTTACTGGATACAATCGGGAAAATATTATTAATGGTAGACCGCAACCTAGTGAATTCTACAAAACTCTGTACGTAAGCCCTAGTGAGCACCAAGGACGCTAACTAAATGCATATTTGATAGCTTCGAGGGTTAACACACAGGAGACTTTGTTTAAGTAATTTAGCCACAAAGTCTCACAACTCTTTAGATTAAACAGCTTCTATCAGATAACAATCAAGAAAAACGAGAGAGTGTTATGAGTGCTAAGTAGATTTCTTCAGCAGGAGTATTGTAGTATTGTAGTTGCATATGAACAGTTAATATATCAATTGCTTGATTTTCATGATAAATTAATACTTACATTTTTACATATGGTATAACAACCTTTTTCAAACCCAACGGCCTACCTAAAACAAACTGCTGTGCGGTCCCAAAGTTATACGTCTGTGACACCCTCTTCTTATTAAAGGGTGAAGTAAATCCATGGTTTTTAAAATTCTACGCCAATTTATAATGTGAGTTAAGTAGCTCCAAAAGCACTTTTGCTTCGTTTTTAATTCCTAGGTACAAATACAAGATTCTGCGGCCTCCGGTTCGTTTTTGAATTCCTTTGCTAGCCGTATTATAGATTTTAGTGTATTACAGCGTGAGTTGCAAATGAAAAATTCTAATCTCACTAGGCTTCATATTAAATATTACTATTTCTGGTTGGTTGTCGTGCTTGTAGTAGTTGTAGTGCATTCGTTTTCTTAAAAGAACAACACGTATCTTCACATCTCCTCTTAGTAAAATGTTGTCTAAATGTTTCGTGAAGTCTGCACTTGGTAATACAAAACGGTCTCTGAAAACGGTCTGAAGTATAATCTGTGTGGTTCGACTTTCTTCTTGCCAGTGTTCACGGGTCTTAGGTGGACTGTGCTGGAAATGTACTCTGGGCAGTTTGCCATGATATTCCGATATATGCAGCGAACACCTATGCAGAATTCTACAGACGACTTGGTGCTTTTTGTTAGTAAAGGAATTTACTTGGTGATCTAGGATGACTCTTGTCAAAGGCCATGGATATGCTCGCGAATTTACCAGGTCAAATGTCAGTCTGGTTGAGAATTAGAGATGAGTGCACTTCCCAAGCCTCAACTGCTGGTGATTAATCGGGTACATTTTGTGGAGTAGCTCACAGTTCTTGGGAAGATACCTTTGAGTCGGTCGACAGGACACGCAAGCTCTATTCAAGTCAGCGAGATGACGTAGTGTTTAATTTAATAAAAAAAATTGCAGAAATTATTCTTGTTGATCATCTCCTGTCAGAGATAAAAGGTGTCGAAAATCAAATGCATTTGGTTCACTATTCTGCTACTGAGCGGAAGCTTATCCTGAAAATTTCTCACCTGTGAGAAAACGTTGAAAAGATTGAAAAATTCAAATCCTCCAGTAAGCTCAATTAGAGTTAGCGATTAAGGAAGTCTGTAGTACAAGATGAATCGTTTGAGCCAGTGAGATTTTAAGGTTTTTTTAGCCTAAAGGTTAGTGTGAGAGATACGTAGCGTTATCAATATAGCATCTTCATAAAGTGAGTGAAAGTAGCAGAAGATGCCTCGAAATTGTTTATAGACAAAAAAAAACTCCGACAATTGATAATACTCTTGATTTGTGTGTTCATAGAGACATGTATAACTTTTTTGTATCGCGAATCAGTGCTTTACACAGCTATCTTTTGTAATTCATTGGCAGGACTTGTATTAAAGGTCAAGAGAACCGGGCATGGTTTTACAGCTAATGAAATCCCCAATTCCCTAAAGATATACTACTAGATTTTGAGGCCAATAAAATGCATGTGAATCCTTTACAAGCTTACGACTATAAGTGTATTATAATTGATACGAAAACTTGGTAAGCATTGTGGCTTCTGTTTGCAAAGCAGCTTGGTACAGTCGCAAAAGAATAAAGTGCTGAGCAGTAAGCATTGATTATCCTTGTGTCGTATAAAACCTAGGGCAATAAATTGAAAACAACTGGGTTCCAGCTGTAGTAGAGTTTTTAATCTTGCGACCCCGTCTAGGATAAAAATGAATATGCAGTGTACGCATGTACGGAATATCCAAACATCTTTCTTTATTAAGATTGTTAAACTGAATGTAGGGGAGTCGAAAACTGAATGGTAGTTACACAATTTGAAGTGTCCTTGCAGGTGGCAGAATCGTTGGAGTCAATCATGTGCGGAAGCCCGCTGTTAAACTCATTGTAGGAGAGTCGAAAACTGAATGGTAGTTACACAATTTGAAGTGTCCTTGCAGGTGGCAGAATCGTTGGAGTCAATCATGTGCGGAAGCCCGCTTCAATAATCCTATCACTTGGAACTTCGCTCCAGAAGGCCTGTTTTTCTGAGAATTGTGAAAGTTACATGAGTTGTAAATTTCTTGTACCTATTTAGGCAAAATAAAACTGGAACAGAATAAACAGTCTGTTACACGGAAAATCGTCAAGCTTCGTGGGCTTATGTCTGAAAAAAAGCTTGGTACAGTCGCAAGGAACAAGGTGCTGATTATTCTGCCTTCATTATCGTTATATCGTATAAAACCTAGGGCAATAAGTGGAAACCATCTGAGATCGACGTGTAGTAGAGCGTTCATATTTACGACCCTGTCTTGGATAAAAATGTACATGGAGAGTTTATATGTACGGAATATCCAAACATCCTTCTTTATTAAGAGTGTAAGACTTTGATTCTTGGAAGAAGAGTCGAAAACTAAACGGTAGTTACAAAATTTTAAGTATCCTTGCAGATGGCAGAATCCTTTGAGTCAATTATCTGCTGTTTAACATTATCACAGATAAACAATCAAACAATGAACAAATGTTATATACATACACTTGATTGATTCAGTACTACGAGAATGTGATATCTAAATGAATTGAATTAACTCATTAAATTAAATGTGTCCTGCTATTGTCTCGTTCTCTCTTTGTGTACGAAAGCCGCTTGTGTTGAAGGATTCCAAAATATGTAAAGAGAATGATAAACCACCACCATGTTTTATACCTGGTATCTCTCTATATTTTCATTTAAAGTTACATCAATATCGTCTTCATGTCCATTTTGTTAGGTCTGTAAGAGGGGGACGTTAATACAAGATAACGACCATAACTGAGTGGATTAAAAACTAAGGCGTTATCAATGACATATTGATTTTCTACAGCTCTTGTTCGTCATCATCAATATCAGAATGTTTTCCGATTCGGCATTTGTTCATGAACTACCTTGGCAGAATGCACAAAACCTTGAAACTTCATATCGGGTCTTTTACACGAACATGTGGCTCGTTCACTATCCTATCTTGCGGTCACTTTATATTTACAGAAAATTAAACTTATCCGCCTGGAGCTGATGGTAGCTGTGTGGATGCTGGAATTCGCATACACCAACCTCATTCGAAGGAGCCTAGAACATTTCGCTCCTGGAATTGAAGGTACTTCCGAATTGATTGCTGCATAGCTCCCGTGTTAGTACAGGGAAAAGTGGCCATATTGAAGCTTTGTAACTAGTTCCTTGTTATACCAGGAGGGACATGTTTCCTTCTCCATACAGGCGGACTGGGGAGCTTCTCATGAAGTCTCCTAGCAAGATTCTTAAAACACCTGAATCAGACCCAGCAACAATTACAGTTTTCCCGTTTATAGTTTCTTCAATTATTTTTGTCCATATACAGCTACCTTATGCTCCTTCGAAAATTGTTTGCTTCATTTGAAGAACCTCAACAACTGTGATTGAATTGTCGTTGGCAGAATTGCGGAATGGCAGATGGCAGAATTAAATTCGATCGTTGCAGATATTTCCCGTTAGCTCTTTGTGGGCTGTCGGCACTTACAGAGTCTAATTGTAATTTATATCCATAAAAGATAATTTGCAAAAAACGCTTAATATAATTTATATACGTGCTTAACGCAGATATGACTTGCCATGATTAGTCCACATCTTTGCGTGTAGAAGGACGCTTTCTTCTACGTATGGATTTTCAAACTCAAGTCAACAAAAGAGACTCTGCAATATTCACCGCAGTCGTATTGACATTCATTTGGATTGAGATATTATCACACAAGTAAAGTGGCATTAGCTCAACGTGCCGCTCGGATGACAAACTGTTTCTTAGAAAAGGTCCTTAGAACTTCTGTTATCGTGACAGTATTTGGGAGAAAAGGGTTAATTTACTAACTTAGTGTCTGACGTTGAGTTAATCCCCCAGTAAAATTTCGTGGATATCCCTTTTACTTCGCACCAGAAGGCCTCCTTTTCTGCGACTTGTGAGAGTTCCTTGAGTTTTAATTTCTTGTAATCATCTGATACCGTAGTTGCCTTCAAGGATTCAATCTGCTGAGTATAGTGATGTGGAAATTTTACATAGAAAAGATGACCAGCTGGGTGAAAAGACGGAAGCGATATTTTAATTGATTACAAAAGAAGTTTCTTCATCCTCGTTCGATCCAAATGAAGTTTCTAGTCCCCTCTGGATAAATATCAATACCATTCTGACTTTCCCTATATACTGCAGCCAAAGTTAACCGGTTGGGTAAGGGTGATCGTGTTATATTTGAGATTTCATAGACATCGTTTTTTTTTTCATGCAGCTTCATTTCCTTGTAAATGTTGCATATTGATTTCCTCATCCAGACATTTTTGAATAAGATCGCAGATTTTAGAATGTTGTAAATCTATTCATAACTACATGTAAAGATAGCCGAGCAAAGTCTATAACTGAGTTCTCAATGATCGTGAGTATTCATGGCAATTAAGCATATTCACTTACGTTTTTTACGCATACAGGACACCCCAAAGTTTTTTTAATACCATTTCCTGTCATAAAGTATCGAATTGTGCCTATAAATTACTCAAGTGAGGACCTCCTTAGGGCGGTACAACTTTCGAAAGATCAAAAATTTCCTCAGCTGCAGATAGGATTTGAACACCTTTTACGTATACATAGCTGAATGAATGTCATTACAAATGTGCTTTGTCCACTTTTCTTGCAGTTATTTACTGTATGCAGAGTACTAGAATATATTATTGTTATTTGATGTTGAGTTATTGAAGAAATACACTGTTTATATCAAAAGGAAAGGTGTGTAACTTGCAATTCGAGAATCCTTGTGGCGAAGATTTTACAAGATGAATAGCTATTCAAAAAATGATTAAGAAAAGGACATGGAAATGCGAAACGCGAAATAAGATTTGATTTAATCTTCCGAGTAAGACAGCACTGACACACCAAGAACATTAGTATTTGGATTAGAGGGGAAGAGGATGTCAGAATTACGTTATGTGATACGATATTCTTATCAAAGCAATGCTACCACGATATCAGTTTACTTTTTATTCAAGAACTTGGATATAAAAATTTTCATCAAGAGATTTCTGAAATGAATGACGTTTTCTGTTGTATGAAATGTGGGGCACTTAATAATCAAAGCATACAGTGAGTTTATATGAAAAGATTATTTGAATACCCCACAGTTTTGTTGCCTTGCGTTGACCAGTGTTACTATTTTGTTAACGAACACAGTTACACCGTCTAAGTGGCTAAAAGAATATCTCAAAAGAACTTAAAATAGATTCTTTATTTCTCTTTTCGATTAGACCATCAGTGTCAGGACAAAAGTAAAGGTGATTCGGAAGTTAGAATATAATGGGTTGAATTGCAAGTTTTACAGGATACATTCGGGAAAATATTACTAATGATAGACTTGAACATACTGAATCCTACACAAATCTGTATGTAAGCCTTAGTGAGAAGCAAGGACGCTAACTAAATGCATATTTGTTAGCTTCGGGTGTTAAAAACAGGAGTCTTTGTTTAAGTAATTTATCCGTAACTACACAACTCTTTAGATTAAACAGTTTCTATATGGTAACAACCAAGAAAAACGTGAGAGTGTTATGAGTGCTAAGTAGATTTCTTCAGCAGGAAGCACTCTCGAATATTATTATAGTTGCATATGAACGGGAAGTATAGCAATTGCTTGATAATCACGATATATTAATACAACCGACTTAGCGGATGGGTTGAAATGGAATAAATACGGCAGGTCATGTTGTCCTTAAAACTTGCAAATTCGAATTATTCGAGTTTAAACTCAGTGACGTGCGGAACAAGAGTCTTTAGCTGATAAAGATTGAATATCACGGTGAGCTCTAAAAATATTGTTTTCGTAAAACTAGTAAAGAGAAAGCGCGTAAAAAAGATGGGCATCTTGACGTATCAGTTGCAATAGGGTAGGCATACCTGAGATTTTGGAGCTTTTTGTAATATGCATCTGCAACGTCAGTAAACACCTCAAAATGAGAACATTAGCAGGGATGTCAAATGACTTTATAACTGCTACCAGGTTATAGAAGGATTTTTTGTGGACACTATATATTTCGTCAAGACAGTGATCATTATTTTCAATTTATACTTTATTCTGCAACGCACATAAGTTCTTTCTTGGTGGGAATTGCTTCTTTCCCACACAATTGGACAAAGAAGTCTTTCATCGTTTTTTTCATATATATATTTAAAACATTGCTTTTGCTGAGAACATTTCAGTTAGTGACTAACCATTTCAGTGTCTCTCCCTGACTCATTATATACACAGTATATATTCTATAGTTATTGGGAACTGAATTAAGTGCTTTCGTTAATTGTTTATGGAAACATTACAATAGATTAGAGAAATACGGGCTGACCAGATGTCCCAGTAGCCGAAGTGGCACCAACTGCGTTGTAATCCAGCCCGTTATCTGTACTTTCTCACGCCAAAGTTATCGCAGTGTCTAGTGCATTATGGGCAGTTGACTAAAATTAACATAAATTGTTTTCCGTATTCTGTTTGTATGTGCATACAGGTGAGTAACTAAGTAATTTTTGAAATGAACTGCCAACACTATTCCGTTGACCATTGCAACCCGTAGCTTGAGCTTGGACGCTCGAAGAGTTTGACTCCAGGTTTGGAAGATGTAAACACGCATCTCGCGTTGAACTTCAAACATAAGTTGTGTTAAGGGGCACAAGCTATTTAGCAGGTGAAGGACGATTTCTTACGGCTAGCCCCAATCAGTGAAATCCCAGGTCCTCAGACCTTGTGCGTTTAAAATGTTACATACGCGCCCTCCAATATCTGTATTTCATTGTGGAGATCTTCTTTTGTGTGTTTGCTGAAGATTCACCTTTATGCTGCAGGACTGTTCAGCGTAACAACTGGATTCATCGTGGGACGATCCAGACAACTTTTCCCCAGTGCGAATCCCCCAAGTGTGTTAATGGTGTGAGCAAAGTATTTATAGTGATACCTGAATTATAATCATATATATAGAAAGAGCTCTATTTCCCGAAAAGGGCAAAACGTAATTTCAGCGGCAAAATTTATTAGTGTCCAGTGTTGTGTTTATTTCTCTTTGTTATTTTTTTTTTCAAAATAGCGTTCTAATAAATAAGTATAGTGTCATTTAACCCAGTCTGTTTTCGTTGTATGTATCAATGGTGTTTGTGTGCGTTATGGTCTGGATGACCGTCTGATCGTCCGTGAGGTTTTCGAGACGAGACACCCGAACCTCTGGGCGCCTAATGCTCATCTCATTATTGAGACCGACGAGCTTTTTGGGAAACAGTTTGTAACCTTTCTTGGAGAGGTCTTCGTCGTCCTGTCCAGGTAAGTTAAAGTATCAGGAGTATACTTATTGGTAATACCACGAGCCGATGACAGCGAACAGAACTACAGCCGGTTACAAATAAATAGCTGCCCGAACAGCGACTCGACCTACGGTCGGTTACAACTTAAATGTAGTAGTATTCTAAATAGTCTCAAGAACGATATTAATCAAGGAAGAGAGCTATTGCAGAGAAAGGTTTTGATGTCTTTCTTATCACAAAGTAACCCATTTAGAAAGCATTCATAATCTCAGGATGTGTTTCTTCCACATTCTTCGATCAAATATGCGAACAAGAATCCAACGAGCATAGTTCAGGTGGTTCGTTGGGAAAAAACATTCTGCAATTGGTTTTAGTGTTTCAACGTAGAGCTTGAATTCCCTTAAGAGTAAAATCACGAGACGGTAATCCATTATACGAAACTTAAACATTGCACACGACGATTCCTTTTCATTGTACTCGTCATTGAAAGATAGCCATGATGGAGAATTCTGATATGCATCACGCAGCAAATGATGTAAAACTGTCAGAGTAATCTGATGAGCAAAACTAGCATTTGTAACGTGAGTTACTATCAATAAACTGTCAGCGGTTCCTGGTGTTGCTACATCTGAATTGCATAAAATTTCTACACACCACTTGCATCTAACCATTTGCCTAAAAGACACAGAAAGGCTTGTTCGATGTGTCAGAATTTGATCTTCGCCATATAACTCATTCTTTTCACAAGGCAAATAGTAATTAAACCATTATTTGTTTTTGGTTGTTTGTCTGTAAGTTCTGGTACAATATTCATTCCGTGCCGTATCAAAGCTATAAATTTAGATTCTTCCTTAAACAACGGAAGCAGACAGCATATACTTGGCATGTACAAAGTTTTGAGTTTTCGAGGCATGGTGTAGCAAATGCAAGTAGTGTCATTTTTAAGCATGCACCAAGCCAACAATCAGTGTTTTTTCCTTCTTCTTCTGGGCAAAATCCACTTCGTGAAAGAACTATCTCTACAAACTGCGCGTTCTGTTGAGGTAAAACTGGTTCCTTATCAGTGATATAAGCAGGAGGTACTAGAGTTAATTTTTCGGGGAGAACAGGAGGAGTTCAGTTTTTTATATTGACATTATCCAGTGAGACATGGTCACCTTAACTGCCAAGGTTGTCCTTAGACAGATGCTGGAAAGTAGAAATGTTCGTACCATGAAAAGAATCCTTTGATGTGTTAGAAGGATTGTAGTAAATATTATCTAATGTTGGAATGGTTAAAACACCTCTACGAAGAGTGGAAGGACATACATTTCGTCACTTTGATTGATCAAGCTCTGAGAAAGAATTCAAGATATTTTCTTTACACATGTAGACGATATACAAATCGTTAATGAATGCAATTATTTTATGAAATATTTTTTACGAGTTTTAGCATAAACGCTCTGTGCAACATGGAGAGGAAAGCGTTGCTCGGGATTGCCTTTGTGCCTTGCTGTTTTTCTTTTAATATCGGATGCTTTCTGATGGAAGATATAAAATATAAGTTGGCTAATAGTTGAAATTGGTTGACTTACGCTGCCATCAATGTCTTTCTCCAACTCACTTATTATGTCAGATCCTTCTAAAAGTAAACGATATTCCCTGCCAGACAGATAAGGTAATAGCTCTGGCCTCTGACGGAGAATTCTTTCACAAATTCTTTTACTATGAACTTCTATATCTTGATTCGGGCTTCTTCATTATCGTCATTGAACGTGTTTTGTACAATATAAAAAGATTGCTCATTTTGAATCTGCGGATTCTTGGTAACACAAGAATTGCGCAGTTGCATCAAAGTTCGCTTTTCTGTGTGATTCCAAACTATTCCCGCCGAAACAATACACGGGATTTACTCATTGTTACTTTCAACACAAATACTTCGAGAATAGTGCAGTTGTGATTATTCCAAGTTTTTCAAACACTTAGTTTGTTTTAGGTAGTCTTTTGGAGTTGAAAAAGGTTGTTATAGCAAATGTAAAAAACATAAGTATTAATATATCATGATAATCAAGCAATTGCTATACTTCCCGTTCATATGCAACTATAATAATATTCGAGAGTGCTTCGTGCTGAAGAAATCTACTTAGCACTCATAACACTCTCACGTTTTTCTTGGTTGTTACCATATAGAAACTGTTTAATCTAAAGAGTTGTGTAGTTACGGATAAATTACTTAAACAAAGACTCCTGTTTTTAACACTCGGAGCTAACAAATATGCATTTAGTTAGCGTCCTTGCTTCTCACTAAGGCTTACATACAGATTTGTGTAGGATTCAGTATGTTCATGTCTATCATTAGTAATATTTTTCCGAATGTATCCTGTAAAACTTGCAATTCAACCCATTATATTCCAACTTCCGAATTACCTTTACTTTTGTCCTGACACTGGTGGTCTAATCGAAAAGAGAAATAACGAATCTATTTTAAGTTCTTTTGAGATATTTTTTTAGCCACTTAGAGGGTGGAAAATAGTTACGGTATAATCAGTCCTGTGTTCGTTAACAAAATAGTAACACTGGTCAACGCAAGGCAACAAAACTGTAGGGTATTCAAATAATCTTTTCATATAAACTCACTGTATGCTTTGATTATTAAGTGCCCCACATTTCATACAACAGAAAACGTCATTCATTTCAGAAATCTCTTGATGAAAATTTTTATATCCAAGTTCTTGAATAAAAAGTAAACTGATATCGTGGTAGCATTGCTTTGATAAGAATATCGTATCACATATCGTAATTCTGACATTCTCTTCCCCTCTAATCCAAATACTAATGTTCTTGGTGTGTCAGTGCTGTCTTACTCGGAAGATTAAATCAAATCTTATTTCGCGTTTCGCATTTCCATGTCCTTTTCTCAATCATTTTTTGAATAGCTATTCATCTTGTAAAATCTTCGCCACAAGGATTCTCGAATTGCAAGTTACACACCTTTCGTTTTGATATAAACAGTGTATTTCTTCAATAACTCAACATCAAATAACAATAATATATTCTAGTCCTCTGCATACAGTAAATAACTGCAAGAAAAGTGGACAAAGCACTTGTGTTATGACATTCATTCAGCTATGTATACGTAAAAGGTGTTCAAATCCTATGTGCAGCTGAGCAAATTTCTGATCTTTCGAAAGTTGTATCGCCCTAAGGAGGTCTTCATTTGAGTAATTTATAGGAACAATTCAATACTTTATGACAGGAAATGGTAAAAAAAAACTTTGGGGTATCCTGTATGCGTAAAAAACGTAAGTGAATATGCTTAATTGCGATGAATACTCACGATCATTGAGAACTCAGGTATAGACTTTGCTCGGCTATCTTTACAAGTAGTTATGAAACAACATTCTGAAGAGATGAAACATTCTAAAATCTGCGATCTTATTCAAAAATGTCTGGACGAGGAAATCAATATGCAACATTTACAAGGAAATGAATCTGCATGAAAAAAAAAACGATGTCTATGAAATCTAAAATATAACACGATCACCCTTACCGAACCGGTAAACTTTGGCTGCAATATATAGGGAAAGTCAGAATGGTATTGATATTTATCCAGAGGGGACTAGAAACTTCATTTGGATCGAACGAGGATGTAGAAACTTCTTTTGTAGGCATTTAAAATATTGCTTCCGTTTTTTCACCCAGCTGGTCATCTTTTCTATGTAAAATTTCATCACTATACTCAGCAGATTGAATCCTTGAAGGCAACTACGGTATCAGATGATTACAATAAATTAAAACTCAAGGAACTTTCACAAGTCGCAGAAAAGGAGGCCTTCTGGTGCGAAGTAAAAGGGATATCCACGAAATTTTACTGGGGGATTAACTCAACGTCAGACACTACGTTAGTAAATTAACCCTTCTCTCCCAAATACTGTCACGATAATAGAAGTTCTAAGGACCTTTTCTAAGAAACAGTTTGTCATGCGAGCAGCACGTTGAGCTAATGCCACTTTACTTGTGTGATAATATCTCAATCCACATGAATGTCAATACGACTGCGGTGAATATTGCAGAGTCTCTTTTGTTGACTTGAGTTTGAAAATCCATACGTAGAAGAAAGCGTCCTTCTACACGCAAAGGTGTGGACTAATCATGGCAAGTCGTATCTGCGTTAAGCACGTATATAAATTATGTTAAGCGTTTTTTGCACATTATCTTTTATGGATATAAATTACAATTAAACACTGTAAGTGATGACAGGCCATAAAGAGCTAACGGGAAATATCTGCAACGATCGAATTTAATTCTGCCATCTGCCATTCCGCAATTCTGCCAACGACAATTCAATCACAGTTGTTCAGGTTCTTTAAATGAAGCTAACAATTTTCGAACGAGCAAAAGGTAGCTGTATATAGACAAAAATAATTGAAGAAACTATAAACGGGAAATCTGTAATTGTTGCTGGGTCTGATTCAGGTGTTTTAAGAATCTTGCTAGGAGACTTCATGAGAAGCTCCCCAGTCATTTATTGTCACATTCAAGCAGAACTGAAAGGAAATTCTACGAAATCATTAAATTTTGAAGAAACTCTAGAGTCTTTAAAGAACAGCTTTGATTTTTTAATGATGCAAGCGGCTGTTACACGACTTCAGGTGGGAATAGTTGCCAGCCTTTAAGACCCTTCAAAAAGAAAAAAGAACTGTACAAGATAGTCAGAGTCTTCAACCAAGCAAATCTCAATCCTGACATAATGATAAAGATTAGGTATTTGTTATCCGCCTGTATGGAGAAGGAAACATGTCCTTCCTGGTATAACAAGGAACTAGTTACAGAGCTTCAATATGGCCACTTTTCCCTGTACTAACACGGGAGCTATGCAGCAATCAATTCGGAAGTACCTTCAATTCCAGGAGCGAAATGTTCTAGGCTCCTTCGAATGAGGTTGGTGTATGCGAATTCCAGCATCCACACAGCTACCATCAGCTCCAGGCGTATAAGCTTAATTTTCTGTAAATATAAAGTGACCGCAAGATAGGATAGTGAACGAGCCACATGTTCGTGTAAAAGACCCGTTATGAAGTTTCAAGGTTTTGTGCATTCTGCCAAGGTAGTTCATGAACAAATGCCGAATCGGAAGACATTCTGATATTGATGATGACGAACAAGAGCTGTAGAAAATCAATATGTCATTGATAACGCCTTAGTTTTTAATCCACTGTTATGGTCGTTATCTTGTATTAACGTCCCGCTCTTACAGACCTAACAAAATGGACATGAAGACGATATTGATGTAACTTTAAATGAAAATATAGAGAGATACCAGGTATAAAACATGGTAGTGGTTTATTATTCTTATTACATATTTTGGAATCCTTCAACACAAGCGGCTTTCGTACACAAAGAGAGAACGAGACAACAGCAGGACACATTTAATTTAATGAGTTAATTCAATTCATTTAGATATCACATTCGCGTACTACTGTATCAATCAAGTGTATGTTTATAACATTTGTTCATTGTTTGATTGTTTATCTGTGATAATGTTAAACAGCAGATAATTGACTCAAAGGATTCTGCCATCTGCAAGGATACTTAAAATTTTGTAACTACCGTTTAGTTTTCGACTCTTCTTCCAAGAATCAAAGTCTTACACTCTTAATAAAGAAGGATGTTTGGATATTCCGTACATATAAACTCTCCATGTACATTTTTATCCGAGACGGGGTCGTAAATATGAACGCTCTACTACACGTCGATCTCAGGTGGTTTCCACTTATTGCCCTAGGTTTTATACGATATAACGATATTGAATGCAGAATAATCAGCACCTTGTTCCTTCCGACTGTACCAAGCTTTTTTTCAGACATAAGCCCACGAAGCTTGATTTTCCGTGTAACAGACTGTTTTTATCTGTTCCAGTTTTATTTTGCCTAAATAGGTATATTCAACCTGTTCGTTTTATTTTGTCTAAATAGTTGTATTCAACGTTTAATTATTGGCATATGTATTTGTTTAATTTTGATTACTGAATGTTATTTTAATGTATTAAATTTTATTAGAATTTTGCATTCATGTTCATAAGCTTTATGTACCAGTAATCATGTGATCTCTTTAAATACTTAGTAGATGCATTTTCTTTTCTTCTAGTTTGTGTAAGAATAAGTTGCAACAAAGTGTTTCTTATAAGAAAGGTTAAATACAGTATACTTTGCTGTTCTAATAATTCAAAAGAAAAGTGAAATCGTCGGACTACTGAAGTTATTATAACAGACTGTTTATAAGTTTAATTAATTTAGTGAGTAAAATGTTGGAAAACGTAATTATGCATTAAATAGCTTAAATTTCCCTTGATGTTCGATATATAAGATTGCTGAATTTCATAGCTAAATTATTCATGATTATGAACATAATGCAATATATTATTAATCATGCACTTTACTACGACTGCGTGTTTATTTGTATCTATGTAGGCATTAATATAAATTATTAGAATCAGACATAATGTCAGCAAGTTTTATGTTTTATCTTAAGGAGAATCTAAAAGTTAAACGCCATGCTACCAGTGCATATCAGAAGGGAGAATTTAGAATATGATCGGAAATGTTTTCCAATATTAAAAGATATGAATTTAATGAAATGAAATAAGGTTTGTCTTGATATAATATGTTATTAAAAGAGAAGCTACGTCGTAATGAATTTCTTATAAGATTAAACGAATAGAGTCTACGGTGATTAATCGTCTGGGAAACGTATAGTCTGATTATGGATATTCTCTTTCTATCCATGAATTTAAAGTTTTTTAAAAAGCAACTAATTCTCCGTATCTCTTTGTCTAATGGCTAACATGTATTCTATATGTGTCTCTTATCATTAACGAAAAGCATGATGATGCCTGCAAAATATAAGATGTATCAACTAATATAAGGAAGTAATCTGCATGATTTATGTGCATGAATATGTTAGATGTACATGAGCATATAATTTATATTACATAAATATTTTCGTACATATGATTTGGATGAAAAATAAAAGCATAAATTAAGCAAAAAGGTAATTATAATTATTGTCATTATTAGAAATTTTAGATACTCTGGTTTTAGTTTCTAAATAAAGGAACTTCAACTGTTCGATTAAATCACTACTCGTGCCGAACTTCCTCTTCAAGTCGAAGTCTGATAAATTACTCAAAATTACAAGCTTGCCATGACTGGAACAGGATCCTTCCTGCTGTGAGAGGTTTGATAATGACATAGAAAGTTGAGAGGCTCATTATGTCCGTAACAGTTAATTACACTTATAGTCGAAGCTTGTAAAGCATTCACAAACAGGTTATTGGCCTAAAACTCTAGTAGGTAATCCTTACGTAATAAGGTACGTGATTACGTTGTAGGACCCGTCTTCTCTTGGTTTGTGAGAAACTTCGGCTGCATTATATATAGAGAACCTCAGAATCTTATTGCTATTCATCCAAAGGGACTAGATCGAAGAGGGGACTAGAAACTTCTTTTGTAGTCAATTAAATTATTGCTTCCGTTTTCTCACGCAGGTGGTCATCGTATCTATGCAAATATTGAACATCACTATACTCAGCAGATGGAAGCCTCGGAGGCAAGTACGGTATCAGTTGATTCCAAGAAATTAACAACTCATGTAACTTTCACAATTCTCAGAAAAACAGGCCTTCTGGAGCGAAGTTCCAAGTGATAGGATTATGGAAGCGGGCTTCCGCACATGATTGACTCCAACGATTCTGCCACCTGCAAGGACACTTCAAATTGTGTAACTACCATTCAGTTTTCGATTCTCCTACAATCAGTTTAACAGCGGGCTTCCGCACATGATTGACTCCAACGATTCTGCCACCTGCAAGGACACTTCAAATTGTGTAACTACCATTCAGTTTTCGACTCCCCTACATTCAGTTTAACAATCTTAATAAAGAAAGATGTTTGGATATTCCGTACATGCGTACACTGCATATTCATTTTTATCCTAGACGGGGTCGCAAGATAAAAAACTCTACTACAGCTGGAACCCAGTTGTTTTCAATTTATTGCTCTAGGTTTTATACGACACAAGGATAATCAATGCTTACTGCTCAGCACTTTATTCTTTTGCGACTGTACCAAGCTGCTTTGCAAACAGAAGCCCACAATGCTTACCAAGTTTTCGTATCAATTATAATACACTTATAGTCGTACGCTTGTAAAGGTTTCACATGCATTTTATTGGCCTCAAAATCTATTGGACTTAAAACCTAGTGTGTAGATTGCCTGCCAAATATAAATTAGCTTCTGTAACTAAGATGTCGTACGAAAATATAGAAACTAGATCTCTCTGGCTCGCATGGTTCATCTTGGATTACAGACTGCCATAATCGGACACTCTGTATAAGCTTATTGGAGGATTAGGATTTCTCAATCTTCTCAAAGTTTTTTCCCCGGTGAGAAAATTTCTGATAAGCTTCAGTAGCAGACTATTGTATTAGCGTTTCGACACTTTTCATATCTCAGACGGAATCATCAACAAAAACAATTCCAGTAACATTATTTATTAAATTCAAAACTACCTCATCTCGCTGCCATAAAAATTAATACTGCTAAGCACCTTGTTCCTTTGTGACTGTACCAATCTGCGACCTTGACAGTCTGAGCAGTATTACCCCTTGTCACATCGAATTGATGTTAAATGATCGTTTATGTGTGTGTGTGTGCTTGTTTTTTTTTTTTTGATTTTTAGAGTAGCCTATTGATTTTTTTTTCATATTCACAAGTGCAAGAATGCTTTCGTTGAACGTAACTAAATTATACAGATGTATGTATGCGGAACACGAATATTTCCTAATATAGAATTAATATGAACGATAATCGTACCACATTTATACATTATATAGTAGCGTGAAATACTGATATTAAAATGATATAACAAACAGACATAAGCTTTTTTTCTAGCATGGCATCACATTAAACGTAACTCATTAAATTTTGGGAATTACAAATTATCACTTTACGCGTCGTTGTATTTCTATTCTTTTTCCCGTTCAAGCGACTTTAGAAGAAATTGTAGTAATAGTGATAAAAATCGAATTCGAGATTTCAATGAAATCTAGTTTCACGCCCCCAAATATCGAAAAAGTGACTTTGATGTCTACCCATCTGTTCGTATGTTGGTTCGTCATGCTTTTACATGCATTCAAATAGAGGCCATACTGTTCGACGTATGACTTAAGTCTACACATGAAGGTTTTATAACACTTTATCGTTTCGAATTCTATATTCTCCGACACTTGAAAATAAGGGTAGTTTACTGTAGGATGAAATTTTAAAATAATTAAATTGTTTTAAAAATAGCTGTAAAGATTTTGTTTATTTATTTATTTATTTATTTTTACAAATATAGTTTGAATCTTTGCTCTGAAAAAATACATAAGGTGTAATTTTTATATGGGATGCGTTTTTTCCAGCAATTTTCTTAATCACATTTCATA
This sequence comes from Thermobia domestica, assembly GCF_964235325.1. NCBI lineage: Eukaryota > Metazoa > Arthropoda > Insecta > Zygentoma > Lepismatidae > Thermobia > Thermobia domestica. The sequence continues at coordinate 172,566,174 of NC_137460.1, forward strand.
AATAATTCTATCATTAATAATCTAACAATATGACACAACTCGTTCGTCCAGTAAACATTCAGAAGAGGTAGTTTACTCTTCTCCGACGATTTTCCCAAAAACGCCTGACGCAATTTTGTTCATAGTTCATAAATGAATGTCACATAAAGAACCTAACGATATGGTATAACTCCATCATCCTAAAAAGCTAGAAGTGGTATATTACTTTTCGGGGCAATTCTCCCCTACGATTTTGTCGAGAATGACTTTGGCAATTTTGTTCGAATTTTAGAAATAGCATAATTCGTTTGTCCTGAAAAGTTACACAAGGGATATTTTATTCTTGGGGAAGACTTTTTTGACGATTTCTCAGAAAGTACTCAGACGCTTTTGCTCATAGGTCACATACAATTTTTCCTTAATAATTCTAATATATGGCATAAGTTATTTCTAACGGAAATATGACCAATGGGTACTTTACTTTTGGACATAAGTTGCTTCGAACTAAGTTTTCCAAAAACACATTATTTTATTCGCATTTCCCAAATAAATGTATCAGTAATAGCTGCAGCCTAACACGAGTCAGTTTAAGAAATTCGAGCGAGAAAATTCAGTGCGTTTAATCCGTACCCATTCTTAAATATATTTTTAAATGTTACACCTAATCACAATTTTCCTAACAAAATCGAAAGTTCTATTTAAATGTGCCTTGTTGTTGCCAAATGGTTCAACTCCATTGGTTCTGGATTTGATTCTAGGCGAGAGCTAGTATATTTTTATCCAACGTTAAGGTATAGGTATTAAGAAGGTGCAAAGAGAAAAGTGTTGAAACAAGCCTAACCAACCTAATAAATAATACAAGCAAATAATACAATATTACAAAATTATAGAAGAAACGTTGTTAATATTAGATATTTGCGTGTGAGATTGTCCAACCGATGACTGTCAACTCCAAAGGTAAGATAGTGAAACATCCAATACCAGGTTAATCAGTGGTCTCTACGTAAAGCTATCGTACTAGGAAGTGATTGAGAAACCAAAAAATGTAATCGCTGGGAGACATGTTAGGAGAATACATTGGGTGAGAGACTTTAACTCATGAATAGTCTGCACCTTCATTGGTGTATTGAAGTGCGTAGGTGGTGTGTGTTTAGCACATCCGGTTCCTTTGTTGTTAGTCCCAGCTTTCTAGACCGGATGCAGTTATTCCCGGTAGAAAATACAAGAAAATATACATTTCTATTACTATTAAAGTAAATAATTACACTCATTCCCTCAATGTGATACTTCTTTTTTTAACTGTATACAGAGAGCTGATCCGTGGAAGAATCGTTCATAATAATAAATAAAATAAACTCGACAAATATTCTTGTAAATAGTAGGTAAAAGTTTGCGTCACACTGTTCGTTTTGTTGGGCACGCCAGTGTGCCATGTTAACCGGTTGTAGCACACTGGAATATAGGGTATTGCTTTCTATTTTTTCCTAAGAATTTTAACTGCTTCAATTGAAATCAATTTATAATAATAAGAAAGTGAATTTAGCCTTCTTACCCTTCGATTTAGATATAAGGTCCGCTAGAATTGTATATATAAAAAATAATAATACTCAGAATTTCATAGAGTAGTTTGTTTTATTCGAAATGACATACTTCCTGCAACTGTTTGGGTTGGAATTATTTGAAATCAAATCTTTAAGTTTTACGACCCACGGTTATACAGGCTAGGCCAAAGGACACGGTGATGATGAGAAATGAATGCAATGGTGGAATGAAAAAAGTTAGAGAAAACGGGAGAACCTCGAGAAAACCCATGCACACGGTATTCTTCACCACAAAATTTATATCTTTCATGTGTACTTAACTGAAAGTCCCCTAATGTAACCTAAGTACAAAAAAATTTTGTCAATTGATAATATTGTTGATTTCTCTGTCCTACATATGTTCTACCAGGCCTGTAGAACTTCTTAATAATCAAGTTCTTAAAGAAATAGTAATGTGATATCACGGTTGCATTGGTTTGATAAGAATATCGTATCACATTTCGTAATCCTGACATCCTCTTCCCCTATAATACAATATACTCATCTTCTAAGTATTTCAATGCTCTCTTCCTCGGAAGAATGAATCAAGTCTTCACTCGCGTCTCGCGTATCGATTCCCTTTTCCCAAACAAACCTTTCCATACCGTTCCATCTTGTGAAAGTTTCGCCACAACGATTGTGGAATTGTGTAATACACACTTCTCCTTTTGAAATAGGCAGAGTTACAGCTGTGGCTTTCTGAAGAACTAATGGTATTACTAATTGAAGATATCAGGATGCATTTAGATAAAAAGATAATAACAGTAGATGTCGAGATCGGCCATGATACTTGATTAGAACGAATCGAATCACTTTGCAAGCAGTACAACGGACGAGATCGGGTAAATTGGAATGATAAAAGTAGGGAGCTCATATTGTCCTTAGGACTAGCAAATTCGAAATATCAAAGTTTAAACCTAGTGACGTGTGGGACAAGAAGTCTTTAACTGAGAAAGAATGTATATCAGGTTGAGCTATTAAGGCATTGTATTCGTAATACTAGTAATGAGAAAACACGTTAAAATAATGCAAAAGTTGATGGGTCACTAGCGATAGTCCAGGCATCCCGGAGCTTTGAAGCTTTTTGTAATATTCATCTGCAACGTCAGAAATCACCTTAAAATGAGAAGGTTAACAATAATCTCACTTGATTTCTTTGTAATAGTATTCTCCATTGTCTGAAAAGAAATATTAATCAGGGATGAAAGAGAACTCTGAGTGATACGGTGATTAAAGAAATAATTTTGAAAATGGACGGAGATTTTCAATTTTTAATTACAGTTTAGGGTGCAACAGCCGTGCCAATAATTGGAGGGTTCTCTTCCGAGGTATCCGGTAAGGCTAAGCGGCTTGTAAGTTCCTTCTTAAATTGCTGCAAAATTTAGAAGTCAGCAGTGGACATCGACATGTATTCCTAAATTCCTATTGACCTACAGCTAGTAAAGGAATTAATAACCGAATCCAAGGCCGCAAGATCTTGTGCTTTTTACCTACATTCCTGAAACGAAGCAGTAGTGCTTTTAGAGCTACTTAACTCACCTTATAGAGAGGCATACCATTTAGAAAACCGTGGTTTTCTTCTCCCTTTAATAACACGATGGTATCACAGACGTTAACTCTAGTTAGTTTAAGAGACTGCTTTCACTTTTTTTCATGATGGAACAGGCTGTGACACGACCTTAACTATACGCAGAAGAAACAGTTGGCAGCCTACTGGATTCTTCAAAAGGAAAATGAATTGTGCAAGTTAGTCTTCAACCAATCAAATTTCAATCCTGACAAATAGTTCAACATTAGCCATATCTTATTCGCATTTATGGAGAAGAAAAATGTCCTCTTTGGTATAAGCATATAAGGTATAACAAGGAAGTAGTTACGAAGCTTCAATATGGCCAATTTTGCCCCTACTAACACGGCAGCTGTGGAGCAATCAATTCGAAAGTACCTCAAAGTCCAGGAGCGATATGGTCTAACCATGAACCGAATCGAATAAGCTTGGTGTGTCAAAAAGGATATGCGAATTCCAGGACCCACACAGCTACCATAAGCTTCAGCCGCGTAAGCTTACTTACCTGTAGATAAAAAGTGACTGCAAGACACGATTTTGAACAAGCCCTTGTTAGTGTAAAAGAGCCGATATGAAGTATTCATGGTTTTCTGCATTCTGCCAAAAAAGTTCATGTATAAATGGCAGATCTGAAGACAATCTGATATAGATGATGGCCATCAACAGCTGCAGAAAACCAATGTGTTATTGACAACGAGTTAATTGTTGATCCAATCAGTTATGATTATTATTTTGTAATAACTTCTTCGCCTTTTAGAAGTAACAAAATGGACATGAAGACGATCTTGATGTAACTTTAAATGAAGCTATAAAGACAAGGTATAAAAATTGAAGGTGGCTTACTTTTCTCTTTACATATTTTGGAATCCTTTCACATGAGCGGCTTTCGTACCCTAAGAGAATACGAAACAGTTGCAGGACACATTAAATTTAACGAGCTAAATTAATTAATTTAAACATCAATTCTGTACTAGAGTATAAATCAATTCTACGTTGAAAACATTTGTTTATTTTTTATTATTTATTGTTAAGAACTTCAACAGCAGATGATTAACTCCAAATATTCTGCCATCTGCAAGGACACTTAAAATTGTGTAACTACCGTTTACTCTTCGAATCTCCTACACAGAAGCAAAGTTAAAACAGAAGCAAACACTCTTAATAAAGAAGGATGTTTAGATATTTCGTACATGCAAACACTACATGTACATTTTTTTCTAAGACGAGGTCCTAAGAATGAATGCTCTATTAAACGTCGATTCCAGTTGGTTTCAACTTATTGCCCTAGGTTTTATGCGACATAAGGATAATCAATGCTTACTGCTCAGCAGTTGTTCCTTTGCGACTGTACCAGGCTGCTTTCCAGACAGAAGTCCACAAAGCATAGCAACTTTCCGTAACAGTTATATGACACTTATAGTCGTAAGTTTGTAAACGATTCATATGTATTTAATTGGGTTCAAACACTATTAGTTAATTTTTAGGTAATTAGGTCGTGATTACCTTTTAGAACCAGTCCCGCTTCTCTCGTCCTGTGAGACAAGTCCTGGCGTTGAATTACTAAAGCTAGTGTAGTAAAGCACTGATTCGCATTACAAAGAAAATGTACAGGCCTGGTACAACAAGTTTAGAACAGAGACATCAACAAAATTATCAACTCACTGATTTTTTTTTTTTTTTTACTTAGGTTACTTTAGGAGATTTTCAGTTAAGTACACCTGAAAGATATAAAACTGCCTAGGCACACTTCCCACATCTTGGACCAGAAGCAACGAATTTCCTCTCTTGAGAACTGTGATCGAGAACTTACTCTCGCTGCCCAAAGAAAGTAAAAGAGACTGCGATTAACTTACGATTAGCCTGAAAGTTAAAGTTGCGTCTGTAAGAATTATTGAGGGCTATACAACCTTAAAATCTCTCTGGATCGCACGGTTCATCTTGCACTACTACTGCCATAATCGCACACTCTTATTAAGCTTATTGGAGGATTATGATTTCTCAATCTTCTCAACTTTTTCTCATCGGTGAGTAAATTTTTGGTAAGCTTCAGTAGCAGACTAATGCACCAACTGTTTCGATACTTTTCGACACTCTTCATATCAGAAACGGAATGATCAACAAAATGAGCTCCTGTAATCATATTTATTAAATACAAATGAACCTCATCTCCATTACGTGAATTAAGCTTGCGTGTACTCTTCACCGACTCAAAGGTATCTTTTCAAGAGCAGAAAGCTACTCCAGATAATGTATCCCATTAGCCAGCAGTTTTGGCTTACGATGTGTATACTTCTCTAACACTGAACCAAACTTTCATTTGGACTGGTATGTTTGCGAGCATATCCATGGCCGTTGACCAGAGCCACCCTAGATCACTAAGTAAATTCCTTTACAAAAATAGAAGCACCAAGTCGTCTGAAGAATTCTTCATAGTTGTTCGTTGCATATTAAACTGCATAGAGTACATTCCCTGCACAGTCCAGCTAAGAGCTGGTAACAATGGTTAGAAGAAAATCGAAACACACATATATGTACTTATATCTATATTTCTGACTTTTTTCCGAGAACATTGCATTACCAAGTCCATACATCACGAAACATTGAGATAACATTTTACTAAGAAGTGATGTAGAGTTGCTTGTTGTTCTCTTATCAAAACAAATGCAAGCAGTTAGCATGCACTACAACCAACGAGACAAAGCAATATTTGATAAGAAGGGAGGTGAGATTAGGATTTTTCAATCGCATGTCGCACGCTCTAAAAGAGTAAAATCTGTTGAAACATTACTTTCATATTTAAGATTTATCTACGAGGCTGCCGGCTGTGACTTTCTGCAGAAAAAATCGTATTACTAATTGTAGCTATCTCATGGTCTTATCTGTTATATTTATCCTTCTTCAATTGCTTTCGTAAAAGTAGTAATGAGAAAGAGCGTTAAAAAGATGGACAAGTTTATGGGTCAATAGGCATAGGCTAGGCATCAATGAGCCTTTGTAGCTTTTCGTAATATGCATCTGGAACGTCAGAAGTATGCTCAAAATGAGAATATTAGCAGTAAGTTCACTTGACTTCATTGTAATAGTATTTTACTTTATCTCAAAAGGGTTATTAATCCATGATGGAAGCGATCTCTGAGTGATGCGGTGATTAAAAAAGTAAATTTGAGGTTGGACGGGGTTTATAATTAGTGGTTTAGGGTGCAACCGTAGTGCACATAATCCGAGGGTTCTTTTTCGAGATATCTGGTAAGGTTAAACGGCTTATAAGTTCCTTCTTAAAATGCTGTGAAATTTAGGTCAGCAGTGGACATCGGCATATATTCCTTAATTCCTATTGGCTTACAGTCAGTAAACAAATTCAACACCGAATCGGAGGCCGCAGGATCTTGTGTTGGTTTCCTCGGTCTTATAAACGAAGCAGTAGTGCTTTCAGACCTACTTAACTCACCTTATAGAGAGGCGTACCAATTAAAAAACCGTTGATTTACTTCACCCCTTAATGAGACAAGGGCATCACAAATGTTTAGCTTTGGGAACGTACAGCATCTTCTATTTAGGTGGGCCCTTGGGGCTGAAAAAGGTGTGATATCAAATGTAAAAGCCATAAGTATTAATTTATCAATGATAATCAAACAGTATTTATACTTCCCGTTTATATGCAACTATAATACTCATTAATAGTGCTTCCTACTGAAGAACCCTACTTTGCACTCATAACGCTCTCACCTTTCTCTTGATCGTTAGCCTGATAATAACTGTTTAATCCAAAGTGTTGTGTTCTTACAGATATATTATTTAAACAAAGTCTCATGTGTGTTCTCACTCGAGGCTGTCAAATATGCATTTAATTAGTATCCTTGCGGCTCACTAGGACTTACATACAGAGCTGAGTAGGATTCACTAAGTTCCGGTCTATCATTAATATTATTTTCCCGATTGTATCTTGTAAAACTTGCTATGGGACACATTATAATCTAACCTCCGAAACAACCTTACCCTCGGCCTGAGACCGGTGATCTAATCAATGAGACAAATAAAGAATCGATTTTATGTTCTTTTGAGATCTTCTCAGACGGTTAGGTGGAAAATATTTAAAGGATAGTAGTCCTGTGTTTGCTACCAGCTTCCGAACACCGGTCATCATAAAACAACCAAACTGTGGTCTAATCACATAATCTTTTCATATAAACTCACTGTATGCTTTGATTAGTAACTATGTGCGCACATTTGATAGAGCAGAAAAGTCATTCATTTCAGAATTCTCTTGATGAAATTCTCTATATCTAAGTTCTTGATGAAAAAGTATAATGATATTTCGGTAGCATTGTCACAATTGGTAATACTAAAACCCCTTTCCCCACTAATGATATATACTCATGTTGTTGGTGTCTCAAGCCTGTCTTGTTCGGAAGAATTAATTAAGTCTTCACTCCCTTCTCGCGTATCGATTTCTTTTTCTCAAACAAGCTTTGGATAGTTATTCATCTTTTAAATACCTCGCCACAAGGATACTGGAATGCTGAGATACACACCTGTATTTTTGCAACCTTGACTTATTTCATTAAGATATTTTATTGATAAAGCTACGTATCTCTATCACTAACATTTAGGCAATAAAATCTTAAAATCTCATTGGTTCGCTCGGATCATCTTGCACTACAAATTGCCACATAGCACACTCTTATTAAACTTATTGGAGGATTTGAATTTCTCAATCTTCTAAACGCTTTCTCAACGGTGAGTAAATTTCTGGTAAGCTTCCGCTTAGGAGCAGACTAGTTCACCAACTGTATTAGCTTTTCAACACCTTACATATCTGAGACGGCATGATCAACCAGAAGAATTTCTGTAATCATATTAAATAAAATCAACACTATCTCATCTCACTGACGTGAATAGATGTTGCGTGCCCACCGACTCTAAGGTGTCTTCTCAAGAGCAGAAATCTACTCCAGAAATTTGTACCCGATTAATCCCAGATGTTGAGACTTACGAAGTTTCCTCATGTCTAACACTGAACCAGACTGTCATCTTGATGTAACTTTAAATGAAGGTATAGAGAGAGACAAGGTTTATAACATGAAGGTGGTATATTATTCTTTTTACATATTTTCGACATGAAGACGATGTAACTCTGAAGATATAAAGACAAGGTATGAAACATGAACAGGTTTGTTGTTATGTTTACATATTTTGAAATTCTTTAACACCAGCGGTTTTGGTACACGTAGAAAAAACGAAATCGTAGAGGGACACTTTTTTTTAAACGAGCTAATCCAATTTATTTAGATATCACATTCGCGTACTAGTGTATCATTTAATTGTATTTTTATAACATTCGTTTCTTGTTTGATCTTTTATCTGTTAACATGTTCAACAGCACTTAGTTGACTCCAAGGATCCTGCCATCGGCAAGGGCACCAAAAATTATGTAACTACCCTTTAGTTTTCGACTCTCCTATAAAAAAGAAAAGTTTAACACTCTTAATAAAAAAATGTTTGGATATTTCGTACATGCAAATACTCCATGTACATTTTATTGAAGACTTGGTCGTAAGAATGAAAGCTGTGCTACACGTGGATCCCAGTTGTTTTCAACTTATTGCCCTAGACTTTATAGGACCTAAGGAATATCAATGATTAATGCTCAGCAGTACGGCTTTGGTGCCCGAAGAGAAAACGAAACCGTTGCAGGACACATTTAATTTAACGAGCTAAACTAATCCATTTGAATATCACATTCGAGTTCTACATTATAATTCAGTTGTACGTTGATAACATTTGTTTATTGTCTGATTGTTTATTTGTTAAGATGTTCAACAGCAGATGACTGACTGAAAATTCTGCCGTCTCCATGGACACTTAAATTGTGTAGCTACCATTTACTTTTCGACTCTCCTACAAAGAAGCAAAGTTTAACACTCTTAATAAAGAACGATGTTTGTATATTCCGTACATGCGAACACTCCATGTACATTTTTATCCAAGACTTGGTCGTAAGAATGTAAGCTCTAATACACATCGTTTCCAGTTGGTTTCAACTTATTGCCCTAGGGATAAGCGACATAAGGTTAATCAATGCTTTGTGTTTAGCACCTTCTCTTTTTTTCGGCCGTACCAAGCTGCTTTTCAGAGAGAAGCCCACGAAGCTTAAGAATTTTCCGTACCAGTTATATTACACTTATGGTCGTAAGCTTGTAAAGGATTCACATGCAGGTTATTTGCCTGAATCTCTAGTAGGTGATCCTTAGGTAATTAGGTAATAAGGTACTTTGTAGAAGCAGGCCCGCTTCTCTTGGTTTGTGAGACAACTCCTGGCGATGAATTACTAATGCTAGCGTAGTAAAGCACTGATTCGCCATACAAAGAAGATATACAGGGCTGGTAGAAAAGGTTTAGAACAGAGACATAAAAAAAATTCTGAATTGACAGAAATTTTTTGTACTAAGGTTATTTTGGGAGATTTTCAGTTAAGTACATACACCTCAAAGATATATAATTTCCTATGCTCACTTCCCACATCTTGGACCACAAACCATGCATTTCCCCTCTTGGGAATAGTGTTCCAGAAATTAGTCTCGCAGCCTGAAGAAAGTAAAAGAGACTGCGATTAACTTTCGATTAGCCTGAAAGTTAAACTTGCGTCTATAAAAATTTTCGAGTTATCTTTTATTACCTGACTCACTTCATTAAGATGCTATATTTATAACGCTACGTATCTCTCAGTTTAGGCCTTAGTAACAAAATCTCTCTGGCTCGCACGGTTCAGCTTGCACTACAGACTGCCATAATCGGACACTCTCTATAAGCTTATTGGAGGATTAGGATTTCTTAATCATCTCAAAGTTTTCTCACCGGTGAGAAAAGTTTTGGTAAACTTCAGTAGCAGACTAGTGCACCAACTGTATTAGCGTTTCGACAGTTTTGATATCTGAGATGGAATCATCTAAACAAATAATTCCAGTAATCTTATTTATTAAATTCAAAACTACTAATCTCGCTGAGAATAATAATGATTACTGCTAAGCCCTTGTTCCTTTGTGACTGTACCAAGCTGCTTTTCAGACTAATTTACAAGTCAGCAGTGGACATCGGCATGTATTCCTTAATTCAATTGGCCTCTAGTCAGTAAAGGATTCAACACCGAATCGGAGGCGGCAGAAACTTTTGTCGTGTAACTAGGTCTTAAAAAGGAAGCAGTAATTTTTTAGATCTACTTATGTCACATTATACAATGGCGTGCCATTTGAAAAACCGTGGATTTGGAAACGACAGCGGTTAGTTTTAGGTGGGTCCTTGGCATGGTAAATGATTGTGATTCCAAATGTAAAAAACGTAAGTATTTACGGTATAGTCAGTCATGTTTTCACTACCAAATTAGTAACACTGGTCTTCGCAAAGCAACCAAACTGTAGGCTAATCAAATAATCTTTTCATATAAGCTCACTGTATGGTTTTATTAGTAACTAAGTGATACACATTACATAGTACGGAAAAAGTCATTCATTTCAGAAGGCTCTTGAATTAAATTCTCCATATCCAACTTCTTGAACGAAAAAGTATCTGATATCACGGTAGCGAGGTCTTGATAAGAATATCGTATCACATTTCGTAATTCTGTCGTCCTTTTCCCCTCTAGTAGTATATACTCATGTTGTAGGTGTGTCAATGCTGTCTTACTCGAAAGAATTAATCGTCTTCACTCGCGCCTCGTGCCTCGATTTGCTTTTCTCAAACAACCTTTGGATAGCTATTCATATTGTAAAAGCATCGCCACAACGATTTTGGAACTTTGACATACACACAACTCCTTTTGATATAAGATGTAGTCCTTGTGTATATCTTAAATAATTGAACATTAAGATTGCTCGGCCATCTTTACGTGTGTTTCTAGAGAGATTTGCTACTCTCTGAGCAAATGACACAATCTAGGATCTTATATCTCATTCAACAATTTCTGGATTGTGAAATCAAATACAACATATAGAAGAAAATGAAGCTGCAGGGGAAAAAAACGATATCTAGGAATCTCTAAATTAAGACGATGGATGACCTTCACCGAACCGGTAAACTTTGGCTGCGGTATATAGAGAAGGTATAGTCTATTAGTATTAATCAAAAGGAACTAGATCAAACAGGGGACTAGCAAATTCATTTGTAAGCAATTAAATTAATGCTTCCGTTTACTCACGCAGTTGGTCATCTCTTGTATTGAAATTTGCACATCACTATACTCAGCAGATGCAAGGAAGACTTGCAGTCAACTATGGTATCAGATGATTACAAGAAATTAACAACTCAAGGAACCTTAACAATTCGCAGAAAAAGAGGCCTTCGGAGCGCTGTTCCAAGTCATATAATTATCGAGCATTGCTTAATCAAGGCTACGAAATCTTTCGGGAGTTTAACTCGACGTTAGACGCCACGTTAGCGAGACTAATCCTTGAATCCTAAATAGTGTTACGATAGGAGAAGTTCTGCAAGACTTTTGTGGGAAACAGTTTGGCATCTGAGCGGCAGGTTGAGCTCATGCCTCCTTCCTGGTGTGATGATTTCTCAATACGCAAGAATATCAATTCGAATGCGGTGAATATTGCAGTCTTCAAATGATGCAAACAGTTATCGAAGGAGATAAAGGTAGCCGTATATGCACAATAGTAATGGAAGAAACTACAAACAGGAAATCTCGAGATGTTTATGGGTCTGATTCAGGTCTTTTAAGAATCTTGCTAGAAGACTTGATGCGCATTTGCTGATTTCCTTAAGGCCACATACAAGAGAACTGAAAGAAAATGCTATGAAATTAATAAATTTGAAGAAAATCTAGAATCTATACGGCTTTTCCTTTTTTTCAAGTAGCAACAACCTGAGACACGACCTCAGCTATACTCAGGAGTGTATAGTTCCACCCTTCATTATCCTTCTACAAAATTAAAAAACTGTACAAGTTAGTCAAAGTTTTAAACCAAGCAAATCTCAATCCTGACAAAATGATCAAGATTAGACAATTCTTATTCGCCAGTATAGAGAAAGAAACATGTCGTTCCTCGTATAGGCCACATCAGGTATAAGAAGGAAGTAGTTACAAAGTTTCAATATGGCCATATTTCCCCTGCTAACACGACAGCTGTGCAGCATTCAATTCGGAAGTACCTTCAAGTCCAAAAGAGAAATGGTCTAAGCATGAAGCCATCGAATGAGGTAAATGTATACGAATTCCAGGACCAGGTAAGATCAGCTCCAGCCGGATACACTTACTTACCTGTAGATAAAGAGCAACAGCAAGATAGGATTGTGAACGATCCACATGCTAGTATAAAAGAGCAGATACAAAGTATTTAACGAGATACAAAGTATTTAACGAGTTCTGACAAAGGTGTTTATGTACAAATGGCAGATCGGAAGAAGATCTGGTTTAGATGTTGTCCAATATCTGTTGTTGTATACAGATTAGAGGGGAAGAGGATGTTAGAATTACGAAAAGTGATACGATATTCTTTTCAAGACAATGCTACCATGATATCAGATTAATTTTTCATTCAAGAACTTGGATATAAAAATTTTCATCAAGAGATTTCCCAAATGAATGACGTTTTCTGCCCTATGAAATTTGCGACACTTAATAATCAAAGCATACAGTGAGTTTATATGAAAAGATTATTTGAATAGCCCACAGTTTTATTGCCTTGTGATGACCAGTGTTACTAATTTCGTAACGAACACAGGACTGATTACACCATAACTATTTTCCACCGTCTAAGTGGGTAAGAGAATATCTCAAAGGAAGTAGATTGTCTCTTCGATCAGATCACCAGTCTCAGGAGATGGTAAAGCTGTTTCGGAGGTTATTATATAATATGTTAAATAGCAAGTTTTACAGGATACATTCGGAAAAATATTACTAATGATAGATTCGAACATACTGGATCCTAAAGAAATAGTTATATAAGGTCTAGTTAGTAGCAAAAGCGCTAAATAAATGCATATTTGATAGCTTCGAATGTCTTTGTTTAAGTAATTTATACCTAACTACACAACTCTTTTGATTAAACAGTTTCCATCAGGTAACGATCAAGAAAAAGTGAGTTATGAGTGCTAAGTAGTTTTCTTCAACAGGAAGCACTCTCGGTTAGTATTGTAGTTGCATATGAATTGGAAGTATAGCAATTGCTTGATTATCATGATAAATTAATACTTATTTTTTTTACATTTCGTATAACAAACTTTTTCAAACCCAAGGGACTACCTAAAATAATTAAGTGTTTGAAAAACTTGGAATAATCACAACTGCAGTATTCTCGAAGTATTTGTGTTGAAAGTAACAATGAGTAAATCCCGTTTAATGTTTCGGCGGGAATAGTTTGGAATCACACAAAAAGGCGAAGATTGAGGCAGCTGCGCAATTCTTGTGTTACCAAAAAGCCGCCGATTCAAAGTGAACAATCTTTTTATACTGTACAAAACACGGTTAATGACGATAATGAAGATGACTGAATCAAGATATACAAGTTCATAGTACAAGATTTTCTGAAAGGATTATCGTCAAAGGCTAGAGCTAATAGCTCATGTGCCTGGAAGAAAATATGATTTACTTTGAGAAGGATCTGACATAATAAGTGTGTTGGAGAAAGACATTGATGAAGATGCTATGGCACTAAGCAGTGTTGTTAAGATGCTTCGAAAGAATATGGTAAACCACAAGTCTTTTTGCAGGAAAATTTGAGAATCTCTGCCAGGAAGATTCTGTTTGTCTTTCACTAATAGCTGCTGCCGTTAATATGTTACTTTATGGTTCAACTGCCACCCTGATAACAGCGTATGTCAACCAACTTCAACTATTAGGAAACTTATATTTTATAACTTCTATCAGAAAGCAAGCGATATTAAAAAAAAGCAGCAAGGTACAAATGCAATCGCGAGCTACCCCTTCCTCTCCATGTTGGACCATTTATGCTAAAACTCGTAAAAAATGTGTCATAAAATAATTGCATTCACTAGGGATTTGTATATCGTCTGCATGTATTAAAAAAATATCTTCAATTCTTTCTCAGTGCTTGATAAATCAAAGTGACGAAATGTATGTCCTTCCACTCTTCGTCGAGGGGTTTTAACAATTCCAACATTAGATAATATTGACTACAATCCTTCTAGCACATCAAAGGATTCTTTTCATGGTACGAACATTTCCATTTTCCAGCATATGTCTAAGGATAACCTTGGCATTCAAGGTGACGATGTCTCACTGGAAAATGTCTATATAAAAAAGAGAAGTGCTCCTTTCTCCCCGATAAATATGATCTAGTTTCTCCTGCTTATATCACTCATAAGGAAGCAATTTTACCTCAACAGTACCCGCAGTTTGTACAGATAGTTCTTTCACGAAGGGGATTTTTCGCAGAAGAAGAAGAAGAAACGCTGAGTGTTGGCTTGATGCATGCTTAAAAATGACACTACTTGCACTTGCTCTGTACACCATGCCTCGAAATCTCAAAACTTTGCACATGTCAAGTATATGCTGTCTGCTTGCGTTGTTTAAGGAAGAATCTAAATTTATTACTTTGATACGGTACGGAATGAATGTTGTACCAGAACTTACAGACATACTCTACAAAAGTCAAATAATGGATTAATTACTACGTATTTTCTTGGGAAACGAATGAGTTATATGGCGGAGATCAAATTCTGACACATCGGACAAGCCTTTCTGCGTCTTATAGGCAAATGGTTAGATGGAAGGGGTGGGTAGAAATTTTATGCAAGTTAGATGTAGCAACACCAGGAACCGCTTACAGTTTATTGAAGTTACTCACATTACAAAAGATCGTTTTGCTCATCAGATTACTCTGGCAGTTTTACATCATTTGCTGCGTGATGCATATCAGAATTCTCCATCAGCGCTATCTTTCAATGACGAGTACACTGAAAGGAATCAACGTTTAAGTTTCGGTTAATGTATTACCGTAGCGTGATTTTACTCTTAATTTACATCAGAGCCATAGTCTAAAACCAATTGCAGAATGGTTTTTCGCAATGAACCACCCGTTGAACTATTCTCGTTGGATTCCCATTCGCATCTTTGATTTTAGGAATTTGGAAGAAACTCGTCCAGAGATTATGGATGCTTTTGAAATGGGTTACTTTGTGATAAGTGAGACATCAAAGCCTTTCTCTGGAATAGCTATAGTTCGGCTCACAAA
The DNA here is from genome assembly GCF_964235325.1 of Thermobia domestica. Classification (NCBI taxonomy): domain Eukaryota; kingdom Metazoa; phylum Arthropoda; class Insecta; order Zygentoma; family Lepismatidae; genus Thermobia; species Thermobia domestica. The sequence goes on from NC_137460.1 coordinate 172,581,497, forward strand.
CAGAATAACAAAATTATATAAGGGGATTGCGGGGCAATTGGTCCCCTACACAACTTCAATGCTCTTCTCAAATGGATGACAGCGGGACCAGAAATTAATAGGCTGATTAACGAATTCAAAATGTCATATAATGATAATGATTTTGATAATAAGCACCATGAAAATTATTCGTAGATGCAAGAAAAATTTAAATCGGCTGTTGGAAGGATGAAAGAAGTCTTCGTCGAATTTGTGGAATCCGTTAGAAGAAATTAGTGGAATTGTTAATGTTGCTTTCAGAATCATCAATAGCGGTGATATACGGTAATTGAATCCCTATATTCAGCAGTATGTACAAGGAATTTGTGCAAGAAAATAAGTAGAATGGACCAAGCAATTCTTTTCTCTTATGAAAAAATCTTCTCTAGTGCTTCATTCTTACCTTTAAAAGAACAATCCTTATGTCGTATAAAACCTAGGGCAATAAGTTGAAACCAACTGGGTTCGAAGTGTTATACAGTTTTTAATCTTACGACTCCGTCCAGTGTACGCAAGTATGGAATATCCAAACATCGTTTTTTATTAAGATTGGTAAACTTTGATTGTTTGTAGGAGAGTCGAAAACTAAACGGTAGTTACACAATTTTAAGTGTCCTTGCAGGTAAGAGAATCCTTGGAGTCAATCATCTGCACATGCACGCTTCTTCAATAACCATATCACTTTGAACTTCGCTCCAGAAGTCCTGTTTTTCGGCGAATTGTGAAAGTTACATGAGTTGTTAATTTCTTGTAACCTACTGATACCGTAGTTACCTCCAAGGCTTCAATCTGCTGAGTATAGTGAGTAAAACAGAAGCAATAATTTAATTGCCTACAAAGAAGTTTCTAGTGCCCTCTTCGATCTAGTCCCTTTGGATGAATAGCAATAAGGTGCTGTGCTTTTCTATATATAACGCAGCCGAAGTTTCTCACAAACCAAGAGATGACAACGAAGTATGTAGAAGGTAATTACGTACCTAATTACCTAAGGTTTACCTACTAGAGTATCAGGAAAATAACCTGCTTTTTATACTTATAAAAGCTTAAATTTAATTGTCAAGCTTCGTGGGCTTCAGTGTGAAATGCAGCTTGGTACAGTCGCATGGAAGAAGGTGCTGATTATCCTGGATTGATTATCGTTATATCGTGTAAAACGTAGGGCAACAAGTTGAAACCACCTTGGATCGACGTGTAGTAGAGCGTTCATACTTACACCCCGTGTTGGATAAAAATGTACATGGAGAGTTTGTATGTACGGAATATCCAATCCTTCCTTCTTTATTAAGAGTGTTAAACTTTAAATCTTAGAAGGAGAGTAGAAACCTAAACGGTAGTTACACTATTTTAAGTGTCCTTGCAGATGGCAGAATCCTTTGAGTCAATTATCTGCTATTAACCAACATAACAGATAAACAACCAAAGAATAAACAATCGTTATAAACATACACTTGATTGATACAGTAGTACGCGAATGTGATATCTAAATGAATTGGTTTAACTCATTAAATTAAATGTGTCCTGCTATTGTTTGGTTTTCACTTTGTATACCAAAGCAGCTCGTCTTAAAGGGTTCCAAAACATGTCAAAAGAATAATAAACAACCACCATGTTTTATACCTGGTTTCTATATTTTCATTTAAAGTTACATCAATATCGTCTTCATGTTCAATTTGTTTGGTCTGTAAGACGGGGACGTTTTTACAAGATAATGACCATAAATGAGTGGATTAAAAACTAAGGCGTTATCAATGACATATTGATTTTCTACAGCTCTTGTTCGTCATCATCAATATCAGATAGTCTCCCGATCCGACAATTCTTCATGAACTACCTTGGCAGAATGCACAAAACCTTAGAAATTCAACTCGGTTCTTTTAAACGAACGGGTTTTACAGCAATCAATCGGGAAAATATTTTTAGTGAAAGAGCGGAACCTAGTGAATCTTACGCAACTCTGTTTGTAAGACTTAGTGAGCAAAAAGGACGCTAATTAATTGCATAGTTGATGCAATGCATCAAGTGTTAACACACAGGAGACTTTGCTTAAATAATATATCCGTAAGAACACAACTCTTTGGACATCTCTTCATACTAATATGTTATCTGAGTGATTCGTGATTTTGCCACTTGGTAATACATATTTCGTTGAAAACAGTCTGAAGTATAGACCTAAGCACATATCTATGTGTTTCGACATTTGTCTTGCCAGTGTTAACGGCTATTAGCTGAAATGTGCATGGAATATACTCTAGGCAGTTTGCCATGATATTGCGCAATATGCAGCGAACAGCTATGCTGAAATCTACAGACGACTTGGTGCTTCTGTTTTAGTAAAGGAATTTACTTGGTGATCTAGGGTGCCTCGGGTCAAAGACCATGGATTGCTCGCAAACATACCAAACTAAATGACAATCTGGTTCAGTGTTGGAGATGAGTACACACTGTCGAGTAGCTTTCTTCTCTTGGAAGATACATTTGAGTCGGTGGACAGAACAAGCAAACTCTATTCACGTCAGCGAGATAAGGTAGAGTTGAATATAATAAATGAGATTAGATAAATTATGCTTGTTGATCATTCCGTCTAAGATATGAAAGGTGTGGAAGAGCTAATAGAATTTTTGCAATAGTCTGCTTTTGATCGGAAATTTACCGTAAAATTACTAACCGGTAAGAAAAAGTTCAGAAGATTGAGAAATGCAAATCATCCAATAAGGATAATAAGAGTGTGCGACTATGGCAGACTGTAGTGAAAGATGAACCGTGCGAGCTAGAGCGATTAAAGGTTCCATAGCTGAAAAGTTAGAGAGAGAGATACGTAGAATATTCAATATAGCATCTTGTTAAAATGAGTTATTGCAAAAAACGCCACGAAATTTTTTATAGACGCAAGTTTAATTTTCAGGTTAGTCGAAAGTTTATCGCAGTCCCTTTTACTTTCTGTGGACAACGAGACTAAGCTTGAGAACACTAACTATTCCCAAGAGGATAAAATCATGGTGTCTGGTCCAAGATGTGGGAACAGACTAGGAAGTTTTATATCTTTCTGGTGTACTTACTTAAAGTCTCCCAATGTAACACACATACAAAAAAAAAAAAAAAAAAAATCTTTCAATTAATAATTTGGTGATGTCTCTTTGTACACCGGTTCTAACAGGCCTGTATAACTTCTGTGCATCGCGAATCAGTTCTTTACACCGCTAGCATTAGTAATTAATCGGCAGGACCTGTCTTACAGGGCAAGAGAAGCGGGCATGATTTTATAAACTAATCAATGACCATATTACCAAAGGATATACTACTAGAGTTTGAGACCAATAAAATGGATGTGAAACCTTTACAAGCTTACAACTAGAAGTGTAATATAACTGTTACGGAGAGTTGGTAAGCTTTGTTGGCTTCGGTCTGGAAAGCAGCTTGGTACAGTCGCCAAGAAACAAAGTACTGAGCAGTAAGCATTGATTATCCTTATGTCGTATAAAACCTAGGGCAATAAATTGAAACAAACTGGGATCGACGTGTAGTAGAGCTTTCATTCTTCTGACCCCATCTAGGATAAAATCGTACATATAGGGTTTGTATGTACGGAAAATCCAAACATGGTTCTTTATTAAGATTGTTAAACTGATTGCTTGTAGGAGAGTGAAAACTAAACGGTAGTTACACAATCTTAAGTGTCCTTCCAGATTGCAGGATCCTTTGAGTCAATCATTAGCTGTTGAACATCTTAACATGTAAACAACCAAACAAAAACATTTGTTATAATCATACGATTGAAAGATACTTGTAGTACGCGAATGTGATATCTAAACGAATTAATGTAGCTCGATAGATAAATGTTTCTTTTTCTCTTCGGGTACCAAAGCCGCTCGTGTTAAAAGATTCGTAATCATATAAACAAACCACCTTCATGTTTTTTACCTTGCCTTTATACCTTCATTTAAAGATACATCAATATCGTCTTCATGTCCACTATAACGTGGGGACGTTATTACAAAATAATAATCATAACTGATTGGATCAACAATTAAGCCGTTGTCATTGACATATTGGTATTAGATTCATTGTTGTTCGTCATCGTCTATATCAGAATGTCTTCCATTTGTATGTGAACTCTCTTGACATAATTCAGAAAACCTTGAATACTTCTTATCGGCTTTTTTGCACTAACATGCGGCTCGTTCACAATCCTATCTTGGAGTCACATTTTATCTTCAGGTAAGTAAGCTTCTCCAGGTGGAGCTGATGGTAGCTGTGTGGCTGCTGGAATTCGCATACACTAACCTAATTCGATTGGGTTCATGCTTGGACCTTTTCTCTCCTGGACTTACAGGTACTTCCGAATTAAATGCTGCCAGCTTCCATTGTAGTAGGGGAAAAAAAGGTAATTTTGAATCTTTGCAACTCTTCCTTGTAATACTTGATACGGCTTATAGCACGGAGGACATATTTCCTTCTCCGTACAGTCGGATAAGAAATGTCTAATCATGAACGTTTTGTCAGGATTGAGATTTAGTTGGTTGTGACTGATTAAATTGCATAATTCCTTTTTTTTTTTTTTTTTTTTTGAAGGATCTTGAAGGCTGCCAGCTATTCTTGTCTGAGTTTTGTTGAGGTCATGTCACAGGCTATTGCAACACGAAAAAAGTGAAAGAAGTCTTTTAATGACGCTAGGGTCTCTTTGTATGTAATGATTTGTAACGTTTATTTCAGTTCAGCTTGTATGTGGCCTTATCAGAAAATGCAACTGCTCATGAAGTCTTCTAGCAAGATTCTTATAAGATCTTAATCACTAGAACCAACTTAGCATGCACTAGAACCAACCAGACATAGCTATATATGATTGGAAGGGACGTGAGATTAAGATTTTTCAATCGCCTCTCGCACGCTCTAAAAGACTAAAATGTGTTGAAACACCACTTTCATATTTGAGATTTATCTGCGAGGCTGCCGGCTGTGGCTTTCTGCAGAAAAAATCGTATTACTAATTGTAGCTATCTCATGGTCTTATCTGTTATATTTATCCTTCTTCAATTGTTTTCGTTAAATTAGTAATGAGAAAGCGCGATAAAAAGATGGACAAGTTGATGGGTCAGTAGCCATAGGCTAGGCATCAGTTAGGCTTTGAAGCTTTTTGTAATATGGATCTCCAACGTCAGAAGTAAGCTCAAAATGAGAACATTAGCAGTAAGCTCACTTGAATTCATTGTAATGGTATTCTACATTATCTAAGAGGGATATTAATCAATGATGGAAACTATCTCTGAGTGATGCGGTGACTAAAGAAATAATTTTGAGGTTGGACGGGATTTTTAATTTTTGGTTTAGGGTGAAACGGAGTGACAATATTCCGAGTTTTTTTTTTCGAGATATCTGGTAAGGCTAAACGGCTTAAGAGTTCCTTCTTAAAAAGCTGTGAAATTTAGGTCAGCAGTGGAATCGGCATGTTTTCCTTAATTCGTGTTGGCTTACAGTCAGTTAAGGAATTCAACACCGAATCGGAATTCGCAGGATCTTGTATTGTTTACCTCGGTCTTGAAAACGAAGCAGTAGTGCTTTCAGACCTACTTAGCACACCTTATAGAGAGGCGTACCAATTAAAAAACCGTGGATTTACTTCACCTTTAACAAGACGAGGGCATCACAAACGTTTAGCTTTGGGAACGTACAGCATCTCTGTTTTAGGTGGGCCCTTGGGGTTGAAAAAGGTTGATACCAAATGTAAAAAAACCAAAGTATTCCTTTATTAATGATAATGAAACAGTAGTTATACTTTCCGTTTATATGCAACTATAATACTCTTTGATAGTGCTTCTTGCTGAAGAACCTTACTTAGCACTCATAACCTTCTCACCTTTTTCTTGATCGTTAGCCTGATAAAAACTGTTTAATCCAAAGAGTTGTGCTGTTACAGATATATTATTTAAACAAAGTCTCATGTGTTTTATTACTCAAGGCTATCAAATATGCATTTAATTAGTGTCCTTGCTGCTCACTAGGACTTACGTATAGAGCTGAGTAGGATTTAACACTGAATCTCTAACACTAAATCAGACTGTCATTTGGCCTGTTATGTTTGCGAACATATCCATGCCCGTTAAGAAGAAAATCGAAATACAGTTATGTGCTTAGAACTATACTTCAGAATGTTTTCAGAGAACATTGTATTACCAAGTGTAGACATCACGAATCATTCAGATAACTTTTTACTAAGAGGAGATGTTGAGGTACGTGTTACAATGAATGCAAGCAGTTAGCATTACTACAACCAACCCGACATAGTAATATTTGATAAGAAGGGTAGTGAAATTCAGATTTTTTATTGCAACTCTCACGCTGTAATAGACTAAAATATCTTGAAAAATTACTTTGATATGGCAAAAGATTTGATTTATCTAGAAGGCTGCAGGTGTGGGTTTCTTCAGCAATAATGGTATTACGAATTGTAGATATCAGGATGCATTTAGATAAAAAGCATAGGATATAGATAAAAAATAAAAAGTAACAGTAGATGTCAAAATCCGCCATGATGCTTGCATTAGAAGGAGTGGAATCAGTTTGCGTGCAGTATAACGCACGAGTGCGGGTGGATTCAAATGGGAAAGGTACGGCAGGTCATATAGTCCTTAGGACTTGCCAGTTCGAAATATTCGAGTGATATGAGAAACCCAGTGACGTGCGAAACAAGAAGTCAGTAGCAGAGAAAAAAGGAATATCACGGTGAGCTCGTAAGTTATTGTTTTCATAAAATTAATAAAGAGAAAGCGCGTTAAAATGATTGACAAGTTGATGGGTCACTTGCGATATGGTGAAGGTTTTTGTAATATGCATCTGTAACACCTGAAATCACCTTAAAATGAGAACATTAAGATCTTTAACGTGATGTCACTAGACTTCATTGTAATAGTACTTTACACTGTCTCAAAAGAGATATTAATCAGGGAGGAGAGCGATTTCTAAGTGATGCGGTGACTAAAGAAATAATTTTCTGGATGAACCGCGATGTTCGATTTTTAATTAGTGTTTTAGGTGGCCACAGGCGTACCAATAATTCGAGGGTTCTCTTTCGAGGTGTCCGATAAGGCTAAACGGCTTCGACGTTTTTTCTTAAAATGTTGTGAAATCTAGAAGTCAGCGGTGGACATCGGCATGTGTTACTAAATTCTTCTTGGCTTGCAGCTAGCAAAGGCATTCAACACCCAATCGGAGGCCGCATGATCTTGTGTTGTGTAACTAGGTCTTAAAAACGAAACAATAGTGCCTTTAGAGCTATTTAATTCACATTATACAATGGCTTCCATTTTAAAAAATCGTGGATTTACTTTTCCCTTTAATAAGACGATTGTATCACCAGTGATGAAAATTTTCCCGAAAATTTTGTAACCGAAAATTTTCCAGAAAATTTTCCGGAAAATATTCCGATGCAAAAAATCATACTCTTGTTATTCCTACATCGTTGTATAGTCGTGATGTGAGGTGGAAAATTTTCTTCTATACTTTTCCGGAAAACTTTCCGTTAACAAATATCAGTCATCAAGTAACAATTCCTCAGTATTCTTAAAATTGATTAAAATAATGTATAGAAATGTTAAAAACTGAAAGATCGTTTAAAGAATCTGAAAATTTTCTTAGCCCAGACAATTTTCAGTACTATGTAGGAACATGTGAAACTATTTTTCATGAACCGAAGAATTGTCTGTCCTGTACAGTGATGAAAATTCTCCGAGTCATAAAAACATACTCCCCATTCCTACATCTTTGTTTAGCCGTGATGTTAGGTTGAAAATGTTCTTCTATATTTTTCCCTAAATTTTTCCGCTCTTAACAAATATCAGTGCTCAAGTAACAGTTCGTCAGTATTCATAAAATTGATGAAATCATGTATAAAGATGTTAAAAAGTGAAAGATCGTTTAAAGAATCTGAATATTTTCATGGCTCACAATTTTCAGTACTATGTATTAACAACTGAAACAATGTTTTATAAATCGAAATATTTTGTGTCTTGTATGGAAAAATTGAAGAAACTAAACTTTTCATTTTGAAGAAAAAAGTAAAACATTTTTTGTGTATCGGAAAGTTTTATTGCTCTGTAAGGAATTTTCATGAATTATTATCATTACAATTCCTGTAGAGAAACATTAGACAGCAACTAATTATAATTTTCCAATTAGATTTCGGGAACCAGAAAATTTTCTAATATTAGAAGTTGGGAAGTAAAAATTTACAAAGTCTCTCTCTGTCTCTCTCTCTCTCTATTATATGTACTTATGTATAAATGTTGCAGAATGTGCAGAATGTAAATCTATAAAATTAGTAAAGCTATGAGAAAACCGTCTTATGCGTATTAAACTGACGAAATTTAATATGGTAAGATCAAACGTGGATTCCGAAGGAAGACCGAATTGAAGTTTTTGAAAAATTCTAGAAATGAAGAATCGTTAGATTTTTACTTCTTGAAACTTTTTAAGACAATATTTATTATCAATAAATTTTACAGCTAAACATCGATGTAGGAATTAGTAAGAGTATGCTTTTGTGAATCGGAAAACATACATGACTTTTTATAAATTGAAATTTTAATTAATAGAATGGTATGTTTGTACTCTACGAACTTAGGTTCTCTGCACTTTGCATACACAAACTCTCACACACACACATACACACACAAAGTGAGAGAGAAAGAAGTTGAATTGACTTAATTTTGAGTTTATAGTCCCTTTCATCAGCGTGACTATATAAGACGGGACCAACTGATTAACGAGAAATCCGAACTACAGTTGGTGCACTAGGGTGCTACTGAAGCTTACCAGAATATTCTCACGGGTGAGAAAACGTTGAGATGAATGAGAAATGCTAATCCTGCAATATGCTTAATAAGAGTGTGCGATTATTGCAGTCTGTAGTGGAAGATGAACCGTGCGAGCCAGAGAGATTTTAAGTTTCTATACCTAAAGATCATAGTGAGAGATACGAAGCGTTATCAATGTAGCATCTTGATGATGTGAGACAGGTTATAAAAGACGCTTCGAAAATTTTTATACACCCAAGTTTAACTTTCAGTCTAATCGGAGGTTAATCCCAGTCTCTTTCACTTTCTTCGGGCAGCGTGACTCGAAAACTATTCCCAAGAGGATAAGTTCATGGCTTGTGGTCCAAGATGTGGTAAGTGAGGCTAGGAAGTTTTTTAATCTTTCAGGTGTACTTAACTAAAAATCTCCCATAATAACCAAAGTAAAAAAAATTAATCAATTGATAATTTTGTTGATGTCTCTGTTTTAAACCTGTCCTACCAGGCCTGTGTATCTTCTTTGTATCGTGAATCAGTGCTTTACTACGCTAGCTTTAATAATTCAACGGCAGGACTTGTCTCAAAAACCGAGAAGCGAGCCTTTTTCTACAAGGTAGTTAATTACCTAAAGATCACATACTAGAGATTCAGGGCAATAACCTGCATATGAATCCTTTACAAGCTTACGACCATAAGTGTAATATAACTGTTAAGCAATATTGGTTAGCTTCGTGCGCTTCTGTCTGAAAAGCAGCTTGGTACAGCCGCAAAGGAAGAAGGTGCTAAACACAAAGTATTGATTATCCTTATGTCGCTTATACCTAGGGCAATAAGTTGAAACCAACTGGAATCGACGAGTATTAGAGCTTTCTTTCTTACGACCAAGGCTTGGATAAAAATGTGCATGGAGTGTTTGCATGTGCGGAATATACAAACATCGTTCTTTATTAAGAGTGATAAACTTTGCTTCTTTGTAGGAGAGTCGAAAAGTAAATGGTAGCTACACAATTTTAAGTGTCCTTGCAGATGGCAGAATTTTTGGAGTCAATCATCTGCTGTTGAACATCATAACAGATAAACAATCAGACAATAAACATATGTTATCAACGTACATTTGAATTATAATGTAGTACTCGAATGTGATATTCAAATGAATTAGTTTAGCTCGTTAAATTAAATGTCTCCTGCAACGGTTTCGTTTTCTCTTTGGGTACCAAAGCCGTACGTGTTAAAGGATATTTAAAGTAGATTATAAACCACCATCATGTTTTATACCTTATCTGTATAGCTTCATTTAAATTACATCAAGATCGTCTACATGTCCATTTTGTTTTTTCTATAAGGCGTGGACGATATTAGAAAATAATTATCATAATTGATTGGATCAACACTTTAGTCGTTGTCAATGACACAATGATTTTCAACAGCTGTTGTCCGTTATCATCTACATCAGATTGTCTACCGAACTGCCATTTGTACATGAACTCCTTTGGCAGAATGGACAAAACCTTGAATACTCCATTACGTATCTTTTGCACTAACATGTGGCCCGTTCGCAATCCTATCTTGCTGTCACTTTTTATCTACAGGTAAGTAAGCTTATACGGCTGGAGCTGATGGTAGCTGTGTGGGTCCTGGAATTTACATATCCTCTTTGACACACCAACCTCATTCGACTGGGTTAATGCTTAGACCATATCGCTCCTGGACATTGAGGTACTTCCGAGTTGGTTGCTCCACAGCTGCCGTGTTAGTAGGGGAAAAAGTGGCCAAATTGAAGCTTCGTAACTACTTTCTTGTTATACCTGATATGGCTTATACCATAGAGGATATGTTTCCTTCTCCAAAAATGCGAATAAGATATGTCTGATTATGACCATTTTGTCAGGATTGTGATATGGTTGTTTGAAGACTCTAACTTGCAATATTCATTTTCTATTTTAAGAATCTTGTAGGCTGGAAACTGTTTCATGTGAGTATAGTAAAAGTCGTGTTACAGCCTGTTCCATCATGAAAAAAGTAAAAGCAGTCTTTTAATAACGCCAGAGTTTCTCTTAATTTAATGATTTCATAGCATTTCCTTTCAGTTCTGCTTGTATATGGCCATAAGAGAATCAGGAACTGCTCAAGATGTTTTATAGCAAGATTTTTAAAAGATCTGAACTAGGCCAAACAACAGCTACAGATTCCCCGTTTGTAATTTCTTTCATTACTGCTGTCCATATACGGCTACATTTTGCTCTTTGTGTATCTCACAATCAACAATGGTTTTGGCGAAGCTTTCATAATATGAATAGCTATCCAAAGTTTGTTTGACAAATACAACCGGAATTAATGATAGACCGTGACCTAGTGTATTCCGTAATGAGCATATTTGATGGTAACTAAATGCATATTTGTTAGCTTCGAGGGTTGAGTTATTTATCCGTAAGAACGCCATTCTTTGGATTAAACGGTTTTTATCAGGCTAATGTAGATTTCTTCAGCAACAAGCACTCTCAAAAAGTATTGTCGTAGCATATAAACGGGAAGTATAGCTATTGCTTGATTATCATTGATAAATTAATACTTATGTTTTTTACATATGGTATCACAACCTTTTTCAATCCCAAGGGCCCACCTAAAACAATCCGCTGTAAGTTCCGGAAGCTATACGTGTTTGATACACTTGTCTTATTAAAGGGAGAACTAAATCCCTGGTTTTTTAAATGGTACGCCATTGTGTAATGTGAGTTAAGTGACTACGGCTCCCAGTTAAAGAACACAAGATCTTGCGGCCTCCGATTCGGTGTTGATTTCTTTATTAGCTGTAAGCCAATAGGAATTAACTAATACATGTCGATGTTCACTGCTAACTTCTAAATTTCGCAGCAATTCAAGAAGGAACGTAGAAGCCGTTTAGCCTGACCGGACACCTGGAAAGGGAACCCTCGAATTAATGGCACGCTTGTTGTCCCTAAAAAAACTAATTAAAAATTGAATATCACCGTCCATCCTCAAAATAATTTCTTTAATAAACGCATCACTTAGAGATCGCTTTCGTCCCTGATTATTATCTCTTTTCAGACGATGTAGAAATTATTACAATCAGGTCAAGTGACATCCCTGATAACGTTCTCATTTTAAGGTGATTTCTAAGGTCGCAGATGCATATTACAAAAAGCTTCACCATCTCAGGGATGCCAGCTGTATCTCATGTGACCCATCACCTTGTTTATCATTTTAACGCGCTTTCTCTTTATTAGTCCTCCGAAAACAATACCTTATAAGCTCACTGTGATAATTTTCTTTTCTCAGCTAAAGACTTCTTGTTCATCACGTCACAGGGTGTAAACTAGAATATTTCGAATTTGCAAGTCCTAAGGACAATATATGCTCCCGTGCTTTCCCATTTCAATCCACCCGAAGTTGTCGTTTGTATTGCATTCAAAGTGATTCCCATCGCTCTAAGGCAAGTATCATGGCGGATCTCGACATCTACTGCTATTTTCTCAGTAGGGACAAAGGGACTATATCGTACAGGGGACTAGAAACTTCATTTGTAGGCTATTAGATTAATTCTTCCATTTCTCACGCAGTTGGTCATCTCTTGTTAGCAAAATTTGCACATCATTATACTCAGCAGATGGAAGCCTTGGAATCAACTACAGTATTAATGCGAACAGTGATAATGCGGCCAGGAAATTTTTGGGGGGTTTAACTCAACGTCAGACACTACGTTAGGTAGATTAATCATTCATAGGGTTTATAGGGAATGTCAGAATCGCATTGCTATTCATCCAAAGGGACTATATCAAACAGAGGACTAGAATCTTCAAATGTAGGCAATTAATTAATGCTTCCTTTTCTCACACAGCTGGTCATATGCAAAATTTTCACAACACTATACTCAGAAGATTAGTATCAGAGGAGATTACTACTCTGATACTAAACTGATGAGAACCAACAGATGATTACAAGAAATTTACAACTCGAGGAACCTTCACAATTCGCAGAAAAAGAGGCCTTAGGAGCGAAGCTCCGAGATATGGAACAGTGCTTAGAGAAGGCTACGAAATTTTCTGTGGGATTAAGACGACGTTAGCATAAAGTTTCATTCCTATATACTGTTACGATAACTGAAGTTCTACAGGACTTTTGTGGGAAACATTTTGTCATCTGAGTGGCACGTAGAGCTAATCCCACCTTCCATATGTGATTATATCTGAATACACAAGAATGTCAGTTCGACTGCGGTGAGTGACATATTGGTTTTCTGCAGCTTTTCTTTGTCCACATCTGTATCAGATTATCTTCCGATCTGCCATTTGTACATGAAATCTCTTGTCAGAATACACAAAACATTGAATACTTCATATCGGCTCTTTTATACTAACATGTGGCTCGTTCACAATCCTATCTTGCAGTCACTTTTTATCTACAGGTAATTAAGTTTATCCGGCTGGAGCTGATGGCTTTTGTGTGGGACCTGGAATTCGTATACATTAAACTCAGTCGATTGGGTTCATGCTTATACGTTTGGCCATTCCGCATTTTGACTTGTATTGTCTTACCGTACAGGATACCTCAAAGTTCTTCTATACCATTTCCAGAAATAATGGATCTAATCGTGCCTAGAAATTACTTAAGTGTAGACTTCCTGAGGGCGGTTAAACTTTGGACAGTTCAGAAATTTCCTAAGCTGCGTGTACGATTTGCACAATTTTAAAATATAATGGCTGATTTAGTAAAGTCATAACAAATGTGCTTTGTCAACTTTTTTGCACTTAAATATTGTATGCAGAAGAGTAGAATATATAGTATTGGTATTTGATGTTGAATTATTGGGGATATACTGATTATATCAAAAGGAGTTGTGTGTATCTCAACATTCCACAATCGTTGTATCGCAACTTTCACAAAATGAATAGTTATCCAAACGTTGTTTGAGAAACAGAAATCGACAGGCGACATGCGAGTGTAGATTTGATTAAATTTTCCGTGTGAGACAGGATTAACACACCATCAACATGAGTATATAGCATTAGAGGAGTAAGGATTTCAATATTACGAAGTTGATACGATATTCTTATTGAGACAAGGCAACCGTGATATCAGATTACTATTTCATTCGGAAATTGAATATGGAATCTTCATCGAGATTTCTGAAATGATAGACTTTTTCTACTCTATGAAATCTGTGGCACATAGTTGATAATCAAAGCATACAGTTTGTTTATATGAAAATATAATTTGATTAGCCTACAGGTTGGTTGCTTTGTGATGATCAATGCTACTAAGTTGGTAGCGAACACAGGACTACTATACCGTAAATATTTTCTACCTAACCGTCTAAGAGAAGATCTCAAAAGAACCTTAAATCAATTCTTTATTTGTCACATTGATTAATTATATCAGCGGTCTCAGAAACACAGTAAGGCTGTTTCGGAGGTTAGAATATAGTAGGTTCCATAGAAAGTTTTACAGAATACAATCGGGAAAATATTATTAATGATAGAGCGGAACCTAGTGTATTCTACACAACTCTATGTTTAAGATTCTGTGAGCAGTACGAACGCTAATTAAATGTATATTTATAACCTCGAGTGTTAAAACACTGGACACTTTGTTTATATTATATGTCCGTAAGAACAAACTTTTTTGCCTGTTGAAACCTAAACTACTAATTAAAAATCGATCAACGCCGTCCATCCTCAAAAGAATAAAAAACCACCTCCATGTTTTATACCTTTTCATTATACCTTCATTTAAAGTTACACGAACATCGTGTTCATGTCCTTTTTTTTAGTTCTATAAATGGGGACGTTATTACAAGATAATCATAAGTGAGTGAATTAAAAATTAAGCCGTTATCATTAACATTTTTCTTTTCTACAGTTGTTGTTCGTCATCACCTATATAAGATTGTCTTGCGATCTGGCATTTGTGTATGGACTACCATGGCAGAAGGCACAAAACATTGTATACTTCATGTCTACTCTTTTATAAACACATCTGGCTCGTTAACACTCTTATCTATCAGTAACTTTTTATCTACATAGAAGTAAGTTTATCCGGCTGGAGGTGATGGTATCTGTGTGGGTCCCATAATTCGCCTCCTCCTTATTCGATTGGGTTCATATTAAGACCACTTCGCTCGTGGACTAGGAGGTACATCCGAATTGAATGCTGCACAGCTGCCGTGTTAGTAGGAGGAAAAGTGGCCATATTGATGCTTTGTAACTACTTACTATTTATATCTGATTTGGCTTATACGAGAAGGGACATGTTTCTTCTTCATACAGGCGATTAAGAAGTGTCTAATCTTGATCATTTTGTCAGGATTGAGATTTGGTTGGTTGAAGACTCTCACTAACTTGGAAAGTTCTTTTTCTTTTTGAAGGATCTTCAATACTGGGCTCGATTCTCTTCTCAGGCCTGTTGCATCATCAGAGTTTCTTTAAATTTAATGATTACGTAGTATTACCTTTCACCTCTGCTTGTATGTGGGCTTAAGTGAATCAGAAACTGCTCATCATGCTTTCTACCAAGATTCTAAAAACCCATCTAATCAGACCCATCAACAGCTACAGATTTCCCGTTTGTAATTTCTTCCATTACACTTGTCCCTATACAGCTACCTTTTGCTCCCATATACAGCTACCTATACAGCTACACTTGTCCATATAGAGCTTATGTTTGCATCATTTTTAACCTCCTATAATTGATCTCCATGTTTCTCAAGAGCTGCGATTGAATAGTCGTGTGTTCAATAGAAGAACTAAATTCGATCGTTGCAGATTTTTCCGAAAGCTCTTTCTTGTCTTTCGGCACTTTCCGTGTCTAATTGTAACTTATATTCTTAAATCATAAGATGAAAAGAGCGCTTAAAATATTTTATATACGTAATTAACGCAGATTAGAGTTGCCATATTTAGTCCACACAATTGCGTTTAGAAGGACCCTCCCTTCTCCGTGTGCGTTTTAAAAAACAAAACAACAGACTCTATGCAATATTCACTGCCGTCGAATTGACATTCTTGTGTATTCAGATATCATCACATATCGAAGGTTTCATTAGCTCTACGTGCCACTCAGATAACAAAATGTTTCCCACAAAAGCATTGTAGAACATCAGTTAACGTAACAGGATTTAGGAATGAATGATTAATCTTGCTAGGGTAGTGTCTGAGAATGAGTTAATCCCCCCAAAAATTTCATGGCCTCATTAAGGACTGTTCGACAATCATATAACTCGTAACTTCGATCCAGAAGGCCTCTTTCTCTGCAAATTGTGAACATTCCTTGAGTTGTTAATTTCTTGTAATCATCTAATGGCGTAGTTGTTTCCAGCGCTTGCATCGGCTGAGTATAGTGATGTGCAAATTTGTATACAAGAGATGACCAGCTGCGTGAGAAACGGGAGAATTAATTCAATAGCCTACAAATGAAGTTTGTAGTCCCCTATTCGATCTAGTCCCTTGTCCTTACTGAGATAATAGCAGTACATGTCAAGATCCGCACTGATACATACATTTGAACGAGTGGATTCACTTTGCATGCAGTGCAACCGATGACATCGGGTGAATTGCAATGGGAAAGTACGGCAGCTTATATAGTCCTTAAAACTTGGAAATTCGAAAAATTCGAGTTTACACCTAGTCACGTGATGAACAAGAAGTCTTTAGTTGAAGAAAGATAATTATCACAGTGAGCTTATAAGGTATTCTTTTAGGAAAACTAGTTTAGAGAAAGCGCGTTAAAACGATAAAATAAGCTGATGGGTCACTTGAGATAGTGCAAGCATTCCTGAGATGGTGAAGTTTTTTGTAATATGCATCTGCGACGTTATAAATTACCTTAAAATGTGAACGTTAGCAGGGATGTCACTTGACTTCATTGTAATGGTTTCTACATTGTGTCAAAAGAGATATTAATCAGGGACGAAAGAGATCTCTAAGTGATGCATTTATTAAAGATAAGGTTTTGAGGATGGACGGGGATATTCGATTATTAATTAGTAGTTTAGGGTGCACCAGGCGTGCTAACAATCAGAGGGTTCTTTTTCGAGGTGTCCGATAAAGCTATTTTCTCCCTTTAATAAGACGAGGGTATCACCAGTGATGAAAATTTTCCAGAAAATTTTGTAATCGAAAATTTTCCAGAAAATTTTCCTGATAATATTCCGATGCAAAAAAAAAAAAAAAATACTTTAATTATTCCTACATCGTTGTACAGGCGCTATGTGAATTCAAAACGCTCTCGCGTTTTTCTTGATCGTTAGCCTTATAGAAACTGTTTAAAGCAAAAAGTTGTGTTCTTACAGATTTACTATTTAAACAAATTTTCTAGTGTGTTATCACTCGAGGCTATCAAATATACATTTAACTAGCGCGCGTGCTTCACAACATATAGGATCTTCGATCTGATTCAAAAATGTCCGGATGAGGAAATCAATACGCAACATTTACTTGAAAATGAAGCTCCATGACAAAAACGATATCGAGGAAATCGCAAAATTAAGACGGTGACCTTTTCCGAACCACTAAACTTTGGCTCCTGTTTATAGGGAATGTCAGAATCGCATTGCTATTCATCCAAAGGGACTATATCAAACAGAGGACTAGAATCTTCAATTGTAGGCAATTAATTAATGCTTCCTTTTCTCACACAGCTGGTCATATGCAAAATTTTCACAACACTATACTCACAAGTAAACCTTACGTTTGGGTGAATCGAGTTGCTGACTGAGACACATATGAAAAAGTAGTACTAAATGTGATTAGTATTTCAGTGAAGTTTTAGGTGCGAAGCTCCAGGGGTTTAGGAGATACAGCTACCAGAACATCACATGGAAGTACAGAATAGTCTTCATACAGTTGGAGGTAAAAGCTCTGTAAGACCTCTTGTAACGACAAAAGGTGCATAACAAATATATGGGTACATATTAGGACTAGGGGGAAGTCATATAGTAAGGGTATACCTGACGGCGGCCATCTTGAAATCCGCCATTTTGAATTAAGGTTAAGTTTTTAAAATAGGAATAGGGTCATGTGATACATGATTTAAGACTCAAATTTAATCAGAAGAACAATGGTGACGTTAATTTTGATTTACGCGCAATTGGTAAAAAGTTACAGGGAAATTAAATATTGTTGCTGCATATGTATTAGTCCTTTACCCCACCTTGTAAATTTTGTTTTAATGATAATAATTAAATAAAAAGCAGATGGATAAATATTAGGTCTATGGTAAGAGTTGCCTTGTTGACGGCTTTGTTAAATCCGTCATTTTGAATCAGACAAAAGTTTTAAACAAAACGCATAACAGTGACACCTTATTAATAGCAAATTTTACCATAAATCCAACGGTATAACCATTTTTGCTTTATCATTAACCAGCATTTGTTATCGCATAAACAAGTTGCTAATTTAAATAAAAATGACCAAAGTGGAACTGAGTCATAATTGAACTTGGGTCTTTGGTGTTTTCCAGAAAAGTCCTCAATTAGTACAATCAATATGTAATTCAGAAAAGAGTGCATGACTTGCACAAATGCTCTGCTCACAGTGAGCACACCTGACACAGGCAATCGAGTTACACTTGACACATTTGTCGTTAACAATTCCGTCAAAGCAGTAGTCGTAAGAAGCGATCCATTTAACTTTGTGCTGGTTAATGATAAAGCAAAAATTGTTAAAAATGGTTATGGTAAAATTTGCTATTAATAAGGTCTCACTGTTATGCGTTTTGTTTAAAACTTTTGTCTGATTCAAAATGGCGGATTTGAACATGGCCGCCATCAATGCAACTCTTACCATAGACCTAATATTTATCCACCTGCTTTTTATTTAATTATTATCATTAAAACAAAATTTACAAGGTGGGGTAAAGAACTAATACATATGCTGCAACAATATTTAATTTCCCTGTAACTTTTTACCAATTGCGCGTAAATCAAAATTAACGTCACCATTGTTCTTCTGATTAAATTTGAGTCTTAAATCGTGTATCACATGACCCTATTCCTATTTTAAAAACTTAACCTTAATTCAAAATGGCGGATTTCAAGATGGCCGCCGTCAGGTATACCCTTACTATATGACTTCCCCCTAGTCCTAATATGTACCCATATATTTGTTATGCACCTTTTGTCGTTACAAGAGGTCTTACAGAGCTTTTACCTCCAACTGTATGAAGACTATTCTGTACTTCCATGTGATGTTCTGGTAGCTGTATCTCCTAAACCCCTGGAGCTTCGCACCTAAAACTTCACTGAAATACTAATCACATTTAGTACTACTTTTTCATGTGTGTCTCAGTCAGCAACTCGATTCACCCAAACGTAAGGTTTACTTGTCAGAAGATTAGTATCAGAGGAGATTACTACTCTGATACTAAACTGATGAGAACCAACAGATGATTACAAGAAATTTACAACTCGAGGAACCTTCACAATTCGCAGAAAAAGAGGCCTTAGGAGCGAAGCTCCAAGATATGGAACAGTGCTTAGAGAAGGCTACGAAATTTTCTGTGGGATTAAGACGACGTTAGCATAAAGTTTCATTCCTAAATACTGTTACGATAGCATAAGTTTTACAGCATTTTGTGGGAAACAGTTTGTCATCTGAGCGTCACGTTAAGCTGATGCCACCTTGCTCGTGTGTTAATATCTCAATTTGCAAAAATATCATTCGACTGCTGAGATGCGGCTTGTTCACAATCCTATCTTGGAGTCACTTTTTATCTACAGGTAAGTAAGCTTCTCCGGGTGGAGCTGATGGTAGCTGTGTGGGTGCTGGAATTCGCATACACTAACCTGATTCGATTGTGTTCATGCTTAGACCTGTTCTCTCCTGGACTTACAGGTACTCCGAATTAAATGCTGCACAACTGTCGTGGTAGTAGGGGGGAAAATGGCAATATTGAAGCTTTGTAATTACTTGCTTGTAATACCTGATATGGCTTATATCAGGACGACAAGTTTCCTTCTCCGTACAGGCGGATAAGAAATGTCTAATCATGACTATTTTTGCAGGATTGAGATTTAGTTGGTTGTGACTCTGACTGGATAGCACAATTCCTTTTTCTTTTTTGAAGGATCTTGAAGGCGGCAAACTTTTCTCGTGTGATTATATCTGAGGTCGTGTCACAGGCTGTTGTATCATGAAAAAAGTGGAAGAAGTCTTTTAATGACGCTAGAGTCTATTTATATTTAATGATTTCTAAGCATATCATTGAGTTCAGCTTGTATGTGGCCTTAACAGAATCAGCAACTGCTCATGAAGTCTTCTAGCAAGATTCTTATAAGATCTGAATCAGACCCATCAACAGATATAGATTTCCTTTTGAAGTGTTTTCCATTACTATTGTCCGTATACAGCTACCTTTACTCTTTCGAAAACTGATTGCATCTTTTTAATCCGTCTATAGTTGAAGTTTCTTAATAACTGAGATTCAATTGTCGTCGCTCCAATCGCAGAATTACATTCGATCGTTCCAGATGTTTCCCACAAGCTCTTTCTTGTCTTTCGGCCCTTTCCTTGTCTAATTGTAATTTATATCAATAAAATATAACGTGAAAATAGCGCTTAACGTAATTTACATACGTATTTAACGCAGACTTAACGTGCCATTTTTAGTCCACACCATTGCGTGAAGAAGGACTCTTCCTTCTGCGTGTGGGTTTTGAATCACAAGGCAATAGAGACTCTGTATTATTCTAAGCAGTCGAATGATATTTTTGCAAATTGAGATATTAACACACGAGCAAGGTGGCATCAGCTTAACGTGACGCTCAGATGACAAACTTTTTCCCACAAAATGCTGTAGAACTTATGCTATCGTAACGGTATTTAGGAATGAAGCTTTAGTCTTGCTAACGTCGTTTTAATCCCACAGAAAATTTCGTAGCCATCTCTAAGCACTGTTCCACATCTTGGAACTTCGCTCCTAAGGCCTCTTTTTCTGCGAATTGTGAAGGTTCCTCGAGTTGTAAATTTCTTGTAATCATCTGATACCGTAGTTGCTTTTCAAGAGTTTAGTATCAGAGTAGTATACTCCTCTGATACTATTCTTCTGAGTATAGTATTGTGCAAATTTTGCATATGACCAGCTGCGTGAGA
The DNA here is from genome assembly GCF_964235325.1 of Thermobia domestica. Taxonomy (NCBI): domain Eukaryota; kingdom Metazoa; phylum Arthropoda; class Insecta; order Zygentoma; family Lepismatidae; genus Thermobia; species Thermobia domestica. The sequence continues at coordinate 172,602,405 of NC_137460.1, forward strand.
AAAGGAAGCATTAATTAATTGCCTACAATTGAAGATTCTAGTCCTCTGTTTGATCTAGTCCCTTTGGATGAATAGCAATGCGATTCTGACATTCCCTACAAACAGGTGCCAAAGTTTAATGGTTCGGAAAAGGTCACCGTCTTAATTATGAGATTTCCTCGATATCGTTTTTGTCATGGAGCTTCATTTTCTAGTAAATGTTGCGTATTGATTTCCTCATCCGGACATTTTTGAATCATATTGAAGATACTATATTTTGTCAAGCACGCGCGGTAATTAAATGTATATTTGATAGCCTCGAGTGATAACACACTAGAAAATTTGTTTAAATAGTAAATCTGTAAGAACACAACTTCTTGCTTTAAACAGTTTCTATAAGGCTAACGATCAAGAAAAAGGTGAGAGCGTTTTGACCTCACATAGCGCCTGTACAACGATGTAGGAATAATTAAAGTATTTTTTTTTTGCATCGGAATATTATCTGGAAAATTTTCTGGAAACTTTTCGGTTACAAAATTTTCTGGAAAATTTTCATCAGTGGTGATACCCTCGTCTTATTAAAGGGAGAAAATAGCTTTATCGGACACCTCGAAAAAGAACCCTCTGATTGTTAGCACGCCTGGTTCACCCTAATGTACTGATTAATAATCGAATATACCTGTCCATCCTCAAAACCTTGTCTTTAATAAATGCATTACTCTTTCGTCCCTGATTAATATCTCCTTTGACACAATGTAGAAACCATTACAATGAAGTCAAATGACATCCCTGCTAACGTTCACATTTTAAGGTAATTTATAACGTCGCAGATGCATATTACAAAAAACTTCACCATCTCAGGAATGCCTGCACTATCTCAAGTGACCCATCAGCTTATTTTATCGTTTTAATGCGCTTTCTCTATACTAGTTTTCCTAAAAGAATACCTTATAAGTTCAATGTGATAATTATCTTTTTTCAACTAAAGACTTCTTGTTCATCACGTCACTAGGTGTAAACTCGAATATTTCGAATTTCCAAGTTTTAAGGACAATATAAGCTGCCGTACTTTCCCATTGCAATTCACCCGATGTCATCGGTTGTACTGCATGCAAGGGAATCCACTCGTTCAAATGTATGTATCAATGCGGATCTTGACATGTACTGCTATTATCTCAGTCTACGTATCTCTCTCTCTAACTTTTCAGCTATGGAACCTTAAATCTCTCTGGCTCGCACGGTTCATCTTTCACTACAGACTGCCATAGCCGTACACTCTTCTTATAGTTATTGGATGATTTGCATTTCTCAATCTTCTAAACTTTTTCTTACCGGTGTGTAATTTTATGGTAAGTTTCCGATCAAAAGCAGACTAGTGCACAAACTCTATTAGCTCTTCGACACATTTCATATCTTAGACGGAATGATCAACAAGCATAATTTATCTAATCTCATTTATTATATTCAACTCTACCTTATCTCGCTGACGTGAATAGAGCTTGCTTGTTCTGTCCACCGACTCAAATGTATCTTCCAAGAGAAGAAAGCTACTCGACAGTGTGTACTCATCTCCAACACTGAACCAGATTGTCATTTAATTTGGTATGTTTGCGAGCAATCCATGGTCTTTGACCCGAGGCATCCTAGATCACCAAGTAAATTCCTTTAAAAAACAGAAGCACCAAGTCGTCTGTAGAATTCCGCATAGCTGTTCGCTGCAAATTGCGCAATATAATGGCAAACTGCCTAGAGTATATTCCATGCACATTTCAGCTAATAGCCGTTAACACTGGCAAGACAAAAGTCGAAACACATAGATATGTGCTTAGATCTATACTTCAGACTGTTTTCAACGAAATATGTAATTCCAAGTGCAAAAATCACGAATCACTCAGATAACATTTTAGTATGAAGAGATGTCCAAAAAGTTGTGATCTAAAGGATATATTATTTAAGCAAAGTCTCCTGTGTGTTAACACTTGAAGCATAGCTTCAAGTATGCATTTAATTAACGTCCTTTTTGCTCACTAAGGTTTACAAACAGAGTTGCATAAGATTCACTAGGTTCCGCTCTTTCACAAAAAAAATATTTTCCCGATTGATTGCTGTAAAACTTGAATATCAATACTAGACTGCTTTAAATAATGCAAAAAGGTTTTTGAAGGAACAAATAAAAGTTGTATATGGAGAACAGTAATGGAGAAATTAAAAACGGGATATCTGCAATTGTTGCTGGGTCTGATTCAGGTGTTTTAAGAATCATGCTAGAAGACTTCATGCTTAGTTCCTCATTCTTTTAATGCCACATACAAGCTGAATTGAAAGGAAATACTACGAAATCATGAAATTTTAATGAAACTCTAGAGTCTTTAAAAGACAGCTTTCATTTTTTTAATGATGCAACCCGTTGTTACACGACCTCAGGTGAGAATAGTTGCCAGCTTTCGAGACGCTTGAAAAAAAAAAGAACTGTACAAGGTAGTCAGAGTCTTCAACCAAGCAATTCTCAAACCTGACATAAGGATCAAGATTAGGCATTTGTTATCCGCTTGTATGGAGAAGGAAACATGTCCTCCCATGGTATAACAAGGAAATAGTTACAAAGCTTCAATATGGCCACTTTTCCCCCTACTAACACGGGATCTATGCAGCATTCAATTCGGAAGTAGCTCCAAGTCCAGGAGTGAAATGGTCTAAGCATGTACACAATCGAATGAGGTTGGTGTATGCGAATTCCAGGACCCACAGGGCTACGTTCAGCTTTCTTACCTGTAGACAAAAAGTGACTGCAAGATAGGATTGTGAACGAGCCACATGTTCGTGTAAAAGAACCGAGATGAAGTTTCAAGGTTTTGTGCATTCTGCCAAGGTAGTTCATGAAGAAATGGCGAATCGGGAGACAATCTGATATTGTTGATGACGAACAAGAGCTGTAGAAAATCAATATGTCATTGATAACGCCTGAGTTTTTAATCTACTCAGCTAAGGTCATCATCTTGTAAAAACGTCCCAGTCTTACAGACCAAACAAAATGGACATGAATGCGATATTGATTTAACTTTAAATGAAAATATAGAGAGAGACCAGGTATAAAGCATGGTGGTGGTTTTTGTGCTTTTTACATATTTTGGAATCTTTTAAGACGAGAGGCTTTGTTACCGAAAGAGAAAACGAAACAATAGCAGGAAACAATTAATTTAATGAGTTAAACCAATTCATTTAGATATCACATTCGCGTACTACAGTATCAATCAAGTGTACGTTTATAACGTTTGTTTATTGTTTGGTTGTTTATCTGTTATGTTGTTAAACAGCAGATAATTGACTCAAAGGATTCTGCCATCTGCAAGGACACTTAAAATAGTGTAGCTACCGTTTAGGTTTCGACTCTCCTTCTAAGAATTAAAGTTTAACACCCTTAATAAAGAAGGAAGTTTGGATATTCCGTACAGTCAAACTCTCCATGTACATTTTTATCCAACACGGTAAGTATGAACGCTTTACTACACGTCGATCCCAGGTGGTTTCAACTTATTGTCCTACGTTTGATACGAATAAAGATAACAATGCAGGTTAATCAGCACCTGCGACTGTATCAAGATGTCTTTCAGGCAGAAGCCCACGAAGCTTGACTATTAAATAACACTATATAAGTAAGCTTTTATAAGTTTCAAAAGCAGGTTATTAGCCTGAAACTCTAGTAGGTAATTTTTAGGTAATTAGGTACGTAATTACCTTGTAGAAACTTCGTTGTCTTCTCTTGGTTTGTGAGAAACTTCGGCTGCATTATATATAGAGAAGCTCAGAATCTTATTGCTATTCATCCAAAGGGACTAGATCGAAGAGGGCACTAGAAACTTCTTTGTACGCAATTAAATTATTGCTTTTGTTTTCTCACGCAACTGGTCATCTTATGTAAGCAAAATTAGTACATCACTATACTCAGGAGATGGAAGCCTTGGAGGTAACTACAATATAAGTAGATTACAAGAAATTAACAACTCATGTAACTTTAACAATTCGCAGAAAAACAGGCCTTCTGGAGCGAAGTTCCAAGTGATATGATTATTAAGAAGCGTGCTTGCGCAGATGATTGACTCAAAGGATTCTCTTATCTGCAAGGATACTTAAAATTGTGTAACTACCGTTTAGTTTTCGACTCTCCTACAAACAATCAAAGTTGAACAATCTTAATAAAGAACGATGTTTGGATATTCCATACATGCGTACACTGCAAATACATTTTTATCCTAGACGGAGTGGTAAGATTAAAAACTCTAGTACAGGGCGAACCCAGTTGGTTTCCACTTATTACCCTAGGTTTTATACGACGTAAGGAAAATCAATGCTCAGCACTTTGTTCTTTTGCGACTATATCAAGGTGCTTTGCAGACAGAAGCCCACAGAGCTTACCAACTTTTCGTATCAGTTATATTACACGTATAGTCGTAAGCTTGTAAGGGATTCACATGCATTTTATTGTCCTCAAACTCATGTAGTATATCCTTAGGTAATTAGGTTTTTATTAGCTGTATACCATGTCCGGTTCTGAGACCTTTAAGACAAGTCCTGCTGATGAATTACTAAAGATGGCGGTGTAAAGCACTGATTTGCGTTACAAAAAAGTTATACATGCCTGGTGGAACAGGAATGAACCCGCTAATCAAGAATATTATAATTGTCAGCCTTTTTTGTCTATAAAAATTTCGAGTTAGCAAGCACTACAACCAATCAGACATAGTAATATTTGATATGAAGCGTAGTAAGATTAGAATTTTTCAATTGAAACTCACACGCTGTAATACACTAAAATGTGTCAAAACATTACTTTCACATGGCAAGAGATTTAAGATAATCTACAAAGCTGCCGGCTGTGACTTTCTGCCGAAATAAAGGTATTACTAATTGTAGATATCAGGACGCATTTAGATAAAAATATAAAAACTGTAGATTTCGAGATCCGCCATAATATTTGAATTAGAACGAGTGGAACCAGATTGCTTGCAGTACAAACGCCGAGATCGGGTGGATTGAAATGGGAAAACAATAGTAGCTCATATATATTTGTTAGGATTTGCAAATCGAAATATTCTAGTGACGTGCGAAATCCAGTGACGTGCTAAACTAGAAATCATTAGTTGAGAAAAAAGGAATATCACGGTGAGTTCGTAAGTTATTGCTTTCGTAAAATTAGTGAAGGGAAGGGTGTTAAAATGATGGACAAGTGTTGTGTAACTTGCAATAGGGCAGGCATCCCTGAGATGGTGAAGCTTTTTGTAATGTGCATCTCTAAAGTCAGAAACCACCTTATATGAGAAAATTAGTTCGGATGTCTCTTGACTTGATTGTAATAGTATTCTACATTGTCTCAAAAGAGATATAGTCCAGGAGCATATTAATCCAGCAGCTAGGAAAGTCCTGTTGGGAGTTTGAGAGCCAGAAGGTTTGTTTGTTTTACCGAGTTCTACTATCTTTAGTGTTTTTAAAAAAATTGGTCACATGTTCTGAATCATGGTCATTATTGCGCAATTGCCGCCATCTTGAATATTCCTTTTGTATTCACTACATTTTTCTTAAATACATCTAGCTCAAGCTGTAATTATCGCAAGGTTATCAGTTATACCTCGTTCGATTCGCAATAGTATAGGCTTTTAGGTGACGTTATTCACTTGTCAGTAATACACACAAGAGGGAAGTAAAGGAGGGAATTTTTAAAATTTCCCTCAAAATTTTCTCTTTTACCGAATTTTTGCTATTGTTATATGGCAACGCTGGGTTCTAGGAGAGAAAGAAAAATTTCATACATTTCCTGTAATATGATAAATATATGCTGAAAGTTTTGTCTTGATTGGTTCACTAGCAGAGGAGTAATAAAATATTTTGTATTTTTGATTTTTGTCGCTCTAACAATATTTGGATTTAATGAAAGTACTTTTGTCACATAGAAAAACCTCCAGCACAGATTGTAATTGCGGCAGAGATACTAATAGTATCAAGATCTACTTTTAATAATATAGGCCTTTAGGTGGCTTGCCAGAAGTACGTATGGGAAGGATCAAAAAATGTGGAAAATACCCTTAAAAGTTTCTATTTTTCTCTGTAGCACAGTAAATACAAGAGGAAATTTCTTGGTTGGCAGCACTGTTGAAGTCTTGACTATGACCAAAAGTCGAGGTTAACGTCGAAGCCGTCAATAAAGCGAAGATTAATGATTTAAAGGTAAATGATTCAAGATTTTCTTCCTATGCTGCAGTTATGATGATGTACTATGCTGCAATAATGATGATGTACTACGTCAAAATCAAATGCTAGCAAACATGACTATTATTAGGGCTAAAGGAAACCGTGTTCCCATTCAACAAAACCCAACATTCCTGTTCGAGGTGCTATGGATAATTTCGACAGAGAAGAAGCTACATTTTCAGGAATGCATGGAACACACGACACAGTACTTGTCTTGTTTCAAGAGCATCATCTGAGTGATAAACTTAACGTCTCGTTAGAAGAACCTGATAGTCCAGAAAGATACCTGGGAACGTTTGGCATTGATGTCACTTCACGAACTGTCACTAAAGATCTAGATGCCCAAAAACTATTGTACTAGACAAAGCCAAAAACAAGGTGCGCTATCCTCAGTACTTTCGTTCCTAGCAATGACCTAATTACAGCAAATGAAATAAAACAGCCAGGCAGAAATTTAGATCTCATATGGTTTATTTCAAGATTTCTTAAAAAATCCAAGGTACCTCAATTAGATTTCCCTCAGGAAGTTGAGATTCCCTCTAGAAACGCTTTTATGAGTGCACTGTCTGAACATCCATCGCACAGGACCATTACGGGGTATACTCCAATACTACCCTATCCTGCAACTCAGTATGACTCTATTTATACAACAATGTGTAATTTCCAAGATATCTTACACCAGTTAAATGTCGAAGAGAGTTCACTGTGGTGTGACGAAGGCGTATACCATATAGCTAAAGAAATTCAGCTTCTTCAACCCGAAAAGTTTTCCAACATATTTCTTGGCCTTGGAGGATTTCATCTTCAGAAAGTCGTGCTTGCATGTATTAGTCTATACCTCAAGAGCAGTGGAGCTTTGGAAATTCTTGTTCAGACTGAAACCATGGGTCCACACACTGCTGAAAGCGCTTTAAAAGGAAACCGCTATAGCAGGTTGGTTAGAGCAATAGGAATGCTTTGCGAAGTAATGGAAACATTGGAGTGGAAGGCGTTCATGGAACAGATTAACATAACTAAATACTCCGAATTGTTCTCAATAGTAAAACGCATACAGTTATCAGTGTATGAAGAACAAAGTTTATCTAAAGAAACTAAATGTGCTATCGAAAACCTGCGTGCCATCAGAATGGACTTTGAGAAATTTAGAGAAAGTGGAGCACAAAAAAGTGAAGTGTTTGCTTATTGGGATCAGTTTGTCTCCACACTTGCTCCTCTACTCCGAGACTTAATTCGAGCGGACAGAGAAAATAACTGCGACTTGCATGTGTGCAGCCTAAGAGAGTGTTTGCCACTTTTCTTCTCATTTTACAGAACGAATTATGCACGGTGGTGTACTCTATATTACCACGATTGCTTAAAACTAGAACAAGAACATCCTTTGATCTATAATGACTTTAAGAAGGGTCATTTCACAGTTCAACATAGTAACAATAGATTGGATTGGATCAAGCATTGGATCAAGCACTAGAGCAACACTACAATAAGCCAGCCAAGGGATCTGGATGCATAATCGGAGTAATCAGACGGAAAGAAGCCGTAACAAAACACGATCTTATCAAACATGAGAAAGAAAATATAACATACTTTTTGAGACTGTTTTGTGGCCTCAATGAAGACGATGAATATGCTCTTCATCATGAGTTTTCGAAGTCTTTAACAATTCAAGAGCAGCAAAATATTTCAGAGATGATAACTCTTGTGCTTAAGAGAGGAAATCCCTTTTCGAAAGTTGATAGTTGTGGAATTTTTGACATTATAAGTGGAACAAAAATTGATCAAGTAATAGCTGAGTACTTACTCTCTATACAAGGAAAATGAGATACTAGCTACAAAAACTTCGTTCAAGAAAGGCTTATTGACAAATCCAAAGGTATTCTAGATCCCATACATAAACAATTTCCAAAGACAAAGAAACACATATCTGCAACCGAGCGGCACTCCAAGAAACAAATAATGCTATTCGGTTCATAGAAATAGCATGTTCAAGAAATTTCGATATTGAGACAGTACTAAAATACGAGCTTACATCTACATCGTATTATCTAACAGATGATGGGTTCTTAAAGAAAGCAGATAAAGCACAACTCAGCAAAGAACTTGAAAAACACTTTTTAAATAAGAATGATGTAGTTATCCATCTACCAACGCAGGAAACGAGAGCAGCAATGGTGATTGACTTTATGGTGTACGCTCGAAAAGTCTATGTCAAACGACTTATGTGTAACACGTTTGGAGACTACTTTGACTACTTGTGGAAAATAGTTTTAAAACTCTCCGAAGGTTGTTTGCGCACTGACATGTACCAAGATAAAAGTATCAAAAACTGGGAGCGACTGGGAGCGATCCTATTGATGTGATTCCTAGTAACCCAAATGCACCCCTTCCTGTCAACATGGATACTTTTTGGGCTTCAAGCCAGAACAAAGCACGTTTGCAAGAACTCTTCATTGAGCGGATTGTCGATCAAGGAAATTCTATAAAATCTTTGTATTTGGGAGGAGGTCATAAACATAACCCAAAAATATGCCTGAAATTAACCGAAGGATCTGTTAGTTTGGTACCAGATCTTTACTGTGAATGTGAGGAAGCTGATAATAGAATCATGAAACACATCCAACACATGGTCGAAACTGATTCCATTGAAAGAGTTATGATTGCCTCAGTAGATACAGATGTTATGATTTCCGCACCATATCATTTCAAAAAGAGTTATAAAAATGTGGCCTGAAAGAACTGTGGGTTGTCAAAGACACACGACCAACTATGAGGTACATACCACTTCACAAAATGACGGAGAACATGGACGACACACTTTTATATGTTCTTCCTGCTGTTCACAGTTTAACTGGTTGCGATACCACAAGTAAGGTTGGGACAAAACTTTTGGCATTTAAAACAGCAATGACATCAGGAACCCTGTTGAACAATTTTGGGGTTGCTCCCTTGAATGAAGGAATGATACAAAATGCCGAACTTTTTATCGCAAAAGTACTTGGTTCATCAAGAACAAACTGTGATATGGTACGATTTGAACAATATCACAAAGCAAAAGCTATCAACTTTTCTCAACTATGTCCACCATCATCAACGATAGGCTTTCATATACAGCGTGCATATCTTCAGTGCTACATATGGATGACTGTGCTGGATGAAGCCCAACCACTGAATCTACTAGAGTGTGGTTACATAGAAGAAGCAGGATATCTTAAGCCAATAATGACGGGATATTTCAGATCTCCTGAATTTGTCTCTCCTTGTATATGCAAGACATGTGCAAAAGTTAATGTTTGTCCTTGCAGAGTGAAACAAATACCGTGTTGTCCATTCAGTAAATGTAAAGTGAAGAATATGTGTGCAAATGTGGGATGAAAGTGACAGTTTATCAGACATTTGTGGACTGTTATGTAAGAAGAAGAATAAATTGCTGTTTGAAAATATCACTTGATATTAAATTTGGAACATTACTTAATTACGAAACATGAAATGTTACGATTTTTATAAAATCCATGTCTTCACTTGTGAATTAAATATTGGGTATTAATGTTTAGTGAATTTCTAGTAGTTCCACTTCTATCTTTTAGTGTTTCCACATCATTAAAGGAAAATATTTCGTGTGAATTTTATATTTATTTCCCTTATACTTCCTTGTCATAAGTTATAATGGGACGTATGTTACATTAATCCACACCATTTATTACTCTAATCAAACAAATTATAAAACGAAATATTATTTGTACCTCTGCGGCAATTACAGTCTGAGCTGGAGGACTTTCTATGTGACAAAAGTACTTTCATTAAATCCAAAGATTGTTAGAGCGACAAAAATCATAAAATACAAAATATTTTATTACTCCTCTGCTAGTGAACCAATCGACAAAACTTTCAGCATATATTTATCATATTACAGGAAATGTATGTAATTTTTCTTTCGCGTCTAGAACCCAGTGTTGCCATATAACAATAGCAAAAATTCGGTAAACGGGAAAATTTTGAGGGAAATTTCCAAAATTTTCCTCCTTTACTTCCCTCTTGTGTGTATTACTGACAAGTGAATAACGTCACCTAAAAGCTTATACTATTGCGAATCGAACGAGGTATAACTGATAACTTTGCGACAATTACAGCTTGAGTTAGGTGTATTTAAGAAAAATGTAGTGAATACAAAAGGAATATTCAAGATGGCGGCCATTGCGCAATAATGACCATGATTCAGAACATGTGACCAATTTTTTAAAAAACGCTAAAGATAGTAGAACTCGGTAAAACAAACAAACCTTCTGGCTCTCAAACTCCCAACAGGACTCTCCTAGCTGCTAGACTATATGTCAATATTTCAGCGAAAGCACAACACAAACATAAACTGAAAAGAAATGCAACATAATTAACCTTGGCTTTACGTACCTATGTCTAATATCTTTAATATGATGCTCTGTGATACAATTAGTTTAGAAATATATCCTTGAATTACACAGTTTTGTATGTAAAAGAGTTACACCTACAGAAAATATATTTTCTTGTGAGAATTTTTATGTAACTAATAAGTATATACTATTGTTTATAGTATAGATTGATTTACTTCATTTAAATCAACCTTGGGGGATGATTTACTTCATTTATCTATTATTTAAAGGGCCCACTTTCTATCTGACCCAATTGGTCACTATAAAAAAAAAACAAAAAAAAACACTCAGTTCGTTAGTGGGTTTTTACTACTTGGTTTCTCACCTTAGCATTCCTTACACTGTATTTCTAAGTTTTCTCCCCTAAGATGTCACACCTATGATTTCTCACCTGAGCATTCCTTACACAATATTTTAAAGATTTCTACCCTATGATATAACACTGATGTTTTTTACATCTGAGCATTCTTTACATCATATTTTTAAGGTTTCTTCCCTACGATGTCACACTTATGGGTTCTCACCTGAGCATTCCTCACACTATACTTTTAAGGTTTCTCTCTTATGATGTCACACCGATAGTTTTTCACCTGAGCATTTCTTATATGCTATTTCTAAGGTTTCTCCCTTACGATGTAACACGTATGGTTTCTCACTAGTCATCGAGAGTCTCATCACTATCATCTTCTGAATCTTCTCATCGTAAGTTACGGTTTACACACTCATCTTCATCTCCTCCACAAAGACACAGTTCCGTACATCGCATGGTCCGAGATCGACATTTGCATGCCAAAGAACATTTACTTATTGTGCAACCTCAGCGAATCAACTGCAATACAGTCTCTGGAGCGCAAGGTAGTCTGCACATCACAGGAACAATATTATTTTCGTCACTGGTTTCTTCTTTCCATCCACAATCTAGTAGGCTTGGCAGATTTGGATGTGATTTTCCGGCGCTTTTCCACACTAGTACTTGGAAGTTCACCCTTTTAATGAAAGGTGTAAGAGCCGCTCTGGTTGGAGGAAGACCTGAGCCTTGAATATCCCTTTTCGTGAATAGTCACCATCGTAGTTTCCCAATATCTTGAATTTTTGTGTTCGGCACATAAACATTGCAAATGAACTTCTCAATTAGCCTTTCATCATCGTCATTGAACTTACTAGAACCGAGGTTTCCAAGAGATGCAAGCATGTGAATTCCAGCGTTGTAAAATGCTTTCCAAAACATCTTTGACTTCCTTGAAAATGCCTCAGTAATATCGCACCCTGAAATAGCATGGAATCCAAGTAAGACTTCTACTCTAGAAGATTCAAGAGAGGTACGAATAGTATGAATATCTATCATTCTCTTACTAACTCCAACTCCGGTGACAAACTTCGTATTGGCAGGTAAGTGTCTAGACCACCACACACAAAGAACAAGTATATCAGTATCTTGGGACATTATGTGGATGGTCTGTGCCCCTTGAGACGCTGCATAAAGACTGTGTGAAGTATTATTTTTGTATCTGCTTCTTCATGAGTACTTTTTAACTCATTGAAGTTCTTCAATTCCGAAGATTTTGCTTCTGTTCTCCAGCTGGCAACTAAGCGTTTTCCCAACTTACTCGCATGTAGATTTTTTTCTGAAAGATAAGCAGTAAATGCATCTTTGGTTTTTGGATGAGATAAAAGATTTTTCATAGTGACATTTTTATATTGACAGAGTCAGATATCTTGTATTCGATTGTTGGGCTGTCTCTTGCTCTTTTCTTCCACATTGACATCTTTAATGACTTATTTCCATACGTATCAAAAACAAGGTGAGTTTCATCGTATTTCAACATTGCTGACTCTATTCTTTTGCAGAATTCTGTAGACAAATCGAGACATGTGTTAACATGCGCTGGCTTTTTCAACGCTTGGAGTTCCGCCATGCCATCAAGAACAGCAACAGAGTAAGAAGTACTTGATTTGTATCTGATTGAAGCTTCAGTGCAAGTAATTACGGGTGTTGTTGTATCTCTCTTCCAGTTCTACTCTTTCGTCATCTTCCACTGTTGACTTTTTCTCTTTCCAACTTTCTGAACTGATACTCCCATCTTCCTGAAGCAGCAAATCTTCTACAGGTTTCCCATTCCCTTCTATAGCTTTGCCGACATTCTCTAGAATTTTCATAAGAACACTCTTATTTTGGGGCAGAATCATGGATCCATCCAGGTGAAATAGTGAAGCCTCTAGATCAATGTCTGTCCGGTATCTTTAAGCAATAACCATTCTTGTAAACAAGGAACGATCAGCTGTAAGTTGTAAGATAATATCACACAACCTTTCTTCATTGTTTTCCGTGCAGACTTGCAAAGCTTTAAATTCGCTTTTTTTACGCTTTCCCAAGATTTGTTCGTTGATGCTCGATGCGATCCTCTTTGAAATTATTGAATAATTCAAGTCCTTTTTCAGTCATTGCACAACAATCATTCTCAATAGTTTTATTGAAAACTGCCTTTCTTTGAACATTTATGAGTTCATTGCCATCGTACGTCACTGGATTAGTGGAATTACACACTGCTGTATAGACTTGTCTCAGATCATTCTGTTGTATTTTTGATCTGGAAACTGAAAGCTGATGATGCTCTTTTTTATGGTTACTTTTCATCCCAAACATAGTTTTAGCGTCATCAGATACTCTAGCAAGTTCAGGGGCAATCAAGAAAAATCTTGTTAGTGCGTTTTTCTTCTGAGTTATATTTTTGATGCCTCCCAAAACTTTCATACTCCTGTTTTCGTGTTCAAGTGATTCGTCGCATCCCAAAGCACAAAATGGTATGGCTGATTTATTAACTACCCAATTTCCTTTTAGGAACTCAGCCCATACATCTAGATGCATCAATTTTATCTGCTTCATTTTAGCTAAGTACCAAGATATCATGCTTGAATAGTTGGTCAGGTCAAGAGCGAAGACATACTTCACAAATTTTTCTAGTACCTTAAGATGAAGCAACCAATGACCAGTTCTTACAGATCGTATGAAGAGAATCATAAGATTCACCATTTCCATGTACTGCCACATAACCTTGAATGTCGGGCTTTCATGCGATTTAGCAGTTGCAAACTCTCTCATCTTGGAAAGAATATGAAGACGAGCCAATGCTTGTGCCGTATTTTCGTGACTTTTCTTCACTAATTCGTTATTCGAAAGCTGCAAAGTTATTATGATGTTATTAATTTCCTGTTCAATCTCTGCTTTACTTTCCACATGCATTTCGAAAAACATATCAGGGAAAAATTTGAAAAGAACCGTTCTCAGTGTCATGTGAGCATCCACAGCCCTCCTCACATATTTGTCAGCAATAATTTTAGAAAGTACGTTCTCATCGTAAAGTTCATTCAAAAATGTCTCAAGTTCAGTTCCATCCACAAAAGAACCGATACTTCGTAGCATAGACATTAGTATATGAAGCTTGCCGCGTCGTAAGATCCATTTCTTCAATTCTTCTTTATTCGCCATCGATAGTTTCAAAGTAGGTCTGTACAAACCAACATCACGTGTAACAATTGTCTTTGAATTATACCCATAACTGACGTTGAAACATCTTCATGTCTTTTAATGAACGTAAGCTGAGTTGAAGCATTGGTCGGACTGCTATCAATCAAAGGAAGTCGACAAACTCTCGTTTTGGGCATGGTCTTGTTAAGAATCGAATTGTAAGCCGACCATATCTGCACCACAGGAGATTCAGAGTTTGTTGTAGCTCTTCCAGAAGATTTCTTATACTGTTCTTCTGAATCTTCAAAATCATCATCAGCGTGCGATCGGACTAATTGCAAACTTGCCATCATCCAGACTACGTCATCTCGTTCGTATCTCTGAATTAACTCAGAACTTTCTTCTGGAGACTTTGCTGAACTTACCAGAAAGGGATTTGACGGTCTTAATGATCCTGAGATGACGCAAGGTAGCATTTTAGACATTGATTCGGGTATCTTCTCGAGTGATCTAGTCGTAGGTTTTCCTGACAAACTGATTTCAGAAGATACATCTTCCTCCTGTTTCTCTTGATAAATAACCATAACAGTACCATGTAGAGTCTCTTTACCATATGGCAAGTATTCTTAAAAGTCAATATTATCTGCCGCGCAATACACAAACCTTCCTGGAACAAGTTCTGATGGTATATAATGGGTGGTAACTCACGAACTTACAAATGCAGGTTTCACCTAATTTTACTAATCCTATATTAAAAGCTATAAGGTATACGCATACTGTAACATAAACTAGTCTAGCTCCGTTAGTTTTAAAGATACAGAAATGACATATACCTCGTTGGAAAGCCCTTACACAAACCCACAATATTTATTTCAAGGTGATTTCGCCTATCTGTGGCAGTTTACGAGTTATTTCCGTTTGAATATAAAAAAAAGAAATAAATAATACCGAATTTTGGGATTTAACGGCGTTATATTTAAAATATGGCGTCGCTATTGCACCAAATTGTTCTAAAATGGAATGGTTGATTTGTTATTTACCTATTTGCACAACTTTCAAGGTTTTAGTATAAAAGTTGTAGAAGTTATAGCACTATAAAGCCAGAGAGACAACTGTTACTGGCGGCCATTTTGTTTCCTCCCTTCCCGGTCCCCTGCCACAGTTTTCGGCTTGCCACCGGGTACCACATGATTAGGTACCTCCTAATGAAGATATTCAACCTACCCGCAACATCCCTTCATTCAAAATCCCACGGACTTACAAATGCGCCTGGACTAATATTAATCAGGGATAAAAGCGATCTCTGAGTGATGTGGTGATTAAAGAAATAATTTTGAGGATTGACGGGGATGTTCGGTTTTTAATTAGTAGTTTAGGATGCAAATGGCGCGCCAATAATTCGAGGGTTCCCTATCGAGGTGTACGGTAAGGCTAAACGGTTTAGAAGTTCCATCGTAAATTCTGAGAAATTTAGAAAGTCAGCAGGGGACATCGGCATGTATTCCTTAATTCCTATTGGCTTACAAATAGTAAAGAAATTCAACACCGAACTGGAGGCCGCAGGATCTTGGGTTGTGTACCTAGGACTTAAAAACGAAGCAAAAGTGCTTTTAGAGCTATTTAACTCACATTATAAATTGGCGTAGAATTTTAAAAACCGTGGATTTATTTCTCCCTTTAATAACAAGAGGGTATCACAGACGTACAGCATTGGGACCTCACAGCAGTTTGTTTTAGGTAGGTCCTTGGGGTTGAAAAAGTGTGTTATACCATATGTAAAAACGTAAGTATTAATTTATAATGATAATCAAGCAATTGCTATATTTCCCGTTCATAAGCAACTACAATACTATTTGAGAGTGCTTCCTACTGAAGAAATCTACTTAGCACTCAAAACACACACGTTTTCATTGATCGTTACCTAATAGAAAGTGTTTAATCTAAAGAGTTGTGTTGTTATGGCTAAATTACTTAAACAAAGTCTCCTGTGTGTTAACCATCGAAGCTACCAAATATGCGTTTAGTTAGCGTTATTACTATTCACTAGGGCTTACGTACAGAGTTGTGTAGGATTCACTAGGTTCCGGTCTATATTTAATAATATTTTCCCGATTTTATCCTGTAAAACTTGGTATGGAACACATTCATTATTTTATAACCTCCGTAACAGCCTTACTTAGTACGGGATCTTACGGGAAGTATCCTGTACTTTGTGTTAAAAAGGTGCCACGCGGATATGTAGTTTCCCTGATCAAACTAAGCAGGAATCGAAGTGGTCCCACTATGACAGGTGGGAAGGATCCAATATGTCGGCTAGAAAAAATGGCCGACTCTACGAATTCATAGTGTTAGTTTTAGACTATATTATACTATACGCGTGGAATATAACTAATAGTCGAATCTTCACGATTTATAAACTAAACGACGTAGAAGAGAACAAGGTCTAAAAAATTAACAAAAGTTTTTAGTTCGCTCAGAAATTAACACCTACAAAAATTTCTTAATTTGGAACTTTGCATTTCTTCTGATGCTGTTTACTCATATTTTTTACAATAACAAGTAAACGGCTGGGATTATCGAAAAAGATGTAGTATAACTTTTTAAAGAGTCTTAGACTTTCTTAATTTGGTGTATAGTTCATTCAGATTGGTTAATAAGCAACGAAGTTATTACAATTTTAAGATTCACGTTTAGTCGATTGATTTTCTCAAATATCCAGAGTTTAATTACCGTGATAAAATATTACTCCTGGATGCTGCATTGTACAAAACAAATAATTCTCTTGTGATGTGTTCTTCACAAGTCCCACATTCAGCAGAAGCACAAAGTAGCCTGATCAAGCCCGGTTATGAATCCCATATGGCGGCCATTAATTATAATACGTATATTATTACGAAATATTGACAGGAGTATCTATATTTGTAAAGGAATACACACAAAGGAATATCACCTATTCTGTTACTATCTACTTTTACACATGAATAATATTTAATAATATCTTAAGAAAATACGTACATAGCGTTAAGTTAGAAAAGGTTTATGGTTTTTACAGTTCATGTGTGTATCCGACAGACATTGGTTTTACATCCTTTAAGATATTATATAGAAATTACGTAAAGCAATATATTGTTATAAATTATAAAGTAAATAATTTCTTTCGTATTGTAAGAACAGAAATACAACACAAATATTTGGTTGGATAATTTGAAATTCACAATATATCTTTTGGTTTTTTCACGTGTAGAAACAGTTATGATTTCGTCGAACAATTAATATTATTCTCTGTACAACCTATTATATAAAGAATCATACATTTAAGTTTATCTATTTTTGGTAAATTTCCAACGTGGTGTAAATTTACTTTGGATCAACAGAATTTTCAAAAATATCGAGTACTACTTACATTAAAGTTTATTCGTCTAGATCTTCGTTTTAATTTTCCATCACTTTTCAACATGATCCCCTACACACAGAACACAAAAAGCAGCACGGTGTACCTGCAATTCTGCAACAACATATTGTGGTACAGTTGTTTGCAGGCACTTTCAAGAAGAATATTCTACATGCTTCGTATATAAGTGGAATGGAAGTCCATGGTGGAGAATGTTCACTTCCGTTGTCAGTCCATCCCCAGTTTACTCGTGAAGGAATATATGCAGTATTCATTATTGCCTGGGCCCAGATTTGTCTAGTTTGGTATGTTTCACGTTTGGTGTGAAGAAACAAAGCATGACAAGTTAGAGGATTTCTTGCCGGGACACATTAACTTGAAATGTTTCACTTGTTATTGAATATATTAGGACAACATATCGTGGCAGTGAATTAAAACAATCGTCGCTTATGTGGATTACAGGGTGTGAAATTGTTAGGAAAGCTGTGGTCACCTCTGTATACAAAAGCCAGGTTTCCTATGCTGATATATTTCCATTTCTGAGAAAGGATGACACTGTATCACATCTTGCAAACGCGTGGAAGTCTCTTAACGTAGTTGATTTTTCTCTTCTTTATGCATTTGAAATATGATGAATTGGGAGAATTAGATGATGTTTCTTGGTGCCGGAAGTTATTCTTAATTCTTCTAGACCGTGTCGTTCAAAGTCGTAGATAAACGATACAGCAAGTATTACAACAATTGTGTCTACTGTACGGATAACTATCTTCTTTAGTCCATTTTTGTTGCATCAAAGGAATATAACATGATCCTAGTATCAGCTCTTCTAAATGATTTCCTGATGACTTATTTTAAAATGTTGGAAGATTTGTTGAAGTTTCTATATATGTCCATTGCTCGTTGCTACCTCAAAGTTACTTCCTTCCTTTTAACACTTATACTTTCCAAGAAAAAGAAACAGTTCTTTAATTTCGTGGTTACGAAGGAAATCGTTCCACTTCCTAGGAAATGGTGTAGTTCGTGTTACTTTAGTCCTTATTGCTACACCCCTGCTTTCTCTTGTGGAAGATTTTATGCTCTCTTAAGAGTATATATATTCCATTTCAACTCCACTCGCTTTGCATGGAATGTGTCCTCTTCTCTTTGTACATATTTTAAGAAATTGCACTGGAAAGAAACATAAAATCTTCAACTGATGACGGTTACAAAATGTGAACTAAAATACTGCATCAAATAATAAAACATCACAAGAATTAGGAAAGTATTCTACTTTGATGTTGGCTTCACTCTCTAGATGCATAACTATTCCGAATTTGAGGATCGTGAATTATGGTAGAGAAACAGTGGAATTGGTTGATTCCGGTGCAGAAAAAAATTATCCAAGTGTAGTGACTGACGTGTAGTAGGCGAAAGAATAGCTCAACGTCCATCTAAAGTAATTTTATTTTATTTCTGTTTGTCTTGTTCTTTTAAAGGGTAGATTGAAGCACTAGAGAAGATTTTATCATAAGAGAAAAGAATTGCTTGGTCCATTCTACTTATCTTCTTGCACAAATTCCTTTTACATATTAAACCATTTTTCTTCTGCTGAATATAGGGATTCAATTACCGTATATCATCGCTATTGATGATTCTGAAAGCAACATTAACAATTCCACTCTTTTCTTCAAACGGATTCCACAAATTCGACGAAGACTCCTTTCATCTTTCCAAGAGCCGACTTGAATTTTTCCTGCATCTACGAGTAATCTTCATGGTGCTTACTATCAAAATCTTTATCATTATATGACATTTTGAATTCGTTAATCAGCCTACTAATTTCTGGTCCCGCTGTCATCCATTTGATAAGAGAATTGAAGTCGTGTAAGAGACCAATTGACTCGCCATCGCCTTTTATATTTTTTTTTTAATCTGTTTGTGAGCAGAACTATAGCTATTGGATAGAAAGGTCTTGATGTCTTTCTTATCACAAAGTAACCCATTTCGAAAGCATTCACAATCGCAGGATGCTTTTTTTTTCATTCCTCAAATCAAAAATGCGAACGGGAATCGAACGAGCATAGTTTCAGGTGGTTAGTTTCGAAAAACCATTCTGCAATTGGTTTTAGAGATTCAAAGTAGAGTTTGAAATTCCCTTGACGTATTGCTCTGATGTAAATTAAGAGTAAAATCACGAGACGGTAATACATTAACCGAAACTTAAACGTTGGACACGTTGATTCCTTTCAGTGTACTCGTCATTGATAGATAGCGCTGATGGAGAATTCTGATATGCATCACGCAGCAAATGATGTAAAACTGTCAGAGTAATCTAATGAACAAAACGAGCTTTTGTAATGTGTTACTTTCAATAAACTGTCAGCGGTTCCTGGTGTTGCTACATCTGATTTGCATAAAATTTCTACCCACCCCTTCCATCTAACCATTTGCTTATAAACACAGAAAGGCTTGTTCGATGTGTCACAATTTGGTCTTCGCCATTTAACTCATTCCTTTCCCAAGACAAATACGTAGTAATTAAACCATTATTTGTTTTTTGTTCAGTTTGTAAGTAAGTTCTGGTTCAACATTCATTCCGTGTCTTATCAAAGTAATTAATTTAGATTCTTCCTTATACAACCGAAGCAGACAGCATATACTTGGCATGTGCAAAGTTTTGAGTTTTCGAGGAATGGTGTACACAGCAAGTGCAAGTAGTGTCATTTTTAAGCCTGCATCAAGCCAACACTCCGCGTTTTTGCTTCTTCTTCTGCGAAAAATCCACTTCGTGATAGAACTCTACAAACTGCGTGTACTGTTGAAGTAAAACTGGTTCCTTATGAGTGATATAAGCAGGAGGTACTAGAGCATATTTATCGGGGAGAACAGGAGCAGTTCTCTTTTTTATATTGACATTATCCAGTGAGACATGGTCACCATGATTGCCAAGGTTATCCTAAGACAGATGCTGGAAAATGGAAATTTTCGTACCATGAAAAGAACCCTTTGATGTGCCAGAAGGATTGTAGACAATATTATCTAATGTTGCAATGGTTAAAACACCTCGACGAAGAGTGGAAGGACATACATTTCGTCATTTTGATTCGTCAAGCACTGAGAAAGAATTGAAGATATTTAATTTACACATGTAGACGATGCCTAGTGAATGCATTTATTTTATGAAATATTTTGCAAATATCTCCTTGGATGGTTTGCTTTCTATTATCTCCACATACTAATAACTGAATTTTACCCATAAACGTAAGGAAAATGGAATAAATGCGAAAAATCTTGAGTTACAGTATACGCGCAATTTTTTTGCGCATGGGAGAACCTTGTAGAACCAGGCCCGCTTCTCTTGGTTTGTGAGATTAGTTTTGGCGATGAATTACTAATGCTAGCCTAGTAAAGCACTGACTGGCGATACAAAGAAGATATACAGGGCTGATAGAAATGTTTAGAACAGAGACATCAAAAAAATTCTGATATACAGAATTTTTTTTGTACTAAGGTTATTTTGGGAGATTTTCAGATAAGTACACCTCAAAGATATAAAACTTCCTATGCTCACTACCTCATGTTGGACCACAAGCCATGAATTTCCTTTCTTGGGAATAGTGTTCCAGAAATTAGTCTCGCTGCCTGAAGACAGTAAAAGAGACTGGGATTAACTTTCGATTAGCCTGAAAGTTAAACTTGCGTCTATAAAAATTTTCGAGGCATCTTTAATAACCTGACTCACTTCATCAAAATGATATTTTTATACCGCTACGTATCTCTCACTTTAGGCTATAGTAACAAAATCTCTCAGGCTTGCATGGTTCATCTTGCACTACAGACTGCCATAATCGGACACTCTGTATAAGCTTATTGGAGGATTAGGATTTCTCAATCTTCTCAAAGTTTTCTCCCCGGTGAGATAATTTCTGGTAACCTTCAGTAGCAGACTAGTGTATTACCGTTTCGACACTTTTCATATCTCAGACGGAATCTTCAACAAAAAAATTCCAGTAATCTTATTTGTTAAAATCAAAACTACGTCATCTCGCTGACAATAATAATAACTACTGCTAAGCACCTTGTTCCTTTGTGACTGTACCAAGCTGCTTTTCAGACTAATTTGGAAGTCAGCAGTGGACATCGGCATGTACTCCTTAATTCTATTGGCTTCCAGTCAGTAAAAGAATTTAACATCGAATCGGAAACCGCAAAACTTTTGTCGTGTAACTAGGTCTTAAAAAGAAAGCAGTAGTTTTTTAGATCTACTTATCTCACATTATACAATGGCGTACCATTTGAAAAACCGTGGATTTGGGAACGAACAGCGGTTAGTTTTAGGTTGACCCTTGGCATGGTTAAAGACTGTGATGCTAAATCTAAAAAACGTAAGTATTTACGGTATAGTCAGTCATGCTTACGCTACCAAATTAGTAACACTGGTCTTCGCAAAGCAACCAAACTGTGGGTTAATCAAATAATCTTTCATATAAGCTCACTGTATGCTTTTATTAGTAACTAATTGCCACACATTACATAGTACTGAAAAAGTCATTCATTTCAGAAGGTTCTTTAAGAAAATTCTCCATATCCAACTTCTTGAACGAAAAGTATCTGATATCACGGTAGCGTGGTCTTGATAAGAATATCGTATCACATTTCGTAATTCTGACGTCCTTTTCCCCTCTAGTAGTATATACTCATGTTGTAGGTGTGTCAATGCTGTCTTACTCGAAAGAATTAATCGTCTTCACTCGCGTCTCGTGCCTCGATTTGCTTTTCTCAAACAACCTTTGGATAGCTATTCATATTGTAAAAGCATCGCCACAACGATTGTGGAACTGTGACATACACACAAATCCTTTTCATATAAGCATGTAGTCCTTCTGTATATCTTCAATATTTGAACATCAAATAGCAATGACTAACAATGATTCTACTCATCTGGATGCAGTAAATAAGTACAAGAAAAGTGCACAAAGCACATGTATTATTACGTTAGATCAGCCATTAAACTTTAAAGGTGTTCAAATCGTACCTGAAATTGAGGAAATTTCTGATCTGTCCAAGTTGTACCACCCTTTGGAGGTTTCCACTTAAGTAATTAATAGGCACCATTGGATATATTATGTCAGGGAATGCTATAGAAGAATTTTCGGGTATCCTGTACTCTAAGACAAAATTAACGAAAATGCTGAATGACCGTGCCTACTCAAGATCATTGAAAACTCACTTCTCGACTTGCTTGGCTATCTTTACGTGTGGACCTGAAGAGATTTGCTACCATCTGAGGAAATCACACAATCTAGTATCTTCCATCCTACTCAAAAATTTCTGGATTGTGAAATCAAATGCAACGTATAGAAGAAAATGAAGCTGCATAAAAAAAACGATATCTACGAATCTCTAAATTAAGACGATGACCTTTACCGAACCGGTAAGCATTGGATGCGGTATATAGAGAAGGTCAATCAAAAGGAACTACATCGAACTGGAGACTAGCAACTTCATTTGTAAGCAATTAAATTAATGCTTTGTTTACTCACGCAGTTGGTCATCTCTTGTATGCAAATTTGCACATCACTATACTCAGCAGATGGAATCGTTGCAGACAACTACGGTATCAGATTATTACAAGGAAATAACACCTCAAGGAAACTTCACATTTCGCATAAAAAGAGACCTTCGGAGCGAAGTTCCAAGTCATATAATTATCGAACAGTGCTTAATGAAGGACACGAAATCTTCCGGGGGATTAACTCAACGTCAGACGCTACGTTAGCTAGACTAATCCTCGAATCCTAAATACTGTTACGATAGGAGAAGTTCTACAAGACATTTGTGGGAAACAGTTTGTCATCTGAGCGGCACTTTGAGCTGATGCGTCCTTCCTGGTGTGATAATTTGTCAATTCGCATGAATATCAATTCGAATGCGGTGAATATTGCAGTCTTCAAATGATGCAAGCAGTTTTTCGAAGGAGGAAAAGGTAGCTGTATATGTACAACAGTAATGGAAGAAACTACAAACGGGAAAACTGTAGATGTTGATGGGTATGATTCAGGTCTTTTAAGAATCTTGATAAAAAAATTGGTGGGCATTTGCTGATTTTCTTAAGGCCACATACAAGCAGAACTGCAAAGAAATGCTACGAAATTATTAAATTTGAAGAAACTCTAGAGTCTTTAAAAAACTGCTTTCACTTTCTTCATGATGCAACAGGCTGAGACACGACCTCAGCTATTCTCAGGAGTTAATAGTTCCAGCCTTCAAGATCCTTCTTCAAGAGGAAAAAGAACTGTACAAGTTAGTCAAAGTTAAATCGCACCAAATCTCAATCCTGACAAAATGATCAAGATTAGACTTTTTTTGTTCTCCACTATAGAGAAAGAAACATGTCCTCCCTCGTATAGGCCACATCAGGTATAAGAAGGAAGTTGTTAAAATGCTTCAATATGGCCACATTTACCCTACTAACACGGCAGCTGTGCAGCATTCAATTCGGAAGTACCTACTAGTCCAAGAGAGAAATGGTCTAAGCATGAAGCCAACGAATGAGGTTAGTGTATACGAATTCCAGGATCAGCTCCAGCCGGATAAACTTACTTACCTGTAGATAAAAAGTCACAGCAAGATAGGATTGTGAACGAGCCACATGTTAGCATAAAAGAGCAGATATGAAGTATTCAATGTTTTGTGACTTCCGACAAAGGTGTTCGTGTACAAATGGCAAATCGGAAGAAAATCTGGTATAGATGTTGACGAATACCTGTTGTTGTATATTGATTAGAGGGGTAGAGGGTATCATAATTACGAATAATGAAACGATATTCTTATCAAGACAATGCTACCATGATAGATCACGAGACAGTAATACATCATCCGAAATGACGTTTCCTTTTCAGTGTACTCGTCATTCAAAGATAGCCCTGATGGAGAATTCTGATATGCATCACGCAGTAAATTATGTAAAACTGTCAGAGTAATCTGATGAGCAAAACGAGCATTTGTAATGTGAGTTACTTGCAATAAACTGTCAGCAGTTCTTGGTGTTGCTACATGTGACTTGCATAAAATTTCTACCCACCCCTTGCATCTAACCATTTGTCTATAAACACAGAAAGGTTTGTTCGATGTGTCGGAATTTGATCTTCGCCATATAACTCATTAGTTTCCCAAGGCAAATAGTAATATATCCATTTGGTTTTTGTTGTGTTAGTCTGTAAGTTCTGGTACAACGTTCATTCCGTGCCGTATCAAAGCAATAAATTTAGATTCTTCCTTAAACAACGGAAGCAGACGGCATATACTTGGCATGTGCAAGGTTTTGAGTTTCCGAGGCATGGTGTACAGAGCAACTACAAGTAGTGTCATTTTTAAGCATGCATCAAGCCAACGCTCAGCGATTATTTCCTCTTCTGCGAATAATCCACTTCGTGAAAGAACTATCTCTACAAACTGGGGTTCTGTTGAGGTAAAACTGGTTCCTTATGAGTGATATAAGCAGGAGGTACTAGAGCATATTTATCGGGGAGAACAGGAGCAGTTCTCTTTTTATATAGACATTATCCAATGAGACATGGTCACCTTGAATGCCAAGGTTATCCTTAGACAGATGCTGGAACATAGAAATGTTCGTACCATGAAAAGAATCCTTTGATGTGCTACAAGGATTGTAGTCTGATTAACGAATTCAAAATAAGTATATACTGTAGTTCTTAAAATCAAGGATGAGACCTGCACGGTCGAATTGTTGAGCCCAAGCAGAAGACCAACCCTGGTAGTGATATCAACCGGCTCGGCTCGTATGAACTGAGCGAACAGCTCGAGTCGGTCCGGTTGGGATGAGCCGTCGGTTCGGCCTAATTGAGCCGATGACCTGAGCCGGCTCAGTTGGAACGAGCCATCGACTTAGCTCAATTGAGCCGATGGCTCGAGCTTTCTCGGTTGGGATGGGTCACCTAATCGGCTCATGTGAACCGGTTCGAGCCAACTAAGTTGAAACTAGTACATCGCTACGGTTCGACTCAGCTCAACTAAGCCGATGGCTCAAATCGGCTCGGTTGGGTGAGCTATTGGCTCGGCTCACTTCTCGGTTCGGTTTGATAGTGAATGAACTGTAAGCCGAACCGCTCGAGCCGTTGAGAAGCCTAAACCCGGTCCCAGATATTTTGAATATGTTTGGCTGAAGCCTATAACTTTTAACAATTTTTGGCTCGAGCCCAAATACTTCTCCTTTCGGAACTCAAACCCAGAACGTGACCAATGTCCTTCCCTCCTGAAGACTTCTCGACGACCGAGATCGACAGTCAATTAGCTTTTCATATTCAGATACAAACCGCATATCTTTTAAAGATTATACACGGTGTTGATATAATAATAATAATAATAATAATAATAATAATAATAATAATAATAATAATAATAATAATAATAATAATAATAATAATAATAATAATAATAATAATTTTAAACTTGCCTGAAATAACTGTAATAAATATAACTGAATATCACGCAACAGTAAGGCATATAATAAAGTAATTTTTAGGGTATGCAGAGGTAAATATAAAAGCATTGCTACAAAATACCTACACAGAGCATAATTCAATGAGCTCTGAAATATAATGTAACGAAACAGCCTATGAGATTCAGTCTACAGAGCAATTGTTACTTAAAGAATGGACATACACTATTTCGAGAATCGAGACAAGAGGGGAAATGTTTACGATACTTTTCGTCTCGTCTCGATTCTCATCTCCAAAGAAAGACGAAAATTTTGAGTTAGCCTTGACCCGTCTCGAATGTAAAATGTTAATTCTCATGTTATTTTATTTGTTTTAGAAACGAGATGAGAAACCCCTCTTCTCGTGAGCAACATTAATCCAAACCGAAATATTCTTTCCCAATGTCACGTTTCTGCTTGTAATGGTATGACCTGAGCGATAATTAGCTACTAGCTTTTAATCTTCTACGAGATAATAATAATTATTATTAGTTTATAATTATTACTATTATTATTCCTGAAGATTTGATAGTTCAAGTATTGAAACATCCGAGTATTCAAATATCTGAATATAATAAAACGTATGTTATCGCCGATCAATCGCCATCAAAAATCCTAAAGTTAAAAAAAAATTACAATATTCATTCGCACAAGCACCTTGACCACTGAACCGCGATCGCTACGCGGTAAAAGATTCGGTTTTAGTCTGGTTACGTTAGGTTTCTTTGTCTCCGCTTGCAAACTTGTATGTTATATTTCTTCGATTCAAAATGTCTTTCATATTTCTTTTATGAAGTCGGAAAATTTTACATTAATAACTTGAGTTGTTCTTAAACCGCTGGTTCACAAGTTTGTTTTTTCTTTACACGAAACTACAAATATTTCAGATTGAACTCTCATACACCCCATTTCTTTCAAAGCAGTCGCAATTACCTGGTCAAAGACTTATTTCCGCCACGATTCATATTAACCAAAATAAATTCATTTTTTGGAAGCGGATTTTTCATTTTAGGGATTTCGGAAAATTATGGAATTCAGTAAATTCTAAATTCCGGATTTTTCCGAATTCCGGAATTATTCCAAAATCGGAATTTTCCGAATTCCGGAATTTGTCCGGTTTTACTTTCGGGAGTCCGAAAAGTAATAATTCCGGAATTGGCTATCTCTAGTTTATACACAACCTTTCACAACACTAAGCTAGTAGCTGTCTACAAACAAACAAGTAATGCAAAGCATTTTGTATCCTGCAATACGTCGTGTATTAAAATCCGACAGCAGTTTCAGTATCTATCCAGAAATTGCATGTATCTAGTTACTGGAAGCTGAGGTATGAAGAATTGTATTGTGTCTTATCTTTTTGTGTCTTATCTTTTTGTGTCTTATACAACCCTGCAAACCACTGAATATGTAAACGGCTTTCGTTAAATCCAAGTTGTAGTAGTCACAGTTACATCCATTTGTGTCTATATGATCGTGTTACTAAAGCCTACTCTATGACAGCGTTAGTAACTCTTTCTCTGCTCTCCCGTAAAGTTGTGATACGATCTAATACAGAATAAAGAACCAATTATCAATTAAACCAAGTTGTTGTATTACTACACATCTGCTTTCGCTTCTGTCAACTCTGGTCGGTCTCGTTGACGCGAAATATTTGCTTTTTATACCCCTTTCTTCGTTTACTGATGTAAACAGTAACTAGTCTGAAATATGCTACTGCGCATGCCTCGTAGGTAAATATTTCTGATGCCAATAGTTTCCGTTTTGTCCAAGGAATGTTCTTTTTCTTATAATCAGCATGACCCTTTTATTACATTATATGAAGAGCATGTAGGTCTAAATACCTCATGTATTACATAGAATGTAGGTTTAACTCTTCCAGCAAAGAAGAAACATGTGATCATAGTATACAACCCACAGAAGTGATAGCTGGCAATACAGTGGTCATAATCCCAAACGACACAGAGGGTGAGCCGTGCCCTCCCCGCTGGTCTAGTGAGTTCCGATTCGCTGACTGGCTGTCGCCGGGAGTAGACGTTGACAGTTAAGCTCCGGGAATAGTGATTGTATTTGCGAGCTTCGCCTTTCTTTCGACATTACTATAACTGAACAGGGTTTGCAAGTTTTGGTAGTGTTTTGTGGCTCCAGTGTTAGTGGTACCATGCAGGAACTTCGTAAGAATAGTGTAAAATTTGGCTTTGACAAAACCACACGCACGATACGCCCTAGCCCGGCTGAATTACATGCCTGGTTATGTGTACATTTTCCCAACATATTTGAGGATATCCAAGCTTTACAGCTCCATAACGAAGAATATTGCATGTTTGTTCAAGTTAAAAATAGTGATACTTACGAAAAGTTTATGTCTAAGGCTCCAGACAAATTATCTTTTACCCATTTTGATCAATCTGTCAGCGATGTGTACATTATGGACGCACAAGTTAATCTCACACGAGTTAAAATTATGGACTTGCCATTCGATTTTCCTAATGAACAAGTGTCTCAGGTATTATGTAATTATGGTGAAATTAAGAGTGTGGAGTATGAAGTCAGAAAACTGTGTTTCCTACACGCCTTTATAATGGTAACAGGATTTTTTCGATGACGTTAAAAAAGCATATCCCTACTCGATTACATTTTGACACTATTAAAGGCAATGTCTCCTATCCAGGACAGTTACAAACTTGCCACGCTTGTGGATCACTCGATCACCTGATTTCCACGTGTAAACAGCGGCGACGTCCTGCCCGGTCCACGCGGCTGGAAGGGGACACCCCTGTAATGACAGATCTACGTCATGTTACAAAAACTACACGTCATGTACCCGAACGACCTGTGCCCTTGACATTTTCTGTTAGTGCTACAAATTCCGACGCTACGTCCCAACAAGTGTCAACACTGCTGTCTACTTCAGAAACTGATTTCCCCCAATTGCCATCAAATGACTCATCCGCTACCATAGTACCAGCTAAGCAACCTTCAGTTCCCACTGATTTGGATGATGGGGTACCATGCCCCCCGAGGCCCCCCCAGGCACACCACCCTCATCTCTCGCTTCATATGCGACAGTAGTACTTCATGATCCAGCGACAGGTCTTCCTTCTGCTAAGCATGGCACGACCCAGGATATAGTTCTTCGTCCAGCTGTGCCTTTGCCCGCTGACGTGTTTAATGATGATACAACCTGTTTTTCGCCTATATTATCAGTAAAACACGTGAAAAAACGCAAACCGAATATACGAGAAAGTGTGAGTGACCTCCAAACGCCTGACCTTGTGGAATAGCAACTGTGGTAAGACTTCACTGGTTTCCTTGTTTCGTCTCGTCATCGCGAGTTGTATGCTGTTCTGGTGTTTTGCTTCTTGCTTGTGTTACTTGCGTTATGTGGGAAAGCTTTGTCAATTTGGATTTTTCCTGCTTGTATATAGCAAAGACATTAATCTATTTTCGAGAAGTTCTTGGTTTTGTGTTTACAATCCAGTGTTTTTTTTTTCGTGTGTATATATGTGTGGTCAACACTATGTATGGTGTTTCGCAGAGTTACTCAGTGTGTGTGCTGTTCTGCGGACGAGGTACACTTACAGGTATGTGTCCTGGAGATTTTTACGGCCTTGTTAACCATCGACCACGTCCGGTGTTTATTTCATGCTAGTTGGACACGATGGCTACGAGCTCGCACGATCTATCCTAATATTAACATGTGGTGGTGTCGCTACATTAAACCCCAAATTCGAACTTTCTTTCAAGGCATGGGGAAATTACATCGCCAAAATTATCGCGAAATGCACGAATTCTTATACAGTGTCCTATGCGAACTGTGGAACCAACCAAGTAGCGTTTCCAATATGGCGGCGATCATGCGTGTTAAGCACCAATTGAAACAGCTGCAACATACTCAATCGCTAAGCGTTCACATTGACGACGGGACGGCAGATAGATTTGTTTCTGAACCTTCGTCTTTGTATCATTATGTTAAACGCCTAAATCGCCAACAACATCAGTTTATCTCTCATGTGTCCACTTCGGATGGGCAACAGCTCACTATCAAAGACGCCTTGTACGAGGATTTTCAGGAATATTACACGTCATTGTACGCATTACCCGACGTTAACATAGTACCTCCCCCTTTCCTTACCAAGATCCCATCGTGCCTATCCGAACAAGATTGCACTTCCTTACTTGCGCCCATCACTCTTTCCGAAATCGAGACAAACCTCTCCCAAGTTAAACGGAGTACATCTCCGGGCAGAGACGGGATCGGGTACCGCTTTTACTCCAGTTTTTTCCCACTAGTCGGTCCAATACTCTGTGAATTATTTAATTTTCTGTTGCAAGGTGGACCGGTCTATCAACATACAGGCGTTATCATTCTACTACCTAAAGGCGGCAATCCGACAAGCGTGGCGGACTATCGCCCGATCACACTTCTAAACACAGATTACAAACTTTTTACTAAGCTTTTAGCCAATCGTATTAAGCAAGTTATCCTTCCGTACATCTGCCCCGCTCAAACGGCTTTACACCCCACCCACAATATTCATACCGCACTTGCGCCCATTCGCGACTTCCTTGCTTATGCCCAATTTCAATCCATTCCCGTAGGAGTTCTTGCATGCGATTTTCGAAAAGCCTTTGACACCCTAAACCACTCATTTGTTTGAAATCTTACAACAGTATCACTTCCCTCCTTAGATACTTACCGTTCTGCACCAGCTTTATCACAATGCTACTTCCCAGTTACAACTTAATGGCAATCTTCTTCTCCCTTTTGGGATTCATAAAGGTGTCAGGCAAGGTTGCGCGCTCTCGGGAATATTGTTCTGCCTTGCACTAGATCCTCTTCTTCATCATTTCCAGCACCCCTCTACATCGGCTCCTCACAGCTTCAAGCAATTGACAGCCATTTCGTATATGGATGATCTAACGTTCCTCTGTGCTACCACTGCTCAACTTTTCTCAGCGTTACGAAAAGTCGAAGACTTTTCCCGAGCGAGCGGTTTGCAACTTAACCTACACAAAACAACTCTTCTGACGGTCAATAACTTTCAGACCTTGCTTCCTAGGGACGTCTTAACCTCTCTGACCTGCACGACAGAATCCCTCATTTTAGGCGTCCGATTTCAAGCCGTATGCCGCTCGTCTTACGACCATATTTGGCAGCCATTACTTCAGGTGCTGCGTATGAATTTATCATTGTGCCGCTCACGAACTTTCACTCTAGCTCAACGCATTCACTATCTGAATATTTACATTAGTTCTAAACTCTGGTTCCTAGCGCGTCTTTTTCCACTGCCCGATAAATATGCGCGCCAAATTGAGTCATTATTTGGTTGGTTCATATGGAAAGGCTACATGTTCCGCGTGCAACGACGCGTTTTATATCTTCCGACTGCGCGTGGCGGTTTAAATCTCATTAGTGTGCGTCACAAATGTCGAGCTCTTTACATGCTCACCACCCTACATCATTTGGAACATGCCTCCTCTCACACTGCGCAATGGTTCCAATGCTGGATAGATCGCCTTTGGCCAGGGAACAACCCTGCCCATGTTCGTTTTCCTGAATCATGTCCAACATACATCTTACAGGTCATCCTGGCCTGGTCGATGGTTCCGAGTGACAATCCTTCCCAGGCTTGGACACCTAAATCTCTCTATATCACACTGTTGCAATCTGAATTGATAAATGTTACCCCCCTATGTGAAGTCAGAGAATCGCACCACAATTGGCCTGCTATTTGGCGTACCATTCAAGCACCGTATCTTACATCCCCAATGAGAGAAGCCTGGTATCGTTTAGTAAATAACTTGACGGTCACCAAAACCAGACTGTTACAAATTGGTAGGAGTGCGTCCGACATATGTGACTTTTGTCCGCAGGTGGACACTTTAGAACACCGATATACACAATGCACGGCTACGCGACCTGCGTGGCAAACTCTGTGTTCCTTTCTTGGGCTGATTTGTCGCGGTTCAGGGAGATATTTCACCTTTGATCTCCTTTTATTTCCGGAATTTCAGTGGTTCCCGCCTACCAAACAACGAGCAGTTACCTGGCTCATCTGCTCTACTATTTTATTTATAGACAACTACCGACCTTTCTGTGACCGACATCTATACCTGACATACTTGAACCGAGTTCGGAAAAAACAGTTTACTCACCTAGACGAGCAAAGATTGTTCGCTCGATTTCTCCAGGTGACTCTTGATGTTTATTCTTAAGCTGCAATGTTGTTTGTTTTTGTATATTCTCCTTGCACATATATTTTAAGTGTTCTTATTAGTATTTGGATTTAAGCCCATCTATATAAATATGTCTCTATACATGTCTCTCACGCAACTGTAGCACAGAATGTATTCTATATTGCTCTAAATAAATACAATTAAAAAAAGTGGCTAGCACGTGCGACTTTGGTGTATGGTGTCCCGGGTTCGATTCCCGGCGGGAGAGCATCTACGATTTTTAACTGTACTCGATGTTTCTGTGTTCGTGTCCCTGTCGTTATAAGTTATTAGAAAAAGCAAGTTCAACGAGTGAAGGAAGTAAAATTAGCAATAAGTAAGTTACTAAAATACGTTCGGTGAGTCAGTTAAAATAAAAGTTGGACAATGAACTGGCTTTTCGCGCCGTCCATGCAAGTTCGAATCTATCTCTGCTTATTTTTTTATTCATTTCAGAGAAAGTATTGTTTATTTTCGCTACAGGTAGACACTCTTTTTGTATTTTTTGGCATCGTTCACAGTTAAAGTAACTGACTATTCTTATTCTTTCTACGAATGATGGATCTTCTCTTTGGCTTCATGTCAAACATGCACACGTAATGAAAAGACACTGTCAAAATAATAATAATAATAATAATAATAATAATAATAATATTAATAGTAATAATAATAATAATAATAATAATAATAATAATAATAATAATAATAATAATAATAATAATAATATGAAATATCACTAGCTATCTCGTGTGTGTATTTCGACAATATAATTTTATATTATTATGTGGAAATAAGTAAGGCTGGCCGCCCCCCCCCCCTATTTTTTTCGATGCGCCTTATGGGTCCACGGTGTCCAACGTTAATGCCATCTCACTATCACCTCCTGTTCTCTCGATATAAGTTATTGACATTTTGCGTAAAGACGTCTCTGCCGTGGCTACATGACTATCCATGACAATTACTCTTCGTTCATTCTGCATTGAAATCGCTTATTTTTCTGAGTACTATGAGTGCTTACTATCCAACGTTGCTCCCATCACTCTACAATTTCCCGTTCTCTCGATCTAAATTGCTAAAATTTTGTTTGTAAGGGAGATATGGCGTTACAATCATTACGTTTGAAGAAGAATTGAGGAAGATATTGCCTTGCCACAAACAACAACTATTATTATTATTATTATTATTATTATTATTATTATTATTATTATTATTATTATTATTATTATTATTATTATTATTATTATTATTATTAATAATAATATTATTATTGTTTTACTTACCACTAATATTGCCTACCTTTATTTGCAATGCAATGTGTTACTAAAAAGCAAATCAAATAACACTCCTCGCCATTCACGCCCCAGAACTCGAAATACATGATTTACGGTTCTCTGTGTTAGAGGAAAGCACATTTATTATATTATTCTTTCAAATAACACGTTTCACAAGTTACTTCACTTTCAATGTGTAATTTCTTATCATCACTAACAATCATCTTGTTCCGATACGAAAATAACCCCCTCCTGCAAAAAAAAAAAAAAATCCTGACCGTAGCGAAAGGGCGTGAACCTTCTTTATGCGATTAATCGGGTGCTATATTTCAATAAGTCTCTGCACACAAGTTTTTAAGAGTTTGAAGGGCCGCCATTTTGAACATTTTCGTCTGATTATTCTGGTTAACGAACTCATCAAGATATTTGAACAATTAATGTTTGTGCCAAGTTTCGTCTCAATCCGCTGAAAATTAGGGTGGTTATGGCATTCACAAGTAGCGTTACAGATAGATAGATAAATAGACACACAGAGGGAAAGAGAAAAAGTGTTTAGCTCCCTTTTCGCACCCGTGGTGCATCAGAGCTAAACCGGACCCCTTTGCAAAACTATTGACCAGCCTAACCTAAACAGAAACCTCTTACTTGCTAACGTAGAAACGTGGCCGGGAGGTGTAAGGCATGTAGAAATTGTATTTTTAATAACCATGAGTATGGTCCACTTCAATGTTTTTCTTTTTACTTTTTGCAGCTACATCGGAACGTTCAATTTTTATTCTTTACTAATTGCAAATGGTGTTTACATTCAAAATATGAGGAATTTTGGTGGCATTTGTTCGGATATTCTTCTCTTTTGAAATGAAGAAAATAAAAGCAATACGCAAAGACAAAAAGTATTATCACTACTAAACATTACCAATAATAATTGCTACGGAAAACTAAATACGACCTCTTTTAGCATCTCTCATGAACTGCATGTATTATTAACAAAAATTTTTAAAAAAGTCCTCGCCGAAGATTCGAACTGGCGACCTTAGCATTTGTAAGCCAGCACCTTAACCACTACACCAAGGTCACGGCATGGTGAACGCTTAGTTGTCGGTGTCTTTGTTATGTTTGTGTTTTATGTTCCCACTTCGACAATTTTTTACTCTTTTTTTCTAAGTTTAACAGCTGTTTCTGGCTTTCTCTTTCGGTGTCGTCCTTTATTTACACTATGCACTATTCGTATTCACAGCTTGTGCCCTCTGCAATGTCTTATTGAGATTAAACTTTTCTTTTTGTCCCTCAGTAAACATTTGATTGATTTAATTCTCATACTCTCCACGGATGGAGCGCAGGAATGCCAGACTCGAAAAATAGGTGTGCATTTACTTTCCTGACAGATAATACAAGGAATTTGTGCAAGAACATAAGTAGAATGGACCAAGCAATTCTTTTCTCTTATGAAAAAATCTTCTCTAGTGCTTCATTCTTCCCTTTAAAAGAACAAGCCAAACAGAAATAAAATAAAATTACTTTAGATGGACGTTGAGCTATTCTTTCGCCTACTACACGTCAGTCACTACACTTGGATAATATTTTTATGCACGGGAATCAACCAATTCCACTGTTTCTCTACCATAATTCACAATCCTGAAAGTCGGATTTAGTTATGCATCTATAGAGTGAAGCCAACATAAAAGTAGAATACTTTCCTAATTCTTGTGATGTTTTATTATGTGATGCAGAATTTTAGTTCACATTTTGCAACCGGCATCAGTAGAACATTTTATGTTTCTTTCCAGAGCAATTTCTTAAAATATGTTCAAAGAGAAGAGGACACATTCCATGCAAAGCGAGTGGAGTTGAAATGGAATATATATACTCTTAAGAGAGCATAAAATCTTCCACAAGAGAAAGCAGGGGTGTAGTAATAAGGACAAAAGTAACACGAACTACACCATTTCCTAGGAAGTGGAACGATTTTCTTCGTAACCACGAAATTAAAGAACTGTTTCTTTTTCTTGGAAAGTATGTGTGAAAAGGTAGGAAGTAACTTTGAGGTAGCAACGAGCAATGGACATATATAGAAACTTCAAGAAATCTTTCAACATTTTTAAATAAGTCATCAGGAAATCATTTAGAAGAGCTGATACTAGGTTCATGTTATATTCCTTTGATGCAACATTAAATGGACACAAGAAGATAGTTATCCGTACAGTAGACACAATTGTTGTAATACTTGCTGTATCGTTTTTCTACGACTTTGAACGACACGGTCTAGAAGAATTAAGAATATCTTCCGGCACCAAGAAACATCATCGAATTCACCCAATTCATCATATTTCAAATGCATAAAGAAGAGAAAAATCAACTACGTTAAGAGACTTCCACGCGTTTGCAAGATGTGATACAGTGTCATACTATCTCGGAAATGGAAATAGATCAGCATGGGAAACATGGCTTTTGTATACAGAGGTGACCACAGCTTTCCTAACAATTTCACACCCTGTAATCCACATAAGCGACGATTGTTTTAATTCACTGCCACGATATGTTGTCCTTATATATTCAATAACAAGTGAAACATTTCAAGTTAATGTATCCCGGCGAGAAATCCTCTAACTTGTCATGCCTTGTTTCTCACACCAAACGTGAAACATACCAAACTAGACAAATCTGGGCCCAGGCAATAATGAATACTGCATATATTCCTTCACGAGTAAACTGGGGATGGACTGACAATGGAAGTGAACATTCTCCACCTTGGACTTCCATTCCACTTGTATATGAAGCATGTAGAATATTCTTCTTGAAAGTGCCTGCAAACATATGTACCACAATATGTTGTTGCAGAATTGCAAGCACACCGTGCTGCTTTTTTGTGTTCTGTGTGTAGGGGAGCATTTTGAAAAGTGATGGAAAATTAAAACGAATTGGTGTAAACTTCCAATAAAACTTTAATGTAAGTAGTACTATATTTTGGAAAATTCTGTTGATCCAAAGTAAATTTACACCACGTTGGAAATTTACCAAAAATAGATAAACTTAAATGTATGATTCTTTATATAATAGGTTGTACAGAGAATAATATTAACTGTTTTTCGAAATCATAACTCTTTCTACACGTGAAAAAACCAAAAGATATATTGTGAATTTCAAATTATCCAACCAAATATTTGTGTTGTATTTCTGTTCTTACAATACGAAAGAAATTATTTACTTTATAATTTATAACAATATATTGCTTTACGTAATTTCTATATAATATAAAGGATGTAAAACCAATGTCTATGGTATACACACATGAACTGATGAAACCATAAACCTTTTCTACGGTAACGCTATGTACGTATTTTCTTAAGATATTCTTAAATATAATTCATGTGTAAAAGTAGATAGTAACAGAATAGGTGATATTCCTTTGTATGTATTCGTTTACATATATAGATACTCGTGTCAATATTTCGTAATAAATACGTATTATAATTAATGGCCGCCATATGGGATTCATAACCGGGCTTGATCAGGCTACTTTGTGCTTCTGCTGAATGTGGGACTTGTGAAGAACACATCACAAGAGAATTATTTGTTTCGTACAATGCAGAATCCATGAGTAATGTTTCATCACGGTAAATAAACTCTGGATATTTGGGAAAATCAATCGACTCAAGGTGAATCTTAAAATTGTAATAACTTCGTTGCTTATTAACCAATCTGAATGAACTATACACCAAATTAAGAAAGTCTAAGACTCTTTAAAAAGTTATACTACACCTTTTTCGATACTCCCAGCCGTTTACTTGTTATTGTAAAAAATATGAGTAAACTCCATTAGAAGAAATGCAAAGTTCCAAATTAAGAAATTTTTGTAGGTGTTAATTTCTGAGCGAACTAAAAACTTTTGTTAATTTTTTAGACTTTGTCCTCTTCTACGTCGTTTAGTTTATAAATCGTGAAGATTCGACTATTAGTTATATTCCATGCGAACAGTATAATATAGTCTAAAACTAACACTATGAATTCGTAGAGTCGGCCATTTTTTCTAGCCGACATATTGGATCCTTCCCACCTGTCATAGTGGGGCCACTTCGATTCCTACTTAGTTTGATCAGGGAAACTACATATCCGCGTGGCACCTTTTTAACACAAAGTACAGGATACTTCCCGTAAGATCCCGTACTAAGTAAGGCTGTTACGGAGGTTATAAAATAATGAATGTGTTCCATACCAAGATTTACTGGATACAATCGGGAAAATATTATTAAATATAGACCGGAACCTAGTGAATCCTACACAACTCTGTACGTAAGCCCTAGTGAATAGTAATAACGCTAACTAAACGCATATTTGGTAGCTTCGAGGGTTAACACACAGGAGACTTTGTTTAAGTAATTTAGCCATAACAACACAACTCTTTAGATTAAACAGTTTGTATTAGGTAACGATCAATGAAAACGTGAGTGTGTTTTGAGTGCTAAGTAGATTTCTTCGGCAGGAAGCACTCTAACAGTATTGTAGATGCTTGTGAACGGGAAAAATAGCAAATGCTTGATTATCATTATAAATTAATACTTACGTTTTTACATATGGTATAACAACCTTTTTCAACCCCAAGGACCTACCTAATACAAACTGCTGTGCGGTCCCAATGATGTACGTCTGTGATACCCTCTTGTTATTAAAGGGAGAAATAAATCCACGGTTTTTAAAATTCTACGCCAATTTATAATGTAAGTTAAATAGCTCTAAAGGCACTTCTGCTTCGTTTTTAAGTCCTAGGTACACAACCCAAGATCCTGCGGCCTCCAGTTCGGTGTTGAATTCCTTTACTATCTGTATGCCAATAGGAATTAAGGAATACATGCCGATGTCCCCTGCTGACTTTCTAAATTTCTCAGAATTTACGATGGAACTTCTAAACCGTTTAGCCTTACCGGATACCTCGAAAGAGAACCCTCGAATTATTGGCACGCCATTTGCACCCTAAACTACTAATTAAAAATCGAACATCCCCGTCAATCCTCAAAATTATTTCCAACTTTAGAGATGCACATTAAAATAAGCTTCACCAGCAAAGGGATGCCTGCCCTATCGCAAGTTACAGAACACTTGTCCATCATTTTAACACCCTTTCCCTTCACTAATTTTACGAAAGCAATAACTTACGGACTCACCGTGATATTCCTTTTTTCTTAGCTAATGTTTTCTAGTTTAGCACGTCACTGGATTTTGCACGTCACTCGAATATTTCGAATTTGCAAATCCTAACAAATATATATGAGCTTCTATTGGTTTCCCATTCGAATGCACCCGATCTCGGCTTTGGACTGCAAACAAGCTGGTTCTACTCGTTCTAATTCAAATATTATGGCGGATCTCGAAATCTACGGTTTTTATATTTTTATCTAAATGCGTCCTGATATCTACAATTAGTAATACCTTTATTTCGGCAGAAAGTCACAGCCGGCAGCTTTGTATATTATCTTAAATCTCTTGCCATGTGAAAGTAATGTTTTGACACATTTTAGTGTATTACAGCGTGTGAGTTTCAATTGAAAAATTCTAATCTTACTATGGTTCATATCAAATATTACTATGTCTGATTGGTTGTAGTGCTTGCTAACTCGAAATTTTTATAGACAGAAAAAGGCTGACAATTATAATATTCTTGATTAGCGGGTTTATTCCTGTTCCACCAGGCATGTATAACTTTTTTGTAACGCAAATCAGAGCTTTACACCGCCATCTTTAGTAATTCATCAGCAGGACTTGTCTTATAGATCTCAGAACCGGGCATGGTATTACAGCTAATCAAAAACCTAATTACCTAAGGATATACTACATGAGTTTGAGGACAATAAAATGCATGTGAATCCTTTACAAGCTTACGACTATACGTGTAATATAACTGATACGAAAAGTTGGTAAGCTCTGTGGGCTTCTGTCTGCAAAGCACCTTGATATAGTCGCAAAAGAACAAACTGCTGAGGATTGATTTTCCTTACGTCGTATAAAACCTAGGGTAATAAGTGGAAACCAACTGGGTTCGACCTGTACTAGAGTTTTTAATCTTACGACTCCGTCTAGGATAAAAATGTATTTGCAGTGTACGCATGTATGGAATATCCAAACATCGTTCTTTATTAAGATTGTTCAACTTTGATTGTTTGTAGGAGAGTCGAAAACTAAACGGTAGTTACACAATTTCAAGTATCCTTGCAGGTAAGAGAATCCTTGGAGTCAATCATCTGCGCATGCACGCTTCTTCAATAACTATATCACTTGGATATTCGCTCCAGAAGGCCTGTTTTTCTGCGAATTGTGAAAGTTACATGAGTTGTTTATGTCTTGTAACCTACTGATACCGTAGTTACATCCAAGGCTTCCATCTGCTGAGTATAGTGATGTACTAATTTTGCTTAGATAAGATGACCGGTTGCGTGAGAAAACAGAAGCAATAATTTAATTGCCTACAAAGAAGTTTCTAGTGCCCTCTTCGATCTAGTCCCTTTGGATTATTGCAATAAGATTCTGAGCTTCTCTATATATAATGCAGCCGAAGTTTCTCACAAACCAAGAGAAGACAACGAAGTTTCTACAAGGTAATTACGTACCTAATTACCTAAGGATTACCTACTAGAGTTTCAGGCCAATAACCTGCTTTAGAAACTTATAAAAGCTTACTTCTATAGTGTTATTTAATAGTCAAGCTTCGTGGGCTTCTGCCTGAAAAGCATCTTGATAGAGTCGCAAGGAAGAAGGTGCTGATTATACTGCATTGATTATCGTTATTCGTATCAAACGTAGGGCAATAAGTTGAAACCACCTGGGATCGACGTGTAGTAAAGCGTACATACTTACGACCCCGTGTTGGATAAAAATGTACATGGAGAGTTTGAATGTACGGAATATCCAAACTTCCGTCTTTATTAAGGGTGTTAAACTTTGATTCTTAGAAGGAGAGTCGAAACCTAAACGGTAGCTACGCTATTTTAAGTGTCCTTGCAGATGGCAGTATCCTTTGAGTCAATTATCTGCTGTTTAACAACATAACAGATAAACAACCAAACAATAAACAAACGTTATAAGAGTACACTTGATTGATACTATAGTACGCGAATGTGATATCTAAATGAATTGGTTAATTAAATGTGTCCTGCTATTGTTTCGTTTTCTCTTTGTGTACCAAAGCCGCTCGTCTTAAAAGATTCCAAAATATGTAAAAAGAATAATAAACCACCACCATGCTTTATACCTGGTCTCTCTCTATATTTTCATTTAAAGTTAAATCAATATCGCATTCATGTCCATTTTGAATGGTCTGTCAGACTGGGACGTTTTTGGA
The DNA here is from genome assembly GCF_964235325.1 of Thermobia domestica. Lineage (NCBI taxonomy): Eukaryota > Metazoa > Arthropoda > Insecta > Zygentoma > Lepismatidae > Thermobia > Thermobia domestica. The sequence goes on from NC_137460.1 coordinate 172,643,180, forward strand.
AGATGATGACCTTAGCTGAGTGGATTAAAAACTCAGGCGTTATCAATGACATATTGATTTTCTACAGCTCTTGTTCGTCATCATCAATATCAGATTGTCTCCCGATTCGCCATTTCTTCATGAACTAAATTGGCAGAATGCACAAAACCGTGAAACTTCATCTCGGTTCTTTTACACGAACATGTGGCTCGTTCACAATCCTATCTTGCAGTCACTTTTTGTCTACAGGTAAGAAAGCTGATCGTAGCCCTGTGGGTCCTGGAATTCGCATACACCAACCTCATTCTGTTGTGTACATGCTTAGACCATTTCACTCCTGGACTTGGAGGTACTTCCGAATTGAATGCTACAGAGCTCCCGTGTTAGTAGGGGGAAAAGTGGCCATATTGGAGCTTTGTAACTATTTCCTTGTTATACCAGGGAGGACATGTTTCCTTCTCTATACAAGCGAATAACAAATGCCTAATATTGATCATTATGTCAGGATTGAGATTTGCTTGGTTGAAGAGTCTGACTACCTTGTACAGTTCTTCTTTTTTTTTCAAGCATCTCGAAAGCTGGCAACTATTCTCACCTGAGGTCGTGTAACAGCGGGTTGCATCATTAAAAAAATGAAAGCTGTCTTTTAAAGACTCTAGAGTTTCATTAAAATTTCATGATTTCGTAGTATTTCCTTTCAATTCTGCTTGTATGTGGCATTAAGAGAATGAGGAACTAAGCATGAAGTCTTCTAGCAAGATTCTTAAAACACCTGAATCAGACCCAGCAACAATTACAGATATCCCGTTTTTAATTTCTGCATTACTGTTCTCCATATACAACTTTTATTTGTTCCTTCAAAAGCCTTTTTGCATCATTTAAAGCAGTCTAGTATTGATATTCAAGTTTTACAGCAATCAATCGGGAAAATATTTTTTTAGTGAAAGAGCGGAACCTAGTGAATCTTACGCAACTCTGTTTGTAAACCTTAGTGAGCAAAAAGGACGTTAATTAAATGCATACTTGAAGCAATGCTTCAAGTGTTAACACACAGGAGACTTTGCTTAAATAATATATCTTTTAGATCACAACTTTTTGGACATCTCTTCATACTAAAATGTTATTGAGTGATTCGTGATTTTTGCACTTGGTAATACATATTTCGTTGAAAACAGTCTGAAGTATAGACCTAAGCACATATCTATGTGTTTCGACTTGGTGCTTCTGTTTTAGTAAAGGAATTTACTTGGTGATCTATGATGCCTCGGGTCAAAGACCATGGATTTCTCGCACACATACCAAACCAAATGACAATCTGGTTCAGTGTTGGAGATGAGTACACACTGTCGAGTAGCTTTCTTCTCTTGGAAGATACATTTGAGTCGGTGGACAGGACAAGCAAGCTCTATTCACGTCAGCGAGATAAGGTAGAGTTGAATATAATAAAGGAGATTATATAAATTATGCTTGTTGATCATTCCGTCTAAGATATGAAAGGTGTCGAAGAGGTAATAGAGTTTGTGCATTAGTCTGCTTTTGATCAGAAACTTACCATAAAATTACACACCGGTAAGAAAAAGTTCAGAAGATTGAGAAATGCAAATCATCCAATAACTATAATAAGAGTGTGAGACTATGGCAGTCTGTAGTGAAAGATGAACCGTGCGAGCCAGAGAGATTTAAGGTTCCATAGCTGAAAAGTTAGAGAGAGAGATACGTAGACTCATCAATATAGCTTCTTGATAAAATGAGTTATTGCAAACAACGCCACGAAATTTTTTATAGACGCAAGTTTAATTTTCAGGTTAGTCGAAAGTTTATCGCAGTCCCTTTTACTTTCTGTGGACAACGAGACTAAGCTATAATTCACTAACTATTCCCAAGAGGATAAATTCATAGTGTCTGGTCCAAGATGTGGGAAGTTTTATACCTTTTAGGTGTACTTACCTAAAGTCTCCCAATGTAACAAACATACAAAAAAAATCTTTCAATTAATAATTTGGTGATGTCTCTTTCTACACTTTTGTAACTGGCCTGTATAACTTCTTTGAATCGCAAATCAGTGCTCTACACCACTAGCTTTAGTAATTCATCGGCAGGACCTGTCTTACAGACCAAGAGAAGCGGGCATGGTTTTAGAAACTAATCAAATACCAAATTACAAAAGGATATACTACTAGAGTTTGAGACCAATAAAATGCATGTAAAACGTTTATAAGTTTACGACTAGAAGTGTAATATAACTGTTACGGAGAGTTGGAAGTTTTGTGGTCTTCGGTCTGGAAAGGAGCTTGGTACAGTCGCCAAGAATCAAAGTACTGAGCACTAAGCATTGATTATCCTTATGTCGTATAAAACCTAGGGCAATAAATTGAAACAAACTGGGATCGACGTGTAGTATAGCTTTGATTCTTCTGACCCCATTTAGGATAATAACGTACATATAGGGTTTGTATGTACGGAAAATCCAAACATGGTTCTTTATTAAAATTGTTAAACTGATTGCTTATAGGAGAGCGAAAACTAAACGGTAGTTACACAATCTTATGTGTCCTTCTAGATTACAGGATCCTTGGAGTCAATCATTTGCTGTTGAACATCTTAACACGTAAACAATCAAACAAAAACAATTGTTATAATCATACGATTGAAAGATACTTGTAGTACGCGAATGTGATATCTAAATGAATTAATTTAGCTCGATAAATAAATGTTTCTTTTTCTCTTCGGGTACCAAAGCCGCTCGTGTTAAAAGATTGAAAACTACGTAATCATATAAACAAACCACCTTCATGTTTTTTACCTTGTCTTTATACCTTCATTTAAAGATACATCAATATCATTTTCATGTCCATTTTGTTAAGTCTATAAGGTGGGGACGTTATTACAAATTAATAATCATAACTGATTGGATCAACAATTAAGCCGTTGTCAATGACATATTGGTATTAGATTCATTGTTGTTCGTCATCGCCTATATCAGAATGTCTTCCATTTGTAAGTGAACTCTCTTGACAGAATTCACAAAACCTTGAATACTTCTTATCAGCTTTTTCGCACTAACATGCGGCTCGTTCACAATCCTATCTTGGAGTCACTTTTTTACTACAGGTAAGTAAGCTTCTCCAGGTGGAGCTGATGGTAGCTGTGTGGCAGCTGGAATTCGCATACACTAACCTCATTCGATTGGGTTCATGCTTAGACCTTTTCTCTCTTGGACTTACAGGTACTTCCGAATTGAATGCTGCCAGCTTCCTTGGTAGTAGGGAAAAAAATGGTAATATTGAATCTTTGCAATTCCTTGTAATACCTGATACGGCTTATAGCAGGGAGGACATATTTCCTTCTCCTTACAGGCGGATAAGAAATGTCTAATCATGACCATTTTGTCAGGATTGAGATTTAGTTGGTTGTGACTCTGACTAGATTACACAATTCCTTTTCTTTTTGAGGGATCTTGATGGCGGCAAACTATTCTCGTCTGAGTTTAGTTGAGGATATGTCACAGGCTGTTGCATCACGAAAAAAGTTAAAGAAGTCTTTTAACGACGCTAGAGTCTCTTTGTATTTAATGATATGTAACATTTCTTTCAGTTCAGCTTGTATGTGGCCTTATCAGAATCAGAAACTGCTCATGAAGTCTTCTAGCAAGATTCTTATAAGAACTTAATCAGACTCATCAACAGCTACAGATTTCCCGTTTGAAGTTTTTTCCAATATTGTTGTCCGTATACAACTACCTTTACTCTTTCGAAAACTGATTGCATCATTTTAAGCCGTCTATAATTGATCTCCAAGACAATGCTGAATGGCCATCGCTACTCAAGATCATTGGGATCTCGCTTCTAGACTTTGCTCGGCGACCTTTACGTGTGGTTATGAAGAGATTTACAACACTCTGAGCTAACGACAAAATCTTGGATCTGCAATTTTATTCGACAATTTGTGGATTTTGAAATTAATATGGCGTTTCCGTATTCAGTATAACGTGATGATATCAATATGACAATTAATGTTTCCGTTTTGGCTCAAAGCTTATCATCTTATCTATGCAAAATTTGCTCATCACTATACTGAGCAGAGGGAATCATTGGTGGCAAATACGGTATCAGATGATTTCAAAGAAAATAACAATTCAAGCATCTTTCACAATTCGCAGAAAAAGTGCTTAATTAGGCCACGATTATGTCTCTTCTCAACTTTTTCTCAATTTTTTTGGTGAGTAAATTTCTGGTAAGCTTTCGTTCAGTAGCAGACTAGTGCACCAACTTTATTTGCTTCCACCCCTTTCATATCTGTGACGGAATGATCAACAAGAAGAATTTCTGTAATCTTATTCATTAAATTCAACACCACCTCATCACGCTGACGTAAATAGAGTTTGCGTGTACTGTCCATCGACTCAAAGGTATCTTCTCAAGAGCAGGAAGCTACTCCAATAAATGTAATCCGATTAATCGCCAGCAGCTGAGGCTTAAGAAGTGTAATCATCTTAACACTGAACCAGACTGTCATTTGGCCTGGTATGGTTGCGAACATATCCATACCCGTTGACCAGAGCCATCCTAGAACATGTAGGAAATTCCTTTACAAATTAAAAGCACTAAATCATCTGTAGAATTCGGCATAGTATTTCTCTGAATAAAAAGGAATATCATGGCTACTGCCTAGAGTATATTTCTTGCAGAGTGCAGCTGAGAGCCGTTAACACCGGCAAGAAGAAAGTCGAAAAACATAGTTATCTGCTTAGAACTATACTTCAGAATGTTTTCAGAGAACATTGTATTACCAAGTGCAGACATAACGAAACATTCAGATATCATTTTACTAGGAGGAGATATTCAGATACGTGTTGTTTTCTTATTAAAACGAAAGCAAGCAGTTAGCATGCACCACAACCAACCATACATACTAATATTTGATAAGAAGCGTGGTAGGATTAGGATATTTCAATTGCAACTCACACGCTGTAATAGACTAAATGGCAGAATATTTAAAATTTTTCTAGAAGGCTGCCGGCTGTGGCTTTCTGCAGCAATAATGGTATTACTAATTGTAGATATAAGGATGCATTTTGATAAAGAGATACTAAAGTAAATGTCGAGATCCGTCATGAGTGCAATCAGTTTGCATGGGGTAGAACCGACGAGTGCGGGTGGGTCGAAATGGGTAAAGTACGGCAGCTCATATTTTCCTTAGGACTTGCTAATTCGAAATATTCGAGTGACGTGCGTAACTCAGGACTTGCGAAACTATAAAAAATTAGATGAGAAAAGAGGAATATCAGGGTGAGCTCGTGTTATTGTTTTCGTAAAATTAGTAATGCGAAAGCGCGTTAAAGTGACGCACAAGTTGATTGGTCATTTGCGATAGGGCTGGCATCCCTGAGCTCGTGAAGCTTTTTGTAATATGCTTCGGCAATGTCAGAAATCACCTTAAAATGTGAACTTTAAAAACAATAACGTGTATGTCACTTGACTTCATTGTAATAGTAGTTTACCTTGTCTCAAAATAGATATTAATCAGGGAAGAGGGGGGTTTCTAAGTGATGCGGTGAGTAAAGAAGTAATTTTCAGGATGGACGGGGATGTTCGATTTTTAATTAGTGGTTTAGAGGGTCACAAGCGTGCCATTAATTCGAGGGTTCTCTTTCGAGGTGTCCGGTAAGGCTTCGACGTTCCTTCTTAAACTGCTGGGAAATTTAGAAGTTACCAGTGGACATCGGCAAGTACTCCTTAATTGCTATTTGCTTACAGCTAACAAAGGCATTCAACGCCGAATCGGAGGACGCAGAATCTTGTGTTTACTTAGGTCTTAATAACAAAACAGTATTGCTTTTAGAGTTACTTAATTCACATTAAACAATAGCGTAGTATTTGAAAACCGTGTGAAAACATAAGTACTAATTTATGAATGATAGTCAAGCTATTTCTATATTTCCGATTATAAGCAACTACAATATTATTTGAGAGTGCTTCCTGCTTAAGAAATCTTCTTAGCACTTATAACGCCCTCACCTATTTCTTGATCGTTAGCCTTATAGAAAATGTTTAATCCAAAAAGTTCTAACGGATAATTTATTTGAACAAAGTCTCCTGTGGGCTAACACTTACTATTATCAAATATGCGTTTAGTTAGCGTCCTTGGAGCTCACTAGGGCTTACATACAGAGTTGTGTAGCCTTCTCTAGGTTCCAATCTATCATTAATAATATTTTACCGATTGTATTCTGTAAAACTTTCTATGGAACCCATTATATTCTAACCTCCGAAACTGCCTTATTATGTTAATGAGACTGGTGATCAGGATCGATGAGACAAATAAAGAAACGATTTTAAGTTCTTTTGCGATCTTCTCTTAGACGGTTAGGTGGAAAATATTTACGTTATAGTCAATCCTGCGTTCGCTACTAACTTAGTAACACAGGTCATCACAAAGCAACCATACTGTGGGCTAACAAAATAATTTTTTTCATAGAACACTGTAAGCTTTAAATAGTAACTAAGTGCCACACATTTCATAGAGCAGAAAAATCATTCATTTCAGAAGTCTCTTGATGAAAATTCTCCATATGTAAGTTCTTGAATGAAAAGTAATCTGATATCACAGTACCATTGTCTTGATGAGAATATCGTATCATATTTCGTAATTCTGATATACTCCTCCCCTTTAATGCTAAATACTCAAGTTCTTGGTGTGTCAATACTGTCTTAGAAGATTTAATCAAGTCTTCGCTCGCGTCTCGGGTGTTTATTTCCTTTTCTCAAAAAACCTTTGGATAACTTTTCATCTTGCGAATGCTTCGCCAGAACTACTGTGGAATGGTGAGATACACACCTCACCTTTTGATATAAGAAGTGTACGCCTTCTGTATTTCTTCAGTAACTAACATCAAGTACCTATAATATATATTCTACTCTTGTGCATACAGTAAATAAGTGCAACAAAAATGAACTAAGAACATGTTATGACACTAGATCAGCTTTAATACTGGAAAGGTGTTCAAATCGTACCTGTCCAAAGTTGTACCTCCTTTAGTAGGTTTTCACTTATGTAATTTCTAGTCACAATTGGAGTCGTTATGTCAAGAATTGGTATCGTAGAACTTTGGGGTATTGTGTACGCTAAGACATTAGTGAAAATGCTGAATGGCCATGCATACACAAGATCATTCAAAAGTCGCTATAGACTTTGCTCTGCGACCTTTACATGTGGTTATTAAGACATTTACAATCCTTTGAGGAGATGACAAAATCTAGGATCAGCGATCTTATTCAACAACCTCACTTAGACACGACCTCAGCTATAGTGAAGAGAGAATAATTCCAGCCTTCAAGATCCTTCAAAAAGAAAAAGAACTGTACAAGTTAGTCAGAGTCTTCAACCAACCAAATCTCAAGCCTGACTAAATGTTCAAGATTAGACTTTTCTTATTAGCATTTATCGATAAGGAAACAAGTCCTTTTTGGTATAAGCCATATCATGTATAACAAGGAAGTAGTTACGAAGCGTCAATATGTCCAATTTTCCTTCTACTAACACGGCAGCTGTGCAGCTTTCAAATAGGAAGTACCTCCAAGTCGGAGCGAAATGGTCTAAGCATGAACCCAATAGAATAAGGTTAGGGTATGCGAATTCCAGGACCCACATAGCTACCATCCTCTCCAGCCGGATAAGCTTACTTACCTGTACATAAAAAGTGATTGAAGATAGGATTGTGAATAAGCCACATGTTAGTATAAAAGAGCCGATATGAAGTATTCAAGGTTTTGTGCATTCTGCCAAGAGAGCTCAGACCAACCAAACAGATAGTAATATTTGATAAGAAGCGTAGTGAAATTAGGATTTTTCATCGGCATCTCAAAAGCTGTAATAAGCTAGAATCTATTGAACATTACATTCATATGGCAAAAGATTTAAGATTATCTACAAGCTGCCGGCTGTGGCTTTCTGAAGAACTGATGGTATTACTAATTGTAGATATCAAATTGCTTTTAAATAAAAAGATAATAACAGTAGAAGTCCAGATCCGCCATGATACTTGCATTAGAACGAGTGGAATCAGATTGCATTCAGTACAACATACGAGATCAGGTGGATTGAAATAAGAAAACTACAGTAGTACATATAGCTCTTAAGACTAGCAAGTTCGAATTTTTCCAGTTTAAACCCTGTGACGTGTGGAACAAGAAGTCTTTAACTGAGAAAGAATGTATATCAGGTTCAGTTAAAAAGGTATTGTTTTCATAAAACAAGTAATGAGAAAGCGCGTTAAAATGATGGACAAGTTGGTGGGTCACTAGCGATAGACCAGTCATCCCTGAGCTGGTGAAGATTTTTGAAATGTTCATCTGCAACTTCAGAAATCACCTTAAAATGAGAGGATTAGCATTAATGTCAATTGACTTCATTGTAATAGTTTTCTACATTGTCTCAAAAGACATATTAATCAGGAATGAAATCGATCTCTAATTGATGCGGTCATTAAATAGATAATTTTGAAAATGGACGGTGATGTTCGATTTTTAACTATGGTTTAACTAAAGTCTCATGTGTGTTAACACTCGAAGCTATAAATATGGATCTAATTAGCGTTCTTGCTGCTCACTAGGCTTACATACAGCGTTGTATAGGATACACTAGGGTCCGGTAATCATTAACAATATTTTCCCGATTTTATCCTGTAAAACTTGCTATGTTACCCATTATATTCTGACCTCCGAAACAGCCTTACTTTGGGCCTGAGACCGGTGATCAGGATAGATGAGACAAATGAAGAATCTATTTTAAGTTCTTTTGAGATATTCCCTTAAACGGTTAGGTGGAAAATATTTATGGTATAGTCTGCCCTATGTTCGCTACCAACTTTGTAAAACTGTTCATCAGAAAGCAAAAAAACTGTGGGCTAATCATATAATCTGTTCATATGTGCTCACTATATGCTTTCATAAGTAACAAAATGCCTCACATTTCATGGAGCAGAAAAAGTCATTGATTTCAGAAGTTTCTTGATGAAAATACTCCATATCCAAGTTCTTGAAAGAAAAAGTAATATGATATCACTGTAGCATTGTCTTGATAAGAATATCGTATCACATTTCGTAATTCTGACATCTTCTTCCTCTCTAATGCTAGGTTTGTCAATGCTGCCTTACTCGGAAGATTTAATGAAGTCTTCACTCGCGTCTCGCGTGCCAATTATCTTTTCTCAAACCTCCTTTGGATAGCTATTCATCTTGTGAAGCCATTGCTACAACGATTGTGGAATTTGAGATACACACCTCTGCTTTTGATATAAGCAGTGTAGTTCCTTTGTATTTCATCAAAAATTCAATATCAAGTGCCTATACTATATATTCCACTCTTATGTATAAAGTAAATAAGTGCAAGAAAAGTGGAAAAAGCACATGTGTTATTACATTAGGTCATCGATTATAATGAAATGTGTTCAAATCGTACTGCAGCTGAGGTAACTTCTGAACTGTCCAAAATTGTACCGCCCTTAGGAGGTTTCCACTTAAATAATTTCTAGGGCGATTTGATACATTATGTCAGGGAATGGTATAGAGGTACTTTGAGGTATCCTGTACGCGAAAAAACATTAGTGAAATGCTGAATCGCCATGCGTACTCAAGATTGTTGAAAACTCATGAATATAGTTTGCTCGGCGACCTCTACGTGTGGTTATGAAAACATTTACAACCCTCTGTGGAAATGACAAAATCAAAGATCTGCGATCTTTTTCAAAAATATCTGGATGAGGAAATCAATCAGCGACATTTATTATAAAATGAAGCTAAAGAAAAAACGATTTTGAGGAAATCTAAAAAATTAAGACAACTATACCGAAGCGGTAAGCTTTGGCTGCAGTATATAGAGAATGTCAGATTCGTATTACTATTCATCCAAAGCAATTAGGTCGAACAGGGGACTAGAAACATAATTTGTAGGCAATTAAAATAGTTTCCGTTTTCCCACGCAGCTGGTCATCTTTTCTACGCAAAATTTGCACATCACTACACTCATCAGATAGAAGCCTTGGAGGCAACTACGGTATCACATTATTATAAGGTATTAACAACACACGGAACCTTCACAATTCGCAGAAAAAGAGGCCTTTGGCGCGAAGTCCAAATGATATAATTATCGAACAGTGCTTGATGAAAGCCACGAAATTTTCTGGAGGATAAACTCAACGTCAGACTACGTTAGCAAGACTAATTCTTGAATCCTAAATATTGTTACGATAAGAGAAGTTCTACAAGACTTTTGTGACAAACAGTTTGTCATCTCAGCGGCACGTTGAGCTGATGCCTCCTTCCTGGTGTGATAATTTCTCAATTCGCAAAAATATCAATCCGACTGCGGTGAATATGTCAGAGTCTCTGTTGCATTGTGTTTCAAAACCCGCACGTAGGAGGAGGAGTCCATGTACACGCAATGGTTTGGACTAAAAATGGCATGTGATATCTGCGTTAAGTACGTATATAAATTATGTTAAGCAGCATTTTCACCTTATATTTTATGGATAAAAAATACAATTAGACACGGAAAGTGCCGAAAGACAAGAAAGAGCTTTCGGGAAATATCTGCAACGATCGATATTAATAATGCCATTGAAGTCACGACAATTCAACCACAGTTCTTGAGAAACTTGAAGAACACTACTAGACGGCTTCAAATTATACAAACAGTTTTCGAAGGAGCAAGCTGTATATCTACAACAGTAAAGGAAGAAACTACTAACGGGAAATCTGTAGATGTTGATGTGTCAGTTTCAGATCTTTTAAGAACATTGCTAGAAGACTTCATGAGCAATTGCTGATCTTCTTATGGCTACATACAAGCAGAACTGAAAGATAATGCTACGAAATTATAAAATTTGAAGAACCACTAGGGCTTTAGAAGACTGCTTTCACTTTCTTCATGATGCAACAAGCTGAGACACGACCTCAGCTATACTCACAGGTGAATAGTTACAGCCTTAAAGATCCTTCAAAAAGAAAAAGAACTGTACAAGTTAGTCACAGTCTTGAACAAACCAAATCTCAATCCTGACAAAATGGTTAAGATTAGACATTTCTTATTCGCCTGTTCACCTCTTCGTATAAGCCACATCATAAGAAGGAAGTCGTTACAAAGCTTCAATATGGACACTTTTCCCCCTACTAACACGGCAGTTGTGCAGTATTCAATTCGGAAGTACATGCAAGTCCAAGAGAGAAATGGTCTAAGCATGAAGCCAACGAATGAGCTGAGTGTATGCGAATTCCAGGACCCACAGAGTCCTCCTGGACCATCAGCTCCAGCCGGATAAGCTTACTTACCTGTGGATAAGAAGTGACTGCAAGATAGGATTGTGAACAAGCCAAATGTTAGTGTAAAACAGCTGATATGAAGTATTCAAGGTTTCGTGCATTCTGCCAAAGGAGTTCATGTACAAATGGTAGATCGGAAGAGAATCTTTTAGATAATGACGAACAACAGCTGTAGAAAACAAATATGTCATTAACAACGGCTTAATTATTTATCCAATCATTTATGATTATTATTTTGTAATAACGTCCCCGCCATATAAACCTAACTAAATGGTCATGAATACGATCTTGATGTATCTGTAAATGAAGGTATAAAGGCAAGGTATAAAACATAAAAATGTATTTTTGTTGTTTTTTTTTTTTTACATATTTTACAATCTCTCAAAAGGTGCGGCTTTGGTACCAGAAGAGAAAACGAAACCCTAGCAGGACAAATTGAATTCGACGAGCTTAACAAATTCGTTTAGATATCACATTCGCGTACTACAATATTTTTCAATTGTGAGTTGATAACATTTGTGTCTTTTTTGATCGTTTATCTGTTAAGATGTTCAACAGCCGATAATTGACTCCAAAGATCCTGCCATCTGCAAGGACACTTAAAATTTTGTAACTACCGTTTACTTTTCGTCTTTCCTCCAAAGAAGCAAAGTTAATAGCTTAGTTAATAGTTATTAAGCAAAGTTACTCTTAATAAAGAACGATTTTTGGATATTCCGTACATGCAAACACTCCATGTACATTTTTATCCAGGACGAGGTCGTAAGAATGAAAGCTCTAATGGACGTCGATTCCAGTTGGTTTCAACTTATTGCCCTAGGTATAAGCGACATAATGATGGCCAATGCTTACTTATCAGCAGTTGTTCCTTTGCGACTGTACCAGGCTGCTTACCAGACAGAAGCCCACAAAGCATTCCAAGTTTCCGTAACAATTATATTACACTTATAGTCGTAAGTTGGTAAAGGATTCATATGCATTTTCTTGGCCTCAAACACTATTAGTTGATCCTTAGGTAATTAGATCGTGATTACCTTTTAGAACCAGTCCTGCTTCTTTCGGCCTGTGAGACTAGTCCTGGCGATGAATTACTAGAGCTAGTGTTGTAAAGCACATATTCGCATTACAAAGAAGATGTACAGGCCTGGTACAACATGTTTAGAACAGAGACATCAACAAAATTATCAACTCACAGATTTGTTTTTTTTTTACTTAGGTTACTATAGGAGATTTTCAGTTAAGTACACCTTAAAGATATAAAACTGACTAGGCACATTACTGTCCTTGCTCCTCACTAGGACTTACGTACAGAGCTGAGTAGGATTTACGAAGTGTACACATCTCTAACACTGAATCAGACTGTCATTTGGAATGTTATGTTTGCGAACATATCCATGGCAGTTAAGAAGAAAATCGAAAAACAGTTATGTGCTTAGAACTATACTTTAGAATGTTTTCAGAGAACATTATATTACCAAGTGTATACATCACGAAACGTTCAGATAATATTTTACTAAGAGATGTTTAGGTAAGTGTTACAACGAATGCAAGTAGTTAGCATTACTACAACCAACCCCACATAATAATATTTGATAAGAAGGGTAGTGAAATTAATATTTTTCAATTGCAACTCTCACGCTGTAATAGACTAAAATATCTTGAAGCATTACTTTGATATGGCAAAAGATTTGATTTATCTAGTAGGCTGCAGGTGTGGCTTTCTGCAGGAACAATGGTAGTACGAATTGTAGATATCAGGTTGCATTAAGATAAAAAGCATAGGATAGATAGATAAAAAATAAAAAGTAACAGTAGATGTCAAAAATTCCGCCATGATGCATGCATTAGAAGGAGTGGAATGAGTTTGCGTGCAGTATAACGCACGAGTGCGGGTGGATTCAAATGGGAAAAGTACGGCTGGTCATATAGTTCTTAGGACTTGCCATATGTGATTATAACTCAATACACAAGAATGTCAATTCGACTGCGGTTAATGACATATTGGTTTTCTGCAGCTTTTCTTCGTTCACATCTGTATCAGATTTTCTTCCGATCTGTCATTTGTACATGAAATCTCTTGTCAGAATACACAAAACATAAAATACTTCATATCCGTTCTTTTATACTAACATGTGGCTCGTTCACAATCCTAAGGTGCAGTCACCTTTTATCTACAAGTAAGTTTATCCGGCTGGAGCTGATGGCATTTGTGTGGATCCTGGAATTCGTATACATTGACCTCATTCGATTGGGTTGATGCTTATACTTTTCGCCATTCTGGATTTTCACTTGTATTGTCTTAGCGTACAGGATACCTCAAAGTTCTTCTATACCATTTTCTTGAAATAATGTATCTAATCGTGCCTAGAAATTACTTAAGTGTAGACTTCCTTAGGGCGGTAAAACTTTGGACAGTTCAGAAATTTCCTCAGCTGGCTGTACGATTTGCACAATTTTAAAGTATAATGGCTGATGTAGTAAAGTCATAACAGATGTGTTTTGTCTATTTTTCTTTCACTTATATATTGTATGCAGAAGAGTAGAATATATAGTATTGGTATTTGATGTTGAATTATTGGGGATATACAGAAGGGCAACACTGGTTATATCGAAAGGAGTTGTGTGTATCTCACCATTACACAATCGTTGTGGCGTAGCTTTCACAAAATGAATAGTTAACCAAACGGTGTTTGAGAAACGGAAATCGACAGGCGACATGCGAGTGTAGATTTGATTAAATCTTCCGTGTGAGACAGGATTGACACACCATCAACATGAGTATATAGCATTAGAAGAGTAAGGATTTCAATATTACGAAGTGTGATACGATATTCTTATCGAGACAAGGCAACCGTGATATCAGCTTACTATTTCATTCGGAAATTGAATATGGAGAATTTTTATCGAGATTTCTGAAATGATTGACTTTTTCTACTCTATGAAATGTGTGGCACATAGTTGATAATCAGAGCATACAGTTTGTTTATATGAAAAAATAATTTGATTAGCCTACAGGTTGGTTACTTGTGATGAACAATGCTACTAAGTTGGTAGCGAACACAGGACTACTATACCGTAAATATTTTCCACCTATGAGAATATCTCAAAGAACCTTAAATCAATTCTTTATTTGTCTCATTGATTAATTATATCAGCGATCTCAGACACAAAGTAAGGCTGTTTCGGAGGTAAGAATAAAAATGAAATCTTTGAGTTTTACGTCCTACGATTATGCCGGTTAGGCTAAAGGAGACGGTGATTATGAGAAATGAATGAAGTGGTGGAATGGAGAAAGTGGGAGGAAATGGGAGAACTCCGAGAAAACCCACGCACAAGGTGTTTGTGCACCACAAAGGAGGTAAGTAGGTTCCATAGAAAGTTTTACAGGATACAATCGGGAAAATATTATTAATGATAAAGCGGAACCTAGTGAATTCTATACAACTCTGGGTTTAAGATTCTGTGAGCAGTACGAACGCTAATTAATTGAATATTTATAGCCTCGAGTGTTATAACACTGGACACTTTGTTTATAATATATGTCCGTAAGAACACAACTTTTTTGCCTGTTGAAACCTAAACTACTAATTGAAAATCGAACAACGCCGTCCATCCTCAGAAATATTTTTTTAATCACCGCATCACTTAGAGATCGCTCACATCTCTGTTTATTATATATTTTTTATTCACTGTAGAATACTATTACAATGAAGACAAGTGGCATCTTTCATGTTCTCATTTTAAGATGTTCTCTATCGTTGTAGATGCATATTACAAATAGTTTCACCAGCTCACCTATCGCAAGTTGCCCATCATCTTGCCCATCATTCAAATGCGCTGTTGTACGCGAAATTAATATCTAAATGAATTAATTTAGCTCAATAAATTAAGTGTGTCTTGCTACTGTTCCGTTTTTCTTCGGGTAGCAAAGCTGTTCGTGACAGTTTAAAAAACCACCTCCAAAGCATGTAAACAGAATTAAAAACCTCCTCCATGTTTTATACCTATTCATTATACCTTCATTTAAAGTTACACGAAAATCGTGTTCATGTCCATTTTTTTAGGTCTATAAATGGGGACGTTTTTACAAGATAATCATAAGTGAGTGAATAAAAATTAAGCCGTTATCATTAACATTTTTCTTTTGTACAGGTGTTTTTCCTCATCACCTATATAAGATTGTCTTGCGATCTGGCATTTGTGTATGGACTACCATGGCAGAAGGCACAAAACATTGAATACAACATGTCTACTCTTTTATAAACACATCTGGCTCGTTAACACTCCTATCTAGCAGTAACTTTTTATCTACAGAGAAGTAAGTTTATCCGGCTGGAGCTGATGGTATCTGTGTCGGTCCCGTAATTCGCTTCCTCCTTATTCGATTGGGTTCATACTTAGACCACTTCGCTCGTGGACTTGGAGGTACTTCCGAATTGAATGCTGCACAGCTGCCATGTTAGTAGGGGGAAAAGTGGCCATATTGATGCTTTGTAACTACTTACTTGTTATATCTGATGTGGCTTATACGAGAAGGGACATGTTTCTTCTCGATACAGGCGATTAAGAAGTGTCTAATCTTGACCATTTTGTCAGGATTGAGATTTGGTTGGTTGAAGACTCTCACTAGCTTGTGCAGTTCTTTTTCTTTTTGAAGGATCTTCAAGGCTGGGCTCTATTCTATTCTGAGGCCTGTTGCATCATGAAAAAAGTGATAGCAGTCTTGTAGAGACTCAAGAGTTTCTTTAAATTTAATGATTACATAGCATTACTTTTCACCTCTGCTTGTATGTGGGCTTAAGTGAATCAGGAACAGCTCATGAAGCTTTCTACCAAGATTCTAAAAACCCATCTAATCAGACCCATCAACAGCTACAGATTTCCCGTTTGTAGTTTCCTCCATTACACTTGTCCATATACAGCTACCTTTTGCTCCTTCGAAAACTGTTTGCATCATTTTAAGCCTCCTATAATTGATCTCCAAGTTTCTCAAGAACTGATTGCGTAGTTGCCTCCAAGGATTCCATGTCCTGAGTATAGTGATGTGGAAATCTTCAATAGAAACGATTAGCAGCTGGGTGAATAAACGGAAGCAATATTTTAATTGCCTACAAATGAAGTTTCTAGTCCCTTGTTCGATCTAGTCCCTCTGGATAAATAGCAATACGATTCTGACTTTCTCTATATACTGCAGCCAAAGTTTACCGGATCGGTAAAGGTCATCGTCTTAATTTTGTGATTTTTTCAATATCGTTTTCCACATCTTGGACCAGAAGCCCTGAATTTCCTCCCTTGGGTATAGTATCTGAGAACTTGCTCGTCTGGCTGCCCAAGTAAGGTAAAAGATACTGCGATAAACTTTAGATTAGCCTGAAAGTTAAACTTGCGTCTATAAAATATTTCGAGGTGTCTTTTGCAACCTTGCTTCACTTTTTCAAGTTAGCTATATTGATAACGCTACGTATCTCTCAGACTAATTTTTAGTAAATAGAATTTAAATTATCTCTGGCTCGCAAGGTATATCCTGCAGTACAGACTGCCATATCGCACACTCTTATTATGGTTATTGGAGGATTTGAATTGTTCAATGTTCTCTACGTTTTCTCACAGGTCAGCAATACGAATATGAAATTCACTATATACTACAGCGAAAGTTTACCGGTTTGAAAAAGGACACCATCTTAATTTTGAGAATTCCTAGATATTCTTTTTTTTTTTTAATGCAGCTTCATTTTCTTGTAAATGTTGCATATTGATTACCTCATCCAAATTTTTTGAATAAGATCGCAGATTTTATATTGTGTCATCTTTTCAGAGGATTGTGAATCTATTCATAACTACATGTAAAGATAGCCGAGCAAAGTCTAGAAGTGAGTTCTCAATGATCTTGAGTTTTATGGCAATTCAGCATATTCCCATACGTTTTTTACGCCTACAAGATACCCCAAAGTTCTTTTATACAATTTCCTGTGATAATGTATTGAATTGTGCCTATAAATTACTTAAGTGAATACCTCCTAAGGATACTTTCGAAAGTTCATAAATTTCCTCAGATGCAGGTAGGATTTGAACACCTTTTACGTATACATAGCTGAATGAATGTCATACCACATGTACTTTGTCAACTTTTCTTGCAGTTATTTACTGTATGCAGAGGACTAGATGTTGAGTTATTGAAGAAATACAGAGAGTCTACACTGTTTATATCAAAAGGATAGGTGTGTAACTAAGAAAGCCAGGAACGTTGTGGCGAAGCTTTCACAAGATGAATAGCTATTTAAAGTATGTTTGAAAAAAGCAAATCGAAACTCGATACGCGAATGAAGATTTGATTTAATCTTCAAGTAAGACAGCACTGACAGACCAAGAACATTAGTATATAGATTAGAGGGGAAGAGGATGTCAGAATTACGAAATGTGATACGATATTCTCATCAAGACTAAGCTACCATGATATGAGATTACTTTTTCATTCAAGAACTTGGACATAAAAATTTTCAAGAGATTTCTGAAATGAATAACGTTTTCTGCTGTATGAAATTTATGGCACTTAATAATCAAAGCATACGGTGAGTTTATATGAAAAGATTATTTGAATAGATCCCAGTTTTGTTGCCTTGTGATGATCAGTATTACTAATTTGGTAACGAACACAGGACTGATTATCCCGTAAATATTTTCCACCAAATGGCTAAGACAATATCTCAAAGGAACTTAAAATAGATTCTTTATTTGTCTCTTCGATCAGATCACCAGTCCCAGGACTAAGGTAAAGCTGTTTCGGAGGAAAGAATATAATGGTTTCAATAGCAAGTTTTACAGGATACATTCGGAAAAATATTACTAATGATAGACTTGTAGATACTGAATCATACACAAATCTGTATGTAAACTCTCGTGAGCAGCAAGGACGCTAACTAAATGAATATTTGATAGCTTCGAGTGTTAACAAACTGGAGTCTTTAAGTAATTTATCCGTAACTACACAACTCTTTAGATTAAACAGTTTCTATATGGTAACGATAAAAAAACGTGAGAGTGTTATGAGTGCTAAGTAGATTTCTTCAGCAGGAAGCACTCTCGAATAGGATTGTGGTTGAATATGAAAGGGAAGTATAGCAATTGCTTGACTATCATGATAAATTATTACTTATTTAATTACATTTGGTATAAGAACTTTTTTCAACCCCAAGGGACTACCTAAAACAAACTGTTTGAAAATCATGGAATAACACATCTGCACTATTCTCGAAGTATCCTAGTTGAAAGTAACAATGAGTTAATCCCGTGTAATGTTTCGGCGGGAATAGTTTGGAATCACTCAAAGAGGCGAAGTTTGAGGCAACTGCAGAATTCTTGTGTTACCAAGACGCCGCCGATTCAAAATGAACGATCTTTTTATATTGCACAAAACCCGGTTAATGACGATAATGAAGAGGCCTCAATCAGGATATAGAAGTTCATAGTTCAAGATTTTGTGAAAGGATTCTTTGTCAGAGGCCAGAGCTAAGAGCTCATCTGTCTGGCCGAGTATATGGTTTACTTTCAGAAGGATCTGACATAATAAGTGAGTTCGAAAAAGACATTGATGGCAGCGTAAGTCAACCAACTTCAACTATTAGCCAACTTATATTTTATATCTTCCATCAGGAAGCAGGCGATATTGAAACCAAAACGGCAAGGCACAAACGCAATCGCGAGCAACCCTTTCCTCTCCATGTTGGACTGAGCTTTTATGCTAAAACTCGTAAAAAATATTTCATAAAATAATTGCATTCACTAGGGATTTGTATATCGTCTACATGTGTAAAGGAAATATCTTCAATTCTTTCTCAGTGCTTGATAAATCAAAGTGACGAAATATATGCCTTCCCCTCCTCGTCGAGGTGTTTTAAACATTGCAACATTAGATAATATTGACTTCAATCCTTCTAGCATGCCAAAGGATTCTTTTCAAGGTACGAACATTTCTATTTTCCAGCATCTGTCTAAGGATAACCTTGACAATTAAGGTGACCATGTCTCACTGTATAATGTCTATATAAAAGACAGAACTGCTCCTGTTCTCCCCGATAAATATGGTCTAGTACCTCCTGCTTATATCACTGATAAGGAACCAGTTTTACCTCAACAGACCACGCAGTTTGTAGAGATAGTTCTTTCACGAAGTGGATTTTTCGCAGAAGAAGAAGAAGAAAAAAAAGCTGAATGTTGGCTTGATGCATGCTTAATAATGACACTACTTGCACTTGCTCTACACTATGCCTCGAAAACTCAAAATTTTGCACATGCCAAGTATATGATGTCTGCTTCCGTTGTATAAGGAAGAATGTAAATTTATATTATTTGCTTTCATACGGCACGGAATGAATGTTGTATCAGAACTTACAGACAAACTCGACCAAAAACTAATAATGGATTAATTACTATTTGCCTTGGGAAACGAATGAGTTATATGGCGAAGATCAAATTCTGACACATCGAAGAAGCCTTTCTGCGTCTTATAGGCAAATGGTTAGATGGATATGGTGGGTAGAAATTTTATGCAATTCAAATGTAGCAACGCCAGGAACCGCTGACAGTTTATTGAAAGTAACACATTACAAAAGATCGTTTTGCTCATCAGATTACTCTGACAGTTTTACATCATTTGCTGCGTGATGCATATCAGAATTCTCCATCAGCGCTATCTTTCAATGACGAGTACACTGAAAGGAATCAACGTTTAAGTTTCGGTTAATGTATTACCGTAACGTGATTTTACTCTTAATTTACATCAGAGCCATACGTCAAAAGAATTTCAAGCTCTACGTTGAAACTCTAAAACCAATTGCAGAATGGTTTCTCGCAATGAACTACCCGTTGAACTATTCTCGTTGGATTCCCATTCGCATTTTTTATTTTAGGAATTTGGAAGAAACACGTCCAGAGATTATGAATGCTTTCAAAATGGGTTAGTTTGTGATAAGAAAGACATCAAGACCTTTCTCTGCAATAGCTATACTTCAATGTTCTTGTCAAATGGATGACAGCGGAACAGAAGTTAGTAGGCTATTTAACGAATTTAAAATGTCATATAATGATAATGATTTTGATAATAAGCACCATGAAGATTACTCGTCAAGAAAAATTTAAATCGGCTGTTGGAAAGATGAAAGTAGTCTTCGTCGAATTTGTGGAATCCGCTTGAACAAAATAGTGGACTTGTTACTGTTGCTTCAAGAATCATCTATAGCGGTGATATGCGGTAATTGAATCCCTAGATTCAGCAGAAGAAAAAGGGGCTAATATGTACAAGGAATTTGTGCAAGAAGATAAGTAGAATGGACCAAGCAATTCTTTTCTCTTATGAAAAAATCCTCTCTAGTGCTTCATTCTTACCTTTAAAAGAACAAGACCAACAGAAATAAAATAAAATTACTTTAGACGGACGTTGAGCTATTCTCTCACCTACTACGCGTCAGTCTCTACACTTGGATAAATTCTTTCAGCACGAGAATCAACCAATTCCACAGCCTCTCTACCATAATTCACAATCCTCAAGGTCGGATTTAGTTATGCATTTAGAGAGTGAAGCCAACATCAAAGTAGAACACTTTACTAAATCTTGTGATGTGTTATTATTTGATGGAGAATTTTGGTTCACATTTTGCAACCGGCATCAGTAGAAACATTTTATGATTATTCCAATGCAATTTCTTAAAATATGCTCAAAGAGAAGAGGACACATTCCATGGAAAGCGAATGGATTTGATATAGTATATAAACTCCTCAGAGAGCATAAAATCTACCACAAGAGAAAGCAGGGGTGTAGCTTTAAGGACATAAGTAACACGAACTACACATTTCCTAGCAAGTGGAACGATTTCCTTGGTAACCACGAAAATAAAGAGCTGTTTCTTTTTCTTGGAAGTATATGTGTTAAAAAGAAGGAAGTACTTTGAGGTAGCAACGAGCAATGGATATAATATAGAAACTTCATGAAACCTTCCAACTTTTTAAAACAAGTTATCAGGAAATCATTTAGAAGAGCTGATAGTAGGATCATGTTATATTCCTTCGATGCTAAAATAAATGGACGCAAGAAGATAGTTATCCGTACAGTAGGCACAATTGTTATAATACTTGCTGTATCGTTTCCTACGACTTTGAACGACACGGTCTATAAGAATTATGAATATCTTCCGGCACAAAGAAACATTATCGATTTCTCCCAATTCATCATATTTCAAAAACATAAGGAAAAGAAAAATCAACTACGTTAAGAGACTTCCACGCGTTTGCAGGATGTGATACAGTGTCATACTTTCTCGGAAATGGAAATGTATCAGCATGGGAAACATGGCTTTTGTATACAGAGGTGAACACAGCTTTCCTAACAATTTTACACCCTGTAATCCACATAAGCGAAGATTGTTTTAATTCACTCCCTCGATATGTTGTCCTAATATATTCAATAACAAGTGAAACATTTCAAGTTAATGAATCCCGGCGAGAAATCCTCCTTATTTCTTTACACCAAACGTGCAACATACCAAACTATACAAATCTGGGGCCAGGCAATAATGAAGACAGCATATATTTCTTTACCAGTAAACTCGGGATGGACTGACAATGGGAGTGAACATCCGAGAACATGGGCTTCCATTCCAGTTGTATACGAAGCATGTAGAAAATTCTTTTTCAAAAGTGCCTGCAAACACATTTACCACGATATGTTGTTGTAGAAGAGCAATCGCCCCGTGCAGCTTTTTTGTGTTATTTGTGTAGGGGAATATGTGGAAAGGTGATGGAAACTTAAGACGAAGATCTAGACCAATAAAACTAATGTAAGTAGTACTCATTATTTTTGAAAATTCTGTTGATCCATAGTAAATTTACACCTCGTTCGAAATGTACCAATAAATAGATATACTTAAATGTATGATTCTCTATAGAATAGCTTGTACACAGAGTAATATTAACTTTTCGTCGGTATCATAAAACTCCTTCTACACGTAAAAAACCAAAAGATATACCGTGAATTTCAAATTATCGAACCAAATGTTTGTGTTGTATTTCTGTTCTTACAACACGAAAGAAATTATTTACTTTCTAATTTATAACAATATATTGCTTTATGTAATTTCCTTATAATATTCTAAAGGATGTAAAACCAATGTCTATGGTTTACATACATGAACTTACTTCTTTAAGTTTTCCTGTGCAGTTTTCTTTCAATTCAGGTAAAATCATAAACCTTATCTAACGTATCGCTATGCACGTATTTTTTAAAGATATTCTTAAATTTAATTCATGTGTAAAAGTGAATAGTAAAGAATAGTTGATATTAGTTTGTGCGTATTAGTAAAGAACTAACCTTTATGTTTTATAATTTATGGCCGCCATATGGGATTCATAACCGGGCTTGATCAGGCTACTTTGTGCTTCTGCTGAAAGTGGGACTTGTGAAGAACACATCACAAGAGAATTATTTGTTTCGTACAACGCAGCATCCATGAGTAATGTTTTATTACGGTAAATGAACTCTCTTTCGATATTTCGGAAAATCAATCGACTCAACGTGAATAATAAAATTGTTATAACTTCGTTGTTTATTAACCAATCTGAATGAACTATACACCAAAATTTAGATAATCTAACACTCTTTAAAAAGTTATACAACATCTTTTTCGATAATCCCAGCCATTTACTTGTTATTTTAATAAAGAAGAGTAATCTCCATCGGAAGAAATGCAAAGTTCCAAATTAACAAATTTTTGTAGGTGTTAATTTTTGAGCGAAGTAAAAATTTTTTTAAATTTCTAAACCTTGTTATCTTCTACGTTGTTTAGTTTTTGAAACGTGATGATTCGACTATTAGTTATATTCCACGCGTATAGTATATTATAGTCTAAAACTAACACTATGAATTCGTAGAGGTAGCCATTATTTATAGCCGACATATTGAATTCTTCCCACCTGTCAGAGTGGGACCACTTCGATTGTTGCTTAGTTGGACCAGGAAAAATACATAACAGACTTGCACCTTTATAAACAAAGAGCAGGATATTTCCCATAAGATCCCCTACTAAGTAAGGGTGTTACGGAGGTTAGAATATAATGAATGGGTTCCATACCAAATTTTACTGGATACAATCGGGAAAATATTATTAATGATAGCCCGGAACCTAGTGAATCCTACAAAACTCTGTACGTAAGCCCTAGTGAGCACCAAGGACGCTAACTAAATGCATATTTGATAGCTTCGAGGGTTAACACAAAGGAGACTTTGTTTAAGTAATTTAGCCATAACAACACAACTCCTTAGATTGAACAGTTTCTTTCAGGTAACGATCAAGAAAAACGAGAGCGTGTTATGAGTGCTAAGTAGATTTCTTCAGCAGGTAGCACTCTCTAATAGTATTGTAGTTGCATATGAACGGGAAATATAGCAATTGCTTGATTATCATGATAAATTAATACTTACATTTTTACACATGGTATAACAACCTTTTTCAACCCCAAGGGCCTACCTAAAAAAATAAATCATAATATTATCTCGACTTTTTAGCACGGATTTCAGAGGAATATAAGTATTGATACCGCTTTATTTGATTTTCTTACAGATGTCCTGAAATCACTCGATAATAAGAATTATGTTATAGGTTTATTCATCGATCAGTCAAAGACAATTGAAAAAATTGATAACAATATTATGCTAAATAAATTGTCTCAATATGGCGTACGTGACGTAGGAAACCATGGTTTTCATCCTACCTAACAAATAGCTGCCAAACTGTTCAAATTACAAAAGTTGAATCAAATCGATTCTGCACTTTCTTCTCAAAACAAACAAAAATTACCAGAGGTGTCCCTCAGGGCTCTATTTTAGGGCCTACTTTTATATAATTTACATAAATGATCTGATAAAAACTTTACACCCCACAAAATGCATGTTATATGCTGATGATATAAGTATAGATATTACTGAACAAGACCCAAGACAGAAAACAATCGTGACATAATGATCAAGATTAGACAATTTTTATTCACCAGTATAGAGAAAGAAACTTGTCCTCCCTCGTATAGGCCACATCAGGTATAAGAAGGAAGTAGATACAAAGCTTCAATATGGCCACTATTCCCCCTACTAACACGGCAGCTCTGCAGCATTCAATTCGGAAGTACCTACAAGTCCAAGAGAGAAGTGGTCTAAGCATTAAGCCAACGAATGAGGTTAGTGTATACGAATTCAAGGACGCACACAGGAACCGTCAGCTCCTGTAGATAAAGAGTCACAGCAAGATAGGATTGTGAACGAGCCAAATGTTAGTATAAAAGAGCAGATATGAAGTATTCAATGTTTTGTGACTTCTGACCAAGGTGTTCATGTACAAATGGCAGATCGGTAGAAAATCTGGTATAGATGTTGAAGAACATAAGTTGTAGAAAACCAATACGTCATTGACAATGACTTAATTGTAGACCAATCAGTTATGATTAAGACTTTGTAATAACGTCCCCGCGTTAAAGATCGAATCAAATGTACACGAAGACCATCTTGATATACCTCTCAATAAAGGTAGGATGAGAAATTATAAACCATGTAGGGGGTTTATTAATCTGTTTACATATTATGGGATCCTTTGGTACCCGAAGAGAAAACGAAATCGTAGCAGTACACATTTAATATAAAGAGCTAAACCAATTCATTTAGATATCATATTCGCTTACTACGATATCATTCAATTGTATGTTTATAACATTTGTTCATTATTTGGTTACGTGTTAAGATGCTAAACACTAGATAATTGACTTAAGGATCTACCCATCGGAACGGACGCACAAAATTGTGTAACTACCGTTTAGATTTCGACTCTCCTTTAAAGAAGAAGAGTTTAACACACATAATAAAAAACGATGTTTGGTTATTCCGTAAAGGCAAATACTCCATGTAAATTTTTATCCAAGACGGGATCGTAAGAATGAAAGCTGTGCTACACGTCGATCTCAGTTGGTTTCAACTTATTGCCCTATATTTTATACGACATAAGGAATATCAATGATTAATGCTCAGCACCTTGTTCCTTTGCGACTGTACCAAGCTGCTTTCCAGACAGAAGCCCACGAAGCTTAACGATTATACGTAACAGTTATATTACAGTTATGATCTAAAGCTTGTAAAGGATATTGGCCTTAAACTCTAGTAGGTGATACTTATGTAATTAGGTATGTGATTACCTTGTAGAACCTGTGAGACTAGTCCTGCCGATGAATTACTTAAGCTGGCGTACCAAAACACTGTTTCGCGATACAAAGGATTTATACGGGCCAGGTAAACAGTTTCTATCAGGCTAACGATGAAGAAACAAGTATAGTAGTGTAGTAAATGCTTGATTATCATTATAATTATATACTTATGTTTTTTACATTTGGTATCGCAATCTTTTTCCATTCCAACGGCCCACCTAAAACAAACCGCTGTACGTTCCCACAACTATACCCTTGTCCTCTTAAATTGAGAAATAAATCCACGGTTTTTCAAAAGGTACGCCATAGTATAATGTGAGATAAGTAGCTTTAAAAGACTACTGTTTCCTTTTTAAGACCTAGTTATACAACACTGTTTCTGCTACCTCCGATTCGGTGTTGATTTCCTTTACTGACTGGAAGCCAATAGGAATTAAGGAATACATGCCGATGTACACTGCTCACTTCTAAATTTCACAGCCTGAAAAGCAGCTTGGTACAATCACAAAGGAACAAGGTGCTTTGCAGTGTTAGCGAGATGAGGTATTATGGAATTTAATAAATAAGATTACTGGAATTCTTTATGTTGATCATTCTGTTTGTCGAAACGCTAATACAGTTGGTGCACTAGTGTGCTACTGAAGCTTACCAGAAACTTCTAACCGGTGAGAAAACGTTGAGAAGATTGAGAAATCCTAATCATGCCATAAGAGTGTGTGATTATGGCAGTCTGTCGTGCAAGATGAACCGTGCGAGCCAGAGAGTTTTTAAGGTTCTATAGCCTAAAGATCAGTGTGAGAGATACGTTGCGTTATCAATATAGCATCTTAATGAAATTAGTCTAACTAACTAACTAACTAAGTAACTCTCTGGCCTATGGAATCCGGAGGTTCAATGCCGCGTTCACAAAAGGTCTCCACTGACCTCTATCCTTAGCTAATTGCATCCAGTTTCTACTTTGTATTCCAATTTCAGCGATATCCATCTTAATATTGTCCTCTCATCTGCGCCTAGTTTTTCCTAATGGTCGTTTTCCGATTGGTTTTGCTGTCAAGACTTTGAAAGCGTTTCTACTTTCTTCCATTCTTGCCAAATGACCCGCCCATCTAAGCCTTCTAGACTTCACGACCCTAACAATATTGAATAAACAATATAAATTATGTAGTTCCTCGTTATCAAGTTACCGCCATTCCTCATTCGCGTTCCTCTTGGGTCCGAATATACGTCTCAGGATCTTGTTCTCAAATACTTTCAGTCTATGTTGTTCCCTCAGAGTAAGTGACCTTGTTTCGCGGCCAAAAAGGACAATAGGCATGATTACCGTTTTGCATATTTTAAGCTTCAAATTTCTCGACAGAATTCGCGACGACAAGAGATTTTGAACCTAATAGTAACACGAATTCCCTGCTTTTAGTCGACATTTAATTTCTCCGCGAATATGATTTTCCTCTGTTAATGTTGATCCTAGGTATTTGAAGCTATCCACTTTATCAAAAGTATTATCTAATATTTTAACGCATCCATAGTTTGCTGTATTCCGGTCCCGACGCAGTTCCTTGTATTTAGTTTTATCTGCGTTTTCTTCTAAACCCATGTCCCTGCAACATATCTTAATTCTTCTAATTACCTTTCTCGGTATTCTAAGTTATGTAAGGACGTTGTATAATGTTTCTCTCCTAACCGACTCGTACGCCTTTCTAAAATCAATAAATAGTTGATCTACCGGGGTATAGTATTCCCAAATTTTTTCGAGTATTAGGCGAATGGTAAATATTTGGTCGATAGTTGATCGATTCCGTCTAAATCAGCATTGATAATCTCCAATAATTTCATCTGTGTATGGGGTCAGTCTTGCTAATAGAATATTTGAAAGAATTTTATAGGATGTTGACAGAAGAGAGATGCCTCGATAATTATTACAGTCAGTTTTGTCGCCTTTCTTGTGAATTGGAACAATGATTGATTCTTTCCACCCTTGTGGAAATTCTTTCTTGTTCCAGATAAGGAGAATGAGTTTAGGTATCTTGTTGCAAAATTTTTTACCTCCAGCTAAAACTCAGCCGTAATTTCATCTACACCCGGAGATTTGAGTTTCTTTATTTTCTTTATAGCAGTTTCTAATTCTATTTGGTTAGGTTCTGGAATATACGGTTCTACGGTGTGTATCTCCTTTTCTTCACGCACACTAGTTTTCAATTGCGTGTTAAGCAAATTGTCAAAGAAATCTTTCCATCTATTTAAGATGCTATCCGTGTCAGTTAGAACTGTACCGTAAGATTTCTTTCATATATAAGTACGAGCCTTTCTTAAATTCGTTGATTCCCTGATACATGTCCCGGATGTTTTGATTTTTACTATTATCTTCAAGTTCCTTAATTTTAGCATTCAGAAAATCGCGTTTCTTTGTTCTAAAAGTTTTGGAAATTTTCCACCTGATATCTGCGAAATTTTGTGTAGTTTATTTAAATCGCGTTTTTAGCCAGCGTAAATTTCCCTGTTTTCTCTTCTCTGCTAGTTTTATGCATTCCTGGTCGAACCATGGTTTGTTCCTACTTATTTCTGCGTGTCCCAATTTTTCTTTTGCTGAAATAATAATCCTATCTCTTTTTTGAATCCAGTTATCCTCAACACTAGTGCACTCCGAGAATCTATTCGAAACTTAATCTGGTGTTTCTCTCTTACCTGGCTCTGTTCTGATTTCTCTAAATTGAAAATCACCATTTTTATACAATGTGTATTACCTTTATTAAACGATAACCTCTCTCGTATTATCGATGCTACCAAGTATTAGTCGGTGTCGCAATCAGCTCCTCTAAACGACCGGACATCAATTATGCTAGATAGCCTTCTTCTGTCTACTAAAACGTGATCAATTTGATTATGTGTTTTCCCGTCTGGTGATGTACAAGTGTACTTATGAATGTCGCGATGTTGGAATTTTGTTCTCTTCACGATTAAGTTTTTGGATGTTGCAAATTTACGAGTTTAACACCGTTGTCATTACTTTCCTTATGCAGACTTCCGTTCCCTATAATCGGTTTGAAAATACCCTCTCGTCCTACCTTCGCATTGAATTCCCCTAATAAAGTTTCTCATTTGGTATCGCAAGAGTTGGTCAAATATCCGTTCTACTTCTTCGTAAAAACTGTCCTTTATATCGTCATCCTTATCTTCAGTTGGGGCACGTATATTTAAAACAATAATATAACACCACCGTCCCTTAAGAGTAATAAAAGAAAGTCTGTATGTTTATGAACGAAAAACCCTGTTCCTAACTGGTGATTTTTGTTTCTTTCCCCGTAAAAGAACGTAAAATTTCAGGAATTCTAAGATCCATTTCCTTCCCACCTAACTTCCTGTACTCCTACTACGTCCATCCTGAATTTCTCTAACTCACTCGTTACGGATTTTAAACGCGCCTGCCCTATAATTACTCCTAATATTCCATGTTCCAAATCTCATGTCCATTTTGTTTTGCTGAGGTCGTGCCAAGTTATCAGACCTTGTCCGAGGCTTTTGTGGATGTTTCCGAACAAGTTTTTTTTTTTTTTTTTTTTTTTTTTACAGGATGAGATTGTTAGCCCCACCCAAACCCTCAAGCTGGAGGACCACTCATAGTCGGCTGTCCGCGACTACTTATTCAGTATATTCGCAGCTAACTTCTATGTCTACAGGCCTTCTCTTTGATCCGCAACCTGACGACGCGCCATGCCGTGGTGACAGGAACCCACATTACACGGAGTGAAGTGAGTGAAGGTATGAAAGACGCCTAGAAAATTTTTATACACGCAAGTTTAACTTTCAGGCTAATCGAAAATTAATCGCAGTCTCTTTTACTTTCTTTACGCAGCGAGACCAAGTCCTCGAACACTATTCCCAAGAGGGGAAATTCATGGCTTGTGGTCCAAGATGTGGGAAGTGAGCCTAGGAAGTTTTATATCTTTCAGAAGTACTTAACTGAAAATCTCCCAAAGTAACCTTAGTACCAAAAAAAAAAAGAAAAAAAATCTGTCAATTAATAATTTTGTTGATGTCTCTGATCTAAACCTGTTCTACCAGGCCTGTATAGCTTTTTTGTATCGCGAATCAGTGCTTTACTACACTAGCTTTAGTAATTCAACGGCAGGACTTGTCTCACAAACCAAAAGAAGCGGGCCTGGTTGTAGAAAATACCTAATTACCCAATTACCTAAGGATCACCTGCTAGAGATTCAGGCCCATAATTTGGTTGCGAATCCTTTACAAACTTACGACCATAGGTGTAATATAACTGTTACGGAAAATTGTTAAGCTTCGTAGGCTTCTGTCTGAATAGCAGCTTCGTATAGCCGCAAAGGAACAAGGTGCTTAGCAATAAGCATTGATTATCCTTATGTCGCATAAAACCTAGGGTAATAATTTGAAACCAAGTGGAATCGACGTCTATTAGAGCTTCCATTCTTACGACCAAGTCGAATAAAAATGTACATGGAGTGTTTGCATGTACGGAATATACAAACATCGTTCTTTATTAAGAGTGTTAAACTTTGTTTCTTTGTAGGAGAGTCGAAAAGTAAACAATTTACACAATTTTCAGTGTCCTTGCAGATGGCAGAATCCTTTGAGTTAATCATCTGCTGTCAAAAAATAAACAAATGTTATCAACGTACAATTGATTTTTACTGTAGTACAAGAATTAATGTCCAAATTAATTGGTTTAGCTAGTTAAATTTAATGTTTCCTGCAATGGTTTCTTATTCTCTTCGAGTACGAAAGCCGCTCGTGTTAAAGGATTCAAAAATATGTAAGAAAAATAAGCCACCATTAATTTTTATACCTTGTCTTTATAGCTTCATTTAAAGTAACATCAAGATAGTCTTCACGTTCGTTTTGTTTCTTCTATAGGACGAAGGCGTTATTACAAACTTTTAATCATAACTGATTGGATCAACAATTAAGTCGTTGTCAATGACACATTGGTTACCTACAGCTGTTGGTGGCCATCATCTATGTCAGATTGTATTCAGATCTGCCATTTGAACATGAACTCCTTTGGCAGAATGTACAGAACCTTTAATACTTCATATCGGCTCTTTTACACTAACATGTGGCTCGTTGACAATCCTATCTTGCAGTGACTTTTTATCTACAGGTAAGTAAGCTTACCCGGCTGGAGCTGATGGTAGCTGTGTGGATCCTGAAATTCGCATATCCTCTTTGACACACCAACCTTATTCGATTCGGTTCATACTTAGACCATATCGCTCTTAAACTTTGAGGTACTTTCGAATTGAATGCTCCACAGCTGCCGTGTTAATAGGGGCAAAAGTGGCCATATTGAAGCTTCGTAACTTCTTCCTTGTTATTCCTGATATGGCGTATACCAAAGAGGATATGTTTCCATCTCCATAAATGCGAATAAGATATGTCTAATGTTGACTTTTTTTTGTCAGGATTCAAATTTGATAGGTTGAAGACACTAACTTGCACAATTCATTTTCTTTTTGAAGAATCTTGTAGGATGCCAACTGTTTCTCCAGTGTATAGTTAAGGTCGTGTCACAGCCTGTTCCATCAAGAAAAAAGTGAAAGCAGTCTCTTTACAGACGCTAGAGTTTGTATAATTTAATTACTTCATTGCATTTCTTTTCAGATCTGCTTGTATGTGGCCATAAGAGAATGAGTAACTGCTCAAGAAGTCTTCTAGCAAGATTCTTAAAAGATCTGAATCAGACCATTTGACAGCTACAGATTTCCTGTTTGTAATTTTTTCCATTACTGCTGTCCATATACGGCTACCTTTTGCTCCTTGTGTATCTCACAATTCCACAATCGTTGTGGCGAATGTTTCACAATATGAATAGCTATCCAAAAATTCCAAAGCAGAAATGCAAATCGAGACACGAAACGCGAGTGAAGACGATTGATTCTTTCGAGTAAGATAGCATCGACACTTCAACAACATGAGTATATACTATTAGAGGTGAAAGGGATGTCAGAATTACGAAATGTGATACGCTTTTCTGTACAAGGCAATGCTACCGTGATATCAGATTACTTTTTCATTCAAGTTAGGTATGGAGAATTTTCAAGAGACTTCTGAAATGAATTACTTTTTCTGCTCTATGAAATGTGTGTCACTAAGTTTCTAATCAAAGCATGCAGTGAGCTTATATGAAAAGATTTTTTGATTAGCCCACAGTTTGGTTTCTTTGCAATGACCAGTTATACTAAGTTGGTAGCGAAAACATGACTGACTATGCCGTAAATATTTTCCACATAATTGTCTAAGATTTCAAAAGTCTTAAAATCAATTCTTTATTTCTCTCATCGATTAAATCATCGGTCTCAGGCCCAAAGTAAGGCTGTTTCGGAGGTTAGAATATAATGGGTACCATAGCAAGTTTTACTGGATACAATCGGAATAATGATAGACAGGAACCTAGTGAATACTACCTTGTGTATTCCCTAGTGATCATATTTCATGCTAACTAAATGCATATTTGTTAGATTCGAGTCTTAACAAACAGGAGACTTTAAATAATTAATCCGTAACAACGCAACTCTTTGGATTAAACAGTTTCATCAGGCTAACGTACATTTCTTCAGGAAAAACCACTCTCAACTAGTATTGTAGTTGCATATAAACAGGAAGAATAGTAATTCCATTATTATCATTGAGAAATTAATACTTATGTTTTTTACATATGGTATCACAACCTTTCTCCATCCCAAGGGCCCACTTAAAACAAACCGCTGTAATTTCCCAAAGCGTTACGTCTGTGATACCCTCGTCTTATTAAAGGCTTAAGTATATCCACGTTAAGAAGCTCTAAAAGCAGTACTGCTTCGTTTTTAAGACCTAGGTACACAACATAAGATCCTGCGGCCTCCGATTCGGTCCTGATTCCTTTACTAGCTGTAAGCCTATAAGAATAAAAGAATACATGCCGATTTCCACTGCTGACATCTAAATTTCACAGCATTTTAAGAAGGAACGAAGAAGCCGTTTAGCCTTACCGGACACCTCGAAAGGGAACCCTCGTATTATTGGCACGCATGTTGCACCCTAAACCACTGATAAAAAAGAGAATATCAATGTCCATTCTCAAAATTATTTCTTTAATAAACGCATCACTTAGAGATCGGTTTCGTCCCTGATTAATATCTATTTTGAGACAACGTAGAAACTATTACAATGTAGTCAAGTGACATCCCTGTTAACGTTCTCATTCTAAGGTGATTTCTAACGTCGCAGATGCATATTACAAAAATCTTCACCATCTCAGGGATGTCTACCGTATCTCAAGTGACATATCAGCTTGTTTATCATTTTAACACGCTTTCTCATTAGTTTTACGAAAACAATACTTTATGTGCTCACTGTGATTATTTCCTTTTCTCAGCTAAAAACTTCTTTGTCATAACGTCACTATGTGTAAACTGGTCCTAATTTCACGGAAGCTATATTTCGAATTTGCAAGTGCTAAGGAAAATATAGCTTCCGTATTTCGATCCACCCGATGTGGTTTGTACTGCATGCAAAAACATTCCACTCGTTCTAATGCAAGTATCATGGCAGATCTCGACATCTGCTGCTATTATCTCAGTAGGGACAATAGGACTAGATCGAACAGGGCACTAAGTAACAACGTCAATTGTAGGCTATTAAATTAGTGCCTCCGTTTCTCATGCAGTTGGTCATCTCTTGTATGCAAAATTTGCACATCATTTTTCTCAGCAGGTGCAAGCCTTGAAGGCAACTACGGTATCAGATGATTACAAGAAATCAACATCTCAAGGAACCATCACAATTCACAGGAAAACGCCTTCTGGAGCGAAGATCCAAGTTATAAGATTATCGAACAGTGCTTAATGTGGCCACGAAATTTTCTGTGGGGTTAACTCGCCTGACACTGCACTAGCTGTATTAATCATTCATTCCTAAATACTGTTACGATAACTGAAGTTCTACAGGACTTTTAAGGGAAAAATTTTTCATCTCAGTGGAACGTAGAGCTAATGCCACCTTCCCTATGTGATAATATCTGAATACACAAGAATGTCAATACAACTGTTGTGAATATTGCTGACTCTCTGTTGTCTTGTGATTTAAAGCACATACTTAGAAGGAAGGGTCCTTCTACACGTAATGGTTTGGACTAAAAATTTTGTCAAATCAGCGTTAAGTTCGTATGTAAATTATGTTAAGCGTTTTTTTCACCTTATATTTTATGGATAGAAATTACAATTATACACGGAAGGTGCCGAGAGACAAAAAAGAGTTTTCCTGAAATATCTGCAACGATCGAATTTAATTCTGCCATTGAAGTCACGACAATTCAATCACAGTTCTTGAGAAACTTGGAGATCAAGACTAATATATTGGAAAATTTTCCACCTAACATCACTATACATAATATCCAAAACTGTCCGGATTATGAAAAGTGTTCCGATTTGAATCATACTGCAAATTTTTCGATTCATGAAAATTCCTTACATTTGTTTCTACAGAGCAATAACACTTTCCGATTCACATATGTTGTTTTACTTTTTGCTTCAAAATGATCAAAAATTTCGGACTCATAAAAAGTTCTTCCATATTTCCATTCTACACAAAATATTTCGATTCATGAAACACTGTATCACTTGTTCCTACATAGTACTGAAAATTGTGAGCCACAAAATTTTTCAGACTCTACACGATCTTTCACTTTTTAATATTTTTATACATGATTTCAATCAATTTTAAGAATACTGAGGAACTGTTACTTGATCACTGATATTTGTGTTAAGAACGGAAAATTTTCCGGAAAAATATAGAAGACAATTTTCCACCTTACATCACGGCTAATCAACGATATAGGAATACGTGGAGTATGTTTTTATGAAACGGAAAATTTTCCGTTTCAAAATTTTTCAGAAAATTTTCATCACTGTATAGGACAGACAATTCTTCGATTCATGAAAAATTGTTTCACTTGTTCTTACATAGTACTGAAAATTGAGCCATGAAAATTATCAATTCTTTAAGCAATCTTTCAATTTTTTACATTTGTATACATAAATTCAATCAATTTTAAGAACACTGAGGAATTGTTACTCGATCACTAATTTTTGTAAAGAACAAATAATTTTCCGAAAAAATATAGAAGGAATTTTCCACCTCACATCACGGCTAAACAACGATGAAGGAATAGGTGGAGTATGTGTTATGAGACGGAAAATTTTCCGTTTAAAATTTTTCGGAAAATTTCCTTCACTGTACAGGACACACTTCTTCGATTCATGAAAAATTGTTTCACTTGTTCCTGCATAGTACTGAAAATTGTCTAAACCATGAAAATTTTCACATTCTTTAAACGATCTCTCAATTTTTAACATTTTTATACATGATTTCAATCAATTTTATGAATACTGAGGAACTGTTACTTGATCACTGATATTTGTTAAGAACGGAAAATTTTCGGGAAAAGTATAGAAGCAAATTTTCCACCTCACATCACGGCTGCACAGCGATGTAGGAATAAGTGGGATATGTTTTAAAGAATCGGAAAATTTTCCAGAAGATTTACATCACTGCTCATAACGCTCTCACCTTTTTCCTGATCGTTAGCCTGATAAAAACTGTTTAATCCAAAGAGTTGTGCTCTTACAGATATATTATTTAAACAAAGTCTCATGTGTGTTATCACTCGAGGCTATCAAATATGCACTTAATTAGTGTCCCTGAAGCTCACTAAGACCTAGATAGAGAGCTGAGTAGGATTCACTAGGTGCCGGTCTATCATTAATAATATTTTCCAGATTGTATCTTGTAAAACTTGCTATGGAACACATTATAATCTAACCTCCGAAACAGCCTAACTCTCGGCCTGTGACCGGTGATCTAATCAATGAGACAAATAAAGAATCAATTTTATGTTCTTTTGAGAACTTCTCTTAGACGGTTAGGTGGTAAATATTTACGGTATATTAGTCCTTTGTTCGCTACCAGCTTCCCAACACTGGTCATCACACAGCATCCAAACTCTGGTCTAATCAAATAATCTTTTCATATAAACTCACTGTGTGCTTTGTTTAGTAACTAAGTGCCACACATTTCGTAGAGCAGAAAACTCATTCATTTCAGAATTATCTTTATGATATTCTCTATACCCAAGTTCTTGATGAGAAGGTAATCTGATATCTCGGTAGCATTGTCTTGGTAGAAATATCGTATCACAATTGGTAATTCTGAAATCCTTTTCCCCACTCATGATATATACTCATGTTGTTGGTGTCTCAAGACTGTCTTGTTCGGAAGAATTAATTAATTTTTCACACCCTTTTCGCGTATCGATATCTTTTTCTCAAACAACTTTTGGATAGTTATTCATCTTTTAAATGCCTCGTCACAACGATTCTGGAATGCTGAGATCTACATTTGTATTTTTGGTATAAGCAGAGTAGTCCTTCTGTAATTCTTCAATAATTCAACATTTAGAACAAATACTCTATTTCTAATCTTCTGCATAGAGTAAATAAGTACAAGAAAAGTGGACAAAGCACATGTGCTATTACATTAGATCAGCCATTATACTTTAAAGGTGTTCAAATCGTACCTGCAGTTGACGAAATTACTGAACTGTCCAAAGTTGTACCGCCCTTACGAGATTTCCACTTAACTAATTTCTAGGCACGATTAGATACATTATGTCAGGAAATGGTATAGAAGAATTTTGGGGGATTCTGTTCCTTAAGGCAACTTTAGTGACAATGCTGAATGGCCATCACTACTCAAGATCATTGGGATCTCAGTTCTAGACTTTGCTCGGCGACCTTTACGTGTGGTTATGAAGAGATTTACAACACTCTGAGCAGATGGCAAAATCTAGGATCTGCGATCTTATTCGACAATTTTTGGATCATGTAATCAATATGGGTTTCCGTATTCAATATGGCGTAATGATATCAATATGACAAATAATTTTTCCGTTTTCGCACGAAGCTTGTCATCTTTTCTATGCAAAATTTTCACATCACTATACTCAGGAGATGGAATCCTTAGAGGCAACAACGGTATCAGATCATTTCAAAGAAATTAACATCTCATGGATCTTTCATAATTCGCAGAAAAAGTGCTTGATGAGGCCACGATTATATTTCTCAACGTTTTCTCACCGTTGAGTAAATTTCTGGTCAGCTTTCACTCAGTAGCAGACTAGTGCATCAACTCTATTTGCTTTCAACCCCTTTCATATCTGAAACGGAATGATCAACAAGAATTTCTGTAATCATATTTATTATATTTAATACTACCTCATCTCGCTGACGTGAATACAGCTTGCGTCTCCTGTGCACCGACTCAAAGGTTTCTTCTCAAGAGTAGAAAGCTACTCCAAAAAATGGACCCGATTAATCGCCAGCAGCTGAGGTTTACGAAGTGTACTCATCTCTTACACGAACCAGACTGTCATTTGGCCTGATATGTTTGCGAACATATCCATGGCCGTTGACCAGAGCCATCCTAGATCACCAAGGAAATTCCTTTACAAATTACATGCTACAAATTACATCTGTAGAGTTCGGCATGGTTTTTCGATGCATATAAAGGAATATCATGGCAACTGCCTAGAGTATATTTCTTGCACAGTCCAGCTGAGAGCCGTTAACACTGGCAAGAAGAAAGTTGAAAACATAGTTATGTGCTTAGAACTATACTGCAGAATGTTTTCAGAGAACATTGTATTACCTAGGGCAGACATCACGAAACATTCAGATAACATTTACTAAGAGGAAATGTTGAGGTACGTGTTACAACGAATGCAAGCAGTTAGCATTCACTACAACAAACCATAGTAATATTTGATAAGAAGGGTATTGAGTTTAGGATTTTTCAATTGCAACTCACACGCTGTAATAGACTAAAATCTCTTGAAGCATTACTTTGATATTGGAAAAGATTTGATTTATCTAGAAGGCTGTAGGTGTGGCTTTCTGCAGCAATAATGGTATTACGAATTGTAGATATCAGGATGCATTTAGATAAAAACTTAGTAACAGTATATGTTGAGATCAGCCATGATGCTTGCATAAGAAGGAGTAGAATCAGTTTGCGTGCAGTACAACGGACGAGTGCGGGTGGATTCAAATGACAAAAGTACGGATGCTCATATAGTCCTTGGGACTTGCCAATTCGAAATATGCGAGTGACATGAGAACCAAGTGACGTGCGAAACAAGAAGTCATTAGCAGAGAAAAATGGAATATCACGGTGAGCTCGTAAGTTATTGTTTTCGTAAAATTAGTAAAGAAAAAGCGCGTTAAAATGATTGACAGGTTGATGGGTTACTTGCGATATGGCTGGCATCCTTGAGCTGGTGATGGTTTTTGTAATATGCATCTGCAACGCCAGAAATCACCTTAAAATGAGAACATTAAGATCATTAACGTGATGTCACTAGACTTCATTGTAATAGTATTTTACACTGTCTGAAAAGAGATATTAATCGGGGAGGAGAGCGATTTCTAAGTGATGCAGTGACTAATGAATTAATTTTGAGGATGGACGCGATGTTTGAATTTATTAGTTTTTTAGGGGGCCACAGGCGTGCCAATAATTAGAAGGTTTTCTTTTGTGGTGTCCGATAAGGCTAAACGGCTTCGACGTTCCTTCTTATAATGCTGTGAAATCTAGAAGTCAGTGGTGGACATCGGCATGTATTCCTAAATTCTTATTCGCTTGCATCTAGCAAAGGCAGATGCCCAATCCACCCAATCGGAGGCCGCATGATCTTGTGTTGTGTTACTAGGTCTTAAAAATGAAACAGTAGTGCTTTTAGAGCTACTAACTTACATTATAGAATGGCGTACCATTTAAAATATCGTGGATTTACTTCTCCCTTTAATAAGACGAGGGTATCACCAGTGATGAAAATTTTCTGGAAAATTTGGAAACCGAAAATTTTTCTGAAAATTTTCCGGAAAATATTCCGATTCAATAAAACATACTCTAGTTATTCCTACATCGTTGTATTGCCGTGAAGTGAAATGGAAACTTTCTTCTATACTTTTCCGGAAATTTTTGGTTAACAAATATCAGTGATCAAGTAACAATTCCTCAGTATTCATTAAATTGTTTGAAATAATGTATTGAAATGTTAAAAAGGGAAAGATCGTTTAAACAATCTGAAAATTTTCTTAGCCCAGACAATTTTCAGTACTATGTAGGAACATGTGAAACTATTTTTCATAAACCGAAGAATTGTCTGTCCTGTACTGTGATGAAAATTCTCCGACTCATAAAAACTTACTCCCCATTCCTACAACGTTGTTTAGCCGTGACGTTAGGTTGAAAGTTTTCTATATTTTTCCGGAAAATTTTCCGCTGTAACAAATATCAGTGATCAAGTAACAGCTCGTCAGTATTAATAAAATTAATGAAATCCTGTAAAAAAATGTTAAAAAGTGAAGGACCGTTTAAAGAATCTGATTATTTTCATGGTTCACAATTAAGAGCACTATGTAGGAACAAGTGAAACAATGTTTAAAAATCGAAATATTTAGTGTCTTATATGGAAAAATTGAAGAAATTTTTGAGTCTAAAACTTTTCATATTGAAGAAAAAAGTAAAACAACTTCTTGTGTATCGGAAAGTTATATTCCTCTGTAGAAACAATTGTAAGAAATTTTCATGAATCGGAAAATGTTCATCACGATGAAAAAGTGGAAGAAACTTTTCTGAGCGGCACGTCGAGTTAATGCCACCTTCCTTGTGTGGTAATATCTGAATCCGCATGAATGTCAATTCCACTGCGGTGAATATTGACGAGTCTCTGTTGACTTGAGTTTTAAAACCCACACGTGGACGAAAGTGTCCTTCTACACGAAAAAGTGTTGACTAAAAATGGCAAGTCATATCTGCCATAACTGCGCATATAAATTATGTTAAACGTTTTTTTCACCTTATTTTTTATGGATATAATTTACAATACGGCACTAAAAGTGCCGACAGGTCAGAAAGATCTTTCGAGAAATATCTACAACGATCAAATTTAATTCTGCCATTGAAGCAACGTCAATTCAATCACAGTTGTTTAGAAACTTCAAATGATGCAAACAGTTTCCGAAGGAGCAAAAGATTGTTGTATATGGACAACAAAAATGGAAGAAACTTCAAACGAGAAATCTGTGGCTGTTGATGGGTCGGATACGGATCTTATAAGAATCTTGCTAGGAGACTTCATGAGCAGTTGCTGATTCTTTTAAGGCCCCACACAAGCAGAACTGAAAGGAAAACCTATGAAATCTTTAAATTTAAAAAAAAACTCTAGCGTCTTTAAACGACTGCTTTCACTATTTTCATGATGCAACAGACTGTGACATGGCTCAGCTGTACACAGGAGAGAATAGTTGGAAGCCTGCAAGATCCTTAAAGAAGCAAAATAATTGCGTAAGTTAGTCGGTCCACAACCAAATCACAATCCTGACAAAATAGATAAGATTAGACACTTCTTATTCGCCTGTATGAAGAAGGGAGCATGTCCACTTTGGTATAATCCATATCAAGTATAACAAGGAATTAGTTGCAAATCATTAGTATGGCCACTTTACCCCCTACTAACACAGCAGCTGTACAGCATTTAAATAGGAAGTACCTACAAGTGCAAGAAATAAATGGTCTAAGCGTGATGCCAACTAATTAGGTTAGTGTATATGAATTCCAGGACGCACAATTTTAATATCAGCTCCAGCCGGATAAGCTTACGTACCTGTAGATGAAAAGTGACTGCAAAATAGGAGAGTGAACGAGCCACATGTTAGAGTATAAAAGCCGAT
Source organism: Thermobia domestica (assembly GCF_964235325.1). Lineage (NCBI taxonomy): Eukaryota > Metazoa > Arthropoda > Insecta > Zygentoma > Lepismatidae > Thermobia > Thermobia domestica. The sequence goes on from NC_137460.1 coordinate 172,683,507, forward strand.
ATGAAGTATTCAAGGTTTTGTGCATTCTGCCAAAGGAGTTCTTGTACAAATGGCAGATCGGTTGTCAATCTGATATAGGTGATAACGAACAACATCTGTATTAAAACAATATGTCACTGACATCGGCTTAATTGTTTATCCAGTCATTTATGATTATTATTTTGTAATAATGTTTACGCCTTATAGAAAAAACAAAATGGTCGTGAGAACGACTTGATGTAACTTTAAATGAAAGTATAAAGACAAGGTATAAAACATCAAAGTGGTTTTCTGTTATGTTTACATATTTTAGAATCTTTTACCTCGAGCGACTTTGGTACCCGAAGAAAAAACGAAACCGTAGGAGGACAGATTTAATCTAACGAGCTAAACCAATTCAACTAGATATCACATTCACGTACTACAGTATCATTAAATTGTATAACAATTCTTTCATGTTTGAATGTTTATCTGTTTAGATCTTGAACAGCAGATATTTGACTGCAAGGATCATGCCATCGGCAAGATAATTTTAAATTTTGTAAGTACCGTTTAGTGTTCGTTCTACATAGAAGCAAAGTTCACTATAAGAACATCTTAACAAAGAACGATGTTTGGATATTCCGTTCCTCCCTTGTACATTTTTATCCAAGACGAGGTCGTAAGAATGAAAGCTCTAATAGACGCCGATTCCAGTTGGTTTCACTTTATTGCCCTAGGTTTTATACGATATTAGGGTAATCAATGTATAGTGCTCAGCACCTTGTTCATATGCGGCCGTACCAAGCTGATTATCAGAAAGTAGCCCACGAAGCTTCAGAATTTTCCCTAACAGTTATATTACACTTACAATCGTAACTTTGTAAAGGATTCACATGGAGGTTATTATCCTGAATCTCTAGTAGGTGATCCCTAGGTAATTAGGCTTCTTTACCTGTAGATAAAAAGTGACTGCAATATAGGATTGTGAACGAGCCACACGTTCGTGTAAAAGACCCGATATGAAGTTTCAAGGTTTTGTGCATTCTGCCAAGGTAGTTCATGAACAAATGTCGGATCGGGAGATAATCTGCTATTGATGATGACGAACAAGAGCTGTAGAAAATCAATATGTCATTGATAACGCCTTAGTTTTTAATGCACTCAGTTATAGTCATTATCTTGTAATACGTCCCCGTCTTACAGACCAAACAAAATGGACACGAAGACGATATTGATGTAACTTTAAATGAAAATATAGAGAGAGACCAGATATAAAACATGGTGGTGGTTTATTATTATTTTTATATATTTTGGAATCCTAAAAGATGAGCGGCTTTAGTACACAAAGAGAAAAAGGAAACAATAGCAGGACACATTTAATTTAATGAGTTAAACCAATTCATTTAGGTATCACATTCGCGTACTACAGTATCAATCAAGTGTATGTTTATTGTTTGTTTGTTTATCTGTTATGTTGTTAAACAGCAGATAATTGACTAATAAGATTCTGCCATCTGCAAGGACACTTAAAATTGTGTAACTACCGTTTAGTTTTCGACTCGCCTACAAACAATCAAAGTTTAACAATCTTAATAAAGAACGATGTTTGGATATTCCATACATGTGTACACTGCATATACATTTTATCCTAGACGGAGTCGTAAGATTAAAAACTCTACTACAGGTGGAACCCAGTTGGTTTCAACTTATTGCCCTAGGTTTTATACGACATAAGGATAATCAATGCTCAGCACTTTGTTCTTTTGCGACTATATCAAGCTGCTTTGCTGACTGAAGCCCACAAAGCTTACCAAATTTTCGTATCAGTTATCTTACACTTATAGTCGTAAGCTTGTAAAGCGTTCACATGCATTTTTTTGGCCTCAAACTTGTAGTACATCCTTAGGTAATTAGGTATTTGATTAGCTGTAATACCATGCCCGTTTCTCTTGACCTTTAAGACAAGTCCTCCCAATGAATTACTAAAGATGGCGGTGTAAAGCACTGATTCGCAATACAAAAAATTATACATGCCTGGTGGAACAGGTATGAACATACAAATCAAGAATATTATCAATCGACAGATTTTTTTTTTGTGTATAAAAAATTTCGAGGCGACTTCTGCTACCTTCACTCACTTTATCAGGGTGCTATATTGATAACGCTACGTATCTCTCAAACTAACCTTTAGGCTAAAAAAAAAAAACCTTAAAATCTCACTGGCTCGCACGGTTCGTCATGTACTAAGACTTCCATAATCGCACACTTTTTAAGCTTACTGAAGGATTTGAATTTCTCAATCTTCTCAACGTTTTCTCGCCGCTGCGTAATTTTCTTGTAAGCTTCCGCTCCGTAGAAGACTAGTACACCAAATGCATTCGCTTTTCGACAACTTTCATCTCTGACTCGGAATGATAAAGAAGAAGAATTTCTGTAATTTTATTTATTAAATTAAACACTACGGTATCTCGCTGACGTGAATAGAGCTTGCTTGTCCTGTCAACGCACTCAAAGATATCTTCGCAAGAACAGAGAGGTACTCCACAAAATGTACCCGATTAATCGCTAGCAGTTGAGGCTTGGGAAGTGTACTCATCTCTAGCACTCAACCAGATTCACATTTGGCCTGGTATGTTTGGGAACATATCCGTGGCCTTTGACAAGAGCCATCTTAGATCACCAAGTAAATTCCATTATTAAAAAAACAGCACCAAGTCGTCTTTAGATTTCTGCGTAAGTGTTGCTGCATATAGCGGTATATCATGGCAAACTGCCTAGAGACCAGCACAGTCCACCTAAGACCCGTTAACACTGGCAAGAAGAGAGTTGAAAGACACAGATATCTATACTTCAGACCCTTTTCAGAGAACATTGTATTACCAAGTGCAGACTTCACGAAACATTTAGACATCATTTAGCACTACAATCAACCAGACATAGTAATATTTTATATGACTATGTCTGTAACACACTAAAATCTGTCAAAACATTGCTTTTACATGGGAAAACTTTTAAGATTATCTACAAAGCTGCCGGGTGTGGCTTTCTGCAGAAATAATGGTATTACTAATTGTAAATATCAGGATGAATTTAGATAAAAAGATAATAACAGTAGATTTCGAGATCCGCCAAAATAATTGAATTGGAACGAGTGGGACCAGCTTGCTTTCAGTACAATCGACGGGATCGGGTGCATTGAAATTTGAAAAGAATAGTAGCTCATATATTTGTTAGGATTTGCAAATTCGAAATATTCGAGTAACGTGCGAAATCCAGAGACGTGCTAAACTAGAAGTCATTAGCTGAGAAAAATGGAATATCACGGTTTTCGTAAGTTGTTACTTTCGTAAAATTCGTGAAGGGAAGCGTGTTAAAATGATGCACAAGTGATGTGTTACTTGGGATAGGGCAGGCATCCCTGAGGTGGTGAAGCCTTTTGTAATGTGCATCAATAAAGTCAGAAATCACCTTATATAAGAACATTAGCTCGGATGTCTTTTGACTTGATTGTAATATTATTCTACATTGTCTCAAAGGAGATATTAATCAGGGATGAAAGCGATCTCTGAGTGATGTGGTGAAAAGAAAAAAATTTTGAGGATGGACGGGGAGGTTCGATTTTTAATAAGTGGTTTAGTTTGCAAATGGCGTGCCAATAATTCGAGGGTTCTCTTTCGAGGTGTCCGGTAAGGCTAAACGGTTTAGAAGTTCCATTCTAAATTCTGAGAAATTTAGAAAGTCAGCAGCGGACCCCGGCATGTATTGCTTTTGGCTTACTGCTAGTAAAGGAATTCAACACCGAACCGGAGGCCGCAGGATCTTGTGTTGTGTACCTAGGACTTAAAAACGAAGCAAAAGTGCTTTTAGAGCTACTTAACTCACATTATAAATATGCGTAGAGTTTTAAAAACCGTGGATACCTTTAATAACAAGAATGTATCACAAAAGTATAGCATTGGGACCGCACAGCAGTTGGTTTTAGGTAGGTTTTTGGGGTTGAAAAAGGTTGTTATACCATATGTAAATACGTAAGTATTAATTTATAAATCAAGCAATTGCTATATTTCCCGTCCGTTACTATTCGAAAGTGCTTCCTGCTGAAGAAATCTACTTAGCACTCATAACACTCTGACGTTTTCCTTGATCGCTACCTGATAGAAACTGTTTAATCTAAAGAGTTGTGTTTTTATGACTAAAATACTTAATTAAATGGCCAAGTCCCCTACACACAGAACACAAAAAAGCAGCACGGGGCGTTTGCACTTCTACAACAACATATTGTGGTACATGTGTTTGCAGGCACATTTCAAAAATAATTTTCTACATCCTTCGTATACAACCGGAATGGAAGTCCATGTTGGAGAAAGATCACTTCCATTGTCTGTCCATTCCCAGTTTACCGGTAAAGGAATATATGCTGTCTTCATTACTGCCTGGCCCCAGATTAGTCTACTTTGGTATTTTGCACGTTTGGTGTGACCAAACAAGGCATGACAAGTTGGATTTCTCGCCGGGATTCATTAACTTGAAATGTTTCACTTGTTATTGAATATATTAGGACAACATATCGTGGCAGTGAATTAATACAATCTTCGCTTATGTGGATTACAGGGTGTAAAATTGTTAGGAAAGCTGTGGTCACCTCTGTATTCAAAAGTCATGTTTCCCATGATAATATATTCCATTTCCGAGAAAGTATGACACTGTATCACATCCTGCAAACGCGTGGAAGTCTCTTAAAGTAGTTGATTTTTCTTTTCCTTAAGTTTTTGAAATATGATGAATTGGGAGAATTCGGTGATGTTATTGCTGCCGGAAGATATTCATAATTTTTCTAGACCGTGTCGTTCAAAGTCGTAGAAAAACGATGCAGCAAGTATTACAACAATTGTGTCTACTGTACGGATAACGATCTTCTTGTGTCCATTTAATGTTGCATCAAAGGAATATATCATTATCCTACTATCAGCTCTTCTAAATGATTTCCTGTTGAACTGTTTTAAATTTTAGAAGATTTCTTGAAGTTTCTATAATATATCCATTGCTTGTTGCTACCTCAAAGTTACTTCCTTCCTTCTAACACATACTCTCCAAGAAAAGAAACAGCTCTTTATTTTCGCGGTTACGAAGGAAATCGTTCCACTTCGTAGGAAATGGTGTAGTTCGTGTTACTTTTGTCCTTATTGCTACACCCCTGCTTTCTCTTGTGGAAGATTTTATGCTGTCTGAAGAGTATATATCCTATATCAAATCCACTCGCTTTGCATAGAATGTGTCCTCTTCTCTTTGAGCATATTTAAAGAAATTGCACTGGAAAGAAACATAAAATGTTCTACTGATGCCGGTTGCAAAATGGGAACTAAAATTCTCCATCAAATAATGTAATATCACAAGAATTAAGAAAGTGTTCTTTTTTGATGTTGGCTTCACTCTCTAGATGCATAACTAAATCCGACTTTGATTTAATCCGTGCTGAAAAAATTTATCCAAGTGAAGTGACACGTGTAGAAGGGGAGAGAATAGCTCAATGTCCATCTAAAGTAATTTTATTTTATTTCTGTTTGTCTTGTTTTTTAAATGGAACAATGAAGTACTACAAAACATTTTCCATAAGAGAAAAAATTGCTTGGTCCATTCAACTTATCTTCTTGCACAAATTCTTTGTAATATTAGATTTTTTCTCTTCTGCTGAATATAGGGATTTAATTACCGTATATCACCGTTATAGATGATTCTGTAAGCAACATTAACAAGTCCACTCTTTTCTTCAAACGGATTCCACAAATTCGACGAAGGCTTCTCTCATCTTTCCAACAGCCGATTAAAATTTTGTTATTCTGTTTGTGAGCGGAACTATAGCTGTTGCAGAAAAGGGTCTTGATGTCTTTCTTATCACAAAGTAACCTATTTCGAAAGCATTCATAATCTCAGGATGTGTTTCTTCCACATTCTTCAAATCAAAAATGTGAACGGGAATCAGAGCACAGTTTAGTTGCTTCGTTGCGAAAAACCATTCTGCAATTGGTTTTAGTGTTTCAACGTAGAGCTTGAAATTCCCTTGACGTATGGCTCTGATGTAAATTAAGAGTAAAATCACGAGACGGTATTACATCATCCGAAACGACGTTTCCTTTACAGTGTACTCGTCATTCAAAGATACTCCTGATGGGGAATTCTGTTATGCATCACGCAGCAAATTATGTAAAACTGTCAGAGTAATCTGATGAGCAAAACGAGCTTTTGTAATGTGAGTTACTTTCAATAAACAGTCAGCGGTTCTTCGTGTTGCTACATCTGACTTGCATAAAATTTCTACCCACCCCCTCCATCTAACCATTTGCCTATAAGACGCAGGAGGCTTGTTCGATGTGTCAGAATTTGATCTTCGCCATATAACTCATTCTTTTCCCAAGGCAAATAGTAATAAGACCATTTGGTTCTTGTTGAGTTTGTAAGTTCTGGTACAACATTCATTCCGTGCCGCATCAAAGCAATAAATTTAGATTCTTCCTTAAACAACGGAAGCAGACAGCATATACTTGGCATGTGCAAAGTTTTGAGTTTTCGAGGCATGGTGTACAGAGCAAGTGCAAGTAGTGTCATTTTTAAGCATGCATCAAGCCAACACTCAGCGTTTTTTCTTCTTCTTCTGCGAAAAATCCACTTCGTGAAAGAACTATCTCTACAAACTGCGTGTTCTGTTGAGGTAAAACTGGTTCCTTATCAGTGATATAAGCAGGAGGTACTAGAGCATATATATCGGGGAGAACAGGAGCAGTTCTCTTTTTTATATAGACATTATCCAATGAGACATGGTCACCTTGAATGCCAAGGTTATCCTTAGACAGATGCTGGAAAATAGAAATGTTCATACCATGAAAAGAATCATTTGATGTGCTAGAAGGATTGTAGTCAATATTATCTAATGTTGGAATGGTTAAAACACATCGACGAAGAGTGGATGGACATACATTTCGTCACTTTGATTTGTCAAGCACTGAGAAAGAATTGAAGATATTTCCTTTACATATGTAGACGAATAACTAATCCCTAGTGAATGCAATTATTTTATGAAGTACTTTTTACGAGTTTTAGCATAAAAGTTCAGTCCAACATGGAGAAGAAAGGGGTAGCTTTCGGATGGATAAAATATTTGAAGTTGGTTGACACGCTGCTATCAGGGGTGGCAGATGAACCATAAAGTAATATATTAACGGCAGCAGCTATTAGTGAAGGAGGAACTGAATCTTCCTGGGAGAGATTTTCAAATTTTCCTGCAAAATGACTCTTGTGGTTTACCATATCCTTTCGAAGCATCTTAACAACTGGACTTAGTGCCATACCATCTTGATCAATGTCTTTCTCCAACTCACTTATTATGTCAGATCCTTCTCAAAGTAAACCATATTCTCTGCCAGACAGATGAGCTATTAGCTCTGGCTTCTGACGAAGAATCCTTTCACAAAATCTTGTACTATGAACTTGTAAATCTTGATTAAGGCTTCTTCATTATCGTCATTAACCGTGTTTTGTACAGTATAAAAAGATCGTTCATTTTGAATCGGTGGCTTCCTGGTAACACAAGAATTCTGCAGTTGCCTCAAACTTAACCTTTTTGTGTGATTTCAAATTATTCCCGCCTAAACATTGCACGGGTTTTACTCATTGTTACTTTCAACACAAATACTTCGAAAATAGTGTATTTGTGATTATTCCAAGTTTTTCAAACACTTTGTTTTAGGTAGTCCCTTGGGTTTGAAAGAGGTTGTTATACCAATGTAAAAAAAATAAGTATTGATTTATTATGATAATCAAGCAATTGTTATACTTCCCGTTCATATGCAACTACAACACTAATCGAGAGGGCTTCCTGCTGAAGAAATCTACATAGCACTCATAACACGCTCACGTTTTTCTTGATCGTTACCATATAGAAACTGTTTAATCTAAAGAGTTGTGTAGTTACGGATAAATTACTTAAACAAAGACTCCTGTTTGTTAACAGTCGAAGCTATCAAATATGCATTTAGTTAGCGTCCATGCTGCTCACTACAGCTTACATACAGATTTGTGTAGGATTCAGTTTGTTCAAGTCTATCATTAGTAATATTTTTCCGAATGTATCCTTTAAATTTTGCTATTGAACCCATTATATTCTACCCTCCGAAACGGTTTACCTTAGTCCTGAGACTGGTGATCTGATCGAAGAGACATATAAAGAATCTACTTCCTTTGAGATATTCTCTTAGCCACTTAGACGGTGGAAAATATTTACGGTATAATTAGTCCTGTGTTTGTTACTAAATTAGTAACACTGGTCATCACAAGACAATAAAACTGTGGGCTATTCAAATAATCTTTTCATATAAACTCACTGTATGCTTTGATTATTAAGTGCCACAACTTTCATACAGCAGAAAACGTCAGTGATTACAGAAATCTCTTGATGAAAATTTTTATATCCAAGTTCTTGAATGAAAAAGTAATGATATCATGGTAGCATTCTCTTGATAAGAATATCGTATAATTATTCGTAATTATGATACCCTCTTCCCCTCTAATCAATATACAACAACAGGTTTTCGTCAACATCTATACCAGATTTTCTTCCGATCTGCCATTTGTACATGAACACCTTTATCAGAAGTCACAAAACATTGAATACTTCTTATCTGCTCTCTTATGCTAACATGTGGCTCGTTCACAATCCTATCTTGCTGTGACTCTTTATCTACAGGTAAGTAAGTTTATCCGGCTGGAGCTGATCCTGGAATTCGTATACACTAACCTGATTCGTTGGCTTCATGCTGAGACCATTTTTCTCTTGGACTTGTAGGTACTACCGAATTGAATGCTGCACAGCTGCCGTGTTAGTAGGGTAAGTGGCCATATTGAAGCATTGTAACTACTCCCTTCTTATACCTTATGTGGCTTATACGAGGGAGGACATGTTTCTTTCCATATAGAGGCGAATAAAAATTGTCTAATCTTTATCATTTTGTTAGGATTGAGATTTGGTGAGATTTAACTTTGACTAACTTGTACAGTTTTATTTCCCTGTGAAATAGGATCTTGAAGGCTGGAACGATTAACTCCTGAGTATAGCTGAGGTCGTGTCTCAGCCTGTTGCATCATGAAGAAAGTGAAAGCAGTTTTTTAAGAACTCTAGAGTTTTTTCAAATTTAATAATTTCGTAGCATTTCTTTTCAGTTCTGCTTGTATGTGGCCTTAAGAAAATCAGCAAATGCCCACCAAGTCTTTTAGCAAGATACTTAAAAGACCTGAATCATACCCATCAACATCTACAGTTTTCCCGTTTGTAGTTTCTTCCATTACTGTTGTACATTTTCAGCTACCTTTTTCACTTTCGAAAACTATTTGCATCATTTGAAGACTGCAATATTCACCGCATTCGATTTGATATTCATGCGAATTGAGAAATTATCACACCAGGAAGGAGGCATCAGATCAACGTGCCGCTCAGATGACAAACTGTTTCCCCACAAAAGTCTTGTAGAACTTCTCCTATCGTAACAGTATTTTTGATTCGAGGATTAGTCTAGCTAACGTAGCGTCTGACGTTGAGTTTATCCCCCGGAAGATTTCGTGGCCTTCATTAGGCACTGTTCGATAATTATATGACATGGAACTTCGCTCCGAAGTTCTCTTTTTCTGCGAAATGTGAAGTTTCCTTGGGTTGTTATTTCCTTGTAGTCATCTGATACCGTAGTTGTCTGCAAGGCTTCCATCTGCTGAGTATAGTGATGTGCAAATTTGCATACAAGAGATGACCAACTGCGTGAGTAAACGGAAGCATTAATTTAATTGCTTACAAATGAAGTTGCTAGTCACCAGTTCGATGTAGTTCCTTTTGATTGACCTTCTCTATATTCCGCAGCGAATGCTTACCGGTTGGGTAAAGGTCATCGTTTTAATTAGGAGATTTTTTTTCGTTTAGATATCGTTTTTTTTCATGCAGCTTCATTTTCTTGTATATGTTGCATTTGATATCACTATCCAGAAATTGTTGAATCAGATGGAAGATACTAGATTGTGTGATTTCCTCAGATGGTAGCAAATCTCTTCAGATCCACACGTAAAGATAGCCAAGCAAGTCGAGAAGTGAGTTTTCAATGATCTTGAGTAGGCACGGCCATTCAGCATCTTCGTGAATTTTGTCTTTGAGTACAGGATCCCCCAAAATTCTTCTATAGCAATCCCTGACATAATGTATCCAGTAGTGCCTATTAATTACTTAAGTGGAAACCTCCTAAGCGTGGTACAACTTGGACAGTTCAGATATTTCCTCAATTTCAGGTACGATATGAACACCTTTAAAGTATAATGGCTGATTTAACGTAATAAAACATGTGCTTTGTGCACTTTTCTTGTAATTATTTACTGTATGTAGATGAGAAGAATCATTGCTAGTCATTGCTATTTGATGTTCAATAATTGAATATATACAGAAGGACTACATGCTTATATCAAAAGGAGTTGTGTGTATGTCACAGTTCCACAATCGTTGTGGCGATGCTTTTACAATATGAATAGCTATCCAAAGGTTGTTTGAGAAAAGCAAATCGAGACACGAGACGCGAGTGAAGACGATTAATTCTCTCGAGTAAGACAGCATTGACACACCTACAAAATGAGTATATACTGCTAGAGGGGAAAAGGACGTCAGAATTACGAAATGTGATACGATATTCTTATCAAGACCACGCTACCGTGATATCAGATACTTTTTCGTTCAAGAAGTTGAATATGGAGAATTTTCATCAAGAGACTTCTGAAATGAATGACTCTTTCATCTCTATGTAATGTGTGGCACTTAGTTACTAATAAAAGCATACAGTAAGCTTATATGAAAAGATTATTTGATTAACCCACAGTTTGGTTTCTTTGCGAAGACCAGTGTTACTAATTTGGTAGCGAAAACATGACTGACTATACCATAAATACTTACGTTTTTTACATTTAGCATCACAATCTTTTACCATGCCAAGGGCCCACCTAAAACCAACCGCTGTTCCTTCCCAAATCCACGGTTTTTCAAATGGTACGCCATTGTATAATGTGAGATAAGTAGATCTAAAAAACTACTGGTTTCTTTTTAAGACCTAGTTACACGACAAAAGTTTATGCGGTTTCCGATTCGATGTTAAATTCTTTTACTGACTGGATGCCAATAGAATTAAGAACTGCATGCCGATGTCCACTGCTGACTTCTAAATTAGTCTGAAAAGCAGCTTGGAATAGTCACAAAGGAACAAGGTGCTTAGCAGTAATCATTATTTTTGTCAGCGAGATGAGGTAGTTTTGAATTTAATAAATAAGATTACTGGAATTGTTTTTGTTGATGATTTCGTCTGAGATATGAAAAGTGTCGAAATGCTAAAACACTAGTCTGCTATTGAAGGTTAACAGAAATTTTCTCATGGGGGAGAACACTTTGAGAAGATTGAGAAATCCTAATGCTCTAATAAGCTTATACAGAGTGTCCGACTATGGCAGTCTGTAGTGCAAGATGAACCATGCGAACCAGAGAGATTTTTTTACTATAGCCTAGCGAGTCTAATTTCTGGAACACTATTCCAAGGAGGGGAAAATAATAGCTTGTGGTCGAAGATGTGGTAGTGAGCGTAGGAAGTTTTATATCTTTGAAGTGTACTTAACTGAAAATCTCACAAAATAACCTATGTACAAAAAAATTCTGTAATTCAGAATTTTTTTTATGTCTCTGTTCTAAGCATTTGTATCGGCCCTGTATATCTTATTTGTATCGCGAATAAGTGCTTTACTACGCTAGCATTAGTAATTCAACGCCAGGACTAGTCTCACAAACCAAGAGAAGAGGGCCTGGTTCTACAAGGTACTCCCATGCGCAAAAAAATTGCGCGCATACTGTAACTCAAGATTTTTCGCATTTATTCCATTTTCCTTACGTCTATGGGTAAAATTCAGTTATTAGTATGTGAAGATAATAGAAAGCAAACCATCTAAGGAGATATTTGCAAAATATTTTATAAAATAATTGTATTCACTAGGGATTTGTATATCGTATACATATGTAAAGGAAATATCTTCAATTCTTTCTCAGTGCTTGACAAATCAAAATGACGAAATGTATGTCCTTCCACTCTTCGTCGAGATGTTTTAACCATTGCAACATTAGATAATATTGTCTACAATTCTTCTGGCACATCAAAGGGTTCTTTTCATGGTACGAACATTTCCATTTTCCAGCATCTATCTAAGGATAACCTTGGCATTCAAGGTGACCATGTCTCACTGGATAATGTCAATATAAAAAAGAGAACTGCTCCTATTCTCCCCGATAAATATGCTCTAGTACCTCCTGCTTATATCACTGATAAGGAACCAGTTTTACCACAACAGTACCCGCAGTTTGTAGAGTTCTTTCACGAAGTGGATTTTTCGCAGAAGAAGAAGAAAAAACGCTGTGTTGGCTTGATGCATGCTTAAAAATGACACTACTTGCACTTGCTCTGTACACCATGCCTCGAAAACTCAAAACTTTCCACATGCCAAGTATATGTTGTCTGCTTCCGTTGTTTAAGGAAGAATCAAAATTTATTACTTTGATACGGCACGGAATGAATGATGTAACAGAACTTACTGACAAACTCAACAAAAAACAAATAATGGATTAATTACTACGTATTTGTCTTGGGAAACGAATGAGTTAAATGGCGAATATCAAATTGTGACACATCGAAGAAGCCTTTCTGCGTTTATAAGCAAATGGTTAGATGGAAGTGGTGGGTAGAAATTTTACGCAAATCAGATGTAGCAACACCAGGAACTGCTGACAGTTTATTGAAAGTAACACATTACAAAAGCTCGTTTTGTTCATCAGATTACTCTGACAGTTTTACATCATTTGCTGCGTGATACATATCAGAATTCTCCATCAGCGCTATCTTTCAATGACGAGTACACTGAAAAGAATCAACGTGTCCAACGTTTAAGTTTCGGTTAATGTATTGCCGTCTCGTGATTTTACTCTTAATTTACATCAGAGCCATACGGCAAGAGAATTTCAAACTCTACGTTGAAACTCTAAAACCAATTGCAGAATGGTTTTTCGCAATGATCCACATGAACTATTCTCGTTGGATTCCCGTTCGCATTTTTGATTTGAGGAATTTGAAAGAAAGACATCCTGAGATTGTGAATGCTTTCGAAATGGGTTACTTTGTGATAAGAAAAACATCAAGACCTTTCTCTTCAATAGCTATAGTTCTACTCACAAAAAGAATTAAAAAAAAATACAAGAGGCGTTGGCGGGTCAATTGGTCTCTTACACGACTTCAATGCTCTTGTCAAATGGATGACAGCGGGACCAGAAATTAATAGGCTGATTAAGGAATTCAAAATGTCATATAGTGATAATGATTTTGATAATAAGCACCATGAAGATTACTCGTAGATGCAGGAAAAATTTTAATCTGCTGTTGGAAAGATGAAAGAAGTCTTCGTCGAATTTGTGGAATCCGTTTGAAGTAAATAGTGGAATTGTTAATGTTGCTTCCAGAATCATCTATATCGGTGATATACGGTAATTAATCCCTATATTCAGCAAAAAAAAAAAAAAGGTCTAATATGTACAAGGAATTTGTGCAATAAGATAAGTAGAATGACCCAGCAATTCTTTTCTCTTATGAAAAAATCTTCTCTAGTTCTTCATTCTTCCCTTTGAAAGAACCAGACAAACAGAAATAAAATGAAATTACTTTAGATGGACGTTGAGCTATTCTCTCGCCTACTACACGTCAGTCACTACACTTGGATATTTTTTTTTCTGCACGGGAATCAACCAATTCCACTGTTTCTCTACCATAATTCACAATCCTGAAAGTCGGATTTAGTTATGCATCTAGAGAGTGAAGCCAACATCAAAGTAGAATACTTTCCTAATTCTTGTGATGTTTTATTATTTGATGGAGAATTTTAGTTCACATTTTGCAACCGGCATCAGTAGAACATTTTATGTTTCTTTCCAGTGCAATTTCTTAAAATATGCTCAAGAAGAAGAGGACACATTCCATGCAATGCGAGTGGATTTGAAATGGGATATATAATTTTCAATGAGCATAAAATCTTCAACAAGAGAATGGAGGGGTGTAGCAATAATAACAAAAGTAACACGAACTACACCATTTCTAGGAAGTGGAACTATTTCCCCGTAACCACGAAATTAAAGACCTGTTTCTTTTTCATGGAAAGTATAAGTGTTAAAAGGAAGGTAGTAACTTTGAGGTAGCAACGAGCAATGGATATAAATACTGCAAAAAATCTTCCAACATTTTTAAATAAGTCATCAGGAAATCATTTAGAGGAGCTGATAGTAGGATCATGTTCTATTCCTTTGATGCAACATTAAATGGACACAAGAATATAGTTATCCGTACAGTAGACACAATTGTTGTAATACTTGCTGTATCGTTTTTCTACGACTTTGAACGACACGGTCTATAAGAATTATGAATATCTTTCGGCACCCAGAAACATCTTCGAATTCTCCCAATTCATCATATTTCAAATGCATAAGGAAGAATAAAATCAACTACGTTAAGAGACTTCCACGCGTTTCCAAGATGTGATACAGTGTCATACTTTCTCGGAAATGGAAATATATCAGCATGGGAAACATGGCTTTTGAATGCAGAGGTGACCACAGCTTTCCTAACAATTTCACACCTTGTAATCCACATAAGCGAAGATTGTTTTAATTCACTGCCACATTATGTTGTCCTAATATATTCAATAACAACTGAAACATTTCAAGTTAATGAATCCCGGCGACAAATCCTCTAACTTGTCATGCCTTGTTTCTTTACACCAAACGTGCAACATACCAAACTAGACAAATCTGGGTCCAGGCAATAATGAATACAGCATATATTCCTTCACCAGTAAACTGGGGATGGACTGACAATGGAAGTGAACTTTCTCCACCATGGACTTCCATTCCACTTGAATACGAAGCATGGAGAATATTCTTCTTGAAAGTGCCTGCAAACAACTGTACCACAATATGTTGTTGCACAAGTGCAAGCGCCCCGTGCTGCTTTCTTGTGTTCTGTGTGTAGGGGATCATGTTGAAAAGTGATGGAAAATTAAAACGAAGATCTAGACCAATAAAACTGTAATGTAAGTTGTACTCATTATTTTTAAAAATTCTGTTGATCAATAGTAAATTTACATCATGTTGGAAATTTACCAATAAATACATAAATGTATGATTGTTTATATAATAGGTTGTACATAGAATAATATTAACTGTTCGTCGAAATCATAAAACTGTTTCGACACGTAAAAAAACTTAAAGATATATGTGAATTTTGATTTTAAGAAGATTGTGAATTTCAAATAATCGTACCAAATGTTTGTGTTGTATTTTTGTTTGTCAATACGAAAGAAAATATTAACTTTCTAATTTATAACAATATATAGCTTTATGTAATTTCCTTATAATATTGTAAAGGATGTAAAACCTATTTCTATGGTTTACATACATGAACTTACTTCTTAAGTCTTCCTGTGCAGTTCTCTCTGAATTCAGTTAAAACCATAAAATTTTCTAACGTAACGTATTTTCTTAAGATATCCTTAAATTCAATTGATTTGTAAAAGTGAATAGTAACAGAATTGGTGATTTTGCTTTGTGCCTATTCGTTTACAAATCTAGATACTCGGGTCAATATTTAGCAAGAAACTAACCTTTACGTATTCTAATTAATATCCGCCATATGGGATTCATAACCGGGCTTGATCAGGCTACTTTGTGCTTTTGCTGAAAGTGGGACTTGTGAAGAACACATCACAAGAGAATGATTTGTTCCGTACAATGCAGCATCCATGAGTAATGTTTTATTACGGTAAATAAACTCTCGATATTTGGGAAAATCAATCGACTCAACGTGAATCTTAAAATTGTCATAACTTCGTTGTTTATTAACCAATCTGAATGAACTATACACCAAAATTAAGATAATCTAAGACTCTTTAAAAGGGTATACCACATCTTTTTCGATAATTCCATCATCTTACTTATTTTAATAAATATGAGTAAACTCCATCAGAAGTAATGCAAAGTTCCAAATTAAGAAATTTTTGTAGGTTTAATTTGTGAGCGAACTAAGAACTTTTGTTAATTTTTTAGACCTTGTTCTCTTCTACGTCGTTTAGTTTATAAATCGTGAAGATTCGACTATTAGTTATATTCCACGCGTATAGTATAATATAGTCTAAAACTAACACTATGAATTCGTAGAGGCGGCCATTTTTTATAGCCGATACATTGGATTCTTCTCACCTGTCAGAGTGGGGCCACTTCGATTCCTGCTTAGTTGGAGTAGGTAAACTACATAACCGAGTGGCACATTTTTAAAAAAGTGCAGGATACTTCCCGTAAAATCTCCTACTAAGTATGGCTGTTACGGAGGTTAGAATATAGTGAATGGGTTCCATAGCAAGTTTTACTGGATACAATCGGGAAAATATTATTAATGATAGACCGGAACCAAGTGAAACCTACACAACTCTGTACGTAAGCCCTAGTGAGCACCAAGGACGCTAACTAAATACATATTTCATAGCCTCGAGTGATAACACACAAGAGAATTTGTTCAAGTAATTTAGCCATAACAACACAACTCTTTAGATTAAACAGTTTGTATCAGGTAACGATCAAGAAAAACGAGAGAGTGTTATGAGTGCTAAGAAGATTTCTTCAGGAGGAAGCACTCTCGAATAGTATTGTAGTTGCATGTAAACGGGAAATATAGCAATTCCTTGATTATCATGATAAATTTATACGTACGTTTTTACATATGGTATAAAACCTTTTTCAACCCCTTGGGCCTACCTAGAACAAACTGCTGTGCGGTCCCAAAGGTATGCGTCTGTGATACCCTCTTCTTATTAAAGGGTGAAGGAAATACCACGGTTTTGAAATGGTACGCCATTGTGTAATGTGTCTTAAGTAGCCTTAAAAGCACTACTGCTTCGTTTTTAAGACCTAGTTAAACGGCACAAGATCCTACGTCCTCCGATTCGGTGTTGAATTCCTTTACTAGCTGGAAACCAATAGGAATTAAGGGATACATGTCGATGTCCACTCCAGACTTCTAAATCTCACAGCATCTTTAGAAAAAACTTAGAAGCCGTTTAGCTTTACCGGACACCTCGAAAAAGAACCCTCTGATTGTTAGGACGCCTGGTGCACCCTAATCTACTAATTAAAAAATGGAACAACCCGTCCATCCTCAAAACCTTTTCTTCAGTAAACGCATCACTTAGAGATCTATTTCGTCCCTGATTAATATCTCCTTTGAGACAATCTAGAAACCATTACAATGAAGTCAAGTGACATCCCTGTTAACATTCTCATTTTTTGTGATTTCTACCGTCGCAGATGCAAATTACAAAAAGCTTCACCATCTCAGGGATGCCTGCAGTATCTCAAGTGACCCATCAGCTTATTTTATCATTTTAACGCGCTTTCTCTTTACCAGTTTTACAAAAAGAATACCTTATAAGCTCACTCAGATAATTATCATTTTTCAACTAAAGACTTTTTGTTCATCACGTCACTGGGTGTAAATTCGAATATTTCGAATTTGCAGTTTTAAGGACTATATAAGCTACCGTACTCTCCCATTGCAATCCACGCGATGTCGTCAGTTGTACTGCATGCAAAGTGATTCCGCTCGTTCAAATGTATTTATCATGGCGGATCTTGACATCCACTGTAGGGACAAACTGACTACAGCGCTATTATCTCAGTAGGGACAAAAGGACTAGATCGAATAGGGGACTAGAAACTTTATTTGTAGGCTATTAAATTAATTCTCCCGTTTCTTACGCAGTTTGTCATTTCTCGTATACAAAATTTTCACATCACTATACTCATCCGATGCAAGCGTTGGAGGCAACTTCGCTTTTAAGATGATCACAAGAAATTAACAACTCAAGGAATCTTAACAATTCGAAAAAAAGAGGCCCTCTGGAGCGAAGTTCCAAGTGATATGATTATCGAACAGTGCTTAATGAGGCCACGAAACTTTCTGGTGGATTAACTCAATGTCAGACACTACCCTAGCAAGATGAACCATTCATTCCTAAATCCTGTTACGATAACTGAAGTTCTACAGGGCTTTTGTGGGAAACATTTTGTCATCTGAGTGGCAAGTAGAGTTAATGCCACCCTACATATGTGATGATATCTGAATACACAGGAGTGTCAATTAAACGACGGTGAATATTACATAGTCTATGTTGTTTTGTTTTTTAATACGCACACGTGGAAGGAAAGGTCCTTCTACACGCAATGGTGTGGACTAAATATGGCAAGTCAGATCTCCGTTAATTACGAATATAAATTATGTTAAGCGCTCTTTTCACCTTATGTTTTATGGATATAAATTACAATTAGACACGGAAAGTGCCGAAAGACAAGAAAGAGCTTTCGGGAAAATCTACAACGATCGAATTTAGTTCTTCTATTGAAGACACGACAATTGAATCGCAGCTCTTGATAAACTTGGAGATCAATTATAGACGGCTTTTTAAGGAGCAAAAGGAGCAAAAGTAGCTGTATATGGACAAGTGTAATGGAAAAAATTACAAACGGGAAATCTGTACCTGTTGATGGTTCTGATTCAGATCTTTTAAGAATCTTGGTAGAAAAATTCATGTGCAATCCTGATTCTCATAAGACCACATACAAACAGAAGTGAAAGGAAATGCTACGAAATCATTAAATTTAGAAATAACTCTAGTCTCTAAAAGACTGCTTTCACTTTTTTCATTATGCAACAGGCCTCAGAAGAGAATAGAGCCCAGCATTGAAGATCCTTCAAAAAGAAAAAAAACTGTACAAGTTAGTGAGAGTCTTAAACCAACCAAATCTCAATCCTCACAAAATGGTCAAGATTAGACATTTCTTAGTCGCCTGTATGGAGAAGGAAACATGTCCCTGCTCTTATAATCCATATCAGATATAACAAGGAAGTAGTTAGAAAGCATCAATATGGCCACTTTTTCCCCTACTAACACGGCAGCTTTGCAGCATTCAATTCTGTAGTACCTCCAAGACCAGGAGCGAATTGGTCTAAGTATGAATCCAATCGAATAAAGTTAGTGTATGCGAATTCCGGGACCCACACAGGTACCATCAGCTCCAGCCGGATAAACTTACCTGTAGATAAAAGTTACTACTAGATAGAAGTGTTAACGAGCCAGATGTTTGTATAAAAGAGTCGATATGAAGTATTCAATGTTTTGTGACTTCTGCCAAGGTAGTCCATGCACAAATGCCGAATCGGGAGACAATCTGATATTGATGATGACGAACAACAGCTGAAGAAAATCAATATGTCATTGATAACGCTTAGTTTTAAATCCGCTTAGTCCAAGTCTTACAGACCTAACGAAACGGACATGAAGACGATATTGATGTAACTTTAAATGAGGGCAAAGAGAAAAGGTATAAAACATGGATGTGGTTTTTTATTCTGTTTACATACTTTGGAGGTGGTTTTTTATTTTGTTCACGAAGAGCTTTGGTACCCGAAGAGAAAACGGAACAGTAGCACAACACATTTAATTTAGTGAGCTAAACTAATTCATTTAGATGTCACATTCGCGTTCAACACCGCGTTTGAATGATGGGCAAGATGATGGGCCACTTGCGATAGGTCAGGCATTCCTGAGCTGCTGAAGTTATTTGTAATATGCATATGCAGCGTTAGAAAACACCTTAAAATGAGATTTCAAGGATGTCACTTGACTTCATTGTAATCTACATTGATAAAAAATATTAATCAGGGATGTGAGCGATCTCTAAGTGATGCGGTGATTAAAAAAATTGTGAGGATCGACGGCGATGTTCAATTTTTAATTTGTGGTTTAGGTTTGAACAGGCTAAAAAGTTAGGTTCTTACGGACATATATAAATTAAGTGTCCAGTGTTTTAACACTCGAGGCTATAAATGTACATTTATTTAGCGTTCGTACTGCTCACAAATGCTTACACCCTGAATTGAGTAGAATTCACTTAGTTCCTGTATATCATTAATAATATTTTCCCGATTGTATCCTGTAAAACTTGATAAAATCGCTGATAAAATCAATGAGACAAATAAAGAATCGATTTAAAGTTCTTTTGAGATCTTCTCTTAGTCAGTTAGGTGGAAAATATTTACGGTAAGGTAGTCCTGTGTTCGCTACCACTTAGTAGCATTGATCATCACAAAGCAACCAACCTGTAGGCTTATCAAATAATTTTTCATAAAAACAAACTATATGCTTTGATTATCAACTATGTGCCACATATTTCATAGAGTAGAAAAAGTCTAGATTCATTTCACAACTCTCGATGAAAATTCTCCATATTCAATTTCCGAATAAAATAGTAATCTAATATCACGGTAGCATTGTCTTGATAAGAATATCGTATCACACTTCGTAATATTGACATCCTTATTCCTCTAATGCTATATACTCATGTTGATGGTGTGTCAATCCTGTCTTACTCGGAAGATTTAATCAAGTCTACAATCGCGTGTCGCCTGTCGATTTCCAAATCTGAAACAACGTTTTGATAGCTATTCATTTTCTGAAAGCTACGCGACAACGATTGTAGAATGGTGAGATACACAGAACTCCTTTTGATATAAGCAGTGTAGCCCTTCTGTATATCCCGAATAATTCAACATCAAGTAATAATACTATATATTCTACTCTTCTGCATACAATATATAAGTGCAAGAAAAGTTGACAAAGCACATCTGTTATGACAGGGCACATCAGCCATTATACTTTAAAGTTGTGCAAATCGTACACGCAGCTGAGGCAATTTCTGAACTGTCCAAAGTTTTACGCGTGTCAAGTTAGACCAACCACCATCACCAAAGCGACCGGAACATATGTCAAAATTATGGGCTATTTATGGGCTAATTAGTTGAGCTAATCCCAAATTTCAGGGTCCTACTGTTTAGCGGGAAATCGGATTCAAAGTGGGCGAGTCCAGCTTGATATCAAGCTAGAACCCCCCATATGGTTAGAATGGTCCGATCGAAAAAATTCAAACGCCAGAATTATGGGCTATTTATGGGCTAATTAGTTGCTGTAATCCCAATTTTTAAGCTCCTACTGTTTAGTGGGAAATCGGATTCAAAGTGGGCGAGTCCAGCTTGATATCAAGAGAGAACCCCCCATATTGTTAGAATGGTCCGATCGAAAAAATTCAAACGCCAGAATTATGGGCTATTTATGGGCTAATTAGTTGCTCTAATCCCAATTTTTGGGCTCCTACTGTTTAGCGGGAAATCAGATGCAAAGTGGGCGAGTCCAGCTTGATATCAAGCTAGAACCCCCAATATGGTTCGAATGGTCTGATCGAAAAAATTCAAACGCCAGAATTATGGGCTATTTATGGGCTAATTAGTTGCTCTAATCCCAATTTTTGGGTTCCTACTGTTTAGCGGGAGAACGGATTCAAAGTGGGCGAGTCCACCTTGATATCAAGCTAGAACCCCCCATATGGTTAGAATGGTCCGGTCGAAAAAATCAAACGCCAGAATTATCGGCTATTTATGGGCTAATTAGTTGCTCTAATCCCAATTTTTGTTCTCCTACTGTTTAGCGGGAAATCGGAATCAAAGTGGGCGAGTCCAGCTTGATATCAAGCTAGAACCCCCCATATGGTTATAATGGTCCGATCGAAAAAATTCAAACGCCAGAATTATGGGCTATTTATGGGCTGTTTAGTTGCTCTAATCCCAATTTTTGGGTTCCTACTGTTTAGTGGGAAATCGGATTCAATATAGACGAGTCTAGCTTGATATCAAGCTAGAACCTGTCATGCGGTTACGGTTAGTATGGTCCCATGGAAAAAATTCAAACGCCAGAATCATGGGCTATTTATCGGCTAATTAATTGCTCTAATACCAATTTTTGGGCTCCTACTGCTTATCGGGAAATCGGATTCAATATAGGTGAGTCTAGCTTGATATCAAGCTAGAACCTGCCATACGGTTACGGTTAGAATGGTCCGATCGAAAAAATTCAAACGACAGAATTATGAACTACTTATTTACTTTAATCCCAATTTTTAGGCTCCTATTGTTTAGTAGGAAATCAAATTTAAAATGGGAGAGTCTAACTTGATTTCAAGTTAGAACCCCCAATATGGCTACGGTTAAAATTGTCCGATCGAAAAAATTCAAACGCCAGAATTATGGGATATTTTTTGTGCTAATTAGTTGCTTTAATCCCAATTTTTGGGCTCCTATTGTTTAGTGGGAAATCTGATTAAAATGGGTGAGTCTAACTTGATATCAAGCTAGAACCTCCCACAGGGTTAAAATGATCCGATCGGAAAAATTCAAACGCCACAATTATGAACTATTTATGGGCTAATTAGTTGTTCTAATCCCAATTTTTGGGCTTCTACTGTTTAGCGGGAAATCGGATTCAAAATGGGCGAGTCTAGCTTGATACCAAGCAAGAACCTCCCATATGGTTAAAATGTTCCGATCGAAAAAATTCAAACGCCAGAATTATGGTCTGTTTAAGGTCTACTTATTTGCTCAATCCCAATTTTGGGCTCCTATTGTTTAGTGGGAAATCGGGCTTAAAATGGGCGAGTCTAATTTGATATCAAGCTAGAACACCCAATATGGTTACGGTTAGAATGGTACGATCGAAAAAACCAAACGGCAGAATTATAGGCTATTTATGGGCTAAGTAGTTGCTCTAATCCCAATTTTTGTTCTCCTACTGTTTAGTGGGAAATCGGATTCAAAATGGGCGAGTCTAGCTTGATACCAAACTAGAACCCCCCCATGCGGTTAAAGTGATCTGATCGAAAAAATTCAAACGGCAGAAATATGGGGTATTTATGTGCTAATTAGTTGCTCTAATCCCAATTTTTGGGTTCCTACTGTTTAGTGGGAAATCGGATTCAATATAGACGAGTCTAGCTTGATATCAAGCTAGAACCTGTCATGCGGTTACGGTTAGAATGGTCCGATCGAAAAAATTGAAACGACAAAATTATGTGATAAGTATGGACTACTTATTTACTTTAATTCCAAATTTTGGTCTCCTATTGTTTAGTAGGAAATCGGATTTGAAACGGGGGAGTCTAACTTGATATCAAGCTAGAACCCCCAATATGGTTACGGTTAAAATGGTCCGATCGAAAAAATTCAAATGTCAGAATTATGGGCTATTTATGGGCTAATTAGTTGCTCTGATCCCAATTTTTGGGCTTTTATTGTTTAGTGGGAAATCTGATTTAAAATGGGGGAGTCTAATTTGATATCAAGCTAGAACCTGCCATACGGTTACGGTTAGAATGGTTCGATGGAAAAAATTCAAACACCAGAACTATGGGCTATTTATGGGATAATTAGTTGCTCTAATACAAATTTTTGTGCTCCTATTGTTTAGTGTGAAATCGGACTTAAAATGGGCGAGTCTAATTTGATATCAACCTGGAACCCCCAATATGGTTACGGCTAGAATGATCCGATCGAAAAAATTCAAACGGCAGAATTATGAGCTTTTTATAGGCTAATTAGTTGTTCTAATACCAATTTTTGGGCTCCTATTTTTTAGTGGCAAATCGGATTCAAAATAGACGAGTCTAGCTTGATATCAAGCTAGAACCCCCAATATGGTTACGGTTAAAATGGTGCGATAGAGAAAATTCAAACGCCAGAATTATGGGCTATTAATTTGCTACTCACTTGATCTAATCCCAATTTTTGGGCTCCTATTGTTTAGTGGGAAATCGGATTTAAATTGGGCGAGTCTAACTTGGTATCAAGCTAGGATTCCTCATATGATTACGTTTAGAATGATCCGATCGAAAACGTTCAAGTGCCTGAATTTTGGGCTATTTATGGGCTAATTAATTGCTGTAATCCCAATTTTTGGGCTCCTACTGTTTAGCGGCCAATCGGATTCAAAATGTTCGAGTGCAGCTTGATATCAAGCTAGAACCCCCCCATACGGTTAAAATGGTCCGATCAAAAATGTTCAAATGCTAGAGTTATGGGCTATTTATGGGCTAATTAGTTGCTCTAATCCCAATTTTTGGGCTCCTACCTTTTTGTGTAAAATCGGAATCAAATTTTGCGAGTCTAGCTTGACATCAAGTAAAAACTTTCCATAAGGTTAGACATCTCGAATCGAAGAAAATGAAACGTCAGAAATATGGGCTAATTATGTTTAATTGATGCTGTAATTCCGATTTTGGGGCTGCTACGTTTTAGCAGGAATTCCTTATCAAATTGTGAGATTTGGCTTAACTTGTTGTTATAAACCTAGGGGTATAACACTCCGATCAAAAGAATTAAAACGTCGTCATTATGGGTTATTTGTATTGCTAAATTGTTGCTCTAATGTCGTGTTTTTTCTTCTATCGTTAGAAAGAAATCACTAGCAAGATTGGTATTGATTTTTAGATAAGTTGGGATGATACTTTCAAAGTTGCAGTGAGAAAACATCGATGTTTAGTAACTGATAATTGATTTATTTGCACTCTCCCAAATGTAAATCAATATCTCTACTACTAAATATGATATTTCACCATATAAATTCTATATATACACTACTCACTACCAAATATACTGAACATATAAACGTGAAAAGACAATTCATAAATTTACTAGTAGAGATATATATTTGCATTCGCGGAGAATGCAAAAAAATCAATTTTCAGTTAATCACTGCAACTTTGCAACTATCATCCCACTTTATCTAGAAATCAATACCAATCTTGCATGAGATTTCTTGCGAACGATAGAAGAACTAAAATCGACATTAGAAAAAGTAATTAGAAAACAAATAAACCATAATTCCGGCATTTTAATTATTTGATTATTTATATGACTAGGTTTATAGCTAGAAGTTAAGCCAAATCCTACAATTTGATGAAGAACTCCTGCTAAACGGTAGCAGCCCCAAAATCGGAATTAGAGTACAACTAACCCAAAAATAGCCCATAATTCCGGCGTTTGAGTTTTTTGGATCGGACCATTGTTACCGAATCGGAGGTTCTAGCTTGATGTCAAGCTAGACTCGCCTGTTTTGTTTCCGAATTCCCGCTAAACATTAGGATCCAAGAAATAGAATAACAGCAACTCATTAACCCATAAGTAGCCCATAATTCTGGCGTTTGAATTTTTTCGATCGGACCATTCTAACCGTAACCATATTGGGGGATCTAGCTTGATATCAAGTTAGACTCGCCCATTTTAAATACGATTTCCTACTAAACATAGGAGCCCAAAAATTGGGATTAGAGCAACTAATTAGCCCATAAAAAGCCCATGATTCAGGCGTTTGAATTTTTTCGATCGGACCATTCTAACAATGTGGGGGTTCTAGCTTGATATCAAGCTGGACTCCCCCATTTTGAACCTGATTTCCCGCTAAAAAGTAGGAGCCCAAAAATTGGGATTAGAGCAACTAAACAGCCCATAAATAGCCCATAATTCTGGCGTTTGAATTTTTCGATCGGACCATTCTAACAATATGGGGGGTTCTTGCTTGATATCAAGCTGGACTCGCCCAGTTTGAATCTGATTTCCCGCTAAACAGTAGGAGCACAAAAATTGGGTTTAGAGCAACTAAACAGCCCATAAATAGCCCATAATTCTGGCGTTCGAATTTTTTCGATCGGACCATTCTAACAATATGGGGGGTTCCTGCTTGATATCAAGCTGGACTCGCCCACTTTGAATCCGATTTCCCGCTAAACAGTAGGAGCTTAAAAATTGGGATTAGAGCAATTAATTAACCCATAAATAGCCCATAATTCTGGCGTTTGAATTTTTTCGATCAAACCATTCTAACGGTAACCGTATGGGAGGTTCTAGCTTCATATCAAGCTGGACTCGCCTATTTTGAATCCGATTTCCCGCTAAACAGTAGGAGCCCAAAAATTGGGATTAGAGCAGCTAATTAGCAAATAAATAGCCCATAATTCTGGCGTTTGAATTTTGTCGATCGGATCATTGTAACCGTAACCGTACGGGGGGGTCTAGGTTGATATCAAGCTAGACTCGCTCATTTTGAATCTGTTTTCCCGCCGAACGGAAGGAGCCTTGAAAATTGAAATTAGAGCAACTAGTTAGCCAATAAATAGCCCATGATTGTGGCCTTTGAATTTTTTCGATCGAACCATTCTAACCGTAACCGTATGGCAGGTTCTAGCTTCATATCAAGCTAGACTCGCCTATTTTGAATCCGATTTCCCGCTAAACAGTAGGAGCCCAAAAATTGGAATTAGAGCAACTAATTAGCCCATAAATAGCCCATATTTCCGGCGTTTGAATTTTTTCGATCGGATCATTGTAACCGTAACCGTATGGGGGGTTCTAGCTTAATATCAAGCTAGACTTGCTCATTTTGAAACTGATTTCCCGGAGAACGGGAGGAGCCTTACAAATTGAGATTAGAGCAACTAATTAGCTCATAAATAGCCCATGATTCTGGCGTTTGAGTTTTTTCGATCGGGTCATTCTAACTGTAACCATATGGGGGCTTCTAGATTGATATCATCCTAAACTCGCTCATTTTGAATCCGATTTCCCGCTAAACAGTAGGAGCCCAAAAATTGGGATTAGAGCAACTAATTAGCCCATAAATAGTCCATAATTCTGGCGTTTGAATTTTTTCGATCGGACCATTGTAACCGTATGGGAGGTTCTAGCTTCATATGAAGCTGGACTCGCATATTTTCAATCCGATTTCCCGCTAAACAGTAGGAGCCCAAAAATTGGGATTACAACAAATAATTAGCCCATAAATAGCCCATATTTCTGGCGTTTGAATTTTTTCGATCGGATCATTGTAACTGTAACCGTATGGGGGTTCTAGCTTGATATCAAGCTAGACTTGCTCATTTTGAATCTAATTTCCCGCAGAACGGTAGGAGCCTTACAAATTGAGATTAGAGCAACTAATTAGCCCATAAATAGCCCATGATTCTGGCGTTTGAGTTTTTTCGATCGGGTCTTTCTAACCGTAACCATATGGGGGCTTCTAGCTTGATATCATGCTAGACTCGCTCATTTTGAATCAAATTTCCCGCTAAACAGTAGGAGCCCAAAAATTGGGATTAGAGCAACTAATTAGCCCATAAATAGCCCATAATTCTGGCGTTTGAATTTTTTCGATCGGACCATTCTAACCATATGGGGGGTTCTAGCTTGATATCAAGCTGGACTGGCCCACTTTGAATCCGATTTCCCGCTAAACAGTAGGAGCCCAAAAATTGGGATTAGAGGAACTAATTAGCCAATAAATAGTCCATAATTCTGGCGTTTGAATTTTTCCGATTGAACCATTCTTACCGTAACCGTATGGGAGGATCTAGCTTCATATCAAGCTGGACTCGCCTATTTTGAATCCGATTTTCCGCTAAACAGTAGGAGCCCAAAAATTGGGATTAGAGCAACTAATTAGCCCATAAATAGCCCATATTCTGGCGTTTGAATTTTGTCGATCAGATCAATGTAACCGTAACCGTATGGTGGTTCTAGCTTGATATCAAGCTGGACTCGCTCATTTTGAATGTGATTTCCCGACGAACGGTAGGAGCCTTGAAAATTGAGATTAGAGCAACTAATTAGCCCAAAAATAGCCCATTATTTTGGCCTTTGATTTTTTTCGATCGAACCATTCTAGCCGTAACCGTATGGGAGGTTCTAGCTTCATATCAAGCTGGACCCGCCCATTTTGAATCCGATTTCCCGCTAACCAGTAGGAGCCCAAAAATTAGGAATAGAACAACTAATTAGCCCATAAATAGCCCATAATTCTGGCGTTTGAATTTTTTCGATCGGATCATTGTAACCGTAACCGTATGGGGGGTTCTAGCTTGATATCAAGCTAGACTCGCTAATTTTGAATCTGATTTCCCGACGAACGGTAGGAGCCTTGAAAATTGAGATTAGACCAACTAATTAGCCCATAAATAGCCCATGATTCTGGCGTTTGAATTTTTTCGATCGGACCATTCTAATAATATGGGGGTTCTAGCTTGATATCAAGCTAGACTTGCTCTTTATGAATCTGATTTCCCGCAGAACGGTAGGAGCCTTACAAATTGAGATTAGAGCAACTAATTAGACCATAAATAGCCCATGATTCTTTAGTTTGAATTTTTTCGATCGAACCATTCTAACCGTAACCGTATGGGAGGTTCTAGTTTCATATCAAGCTGGACTCACCTATTTTCAATCCGATTTCCCCCTAAACAGTAGGAGCCCAAAAATTGGGATTAGATCAACTAATTAGCCCATAAGTAGCCCATATTTCTGGCGTTTGAATTTTTCGATCGGATCATTGTAACTGTAACCGTATGCGGGGTTCTAGCTTGATATCAAGCTGGACTGGCCCACTTTGAATCTGATTTCCCGCAGAACGGTAGGAGCCTTACAAATTGAGCTTAGAGCAACTAATTAGCCCATAAATAGCCCATGACTCTGGCGTTTGAGTTTTTTCGATCGGGTCATTCAAACCGTAACCATATGGGGGCTTCTAGCTTGATATCATGCTAGACTCGCTCATTTTGAATCCGATTTCCCGCTAAACAGTAGAAGCCCAAAAATTGGGATTAGAGGAACTAATTAGCCCATAAATAGCCCATAATTCTGGCGTTTGAATTTTTTCGATCGGACCATTCTAACCATATGGGGGGTTTTAGCTTGATATCAAGCTGGACTCGCCCACTTTGAATCCGAATTCCTGCTAAACAGTAGGAGCCCAAAAATTGGCATTAGAGGAACTAATTAGCCCATAAATAGTCCACAATTTTTGTGTTTGAATTTTTTCGATCGAACCATTCTTACCGTAACCGTATGGGAGGTTCTAGCTTCATACCAAGCTGGACTCGCCCACTTTGAATCCGATTTCCCGCTAAACAGAAGGAGCCCAAAAATTGGGATTAAAGCAACTAATTAGCAAATAAATAGCCCATAATTCTGGCGTTTGAATTTTGTCGATCGGATCATTGTAACCGTAACCGTATGGGGGGTTCTAGCTTGATATCAAGCTAGACTCGCTCATTTTGAATCTGATTTCCCGACGAAAGGTAGGAGCCTTGAAAATTGGGATTAGAGCAACTAATTAGCCCATAAATAGCCCATGATCGTGGCCTTTGAATTTTTTCGATGGAACCATTCTAACCGTAACCGTATGGGAGGTTCTAGGTTCATATCAAGCTAGACTCGCATATTTTGAATCCGATTTCCCGCTAAACAGTAGGAGCCCTAAAATTGGGATTAGAGCAATTAATTAGCCCATAAATAGCCCATAATTCTGGCGTTTTGAATTTTTTTCGATCGGACAATTCTAACCATATGGGGGGGGTTCTAACTTGATCTCAAGCTGGACCCGCCCATTTTGAATCCGATTTCCCGGTAACCAGTACGAGCCCAAAAATTAGGAATAGAACAACTAATTAGCCCATAAATAGCCATTAATTCTGGCGTTTGAATTTTTTCCATTGGATCATTCTAACCCTAACCGTATTTGGGGTTCTAGCTTGATATCAAGCTAGACTCGCTCATTTTGAATCTGATTTCCCGACGAAAGGTAGGAGCCTTGAAAATTGAGATTAGAGCAACTAATTAGCCCATAAATAGCCCATCATTCTGGCGTTTGAATTTTTTCGATCGGACCATTCTAACAATATGGGGGTTCTAGCTTGATATCAAGCTAGACTTCCTCATTTGGAATTTGATTTCCCGGAGAACGGTAGGAGCCTTACAAATTGAGATTAGAGCAACTAATTAGCCCATATATAGCCCATGATTCTGGCGTTCGAATTTTTTCGTACGATCTATTCTAACCGTAACCGTATGGGGGGTTCTAGCTTGATATCAAGCTAGACTCGCTAATTTTGAATCTGATTTCCCGACGAACGGTAGGAGCCTTGAAAATTGAGATTAGACCAACTAATTAGCCCATAAATAGCCCATAATTCTGGCGTTTGAATTTTTTCGATTGAACCATTCTTACCGTAACCGTATGGGAGGATCTAGCTTCATATCAAGCTGGACTCGCCTATTTTGAATCCGATTTTCCGCTAAACAGTAGGAGCCCAAAAATTGGGATTAGATCAACTAATTAGCCCATAAATAGCCCATATTCTGGCGTTTGAATTTTGTCGATCGGATCAATGTAACCGTAACCGTATGGGGGTTCTAGCTTGATATCAAGCTGGACTCGCTCATTTTGAATGTGATTTCCCGACGAACGGTAGGAGCCTTGAAAATTGAGATTAGAGCAACTAATTAGCCCAAAAATAGCCCATTATTTTGGCCTTTGATTTTTTTCGATCGAACCATTCTAGCCGTAACCGTATGGGAGGTTCTAGCTTCATATCAAGCTGGACCCGCCCATTTTGAATCCGATTTCCCGCTAACCAGTAGGAGCCCAAAAATTAATAATAGAACAACTAATTAGCCCATAAATAGCCCATAATTCTGGCGTTTGAATTTTTTCGATCGGATCATTGTAACCGTAACCGTATGGGGGGTTCTAGCTTGATATCAAGCTAGACTCGCTAATTTTGAATCTGATTTCCCGACGAACGGTAGGAGCCTTGAAAATTGAGATTAGACCAACTAATTAGCCCATAAATAGCCCATGATTCTGGCGTTTGAATTTTTTCGATCGGACCATTCTAATAATATGGGGGTTCTAGCTTGATATCAAGCTAGACTTGCTCATTTTGAATCTGATTTCCCGCAGAACGGTAGGAGCCTTACAAATTGAGATTAGAGCAACTAATTAGACCATAAATAGCCCATGATTCTTTAGTTTGAATTTTTTCGATCGAACCATTCTAACCGTAACCGTATGGGAGGTTCTAGTTTCATATCAAGCTGGACTCACCTATTTTCAATCCGATTTCCCCCTAAACAGTAGGAGCCCAAAAATTGGGATTAGATCAACTAATTAGCCCATAAGTAGCCCATATTTCTGGCGTTTGAATTTTTCGATCGGATCATTGTAACTAAAACCGTATGCGGGGTTCTAGCTTGATATCAAGCTGGACTGGCCCACTTTGAATCTGATTTCCCGCAGAACGGTAGGAGCCTTACAAATTGAGCTTAGAGCAACTAATTAGCCCATAAATAGCCCATGACTCTGGCGTTTGAGTTTTTTCGATCGGGTCATTCAAACTGTAACCATATGGGGGCTTCTAGCTTGATATCATGCTAGACTCGCTCATTTTGAATCCGATTTCCCGCTAAACAGTAGAAGCCCAAATATTGGGATTAGAGGAACTAATTAGCCCATAAATAGCCCATAATTCTGGCGTGTGAATTTTTTCGATCGGACCATTCTAACCATATGGGGGGTTTTAGCTTGATATCAAGCTGGACTCGCCCACTTTGAATCCGAATTCCTGCTAAACAGTAGGAGCCCAAAAATTGGCATTAGAGGAACTAATTAGCCCATAAATAGCCCACAATTCTTGCGTTTGAATTTTTTCGATCGAACCATTCTTACCGTAACCGTATGGGAGGTTCTAGCTTCATACCAAGCTGGACTCGCCCACTTTGAATCCGATTTCCCGCTAAACAGTAGGAGCCCAAAAATTGGGATTAAAGCAACTAATTAGCAAATAAATAGCCCATAATTCTGGCGTTTGAATTTTGTCGATCGGATCATTGTAACCGTAACCGTATGGGGGGTTCTAGCTTGATATCAAGCTAGACTCGCTCATTTTGAATCTGATTTCCCGACGAAAGGTAGGAGCCTTGAAAATTGGGATTAGAGCAACTAATTAGCCCATAAATAGCCCATGATCGTGGCCTTTGAATTTTTTCGATGGAACCATTCTAACCGTAACCGTATGGGAGGTTCTAGGTTCATATCAAACTAGACTCGCATATTTTCAATCCGATTTCCCGCTAAACAGTAGGAGCCCTAAAATTGGGATTAGAGCAATTAATTAGCCCATAAATAGCCCATAATTCTGGCGTTTTGAATTTTTTTCGATCGGACAATTCTAACCATATGGGGGGGGTTCTAACTTGATCTCAAGCTGGACCCGCCCATTTTGAATCCGATTTCCCGCTAACCAGTACGAGCCCAAAAATTAGGAATAGAACAACTAATTAGCCCATAAATAGCCATTAATTCTGGCGTTTGAATTTTTTCGATCGGATCATTGTAACCCTAACCGTATGGGGGGTTCTAGCTTGATATCAAGCTAGACTCGCTCATTTTGAATCTGATTTCCCGACGAACGGTAGTAGCCTTGAAAATTGAGATTAGAGCAACTAATTAGCCCATAAATAGCCCATCATTCTGGCATTTGAATTTTTTCGATCGGACCATTCTAACAATATGGGGGTTCTAGCTTGATATCAAGCTAGACTTCCTCATTTGGAATTTGATTTCCCGGAGAACGGTAGGAGCCTTACAAATTGAGATTAGAGCAACTAATTAGCCCATAAATAGCCCATGATTCTGGCGTTCGAATTTTTTCGTACGATCGATTCTAACCGTAACCGTATGGGAGGTTCTAGCTTCATATCAAGCTAGACTCGCCTATTTTCAATCAGATTTCCCGCTAAACAGTAGAAGCCCAAAAATTGGGATTAGAGCAACTATTTAGCCCATAAATAGTCCAT
The DNA here is from genome assembly GCF_964235325.1 of Thermobia domestica. Taxonomy (NCBI): domain Eukaryota; kingdom Metazoa; phylum Arthropoda; class Insecta; order Zygentoma; family Lepismatidae; genus Thermobia; species Thermobia domestica. Next base: position 172,716,173 of record NC_137460.1, read on the forward strand.
ATTTCTGGCGTTTGAATTTTTTCGATCGGATCATTGTAACTGTAACCGTATGTGGGGTTCTAGCTTGATATCAAGCTAGACTTGCTCATTTTGAATCTGATTTCCCGCAGAAAGGTAGGAGCCCAAAAATTGTGATTAGAGGAACTAATTAGCCCATAAAAAGTCCATAATTCTGGCGTTTGAATTTTTTCTATCGAACCATTCTAACCGTAACCGTATGGGAGGTTCTAGCTTCATATCAATCTGGACTGGCCTATTTTCAATCCGATTTCCCGCTAAACAGTAGGAGCCCAAAAATTGGGATTAAAGCAACTAATTAGCCCATAAATAGCCCATATTTCTGGCGTTTGAATTTTTTCGATCGGACCATTTTAACCATATGGGGGGTTCTAGCTTGATATCAAGCTGGACTGGCCCACTTTGAATCCGATTTCCCGCTAAACAGTACGAGCCCAAAAATTGGGATTAGAGCAACTAATTAGCTCATAAATAGTCCATAATTCTGGCGTTTGAGTTTTTTCGATCGGGTCATTCTAACCGTAACCATATGGGGGCGTCTAGCTTGACATCATGCTAAACTCGCTCATTTTGAACCCGATTTTCCGCTAAACAGTAAGAGCCCAAAAATTGGGATTAGAGCAACTAATTAGCCCATAAATAGTCCATAATTCTGGCGTTTCAAATTTTTCGATCGGACCATTCTAACCGTATGGGGGGTTCTAGCTTGATATCAAGCTGGACTCGCCCACTTTGAATCCGATTACCGCTAAACAGTAGGAACCCAAAAATTGGGATTAGAGGAACTAATTATCAAATAAATAGCCCATAATTCTGGCGTTTGAATTTTTTCGATCGGACCATTCTAACCATATGGGGGGTTTTAGCTTGATATCAAGCTGGACTCGCCCACTTTGAATCCGAATTCCTGCTAAACAGTAGAAGCCCAAAAATTGGCATTAGAGGAACTAATTAGCCCATAAATAGCCCACAATTCTTGCGTTTGAATTTTTTCGATCGAACCATTCTTACCGTAACCGTATGGGAGGTTCTAGCTTCATACCAAGCTGGACTCGCCCACTTTGTATCCGATTTCCCGCTAAACAGTAGGAGCCCAAAAATTGGGATTAAAGCAACTAATTAGCAAATAAATAGCCCATAATTCTGGCGTTTGAAGTTTGTCGATCGGATCATTGTAACCGTAACCGTATGGGGGGTTCTAGCTTGATATCAAGCTAGACTCGCTCATTTTGAATCTGATTTCCCGACGAAAGGTAGGAGCCTTGAAAATTGGGATTAGAGTACTAATTAGCCCATAAATAGCCCATGATCGTGGCCTTTGAATTTTTTCGATGGAACCATTCTAACCGTAACCGTATGGGAGGTTCTAGCTTCATATCAAGCTAGACTCGCAAATTTTGAATCCGATTTCCCGCTAAACAGTAGGAGCCCTAAAATTGGGATTAGAGCAATTAATTAGCCCATAAATAGCCCATAATTCTGGCGTTTTGAATTTTTTTCGATCGGACAATTCTAACCATACAGGGGGGGGTTCTAACTTGATCTCAAGCTGGACCCGCCCATTTTGAATCCGATTTCCCGCTAACCAGTGCGAGCCCAAAAATTAGGAATAGAACAACTAATTAGCCCATAAATAGCCATTAATTCTGGCGTTTGAATTTTTTCGATCGGATCATTGTAACCCTAACCGTATGGGGGGTTCTAGCTTGATATCAAGCTAGACTCGCTCATTTTGAATCTGATTTCCCGACGAACGGTAGGAGCCTTGAAAATTGAGATTAGAGCAACTAATTAGCCCATAAATAGCCCATGATTCTGGCGTTTGAATTTTTTCGATCGGACCATTCTAACAATATGGGCGTTCTAGCTTGATATCAAGCTAGACTTGCTCATTTGGAATTTTATTTCTCGGAGAACGGTAGGAGCCTTACAAATTGAGATTAGAGCAACTAATTAGCCCATAAATAGCCCATGATTCTGGCGTTCGAATTTTTTCGTACGATCGATTCTAACCGTAACCGTATGGGAGGTTCTAGCTTCATATCAAGCTAGACTCGCCTATTTTCAATCAGATTTCCCGCTAAACAGTAGAAGCCCAAAAATTGGGATTAGAGCAACTAATTAGCCCATAAATAGTCCATATTTCTGGCGTTTGAATTTTTTCGATCGGATCATTGTAACTGTAACCGTATGTGGGGTTCTAGCTTGATATCAAGCTAGACTTGCTCATTTTGAATCTGATTTCCCGCAGAAAGGTAGGAGCCCAAAAATTGGGATTAGAGGAACTAATTAGCCCATAAAAAGTCCATAATTCTGGCGTTTGAATTTTTTCTATCGAACCATTCTAACCGTAACCGTATGGGAGGTTCTAGCTTCATATCAATCTGGACTCGCCTATTTTCAATCCGATTTCCCGCTAAACAGTAGGAGCCCAAAAATTTGGATTAGAGCAACTAAATAGCCCATAAATAGCCCATATTTCTTTCGTTTAATTTTTTTCGATCGGATCATTGTAACTGTTACCGTATGGGGGGTTAAGCTTGATATCAAGCTAGACTTGCTCATTTTGAATCTAATTTCCTGCAGAACGGTAGGAGCCTTACAAATTGAGATTAGAGCAACTAATTAGCCTATAAATAGCCCATGATTCCGGCGTTTGAGTTTTTTCGATCGGACCATTCTAACAATATGGGGGTTCTAGCTTGATATCAAGCTAGACTTGCTCATTTTGAATCTGATTTCCCGCAGAACGGTAGGAGCCTAACAAATTGAGATTAGAGCAACTAATTAGCCCATAAATAGCCCATGATTCTGGCGTTTGAATTTCTTCGATAGAACCATTCTAACCGTAACCGTATGGGAGGTTCTAATTTCATATCAAGCTGGACTCGCCTATTTTGAATCCGATTTCCCGCTAAACAGTAGGAGCCCAAAAATTGGGATTAAAGCAACTAATTAGCCCATAAACAGCCCATATTTCTGGCGTTTGAATTTTTTCGATTGGACCATTTTAACCATATGGGGCGTTCTGGCTTGATATCAAGCTGGACTGGCCCACTTTGAATCCGATTTCCCGCTAAACAGTAGGAGCCCATAAATTGGGATTAGAGAAACTAATTAGCCCATAAATAGCCCATAATTCTGGCGTTTGATTTTTTTCCATCGAACCATTCTTACCGTAACCGTATTGGAGGTTCCACCTTCATATCAAGCTGGACTCGCCTATTTTGAATCCGATTTCCCGCTAAACAGTAAGAGCCCAAAAATTGGGATTAGAGCAACTAATTAGCCCATAAATAGCCCATAATTCTGGCGTTTGAAGATTCTCGATTGGATCATTGTAACCGTAACCGTATGGGGGGTTCTAGCTTGATATCAAGCTAGACTCGCTCATTTTGAATCTGATTTCCCGACGAACGGTAGGAGCCTTGAAAATTGAGATTAGAGCAACTAATTAGCCCATAAATAGCCCATGATTGTGGCCTTTGAATTTTTTCGATCGAACCATTGTAACCGTAACCGTATGGGAGGTTCTAGCTTCATATCAAGCTAGACTCGCCTATGTTGAATCCGATTTCCCGCTAAACAGTAGGAGCCCAAAAATTGGGATTAGAGCAACTAATTAACACATAAATAGCCCATAATTCTGGCGTTTTGAATTTTTTTTCGATCGGGCAATTCTAAGCAAATGGGGGGGTTCTAACATGATATCAAGCTGGACCCGCCCATTTTGAATCCGATTTCCCGCTAACCAGTAGGAGCCCAAAAATTAGGAATAGACAAACTAATTAGCCCATAAATAGCCCATAATTCTGGCGTTTGAATTTTTTCGATCGGATCATTGTAACCGTAACCGTATGGGGGGTTCTAGCTTGATATCAAGCTAGACTCGCTCATTTTGAATCTGATTTCCCGACGAACGGTAGGAGCCTTGAAAATTGAGATTAGAGCAACTAATTAGCCCATAAATAGCCCATGATACTGGCGTTTGAATATTTTCGATCGGACCATTCTAACAATATGGGGGTTCTAGCTTGATATCAAGCTAGACTTGCTCATTTTGAATCTGATTTCCCCCAGATCGGTATTAGCCTTACAAATTGAGATTAGAGCAACTAATTAGCCCAAAAATAGCCCATGATTCTGGCGTTTGACTTTTCTCGATCGGGTCATTCTAACTGTAACCATATGGGGGCTTCTAGCTTGATATCATGCTAGACTCGCTCATTTTGAATCCGATTTCCCGCTAAACAGTATCAGCCGAAAAATTGGGATTAGAGCAACTAATTAGCCCATAAATAGCCCATAATTCTGGCGTTTGAATTTTTTCGATCGGACCATTCTAACCATATGGGGGGTTCTAGCTTGATATCAAGCTGGACTCGCCCACTTTGAATCCGATTTCCTGCTAAACAGTAGGAGCCCAAAAATTGGTATTAGAGGAACTAATTAGCCCATAAGTAGCCCATAATTCTTGTGGTTGATTTTTTTCGATCGAACCATTCTTACCCTAACCGTATGGGGGGTTCTAGCTTGATATCAAGCTAGACTAGCTCATTTTGAATCTGATTTCCCGACGAACGGTAGGAGCCTTGAAAATTGAGATTAGAGCAACTAATTAGCCCATAAATAGCCCATAATTCAGGCGTTTTGAATTTTTTTCGATCGGACAATTCTAACCATATGGGGGGGTTCTAACTTGATATCAAGCTGGACCCGCCCATTTTGAATCCGATTTCCCGCTAACCAGTACGAGCCCAAAAATTAGGAATAGAACAACTAATCAGCACATAAATAGCCCATAATTCTGAAGTTTGAATTTTTTTGATCGGATCATTGTAACCGTAACCATATGGGGGCTTCTAGCTTGATATCATGCTAGACTCGCTCATTTTGAATCCGATTTCCCGCTAAACAGTATCAGCCCAAAAATTGGGATTAGAGCAACTAATTAGCCCATAAATAGCCCATAATTCTGGCGTTTGAATTTTTTCGATCGGACCATTCTAATCATATTGGGGGTTCTAGCTTCATATCAAGCTGGATTCGCCTATTTTGAATCCGATTTCGCGCTAAACAGTAGGAGCCCAAAAATTAGGATTAGAGCAACTAATTAGCAAATAAATAGCCCATAATTCTGGCGTTTGAATTTTTTCGATCGGATCATTGTAACCGTAACCGTATGGGGGGTTCTAGCTTGATATCAAGCTAGACTAGCTCATTTTGAATCTGATTTCCCGACGAACGGTAGGAGCCTTGAAAATTGAGATTAGAGCAACTAATTAGCCCATAAATAGCCCATAATTCAGGCGTTTTGAATTTTTTTCGATCGGACAATTCTAACCATATTGGGGGTTCTAACTTGATATCAAAATGGACCCGCCCATTTTGAATCCGCTTTCCCGCTAACCAGTACGAGCCCAAAAATTAGGAATAGAACAACTAATTAGCACATAAATAGCCATTAATTCTGGCGTTTGAATTTTTTCGATCGGATCATTGAAACCGTAACCGTATGTGGGGTTCTAGCTTGATATCAAACTACACTCGCTCATATTGAATCTGATTTCCCGACGAATGGTAGGAGCCTTGAAAAATGAGATTAGAGCAACTAATTAGCCCGTAAATAGCCCATGAATCTGGCGTTTGAATTTTTCAGATCGGACCATTCTAACAATATGGGGGTTCTAGCTTGATATCAAGCTAGACTTGCTCATTTGGAATTTGATTTCCCGGAGAACGGTAGGAGCCTTACAAATCGGGATTATAGCAACTAATTAGCCCATAAATAGCCCATGATTCTGGCGTTCGAATTTTTTCGTACGAACCATTCTAACCGTAACCGTATGGGAGGTTCTAGCTTCATATCAAGCTAGACTCGCGTATTTTCAATCCGATTTCCCGCTAAACAGTAGGAGCCCAAAAATTGGGATTAGGGCAACTAATTAGCCCATAAGTAGCCCATATTTCTGGCGTTTGAATTTTTTCGATCGGACCATTGTAACCATATGGAGGGTTCTAGCTTGATATCAAGCTGGACTCACCCACTTTGAATCCGATTTCCCGCTAAACAGTAGGAGCCCAAAAATTGGGATTAGAGCAACTAATTAGCCCATAAATAACCCACCATTCTGGCCTTTGAGTTTTTTCGATCGGGTCCTTCTAATCGTAACCATATGGGGGCTTCTAGCTTGATATCATGCTAGACTCGCTCGTTTTGAGTCCGATTTCCCGCTAAACAGTAGGAGCCCAAAAATTGGGATTAGAGCAACTAACTAGGCCATAAATAGACCATTATTCTTGCGTTTGAATTTTTTCGATCGGACCATTGTAACCATATGGAGGGTTCTAGCTTGATATCAAGCTGGACTCGCCCACTTTGAATCCGATTTCCCGCTAAACAGTAGGAGCCCAAAAATTGGGATTAGAGCAACTAATTAGCCCATAAATAGCCCATAATTCTGGCGTTTGAATTTTGTCGATCGGATCATTGTAACCGTAACCGTATGGGGGGTTCTTGCTTGATATCAAGCTAGACTCGCTCATTTTGAATCTGATTTCCCGACGAACGGTAGGAGCCTTGAAAATTGAGATTAGAGCAACTAATTAGCCCATAAATAGCCCATGATTGTGGCCTTTGATTTTTTTCGATCGAACCATTCTAACCGTAACCGTATGGGAGGTTCTAGCTTCATATCAAGCTAGACTCGCCTATTTTGAATCCGATTTTCCGCTAAACAGTAGGAGCCCAAAAATTGGGATTAGAGCAACTAATTAGCCCATAAATGGCCCATAATACTGGCGTTTTGAATTTTTTTCGATCGGATAATTCTAACCATATGGGGGGGTTCTAACTTGATCTCAAGCTGGACCCGCTCATTTTGAATTCGATTTCCCGCTAACCAGTAGGAGCCCAAAAAATAAGAATAGAACAACTAATTAGCCCATAAATAGCCCATAATTCTGGCGTTTGAATTTTTTCGATCGGATCATTGTAACCGTAACCGTATGGGGGGTTCTTGCTTGATATCAAACTACACTCGCTCATTTTGAATCTGATTTCCCGACGAACGGTAGGAGCCTTGAAAATTGAGATTAGAGGAACTAATTAGCCCATAAATAGCCCATGATTGTGGCGTTTGAATTTTTTGATTGGACCATTCTAACAATATGTGGGTTCTAGCTTGATATCAAGCTAGACTTGCTCATTTTGAATCTGATTTCCCGCAGAACGGTAGGAGCCTTACAAATTGAGATTAGAGCAACTAATTAGCCCATAAATAACCCACGATTCTGGCCTTTGAGTTTTTTCGATCGGGTCCTTCTAATCGTAACCATATGGGGCTTCTAGCTTGATATCATGCTAGACTCGCTCATTTTGAGTCCGATTTCCCGCTAAACAGTAGGAGCCCAAAAATTGGGATTAGAGCAACTAATTAGCGCATAAACAGCCCATAATTCTGGCGTTTGAATTTTTTCGATCGGACCATTGTAACCATATGGAGGGTTCTAGCTTGATATCAAGCTGGACTCGCCCACTTTGAATCCGATTTCCCGCTAAACCGTAGGAGCCCAAAAATTGGCATTAGTGGAACTAATTAGCCCATAAATAGCCCATAATTCTGGCGTTTGAGTTTTTCCGATCGGATCATTGTAACCGTAACCGTATCGGGGGTTCTAGCTTGATATCAAGCTAGACTCGCTCATTTTGAATCTGATTTTCCGACGAACGGTAGGAACCTTACAAATTGAGATTAGAGCAACTAATTAGCCCATAAATAGCCCATGATTCTGGCGTTCGACTTTTTTCGTACGATCGATTCTAACCGTAACCGTATGGGAGGTTCTAGCTTCATATCAAGCTAGACTCGCCTATTTTCAATCCGATTTCCCGCTAAACAGTAAAAGCCCAAAAATTGGGATTAGAGCAACTAATTAGCCCATAAATAGCCCATAATTACGGCGTTTTGAATTTTTTTCGATCGGACAATTCTAACCATATGGGGGGTTCTAACTTGATATCAAGCTGGACCGCCTATTTTGAGTCCGATTTCCCGCTAACCAGTAGGAGCCCAAAAATTAGGAATAGAACAGCTATTTAGCCCATAAATAGCCCATAATTCTGGCGTTTGAATTTTTTCGATCGGATCATTGTAACCGTAACCGTATTGGGGCTTCTAGCTTGATATCAAGCTAGACTCGCTCATTTTGAATCCGATTTCCCGCTAAACAGTAGGAGCCCAAAAATTAGGATTAGAGCAACTAATTAGCCAATAAATAGCCCATGATTCTGGCGTTTGAGTTTTTTCGATCGGGTCATTCTCACCGTAACCGTAATGGAAGTTCTAGCTTCATATCAAGCTAGACTCGCCTATTTTCAATCCGATTTCCCGCTAAACAGTAGGAGCCCAAAAATTGGGATTAGAGCAACTAACTAGCCCATAAAAAGCCCATATTTCTGGCGTTTGAATTTTTTCGATCGGATCATTGTAACCGTAACCGTATGGGGGGTTCTAGCTTGATATCAAGCTAGACTTGCTCATTTTGAATCTGATTTCCCGCAGAACGTTAGGAGCCTTACAAATTGAGATTAGAGCAACTAATTAGCCAATAAGTAGCCCATGATTCTGGCGTTTCAGTTTTTTCGATTGGGTCATTCTAACCGTAACCGTATGGGGGCTTCTACCTTGATATCATGCTACACTCGCTCATTTTGAATCCGATTTCCCGCTAAACAGTAGGAGCCCAAAAATTGGGATTAGAGCAACTAATTAGCCAATAAATAGCCCATGATTCTGGCGTTTGAGTTGTTTCGATCGGGTCATTCTAACCGTAACCGTATGGGGGCTTCTAGCTTGATATCATGCTAGACTCGCTCATTTTAAATCCGATTTCTCGCTAAACAGTAGGAGCCCAAAAAATTTGGATTAGAGCAACTAATTAGCCAATAAATAGCCCATGATTCTGGCGTTTGAGTTTTTTCGATCGGGTCATTCTAACCGTAACCGTAGGGGGGCTTCTAGCTTGATATCATGCTAGTCTCGCTCATTTTGAATCCGATTTCCCGCTAAACAGTAGGAGCCCAAAAATTGGGATTAGAGCAACTAATTAGCCAATAGATAGCCCATGATTCTGGCGTTTGAGTTTTTTCGATCGGGTCATTCTCACCGTAACCGTATGGGAGGTTCTAGCTTCATATCAAGCTAGACTCGCCTATTTTCAATCCGATTTCCCGCTAAACAGTAGGAGCCCAAAAATTGGGATTAGAGCAACTAATTAGCCCATAAAAAGCCCATATTTCTGGCGTTTGAATTTTTCGATCGGATCATTGTAACCGTAACCGTATGGGGGGTTCTAGCTTGATATCAAGCTAGACTTGCTCATTTTGAATCTGATTTCCCGCAGAACGGTAGGAGCCTTACAAATTGAGATTAGAGCAACTAATTAGCCAATAAATAGCCCATGATTCTGTCGTTTGAGTTTTTTCGATCGGGTTATTCTAACGGTAACCGTATGGGGGCTTCTAGCTTGATATCATGCTAGACTCGCTCATTTTGAATCCGATTTCCCGCTAAACAGTAGGAGCCCAAAAATTGGGATTAGAGCAACTAATTAGCCAATAAATAGCCCATGATTCTGGCGTTTGAGTTTTTTCGATCGGGTTATTCTAACCGTAACCGTATGGGGGCTTCTAGCTTGATATCATGCTAGACTCGCTCATTTTGAATCCAATTTCTCGCTAAACAGTAGGAGCCCAAAAATTGGTATTAGAGCAACTAATTAGCAAATAAATAGCCCATAATTCTGGCGTTTGAATTTTTTCGATCAGACCATTCTAACAATATGGGGGGTTCTAGCTTGATATCAAGCTGGACTCGCCCACTTTGAATCCGATTTCCCGCTAAACAGTAGGAGCTTAAAAATTGGGATTAGAGCAACTAATTAGCCCATAAATAGCTCATAATTCAGGCGTTTGAATTTTTTTCGATCGACCATTGTAACCATATGGGGGGTTCTAGCTTGATATCAAGCTGGACTCGCCCACTTTGAATCCGATTTCCCGCTAAACAGCAGGAGCCGAAAAATTGGCATTAGAGCAACTAATTAGCCCATAAATAGCCCATAATTCTGAGATATGTTCCGGTCGTTTTGGTGTTGGTGGTTGGTCTAACTTGACACGCGTCAAAGGTTTACCACCCTCAGGAAGTTTCCACTTAAATAATTTCTAGGCACGATTAGATACATTATTTCAGGAAATGCTATAGAAGAACTTTGGGGTATCCTGTATGCTAAGACAATACAAGTGAAGATCCAGAATGGCGAAAATTATAAGCATGAACCCAATCGAATGAGGTTAATGTATATGAATTCCAGGACCCACACAAATGCCTTCAGCTCCAGCCGGATAAACTTACCTGTAGATAAAAAGTGACTGCAGGATAGGATTGTGAACGAGCTGCATGTAAGTATAAAAGAGCTTGTATGAAGTATTCATTGTTTTGTGTATTCTGACAAGAAATTTCATGTACAAAAGGCAGATCGCAAGAAAATCTGATATATTTGTGGACGAAGAAAAGCTGCAAAAAACCAATATGTAATGAACCGCAGTCCAATTGACATTCTTCTGTATTCAGATATCATCACATATGGAAGGTGTTATTAGCTCTACGTGCCACTCAGATGAAAAAATGTTTCCCACAAGAGCATTGCACATCTTCAGTTATCGTAACAGTATATAGGAATGAATGATTAATCTAGCTAGCGTAGTGTCTGACGTTGAGTTAATCCCCAAGAAAATTTCCTGGCCTCATTAGGCACTGTTCGATAAACATATCACTTTGAACTTGGCTCCAGAAGGGCTCTTTTCTACTGCGAATTGTGAAAGTAAATTGAATTCTTAATTTCTTGTAATCATCTGATACCGTAGTAGCCTCCAAGGCTTCCATCTGCTGAGTATAGTGATGTGCAAATTTTGCATACAAGAGATGACCAACTGCATGAGAAACGGAAGAATTAATTAAATACCCTAAAAATGAAGAATCTTGTCCCCTGTAGGATCTAGTTCCTTTGTCCCTACTGAGATAATATCTGTAGATGTCGAGATCCGCCATGATACTTGCATAAGAACGATTGGAATCACTTTGAATGCAGTACAAACGACGACATCGGGTGGATTGAAATGGGAAAGCTGGGAATCATATATTGTCCTAAGGACTTGCAAATTCGTAATATTCGAGTTTACACCCAGTGACGTGATGAACAAGAAGTCTTTAGTTGAAAAATGATATTATAAGAGTGAGCTTATATGTATTGTTTTCGTAAAACTAGTAAAGAAAAGCGCGTTAAAATAATAAAATAAGCTGATGGGTCACTGGAGATACTGCAGACATCCCTGAGATGGTGAGATCTGTGACGTTAGAAATCACCTTAAAATGAGAACGTTAACAGGGATGTCACTTGACTTCATTGTAATGGTTTCTACATTGTCTCAAAAGAGTTATTAATCAGAGACGAAAGAGATCTCTAAGTGATGCGTTTATTAAAGAAATAATTTTGAGGACGGACAGGGATATTAGATTTTTAATTAGTGGTTTAGGGTGCAACAAGCGTGCCAATAATTCGAGGGTTCTCTTTCGAGGTATCCGGTAAAACTAAACGGCTTCTACGTTCCTTCTTAAAATGCTGTGAAATTTAGAAGTCAGCAGTGGACATCGACTTGTATTAGTTAATTCCTATTGGCTTGCAGCTAGTTAAGGAATCAACACCGAATCGGAGGCCGCAGGATCTTATGTTCTTTAGCTAGTCCGTAAAAAGGAAGCAGTAATGCTTTCAGAGCTACTTAACTCACATTATACAATAGCGTACCATTTAAAAAAACGTGGATTTAGTTCTCCCTTTAATAAGACGAGTGTATCACACACATATAGTTTTGGGACCTTACAGCGGATTGTCTTAGGTGGGGCCTTGGGATTGAAAAAGGTTGTTATACCATATGCAAAAAATAAAATAATAATTTATCAATGATAATCAAGCAATAGCTATACTTCCCTTTTATATTCTACTACAACACTATTTGAGAGTTTTCTTGCTGAGGAAATCTACGTTAGCCTGATAAAAACTGTTTAATCCAAAGAATTGTGTTATTACGGATAAATAACTCAAACAAACTCTCCTGTGTGCTCGAAGCTAAAAAATATGCATTTAGTTAGCATCAAATATGCTCACTAGGGAATACACTAGGTACCATTCACTACGTTACGGTCTATCATCAATTCCGATTGTATCCTGTAAAACTTATATTCTAACCTCCGAACTCATTATATTCTAACCTCCGAAACAGCCTTACTTTGGGCCTAAGACCGGTGATCTAATCGATGAAAGAAATAAAGAATCGATTTTAAGTTCGCTTGAGATAGACCATTAGGTGAAAAATATTTTCGGTATAGTCAGTCATGTTTTCGCTGCCAACTTAGTAACACTGGTCATCGCAAAACTAGTAAACTGTGGGCTAATCAAACAACCTTTTCATATAAGCTTACTGTATCCCTTTATTATCGACTAAGTGCCACACATTTCATAGAGCAGAAAAAACATTCATTAGAGAAGTATCTTGAAAATTCTCCATATCCAACTTCTTTAATAAAAAAAGTAATCTGATATTACGGTAGCATAGATTTGATAAGAATATCGTATCACATTTCGTAATTGTGACATCCTTTTCCCCTGTAATATTATATACTCATGTTCTTGGTGTGTCAATTCTGTCTTAATTGAAAGAATTAATCGTCTTCCTCGCGTCTCGTGTCTCAATTTGCTTTTGTCAGACAAACTTTGGATACCTATTCATATTGTGAAAGCTTCGTCAAAACCATTGTGGATTTTGAGATAGACAACGAGAAAATGTAGCCGTATATGGACAACAGTAATGAAAGAAATTACAAACGGGAAATCTGTAGCTGTTGAATGGCCTAATTCAGATTTTTAATAATCTTGCTAAAAGACTTCTTGAGCAGTTGCCGATTCTCTTACGGCCACATGCAAGCAGAACCGAAAGGAAATGCTATGAAATCATTAAATTGAAAGAAACTCTGGCGTCATTAAAATACTTCTTTGACTGTCTTCATAATAGAGGAGACTATGACACGACGTTAACTATACTCAAAGGAAACAGTTGGCAGCCTACAACATTCTTCAAAAGGAAAATGAATATTGCAAGTTAGAGTCTTCAAACTACCATATCTCGATCCTGAGAATATGGTCAACATTAGACATATCTTATTCGCATTTATGGAGATGGAAACATATCCTCTTTGGTATAAGCCATATCAGGTATAACAAGAAAGCAATACGAAACTTCAATATGGCCACTTTCCCACCTACTAATACGGCAGCTTTGGAGCAACCAACTCGGAAGTACCTCAATTTCCAGGAGCGATATGATCTAAGCATGAACCGAATCGAATGAGGTTGGTGTGTCAAAGAGGATATGCGAATTCCACGACCCACACAGCTACCATCAGCTCCAGCCGGATAAGCTTACTTACCTGTAGATAAAAGGTGACTGCAAGATAGGATTGTGAACGGGCCACATGTTAGTGTAAAAGAGCCGTAATGAAATATTCAAGGTTTTGTTAATTCTGCCAAATGAGTTCATGTACAAATGGCAGATCGGTAGACAATCTCATATAGACGAACAACAGCTGTAGAAAACCCATGTGTCATTGACAACGACTTAATTGTTGATCCAATCAGTTATGATTTTTATTTTCTAATAACGTCCACGCCTTATAGAAAAAACAAAATGGACATGAAGACGATTTTGATGTAAATTTAAATGAAGCTATAAAGATAAGGTATAAAACATAAAGGTGGTTTATACATAAAGGTACTTTACATATTTTGGAATCCTTTAACACGAATGGCTTTGGTACCCGAAGAGAAAACGAAACAGTTCCAGGTCACATTTAATTTAACCAGTTAAGCTAATTCATTTTTATATCACATTCGAGTGCTACAGTATAATTCATTTGTACGTTGATAATATTTGTTTATTGTCTGATTGTTTATTTGTTAAGATGTTCAAAAGCAGATGATTGACCTCAAAAATTCTGCCATCTGCAAAGACACTTAAAATTTTGTAACTACCGTTTTCTTTTCGACTCTCCTACAAAGAAGCAAACTTTATCACTCTTAATAAAGAACGATGTTTGTATATTCCGTACATGCAAACGATCCAAGTACATTTTTATCCAAGATGGGGTCGTAAGAATGAAAGCTCTAATAGACGTCGATTCCGTTTGGTTTCAACTTATTGCCCTAGGTATAAGCGGCATAAGGATAATCAATGCTTTGTGCTTAGCACCTTGTTCCTTTGCGCCTGTACCAAGCTGCTTTGCAGATAGAAGCGCACGAAGCTTAACAATTTTGCTTAACAGTTATATTACACTTATGAAGGATTCACATGCAGGTTATTGGCCTGAAACTCTAGTAGGTGATCCTTAGGTAATTGGGTAATTTGGTACCTTGTACAGTGGTGGACACTTCTAAATGGTACACCTTAGCCGTACATCTCCATATGGCTGTACCATTTAGAAGTGTCCACCGCTGTACAACCAGGCCCGCTTCTCTTGGTTTTTGAGCAAGTCCTGCCGATGAATTACTAAAGCTAGCGTAGTAAAGCACTGATTCGCGAACTTAGTCTCGCTGCCCGATGAAATTGAAAGAGACTACGATTACTTTCGATTAGGCTGAAAGTTAAACATGCGTCTATAAAAATTTTCTAGGCGTCTTCTATAACCTGTCTCACTTCATCAAGATGCTATATTGATAACGCTACGTATCTCTCACTATGATCTTTAGGCTATAGAAACTTAAAATCTCTCTGGGTCGCACGGTTCATCTTGCACTACAGACTGCAATAATCGCACATTCTTATTAAGCTTATTGCAGGATTAGGTTTCTCAATAATCTCAACGTTTTCTCACCGGTGAGAAAATTTCTGGTAAGCTTCAGTAGCAGCCTAGTGCACCAACTGTATTAGCGTTTCGACAAGCAGAATGATCAACAAAAAGAATTCCAGTAATCTTATTTATTAAATTCAAAACTGCCTCATCTCGCTAACACTGCTAAACACCTTGTTCTTTTGTGACTGTACCAATATGCTTTTCAGACTTTGAAGTTTAGAAGTGAGCAATGGACATCGGCATGTATTCCTTAATGCCTATTGGCTTCCAGTCAGTAAAGGATGTCAGCACCGAATCGGAGGCCGCAGAATCTTGTGTCATATAACTAGGTCTTAAAAACGAAGCAGTAGTATTTTAGAGTTACTTATCTCACATTGTTTTAGGTGGGCCCTTGGGCTGGAAAAATATTGTGATACCAAACGTAAAAAACATAATGATCGTTAGCTTGATAGAAACTGTTTAATCCAAAGAGTGGTCTTCTTACGGATATATTTTTTTTAACAAAGTCTAGTGTGTGTTAACACTCGATGCAATAAATGTGTCTTTCGTTAGGGTCCTTGCTGTTCACTATGGTCAACATACAGAATTGTGTAGGTTTCTCTAGGTTGCGGTCAATCATTAATAACTTTGTAAAACTTTTCATGTAACCCATTATATTCTAACCTCCAAAACAGCCTTAGCTTGAGCCTGACACTGGTGATATAATCAATGAGTCAAATAAGGAAGTTACAATCCATCTGAAGTTCCTTTGAGATCTTCTCTTAGGCAGTTAGGTGGAAAATATTTATGGTAAAGCCACTCATGTGTTCGCTACCAACTTATTTACACTTGTCATCACAAAGCAACCAAACTGTTGGCAAATCATATAATGTTTTCATAAAACCTCATTGTATGTTTTGATTACTAAGTGCCGCACATTTAATAGAGCAGAAAAAGTCGTTCATTTCAAATGACCCTTGATGAAAATTCTTCATATCCAAGTTCTTGAATGAAAAAGTAATCTGATATCATGGTAGCATTGTCTTGATAAGAATATCGTATCACATTTCGTAATTCTGACATCCTTTTCTCTCTAGTGGTATGTACTTATGATCTTGGTATGTCAATGCTTACTTACCTGAAGATAAAAAGTGATCGCAAGATAGGATTCCGAACGAGCCACATGTTAGTATAAAAGAGCAGATCTGAAGTATTCATTGTTTTTTGACTTCTGACAAACGTGTTCATGTACAAATGGCAGATCGGAAGAAAATCTGGTATAGATGTTGACGAAAATAAGCTTTAGGAAACCAATATGTAATTGACAATGACTTAGTTATTGATCCAATCAGCTATGAAGGCCAGCTATGAAGGTCAGCTATGAACGTACACGAAGACCATCTTGAAATAACTCTGAATAAAGGTATGAAGACAAATTATAAAACATGAAGGTGGTTTATTCTTCTGTTTACATATTATGGAATCCTCTAACACAAACGGCTGTAGTACCGGAAGAGGAAACGAAATCGTAGCAGGAAACATTTAATATAAGGAGCTAAACCAATTAATTTAGATATCATACTCGCTTACTACGATATCATTCAATTGTATGTTTATAACATTTGTTTATATTTGTTTATTAGTTAAGAAGCGAAACACTAGATAATTGACTCAAGGATCCAGCCATCGGCAAGGACACATAAAATTTTGTAACTACCGTTTAGTTTTCGTCTCTCCTACATTGAAGAAAAGTTTAACACACTTAATAGCGAACGATGTTTGGATATTCCGTAAAGTCAAATAGTCCATGTAAATTTTTATCCAAGACGGAATCGTAAGAATGAAGGCTGTGCTACACGTCGATCTCAGTTGGTTTCAACTTATTGCTCTAGATCTTACACGACATAAGGAATAACAAAGATTACTGTTCAGCACCTTGTTCCTTTGCGACTGTACCAAGCAGCTTTTCAGACAGAAGCCCACGGAGCTTAACAATTATACGTAACAGTTATATTACTGTTATGATCTTAAGCTTGTAAAGGATATAGGCCTGAAACTCTAGTAGGTGATACTTATGTAATTAGGTATGTGATTACCTTGTAGAACCTGTGAGACTAGTCCTGCCGATGAATTACAAAAGCTGGCGTACGAAAACACTGTTTCGCGATACAAAGGAGTTATACGGGCCAGGTAAACAGTTTCTATCAGGCTAACGATGAAGAAACAAGTATAGTAGGTATAGTACTTGCTTGATTATCATTATAATTATATACTTATGTTTTTTACATTTGGTATCACAATCTTTTTCCATCACAAGGGCCCACCAAAAACATGCAGCTGTACGTTCCCAAAACTATGTCTGTGATACCTTTGTCCTCTTAAATTGAGAAATAAATCCACGGTTTTTTGAATCGTACGCCATCGTTTAATGTGAGATAAGTAGCTTAAAAAGACTACTATTCGCTATTAAGACCTAGTTACCCAACACAGTTTCTGCGTCCTACGATTTGGTGTTGAATTCCTTTACGGACTGGAAGCCAATAGGAATTAAGGAATACATCCCGATGTCCACTGCTCACTTCTAAATTCCACAATCCGAAAAGCAGCTTCGTACAATCACAAAGGAACAAGGTGCTTAGCAGTGTTAGCGAGATGAGGTACTTTGGAATTTAATTAATAAGATTAATGGAATTCTCTTTCTTGATCATTCTGTTTCTCGAAACGCTAATACAGTTGGTGCACTAGTCTGCTGCTAAAGCTTACCAGAAATTTCTCACCGGTGAGAAAACGTTGAGAAGATTGAGAAATCCTAAACCTGCAATAAGCTTAATAAGAGTGTGCGATTATGGCAGTCCGTATTGCAAGATGAGCAGTGCGAGCCAGAGAGATTATGAGGTTCTATAGCCTAAAGATCAGTGTGAGAGATATGTAGCGTTATATATATAGCATCTTAATGAAGTGAGTCTAACTAACTAACTCTCTGGCCTATGGAAACCGGAGGATCAATGCCGCGTTTACAAAAGCTCTCCACTAACTTCTATCCTTAACTTATTGCATCCAGTTTTTACTTTTGATTTCCAATCTCTGCGAGATCCATCTTAATATTGCCCTCCCATCTGCGCCTAGTTTTTCCTAATGGTTGGTTTTCCTGTCAAGACTTTGAAAACGTTTCTACTTTCTTCCATTCTAGCTACATGACCCGTCCACCTAAGCCTCCTAGACTTCACGACCCTAACAATGTTGGGTAAACGATATAAATTATGTAGTTTCTCGTCATGAAGTTTCGCCATTCCCCATTCCCGTTCCTCTTGGGTCCGAATACTCGTCTCAGGATCTCGTTCTCAAATACTTTCAGTCTATGTTGTTCCCTCAGAGTAAGTGACCATGTTTCGCAGCCATACAGAACAACAGGCATGATTACCGTTTTGTATATATTAAGCTTCTAATTTCTCGACAGAATTCGCGACCTCAAGAGATTTTGAACCGAATAGTAACACGAATTCCCAGCTTTTAGTGGAGATTTCATTTCTCCGTGAATATGATTTTCCTCTGTTAATATTGATCCTAGGTATTTGAAACTATCCACTTTATCAAAAGTATTATTTAATATTTTAACGCATCCATAGTTTGCTGTATTCCAGTCCCGACGCACTTCCTTGTATTTAGTTTTATCTGTATTTACTTCTAAACACACGTCTCTGCAAGCGTTTAATAAGATCTCTGCATTTCGTTCTATTGTTCTCTTATCATCACCTATTGAACTTACGTCATCAGCATATGCCATAACCTGGTGAATACCGTTCAATTCTAGGCCCGGGTTGCTATTTATGATTTCCCTTATTGCGTATTCCAGAACGAAGTTAAATAACAGTGGCGACAGCGCATTTCCTAGTTTTAGGGAATTTTCGACTTGAAAGGACAAAAATTTTCCTACCCGGACTTTACTTTGGGATTTATTTAAACATATCTTAATTAATCTAATTAGCTTTCTCGGTATTCTAAGTTCTGTAAGGACGTTGTATAATGTTTCTCTCCTAACCGAGTCGTACGCCTTTCTAAAATCAATAAATAGTAGATGTATTCCCACTTTTTTTCGAGTATTTGGCGAATGGTAAATATTTGGTCGATAGTTGAACGATTCCGTCTAAATCCGCATTGATAACCTCCAATAATTTCATCTGTGTATGGGGTCAGTCTTGCTAATAGAATATTTGAAAGAATTTTAAAGGATATTGACAGAAGAGAGATGCCTCGATAATTATTACAGTCAGTTTTGTCGCCTTTCTTGTGAATTGTAACAATGATTGATTCTTTCCACTCTTGTGGCAATTCTTCCTTTTCCGGATGAGAATGAGTTTGTGTATCTTGTTCCACAATTTTTTAACTCCAGCTAAAATTAACTCAGCCGGAATTTCATCTACACCCGGAAATTTGTGTTTCTTTAATTTTTTTATAGCAGTTTTTAATTCTCTTCGGTTGGGTTCTGGAATATACGGTTCTGCGGTGTGTATCTCCTTTTCTTCACGCACACTAGTTTTCGGCTGCGTGTTAAGCAAATCGTCAAAGAAATCTGTCCATCTATTTAAGATGCTATCCGTGTCAGTGAGAACTGTACCGTCAGATTTCTTTAATATATAAGCACGAGGTTTATAGCCTTTCTTAAATTCGTTGATTCCCTTATACATGTCCTGGATGTTTTTATTTTTACTATTATCTTCAAGTTCCTTAATTTTAGCAATCAGAAAATCGCGTTTCTTTGTTCTAAAAGTTTTGGAAGTTTCCCGCCTGATATCAGCGAAATTTTGTGTAGCTATTTCATTCGGGGTTTAAGCCAGTGTAATTTGGCCGGTTTTCTCTCCTCTGCTAGTTTTATGCATTCCTGGTCGAACCATGGTTTGTTCCTACGGATTTCCGCGTGTCCCAATTTTTCTTTTGCTGAAATTTTAATGCTATCTCTAATTTCAGTACAGGTATCCTCAACACTAGTGCACTCCGAATCTTCTAAAGCCGAGAATCTATTCTAAAGTCGAGAAACTTCAACCTGGTATTTCTCTCTAACCTGGCTCTTTTCTAATTTCTTTAAATCGAATCTCTCCGTTTTTGGACAATGATTATTACCTTTATTCAACGATAACCTCTCTCGTATTATTGCTGCTACCAGGTAGTGGTCGGGTCGATATCAGCCCATCTAAACGACCGGACATCAACTATTCTAGATTGCCTTCTTCTATCTACTAAAACCTGATCAATTTGATTATGTGTTTTCCCGTCTGGTGATGTCCAAATGTACTTATGAATGTCGCGATGTGGGGATTTTGTACTCTTCATTATTAGGTTTTTGGATGTTGCAAAATATACGAGTCTAACACCGTAGTCATTACTTTCCTTATGCAAACTTTCGTTCCCTATAATCGGTTTGAAAATATCCTCTTGTTCTACTTTCGCCTTGAAATCCTCTAATAGAATTTTCATATGGTATCGCGGGGGTTGGTGAAATATCTGTTCCACTTGGTCGTAAAAACTGTCTTTTATATCTTCATCCTTATCTTCAGTTTGAGGCATGTACATTTAAAACAATAATATCACACCACTTTTTAGAGTAATAAAAGAAAGTCTGTCAGTGACAAATTGAACCCGTTTAATTGCTGGTAATATACGTTTATGAAGGAAAAACCCTGTTCCTAACTGGTGTTTTTGGTTTCTTTCCCCGTAAAAGAACGTAAAACTTCCGGCATTCTAAGATCCTTTTCACCTAACTTCCTGAACTCCTATTAGGTCCTTCCTGTATTTCTCTAACTCACTCGTTACGGATTTTATCGCGCCTGCCCTATAAAGGCTCCTAATATTCCATGTTTCAAATCTCATATCTATTTTCTTTTGCTGAGGCCGTGCCAAGTTATCAGTCCTTGTCCGAGGCCTTTGTGAATATTTATAAAGTGATTTTTTTTTACAGGATGAGGTTGTTAGCCGTACCCAAACCCCCAAGCTGGAGGATAACTCATAGTCGGCTGTCCGCGACAACTTATTCCGTATATTCGCAGCTAACCTCATTATCTAGAGGCCTTCTCCTCGATCCGCAACCTGAGGTCGCGCCATGCCATGGTGACAAGAACCCACGTTACACGGAGTGAAGTGAGTCAGGTTATAAAAAACGCCTAGAAAATTTTTATAGACACAAGTTTAACTTTCAGGCTAATCGAAAGTTAATCGCAGTCTCTTTTACTTTCTTTGCGCAGCGAGACTAAGCTCTCAAACAATATTCCCAAGGGGGAATTTCATGGCTTGTGGTCCAAGATGTGGGAAGTGAGCCTAGAAAGTTTTAAATTTTTCAGATGTACTTAACTGAAAATCTCCCAAAGTAACCTTAGTACAAAAAAAATCAGTCAATTGATCTCGTGAATCTGTGCTTTACTACACTAGCTTTAGTAATTCATCGGCAGGAGTTGTCTCACAAACCAAAAGAAGCGGGTCTGGTTGTAGAAAATTCCTAATTACCCAATTACCTTAAGGATCACCTGCTAGAGATTCAGGCCCATAATTTGGATGTGAATCCTTTACAAGCTAACGACCATAGGTATAATATAACTGTTACGGAAAATTGTTAAGCTTCTTAGGCTTCTGTCTGAAAACCAGCTTGGTATAGCCGCAAAGGAACAAGGTGCTTGGCACTAAGCATTGATTATCCTTATGTCCCATAAAACCTAGGGCAATAAGTTGAAACCAACTGGAATCGACGTCTATTAGAGTTTTCATTCTTACGACCCCGTCTAAGATAAAAATGTATTTGGTGTGTTTGGTTGTATGGAATATCTACACATCGTTCTTTATTAAGAGTGTTAAACTTTGTTTCTTTTTAGGAGAAACTGTAGTTACACAATTTTAAGTGTCCTTGCAGATGGCAGAATCCTTGGAGTTAATTATCTGCTGTTGAACATCTTAACAGATAAACAATAAAAAAATAAACAAATGTTATCAACGTACAATTGAATTATACTCTAGTACAAAAATTGATGTCCAAATTAATTAATTTAGCTCGTTAAATTTAATGTGTCCTGCAACGGTTTTGAATTCTCTTCGGGTACGAAAGCCGCTCCTGTTAAAGGATTCCAAAATATGTAAAGAGAAAAATAAGCCACCAATTTTTATACCTTGTCTTATAGTTTCATTTAAAGTTACATCAAATCGTCTTTTTGTCCATTTTGTTACTTCTATAAGGCGAAGAAGTTATTACAAAATAATAATCATAACTGATTGGATCAACAATTAAGTCTTTGTCAATGACACATTACTTTTCTACACCTGTTTTCGCCATAATCTATATCAGATTGTCTTCTGATCTGCCATTTGTACATGAACTCCTTTGGCAGAATGCACAAAACCATGTCGGCTCTTTTACACTAACATGTGGCTCGTTCACAATCGTGTCTTGCAGTCACTTTTTATCTACAAGTATGTAAGCTTACCCGGCTGGAGCTGATGGTAGGTGTGTGGGTCCTGGAATTTGCATATCCTCTTTGACACACCAACCTTATTCGATTCGGTTCATGGTTAGACCATATCGCTCCTGGACTTTGAGGTACTTTCAAATTGATTGCTCCACAGCTGCCGTGTTACTAGGGGCTAAAGTGGCCATATTGAAGAATCGTAACTACTTCCTTGTTATACCTTATATTCTTATACCAAAGAGGACATGTTTCCTTCTGCATAAATGCAAATATGATATGTCTAATGTTGAACTATTTGTCAGGATTGAAATTCGGTTGGTTGTAGACTAACTTGCACAATTCATTTTCCTTTTGAAGAATCTAGTAGGCTGCCAACTGTTTCTCCTGCGTATAGTTAAGGTTGTGTCACAGCCTGTTCCATCATGAAAAAAGTGATAGCAGTCTCTTAAACACGCTAGTTTCTATAATTTAATTATTTCATAGCATATCTTTTCAGATCTGCTTGTATGTGGCCATAAGAGAAGCAGCAACTGCTGAAGAAGTATTTTAGGAAGATTCTTAAAAGATCTGAACCAGACAATTTAACAGCTACAGAATTCCTGTTTGTAATTTTTTCTATTACTGCTGTCCATATACGGCTACCTTTTGCTCCTTGTGTGTCTCACAATTCCACAATCGTTGTGGCGGATCACAATATGAGTAGATATGCGAAGGTTCCAAAGGAGAAATGCAATTCGAGACACGAGACGCGAGTGAAGATGATTAATTCTTTTGAGTAAGATAGCTTTGACAATTCAAGAACTTGAGTATATATTATCAGAGGTGAAAAGGATGTCAGAATTACGAAATGTGATATGCTTTTCTGATCAAGACAATGCTACCTTGATATCAGATTACTTTTTCATTCAAGAAGTAGGATATAGAGAATTTTCATCATCAGACTTCTGAAATGATTTACTTTTTTGCTTTATGTAATGTTGGCACTAAGTTTGTAATCAAAGCATACAGTGAGCTTATATGAAAAGATTATTTGATTAGCCCACAGTTTGGTTGCTTTGCAATGACCAGTGTTACTAAGTTATTAGCGAAAACATGGCGAAAACATTTTCCACCTATCCGTTTAAGATTTCAAAAGAACTTAAAATCGATTCTTTTTTTCTCGGATCGATTAAATCATCGGTCTCAGGCCCAACGTAAGGCTGTTTCGGAGCTTAGATTATAATGGGTTCAATAGCAAGTGTTACTTGATACAATCGGAATAATGATAGACAGGAACCTAGTGAGAGCTACCTTGTGTATTCCCTAGTGATCATATTTCATGCTAACTAAATGCATATTTGTTAGCTTCGAGTCTTAACACACAGGAGACTTTGTTTAAGTAGTTAATCCGTAAAAACGCTACTCTTTGGATTAAAGAGTTTCTATCGTGCTAACGTAGATTTCTTCAGAAGTAGTCTCAAATAGTATTGTAGTTGCATATATACAGGAAAAATAGTAATTGCATGATTATCATTGATGAATTAATACTTATGTTTTTTACATATGGTATCACAACCTTTTTCAATCCCAAGGGCCCAGCTAAAACAAACCGCTGTAAGTTCCCAAAGCGTTACTTCTGTGATACCCGTGTCTTATTAAAATATATCCACGGCTTTTTAAATGCTAGGCCATTGTATAAAGTGAATTAAGAAGCTCTAAAAGCAGTACTGCTTCGTTTTTAAGACCTAGGTACTCAACATACGATCCTGGAGCTTCCGATTCAGTGTTGATTCCTTTACTAGCTGTATGCCAATAAGAATTAAAGGATACATACCGATGTCCACTGCTGACATCTAAATTTCACAGCTTATTAAGAAGGAACGAAGAAGCCGTTTAGCCTTAGCGGACACCTCGAAAGGGAACCCTCATATTATTGGCACGCCTGTTGCATCCTAAACCACTAGTAAAAAATAGAATATCCCCGTCCATCCTCAAAATTATTTCTTTAATAAACGCATAATTTAGAGATCGCTTTCGTCCCTGATTAATATATCTCTTTTGAGACTATGGAGAAACCATTACAATGAAGTCAAGTAACATCCCTCTTAACGTTCTCATTTTAATGTGATTTCTGACGTCGCAGATGCATATTACCAAAAGCTTCACCATCTCAGGGATGTCTGCCGTATCTCAAGTAACCCATCAGCTTGTTTATTATTTTAAGGCGCTTTCTGTTTATTAGTTTTACGAAAACAATACTTTATGTGCGCACTAAGAATATTTTCTATTCTCAACTAAAAACTTCTTGTTCATCACGTCACTGTGTGTAAACTCGAATATTTCCAATTTGCAATTCCTAAGGACAATATAGCTTCCGTATTTTCCCATTTCAATCCACCCGATATCGTCGTTTATACTGCATGCAAAGAGATTCCACTCGTTCTAATGCAAGTATCATGGCGAATCTCGACGTCTGCTGCTATTATCTCAGTAGGGACAAAGGGACTAGATCGTACAGGGGACTAGAAACTTCATTTGTAGGCTATTAAAATAATTCTTCCGTTTCTCACGTAGTGTGTCACCCCTTGTATGGAAAATTTACCCATCATTTTACTCAGCAGGTGCACGCCTTGGAGGCAACTACGGTATCACGTAATTACAAGGAATCAACAACTCAAGGAACCATCACAATTCGCAGAAAAGGAGGCCTTCTGGAGCGAAGTTCCACGTGATATGATTACCGAACAGTGCTTAATGAGGCCACGAAATTTTCTGTGGGATTAACTCGTCAGACACTACGCTAGCGAAATTAATCATTCATTCCTAAATACTATTACGATAACTGAAGTTCTACAGGACTTTTAAGGGAAACATTTTTTCATCTGAGTGGCACGTAGAGCTTATTGCCAACTTCCATATGTGTTGATATCTGAATACACAAGAATGTCAATACGAATGCGGTGATTATTGACGAGTCTCTGTTGACTTGAGTTTTAAAAGCCACACGTGGACCAAAGTGTTCTTCTACACGCAATGGTGTGGACTAAAAATGGCAAGTCATATCCTCGTTAGTTAGGCATATAAATTATGTTAAGCGTTTTTTCTACCTTATATTTTATGGATATAATTTACAAGAAAGTGCCGACAGGTGAGGAAGAGCTTTCGAGAAATATCTGCAACTATCGATTTTAATTCTGCCATTGAAGCAATGAATATTCTATCACAGTTGTTGAGAAACCAAATGATGCAAACAGTTTTTGAAGGAGCAAAAGATAGCTGTATATGGACAACAGAAATGGA
The DNA here is from genome assembly GCF_964235325.1 of Thermobia domestica. Classification (NCBI taxonomy): domain Eukaryota; kingdom Metazoa; phylum Arthropoda; class Insecta; order Zygentoma; family Lepismatidae; genus Thermobia; species Thermobia domestica. Next base: position 172,741,857 of record NC_137460.1, read on the forward strand.
AGAAACTTCAAATGGGAAATCTGTGGCTTTTCATGGATCTGATAGGGATCGTTTAAGAATATTGCTAGAAGACTTCATGGGCGGTTACTGATTCTCTTAAGGCCACACACAAGTAGTAGTTAAAGCAAATGCTAGGAAATCATTAACTTAAAGATACTCTAGCGTCATTAAAAAACTGCTTTCACTTTTTTCATGATGCAACAGGCTGTAACACGACCTCAGCAATACACAGGAGAGAATAGTTGGCAGCTTACAAGATCTTTCAAAAAGAAAAAGAATTGTGGAAGTTAGAGTCTTCCACCAGCCAAATCTCAATCCTGACTAAATGGTAAAGATGAGACTTTTCTTATTCGCCTGTATGGAGAAGGAAACATGTCCTCTTTGGTATAAGCCTTATCTGGTTTAACAAGGAAGTAGTTACGAAGATTTAATATGGCCTCTTGTGCCCCTACTAACGCGGCAGCCGTGCAGCATTCTATTCGGTGATACCTCCAAGTCCAGGAGTGAAAATGGCCTAAGCATGGACCCAATCGAATGAGGTTGGTGTGTCAAAGAGGATATGCGAATTCCAGGAACCACACAGCTACCATCAGTCGGATAAGCTTACTTACCTGTAGATAAAAAGTGACTGTAAGATAGGATTGTGAACGAACCACATGTTAGTGTAGAAGAGCCTATATGAAGTATTCAAGGTTTTTAGCATTCTGCCAAAGTATTCATGCACAGATGGCAGATAGGAAGACAGCCTGATATAGATGATGACGAACAACGGCTGTAAAAAATCATATGTCATTGACAACGGCTTAATTATTGATCCAATCAGTTATGATTATTATTTAGTCTTATAGAAAAAACAAAATGGACATGAAGACGATGGTGATGTAACTTTGGTACCCGAAGACAAAACGAGACCTTAGCAGGACACACTTACTTTCAAGAGCAAAACCAGTTCTTTTAGATACATTCGCGTAATAGAGTATCATTCAATTGAATGATTATAACAATCCAAATTAATTTGTTGAGCTTGTTAAATTATATCAGTCTAGCAACGATTTCGTTTGCTCTTCGGGTTCCAAAGCCACTCGTGTTAGAATATTCCAAAATATGTAAACGGAATATTAAAACACCTTCATGTTTTATGTTTTGTATTTATGCCTTTATTTACAGTTAGGTCAAGATGGTCTTCATGTCCATTTTGTTAGATCTCTAAGGCTGGGACGTAGTTACAAATTAGTAATTATAACTGTTTGGATCAACAATTAAGTCATTGTCAAAGAATTATTGGTTTTCTACAGCTGTTGTTCGTTAACATCTATATCAGATTTTTCCCGATCTACCGTATGTACATGAACTCCTTTGTAAGAATGCATTAAACCTTGAATGACTCATATTGGCTATTTTGTACTACCATGTGCTTCGTTCACAATCCTATCTTGCAGTCACTTTTTATCCGTAGGTAAGTTAATCCGGCTTCAGCTAATGGTACCTGTGTGGTCCTGGAATTCCTATACATTAACCTCATTCGACTGGGTTCATGCATAGACCATTTCGCTCCTGCATTTGGAGTTACTTCCGAATTGAATGCTGGACAGCTGCCCTGTTATAAGGGGAAATGTGGCCATAATGAAGCTTTGTAACTACTTCCTTGTTATACCAGGGAGGACATGTTTCCTTTCCCATACAGGCGAATAAGAAATGTCTAATTTGACCATTGTGTCAGGATTGATATTTGTTTGGTTTAGGACTTTCACTAACTTTAGTGAAATCAATCTTTTAATGACGCTAGTTTCTTTAAATTTAATAATTTCGTAGCATCTCCGTTTAGTTCTAGTTGCATGTGGCCTTAAGAAAATCAGCCACTTCTCATGATGTCTTCCATCAATTTCTAAAATGATCTGAATCACAATTATCAACAGCTACAGATTTCCCGCTTGTAGTTACTTCCATTACTGTTGTCCATATACAGTCTTTCGAATAGTGATTGCATCATTTGAAACCGTCTAGTATTGATCTCAAAGTTTTTCAAAAACTGTGATTGAATTGTCGTGGCTTGAATGGCAGAATTAAATTCGATCGTTCCAGATATTTCCGGAAAGATACTTTTTTTGTCGTTCGGCACTTTCCATGTCTAATTGTATTTTATATCCATAAAATGTAAGGTGAAAATAGCGCTTAACATTATTTATATACTTACTTAACGCAGATTTAACTTCCAATTATATTCCACACCATTGCGTGTAGAAGGACTCTTTTTCTACGTGTGGGTATTAAAACAGAAATTAACAGAGACTTGCTAATATTCACTGCAGTCGAATTGATATTCTTGCGCATTGAGATATTATCACACAAGGAAGACGGCATCATCTCAACGTCCCGCTCGGATGACAAACTGTTTTTTTAAAAAGCCATGTAGAACTTCTGTTACCGTAAGAGTATTTAGGAATGAGGATTAATCTTGCTACCGTAGTGTCTGACGTTGAGTTAATCCCTCAGAAAATTTCGTGGCTATTAAGCACGCTTCGATAAATATATCACGTGTAACTTCGCTCCAAAGGAATCTTTTTTTTCGAATTGTGAAGATACCTAAAGTGGTTTATTTCTTGTAATCATCTGATACCGTAGTTGCCTCCAAGGATACCATCTGTTGAGCTACTAAGTTAGTAGCGAACACAGGACTGACTATACCGTAAATATTTTTCACCTAACCGTCTAAGAGAAGATCTCAAAAAAACTTAAAATCGATTCTTTATTTGTCTCATCGATCCAGATCACGGGTCTCAGGCCCAAAGTAATTCTGTTTCGGAGGTTAAAATATTATGGGTTCCATAGAAACTTTAACAGGATACACTCGGGAAAATATTAATAATTGACCGGTACCTAGAGAATCCTACAACACTCTGTATGTAAGTCCTAGTGAGCAGCAAGGAATCTAATGAAATTCACATTTAATAACCCCGAGTGTGAAGACGCAGGAGACTTTGTTTAAATCATAGATCCTTAAGAACACAACTCTTTGGATTAAACAGTTTCTATCTCGCTAACGATAAAAAAAAGGTGAGTGCTAAGTAGATTTCTTCAGCATGAAGCACTCTCAGATAGTATTGTAGTTGCATTTGAACGGTAAGTATAGCTATTGCTTGATTATCATTCATAAATTATTAATTATTTTTTTTTTACATTTGATATCACAATAGTTTTCAATCCCAAGGAACCTCCTAAAAGAAACCGCTGTACATTCCCAAAATTATACATGTGTGATACACTCGTCTTTTTAAAGGGAGAAGTAAATCCACGTTTTTTTTAATGGTACGCCATTGTATAGTGTGAGTTAAGAGGCTCTAAAAGCACTACGGCTTTGTTTTTAATTCCTACGTACACAGCACAAAATACAAAGTTCTCCGATCCGGTGTTGATTTCCTTTACTAGGTATAAGCCCACACGAATTAAGGAATACATGCCGAAGTCCACTACTGACTTCTAAATTTCACAGCATTTTAAGAAGGAACTCAAGTGCCGTTCAGATTTACCGGATATCTGGAAAGAGAACCCTCGCATTATTGGATCTCCTGTTTCACTCTAAACCACTAACTAAAAATCGAACATCCCCGTCCAAACTCAAAATTATTCCTTTCATACCGCATCACTTAGAGATCGCTTTCTTCCTTGATTAATAACGCTTTTCAGACAATGTGGAATACTATTACATTTAAGTCAATTAATATCCCTGCTGATGTTCTCACCTTGAGGTGATTTCTGACGTTGCAGATGCATATTACAATAACTTCCAACAGCTCAGGTATGCCTGCCCTATTGCAAGTGATCCGTCAAGATGCCCATCTTTTTTACGCGCTTTCTCTTTACTAGTTTTACGAAAAGAATACTTTTAGAGCTCACCGTGATATTCATTCCTTAACAGCTTCAGGCTCTTGTTCCGCACGTCACTGAGTTTAAACTCGAATATTTCGAATTTGCAAGTTTTAAGGACAATATGACCTGCCGTATTTTTTCCATTTCAACCCATCCGCTAAGTCGGTTGTAATGCATGCCAACTGATTCCACTCGTTTTAATTAAAGTATCATTACGGATCTCTTCATCTACTGTTATTATCTTTTTATCTAAATGCATCCTGATATCTATGATTAGTAATACCATTATTTCTACAGAAAGCCGCAGCCGGCGGCCTTGTAAAAAATGTTGAATAGTAAAAGTAATGTTTCAAAAGATTTTAGTCTATTACAGCGTGAGTTGGAATTGAAAAGTCCTAATATCACTACGCTTCTTATCAAATAAAAATAGGTCTGGCAGGTTGTGGTGCATGCTTAATGCTTGTATTTGTTTTGATAAGGGAACAACACGTATTCCGACACCTCGTCTTAGAAAAATGATGTCGAAATGTTTCGTGATGTGTGCTCTTGGTAATACAATGTTCTCTAAAAACAGTCTGAAGTATAGATCTTATCATATATCTGTGTGTTTCGAATTTCTTCTTACCAATGTTAACTGCTCTTAGCTGGACTCTGCAAAGAATGTACTCGAGGCAGTTTATCATGATATTCCTCTATATGCAGCGAAAATCTATGCAGAACCATACAGACGATTTGGTGCTTCTATTTTTGTAAAGGAATTTACTTGGTGATTTAGGATGGCTCTGGTCAACGGCCATGTATATGCTCGCAAACATACCAGGCGAACTGACAGTCAGGTTCAGTGTTAGAGATGAGTACACTTCGTAAGCCTCAACTACTGGCGATTAACGGGGTACATTTTTTGGAGTAGCTTTCTGCTCTTGAGAAGATACCTTAGACTCGGTGGCGAGGACACGCATACTCTATTCACGTCAGCGAGATCAGGTAGTGTTGAATTTAATAAATATGATTACAGAAATTTTTCTTGTTTATCTTTTCGTCTGAGATATGAAAAATGTCGATAACCTGAGTATGTGCACCAGTCTGCTCCTGAGCAGAAGCGTACCAGAAATTCACTAACCGGTGAGAAAACCGGTGAGAAGAAGATTGAGAAATTCAATTCTTACAATAACCTTAATAAGAGTGTGCGATTATGGCAGTTTGTAGTGCAAGATGAACCGTGCAAGCTAGTGATATTTTAAGTTTCTATAAGATTTTAAGGTTCTATAAGATTATAGATTAGTGTGTGAGATACCTAGTCTTACCAATATACCATCTTGTTGAAGTGAGTCAAGGTTGAAAAGACGCATCGAAATTTTTTAAGGACGCAAATTCGAATTTCAGGCTACTAAAAAGTTAATCGCTGTCTCTTTTACTTTTTTTGCTCAGCGAGACTAAGTTCTCGAACACTATTAACGAGGGGGGAAATTCATGGCTTCATGTTCAAGATGAGGGAAGTGAGCCCAGTTAGTTTGTTATCTTTCAGGTGTACTCAACTGGAAATCTCCCAATGTAACCTAGTTTAAAAGAGTTTGTGAATTGATAACTTTGTTGATGTCTCTGTTCTACATCTGTTTTCCCAAGGCTGTATAATTTCTTTGTAACGCGAATCAGTGTTTTACACCGCTAGCCTTTCTAAATAATCTGTAGGACTTGTCTTAAAAACCACGGTTTTACAAGGTATTCACGTACCTAATTTCCTAAGGATCTAGTATTAGAGTTCGAGGCCAATAAAATGCATGTGAATTCTTTACAAGCTTACGACCAGAAGTGTAATAAAACTGTTACAGAAAATTGGCTTCTGTTTGAAAAACAGCTTGGTACTGTCGCAAAAGAAAAACGTGCAGAGCAGTATAAATTGATAATTTTTATGAAGCATAAAACCTAGGGCAATAAGGTGAAACCAAATGGGATCGATGTGTAGTAGAGTTTTCATTTTTACTACCCAGACTTGTATAAAACGAACATGGAGTGGTTGCTTGTACGGAATATTCAAACATTGTAGTTTATTAAGAGTGTTAAACTTTGATTCTTTGTAGGAGAGAAGAAACCTAAACGGTAGTTACACAATTTTAAGTGTCCTTGCAAATGGCAGAATCTTTTGAGTCAATTATCTGCTGTTGAACATCTTAACAGATAAACAATCAAACAAGAAACAAATGTTATAAACATACAATTGAATGATACTGTAGTACGCGAATGTGATATATAAATAAATTGGGTAAGCTCGATAAATTAAAATGTCCTGCTACGGTCTCGTTTTCCCTTCGGTTACCAAAGCCGCTCGTGTAAAAGGATACCAAAATATGTAAAAATAAAAACAAACCACATTCATTGTTTATATCTTGTCTTTTTACCTTCATTTAATATTACATCATTATCGTCTTCATGTCCATTTTGTTATGTTTATAAAGCGGAGACGTTATTACAATATTATAACCATAACTGATTGGGTCAACAATTAATCCGTTGTCAATGACATATTGCTTTTCTACACCGGTTTTTCGTCATCATCTATATGATATTGTCTTCCGATCTGCCATTTGTACATGAATTCTTTTGGCACAATTAACAAAACCTTGAATTCTTAATATCGGCTCTTTTACGCTTAGATGTGGTTCGTTCACACTCCTTTCTTGCAGTCACATTTTATCTACATTTAAGTAAGCTTATCCGGCTGGAACTGATGGTAGTTGTGTGTCTCCTGGAATTCGCATACCCTAACTTCATTTGATTGGGTTCATGCTTAGACCATTTCGCTCGGACTTTGAAATATTTCCTATTTGAATGCTGCACAGCTGTCGTGTTAGCAGGGGGAAAAGTAGCCATATTGACGCTTCGTAACTAATTCTTTGTTATACCTGATATGGCTTATAACAAAGTGGACATGCTTCCTTCTCCATACAGGCGAATAAGAAATGTCTAATCTTGACTATTTTGTCAGGATTGAGATATGGTTTGTATAAGACCGACTAACTTACGCAATTATTTTGCTTTTTGAAGAATCTTGTAGACTTCCAACTAATCTCTCCTTTGTATAGCTGAAGTCGTGTAACAGTCTGTTGCATCATGAAAAAAGTGAAAGCAGTCTTTTAATGACGCTAGAGTTTTTTTTTTAAATTTAAAGAATTCGTAGCATTTCCTTTCAGTTCTGCTTGTGTGTGGGCTTAAGAGAATCAGCAACTGCTCATGAAGTCTTCTAGCAAGATTCTTAAAAGATCTGTAATAAGACCCATGAACAGCCACAGATTTCCCGTTTGAAGTTTCTTCCATTACTGTGGTCCTTATACAGCTTTCTTTTGCTCCTTCGAAAACAGTTTGTATCATTTGAAGTTTCTCAACAACTGTGATTGAATTGTCGTTGCTACAATGGCAGAATTAAATTCGATCTTTGCAGATATTTCCCGTAAGCTCTTTATGGTCTGTCGGCACTTTCAGTGTCTAATTGTAATTTATATCCATAGGATATAAGGTGCAAAAAACGCTTAACATAATTTATATACGTACTTAACGCAGATATGACTTGACATGATTAGTCCACACCATTGCGTGTAGAAGGACACTTTCTTCTACGTGTGGATTTTAAAACTCAAGTCAACAGAGACTCTGCAATATACACCGCAGTCGAATTGATATTCATGCGGATTGAGATATTATCACACAAGTTAAGTGGCATTAGCTCAACGTGCCGCTCAGATGACAAACTGTTTCTTACAAAAGGTCGTTAAAACTTCTGTTATTGTGACAGTATTTGGGAGAGAAAGATTAATTGACTAACGTAGTGTCTGACGTTGAGTTAATCCCCCAGCAAAATATCGTGGATATCCCTTTTACCTCGCACCAGAAGGCCTCCTTTTCTGCGACTTGTGAAAGTTCCTTGAGTTGTTATTTTCTTGTAATCATCTGATACCGTAGTTGCCTTCAAGGATTCCATCTGCTGTGTATAGTGATGTGGAAATTTTACATAGAAAAAATAACCAGCTGCGTGAAAAAACGGAAGCAATATTTTAATTGCCTACAAATGAAGTTTCTACTCCCTTGTTCTATCCAAATGAAGTTTCTAGTCCCCTCTTGATAAATATCAATACCATTCTGATTTTCCCTATATACTGCAGACTAAGTTTACCGGTTCGGTAAAGGTGATCATGTTAATTTTGAGATTTCCTCGATATCGTTTTTTTTTCATGCAGCTTCATTTTCTTGTAAATGTTGCATATTGATTTCCTCATCCAGACATTTTTGAATAAGATCGCAGATCTTAGAATGTTGTAAATCAATTCATAACTACATGTGAAAATAGCCGAGCAATGTCTATAAGTGAGTTCTCAATGATATTGAGTATTCATGGCAATTGAGAATATTCACTTACGTTTATTACGCGTACAGGATACCCTAAAGTTCTTTTATACCATTTCCTGACATAAAGTATCGAATTGTGCTTATAAATTACTCAAGTGAAGACCTCCTAAGGGCGGAACAGCTTTCGAAAGTTCAGAAATTTCCTCAGCTTCAGGTAAGATTTGAACACCTTTTACGTATACATAGCTGAATGAATGTCATAACTAGGCTCCGGATTCTTAGGTTCGAACCTATTTTATTCCTGTACAGTGAATGCAAAAAATTCGTGTTTTCTTTACATTTCAAGTTGCTATAAGTAGAACTATATTAGTTTTATAGGACCTAAAATGTCCTAATTGGGGGGTTAGGACCTAAAAAATCCTAAATTAGCTTTTAGAACCTATAACGTCCTAAATGATTCTTTATAGTTATTTTTAACTTCAAAAATACTTTCAAACACGTAGTCAATCGTCAACGACATAATTTCATCTGTAAAGAAGGTTTTCTTGAAAGCTTCTAACAGAGTGGCTACCTTCAAGGATATGCTTCAAAACACACCACTGCCACCACAGCCCGTTGTGTCCCGTTGGGGAACGTGGCTCTCAGCAGCACTGTACTATGCAGATAATTTTGAAAGCATTGTTCAGGTCATCGATTCGCTCGACGAGATTGAAGCCGCTTCAATCACGTCTGCAAAAGAAGCACTGAAGTCACAGTTTGCTGTACAACAACTAAGTTATATTAAAGCCAACTTTTCTCATCTGCCTCAAGCCATCACTGAATTGGAGAAGAAGTCTCTTCCACTAACAGAAGCTCTTCAAATTCTTCAAGAAGTAAAAGAGAAAAAAGTACCTGGGGAAGTTGGAACAAAAATTGCGGACAAGTTGGAGGCGGTTTTGAAACGCAGTCCTGATTTCACAGAGATACAACTAGTGGGCCAAATTCTTCGTGCAGACAATGTCCAAGAAAATTTGCTATGGAATCCCGAGGAATTAGCCAGTATGAAATATGCGCCTCTTACATCGTGTGATGTGGAACGCAGTTTTTCTGCATTCAAGAAAATTTTGTCAGACGACAGGAAAAAGTTCACAACAGAAAATCTTGCCAAATATTTTGTTGTTCAGTGCCATTACAGAGAGTGAAGTGACCACTTTTTGAGCTATAGAAAACATTAAAAGTGCCGGAAAAACAATATTTGAAATTTCGTAGTTCCTCAGTGTATCGTTAGAAGAGTGAAGTGATATTTGTGGGGTTGTATAAAATTTCAAATATAAGAAAACTGGCAAAAACTACTACTACTACTATAGTACGACAGGCCATATATATGTTAAAGTATATTTCAGCTATCAAAAAAAGTCCAAGGTAAGAAGAGTTTCATTATTATTTTTACTACGCAGAAGACTAGTTGGCATAAAGCTTACTAAATTAAGGTTACCATTTAAGTATGAAATAGATAACAAAGTGTTTAAAGTGTAGTAATATTCCGTTTTCAGTAATATAACGCTAAAAATCCTAAACCGTGTTTTTAAAAACCTATAAAATTCTAAAATGCACTTTTTTAAATCCTAATTTGAATTTTTTGGGACCTAAAAATCCGAAGCCTAGTCATAACATTGTGCTTTTTCCACTTTTCTTGCAGTTATTTACTGTGTGCAGAGGGCTAGAATATATAGTATTGGTATTTGATGTTGAGTTATTGAAGAAATACACTGCTTATATCAAAAGGAAAGGTGTGTAACTAGGAATTCCAGAATAGTTGTGGCGAAGATTTCACAAGGTGAATAGCTATTCAAAACATCTTTGAGAAAGGAAATCGAAACGCGAAAGAAGATTTGATTTAATCTTCCGAGTAAGACAGCACTGACACATCAAGAACATTAGATTAGAGAGGAAGAAGATGCCAGAATTACGATATGTAATACGATATTCTTATCAAAGCAATGCTACCATGATATCAGATTACTTTTTCATTCAAGAACTTGAATATTAAAATTTTCATCAAGAGATTTCTCAAATGAATGACGTTCTCTACTGTATGAAATGTGTGGCACTTAATAATCAAAGCATACAGTGAGTTTATATGAAAAGATTATTTATATAGCCCACAGTTATGTTGCCTTGTGTTCACCAGTGTTACTAATTTGGTAACGAACACAGGACTGATTATACCGTAACTATTTTCCACTGCCTAAGTGGCTAAGAGAATATCTCAAAGGAATTTAAAAAAAGGTTCTTTATTTGTCTTTTCAATCAGATCACCATCTGAAGACCAAAGTAAAGGTGACTCGGAGGTTAGAATATAATGGGTTCAATAGCAAGTTTTACAGGATACATTTGGAAAAATATTACTAATGATAGAATTGAACATACTGAATCCTACACAAATCTGTATAGCCTTAGTGATCAGCATGGACGCTAACTAAATGCATATTTGTTAGCTTCGACTGTTAACAAACAGAAGTATTTGTTTAAGTAATTTATCCTTAACTACACAACTCTTCAGATTAAACAGTTTCTATCAGGTAACGATCAAGAAAAACGTAAGAGTGTTATGAGTGCTAAGTAGATTTCTTCAGCAGGAAGTACTCTCGAATAATATTGTAGTTGCATATGAACTTGAAGTATAGCAATAGCTTGATTATCATGATAAAATAATACTTATGTTTTTTACATTTGCTATCACAACTTTTTCAACTCCAAAAGGCTACCTAAAACCAACTAAGTGTTTGAAAAACTTGGAATAATCACAACTGCACTATTCTCGAAGTATTTGTGTTGAAAGTAACAATGAGAAAGTCCCGTGTATTGTTTCGGCGGGAATAGTTTGGAATCACAAAAAATACGAAGTTTGGGGCAACTGCGCAATTCTTATGTTACCAAGAAGCCACCGATTCAAAATGAAAGATGTTTTTATATTGTACAAAACAAGGTTAATGACGATAATGAAGAAGCCCGAATTAAGATATAGAAGTTCATAGTAAAAGATTTTGTGAAAGGATTCTTCATCAGCGGCCAGAGCTAATAGCTCATCTGTCTGGCAAAGAATATGGTTTACTTTGAGAAGAATCTGACATAATAAATGAGTTGGAGAAAGACATTGATGGCAGCGTAAGTCAACCTTCAACTATTAGCCAACTTATATTTTATATGTTCCTCAGAAAGCAGGCGATATTGAAACAAGAAAAGCAAGGACAAACGCAATCGCGAACAACCCTTTCCTCTCCACGTTGAACTGAGCGGTTATACTAAAACTCGTAAAAAAATATTTTATCAAATAATTGCATTTACTAGGGATTTGTATATCGTCTACATGTATAGAAGAAATATCTTCAAGTCTTTCTCAGTGCTTGATAAATCAAAGTTACGAAATGTATGTCCTTCCACTCTTCGTAGAGGTGTTTTATCCATTGCAACATTAGATAATATTGACTACAATCCTTCTAGCACATCAAAGGATTCTTTTCAGGGTACGAACATTCCTACTTTCCAGCATCTGTCTAAGGATAACCTTGGCATTCAAGGTGACCATGTCTCACTGGATAATGTCAATATAAAAAAGAGAACTGCTCCTGTTCTCCCCTATAAATATGCTCTAGTACCTCCTGCTTATATCACTGATAAGGAACCAGTGTTTCCTCAACAGGACGCGCAGTTAGTAGAGATAGTTCTTTCACGAAGTGGATTTTTCTGTACACCATGTACACGAAGTACACGAAGTACACTTGCTCTGTACACCATGCCTCGAAAACTCAAAACTTTTCACATGCCAAGTATATGCTGTCTGCTTCCGTTGTTTAAGGAAGAATCTAAATTTATAGCTTTGATACAGACGGAATGAATGTTGTACCAGAACTTACAGACAAACTTAACAAAAAACATATAATGGATTAATTACTACTTGCCTTGGGAAACGAATGAGTTATATTGCGAAGATCAAATTCTGACACATCGAACAAGCCTTTCTGTCTTATAGGCAAATGGTTATATGGAAGTGGTGGGTAGAAATTTTATGCAAGTCAGACGTAGCAACACCAGGAACCGCTGACAATTTATTGAAAGAATCTCACATTACAAAAGCTCGTTTTCCTCATCAGATTACTCTGACAGTTTTACATCATTTGCTGCGTGATGCATATCAGAATTCTCCATCAGGGCTATCTTTCAATGACGAGTACACTGAAAAGGAAACGTCGTTTCGGATAATGTATTACCGTCTCGTGATTTTACTCTTAATTTACATGAGAGCCATACGTCAAGGGAATTTCAAGCTCTTCGTTGAAATACTAAAACCAATTGCTGAATGGTTTTTCGCAACGAACCACCTGAACTATGCTCGTTGGATTCTTGTTCACATTTTTGATTTGAAGAATTTGGAAGAAACACATCCAGAGAATATGAATGCTTTCGAAATGGGTTACTTTGTGATAAGAAAGACATCAAAACCTTTGTCTCCAATAGCTATAGTTCGGCTCACAAAGAGAATAACAAAAATATATGAGGGGATTGCGGGGCAATTGGTCTCTTAGACGACTTCAATGCTCTTGTCAAATGGATGACAGCGGGACCAGAAATAAGTAGGCTGACTAACGAATTCAAAATGTCATATAATGATAAAGATTTTGATAATAAGCACCATGAAGATTACTCGTAGATGCAAGAAAAATTTAAATCGGATGTTGGAAAGATGAAAGAAGTCTTCCTCGAATTTGTGGAATCCGTTTGAAGAAAATAATGGAATTGTTAATGCTGCTTCAAGAACCATCTATAGCGGTAATATACGGTAATTGAATCTTTATATTCAGCAGAAGAAAAAGGGTGTAATATGTACTAGGAATTTGTGCAAGAAGGTAAGTAGAATGGACCAAGCAATTCTTTTCTCTTATGAAAAAATCTTCTCTAGTGCTTCATTCTTCACTTTAAAAGAACAAGAAAAACAGAAATAAAATAATATTACTTTAGATGGACTTTGAGATATTCTCTCGCCTAGTTCACGTCAGTCACTACACTTGCATAATTTTTTTCTGCCCGAGAATCAACTCCACAGTCTCTCTACCATAATTCACAATCCTCAAAGTCGGATATAGTTATTCATCTAGAGAAGGAAGCCAACATCTAAGTAGAAAACTTTCCTAATTCTTGTGATGTTTTATTATTTGATGGAGAATTTGGATTCACATTTTGCAACCGGCATCAGTAGAACATTTTATGATTGTTTCCAGTGCAATTTCTTAAATTATGCTCAAAGAGAAGAGGACACATTCCATGCAAAGCGAGTGGATTTGAAATAGGATATATAATCTTCAGAGAACATAAAATCTTCAACAAGAGAAAGCAGGGGTGTAGCAATAAGGACAAAAGTAACACGAACTACACCATTTCCTAGGAAACGGAACGATTTCCTTCGTAACCCCGAAATTTTTCTTGGAAAGTATGTGTTCTTTTTCTTTTTCTTGGAAAGTATGTGTTCAAAGGAAGGAAGTAAATTTGAGGTAGCAACGAGCAATTAGTATAATATTCAAACTTCAAGAAATCGTCCAACATTTTAAATTAAGTCATCAGGAAATCATTTAGAAGAGCTGATAGTATGATCATGTTATATTCCTTTGATGCAACATTAAATGGACACAAGAAGATAGTTATCCGTACAGTAGACACAATTGTTGTAATACTTGCTGTATCGTTTTTCTACGACTTTGAACGACACGGTCTAGAAGAATTATGAATATCTTCCGGCACCAGAAAACATCATCGAATTCTTCCAATTCATCATATTTCAAATGCATAAAGAAGAGAAAAATCAACTACGTTAAGAGACTTCCATGATGTGATACAGTGTCATACTTTCTCGGAAATGGAAATATATCAGCATGGGAAACATGACTTTTGTATACAAAGGTGACCACAGCTTTCGTAACAATTTCACACCCTGTAATCCACATAAGCGAAGATTGTTTTAATTCACTGCCACGATATGTTGTTTTAATATATTCAATAACAAGTGAAACATTTCAAGTTAATGAATCCCGACGAGAAATCCTCCAACTTGTCATGCCTTGTTTCTTTACACCAAACGTGCAACATACCAAACTAGACAAATCTGCGGCCAGGCAATAATGAAGACAGCATATATTCCTTCACCAGTAAACTAGGGATGGACTGACAATGGAAGTGAACTTTCTCCACCATGGACTTCCATTCCACTTGTATACGAAGCATGTAGAATATTCCTCTTGTAAGTGCCGGCAAACACATGTACCACAATATGTTGTTGCAGAAATGCAAGCGCCCCGTGCTGCTTTTTTGTGTTCTGTGTGTAGGGGAGCATGTTGAATGGTGATGGAAGTTAAAACAAAGATCTAGACCAATAAAACTTAATGTAAGTAGTACTCAATATTTTTGAAAATTCTGCTGATCCATAGTATATTTACACCACGTTGGATATGTAACAATAAATGGATGAACTTATATGTATGATTCTTTATAGAATAACTTGTAAACAGAATATTATTAACTGTTCCTCTAAATTATAAAACTGTTTCTACACGTAAAAAACTAAAAGATATATTGTGAATTTCAAATTATGAAACCAGATATTTGTGTTGTTTTTCTGTTCTTACAATACGAAAGAAATTATTTACTTTATAATTTATAACAATATATTGCTTTATGTAATTTTTTATAATATTCTAATGGATGTAAAAGCAATGCCTGTAGTTTACACACATGAACTGATGAAACCATATGAAACCATCAGATGAAACCATAAAACTTTTCTAATAACACGCTATGTACGTATTTTCTTAAGATATTCTTAAATATAATTCATGTGTAAAAGTAAATAGTAAAAGAATAGTTGATATTGCTTTGTGTGTATTCGTTTACAAATCTAGATACTCGTGTCAATATTTCGCTAGAAACTAACCTTTACGTATTATAATTAATAGCCGCCATATGGGATTCATAACCGGGCTTAATCAGGCTACTTTCTGCTTCTGCCGAAAGTGGGACTTGTGAAGAACACATCACAAGAGAATGATTTGTTTCGTACAATGCAGCATCCATGAGTAATGCTTTATTACGGTAAATGAACTCTCTTCCCATATTTGGGGAAATCAATCAACTCAACGTGAATATTAAATTTGTCAAAACTTCGTTGTTTATTAACCAATCTGGATGAACTATATACCAAAAGTAAGATAATCTAACACTTTTTAATAAGTTACACGACAACTTTTTCGATGATCCCAGCCGTTTAATTTTTCTTTTTAAAAAATATGAGTAAACTCCATCAGAGGAAATGCAAAGTTAAAAATTAACAAATTTTTGTAGGTGTTAATTTCTGAGCGAAGTAAAAACTTTTGGTAATTTTTTAGACCCTGTAATCTTCTACGTCGTTTAGTGTTTGAATCGTGAAGATTCGTCTATTAGTTAAGGAGATATAGTTTAAAACTAACACTATGAATTCGTAGAGGCGGCCATTTTTTCTAGCCGACATATTAAATTCTTCCCACCTGTCATAGTGGGGCCATTTCGATTCCTGCTTAGTTTGATCAGTGAAACTACATATCCGAGTGGCACCTATTTAACACAAAGTACAGGATACTACCCGTAAGGTCCCCTACTAAGTAAGACTGTTACGGAGGTTATAATATAATGAATGGGTTCCATAGGAAGTTTTAATAGATACAATCGGGAAAATATTAATGATAGACCGGAACTTGGTGAATCCTACACAACTCTCTACGTAAGCCCTAGTGAGCACCAAGGACGGTAACTAAATGCATATTTGGTAGCTTCGAGAATTAACTCACAGGAGACTTTGTTTAAGTAATTAAGCCATTACAACACAACTCTTTAGATTAAACAGTTTCTATCAGGTAACCATCAAGAAAAACGTGAGAGTGTTTTGAGTGCTAAGTAGATTTCTTCAGCAGGAAGCACTCTCGAATAGTATTGTAATTGAATATGAACGGGAAATATAGCAATTGCTTGATTATCATAATAAATTAATACTTACGTTTTTACATATGGTATAACAACCTTTTTCAACCCCAAGGACCTACCTAAAACAAACTGCTGTGCGGTCCCAATGCTATACGTCTGTGATACCCTCTTATTAAAGGGAGAAATAAATCCATGGTTTTTAAAATTCTACGCCAATTTGTAATGTGAGTTAAGTAGTTCTACATAGCTACATTACTATGTCTGGTTGTTTGTAGTGCTTGTTAACTGGCTTTGATAAAAGAACAAAACCTATCTCGACATCTGCTCTTAATTAAATGTTGTCTAAATGTTTCGTGAAGTCTACTCTTGGTAATACAATTTTCTCTGAAAACGGTCTGAAGTATAGATATCTGTGTGTTTCAACTTTCTTCTTGCTACTGTTAACGGGTCTTAGATGGACTGTGCTGGGAATGTACTCTAGGCAGTTTTCCATGATATTCCGCTATATGCAGCTAATATCTATGCAGAATACCTACAAACAATCGAAGTTTTACAACCTTAATAAAGAACGATGTTTGGATATTCCATACATGCGTACACTGCATACACATTTTTATCCTAGACGGAGTCGTAAGATAAAAACTCTACTACAGGTCGAACCCAGTTGATTTCAACTTATTCCCCTAGGTTTTATACGACATAAGGACTTTGTTCTTTTGCGACTGTATCAAGCTGCTTTGAAGACAGAAGCCCACAAAGCTTACCTACTTTTGTTATCAGTTATATTACACTTATAGTCGTAAGAGTGTAAACGATTCAAATGCATTTTATTGGCCTCAAAATCTTGTATTATATCCTTAGGTAATGGTGCTAGAAACATCATTTGTAGGCAATTAAATCAATGCTTCTCTTTTCTCAAGCAGCTGGTCATCATTTCTATGCATTATTTGAAGATCACTATATTAGGCGGATGGAAGAGTTGGAGGCAACAGCGGTATCACAGGATTACAAGAAATTGACACTTCAAGGAACAATCAAAATTCGCAGGAAAGGAGTTTTTCCGGAGCGAAGTTCCAAGTGATATGATTATCGAACAGAACTTAATATAGGACACGAAATTTTCTGGTGGATTCACTCAACGTCACACACTACTTTAGCAAGATTAATCCTTCATTCCCAGAGACTGTTACGATAACATAAGTTCTACAGGACTTTTGTGGGAAACCGCATGTCATCTGAGCGGCACGTTGAGCTAATGTCACCTTCCTTGTGTGATAATACTTCATTGCGCAAGAATATCAATTCGACTGAGGTGAATATTGCAGCGTCTTCAAATGATGCAAACAGTTTTCGAAGGAGGAAAAGGTAGCTGTATATGAACAATAGTAATGGAAGAAACTACAAACGGGAAATCTGTAGATGTTGATGAGACTGATGCAGGTCTTTTAAGAATCTTGCTAGAAGACTTCGTGAGCATTTGTCAATTGTCTTAAGGCCACATACACACATAACTAAAAGGAAATGCTACGAAATTATTAAATTTAAGAAACTCTAGTCTTTAAAGACTGCTTTCCCTTTCTTCAAGATGCAACTGGCTGAGAAACGACCTCAGCTATACTGAGGAGTAAAAAGTTGCAGCTTTCAAGATCCTTCAAAAAGAAAAAGAACTGTACAAGTTAGTCAGAGTCTACAACCAACCAAATCTCAATCCTGACAAAATGGTCAAAATTAGACATTTGTTATTCGCCAGAATGGAGAAAGAAACATGACCTCCCTGGTATAAGCCACATGAGGTATAAGAAGGAAGTAGATACAAAGATTCCCCCTACTAACACGGCAGCTGTGCAGCATTCAATTCGGAAGTACCTACATGTCCAAGAGAGAAATGGTATAAGCATTAAGCCAACGAATGAGGTTAGTGTATACGAATTCAAGGACCCACATAGGTACCGTCAGCTCCAGCCGGATAAACTTACTTAACTGTAGATAAAGTCACAGCAAGATAGGATTATGAACGTGCCACATGTTAGTGTAAAGGAGCAGATATGAAGTATTCAATGTTTTGTGACTTCTGACCAAGGTGTTCATGTACAAATGGCAGATCGGTAGAAAATCTGGTATAGATGTTGAAGAACATAAGTTGTAGAAAACCAATACGTCATTGACAATGACTTATTAGTTCCAATCAGTTATGGCTAAGACTTTGTAATAACGTCCCCGCGTTAAATATCGAATCAAATGTTCACGAAGACCATCATGATATAACTCTCAATAAAGGTAGGAAGACAAATTATGAAACATGTAGGTTGTTTATTATTCTGTTTACATATTATGGAATCCTTTGGTACCCGAAGAGAAAACGAAATCGTAGCGGTACACATTTAATATAAAGAGCAAAACCAATTCATTTAGATATTATATTCGCTTACTACGATATCACTCAATTGTATGTTTATAACTTTTGATTATTGATTGATTGATTTTAGTTTAGCGTCCCTTTCAGCAGCGAGGCTATATGAGACGTGGACCTACTGATTAACGTGGAATCCGAACCACATGAGCTCCCGCCGGGAATCGAACCCGGGTCTCCCACGCCAAATGCGCGTATGCTAACCGCTTAGCCACGAGAGAGCTCAACTTTTCATTATTATTTGTTTATTTGTTAAGATGCTAAACACTAGATAATTGACTCAAGAATCCAGCCATCGGAACGGACACATAAAATTGTGTAACTACCGTTTAGATTTCGACTCTCCTACAAAGAAGAAAAGTTTAACACACTTAATAAAGAACGATGTTTGGATATTCCGTAAAGGCAAATACTCGATGTAAATTTTTATCCAAGACGGGATCGTAAGAATGAAAGCTGTGCTACACGTCGATCTCAGTTGGTTTCAACTTATTGCCCTATACTTTATACGACATAAGGAATATCAATGATTAATGCTCAGCACCTTGTTCCTTTGCTACTGTACCAAGCTGCTTTCCAGACAGATGCCTACGAAGCTTAACAATTATACGTAACAGTTATTTTACAGTTATGGTCTTAAGCTTTTAAAGGATATTGGCCTGAAACTCTAGTAGGTGATACTTATGTAATTAGGTATGTGATTACCTTGTAGAACCTGTGAGACTAGTCCTGCCGATGAATTACTAAAGTTGGCGTACCAAAACACTGTTTCGCGATACAAAGGATATATATGGGCCAGTTAAACAGTTTCTATCAGGCTAACGATGAAGAAACAAGTATAGTAGTATAGTAATTGCTTGATTATCATTATAATTATAAATTTATGTTTTTTATATTTGGCATCACAATCTTTCTCCATCCCAACGGCCCACCTAAAACAAACCGCTGTACGTTCCCAAAACTAAATTGAGGAAAAAATCCACGGTTTTTTAAAATGTACGCAATAGTATAATGTGAGATAAGTAGCTTTGAAAGACTATTGTTTCCTTTTTAAGACCTAGTTACACATCACAGTTTCTGCGGCCTCCGATTCGGTGTTGAATTCCTTTACTGACTGGAAGCCAATATGAATTAAGGAATTCATGCCGATCTCCACTGCTCACTTCTAAATTTCACAGTCTGAAAAGCAGCTTGGGACAATCACAAAGGAACAAGGTGCTTTGCAGTGTTAGCAAGATGAGGTGTTTTGGAATTTAATAAATAAGATTACTGGAATTCTTTATGTTGATCATTCTGTTTGTCGAAACACTAATACAGTTGGTGCACTAGTCTGCTACTAAAGTTTACCAGAAATTTATCACCGGTGAGAAAACCTTGAGAAGATTGAGAAATTCTAATCATGCAATAAGCTTAATAAGAGTGTGCGATTACGGCAGTCTGTCGTGCAATATGAACCGTGCGAGCCAGAGAGATTTTAAGGTTCTATAGCCTAAAATTCTGTGTGAGAGATATGAAGCGTTATCAATATAGCATCTTAATGAAGTGAGTCTAACTAACTAACTAACTAACTAACTCTCTGGCCTATGGAACCCGGAGGTTCAATGCCGCGTTCACAAAAGCTCTCCACTGACCTCTATCCTTAGCTAATTGCATCCAGTTTCTACTTTGTATTCCAATCTCAGCGAGATCCATCTTAATATTGTCCTCCCATCTGCGCCTAGTTTTTCCTAATGGTCGTTTTCCGATTGGTCTTGCTAAATGACGCGCCCATCTAAGCCTTCTAAACTTCACGACCCTAACAATATTGGGTAAACCATACAAATTCCCGAATAAAACGAATTCCCTGCTTTTAGTCGACATTTAATTTCTGCGTGAATATGATTTTCCTCTGTTAAATTTGATCCTACGTATTCTAAACTATCCACTTTATCAAAAGTATTATTTAATATTTTAACGCATTCATAGTTTGCTGTATTCCGGTCCCGACGTACTTCCTTGTATTTAGCTTTATCTGGGTTTACTTCTAAACCCATGTCCCTGCAACATATCTTAATTAATCTAATTAGCTTTCTCGGTATTCTAAGTTCTGTAAGGACGTTGTATAATGCCTCTCTCCTAACCGAGTCGTACGCCTTTCTAAAATCAATAAATAGTTGATGTACCGGGGTATAGTATTCGCAATTTTTTTCGAGTATTAGGCGAATGGTAAATATTTGGTCGATAGTTGACCGATTCCGTCTAAATCCGCATTGATAATCTCCAATAATTTCATCTGTGTATGGGGTCAGTCTTGCTAATAGAATATTTGAAAGAATTTTATAGGATGTTGACAGAAGAGAGATGCCTCGATAATTATTACAGTCAGTTTTGTCGCCTTTCTTGTGAATTGTATCAATGATTGATTCTTTCCACTCTGTGGCAATACTTCCTTGTTCGAAATAAGGAGAATGGGTTTGTGTATTTTGTTCCAAAATTTTTTACCTCCAGCTAAAACTTAGCCGTAATTTCATCTACACCCGGAGATTTGAGTTTCTTTATTTTCTTTATAGCTGTTTTTTATTCTATTCGGTTGGGTTCTGGAATATACGGTTCTGCAGTGTGTATCTCCTTTTCTTCACGCACACTAGTTTTCAATTGCGAGTTAAGCTAATCGTCAAAGAAATCTTTCCATCTATTTAAGATGCTATCCATGTCAGTTAGAACTGTACCGTCAGATTTCTTTAATATATAAGTACGAGGTTTTTAACCTTTCTTAAATTCGTTGACTCCCTTATACATGTCCCGGATATTTTTATTTTTACTATTATCTTCAAGTTCCTTAATTTTAGCATTCAGAAAATCGCGTTTCTTTGTTCTAAAAGTTTTGGAAATTTCCCGCCTGATATCTGAGAAATTTTGTGTATTTTACTTAAATCGCGTTTTTAGCCAGCGTAAATTTGCGGGTTTTCTCTTCTCTGCTAGTTTTATGCATTCCTGGTCGGACCATGGTTTGTTCCTACTTATTTCTGCGTGTCCCAATTTTTGTTTTGCTGAAATTTTAATTCTATCTCTAATTCCAATCCAGGTATCTTCAACACTAGTGCACTCCGAATCTTCTAAAGCCGAGAATCTATTCGAAACTTCAATCTGGTATTTCTCTCTTACCTATCTCTCTTCTAATTTCTTTAAATTGAAAATCACCGTTTTTATACAATGTGTATTACCTTTATTCAACGATAACCTCTCTCGTATTATCGCAGCTACCAAGTAGTGGTCGGTGTCGCAGTCAGCCCGTCTACCAGACATCAATTATGCTAGATAGCCTTCCTCTATCTGCTAAAACGTGATCAATTTGATTGTTTTCCCGTCTGGTGATGTCCAAGTGTACTTATGAATGTCGCGATGTGGGAATTTTGTACCCTTCACGATTAAGTTTTTGGATGTTGCAAAATTTACGAGTGTAACACCGTTGTCATTACTTTCCTTACGCAGACTTCCGTTCCCTATAATCGGTTTGAAAATATCCTCTCGTCCTACCTTCGCATTGAAATCCCCTAATAGTGTTTTCATATGGTATCGCAAGAGTTGGTCAAATATCCGTTCTACTTCTTCGTAAAAGCTGTCTTTAATTTCGTCATCCTTATCTTCAGTTGGGGCATGTATATTTGAAAAAATAATATAACACCACCGTCCTTAAGAGTGATAAAAGAAAGTCTGTCGGTGACAAATTCAACCCGTTTAATTGCTGTTAATATACGTTTATAAACGAAAAACCCTGTTCCTAACTGGTGATTTTTGTTCCTTTCCCCGTAAAAGAACGTAAAATTTCAGGAATTCTAAGATCCATTTCCTTCCCACCTAACTTCCTGTACTCCTACTTCCTGAATTTCTCTAACTCACTCTTTACGGATTTTCAACGCGCCTGCCTTATAAATACTACTAATATTCCACGTTCCAAATCTCATGTCCGTTTTCTTTTGCTGAGGTCGTGCCAAGTTATCAGTCCTTGTCCGAGGCTTTTGTGAATGTTTCCGAAGAAGAACTTTTTTTTTACAGGATGAGTTTGTTAGCCCCACCCAAACCCCCAAGCTGGAGGACCACTCATAGTCGGCTGTCCGCGACTACTTATTCAGTATATTCGCAGCTAACCTCTATCTCTACAGGCCTTCTCCTTGATCCGCAACCTGAGGATTCGCCATGCCGTGGTGACAGGAACCACATTACACGGAGTGAAATGAGTCAAGTTTTAAAAGACGTCTAGAAAATTTTTATAGACGCAAGTTTAACTTTCAGGCTAATCGAAAGTTAATCGCAGTCTCTTTTACTTTTTTTGCGCAGCGAGACTAAGTCCTCGAACACTATTCCCAAAGGGGAAATTCATTGCTTGTGGTCCAAGATGTGGGAAATGAGCCAAGGAAGTTTTATATCTTTCAGAAGTACTTAACTGAAAATCTCCCAAAGTAACCTTTGTACAAAAAAAAAAAATAAAAAAAATGTCAATTGATAATTTTGTTGATGTCCCTGATCTAAACCTGTTCTACCAGGCGTGTGTAGCTTCTTTGTATCGCGGATTCAAGAATATGTATGAAAAATAAGCCAACATCAATTTTTATACCTTGTATTTATAGCTTCATTTAAAGTAACATCAAATTCCTCTTCATGTTGGTTTTGTTTCTTCTATAGGGCGAAGGCTTTATTACAAAATTTTAATCATAACTGATTGGATCAACAATTAAGTCGTTGTCAATGACACATTGGTTTTCTACAGCTTTTGTTGGCCATCATCTATATCAGATTGTCTTCAGATCAGCCATTTGTACATGAAATCCTTTGGCAGAATGCACAAAACCTTGAATACTTCATATCGGCTCTTTTACACTAACATGTGGCTCGTTGACAATCCTATCTTGCAGTGACGTTTTATCTACAGGTAAGTAAGCTTACCCGGCTGGAGCTGATTGTAGCTGTGTGGGTCCTGGAATTCGCATATCCTCTTTGACACACCAACCTTATTCGATTCGGTTCATACTTAGACCATATAGCTCCTGGACTTTGAGGTACATCCGAATTGATTGCTCCACAGATGCCGTTTTGTAGGGGCAAAAGTGGCCATAGTGAAGCTTCGTAAATACTTCCTTGTTATTCCTGATATGTCCTATACCTAAGAGGATATGTTTCCATCTTCATAAATGCGCATAACATATGTCTAATGTTGACCTTTTTGTCAGGATTGAAATTTGGTAGGTTGAAGACACTAACTTGTACAATTCATTATCTTTTTGAAGAATCTTGCAGGCTGCCAACTGTTTCTCCAGCGTATAATTAAGGTCGTGTTACAGCCTGTTCCATCATGAAAAAAGTGTAAGCAGTCTCTTAAAAACGCTAGAGTTTGTATAATTTAATTATTTCATTGCATTTCTTTTCAGATCTGCTTGTATGTGGCCATAAGAGAATCAGTAACTGCTCAAGAAGTCTTCTAGCAAGATTCTTAAAAGATCTGAATCAGACCATTTGACAGCTACAGATTTCCTGTTTGTAATTTTTTCCATTACTGCTGTCCCTATACGGCTACCTTTTGCTCCTTGTGTATCTCACAATTCCACAATCGTTGTGGCGAATCTTTCACAATATGAATAGCTATACAAAAATTCCAAAGCAGAACTGCAAATCGAGACACAAAACGCGAGCGAAGACGATTGATTCTTTCGAGTAATATAGCATCGACACTTCAAGAACATGAGTATATACTATTAGAGGTAAAAGGGATGTCAGAATTACGAAATGTGATATGCTTTTCTGAACAAGACAATGTTAGCATGATATCAGATTACTTTTTCATTCAAGAAGTTAAATATGGAGAATTTTCATCGAGACTTCTGAAATGAATTACTTTTTCTGCTCTATGAAATGTGTGGCACTAAGTTTCTAATCAAAGCATACAGTGAGCTTATATGAAAAGATTATTTGATTAGCCCACAGTTTGGTTGCTTTGCAATGACCAGTTATATTAATTTGGTAGCCAAAACATGACCTACTATACCGTAAATATTTTCCCCATAACTGTCTAAGATTTCAAAAGAACTTAAAATTGATTCTTTATTTCTCTCATCGATTAAATCATCGGTCTCAGGCTCAAAGTAAGGCTGTTTCAGAGGTTAGAATATAATGGGTTCCATAGCAAGTTTTACTGGATACAATCGGAATAATGATAGACAGGAACCTAGTGAATACTACATTGTATATTCCCTAGTTATCATATTTCATGCTAACTAAATGCATATTTGTTAGCTTCGAGTCTTAACAAAGAGGAGCCTTTAAGTAATTAATCAGTGACAACGCAACTCTTTGGATTAATCAATTTACATCGGGCTAACGTACATTTCTTATGGAAAAAGCACTCTCAAATAGTATTGTAGTTGCAAATAAACAGGAAGTATAGTAATTCGATTATTATCATTAAGAAATTAATACTTATGTTTTTTACATATGGTATCACAACCTTTCTCAATCCCAAGGGCCCACCTAAAACAAACCGCTGTAAGTTCCCAAAACGTTACGTCCGTGATACCCTCGTCTTATTAAAGGCTGAAGTATATCCACGTTAAGAAGCTCTAAAAGGAGAACTGATTCGTTTTTAAGACCTAGGTGCACAACATAAGATCCTGCGGCCTCCGATTCGGTGCTGATTCCTTTACTAGCTTTAAGCCTATAAGAATTAAAGAATACATGCCGATGTCCCCTGCTGACATCTAAATTTCACAGCATTTTAAGAAGGAACGAAGAAGCCGTTTAGCCTTACCGGACACCTCGAAAGGGAACCCTCGTATTATTGTCACGCCTGTTGCACCCTAAACCATTAATAAAAATGCGAATATCCCCGTCCATCCTCAAAATTATTTCTTTAATAAACGCATTACTTAGAGATCGGTTTCGTCCCTGATTAATATCTCTTTTGAGACAATGTAGAAACTATTACAATGGGGTCAAGTTGGTCATTTCTTGTATGCAAAATTTGTACATCATTTTACTCAGCAGGTGCAAGCAAGGCAACTACGCTATCAGGTGATTACAGGAAATCAACAACTCAAGGAACCATCACAATTCGCAGGAAAAGAGGCCTTCTGGAGCGGTTCCATGTTATATGATTATCGAACAGTGCTTCATGTGGCCACGAAATTTTCTCTGGGATTAACTCGCCAGACACTGCACTAGCTATATTAATCATTCATTCCAAGATACTGTTACGATAACTGAACTTCTACAGGACTTTTAAGGGAAAAATTTTTCATCTCAGTGGAACGTAGAGCTAATGCCACCTTCCCTATGTGATGATACCTGAATACACAAGAATGTCAATACGACTGTTGTGAATATTGCAGACTCGATGTTGTCTTGTGATTTAAAGCACACACGTAGAAGGAAGGGTCCTTCTACACGTAATGGTGTGGACTAAAAATTTCGTCAAATCTGCGTTAAGTACGTATATAGATTATGTTAAGCGCTTTTTTCACCTTATATTTTATAGATGTAAATTACAATTAGACACTAAAAGTGCCGAGAACCAAAAGAGAGTTTTCTGGAAATATCTGCAACGATCGAATTTAATTCTGGCATTGAAGCCACGACAATTTAATCACAGTTCTTGAGAAACTTGGGGATCAATAGCAATATATACTTTCCGATTCACAAGTGTTGTTTTACTTTTTGCTTCAAAAAGATGAAAAATTTCCGACTCAAAAAGTTTTTCCATATATCCATTCGACACAAAATATTTCGATTCATGAAACACTGTTTCACTTGTTCCTACATAGTACTGAAAATTGTGAGCCACAAAATTTTTCAGACTCTACACGATCTTTCACTTTTTAATATTTTTATACATGATTTCAATCAATTTTATGAATACTGAGGAACTGTTACTTGATCACTGATATTTGTGTTAAGAACGGAAAATTTTCCGGAAATATATAGAAGATAATTTTCCACCTCACATCACGGCTAATCAACAATGTAGGAATACGTGGAGTATGTTTTTATGAAACGGAAAATTTTCCGTTTCAAAATTTTTCGGAAAATTTTCATCCCTGTATAGGAAAGACAATTCTTCGATTCATGAAAAATTGTTCACTTCTTCCTACATAGTACTGAAGATTGTCTGAGCCATGAAAATTATCAATTCTTTTAACAATCTTACAATTTTTAACATTTTTATACATGATTTCAATCAATTTTATGAATACTGAGCAACTGTTACTTGATCACTGATATTTGTTAAGAACGGAAAATTTTCCGGAAAAGTATAGAAGCAAATTTTCCACCTCACATCACGGCTGCACAACGATGTAGGAATAAGTGGGATATGTTTTAATGAATCGGAAAGTTTTCCAGAAAATTGACATCACTGCTTATAACGCTCTCACCTTTTTCCTGATCGTTAGCCTGATAAAAACTGTTTAATCCAAAGAGTTGTGCTCTTACAGATATATTATTTAAACAAAGTCTCATGTGTGTTATCACTCGAGGCTATCAAATATGCATTTAATTAGTGTCCTTGCTGCTCACTAGGACCTACATACAGAGATAAGTAGGATTCTTTAAGTTCCGGTCTATCATTAATAATATTTTCCCGATTGTATCTTGTAAAACTTGCTATGGAACACATTATAATCTAACCTCCGAAACAGCCTTACTCTCGGCCTGAGACCGGTGATCTAATCAATGAGACAATAAAGAATCGATTTTATGTTCTTTTGAGAACTTCTCTTAGACGGTTAGGTGGAAAATATTTAGGGTATAGTAGGCCTGTGTTCGCTACCAGCTTCCCAACACTGGTCATCACAAAGCAACCAAACTGTGGTCTAATCAAATAATCTTTTCATATAAACTCACTGTATGCTTTGTTTAGCAACTAAGTGCCACACATTTCATAGAGCAGAAAACTCATTCATTTCAGAATTATCTTGATGAAATTCTCTATACCCAAGTTCTTGATGAAAAGGTAATCTTATATCTCGGTAGCATTGTCTTGATAGAAATATCGTATCACAATTGGTAATTCTGAAATTCTTTTCCCCTCTAATGATATATACTCATGTTGTTGGTGTCTCAAGACTGTCTTGTTCGGAAGAATTAATTAAGTCTTCACAACATTCTCGCGTATCGATATCTTTTTCTCAAACAACTTTTGGATAGTTATTCATCTTTTAAATGCCTCGTCACAACGATTCTGGAATGCTGAGATATACATTTGTATTTTTGGTATAAGCAGAGTAGTCCTTCTGTAATTCTTCAATAATTCAACATTTAGAACAAATACTCTATTTCTAATCTTCTGCATAGAGTAAATAAGTACAAGAAAAGTGGACAAAGCACATATGCTATTATATTAGATCAGCCATCATACTTTAAAGGTGTTCAAATCGTACCTGCAGTTGACGAAATTTCTGAACTGTCCAAAGTTGTACCGCCCTTACGAGATTTCCACTTAACTACTTTCTAGGCACGATTAGATACATTATGTCAGGAAATGGTATAGAAGAATTTTGGGGGATTCTGTTCGTTAAGGCAACTTTAGTGACAATGCTGAATGGCCATCACTACTCAAGATCATTGGGATCTCACTTCTAGACTTTGCTCGGCTACCTTTACGTGTGGTTATGAAGAGATTTACAACACTCTGAGCAGATGACAAAATCTAGGATCTGCGATGTTATTCGACAATTTTTGGATGATGAAATCAATATGGGTTTCCGTATTCAATATTGCGTGATGATATCAATATGGCAATTAATATTTCCGTTTTGGCACGAATCTTATCATCTTTTCTATGCAAAATTTTCACATCACTAAACTCAGGAGATGAAATGCTTAGATGCAACTACTGTATCAGATCATTTCAAAGAAATTAACATCTCATGGATCTTTCCTAATTCGCAGAAAAAGTGCTTAATGAGGCCACGATTATATTTCTCAACGTTTTCTCACCGGTGAGTAAATTTCTGGTCAGCTTTCACTCAGTAGCAGACTAGTGCATCAACTCTATTTGCTTTCAACCCCTTTCATATCTGAGACGGAATGATCAACAAGAAGAATTTCTGTAGTCATATTAAATTTAATACTACCTCATCTCGCTGACGTGAATACAGCTTGCGTCTCCTGTGCACCGACTCAAAGGTTTCTTTTCAATAGTAGAAAGCTACTCCAAAAAATGGACCCGATTAATCGCCAGCAGCTGAGGTTTACCAAGTGTACCCATCTCTTACACTGAACCAGACTGTCATTTGGCCTGTTATGTTTGCGAACATATCTATGGCCGTTGACCAGAGCCACCCTAGATCACCAAGGAAATTCCTTTACAAATTACAAGCTCTAAATCATCTGTAGAGTTCGGCATAGTTTTTCGCTGCATATAAAGGAATATCATGGCAACTGCCTAGAGTATATTTCTTGCACAGTCCAGCTGAGAGCCGTTAACACTGGCTAGAAGAAAGTTGAAAACATAGTTATGTAGATATTAGGATGCATTTAGATAAAAAGTTAGTAACAGTAGATGTTAAGATCCGCCATGATGCTTGCATTAGAAGAAATAGAATCAGTTTGCTTGCAGTACAACGGACGAGTGCGGGTAGATTCAAATGAGAAAAGTACGGATACTCATATAGTCCTTAAGACTTGCCAATTCGAAATATTCGAGTGACATGCGAAACCCAACGACGTGCGAAACAAGAAGTCATTACCAGAGAAATAAGGAATATCACGGTGAGCTCGTAAGTTATTGTTTTCGTAAAATTAGTAAAGAAAAAGCGCGTTAAAATGATTGACAATTTGATGGTTTACTTGCGAAAAGGCTGCCATCCCTGTGCTGCTGAATGTTTTTTTTAACATGCATCTGCAACGCCAGACTTCACCTTAAAATGAGAAAATTAAGATCATTAACGTGATATCACTAGACTTCATTGTAATAGTATGTTACACTGTCTGAAAAGAGATATTAATCAGGGAGGAGAGCGATTTCTAAGTGATACGGTGACTAAAGAATTAATTTTGAGGATGGACGCGATGTTTGAATTTATTAGTTTTTTAGGGGGCCACAGGCGTGCCAATAATTCGAGGGTTCTCTTTTGAGCAGCCCGATAAGGCTAAACGGCTTCGACGTTCCTTCTTATAATGCTGTGAAATCTAGAAGTCAGCGGTGGACATCGTCATGTATTCCTAAATTCTTATTGGCTTGCAGCTTGCAAAATATTCCGATTCAAAAAAACATACTCTAGTTATTCCTACATCGTTGTATAGCCGTGGTGAAGTGGAAAATTTTCTTCTATACTTTTCCGGAAATTTTTCGTTAACAAATATCAATGATAAAGTAACAATTCCTCAGTATTCATAAAATTGATTGAAATAATGTATAGAAATGTTAAAAAGGGAAAGATCGTTTAAAGAATCTGAAAATTTTCTTAGCGCAGACAATTTTCAGTACTATGTAGAAACATGTGAAACTATTTTTCATGGACCGAAGAATTGTCTGTCCTGTACAGTGTTGAAAATTCTCCGACTCATAAAAACATACTCCCCATTCCTACATCGTTGTTTAGGCGTGGTGTTAGGTTGAAAGTTTTCTATATTTTTTCGGAAAATTTTCCGCTGTAACAAATATCAGTGATCAAGTAACAGATCGTCAGTATTCATAAAATTGATGAAATTATGTAAAAAGATGTTAAAAAGTGAAGGACCGTTTAAAGAATCTGATTATTTTCATGGCACACACAATTATCAGTACTATATAGGAACAAGTGAAACAATGTTTAAAAATCGAAATATTTTGTGTCTTATATGGAAAAATTGAAGAAATTTTTGAGTCTAAAACTTTTCATATTGAAGAAAAAAGTAAAACAACTTTTTGTGTTTCGGAAAGTTTTATTCCTCTGTAGAAACAATTGTAAGAAATTTTCATGAATCGGAAAATGTTCATCACGATGAAAAAGTGGAAGAAACTTTTCTGAGCGGCACGTCGAGTTAATGCCACCTTCCTTGTGTGGTAATATCTGAATCCCCATGAATGTCAATTCCACTGCGGTGAATATTGCAGAGTCTCTGTTGACTTGAGTTTTAAAACCCACACGTGGACGAAAGTGTCCTTCTACACGCAATGGTGTAGACTAAAAATGGCAAGTCATATCTGCATTAACTACACATATAAATTAGTTAAACGTTTCTTTCACCTTATTTTTTATGGATATAATTTAAAATACGGCACTAAAAGTGCCGACAGGTCAGAAAGAGCTTTCGAGAAATATCTGCAACGATCAAATTTAATTCTGCCATTGAAGCAACGACAATTCAATCACAGTTGTTGAGAAACTTCAAATGATGCAAACAGTTTCCGAAGGAGCAAAAGATAGTTGTATATGGACAACAAAAATGGAAGAAACTTCAAACGAGAAATCTGTGGCTTTCATGGGTCTGATACGGATCTTTCAAGAATCTTGCTAGAAGACTTCATGAGCAGTTGCTGATTCTCTTAAGCCCACATACAAGCAGAACTGAAAGGAAATGCTACGAAATCTCTAAAAAAAAAAAAAAAAAAAAACTCTAGCGTCATTAAAAGACTGCTTTCACTATTTTCATGATGCAACAGATTGTGACACGACTTCAGCTGTACACAGGAGAGAATAGTTGGAAGCCTACAAGATCCTTAAAGAAGCAAAATAATTGCGTAAGTTAGTCGGTCTTCCATAACCAAAATCACAATCCTGACATAATAGATAAGATTAGACATTTCTTATTCGCCTGTATGGAGAAGGGAGCATGTCCACTTTGCTATAATCCATATCAGGTATAACAAGGAATTAGTTGCAAATCATTAGTATGGCTACTTTTCCCCCTACTAACACAGCAGCTGTACAGCATTCAAATAGGAAGTACCTACAACTGCAAGAGAGAAATGTTCTAAGCGTGATACCAACTAATGAGGTTAGTGTATATGAATTCCAGGACCCACAATTTTAACATCAGCTCCAGCCCGATAAGCTTACGTACCTGTAGTTAAATAGTGACTGCAAAATAGGAGTGTGAACGTGCCACATGTTAGAGTATAAAAGCCGATATGAAGTATTCAAAGTTTTGTGCATTCTGCCAGAGGAGTTAATGTACAAATAGCAGATCGGTTGACAATCTGTGTTAGTTGATGACGAACAACAGCTGTAGAAAAACAATATGTCACTGACATCGGCTTAATTGTTTATTCAATCACTTATGATTATTATGTTGTAATAACGTTTCCGCCTTATAGAAAAAACAAACTGGTCATGAGGACGACTTGATGTAACTTTAAATGAAAGTATAAAGACAAGGTATAAAACATTAAAGTGGTTTCCTGTTATGTTTACATATTTTAGAATCTTTTATCTCGAGCGGTTTTTTTACCCGAAGAAAAAACGAAACAGTAGCAGGACACATTTAATCTAACGAGCTAAACCAATTCATCTAGATATCACATACACGTACTACAGTATCATTAAATTGTATAACATTTCTTTCATGTTTGATTGTTTATCTGTTTAGATCTTGAACAGCAGATATTTGACTCCAAGGATCATGCCATCGGCAAGATAATTTAAAATTTTGTAAGTACCGTTTAGTTTTCGTTCTCCTACATAGAAGCAAAGTTCACTGTA
The DNA here is from genome assembly GCF_964235325.1 of Thermobia domestica. Classification (NCBI taxonomy): domain Eukaryota; kingdom Metazoa; phylum Arthropoda; class Insecta; order Zygentoma; family Lepismatidae; genus Thermobia; species Thermobia domestica. The sequence goes on from NC_137460.1 coordinate 172,774,107, forward strand.
AGAACATCTTAATAAAGAACGATGTTTGGATATTCCGTTCATGCAAACATCCCATGTACATTTTTATCCAAGACGAGGTCGTAAGAATGAAAGCTCTAATAGACGTCGATTCCACTTGGTTTCACTTTATTGCCCTAGGTTTTATACGACATTAGAGTAATCAATGTTTAGTGCTCAGCACCTTGTTCCTTTGCGGCCGTACCAAGCCTAGTTAGTTTTATATCTTTCTGGTGTACTTAACTGGAAATCTCCCAATGTAACCTAGTTAAGAACAATCTGTGAATTGATAACTTTGTTGGTGTCTCTGTTCTACACCTGTTTTCCCAGGTGTGTAACGCGAATCAGTGTTTTACACCGCTAGCTTTTCTAAATAATCTTTAGGACTTGTCTTACAAACCACGGTTTTACAAGGTATTCACGTACCTAAGGATCTAGTACTAGAGTTCGAGGCCAATAAAATACATGTGAATTCTTTACAAGCTTACGACCAGAAGTGTAATAAAACTGTTACAGAAAATTGGTAAGCTTTGTGGGCTTCTGTTTGAAAAACAGCTTGGTACTGTCGCAAAAGAAAAACGTGCAGAGCAGTAAGTATTGATTATCTTTATGAAGCATAAAACCTAGGGCAAAAAGGTGAAACCAAATGGGATCGATGTGTAGTACAGTTTTCATTTTTACGACCCACACTTGTATCAAACGAACATGGAGTGGTTGCTTGATCGGAATATTCAAACTTTGTAGTTTATTAAGAGTGTTAAACTTTGATTCTTTGTAGGACAGAAGAAACCTAAAGGGCGGTTACACAATTTTAAATGTCCTTGCAGATGGCAGGACTTGGGGTCAATTTTCTGCAGTTGAACATCTTAACAGATAAATAATCAAACAAGAAACAAATGTTATAAACATACAATTGAATGATACTGTAGTACGCGAACGTGATATATAAATAAATTGGTTAAGCTCGTTAAATTAAAATGTGTTCAGCTACGGCTTCGTTTTCCTTTCGGTTACCCAAGCCGCTCGTGTTATAGGATTCCAAAATATGTAGATATATAAACAAACTACATTCATGTTTTATACCTTGCCGTTTTACCTTCATTTAAAATTACATCAATATCGTCTTCATGTCCATTTTGTTATGTTTATAAAGCGGGGAAATTATTACGATATAATAACTATAACTGATTGAATCAGCAAATAAGCCGTTGTCAATGACATATTGCTTTCTACACCGGTTTTTCGTCATCATCTATATGAGATTTTCTTCAAATCTGCAATTTGTACATGAATTCTTTTGGCACAATTAACAAAACCTTGAATTCTTAATATCGGCTCTTTTACTCTTAGATGTGGTTCGTTCACACTCCTTTCTTGCAGTCACTTTTTATCTACATTTAAGTAAGCTTATCCGGCTGGAACTGATGGTAGCTGTGTGTGTCCTGGAATTCGCATACCCTAACCTCATTTGATTGGGTTCATGCTTCGACCATTTCGCTCGGACTTTGAAATATTTCCTATTTAAATGCTGCACATCTGCCGTGTTAGTAGGGGGAAAAGTAGCCATATTGACGCTTCGTAACTAATTCTTTGTTATACCTGATATGGCTTATAACAAAGTGGGCATGCTTCCTTCTCCATACAGGCGAATAAGAAATGTCTAATCTTCACTATTTTGTCAGGATTGAGATATGGTTGGTATAAGACCGACTAACTTACGCAATTATTTTGCTTTTTGAAGGATTTTGTAGACTTCCAACTAATCTCTCCTTTGTATAGCTGAAGTCGTTTCACGGTCTGTTGCTTCATGAAAAAAGTGAAAGCAGACTTTTAATGACGCTAGAGTTTTTTTTTTTTTAATTTAAAGATTTCGTAGCATTTCCTTTCAGTTCTGCTTGTATGTGGGCTTAAGAGAAACAGCAACTGCTCATGAAGTCTTCTAGCAAGATTCTTAAAAGATCTGTAATAAGAGACATCAACAGCCACAGATTTCCCGTTTGAAGTTTCTCCCATTACTTTTGTCCATATACAGCTTATTTTTGCTCCTTCGAAAACTGTTTGCTTCATTTGAAGTTTCTCAACAACTGTGATTGAATTGTCGTTTCTTCAATGGCAGAATTAAAATCGATCGTTGCAGATATTTCCCGTAAGCTTTTTATGGCCTGTCGGCACTTTCAGTGTCTAATTGTAATTTATATCCATAAAATATAAGGTGCAAATAATGCTTAACATAATGTATATACGTACTTAACGCAGATATGACTTGACATGATTAGTCCACACCATTGTGTGTAGAAGGACACTTTCTTCTACGTGTAGATTTTAAAACTCAAGTCAACAGAGACTCTGCAATATTCACCGCAGTCAAATTGACATACATGCGGATTGAGATATTATCACACAAGTAAAGTGGCATTAGCTCAACGTGCCGCTCAGATGACAAACTGTTGCTTAGAAAAGGTCCATAGAACATCTGTTATCGTGACAGTATTTGGGAGAGAAGGGTTAATTTACTAACGTAGTGTCTGACGTTGAGTTAATCCCCCAGTAAAATTTCGTGGATATCCCTTTTACTTCGCACCAGAAGGCCTCCTTTTCGGCGACTTGAGTTGTTAATTTCTTGTAATCATCTGATACCGTAGTTGCCTTCAAGGATTCCATCTGCTGAGTATAGTGATGTGGAAATTTTACATAGAAAAAATGACCAGCTGCGTGAAAAAACGGAAGCAATATTTAAATTGCCTGCAAATGAAGTTTTAACTCCCTTGTTCTATCCAAATGAAGTTTCTAGTCCCCTCTGGTTAAATATCAATACCATTCTGACTTCTCCTATATACTGCAGAGAAAGTTTGCCGGTTCGGTATAGGTGATCGTGTTAATTTTGAGATTTCCTAGATATCGTTTTTTTTTTTATACAGCTTCATTTTCTTGTAAATGTTGCATATCTATTTCCCTTTCCAGACATTTTTGAACAAGATCGCAGATAATGAATGTTTCATCTCTTCCGAATGTTGTAAATCTATTCATAACTACATGTAAAGATAGCCAGCAAAGTGTATAAGTGAGTTCTCAATGATATTGAGCATTCATGGCAATTGAGAATATTCGTTTTCTACACGTACAGGATATCCCAAAGTTCTTTTATACCATTTCCTGACATAAAGTATCGAATTGTGCTTATAAATTACTCAAGTGAAGACCTCCTAAGGGCGGTACAACTTTCGAAAGTTCAGAAATTTTATCAGCTGCAGGTAGGATTTGAACACCTTTTACGTATACATAGCTGAATGAATGTCATAACACATGTGCTTTTTGCACTTTTGTTGCAGTTCTTTAGTGTATGTAGGGGACTAGAGTATATAGTATTGGTATTTGATGTTGAGTTATTGAAGAAATACACTGCTTATATCAAAAGGAAAGGTGTGTAACTAACAATTCCAGAATCGTTGTGGCGAAGATTTCACAAGATGAATAGCTATTCAAAAGATGATTGAGAAAAGGAAATCGAAACGCGAAACGCGAAAGAAGATTAGATTTAATCTTCCGAGTAAGTCAGCACTGACACACCAAGAACATTAGTATATAGATTAAGTAGGAAGAGGATGTCAGAATTACGATTTGTGATACGATATTCTTATCAAAACAATGCTACCATGATATCGGATTACTTTTTCATTCAAGAACTTCGATATAAAAATTTTCATCAAGATATTTCTGAAATGAATGACGTTGTCTGCTGTATGAAATGAGTGGCACTTATTAATCAAAGCATACAGTGAGTTTATATGAAAAGATTATTTGAATAGCCCACAGTTTTGTGGCCTTGTGTTGACCAGTGTTACTACTGTGGTAGTGAAGACAGGACTGATTATACCGTAACTATTTTCCACCGTGTAAGTGGCTAAGAGAATATCTCAAAGGAACTTAAAATAGATTCTATATTTCTTTTTTCGATCAGATCACCAGTCTCAGGACCAAAGTAAAGGTGATTCGGAGGTTTGAATATAATGGGTTCAATAGCAAGTTTTACAGGAAACATTTGGAAAAATATTACTAATGATAGATTTGAACATACTCAATCCTACACAAATCTGTATGTAAGCCTTAGTGAACAGCAAGGACGCTAACTAAATGCATATTTGTTAGCTTCGAGTTTTAGCAAACAGGAGTCTTTGTTGATGTAATTTATCCGTAACTACACAACTCTTTAGATTAAGCAGTTTCTATATGGTAACGATCAAGAAAAACGTGAGAGTGTTATGAGTGCTAAGTAGATTTCTTCAGCAGGAAGCACTCTCGAATATTATTATAGTTGCATAGGAACGGGAAGTATAGCAATTGCTTGATTATCATGATAAATTAATACTTATGTTTTTTACATTTGCTATAACAAACTTTTTCAACTCCAACAAAAACTTGGAATAATCACAACTGCACTATTCTCGAAGTATTTGTGTTGAAAGTAACAATGAGTAAATCCCGTGTATTGTTTCCGCGGGAATAGTTTGGAATCACATAAAAATCGAAGTTTGAGGCAACTGCGCAATTCTTGTGTTACCAAGAAGCCGCCGATTCAAAATGAGCGATTTTTTAATATTGTACAAAACAAGGTTAATGACGATAATGAAGAAGCCCAATGTTCATAGTACAAGATTTTGTGAAAGGATTCTTCGTTACAGGCCAGAGCTATTAGCTCATCTTTTTGGCAGAGAATAAGGTTTACTTTCAGAAGGATCAGATGGTTTACTATAAGTGAGTTGGAGAAAGACATTGATGGCAGCGTAAGTCAACTAACTTCAACTATTAGCCAACTTATATTTTATATATTCTATCAGAAAGCAGACGATATTGAAACAAAAACAACAGGGCACAAATGCAATCCCGAGCAACCCTTTTTTCCCATGTTTGATTGAGCGTTTATGCTAAAACTCGTGAAAAATATTTCATAAAATAATTGCATTAACTAGGGTTTTGTATATCGTCTACATGTGTAAAGGAAATATCTTCAATTGTTTCTCAGTGCTTGATAAATCAAAGTGACGAAATGTATGTCCTTCCACTCTTCGTCGAGGTGTTTTAACCATTCCAACATTAGATAATATTGACTACAATCCTTCTAGCACATCAAAGGATTCTTTTCATGGTACGATCATTTCTACTTTCCAGCATCTGTCTAAGGATAACGTTGGCATTCAAGGTGACCATGTCTCACTGGATAATGTCAATATAAAAAAGAGAAGTGCTACTGTTCTCCCAGAAAAATTAACTCTAGTACCTCCTGCTTATATCACTGATAAGGAACCAGTTTAACCTCAACAGAGCGCGCAGTTTGTACAGATAGTTCTTTGACGAAGTGGATTTTTCGCAGAAGAAGAATAAAAAAACGCTGAGTGTTGGCTTGATGCATGCTTAAAAATGACACTACTTGCACTTGCTGTGTACACCATGCCTCGAAAACTCAAAACTTTGTACATGCCAAGAATATGCTGCCTGCTTCCGTTGTTTAAGGAAGAATCTAAATTTATTGCTTTGATACGGCACGGAATGAATGTTGTATCACAATTTACATACAAACTCAACAAAAAACAAATAATGGATTAATTACTATTTGCGTTGGGAATCGAATAAGTTATATGGCGAAGATCTAATTCTCACACATCGAACAAGCCTTTCATCGTCTTATAGGCAAATGGTGAGATGGAAGTGGTGGGTAGAAATTTTATGCATATCAGATGTAGCAACATTAGGAACCGCTGATAGTTTATTGAAAGTAACTCACGTTACAAAAGCTTGTTTTGCTCATCAGATTACTCTGACTGTTTTACATCATTTGCTGCGTGATGCATATCAGAATTCTCCATCAGGTCTATCTTTCAATGACGAGTACACTGAAAAGGATTCGTCGTGACCAACGTTTAAGTTTCGGATAATGTATTACCGTCTCGGGATTTGACTCTTAAGGGAATTTCAACCTCTATGTTGAAACACTAAAACCAATTGCTGAATGGTTTTTCGCAACGAACCACCTGAACTATGCTCGTTGGATTCTTGTTCGCATTTTTGATTTGAAGAATTTGGAAGAAACACATCCTCAGATTATGAACGCTTTCGAAATGGGTTACTTTGTGATAAGAAAGACATCAAAACCTTTCTCTGCAATAGCTATAGTTCGTCTCACAAACAGAATAACAAAATTATAAAATGCGATGGCAGGGCAATTGGTCTCTTACACGACTTCATTGCTCTTGTCAAATGGATGACAGCGGGACCAGAAATTAGTAGGCTAATTAACGAATTCAAGATGTCATATAATGATAATAATTTTGATAATACGCACCATGAAGATTACTCGTAGATGCAAGAAAAATTTAAATCGGCTGTTGGAAAGTTGAAAGAAGTCTTCGTCGAATTTGTGGAATCCGTTTGAAGAAAGTAGTGGAATTGTAATGTTGCTTCCAGAATCATCTATGCGGTGATATACGGTAATTTTTTTGAATCCCTCTATTCAGCACAAGAAAAAGGGTCTAATATGTATAAGGAATTTGTGCAAGAAGATAAGTAGAATGGACCAAGCAATTCTTTTCTCTTATGAAAAAATCTTCTCTAGTGCTTCATTCTTCCCTTCAAAAGAACAAGAAAAACAGAAATAAAATAAAATTACTTTAGATGGACGTTGAGCTATTCTCTCGCCTACTACACGTCAGTCACTACACTTAGATAATTTTTTTTCAGCACGAGCATCAACGAACTCCACATCTACCATAATTCACAATCCTCAAAGTCGGATTTAGTTATGCATCTAGAGAGTGAAGCCAACATCAAAGTAGAACACTTTCCTAATTCTTGTGATGTTTTATTATTTGATGGAGAATTTTAGTTCACATTTTGCAACCGGCATCAGTAGAACATTTTATGTTTATTTACAATGCAATTTCTTAAAATAAGCTCAAAGAGAAGAGGACGCATTCCATGCAAAGCGAGTGGATTTGATATAGGATATATACTCTTCAGAGAGCATAAAATATTCAACAAGTGAAAGCAGGGGTGTAGGAATAAGGACAAAAGTAACACGAACTACACCATTTCCTAGGAAGTGGAACGATTTCCTCCGTAACCAGGAAATTAAAGAACTGTTTCTTTTTCTTGGAAAGTATTAGTGTTAAAAGGAAGGAAGTAACTTTTAGGTAGCAACGAGCAGTGGATATAATATAGAAACTTCAAGAAATCTTCCAACATTTTAAAATAAGTCATCAGGAAATCATTTAGAAGAGCTGATAGTAGGATCATGTTATATCCCTTTGATTCAACATTAAATGGACACAAGAAGATCGTTATCCGTACAGTAGACACAATTGTTGTAATACTTGATGTATCGTTTTTCTACGACTTTGAACGACACGGTCTAGAAGATTTATGAATATCTGCCGGCAGCAAGAAAATTCATCGAATTCTCCCAATTCATCATATTTAAAAGCATAAGGAAAAGAAAAATCAACTACATTAAGAATTTCAACGATTAAATCAACGACTTCCACGCGTTTGCAGGACGTGATACAGTGTCATACTTTCTCGGAAATGAAAATATGGCTTTGGCATGTGAAACATGGCTTTTGTATACGGAGGTGACCACAGCTTCCCTAACAATTTCACACCCTGTAATCCACATAAGCGAAGATTGTTTTAATTCACTGCCACGATATGTTGACCTAATATATTCAATAACAAGTGAAACATTTCATGTTAATGATTCCCGGCGAGAAATCCTCCAACTTGTCATGCCTTGTTTCTTCACACCAAACTTGCAACATACCAAAATAGACAAATCTGGGGCCAGGCAATAATGAATACAGCATATATTCCTTCACCAGTAAACTGGGGATGTACTGACAATAGAAGTGAACTTTCTCCACGATGGACTTACATTCCAGTTGTATACGAAGCATGTAGAATATTCTTCTTGAATGTGCCTGCAAACACATGTACCACAATATGTTGTTGCAGAAGTGCAAGCGCCCCGTGCTGCTCTTTTGTGTTCTGTGGGTAGGGGAGCATGTGGAAAGGTGATGGAAACTTAAAACTAAGATCTAGACCAATAAAACTTTAATGTAAGTAGTACTCAATATTTATGAAAATTCTGTTGATCCATAGTAAATTTACTACACGTTGGAAATGTACCAATAAATACATAAACTTAAATGTGATTCTTTATAGAATTGCTTGTACACAGAATAATATTAACTGTTCGTCGAAATCATAAAACTGTTTCTACACGTAAAAAAACAAAAGATATATTGTGAATTTCAAATTATCGAGCGAAATGTTTGTTATATTTCTCTTCTTACAATACGAAAGAAATTATTTACTTTATAATTTATAACAATATATTACTTTATGTAATTTCCTTATAATATTCTAAAGGATGTAAAACCAATGTCTATGGTTTACACACATGAACTGATGAAACCATTTGAAACCATCAGATGAGACTTTGTTTAAGTAATTTAGCCATAACAACACAACTCTTTAGATTAAACAGTTTCTATCAGGTAACCATCAAGAAAAACGTGAGAGTGTTTTGAGTGCTAAGTAGATTTCTTCAGCAGGAAGCACTCTCGAATAGTATTGTAGTTGCATATGAACGGGAAATATAGCAATGGCTTCATTATCATGATAAATTAATACTTACGTTTTCACATATGGTATAACAACCTTTTTCAACCCCAAGGACCTAACTAAAACACACTGCTGTGCGGTCCCAATGCTATACGTGTGTGATACCCTCTTGTTATTAAAGGCAGAAATAAATCCACGGTTTTTAAAATTCTATGCCAATTTATAATGTGAGTTAAGTAGCTCTAAAAGGACATTTGCTTCGTTTTTAAGTCCTAGGTGCACAACTCAAGATCCTGCGGCCTACGGTACGGTGTTGAATTCCTTTACTAGCCGTAAGCCAATAGGAATTAAGGAATATATGCGGAGGTCCGCTGCTGATTTTCTAAATTTCTCAGTATTTACGATGGCACTTCTAAAGCGTTTAGCCTTACCGGACACCTCGAAGGAGAACCCTTGAATTATTGGACGCCATTCGCATCCTAATCCACTAATTAAAAATCGAACATCCCCGTTAATCATTAAAATTATTTCTGCAATCACCACGTCACTCATAGATCGATTTCGTCCCTCATTAATATTCTTTTTGAGACAATGTAGAAACTCAAGTCAAGAGACATCCGAGCTAATGTTCTCATATAACGTGATTTCTGACTTTAAAGATGCACATTACAAAAAGCTTCACCAGCTTAGGGATGCCTGCCCTATCGCATGTGACACATCACTTGTCGATCATTATACCACGCTTTCCCTTCACTAATTTTACGAAAGCAATAACTTACGAACTCACTGTGATATTTCTTTTTTCTCAGCTAATGACTTCTAGTTTAGCACGTCACTGGATTTAGAACGTCACCCGAATATTTCGAATTTGCAAATGCTAGCGAATATATGAGATACTATTGTATTCCCATTGCCTTAAAAGGGACATTTTTTTCCTTTCCGTGTTTCTACATTGTCTTAAAAGAGATGAAAGCGATCTCGGAGTGATGTGGTGAAAAGAAAAAATTTTGAGGATGGACGGGGATGTCCGATTTTTAATTAGTGGTTTAGTGTGCAAATGGCGTGCCAATAATTCGAGGGTTCTCTTTCGAGGTGTCCGGTAAGGCTAAACGGTTTAAAAGTTCCATCGTAAATCTGAGAAATTTAGAAAGTCAGCAGCGCACCTCGGCATGTATTTCTTAATTCCTATTGGCTTACGGCTAGTAAAGAAATTCAACACCGAACCGGAGGCCGCAGGATCTTGTGTTCTGTACCTTGGACTTAAAAGGAAGCAAAAGTGCTTTTAGAGCTACTTAACTCACATTATATATTTGCGTAGAGTTTTACAAAGCGTGGATACCTTTAATAACAAGAGGGTATAACAAAGTTATAGCATTGGGATAGCACAGCAGTTGGTTTTAGGTAGGTCCTTGGGGTTGAAAAGGGTTGTTATACCATATGTAAAAACGTAAGTATTAATTTATCAAGATAATCAAGTAATTGCTATATTTCCCGTTCATATTCAACTACAAAACTATTCGAGAGTGCTTCCTGCTGAAGAAATCTACTTAGCACTCATAACACTCTCACGTTTTTCTTGTTCGCTACCTGATAGAAACTGTTTAATCTTAAGAGTTGTGTTGTTATGACTTAATTACTAAATTAAATGGCCAAGTCTCGTGTGTGATAACCCTGGAAGCTATATAATATGCATTTAGTAAGCGTCCTTTGTGCTCACAAGGCCTTACGTACAGAGTTGTGTAGGATTCACTAAGTTCCGGTCTATCATTAATAATATTTTCCCGATTGTTTCCAATAAAACTCTTATGGAACCCATTCATTATATTATAACCTCCATAACAGCCATACTTATTAGTGGTTCTTATGGGAAGTATCCTGTACTTTGTGTCAAAAAGGTGCCACTCAGATATGTGGTTTCCCTGATCAAACTAAGCAGGAATCGAAGTGGCCCCACTATTACAGGTGGGAAGAATCCAATATGTCGGCTAGAAAAAATGGCCGCCTCTACGAATTCATAGTGTTAGTTTTAGACTATATTATACTACACGCGTGGAATATAACTAATAGTCGAATCTTCACGATTCAAAAACTAAACGACGTAGAAGATAGCAAGGTCTAAAAAATTAACAAAAGTTTTTACTTCGCTCAGAAATTAAAACCTACAAAAATTTCTTGATTTGGAACTTTGCATTTCTTCTGATGGAGTTTACTCACATTTTTTACAATAACAAGTAAACGGCTAAGATTTTCGAAAAAGACGTAGTATAACTTTTTAAAGAGTCTTAAATTATCTTAATTTTGGGGTATAGTTCATTCAGATTGGTTAATAAACAATGAGGTTATGACAATTTTAAGATTCACGTTGAGTCGATTGATTTTCCCAAATATCGAGAGTTTATTTACCGTAATAAAACTTTACTCATGGATGCTGCACTGTACGAAACAAATAATTCTCTTGTGATTTGTTCTTCACAAGTCCCACTTTCAGCAGAAGCACAAAGTAGCCTGATCAAGCTCGGTTATGAATCCCATATGGCGGCCATTAATTATAATACGTAAAGGTTAGTTTCTTGCGAAATATTGACCGAGTATTTAGATTTGTAAACGAATACGCACAAAGCAATATCACCTATTCTGTTACTATTCACTTTTACACAAGAATTGAATTTAAGAATATCTTAAGAAAATACGTGCATAGCGTTACGTTAGAAAAGTTTTATGGTTTTATCTGAATTCAAAGAGAACTGCACAGGAAGATCTAATATATAAGTTCATGTATGTAAACAATAGACATTGGTTTTAAATCCTTTAGAATATTATAAGGAAATTACATAAAGCAATATATTGTTATTAATTAGAAAGTTAATAATTTCTTTCGTATTGTAAGAACAGAAATACAACACAAACATTTGGTTCGATAATTTTAAATTCACAATATATCTTTTGGTTTTTTTACATGTAGAAAAAGCTTTATGTTTTCGACGAACAGTTAATATTACTGTATGTACAATCTATTCTATAATCATAGATATAAGTTTATCTATTTTTTGGTACATTTCCAACGTGGTTTAAATTTACTATCGATCAACAATATTAAAAAATAATGAGTACTAGTAACATTAAAGTTTCCATCACCTTTCCAAATCTTCTCCTACACACAGAACACAAAAAAGCAGCACGGGGCGCTTGCGCTTCAACAACAACATATTGTGGTACATGTGTTGGCAGGCACTTTCAAGAAGAATTTTCTACATGCTTCGTATACAACTGGAATGGAAATCCATGTTGGAGAAAGATCACTTCCATTTTCAGTCCATCCCCAGTTTACTGGTAAAGGAATATATGCTGTCTTCATTATTGGCTGGCACCAGATTTGTCTACTTTGGTATGTTGGACGTTTGGTGTGAAGAAACAAGGCATGACAAGTTAGAGGATTTCTCGTCGGGATTCATTAACTTGAAATGTTTCACTTGTTATTGAATATATTAGGACAACATATCGTGGCAGTGAATTAATACAATCTTCGCTTATGTGGATAACAGGGTGTAAAATTGTTAGGAAAGCTGTGGTCACCTCTCAATACAGAAGACATGTTTCCCATGCTGATATATTTCCATTTCCGAGAATGTATGACAGTGTATCACATCCTGCAAACGCGTGGAAGTCTCTTAACGTAGATGATTTTTCTTTTCCTTTTGTTTTTGAAATATGATGAATTGGGAGAATTCGGTGATGTTTCTTGGTGCCGGAAGATATTCATAATTCTTCTAGACCGTGTCGTTCAAAGTCGTAGAAAAACGATACAGCAAGTATTACAACAATTGTGTCTACTGTACGGATAACGATCTTCTTGTGTCAATTTAATGTTGCATCAAAGGAATATATCATTATCCTACTATCAGTTCTTCTAAATGATTTTTTGATGAATTGTTTTAAAATGTTGGAAGATTTCTTGAAGTTTCTATATTATATCCATTGCTTGTTGCTACCTCAAAGTTACTTCCTTCCTTTTAACACATACTTTCCAAGAAAAGAAACAGCTCTTTATTTTCGGGGTTACGAAGGATATCGTTCCACTTCCTATGAAATGGTGTAGTTCGGGTTACTTTTGTCCTTATTCCTACACTCCTGCTTTCTCTTGTGGAAGATTGTATGCTCTGTGAAGAGTATATATCGTATATCGAATCCACTCGCTTTGCATGGATTCTGTCCTCTTCTCCTTGAGCATATTTTAAGAAATTGCACTTGAAAGAATCATAAAATGTTACTACTGATGCCGGTTGCAAAATGTGAATACAGATTCTCCATCAAATAATAAAACATCTTAAGAATTAGTAAAGTGTTCTTTTTTGATGTTTGCTCTATTCACGTCAGCGAGATGAGGTAGTGTTTAAATTAATAAATAAGATTACAGAAATTATTTTTGTTTATCATTCCGTGTCAGAGATGACAGGTGTCGAAAAGCAAGTGTATTTGTTGTACTAGTCTGCTACGGAGCGGAAGCTTACCAGAAAATTACTGGTAATTCAATGGCAGGACTTGTCTTAAAGGTCATGAGATCCGGGCATGGTTTTAAAGCTAATCAATTACCTAATTACCTAAGGATATACTACAAGAGTATGAGGCCAATAAAATGCATGTGAATACTTTACAAGCTTACGACTATAAGTGTAATATAACTGATACGAAAAGTTGGTAAGATTTGTGGGCTTCTGTCTGCAAAGCAGCTTGATAGTCGCAAAAGAACAAAGTGATGAGCATTGATTATCCTTATGTCGTATAAAACCTAGGGCAATAAGTTGAAACCAACTGGGTTCGACCTGTAGTATAGTTTTTAATCTTACGACTCCGTCTAGGATAAAAATGTATATGCAGTATACGCATGTATGGAATATCCAAACATCGTTCTTATTTAAGATTGTTAAACTTTGATTGTTTGTAGGAGAGTCGAAAACTAAACGGTAGTTACACTATTTTTAACTCTCCTTGCAGGTAAGAGAATCCTTGGAGTCAATCATATCACTTGGAACTTCGCTCCAGAAGGCCTGTTTTTTTGCGAATTGTGAAAGTTACGTGAGTTGTTAATTTCTTGTAATCTACTGACACCGTAGTTACCTCCAAGACTTCCATTAATAATAATAATAATAATAATAATAATAATAATAATAATAATAATAATAATAATAATAGGCTGAGCGGCACGTTGAGCAAATGTCACTTTCCTTGTGTGATAATACTTCATTGCGCAAAAATATCAATTCGTTTGAGGTGAATATTACAGAGTCTTCAAATGATGCAAACAGTTTTCGAAGGAGGAAAAGGTAGCTGTATATGGACAACAGTAATGGAAGAAACTACAAACGGGAAATCTGTAGATGTTGTTGGGTCTTCTAGAGATCTTTTAAGAATCCTGCTAGAAGACTTCATGAGCATTTGTCAATTGTCATAAAGCCACATACAAGCACAACTAAAAGGAAATGCTACGAAATTATTAAATTTGAAGAAACTCTAGAGTCTTTAAAAGTCTGCTTTCCCTTTCTTCATGATGCAACAGGTTGAGAAACGACCTCAGCTATACTGAGGAGTGAATAGTTCCAGCCTTCAAGATCCTTCAAAAAGAAAAAGAACTGTACAAGTTAGTCAGAGTCTTCACCCAACCAAATCTCAATCCTGACAAAATGGTCAAGATTAAACATTTCTTATTACCCAGTATGAAGAAAGAAACATGTCCTCCCTCGCATAAGCCACACCAGGTATAAGGAGGAAGTAGATACAAAGCTTCAATAGGGCCATTTTTCCCGTACTAACACGGCAGCTGTGCAGCATTCAATTCGGAAGTACCTACAAGTCCAAGAGAGAAATGGTCGAAGCATGAAGCCAACGAATCAGGTTAGTGTATACGAATTCAAGGACCGTCAGCTCACAGGTACCGTCAGCTCCAGCCGGACAAACTTACTTACCTGTAGATAATGAGTCACAGCAAGATAGGATTGTGAACGAGTCACATGTTAGTAAAAAAGAGCAGATATGAAGTATTCAATGTTTATTGACTTCTGACAAAGGCAGATCGGTAGAAAATCTGGTACAGATGTTGAAGAACATAAGTTGTAGAAAACCAATACGTCATTGACAATGACTTAGTTGTAGATCCAATCAGTTATGATTAAGACTTTGTAATAACGTCTCTGCGTTATAGATCGAATCAAATGTACACGAAGACCATCTTGATATAACTCTGAATAAAGGTAGGAAGACAAATTACAAAACATGTAGATGGTTTAATATTTTGTTAACATATTGTGGAATCCTTTGGTACTCGAAGAGAAAGCGAAATCGCAGCAGTACACATTTAATTTAACGAGCTAAACCAATTCATTTAGATATCATTTTCGCTTACTACGATATCATTAAATTGTATGTTTATAACATTTGTTTATTATTAGTTTATGTGTTAAGATGCTAAACACTAGATAATTCACTGTTAGGATCCAGCCATTGGAAAGGACACATAAAATTGTGCAACTACCGTTTAGTTTTCGACTCTCCTACAAAGAAGAAAACTTTAACACACTTAATAAAGAACGATGTTTGGATATTCCATAAAGGCAAATACTCCATGTAAATTTTTATCCAAGATGGGATCGTAAGAATGAAAGCTGTGCTACACGTCGATCTCAGTTGGTTTCAACTTATTGCCATAGATTTTATACGACATAAGGAATATCAATGATTAATGCTCAGCACCTTGTTTCTTTGCGACTGTACCAAGCTGATTTTCAGACAGAAGCCCACGAAGCTTAACAATTATACGTAATATTTATATTACAGTTATGATCTTAAGCTTGTAAAGGATATTGGCCTGAAACTCTAGTAGGTTATGCTTATGTAATTAGGTATGTGATTACCTTGTAGAATCTGTGAGACTAGTCCTGCCGATGAATTACTAAAGCGTACCAAAACACTGTTTCCCGATACAAAGGAGTTATACGGGCCAGGTAAACAGTTTCTATCAGGCTAACGATGAAGAGACAAATATAGTAGTATAGTAATTACTTGATTATCATTATAATTATATACTTATGTTTTTTACATTTGGTATCACAATCTTTTTTCATCCCAAGGGCCCACCTAAAACAAACCGCTCTACGTTCCCAAAACTATAAGTCTGTGATACCCTTGTCCTCTTAAATTGAGAAATAAATCCAAGGCTTTTTAATAGGTACGCCATAGTATAGTGTGAGATAAGTAGCTTTAAAAGACTGCTGTTTCCTTTTTAAGACCTACTTACACAACACAATTTCTGCGGCCTCCGATTCGGTGTTGAATTCCTTTACGGACTGGATGCCAATAGGAATTAAGGAATACAACCAGATATCCACTGCTCAATTCTAAATTCCACAGTCTGAGAAGCAGTTTGGTACAATCGCAAAGGAACAAGGTCCTTAGCAGTGTTAGCGAGATGAGTTAGTTTAGAATTTAATAAATAAGATTACTGGAATTCTTTTTGTCGTTTATTCTGTTTGTCGAAACGCTAATACAGTTGGTGCACTAGTCTGCTACTGAAGCTTACCAGAAATTTCTCACCGGTGAGAAAACGTTGATAAGACTGAGAAATCCTAATAAGAGTGCAATAAGAGTGCAATAAGCTTAATAAAAGTGTGCGATTATGGCAGTCTGACGTGCAAGATGAACCGTGCGAGCCAGAGAGATTTTAAGCTTCTATAGCCTAAAGTTCTGTGGGATAGATACGAAGCGTTATCAATATAGCATCTTAATGAAGTGAGTCTAACTAACTAACTAACTCTCTGGCCTATGGAACCCGGAGGTTCAATGCCGCGTTCACAAAAGCTCTCCACTGTCCTCTATCCTTAGCTAATTGCATCCAGTTTCTACTTTGTATTCCAATCTCAGCGAGATCCATCTTAATATTGTCCTCTCATCTGCGCCTAGTTTTCCTAATGGTCGTTTTCCAATTGGTTTTCCTGTCAAGACTTTGAAAGCGTTTCTACTTTCTTCCATTCTAGTTAAATGACCCGCCCATCTAATCCTTCTAGACTTTACGACCCTAACAATATTGGGTAAACCATATAAATTATGTAGTTCCTCGTTATGAAGTTTCCGCCATTCCCCATTCCCGTTCCACTTCGGTCCGAATATTCGTCTCAGGATCTTGTTCTCAAATACTTTTAGTCTATGTTGTTCCCTCAGAGTAAGTGACCACGTTTCTCAGCCAAACAGAACAACAGGCATTATTACCGTTTTGTATATTTTAAGCTTCAAATTTCTCGACAGAATTCGCGACGACAAGAGATTCTGAGCCGAATAGTAACACGAATTCCCTGTTTTTAGTCGACATTTAATTTCTCCGTGAATTTGATTTTCCTCAGTTAATATTGATCCTAGGTATTTGAAACTATCCACTTTATCAAAAGTATTATTTAATATTTTAACGCATCCATAGTTTGCTGTATTCCGGTCCCGACGCACTTCCTTGTATTTAGTTTTATCTGCGTTTACTTCTAAACCCATGTCCCTGCCACATATCTTAATTCATCTAATTAGCTTTCTCGGTATTCTAAGTTGTGTAAGGTCGTTGTATAATGTTTCTCTCCTAACCGAGTCGTACGCCTTTCAAAAATCAAAATAGTTAATGTACCGGGGTATAGTGTTCCCAATTTTTTTTCGAGTATTTGGCGAATGATAAATATTTGGTCGATATTTGATCGATTCCGTCTAAATTCGCATTGATAATCTCCAATAATTTCATCTGTGTATGGGGTCAGTCTTGCTAATAGAATATTTGAAAGAATTTTATAGGATGTTGACAGAAGAGAGATGCCCCGATAATTATTACAGTCAGTTTTGTCGCCTTTCTTGTGAATTGGAACAATGATTGATTCTTTCCATTCTTGTGGCAATACTTCCTTGTTGCAGATAAGGAGAATGAGTTTGTGTATCTTGTACCAAAAATTTTCCCCTCCAGTTAAATTAAATCAGCCGTAATTTCATCTACACGCGGAGATTAGTGTTTCTTTATTTTCTTTATATCAGTTTCTCATTCTATTCGGTTGGGTTCTGGAATATACGGTTCTGCGGTGTGTCTTTATCTTCAGGCACACTAGTTTTCAATTGCGTATTAGCAAATCGTCAAAAAATCTTCCATCTATTTAAGATGCTATCCGTGTCAGTGAGAACTGTACCGTCAGATTTCTTTAATATATAAGCACGAGGTTGATATCCTCTTTTAAATTCTTTGATTTCCTTATACATGTCCCGGATGTTTTTATTTTTACTATTATCTTTAAGTTCCTTAATTTTAGCATTCAGTTTGTTCTAAAAGTTTTGGAAGTTTCCCGCCTGATATCTTCGAAATTTTGTGTATTTTATTTAAATCGCGTTTTTAGCCAGCGTAAATTTGCTTGTTTTCTCTTCTCTGCTAGTTTTATGCATTCCTGGTCGAACCATGGTTTGTTCCTACGTATTTCTGCGTGTCCCAATTTTTCTTTTCCTGAAATTTTAATGCTATCTCTAATTTCAATCCAGGTATCCTCAACACTAGTGCACTCCGAATGTTCTAAAGCCGAGAATCTTTTCGAAACTTCAATATGGTATTTCTCTTCTACCTGTTTCTCTTCTAATATCTTTAAATTGAAAATCACCATTTTTATACAATGAGTATTAACTGTATTCAACGATAACCTCTCCAGTATTATCGCTGCTACCAAGTAGTTGTCGGTGTCGCAATCAGCCCATCTAAACGACCGGATATCAATTATGCTAGGTAGCCTTCTTCTATCTGCTAAAACGTGATCAATTTGATTATGAGTTTTACCGTCTGGTGATGTCCAAGTGTACTTATGAATGTCTCGATGTTGGAATTTTGTTCTCTTCACGATTAAGTTTTTGGATGTTGCAAAATTTACGAGTCTAACACCGTTGTCATTACTTTCCTTATGCAGACTTTCGTTCCCTATAATCGGTTTAAAAATATCCTCTCGTCCTACCTTCGCATTGAAATCCACTAATATAGTTTTCATAAGGTATCGCAAGAGTTGGTCAAATATCCGTTCTACTTCTTCGTAAAAAGTGTCTTTTATATCGTCACCTTGTCTTCAGCTGGGGCATGTACATTTCAAACAATAATATCACACCACAGTCCCTTAAGAGTAATAAAAGTAAGTCTGTCAGTGACAAATTCAACCCGTTTAATTGCTGGTAATATACGTTTGTGAACGAAAAACACTGTTCCTAACTCTGTACTAACACTGTACTAACCCTTTCCCCGTAAAAGAATGTAAAATTTCAGGAATTCTAAAATCCATTTCCTTCCCACCTAACTTCCTGTACTCCTACTACGTCCATCCTGAATTTCTCTAACGCACTCATTAAGGATTTTAAACGCCCCTGCCCTATAAAGACTCCTAATATTCCATGGTCCAAAACTCATGTCCATTTTCTTTTGCTGAGGTCGTGCCAAGTTATCAGTCCTTGTCCGAGGCTTTTGTGAATATTTTTGTACAAGTGCTTTTTTTTTTTTTTTTTTTGTTTTACAGGATGAGGTTTTTAGCCCCACCCAAACCCACAAGCTGTAGGACCACTCATAGTCGGCTGTCCGCTACTACCTATTCAGT
Source organism: Thermobia domestica (assembly GCF_964235325.1). Lineage (NCBI taxonomy): Eukaryota > Metazoa > Arthropoda > Insecta > Zygentoma > Lepismatidae > Thermobia > Thermobia domestica. The sequence goes on from NC_137460.1 coordinate 172,793,348, forward strand.
ATATTCTCTAGAGCCCTTCTCCTTGATCCGCAACCTGAGGACGCTGCATGCCGTGGTGACAGCAACCAACGTTACACGGAGTGAAGTGAGTCAGGTTATAAAAGACGCCTAGAAAGTTAATCGCAGTCTCTTTTACTTTCTTTGCGCAGCGAGTTTAAGTCCTCGAACACTATCCCCAAGAGGGGAAATTCATGGCTTGTGGTCCAAGTTGTGGGAAGTGAGCCTAGGAAGTTTTATATTTTTCAGAAGTACTTAACCGAAAATCTCCCAAAGTAACTTTAGTACAAAAAAAAAAAAAACAAAAAAAACTTTCAATTGATAATTTTGTTGATGTCTCTGATCTAAACCTGTTCTACCAGGCCTGTATAGCTTCTTTGTATCGCGAATCAGTGCTTTACTACATTAGCTTTAGTAATTTATCGGCAGGACTTGTCTCAGAAACCAAATGAAGCGGGCCTGGTTGTAGAAAATACCTAATTACCCAATTACCTAAAGATCACCTGCTAGAGATTCAGGCCCATAACTTGGATGTGAATCCTTTACAAGCTTACGACCATAGGTGTAATATAACTGTTTCGGAAAATTGTTAAGCTTCGTAGGCTTCCGTCTGAAAAGCAGCTTGGTATAGCCGCAAAGGAACAAGATGCTTGGCAATAAGCCATGATTATCCTTATGTCGCATAAAACCTAGGGCAATAAATTAAAACCAACTGGAATCGACGTCTATTAAAGCTTTCATTCTTACGACCCCGTCTTGGAAAAATTGTGCATGGAGTGTTTCCATGTACGGAATATCCAAACATCGTTCTTTATTAAGAGTGTTAAACTTTGCTTCTTTGTAGGAGATTCTAAAAGTAAACGGTAGTTACACAAATTTAAGTGTCCTTGCAGATGGCAGAATCCTTGGAGTTAATCATCTGCTGTTGAACATCTTAACAAATAAACAAAAAATAAATAAATAAATAAATAAATAAATAAATAAAAATAAACAAATATTATCAACGTACAATTGAATTATACTGTAGTACAAGAATTGATGTCCAAATTAATTGGTTTAGCTCGTTAAATTTAATGTGACCTGGCACGGTTTCGTATTCTCTTTGGGTACGAAAGCCGCTCGTGTTAAAGGATTCCAAAATATGTAAAGAGAAATTAAGCCACCTTCAATTTCAATTTTGTTTCTCCTATAAGGCGAAGACGGTATTACAAAATTTTAACCATAACTGATTGGATCAACAATTAAGTCGTTGTCAATGGCACATTGGTTTCCTACAGTTGTTGTTGGGCATCATCTATATCAGATTGTATTCAGATCTGCCATTTGTACATGAACTCCTTTGGCAGAATGCACAAAACCTTGAATACTTCATATTGGCTCTTTTACACTAACATGTGGCTCGTTCACAATCCTGGGGGTGGGGTGGCTCAGTGGTAGAGCGTTCACCTCTGGTGCTAGGGGTCCTGGGTTTGATCCCAGCCCCCGCCAAGTGAACTTTGTGGTGGACAAACACCGTGCTCGTGGGTTTTCTCGGGGTTCTCCCGTTTCCTCCCACTTTCTTCATTCCACCATTTCACTCATCTCTCATCATCACCGTCTCCTTTAGCCTAACCGGCATAACCGTGGGACGTAAAACTCACAGATTTCATTTCATTTCATTTTTGTTCACAATCCTATCTTGCAGTCACTTTTTATCTACAGGTTAGTAAGCTTACCCGGCTGGAGCTGATGGTAGCTGTGTGGGTCCTGGAATTCGCATATCCTCTTTGACACACCAACCGTATTGGATTTGGTTCGTGCTAAGACCATATCGCTCCTGCACTTTGAGGTACTTCCGAATTGATTGCTCCACAGCTGCCGTGTTAGTAGAAGGAAAAGTGGCCACATTGAAGCTTCGTAAGTACTTCCTTGTTATTCCTGATATGGCTTATATCAAATAGAATATGTTTCCTTCTCCATAAATGCGAATAAGATATGTCTAATGTTGACCTTTATGTCAGGATTGAAATTTGGTTGGTTGTGGACTCTGACTTGCAACTGTTTCTCCAGCGTATAGTTAAGGTCGTGTCAGACCATTTTCCATCATGAAAAAAAAGAAAGCAGTCTCTTAAAGACGCTAGAGTTTGTATAATTTAATTATTTCATTGCATTTCTTTTCAGATCTACTTGTGTGTGGCGATAAGAGAATCAGTAACTGCTTAAGAAGTCTTCTAGCAAGATTCTTAAAAGATCTGAATCAGACAATTTGACCGCTACAGATTTCTTGTTTGTAATTTTTTCCATTACTGCTGTCCATATACGGTTTCCTTTTGCTCCTTGTGTATCTCACAATTCCACAATCGTTGTGGCGAGTCTTTCTCAATATGGATAGATATCCGAAGGTTCCAAACTAGAAATGCAAATCGAGACACGAAACGCGAGTGAAGACGATTGATTCTTTCGAGTAAGATAGCATCGACACCTCAAGAACATGAGTATATACTATTACAGGTGAAATGGGTGTGAGAATTACGAAATGTGATTCGCTTTTCTGATCAAGACAATGCTAACGTAATATCAGATTACTTTTTCATTCAAAAAGTTGGATGTGAAGAATTTTCATCAAGAGACTTCTGAAATGAATTACTTTTTCTGCTCTATGAAATGTGTGGCACTAAGTTACTAATCAAAGCATACAGTGAGCTTATATGAAAATATTATTTGATTAGCCCACAGTTTGGTTGGTTTGTAATGACCAGTTATACTAAGTTGGTAGCGAAAATATGTCTGAGTATACCGTAAATATTTTCCACCTAACTGTCTAAGATTTCAAAAGAACTTTCTTCCAAACTTTCTTTGACAAAAGCAAATCGATACACGAGACGCGTGTGAAGACGATTAATTCTTTCGATTAAGACAGAATTGACGCACCAAGAACATGAGTATATACTATTAGAGAGGAAAAGGATGTCACAATTATGAAATGTGATACGATATTCTTATCAAGACTATGCTACCGTAATATCAAATTACTTTTTTTTATTAAAGAAGTTGGATTTGGAGAATTTTCAAGATACTCCTGAAATGAAATCTCAAACGAACTTAAAATCGATTCTTTATTTCTCTCATTGGTCTCAGGCCCAAAGTAAGGCTGTTTCGGAGGTTAGAATATAATGGGTTCAATAGCAAGTTTTACAGGATACAGTCGGAATTAATGATAGACCGTGACCTAGTCAATCCTACCTAGTGTATTCCCCAGTGAGCATATTTGATGCTAACTAAATGCATATTTTTTAGCTTCGAGGGTTAACACACAGGAGACTTTGTTTGAGTAATTTATCCGTAACAACGCAATTCATTGGATTAAAAAGTTTTTATCAGGATAACGTAGATTTCTTCAACAAGAAGCACTCTCAAATAGTATTGTAGTAGCATATAAACGGGAAGTATATCTATTGCTTGATTATCAATGATAAATAATTACTTATGTTTTTTATATATGGTATCACAACCTTTTTCAATCCCAAGGGCCCACCTAAAACAATCCGCTGTAAGTTCCCAAAGCTATAAGTGTGTGATCACGGTTTTTTAAATTGTACGCCATTGTATAATGTGAGTTAAGTGGCTTTGAAAGCACTACTGCTTCCTTTTTAAGGCCTAGCTAAAGAACACAAGATCCTGCGGCCTCCGATTTGGTGTCGATTCCTTTACTAGCTGTAAGCCAATAGGAATTAACTAATACATGTCGATGTCCACTGCTGACTTCTAAATTTCGCAGCATTTTAAGAAGGAACGTAGAAGCCGTTTAGCCTTACAAGACACCTCGAAAGAGAACCCTCGAATTATTGGCACGCTTGTTGCACCCTAAACCACTAATTAAAGATCGAATATCCCCGTCCATCCTCAAAATTATTTCTTTAATAAAGGTATCACTTGGAGATCACTTTCGTCCCTGATTAATATATCTTTTGAGACCATGTAGAAACTATTACAGTGAAGTCAAGTAACATCCCTGATAACGTTCTAATTTTAAGGTGATTCCTAAACTCGCAGATGCATATTACAATAACCTTCATCATCTCAGGGATGCCTGCTGTATCTCAAGAGACCCATCAGCTTGTTTATCATTTTAACGCGCTTTCTCTCTATTAGCTTTTTGTAAACAATACCTTATAAGCTCACTGTGATAATTTTCTTTTCTCAGCTAAAGACTGTGCTTAAAGGAGCAGTTCGAGTTAAAAACAAGTTTGGTGCAATGGAAAGAGTAACAAAAAATAAGAGACCCGTATTTTTTTATATCTTGATAGGCCGTCTCGTTCAGCTTCTACAGACATTTGTTTTTGATGAATCGTAAATAGAGTCGTCATTGGTGGGATAAGCGAGTAACTCAATGTGAGTCAGCAACCACTCCCTTCTACGCAGCTGATAATAGTGCGTTGGATTTAATAGATTGTGTTTTGGGTTTGTTAGCAGTCTTGCTCTGTTGAATTCTTGAGGGAAGTTTTTCTTAGTTGTTTTTCCTATAGCATTAGTATAAAAAAGAGTAGAGAGAGAGCAGTAATTACGTTTGTTGTGCGAAACAGTGTTTCTTCCAGACATGTTTTTAGAGTGGCACTGTCTCCCGGAGCTCTGAAGATTCCCCCGGAGGAGACCAAAATAATACATCTGTAATGTAATAAATATAATAGTACTGTGTAAAAGTAATGTGCCTCGCCGAATACTAAGTGTTTCTTGGCCCCCCTCCCCCGGATTTTTTTCTGAAAGAAACACTAGTGTGAAGTAGAAAACACGTGTTATACAGAGCGTGCTGTGTCTGTGAAGTGAAGTAGAAATGCCTAACACCTGCTGTGTTTTCGGTTGTAATTCTTGTGCAATTGAAGCTGAGGACGTAAAGTATCTTTTCTTACGTTTCTAAGTCGTGAGAAATCACCAGATCGATATAAATTATGGCTCATGAAAATCAATGAAAGAAAAATGTACCAAATAAAATCACTCGTGTTCCAAACATCTTGAAGAGCCTGCCTTCAAGAAGTCAAGTCTACTGAAAGAAAAGTTAATGCCAGTGGCGGATCTAGGCTGAGGCCGGGGGCGTAGGCCCCCCAGTTTTTGAGAACAGAATTGAATTAAGCTATTATTTAGATATTTTTGAAATTTTTTAGTAAACATGATATACATATCATAGTCTGGGTTCTGACTCCCCCCCCCCCATGAGTTTTTACCGGTTAGATACACTTCTGGCTAATGCCAGGAGAATTATTTACACTCAAACAGAAAGAATGCTGTTTCAAGTGTATTATTGAAAGGTTTAAAATCCGAGCCATTGAACAAGCACCGATCTATGTCCAATTACCAACGTACAAATATCGTACAAGACTCAATTGACGGTTGTAGTCAAGACGAGGCATTAGAGGGTAATAGAGACGATGTCACTCATGATTCTGAAGATACTGCTTTAGAAATAAGCTATACAATGTGAATTAGGGAGTGAAATATACCGGCTTGTAGAAGGAATCAGTGACGATGACTGTTCCTGAAGACATTGATTCATCGTTTAATTTCTTTGTATCATGTGACAATGATGAAACGGGTGATGAGAGTTGTTTCGTGGACAGCTATGAGAATAAAAGAAATTTAACCGGTGAAGTGTTTTTCGTATTCTGGCAACTTTACAGATGTAATTTTATTTTTAACTCATATCTTACGCTCCTGTACATAACTTGAAGAACAAAAATATAGGGTCAGCGTTAAAAATTGCAACAAAACGTGATAATGAACATACTTATGTTCGGGAATCGGAAGAATGATTAAAGAAAAGGTATTTAGGAGTTGCAGCAATCTCGTCCGCCATCTATTTACATATTGGTTTCGATTTTTTTTTTTGAAACGCTGAACTCATGCTTTATAAGATACGTTTTATAATATTATAAAAACGTTTGTACAGCCCACCATCAGATATCATTTTCTACAAGCAGAAGATATTTGTAAGTCTTTGCAATCAGTTCTGGAAAAGGAAACCGCACTTAGAACGTACCACCGCATCTCTCACAAACGAAATGCTTGGCAGTGTGTAGTGTGTAAGCCTGCTCTCGCTACTTGCCCACCTATGACGTCATCACAAAATCTTTCTTCCTCTGTTACTCGCTAACGACTGAACGTATCGCGATCAAACAAACACCATTCCATTTAGTATTTTCAACTCTACAAATGGAAATAAATTGTAAAAAATGCATTTCTAAGTCGAACTGCTCCTTTAATGAGGCCAGGAAATTTTCTGGGAAATTAACTCAACGTCAGACACTACGCTAGCTAGATTAGCCATTCATTCCTATACACTGTTACGATAAGTGAAGTTCTACAGGACTTTCGTGGGAAACATTTTGTCATCTGAGTGGCACATAGAGCTAATGCCACCTGCCATATGTTATTATATCTGAATACACAAGAATGTCAATTCGACTGCGGTGAATGACATATTGGTTTTCTGCAGCTTTTCTTCGTCCACATCTGTATCAGATTTTTTTCCGATCTACCATTTGTTTATAAAAGCTCTTGTCAGAATACACAAAACATTGAATACTTCTTATCGGCTCTTATATACTAACATGTGGCTCGTTCACAATCCTATCTTGCAGTCACTTTTTATCTACAGGTAAGTAAGTTTATCAGGCTGGAGCTGATGTTATTTGTGTGGGTCCTGGAATTCGTATACATTAACATCATTCGATTGGGTTCATTCTTATACGTTTTCACTATTCTGGATTTTCATTTGTATTGTCTTAACGTACAGGATACCCCAAAATTCTTCTATACCATTTCCTGAAATAATGTATCTAATCGTGACTAGAAGTGGAGACTTCCTGAGGGCGGTTAAACTTTGGACAGTTCAGAAATTTCCTCAGCTTCGTGTTCGATTTGCACAACTTTAAAGTAAAATGGCTGATGTAGTAAAGTCATAAGAGATGTGCTTTGTCAACTTTTCTTGCACTTATTTATCGTTTGCAGAATAGTAGAATATATAGTATTGTTACTTGATGTTGAATTATTGGGGATATACAGAAGGGCTAGACTGCTTATATCACAAGGAATTGTGTGTATCTCACCATTCCACAATCGTTGTATCGCAGCTTTCACAAAATGAACAGTTATCCAAACGTTGTTTGAGAAACGGAAATCGACATGCAACGCGAGTGTAGATTTGATTAAATCATCCGAGTAAGACAGGATTGACACACCATAACATGAGTATATAGAATTAGAGGAGTAAGGATCTCAATATTACGAAGTGTGATACGATATTCTTATCTAGACAATGCTACCGTGATATCAGATTACTATTTCATTCGGAAATTGAATATGGAGAATTTGGATCGAGACTTCTGAAATGATTGACTTTTTCTACTCTATGAAATGTGTGGCACATAGTTGATAATCAAAGCATACAGTTTGTTTATATGAAAAGATTATTTGATTAGCCTACAGGTTGGTTGCTTTGTGATGATCAATGCTACTAAGTTGGTAGCGAACACAGGACTACTATACCGTAAATATTTTCCACCTAACCGTCTAAGAGGAGATCTCAAAAGAACTTTAAATCGATTCTTTATTTGTCTCATTGATTATATCAGCGGTCTCAGACACAAAGTAAGGCTGTTTTGGAGGTTAGAAAATAATAGGTTCCATGGCAAGTTTTACAGGATACTATCGGGAAAATATTATTAATGAAATACAGGAACCGAGTGAATTCTACTCAACTCTGGGTGTAAGCTTTTGTGAGATGTACGAACGCTAATTAAATGTCTATTTATAGCTTCGAGTTTTAAAACAATGGACACTTTGTTTATTTAATAAGTCCGTAAGAACACAACTTTTTAGCCTGTTGAACCCTAAACCGCTAATTAAAAATCGAACATCGACGTCCATCCTCAAAATTATTTTTTAACTCACCGCATCACTTAGAGATCGCTCACATCCCTGATTATTATATTTTTTAAATAAATGTACAATACTATTAAAATGAAGTCAAGTGACATCCTAGAAATGTCCTCATTTTAAGGTGTTTTCTAACGTTGCAGATGCATATTACAAATAGCATTACCAGCTCAGGAATGCCTGCCCTATCGTAAGTGGCCCAACATCTTGCCCATCATTCAAACGCGCTGTTGTACGCGAATGTGATATCTAAATGAATTAGATTACCTCATTAAATTAAATGTGTCGTGCTACTGTTCCGTTTTCTTTTCGGGTACCAAAGCTGTTCGCGAACAGTTTAAAAAACCACCTCCAAGCATGTAAACAGAATAAAAAAACACCTCTATTTTTATACCTTCTCTTTATACCTTAATTTAAAGTTACACGAACATTGTCTTCATGTCCATTTTTATTAGATCTATAAGTTATTACAAGTTAATCATGAGTGAATTAAAAATTAAGCCATTAACATATTGGTTTTCTAGAGCTGTTGTTCAACATCACCAATATCAGATTGTCTTGCGATCTGGCATTTGTGCATGGACTACCTTGGCAGAAGACACAAAACATTGAATACTTCATATCGACTCTTTTATACAATCATCTGGCTCGTTAACACTCGTATCTAGCAGTAACTTTCTATCTACAGATAAGTAAGTATATCCGGCTGGAGCTGATGGTACCTGTGTGGGTCCCGGAATTTAGCTCCTTCTTATTCGATTGCGTTCATACTTGGACCATTTCGTTCCTGGACTTGGAGGTACTTCCGAATTGAATGCTGCACAGCCGCCGTGTTAGTAGGAAGAAAAGTGGCTATATTGATGCTTTGTAACTACTTACTTGTCATATCTGATATGGCTTATACGAGAAGGAACATGTTTCCTTCTCCATACAGGCGATTATGAAGTGTCTAATCTTGACCATTTTGTCAGGATTGAGATTTGGTTGGTTGAAGACTCTCACTAGCTTGTACAGTTCTTTTTCTTTTTGATGGATCTAAGGGCTGGGCTCTATACTCTTCTGAGGCCTGTTGCATCATGAAAAAAGTGAAAGCAGTCTTTTAGAGACTCTAGAGTTTCTTTAAATTTAATGATTTCGTAGCATTTCGTCTCACTTCTGCTTGTATGTGGGCTTGAGAGAATCAGGAACTGCTCATGAATTTTCTTTCTCTACCAAGATTGTTAAAGGATCTGAATCACACCCATCAACAGCTGCAGAATTCCCGTTTGTAGTTTCTTCCATTACACTTGTCCATATACAACTACCTTTTGCTCCTTCGAAAACTTTTTGCATCATTTAAAGCCGTCTATAATTGATTTCCAAGTTTCTCAAGAGCTGCGATTGAATTGTCGTGTCTTCAATAGAAGAACTAAATTCGATCGTTGCAGTTTTTCCCGAAAGCTCTTTCTTGTCTTTCGGCACTTTCCGTCTAATTGTAATTTATATCCATAAAACATAAGGTGAAAAGAGCGCTTAACATAATTTATATACGTAATTAACGCAGATTTGAATTGCCTCTTTCAGTCCATACAATTGCGTGTAGTAGGACCCTTCCTTCTACGTGTGCGTTTTAAAAACAAAACAACAGAGACTGCAATATTCACCGCCGTCGTTTGACATTCTTGTGTATTCAGATATCATCACATATGGAAGGTGGCATTAGCTGTACGTGCCACTCAGATGACAAAATGATTCCCACAAAAGCCCTGTAGAACTTCAGTTATCGTAACAGGATTTAGGAATGGATGATTAATCTTGCTAGTGTAGTGTCTGACATTGAATTAATCCCCCAGAGAATTTCGTGGCCACATTAAGCACTGTTCGATAATCATATCACATGGAAGTTCGCTCCAGAAGGCATCTATTTCTGCCAATTGTGAAGATTCCTAGAGTTGTTAATTTCTTGTAATCATCTAATAGCATAGTTGTGTCCAACGCTTGCATCGGCTGAGTATAGTGATGTGCAAATTTTGTATGGCCACTTTTCCCTCTACTAACACGGGAGCTGTGTAGTATTCAATTCGGAAGTACCTGAAGTCCAGGAGCGAAATGGTCTAAGCTGCTTCGAATGATGTTGGTGTATGCGAGTTACAGCACCCACACAGCTACCATCAGCACCAGGGGGATAAGCTTAATTTCCTGTAAATAAAAAGTGACTTCAAGATAGGATTGTGAACGAGCCACATGTTCGTGTAAAAGATCCGATATGAAGTTTCAAGGTTTTGTGCATTCTGCAAAGGTAGTTCATGAACAAATGCCGAATCGGGAGACAATGTGATATTGATGATGACGAACAAGAGCTGTAGAAAATCAATATGTCATTGATAACGCCTTAGTTTTTAATCCACTCAGTTATGGTCATTATCTTTAATAACGTCTTCGTCTTACAGACCTAACAAAATGGATATGAAGACGATATTGTTGTAACTTTAAATGAAGGTATGCAGAGAGACCAGGTATATAACATGGTGGTGGTTTATTATTCTCTGAAAATATTTTGCAATCCTTTAACACATGCGGCTTTGGTACACAAAGAGAAAACGAAAAAATAGCAGTACACATTTAATTTAATTTGTTATCCGCCTGTATGGAGAAGGAAACATGTCATCGCTGGTATAACAAGGAACAAGTTACAAAGCTTCAAAATGGCCCTTTTCCCTCTACTAACATATCTGGGCAGGCAATAAACGCATAGAGCCCAGCCTTGAAGATCCTTGAAAAAGAAAAAGAACTGTACAAGCTAGTGAGAGTCTTCAACCAACCAAATCTCAATCCTGACAAAATGGTCAAGATTATACAGTTCTTAATCGTCTGTATTCAGAAGAAAACATGTCCCTTCCCGTACAAGCAATTCAGATATAACAAGTAAGTAGTTACAAAGCATCAATATGGCCACTTTTCTTCCTACTAACACGGCGGCTGTGCAGCATTCAATTCGGAAGTACCTCCAAGTCCAGGAGCGAAATGGTCTAAGTATGAACCCAATCGAATAAGAAGGAGCTAAATTCCGGGACCCACACAGGTACCATCAGCTCCAGCCGGATATACTTACTTATCTGTAGATAGAAAGTTACTGCTAGATAGGAGTGTTAACGAGCCAGATGATTGTATAAAAGAGTCGATATGAAGTATTCAATGTTTTGTACCTTCTGCCAAGGTAGTCCATGCACAAATGCCAGATCGCAAGACAATCTGATATAGATGATGACGAACAAGAGCTGTAGAAAACCAATATGTTAATGATAAATGTTTAATTTTTAGTTCACTCAGTAATGATTATCCTGTAATAACGTATAGACCTAAAAAAATGGACATGAAAACAATGTTCGTGTAACTTTAAATGATGTTATAAAGAAAAGGTATAAAACATGGAGGTGGTTTTGTATTCTGTTTACGGTTCATCTTGCACTACGGACTGCCATAATCGGACACTCTGTATAAGCTTATTGGAGGATTAGGATTTCTCAATCTTCTCAAAGTTTTCTCACCGGTGAGAAAATTTCTGGTAAGCTTCAGTAGCAGACTAGTGTATTAGCGTTTCGACACTTTTCATCTCTGAGACGGAATCATCAACAAAAAACAATTCCAATAATCTTATTTATTAAATTCAAAACTACCTCATCTCGCTGAAAATGATAATGATTACTGTTAAGCACCTTGTTCCTTTGTGACTGTACCAAGCTGCTTTTCAGACTAAATTAGAAGTCAGCAATGGACATCGACATGTATTCCTTAATTCTATTGGCTTCCAGTCAGTAAAGGAATTCAAAACCTAATCGGAGGCCGCACAAACTTTTGTCGTGTAACTAGGTCTAAAAAAGGAAGCAGTAGTCTTTTAGATCCACTTATCTCACTTTATACAATGGCGTACTATTTGAAAAAGCGTGGATTTGGGAACGAACAGCTGTTAGTTTTAGGTGGGACCTTGTCATGATAAAAGATTGTGATGCCAAATGTAAAAAACATAAGTATTTAGGGTATAGTCAGTCTTGCTTTCGCTAGCAAAGTAGTAACACTGGTCTTCGCAAAGCAACCAAGCTATGGGCTAATCAAATAATCTTTTCATATAAGCTCACTGTATGCTTTTATTAGTAACTAAGTGCCACACATTACATAGAGCTGAAAAAGTCATTCATTTCAGAAGTCTCTTGATGAAAATTCTTCATATTCAACTTCTTGAACGAAAAAGTATCTGATGTCACGGTAGCGTGGTCTTGATAACAATATCGTATCACATTTGGTAATTCTGACGTCCTTTTCCCCTCTAACGGTATATACTCATGTTGTAGGTGTGACAATGCTGTCTTACTAGAAAGCTTTAATCGTCTACACTCGCGTCTCGTGTCTCGATTTGCTTTTCTAAAACAACCTTTGAATAGCTATTCATATTGTAAAAGCATCGCCACAACGATTGTGGAACTGTGACATACACACAACTCCTTTTGATATAAGCATGTAGTTCTTCTGTATATCTTCAATAATTGAACATCAAATAGCAATGATTCTAGCAATGATTCTACTCATCTGCATACAGTAAATAATTACAAGAAAAGTGCACAAAGCACATGTTTTATTAGTTTAGATCAGCCATTATACTTTAAAGGTGTTCTAATCATACCTGCAGTTGAGGAGATTCTATAGCCTAAAGATCTGTGTGATAGATATCAATATAGCTTTTTAATGAAGTGAGTCTAACTAATTAACTAACTAACTAACTCTCTGGCCTATGGAACCCGGAGGTTCAATGCCGCGTTGACAAAAGCACTCCACTGACCTCTATCCTTAGCTAATTGCATGCAGTTTCTACATTGTATTCCAATCTCAGCGAGATCGATCTTAATATTGTCCTCTCATCTGCGCCTAGTTTTTCCTGATGGTCGTTTTCCGATTGGTTTTCCTGTCAAGACTTTGAAAGCGTTTCTACTTTCTTCCATTCTAGCTCTAATGGCCCGCCCATCTAAGCCTTCTAGACTTTACGACCCTAACAATATTGGGTAAACCATATAAATTATGTAGTTCTTCGTTATGAAGTTTCCGCCATTCCCCATTCCCGTTCCTCTTGGGTCCGAATATTCGTCTCAGGATCTTGTTCTCAAATACTTTCAGTCTATGTTGTTCCTTCAGAGTAAGTGACCACGTTTCTCAGCCAAACAGAACAACAGGCATTATTACCGTTTTGTATATTTTAAGCTTCAAATTTCTCGACAGAATTCGCGACGACAAGAGATTTTGAACCTAATAGTAACACGAATTCCCTGCTTTTAGTCGACATTTAATTTCTCCGCGAATATGATTTTCCTCTGTTAATGTTGATCCTAGGTATTTGAAGCTATCCACTTTATCAAAAGTATTATTTAATATTTTAACGCATCCATAGTTTGCTGTATTCCGGTCCCGACGCACTTCCTTGTATTTAGTTTTATCTGCGTTACTTCTAAACCCATGTCCCTGCAACATATCTTAATTAATCTAATTAGCTTTCTCGGTATTTTAAGTTCTCTAAGGTCGTTGTATAATGTTTCTCTCCTAACCGAGTCGTACGCCTTTCAAAAATCAAAATAGTTGATGTACCGGGGTATAGTGTTGCGAATTTTTTTCGAGTATTTGGCGAATGGTATATATTTGGTCGATAGTTGTTCGATTCCGTGTAAAACCGCATTGATAATCTCCAATAATTTCATCTGTGTATGGGGTCAGTCTTGCTAATAGAATATTTGAAAGAATTTTAAAGGATGTTGACAGAAGAGAGATGCCTCGATAACACTTTTTAACAAATTTAAACTTTTTGTTTTTTACATTAGAAAAATCACCTTATCTTACAGGAACTTTTTGCGCTGAATTCGAATATGCACTCGGTTTTTCTCAATTAAGTACAGTTTTCCCGTAAGAGAGGGATTTTCGGGAAATTCCCTCAAAAATTTCCCTTTTTCAGATATTTTATTCCCCTAGCTCCGGTCCTGTTACATATAGTAACATAGAAATTATACCTAAGTATACCTTGATAAACCCTAAAAGTTTCGTAAAAATCGCTTTGTTCTTTCTAGAATAATAAATATGTTTATATGTATACTGTGTGCACTGTTTATTGCACCTGATAGTAATGCTTTCAGATCTGAGTTGGGGTAAAAACGATTTGCTTTATTACTACAAATACAGACATAAAAATAGAATATTTACAATAGTCAACAACACACTTGTATTGCTCTCTGTAAATTAGAAACGTGTATAAAAATAGAATGTACTTCCAACGTATATATTTTTTAAACGTACAGTATATGTATATCTTAATACATAGATATACAATTCTCGAAGTTTTTTCGTTTTGTTCATGAAATGGTTATCAATATTTGTTATCAAATGTAACAGAATGCAAAAGAAAGAAAGAATGGAATACAGACTCATTGTTGACAACAATGAACTAATGCAGTCTGAATTTTCCACTACGGTATCGTTTCCCCCCTCCCCCCGCGCATTTCTTTCTTTCTTGTGTTCTTGACACCTGGTGAGGGAGTTTTGTACATTTTTATATTGACGTGTGGTTTGACACTACTTCACTTTCAAAGTTGTCTTTGCTGCTAAGAGTACTTTCATGTTTAATCTTAACGGCATTATATCCAACTAAGACCAGAAGTTTAGTTTGTGATCAGTACAATGGCGTCAAGAGGACGGCGTTCGTGTGTTAACTCACCAAATAGTTTTTGTTATGTGTGTGGCCAGTTTGTAGTTAAAGGACAGTGTAGATCCATTACGCCTTCGGTGAAACTAGCTTATTATATATATTTCGGATGTCGTGTGGGAGATCAGGACAAAACTTGGGCACCCAACATAATTTGTGCGTCGTGCTACGTCACTTTACTTGCATGGGCCAAAGGGAAACGGAGGTTCTTGAAATTTGCTGTACCAATGGTGTGGAGAGAACCCACCAACCATCTGGATGATTGTTATTTTTGTCTCACAGTAGTTAAGCGACATTCTAAAAAAGCAAATACCCAATAAGTTATCCCAACGTTTAATCCGCAATTAGACCTATTCCGCACGGGGATGAACTTCCACTTCCCGAGCCCCCTTCCAACTGGGAAGAGATATGGCCAAAAGACTCTGATGATGATCATGACCTTGACGAACCATCGACATCAACATGTTCATCCAAGGATCCAACGTTCATCCTTGACTGTGTTCGCGAGCCACATTTCATCCGGCAATGTGAACTTAATGACCTAGTCCGTGATTTGCACCTGACAAAACAAGAGGCGGAACTTCTGGGATCAAGGCTCCAGCAGTGGAACTTATTGGATGCAGAAACGAACATATCAGTGTACAGGAAAAGGCATGTTCAATTTTCAAGCTATTTCTCGATGCCTGATAATGTAAGCGTATGTACGGATATAAATGGGTTGATGGCGGAGCTAGGAATTCCTTACGTTCCAGAAGAATGGAGGTTATTTATCGACGCGTCAAAGGTCAGCCTTAAAGCTGTCCTTTTACATAATGGAAATAAAAAACCTTCTATACCACTTGCGCACTCAGTGAAGATTAAGGAATCCTATGACACCATGTCAACTTTGCTAAATCTTATAAATTACAAGGACCATTATTGGCAAATATGTTGTGATCTCAAGGTAGTTGGTATTTTATTAGGACTGCAGTGCGGTTACACGAAGTACCAATGTCTTTTATGTTTATGGGATAGCCGAGCTGATGACAAACATTATGAAGTGAAGGAATGGGAACCTAGAGTGAATTACGTACCTGGAGAATGCAACGTCAAATACGCTCCTTTGGTAGATCCTAATAAGATATTACTACCGCCACTTCATATCAAGTTAGGACTTATGAAAACTTTGTCAAAGCAATGGACAGGTTTCAAGTATTTGCGAGATAAGTTCCCTAACCTGAGTGATGCTAAGATTTCAGCGGGAGTGTTTATTGGTCCCCAAATTAGGAAATTAATGCTTGATGATAGCTTTGACAGCAAGTTAAACAGTGCTGAGCTAGCTGCCTGGACAGCATTTAACTGTGTTGTGCGCAACTTTTTGGGCAATAACAAAGCTGAGAGTTACACAGAAATTGTACAGAACATGATACAGAAATACAAAGAGTTGGGTTGTAGGATGTCTTTAAAAATCCACTTTTTGCACTCCCACCTCAGCTTCTTTCCTGCTAACCTAGGTGCTCTCAGCGACGAACAGGGGGAAAGATTCCACCAAGATATAATGGCAATGGAGAAAAGGTACCAGGGACGATGGGATCCATCAATGATGGGGGACTATTGTTGGGGTCTTGTTAGAGAATGCAACATTTCTTACAAAAGAAGGAAGTAGTGTACGTTTTTGTAACCCAATGGAAGTTTCATATATTGTGATAGTTTTGATTGTCTTTTCATGATTTTTGGTACATTTGTATTATTGTTTATTGTAAATTGTCACACTTGTAAATTATATTGTATTATATTTTATATATGTGTTTGTGGTAATAAAGCAAAACGTTTTACCTCAACTTAAGAGATCTGAAAGCATTACTATAAAGTGCAATAAACAGTACACACAGTATACATACAAACATATTCATTTCTCTAGAAAGAATAAAGCGATTATTACGAAACTTGGAGGGTTTGTTAAATATGAATCAAAGTATACTTAGGTATAATTTCTATGTTAGTATATGCAAGGGGACAAGATCTTGGGGTGTAAAATAAACGAAAAGGGAAATTTTTGAGGGATTATCCCGAAAATCCCTCTGTTACGGGAAAATCGTACGTGATGGAGAACAACCGAGTGCATATTCGAATTCAGCGCAAAAAGTTCCTTTAAGAACAGGTATTTCCTTTTATGTAACAAAACCTTTGTTAACTAGTGTAATTATTACAGTCAATTTTGTCGCCTTTCTTGTGAATTGTAACAATGATTGATTCTTTCCACTCTTGTGGCAATACTTCCTTGTTCCAGATAAGGAGAATGAGTTTGTGTATCTTGTTCCAAAAATTTTCAGCTCCAGCTAAAATTAACTCAGCCGTAATTTCAACTACACCCGGAGATTTGTGTTTCTTTATTTTCTTTATATCAGTTTCTCATTCTATTCGGTTGGGTTCTGGAATATACGGTTCTGCGGTGTGTCTTTATCTTCACGCACACTAGTTTTCAATTGCGTATTAGCAAATCGTCAAAAAATCTTTCCATCTTTTTAAGATGCTATCCGTGTCAGTGAGAACTGTACCGTCAGATTTCCTTAATATATAAGCACGAGGTTGATATCCTCTTTTAAATTCTTTGATTTCCTTATACATGTCCCGGATGTTTTTATTTTTACTATTATCTTTAAGTTCCTTAATTTTAGCATTCAGTTTGTTCTAAAAGTTTTGGAAGTTTCCCGCCTGATATCTTCGAAATTTTGTGTATTTTATTTAAATCGCGTTTATAGCCAGTGTAAATTTGCCTGTTTTCTCTTCTCAGCTAGTTTTATGCATTCCTGGTAGAACCATGGTTTGTTCCTACGTATTTCTGCGTGTCCCAAATTTTCTTTTCCTGAAATTTTAATGCTATCTCTAATTTCAATCCAGGTATCCTCAACACTAGTGCACTCCGAATCTTCTAAAGCCGAGAATCTATTCGAAACTTCAATCTGGTATTTCTCTTCTACCTGTCTCTCTTCTAATTTCTTTAAATTGAAAATCACCGTTTTTATACAATGAGTATTACCTGTATTCAACGATAACCTCTCTCGTATTATCGCTGCTACCAACTAGTGGTCGGTGTCGCAATCAGCCCATCTAAACGACTTGACATCAATTATACCAGATTGCATTCTTCTATCTGCTAAAACGTGATCAATTTGATTGTTTTCCCGTCTGGTGATGTCCAAGTGTACTTATGAATGTCGCGATGTTGGAATTTTGTTCTCTTTACGAGTCAATTACGAACGGTGAGTGAATTTCTGGTACGCTTCTGCTCAGGAGCAGACTAGTGCACAAACTCAGGCTATCGGCAGCTTTCATATCTCAGACGGAAAGATTAAGAAGAAAAATTTCTGTAATCATATTTATTAAATTCAACACTACCTGATCTCGCTGACGTGAATAGAGTATGCGTGTCCTCGCCACCGAGTCTAAGGTATCTTCTCAAAAGCAGAAAGCTACTCCAAAAAATGTACCCCATTAATAGTCAGCCGTTGAGGCCTACGATTTGTACTCATCTCTAACACTGAACCTGACTGTCATTTCACCTGGTATGTTTGTGAGCATATACCTGGCCGTTGACCAGAGCCATCCTAAATCACCAAGTATATTCCTTTACAAAAATAGAAGCACCAAATCGTCTGTAGAATTCTGCATAGATTTTCGCTGCATATAGAGGAATATCATGACAAACTGCCTAGAGTACATTCTTTGAGCTAAGAGCCGTGAACATTGGTAAGAAGAAATTCGAAACACACAGATATGTGATAAGATTTATACTTCAGACTGTTTTTAGAGAACATTGTATTACCAAGAGCAGACATCATGAAACATTTCGACAACATTTTACTAAGAGGAGGTGTGGGGATACGTGTTGTTCCCTTATCAAAACAAATGCAAACATTAAGCATGCACCACAACCAGACAGACCTATTTTTATTTGATAAGAATCGTAGTGATATTAGGACTTTTCAATTGCAACTCTCACGCTGAAATAGACTAAAATGTTTTGAAACATTACTTTTATATTGCAAAAAATTCAAGATTATCTACAAGGCCGCCGGCTGCGGCTTTCTGTAGAAATAATGGTATTACTAATCATAGATATCAGGATGCATTTAGATAAAAAGATAATAACAGCAGATGTCGAGATCTGCTATGATACTTTAATTAAAACGAGTGGAATCAGTTAGCATGCATTACAACCGACTTAGCGGATGGGTTGAAATGGGAAAAATACGACAGGTCATATTGTCCTTAAAACTTCAAATTTGAAATATTCGAGTTTAAACTCACTGTCAGTGACGTGCGGAACAAGAGTTTTTAGCTGATAAAGAATGAATATCACGGTGAGCTCTAAAAGTATTCTTTTCGTAAAACTATTAAAGAGAAAGCGCGTAAAAAAGATGGGCATCTTGACGGATCACTTGCAATAGAGCAGGCATACCTGAGCTGTTGGAGTTTTTTGTAGTATGTTTCTGCAACGTCAGAAATCACCTCAAAATGAGAACATTAGCAGGGATGTCAATTGACTTAAATGTAATAGTATTATACGTTGTCTCAAAAGCGATATTAATCCAGGAAGAAAGCGATCTCTAAGTGATGCGGAATGAAAGGAATAATTTTCAGCTTGGACGATGATGTTCGATTTTTAGTTAGTGGTTTAGGGGGCAACAGGAGATCCAATAATGCAAGGGTTCTCTTTCGAGATATCCGGTAAAGCTGAACGGCTCTTAAGTTTCTTCTTAAAATGCTGTGAAATTTAGATGTCAGTAGTGGACATCGGCATTTATTCCTTAATTCCTATTGGCTTATAGCTAGTAAAGGAAATCAACACCGAATCGGAAACCTCAGTATTTAGTGCTGTGTACGTAGGAATTAAAAACAAAGCCGTAGTGCTTTTAGAGCCACTTAACTCAGATTATACAATGCCGTACCATTTAAAAAACCGTGGATTTATTTCTTCCTTTAATAAGACGAGTGTATCACATACTTATAACTTTGGGAATGTACAGCCGTTTTTTTTAGGAGGTACCTTGGGATTGAAAAGTATTGTGACACCATAGGTAAAAAAAATAATTAATAATTTATGAATGATAATCAAGCAATAGCTATACTTACCGTTTAAATGCAACTACAATATTATCTGAGAGTGCTTCATGCTGAAGAAATCTACTTAGCAGTCATAACGCTCTCACGTTTTTTTTATCGTTAGCCTGATAGAAACTGTTTAATCCAAAGAGTTGTGTTCTTAAGGATCTATGATTTAAACAAAGTCTCCTGTGTCTTAACACTCGAGGCTATTAAATGTGAAATTCATTAGATTCCTTGCTGCTCATTAGGACTTACATACAGAGTGTTGTAGGATTCTCTAGGTTCCGGTTAATTATTTTATTTTCCCGACTGTATCCTGTTAAACTTTCTATGGAACCCATTATATTTTCCTGTGATCAGAATCGATGAGACAAATAAAGAATAGATTTTAAGATCTTTTGAGATCTTCTCTTTGACGGTTAGGTGGGTTGACGGTAGAGAAGAAAAAATCGTTTATTTCAGTAGTCTCGAAGAAAATTTTATATATTCAAGTTCTTCAATGAAATATTAATCTGATATCACGGTAAAAAATCTTAATATGAATATGGTATCACATTTCGTAAATCTGACATCCTCTTCTCTCTAATTCTATATACTCATGTACTTGGCGTGTCAATACTGTCTTACTCGGAAGATTTGGTCAAGTGTTCACTAGCGTCTCGCGTGTCGATTTCCTTTTCTCAAACATCCTTTGGATAGCTATTCATCTTGTGAAAGCATCGCCACAAGGGTTGTGGATGGTGACATACACACTTCTCCTTTTAATATAAGAAGTATAGTCCCTGTGTGATTCTTCAATAATTCAACATCAAGTACCAAGTCTATGTATTATACTCATCTGCACACAGTAAATAAGTGCAAGAAAGGTGGACAAAGTACATGTGTTATGTCATTACATCAGTCATTATAGTTTAAAAGTGTTCAAATCGTAGCTGCAGCTAAGGAAATTACTAAACTGTCCAAAGATGTACCGCCTTAAGTGGTTTCCAATTAAATAATTTCTAGGCACGATTGGATACAATATGTCAGGAAACGGTATAAAGAACTTTGGGGTATCCTCTACGCTAAGACAAAGTTAGTGAAAATGCTGAATGGCCGTGCCTTTTCAAAATCATTCAGAACACTCCAGATTTCTGCTCGGATAGCAGAATTGTGCACAAACTCTTATAGCTTTTCGACACCTTGTATATCTAAGACAGTATGATCAACCAGCAGAATTTATGTAATCATATTTATTAAAATCAACACGACCTCATCTCGCTAACGTGAATAGAGGTTGCGTGTCCTGTCCAACGTCTCTAAGGTATGTTCTCAAGAGCAGAAAGCTACACAATCAGATTGTCTACCGATCTGCAAATTGTACATGAAATCCTTTGGCAGAATGCAGAATACTTCATATCGGCTCTTTTCATTAACATGTGTCCAGTTCACATTCCTATCTTGCAGTCACTTTTTATCTACAGGTAAGTAAGCTTATCCGGCTGTAGCTGATGGTAGCTGTATGGGTCCTAGAATTCGCATATCCTTTTGACACACCAACCTCATTCGAATGGGTTCATGCTTAGACCATATCGCTCCGGGACATTGAGGTACTTCCGAGTTGGTTGCTCCACAGCTGCCGTGTTAGTAGGGGGAAAAGTGGCCATATTGAATTTTCGTAACTACTTTGTTGTTATACCTGATATGGTTTATACCAAAGAGGATATGTTTTTTACTTCAAAAATGCGATAAGATATGTCTAATGTTCAAAATTTTGTCAGGATTCAGATATGGTTGTTTGTAGACTCTAACTTGCAATATTCGTTTTCTTTTTGAAGAATCTTGTAGGCTGCCAACTGATTCTTTTTAGTATAATTAAGGTCGTGTCACACCCTGTTTCATCATGAAAAAAGTGAAAGCAAATATTTAAAGACGCCAGAGTTTCTTTTAGTTTAATGATTTCATAGCATTTCCTTTCAGTTCTGATTGTATGTGCCCATAAGAGAATCAGCAACTGCTCAAGAAGTCTTCTAGCAAGATTCTTAAAAGATCTGAATTAGACAATTCAACAGCTATAGATTTCCCGTTTGTAATTTCCTCCATTACTGCTGTCAATATACTGCTGTCATTTTTCTCCTTGCCTATTTCTCAACCCACAATGGTTTTGACGAAGCTTTCACAATATGAATAGGTATCCAAAGTTTGTTTGACAAAAGCAATTCGAGACACGAGACGCGAGTGAAGACGATTAATTCTTTCGATTAAGACAGAATTGACACACCAAGAACATGAGTATGTACTATTAGAGGGGAAAAAAATTTCACAATTACGAAATGTGATACGATATTCTTAATAAAACTATCCTACCGTGATATCAGATTACTTTTTTTATTAATGAAGTTGGATATGGAGAATTTTCATCAAGATACTCCTGAAATGAATGACTTTTTATGCTCTATGAAATGTGTGGCACTTAGTTGATAATAAAGGCATACAGTGAGCATATATGAAAAGATTGTTTGATTAGCCCACAGTTTGCTTGTTTTGCGATGACCAGTGTTACTAATTTGGTAGCGAAAACATGACTGAGTATACCGAAAATATTTTCCACCTAATCCCCTACCTCAAACGAACTTAAAAATGATTCTTTATTTCTCTCATCAAGTAGATCATCGGTCTCAGGCCCAAAGTAAGGCTGTTTCGGATGTTATAATATAATTGGTTCAATAACAAGTTTTACAGGATACAATCGGAATTAATAATAGACCGTGACCTAGTGAATGCTACCTAGTGTATTCCCTAGTGAGCATATTTGATGGTAACTAAATGCATATTGTTTAGCTTCGAGGGTTAACACACAGGAGACTTTGTTTGAGTAATTTTTCCGTAACAACGTAATTCTTTGGATTAAACAGTTTCTATCAGGCTAACGTAGGTTTCTTGAGCAAGAAGCACTCACAAATAGTATTGTAGTAGCATATAAACGGGAAGTATAGCTATTGCTTGATTATCATTGATAAATTAATAATTATGTTTTTTACATATGGTATCACAACCTTTTTTAATCCCAAGGGCCACCCTAAAACAATCCGATGTAAGATCGCAAAGCTATACTTGTGTGATCACGGTTTTGTAAATGGTACGCCATTGTAAAATGTTAGTTAAGTGGCTTTGAAAGCACTACTGCTTCCATTTTAAGGCCTAGCTAAAGAACATATGATCCTGCGGCCTCCGATTCGGTGTTGATCCCTTAACTAGCTGTAAGCGGATAGGAAATAACTTATACATGTCGATGTCCACAGCTGACTTCTAAATCTCGCAGCATTTTAAGAAGGAACGGAGAAGCCGTTTAGCCTTACCGGACACCTCGAAGAGAACCCTGGAATTATTGGCACGCTTGTTGTCCCTAAACCACTAATTAAAGATCGAATATCCCCGTCCATCCTCAAAATTATTTCTTTAATAAACGCATCACTTAGAGATCGGTTTCGTCCCTGATTAATATCTCTTTTGAGACCATGTACAAACTATTACAATGAAGTCAAGTGACATCTCTGATAACGTTCTCATTTTAAGGTGATTTCTAATGTCGCAGATGCATATTACAAAAAGCTTCACCATCTCAAGGATGCCTGCTGTATCTCAAGTGAAGCATCAGCTTGTTTATCATTTTAACGCGGTTTCTCTTTATTAGTTTTACGAAAACAGTACCTTATAAGCTCACTGTAATAATTTTCTTTTCTCAGTTAAATACTTCTGGTTCATCACGTCGCCTGGTCTAAACTCGAATATTTCGAATTTGCAAGTTTTAAGGACGATATATGATTCCGTGCTTTCCCATTTCAATCCATTCGATATCGTCGTTTGTACTTCATTCAAAGTGATTCCAATCGTTCTAATGCATGTATCATGGCGGATCTCGAAATCTACTGCTATTATCTCAGTAGGGACAAAGGGACTAGATCGTACAGGGGACTAGAAACTACATTTGTAGTCTATTAAATTAATTCTTCCCTTTCTCACGAGTTGGTCATCTCTTGTATGCAAAATTTGCACATCACTATACTCAGCAGATGGGAGCCTTGGAGGCAACTACGGTATCAGATGATTACAAGAAATTAATCATCTGATATAAAATAATTTTTCATATAAACAAACTGTGTGCTTTGATTATGAACTATGTGCCACATATTTCATAGAGTAGAAAAAGTCAATCTTTTCAGAAGTCTCGATGAATATTCTCCATATTTAATTTCCGAATGAAATAGTAATCTGATATCACGGTAGCATTTTCTTGATAAGAATATCGTATTACACTTCGTAATATTGGATACATTATTTCAGGAAGTGGTATAGAAGAAGTTTGGGGTATCCTGTACGCTGAGACAATACAAGTGAAAATCCAGAATGGTGAAAACGTATAAGCATGAACCCAATCGAATGAATTTAATGTATACGAATTCCAGGACCCACACAAATGCCATCACCTCCAGCCGGATAAACTTACTTACCTGTAGATAAGAAGTGACTAAAAGATAGGATTGTGACCGAGCCACATGTTAATATATAAGAGCGGTTATGAAGTATTTTATGTTTTGTGTATTCTGACAAGAGATTTGATGTACAAATGGTAGATCGGAAGACAATCTGGTACAGATGTGGACGAAGAAAAGCTGCAGAAAACCAATATGTTATTCACCGCAGTCGAATTGACATTCTTGTGTATTCAGATATAATCACATATGGAAGGTGGCATTAGCTCTACGTGCCACTCAGATGACAAAATGCTTCCCACAAAAGTCCTTCTGCTTCAATTGTCACTTTTTTGTTTATAAAAAAATTCGAGGCATCTTTTGCTACCTTCACTCACTTTATCAAGATGCTATATTAATAACGCTACGTATCTCTCACACTAACATTTAGGCTAAAAAAAACCTTAAAATCTCACTGGCTCACACGGTTCATCTTGTACTACAGACTTCCTTAATCGCAAACTCTAATTGAGCTTACTGGAGGATTTGAATTTCTCAATCTTCTTAACGTTTTCTCACCGGTGTGTAATTTTCTGGTAAGCTAGTGCACCAAATGCATTTGCTTTTCGACACCTTTCATCTCTGACACGGAATGATCAAGAAGAAAAATTTCTGTAATTTTATTTACTAAATTAAACACTACGTTATCTCGCTGACTTGAATAGATCTTCCGTGTCCTGTCGACCGACTCAAAGGTATCTTCCCAAGAACAGAGAGATATTCCACTAAATGTACTCGATTAATCGCCAGCAGTTGAGGTTTGGGAAGTGTACTCATCTCTAACACTCAACCAGACTGACATTTGGGCTGGTAAATTTGTGAGCATATCCATGGCATTTGACAAGAGTCATCGTAGATCACCAAGTAAATTTCTTTACTAAAAAAATGCACCAAGTCGTCTGTAGAATTCTGCATAGGTGTTCGCTGCATATAGCGGAATATCATGGCAAACTGCCTAGAGTACATTCCCAGCACAGTCACCTAAGACCCGTTAACACTGGTAAGAATAAAGTCGAAACACACAGATATCTATACTTCAGTCCGTTTTCAGAGAACATTTTATTACCAAGTGCAGACTTCACAAAACATTTAGACAACATTTTACTAAGAGGAGATGTGAAGATACGTGTTGTTCTTTTATCAAAACGAATGCAACCAGTTAGGAAGCATAGTAATATTTGATAGACATAGTAAAATTGTCAAGCTTCGTGGGCTTATATCTGAAAAGCAGCTTGATACAGTCGCAAAGGAACAAGGTGCTGATTATTCTGCATTCATTATCGTTATATCGTATAAAACCTAGGGTAATAAGTGGAAACCACCTGAGATCGACGTGTAGTAGAGCGTTCATACTTACGACCCCGTCTTGGATAAAAATGTACATGGAGAGTTTGTATGTACGGAATATCCAAACATCCTTCTTTATTAAGGCTGTTAAACTTTGATTCTAACAAAAGGTATAAAACATGGAGTTGGTTTTTTATTCTGTTTACATGCTTTGGAGGTGGTTTTTTAAACTGTTCACGAACAGCTTTGGTACCCGAAGAGAAAACGGAACAGTAGCACGACACATTTAATTTAATGAGCTAAACTAATTCATTTAGATATCCCATTCGCGTACAACAGCGCGTTTGAATGATGGGCAAAATGATGGGCCACTTGCGATAGGGCAGGCATTCCTGAGCTGGTGAAGCTATTTGTAATATGCATCTGCAACGTTAGAAAACACCTTAAAATGAGGATATTTCTAGGATGTCACTTGACTTCGTTGTAATAGTATTCTACATTGATAACAAAATATAATAATCAGGGATGTGAGCGATCTCTAAGTTATGCGGTGATTAAAAAAATAATTTTGAGGATGGACGGCGATGTTCGATTTTTAATTAGTGGTTCAGTTTTGAACAGGCTAAAAAGTTGTGTTCTTACGGACATATTATATAATCAAAGTGTGCAGTGTTTTAACACTAGAGGCTACAAATAGGCATTTAATTAGCGTTGGTACTGCTCACAAAAGCTTACACCCAGAGTTGTGTAGAATTCACTAGGTTCCTCTCTATCATTTATAATATTTTCCCGATTGTATCTTGTAAAACTTGCAATGGAACCTAATATTTTCTAACCTTCGAAACAGCCTTACTTTCTGTCTGAGACCGTTGATATAATCAATGAGACAAATAAAGAATCGATTTAAAGTTCTTTTGAGGTCTTCTCTTAGACGGTTAGGTGGAAAATATTTACGGTATAGTAGTCCTGTGTTCGCTACCAACTTAGTAGCATTGATCATCACAAAGCAACCAACCTGTAGGCTAATCAAATAATCTTATCATATAAACAAACTGTATGCTTTGATTATCAACTAAGTGCCACACATTTCATAAAGTAGAAAAAGTCAATCTTTTCAGAAGTCTCGATCCAAATTCTCCATATTCAATTTCCGAATTAAATAGTAATATGATATCACTGTAGCATTTTCTTGATAAGAATATCGTATCACACTACGTAATATTGACATCCTTACTTTTCTAATGCTATATACTCATGTACTTGGCGTGTCAATCCTGTCCTACTCGGAAGATTTAATTAAATCTACTCTCGCATGTCGCCTGTCGATTTCCGTTTCTCAAACAACGTTTCGATAACTATTCATTTTGTGAAAGCTACGATACAACGATTGTGGAATGGTGAGATACACACAACTCCTTCTTATGTAAGCAGTGTAGCTCTTCTGTATATCCCCAATAATTCAATATCAAGTACCAATATTATATATTCTACTATTATGCAAACGATAAATAAGTGCAAGAAAAGTTGACAAAGCACATCTCTTATGACTTTACTACATCAGCCATTTTACTTTAAAGTTGTGCAAATCGTACACGAAGCTGAGGAAATTTCTGAACTGTCCAAAGTTTAACCGACCTCAGGAAGTCTCCACTTAAGTAACTTCTAAGCACGACTAGATACATTTCAGGAAATGGTGTAGAAGAACTTTGGGGTATCCTGTACGCTAAGACAATACAAGTGAAAATCCAGATGGTGAAAACGTATAAGCATGAACCCAATCGAATGAGGTTAATGTATACGAATTCCAGGATCCACACAAATGCCATCAGCTCCAGCCGGATAAACTTACTTACCTGTAGATAAAAGGTGACTGCAACATAGGATTGTGAACGAACCACATGTTAGTATAAAAGAGCGGATATGAAGTATTTTATGTTTTGTGTATTCTGACAAGAGATTTCATGTACAAATGGCAGATCGGCAGAAAATCTGATACAGATGTGGACGAAGAAAAGCTGCAGAAAACCAATATGTCTTTAACCGCAGTCGAATTGACATTCTTGTGTGTTCAGATATAATCACATATGGAAGGTGGCATTAGCTCTACGTAGCACTCAGATGACAAAATGCTTCCTACAAAAGTCCTGTAGAACTTCAGTTATCGTAACAGTATATGGGAATGAATGATTTTTCTAGCTAGCGTAGTGTCTGAAGTTGAGGTAATATCCCAGAAAATTTCCTGGCCTCAGTAGGCCCTGTTCGATAATCATATCGCTTGGAACTTCGCTCCAGAAAGCCTCTTTTTCTGCCAATTCCTTGTGTTGTTAATTTCTTGTAATCATCTGTTACCGTAGTTGCACCCAAGGCTTCCATCTGCTGAGTATAGTGATGTGAATATTTTGTATACAAGAGATGACGTACTGCTTGAGAAACGGAAGAATAATTTAATTGCCTACAAATGAAGTTTCTAGACCCCTGTACGATCTAGTCCCTTTGTCCCTACTGAGATAATAGCAGTAGATTTCGAGATCGGTCATGATACTTGCGTTAGAACGATTGGAATCACTTAGAATGCAGTACAAACGACGACATCGGGTGGATTGAAATGGGAAAGCACGGAAGCATATATTGTCCTTAGGACTTGCAAATACGAAATATTCGAGATTACACCCAGTGACGTGATGAACACGAAGTATTTTGCTGAGAAAAGAAAATTGTCACAGTGAGCTTATAAGGTATTGTTTTCGTAAAACTAATAAAGAGAAAGCGCGTTAAAATGATAAACAAGCTGATGGGTCACTTGAGATACATCAGGCATAACTGAGATGGTGAAGCTTTTTGTAATATGCATCTGCGACTTTAGAAATCACCTTAAAATGAGAACGTTAACAGGGATGTCACTTGACTTCATTGTAATAGTTTCTACATGGTCTCAAAACAGATATTAATCAGGAACGAAAGCGATCTCTAAGTGATGCGTTTATTAAAGAAATAATTTTGAGGATGGACGGGGATATTCGATTTTTAATTATTGGTTTAGGGACAACAAGCGTGCCAAAAATTTGATGGTTCTCTTTCGAGGTGTCCGGGTAGTCTAAACGGCTTCTCCGTTCCTTGTTAAAATGCTGCGAAATGTAGAAGTCGGCAGTGTACATCGACATGTATTAGTTAATTCCTATTGGCTTACAGCTAGTTAAGGAATCAACACCGAATCGGAGGCCGCAGGATCTTGTGCTGTTTAGCTAGGCCTTAAAAGGGAAGCAGTAGTTCTTTCAAAGCCACTTAACTCACATTTTACAATGGCGTATCATTTAAAAGCCGTGATAACACACGTATAGCTTTGGGGACTTACAGCGGATTGTTTTAGGTGGGCCCTTGGGATTAAGAAAGGTTGTGATACCTTATGTAAAAAACATAATTATTAATTTATCAATGATAATCAAGCAATAGCTATACTTCTCGTTTATATGCTACTAGAATACTATTTGAGAGTGCTTTTTGGTGATGAAATCTACGTAAGCCTGAAAAACTGTTTAATCCAAAGAATTGCGTTGTTACGGATAAATTACTCAAACAAAGTCTCCTGTGTGTTAACCCTCGAAGCTTAAAAATATGCATTTAGTTACCATCAAATATGCTCACTAGGGAATACACTAGGTAGCATTCACTAGGTCACGGTCTATTATTAATTCCGATTGTATCCTGTAAAACTTGTTATTGAACCTATTATATTATAACATCCGAAACAGCCTTACTTTGGGCCTGAGACCGATGATCTACTTGATGAGAGAAATAAAGAATCATTTTTAAGTTCGTTTGAGGTAGGCGATTAGGTGGAAAATATTTTCGGTATACTCAGTCATGTTTTCGCTACCAAATTAGTAACACTGGTCATCGCAAAACAAGCAAACTGTGGGCTAATCAAACAATCTTTTCCTATATGCTCACTGTATGCCTTTGTTATCAACTAAGTGCCACACATTACATAGAGCATAAAAAGTCATTCATTTCAGGAGTATCTTGATGAAAATTCTCCATATCCAACTTCATTAATAAAAAAAGTAATCTGATATCACGGTAGGATAGTTTTGTTAAGAATATCGTATCACATTTCGTAATTGTGAAATCTTTTTCCCCTCTAATAGTATATACTCATGTTCTTGGTGTGTCAATTCTGTCTGAATGGAAAGAATTAATCTTCTTCACTCGCGTCTTGTGTCTCGAATTCCTTTTGTTAAACAAACTTGGGATAGCTATTCATATTGTGAAAGCTTCGCCAAAACCATTGTGGGTTGTGAGATAGACAAGGAGCAAAATGTAGCCGTATATGGACAGCAGTAATGGAAGAAATTACAAACGGGAAATCTGTAGCTGTTGAAAGGCCTAATTCAGATCTTTAAAGAATCTTGCTAGCAACTTCTTGAGAAGTTGCTGATTCTCTTATGGCCACATACAATCGGAACTGAAAGGAAATGCTATGAAATCATTAAATTAAAAGAAACTCTGGCGTCTTTAAATTCCTGCTTTCACTTTTTTCATGATGGAACCGGGTGTGACACGACCTTAACTATACTCAAAAGAATCAGTTGGCAGCCTACAAGATTCTTCAAAAAGAAAATGAATATTGCAAGTTAGAGTCTTCAAACAACCATATCTGAATCCTGACAAAATGGTCAACATTAGACATATCTTAAATGCTTTTAAAGAGAAGGAAACATATCCTCTTTGGTATAAGCCATATCAGGTATAACAAGAAAGTAGTTACGAAACTTCAATATGGCCAATTTTACACCTACTAACACGGCAGCTGTGGAGCAACCAACTCGCAAGTAGCTCAATGTCCGGGAGCGATATGGTCTTAGCATGAACGCAATCGAATGAGGTCAAAGAGGATATGCGAATTCCAGGACCCACAAGGGTACCATCAGCTCCAGCCGGATAAGCTTACTTACCTGTAGATAAAAAGTGACTGCAAGATAGGATTGTGAACGGGCCACATGTGAGTGAAAATAGCTGAAATGAAGTATTGTGCATTCTGCCAAAGGAGTTCATGTACAAATGGCAGATCGGTAGACAATCTGATTGAGTAGCTTTCTGCTCTTGAGAAGATACCTTAGAATCGTTGGACAGGACACGCAACCTCTATTCACGTTAGCGAGATGAGGTAGTGTTGCTTTTAATAAATATGATTACATAAGTTCTGCCGGTTGATCATACTCTCTTAGATATACAAGGTGTGAGAAAAGCTAAAAGAGTTTGTGCACAATTCTGCTAGCCGAGCAGAAATCTAGAAGTGTGTTCTGAATGATTTTGAATAGGCACGGCCATTCAGCATTTTCACTAACTTTGTCTTAGCGTAGAGCATACCCCAAAGTTCTTTATACCGTTTCCTGACATATTGTATCCAATCGTGCCTAGAAGTTACTTAATTGGAAACCACCTAAGGCGGTACATCTGTGGACAGTTTAGTAATTTCCTCAGCTGCAGCTACGATTTGAACACCTTTAAAGTATAATGACTGATGTAATGACATAACACATGTGCTTTGTCCACTTTTCTTGCACTTATTTAATGTGTGCAGATGAGTATAATACATAGACATGGTACTTGATGTTGAATTATTGAAGAATCACACAGGGACTATACTTATATCAAAAGGAGAAGTGTGTATGTCACCATCCACAACCCTTGTGGCGAAGCTTTCACAAGATGAATAGGTATACAAAGGATGTTTGAGAAAAGGAAATCGACACGCGAGACGCTAGTGAACACTTGACCAAATCTTCCGAGTAAGACAGATTTCACACGGCAAGTGCATGAGTATATGTAATTAGAAGGAAGAGGATGTCCAATTTACGAAATGTGATGCCATATAAATGTTAATTTTTTTTTTACCGTGATATCAGATTACTATTACATTGATGAACTTGAATATGTAAAATTTTCTTCGAGACTACTAAAATGAATGATTTTTTCTTCTCTACAGTCAACCCACCTAACCGTCAAAGAGAGGATCTCAAAAGATCTTAAAATCTATTCTTTATTTGTCTCATCGATCCTGATCACCGGTCTCATGCCCAAAGTAATTCTGTTTCGGAGGTTCAAATATGATGGGTTCCATAGAAAGTTTAACAGGATTCACTCACCGGTGAGAAAACGTTGAGAAGATTGAAAAATTCAATTCTTACAATAACCTAAATAAGAGTGTGTGATTATGGCAGTTTGTAGTGCAAGATGTTCCGTGCGAGCTAGTGATATTTTCAGTTTCTATAAGATTTTAAGGATCTATAAGATTAAAGATTAGTATGGAAGATACTTAGGCTTATCAATATACCATCTTGTTGAACTGAGTCAAGGTTGAAAAGACGCCTCGAAATTTTTTAAGGACGCAAGTGCGAATTTCAGTCTACAAGATAGTTTATCGATGTCTCTTTTAGTTTTTTTGCTCAGCAAGACTAAGTTCTCGAACACTATTAACCCGGAGGAAATTCATGGCTTGTGTTCAAGATGAGGGAAGTGAGCCTAGTTAGTTTTATATCTTTCAGGTGTACTTATCTGGAAATCTCCGAATGTAACTTAGTTAAAAAAAATCTGTGAATTGATAACTTTGTTGATGTCTCTGTCCTACACCTGTTTTCCCAGGCCTGTATAACTTCTTTGTAACGCGAATCAGTGTTTTACACCGCTAGCTTTTCTAAGTAATCTTTAGGACTTGTCTTACAAACCACGGTTTTACAAGGTATTCCCCTAAGGATCTAGTACTAGAGTTCGAGGCCAATAAAATACATGTGAATTCTTTACAAGCTTACGACCATAAGTGTAATAAAACTGATACAGAAAATTGGTAAGCTTTGTGGGCTTCTGTTTGAAAAACAGCTTGGTACTGTCGCAAAAGAAAAACGTGCAGAGCAGTAAGTATTGATTATCTTTATCTTGGTTGAAGACTCTGACTAGCTTGTACAGTTCTTTTTCTTTTTGAAGCATCTCGAAGACTGACCGCCGGTTGCATCATTAAAGAAATGAAAGCTGTCTTTTAAAGACTCTAGTTTCATTAAAATTTAATGACTTCGTAGCATTTCTTTTCAATACTGCTTGTATGTGGCATTAAGAGAATGAGATTTTTAAAACACCTGAAACAGACCCGGCAACAATAACTGATATCCCGTTTGTAATTTCTTCCATTACTGTTCTCCATATACAACCTTCGAAACCCTTTTTGGATCATTTAAAGCAGTCTAGTATTGATGTTAGAGTTTTACAGCAGTCAATCGGTAAAATATTTTTAATGAAAGAGCGGAAACTAGTGAATTCTACGCAACTCTGTTTGTAAGCCTTAGTGAGCAAAAAGGACGCTAATTAAATGCATAGTTGATGCAATGCTTCAAGTGTTAACACACAGTAGACTTTGCTTAAATAATATATCCGTAAGAACACAACTCTTTGGACATCTCTTCATACTAAAATGTTATCTGAGTGATTCGTGATTTTTGCACTTGGTGATACATATTTCCTTGAAAACAGTCTGAAGTATAGATCTAAGCACATATCTATATGTTTCGACTTTCGTCTTGCCAGTGTTAACGGCTATTAGCTGAACTGTGCATGGAATATAATATAGGCAGTTTGCCATGATATTCCGCAATATGCAGCGAACAGCTATGCAGAATTCTACAGACGACTTGGTGCTTCTATTTTAGTAAAGGAACTTACTTGGTGATCTAGGATGCCTCGGGTCAAAGACCATGGATTGCTCGCAAACATACCAAACCAAATGACAATCTGGTTCAGTGTTAGAGATGAGTACACTTCGTAAGCCTCAACCACTGGCGATTAATAGGATACATTTTGTCGAGTAGCTTTTTTCTCTTCGAACATACATATGAGTCGGTGGACAGGACAAGCAAGCTCTATTCACGTCAGCGAGATAAGGTAGAGTTGAATTTAATAAACAAGATTACAGAAATTATGCTTGTTTGTCATTCCGTCTAAGATATGAAAGGTGTCGAAGAGCAAATAGAGTTTGTGCAATAGTCTGCTCCTGATCGGAAACTTACCACAAATTTACTGACCGGTAAGAAAAAGTTCAGAAGATTGAGAAATGCAAATCATCCAGTAAGCTCAAATAGAGTTTGCGGCTATGGTATTCTGTAGTGAAAGATGAACCGTGCGAGCCAGAGAGATTTAAGGTTCCATAGCTGAAAAATTAAAGAGAGAGATACGTAGACTTATCAATATAGCTTCTTGATAAAATGAGTTAAGATTGCATAAAACGCCACGAAATTTTTTATAGACGCAAGTTTAATTTTCAGGTTAGTCGAAAGTTTATCGCAGCCTCTTTTACTTTCTGTGGACAGCGAGACTAAGCTTTAGAACACTAACTATACCCAAGAGGACAAATTCATGGTGTGTGGTCCAAGATGTGGGAACAGACTAGGAAGTTTTATATTTTTCAGGTGTACTTACCTAAAGTCTCACAATGTAACACACATACAAAAAGAAAAATCTTTCAATTAATAATTTTGTTGATGTCTCTCTTGTACACCTGTTCTAAAAGGCCTGTATAACTTCATTGGATCAGGAATCAGTGCTTTACACCGCTAGCTTTAGTAATTCATCGGCACGACCTGTCTTACGGGCCAAGAAAAGCGGGCATGGTTTTACAAACTAATCAAATACCAAATTACCAAAGGATATACTACTAGAGTTTGAGACCAAGAAAATACATGTGAAATCTTTACAAGCTTACGACTATAAGTGTAATATAACTGTTACGGAGAGTGTGTTAGCTTTGTGGGCTTCGGTCTGGAAAGCAGCTTGGTACAGTCGCAAAGAAACAAAGTGCTGAGCAGTAAGGATTGATTATCCTTATGTCGTATAAAACCTAGGGCAATAAATTGAAACAAACTGGGATCGACGTGTAGTAGAGCTTTTATTCTTCTGATCCCGTCTAGAATAAAAACGTACATATAGGGATTGTGTGGACGGAAACCCAAACATGTATCTTTATTAAGATTGTTAAACTGATTGCTTCTAGGAGAATGAAAACTAAACAGTAGTTACACAATCTTGAGTGTCCTTCCAGATTGCAGGATCCTTGGAGTCAATCGTTTGCGGTTGAACATCTTAACACGTAAACAATCAAACAAAAACAATTGTTATAATCATACGATTGAAAGATACTTGTAGTACGCGAATGTGATATCTAAATGAATTAATTTAGCTCGATAAATAAATGTTTCTTTTTCTCTTCGGGTACCAAAGCCGCTCGTGTTAAAGGATTAAAAACTACATAATCATATAGACAAACCACCTTCATGTTTTTTACCTTGTCTTAATACCTTCATTTAAAGATACATCAATATCGTTTTCATGTCCACTTTTTTAAGTCTATAAGGTGGGGACGTTGTTACAAAATAATAATCATAACTGATTGGATCCACAATAAGTCAATGACATATTGGTATTAGATTCATTGTTGTTGGTCATCGTCTATATCAGAATTTCTTCCGATCATCCATTTGTAACTGAACTCTCTTGACAGAATTCACAAAACCTTGAATACTTCCTATCGGCTGCTTTGCACTAACATACGGCTCGTTCACAATCCTATCTTAGAGTCACTTTTTATCCACAGGTCAGTAAACGTCTCCGGGTGGAACTGATGATAGCTGTGTGGCTGCTGGAATTCGCATACACTAACCTCATTCGATTGGGTTCATGCTTAGACCTGTTCTCTCCTAAACTTACAGGTACTACCGAATTGAATGCTGCCAGCTGCCTTGGTAGTAGGGGAGAAATGGGAATATTGAAGCTTTGCAACTCTTCCTTGTAATACCTGATATAGCTTATAGCAGGGAGGACATGTTTCCTTCTCCGTACAGGCGGATAAGAAATGTCTAATCATGACCATTTTTTCAGGATTGAGATTTAGTTGGTTGTGACTCTGAGTAGATTGCACAATTCCTTTTCTTTTTGAAGGATCTTGAAGGCTGCCAGCTATTCTCGTCTGAGTTTAGTTGAGGTCATGTCACAGGCTGTTTCATCATGAAAAAAGTAAAAGATGTCTTTCTATGACGCTAGAGTCTCTTTATATTTAATGATTTGTAAGCATTTCTTACAGTTCAGCTTGTATGTGGCCTTATCAGGTTCAGCAACTGCTCATGAAGTCTTCTAGCAAGATTCTTATAAGATCTTAATCAGACCCATCAACAGCTACAGATTTCCCGTTTGAAGTTTTCTCCATTATTGTTGTCCGTATACAGCTACCTTGACACCTTCGAAAACTGATTGCATGAATTAAGCCGTCTATAATTGATCCCCAAGACAATGCTGAATGGCCATCAGTACACAAGATAATTGGGATCTCGCTACTAGAATTTGCTCGGCGACTTTTACGTGTTTTATGAAGAGATTTACAACCCTCTGAGCAGAAGACAAAATCTAGAATCTGCGATCTTATTCGACAATTTGTGGATGATGATATCAAATTGTACCGTATACAAGAAAATGTGGCTGCATGAAAAAGAAGATATCTAGGAATCTCAAAATTAAAACGATGCCCCTTACCGAACCGGTAAACTTTGGCTGCAGTATATAGAGAAAGTTAGAATCGTATTGCTATTCATCCAAAGGGACTAGATCGAACAGGGGACGAGAAACATCATTTGTAGGCAATTAAATTAATGTTTCCGTTTTGGCACGTAACTTGTTATCTTTTCTATGCAAAATGTGCACATCACTATACTCAGGAGATAGAATCCTTGGAGGCAACTACGGTATCAGATGATTACAAGAAATTAACAACACAAGGTACTTTCACAAGTCGCAGAAAAGAAGGCCTTCTGGTGCGAAGTAGAAGGGATATGGTAATCGAACAGTTTTTAATGAGGTCAAGAAATTATACGGGGGGATTAACTCAACGTCAGACACTACGGTAATAAGATTAACCCTTCTCTCCCAAATACTGTCAAGATAACAAAAGTTCTAAGGACCTTTGTGGGAAACAGTTTGTCATCTGAGCGGCACATTGAGCTAATGCCACTTTACTCTTATGATAATATCTTAATCCGCATGAATGTCAATTCGACTGCGGTGAATATTGCAGTCTCTGTTGACTTGAGTTTTAAAATCCACACATACAACAAAGTGTCCTTCTACACGCAATGGCGTGGACTAATCATGGCAAGTCAAATCTGCGTTAAGTACGTATATAAATTATGTTAAGCGTTTTCTGCATCTTATATTTTATGGATATAAATTACAATTAGACAGTGAAAGTGCCGAGAGGCCAGAAAGGGAAACATCTGCAACGATCGAATTTAATTCTGCCATTGTAGCAACGACAATTCAATCACGGTTGTTGAGAAACTTCAAATGAAGCAAACAGTTTTCGAAGGAGCAAAAGGTAGCTGTATATGGACATCAGTAATGGAAGAAACTTCAAACGGAAGCTGTTGATGGGTCTTATACAGATCTATCTTGCTAGAAGACTTCATGAGAAGTTGCTGATTCTCTTAAGCCCACATACAAGCAGAACTGAAAAAAAAGCTATGAAATCTTTAAATTTTAAAAAACTCTAGCGTCATTAAAAGACTGCTTTCACTATTTTCATGATGCAACAGATTGTGACACGACTTCAGCTGTACACAGGAGAGAGAATAGTTGGTAGCCTACAAGATCCTTAAAAAAGCAAAATAATTGCGTAAGTTAGTCGGTCTTCCACAACCAAATCGCAATCCTGACAAAATAGATAAGATTAGACATTTCTTATTCGCCTGTATGGAGAAGAAAACATGTCGACTTTGGTATAAGCCATATCAGGTATAACAAGGAATTATTTGAAAATCATTAGTATGGCCACTTTTCCCCCTACTAACAGAGCAGCTGTACACATTCAAATAGGAAGTACTTACAAGTACAAGAGAGAAATGATCTTAGCTTGAACGCAACCATTGAGGTTAGTGTATATGAATTACAGGACCCACAATTTTACATCAGCTCCAGCCGGATAAGCTTACGTACCTGTAGATGAAAAGTGACTGCAAAATAGGAGTGTGAACGAGCCACATGTAAGAGTATAAAAGCCGATATGAAGTATTCAAGGTTTAGTGCATATTGCCAAAGAAGTTCATGTACAAATGGCAGTACGGTTGAGAATCTGATATAGATGATGACGAACAACAGCTGTAGAAAGCCAATATGTAACTGACATCGGACTAATTGTTTATCCAATCAGTTATTATTATTATTTTGTAAAAGCGTCACCGCTTATAGAGAAAACAAAATAGTCATGAAGACGATTTGGTGTAGCTTTAAAAGAAGGTATAAAAACAAGGTATAAAACATTTAAGTGGTTTGCTGTAATGTTTACATATTTTAGAAGTTTTTATGACGAGCGGCTTTGGTACCCGAAGAAAAAACGAAACCGTAGCAGGACACATTTAATCTAACGAGGTAAAACAATTCATTTAGTTATCACATTCATGTACTACAGTATCATTCAATTGTATAACATTCTTGTTTGATTGTTTATCTGTTAAGATTTTGAACAGCAGATATTTGACTCCAAGGATCATGCCATCGGCAAGATAATTTAAAATTTTTTAACTACCGTTTGGTTTTCGTTCTCCTACGTAGAATCAAAGTTCACTATAAGAACACTCTTAATAAAGAACGATGTTTGGATATTCCGTACATGCAAACATTCCATGATCATTTTTATCCAAGACAAGGTCGTAAGAATGAAAGCTCTAATAGAAGTCCATTCCAGTTAGTTTCACTTAATTGCCCTGGGTTTTATATGAACCGTGCGAGCCAGACGTCGAAACAGTTTCACATTATTGCCCTAGGTTTTATACGCCATTAGGGTAATCAATGTTTTATGCTCAGCACCTTGTTCCTTTGCGGCCGTACCAAGTTGCTTATCAGAAAGTAGCCCACGAAGTTTAAGAATTTTCCGTAACAGTTATATCACGCAAGACGCGAGTGAAGACGAATTATTCTTACGAGTAAGACAGCATTGACATACAAAGAACATGAGTACATACCACTAGACAAGAAAAGGATGTCAGAATTACGAAAAGTGATACGATATTCTTATCAAGACAATGCTACCGTGATATCAGATTACTTCTTCATTCGAGAACTTGGAGAATTTTCATCCAGAGACTTCTGCAACGAATGACTTTTTTGCTCTATTAAGTGGCACTTAGTTACTAATCAAAACATACACTGAGTTTATATGGAAAGATTATATGATTTGCCAACAGTCTGGTTGTTTTGTGATGACAAGTGTTGTTAAGTTAGTAGCGAACACAGGACTGACTATACCATAAATATTTTCCACTTAACTGGCTAAGAGAAGATCTCAAAGTAACTTAAAATCGTTTGTAAATTCTTTATTTATCTCATTGATTATATCACCAGTCTCAGGCCCAAGGTAAGGCTGTTTTCCACGCTGGAATATAATGGGTTACACGGAAAGTTTTACAAAGTTATTAATGATTGACCGGAACCTAGAGAATCCTACACAACTATGTATGTTGACCATAGTGAACAGCAAGGACCCTAATTAAAGAAAGGACCCTAATTAAAAAATATTACCGTAAGAACACCACTCTTTGGATTAAACAGTTTCTATCAAGCTAACGATCATTATTTTTTTTTTACATTTGGTATTACGATATTTTCCCATCCCAAGGGCCGACCTAAAACAAACCGCTGTACGTTCCCAAAGCTTCACGTCTGTGATACCGTCGTCCTATTAAAGGGAGAAAAAAATCCACGGTTTTTTAAATGATACGCCAATCCACGGTTTTTTAAATGATACAATGTGAGATAAGTAGCTCTAAAAGGCTACTGCATCGTTTTAAAGACCTAGTTACACGACACAAGTTTCTGCGTCTCCGATTCGGTGTTGAATTCCTTTACTGACTGGAAGCCAATAGGAATTAAGTAATACATGCCGATGTCCACTGCTCACTTCTAAATTCCAGTCTGAAAAGCAGATTGGTACAGTCACAAAGGAACAATGTGCTTAGCAGTGTTAGCGAGATGAGGTAGTTTAGAATTTAATAAATAAAATAACTGGAATTCTTTCTGTTGATCATTCTGCTTGTCAAAACGCTAATACAGTTAATGCACTAAGCTTCTACTGAAGCTTATCAGAAATTTTCTCACCGGTCAGAAAACGTTGAGATGATTGAGAAATGCTAATCCTGCAATAAGCTTAATAAGAGTGTGCGATTATTGCAGCCTGTAGTGCAACATAACAGCGCGAGCCAGAGAGATTTTGTTTCTGTAGCCTAAAGATCATAGTGAGAGATACGTAGCGTTATCAATATAGCATCTTGATGAAGTCAGTCAGGTTATAAAAGACGCCTAGGGAATTTTTATAGACGCAAGTTTAATATTCAGCCTAATCGAAATTAATCGGAGTCTCTTCCACTTTCTTCGGGCAGCAAGGCTAAGTTCTCGAACACTATTCCCAAAAGGGGTAATTCGTGGCTTGTTGTCCAAGATGTGGTAAGTGAGCCTAGGAAGTTTTAAATCTTTCACGTGTACTTCACTAAAAATCTACCAAAGTAACCTAAGTTAAAAAAATATGTCAATTGATAATTTTGTTGATGTCTCTGTTCTAAACCTGTTCTACCAGGCCTGTGTATCTTCTTCGTACCGTGAATCAGTGCTTTACTACGCTAGCTTTAGTAATTCATCGGCAGGACTTGTCTCCAAAAGCAAGAGAAGCCGGCCTGGTTGTACAAGGTACCAAATTACCCAATTACCTAAGGATCACCTACTAGAGTTTCAGGCCAATAACCTGCATGTGAATCCTTCACAAGCTTACGACCATAAGTGTAATATAACTGTTTCGGAAAATTGTTAGGCTTCGTGCGCTTCTGTCTGAAAAGCAGCTTGGTACAGCGGCAAAGGAAAAGGTGCTAAGCACAAAGCATTGATTATCCTTATATCGCTTATACCTAGGGCAATAAATTGAAACCAACTGGAATCGCCGTGTGTTAGTGCTTTCATTCTTACGACCCCGTCTTGGATAAAAATGTACATAGAGTGTTTGCCTGTACGGAATATACAATTATCGTTCTATATTAAGAGTGATAAATTTTGCTTCTTTGTAGGAGAGTCAAAAAGTAAACGGTTGTTACACAATTTTAAGTGTCCATGCAGATGGCAGAATTTTTGGAGTCAATAATCTGCTGTTGAACATCTTAACAAATAAACAATCAGACAATAAACAAATGTTATCAACGTACAATTGAATTAACTGTAGCACTCGAATGTGATATCCAAATCAATTAGTTTAGCTCGTTAAATTAAATGTGTCCTGCAACGGTTTCGTTTTCTCTTCGTGTACCAAAGCCGTTCGTGTTAATGGATTCCAAAAAATTTAAAGTAGATCATAAACCACCTTCATGTTTTATAGCTTATCTTTATAGCTTTATTGAAATTTACATCAACATTGTCTTCGTGTCCATTTTGTTTTTTCTATAAGGCGTGGACGTTATTACAAAATAATAATCATAATAAATTGAATCAACAATTAAGTTATTGTCAATGACACATTGGTTACCTACAGCTGTTGGTGGCCATCATGTATATCAGATTGTCTACCGATCTGCCATTTGTACATGAACTCCTTTGGCAGAATGCACAAAACCTTGAATACTTCATATGGGCTCTTTTCACTAACATGGCCCATTCACAATCCTATCTTGGAGTCACTTTTTTTCTATAGGTAAGTAAGCTTATCCGGCTGGAGCTGATGGTACCTGTGTGGGTCCTGGAATTCGCATATCCTCTTTGACACACCAAACTTATTCGATTCGGTTCATGCTTAGATCATATCGCTCCCGGACATTGAGGTACTTCCGAGTTGGTTGCTCCACAGCTCCCGTGTTAGTAAGGTGGAAAGTGGCCATATTGAAGTTTCGTAAGTACTTTCTTGTTATACCTGATAAGTCTTATGCCAAAGAGGATATGTTTCATTCTGCATTAATGCGAATATGTCTAATTATGACTTTTTTTTATCAGGATTGAGATATGGTTGTTTAAAGGTCTAACTTGCAATATTCATTTTCTTTTTGAAGAATCTTGTAGGCTGCCAACTGATTCTTTTGAGTATAGTTAAGGTCGTGTCACACCTTGTTCCATCATGGAAAAAATCAAAGCAGTATTTTAATGACGTCAGAGTTTCTTTTAATTTAATGATTTCATAGCATTTTTTTTCAGTTCTGCTTCTATGTGGCCGTAAGAGAATCGGCAACTGCTCAAAAAGTCTTCTAGCAGGATTCTTAAAAGATTTGAATTGGCCATTGAACAGCTACAGATTTCCCGTTTCTAATTTCTTCCGTTACTGCTGTCCATATACGGCTACATTTTGCTCCTTGTGTATAGCACAATCCACAATGGTTTTGGCGAATCTTTCACAATAAGAATAGCTATCCAAAGTTTGTTTGACAAAAGCAAATCTGGACACGAGACGCGATTGAAGACGATTAATTCTTCCGATTAAATAGTATTGACACACCAAGAACATGAGTATATACTACTACTAGCATTTCAGAATTACGAAATGTGATACGATATTCTTATCAAGACTATGCTACCGTAATATCAGATTGCTTTTTTTATTAAAGAAGTTGAATATGGAGATTTTTCATCAAGATACTTCTGAAATGAATGACTTTCTCTGCTCTATGAAACGTGTGGCACTTAGTTGATAATAAAGGCATACAGTGAGCTTATATGAAAAGATTGTTTGATTAGCCCAGTTTGCTTGCTTTTCGATGACCGATGTTACAAAGTTTTTAGCGAAAACATGACTCACTATACCGAAAATACTTTCCACCTAATCGTCTAACTCTAACGAACTTAAAATCGATTCTTTATTTGTCTCATCGATTAGATCATCGGTCTCACGCCCAAAGTAAGGCTGTTTCGGAGGTTAGAATATAATGGGTTCAATAGCAAGTGTTACAGGATTCAATCGGAATAATGGTAGACCGTAACCTAGTGAATGGTACCTAGTGTATTCCCTAGTGATCATATTTAATGCTAACTAAATGCATATTGGTTAGCTTCGAGGGTTAACACACAGGAGACTTCTTTGAGTAATTTATCGGTAACAACGCAATTCTTTGGATTATATAGCTTTTATCTTGCTAACTTAGATTTCTTCAGCAAGAAGCACTTTCAAATAGTATTGTAGTATAATATAAACGGGAAGTACAGCTATTGCTTGACTATCATTGATAAATTATACTTATGTTTTTTACATATGGTATCACAACCTTTTTCAATGCCAAAGGCCCAGCTAAAACAATCCGCTGTAAGTTCCCAAAGCTATATGGGTTTGATACGCTCGTCTTATTAAAGGGAGAACTAAATCCACGGTTTTTTAAATGGTACGCCATTGTATAATGTGACACGCCATTGTATAATGGTACGCCATTGCGAATTATTGACACGCTTGTTGCAACGTAAACCACTAATTAAAAATCGAATATCCACGTCCGTGCTCAAAATTATTTCTTTAATAAACGCATCACTTAGTGATCTTTTTCGTCCTGATTAACATCTCTTTTGAGACCATGCAGAAACTATTACAATGTATTCAAGTGACATCCCTGATAACGTTCTCATTTTAAGGTGATTTCTAAAGTCGCAGATGCATATAAAAAAAAGCTTTATCATCTCAGGGATGCCTGCTGTAACTCAAGTGGCCCATCAGCTTTTCTTGCATTTTAACGCGCTTTCTCTTTGCCAGTTTTAGAAAACAATACCTTATAAGCTCACTGTGATTATTTTCTCTTCTCAGCTAAAGACTTCTTGTTCATCATGTCACTGGGTGTAAACTCCAATATTTCGAATTTGCAAGTCCTAAGGCCAATATATGCATCCGTGCTTTCCCATTTCAATCCATCCGATGTCGTCGTATGTACTGCATTCAAAGTGATTCCAATCGTTGTAATGCAAGTATCATGGCGGATCTCGACATCCACTGCTATTATCACAGTAAGGACAAAGTGACTAGATCGTACACGGGACTACAAACGACATTTATACAAACTTCACTTATAGGCTATTATATTAATTCTTCCGTTTCTCACGCAGTCGGTCATGTCTTGTATGCAAAATTTGCACATCACTATACTCAGCATTTGGAAGCCTTGGAGGCAACTACGGTATCAGATTTTTACAAGAAATTAACAACTCA
This sequence comes from Thermobia domestica, assembly GCF_964235325.1. Taxonomy (NCBI): domain Eukaryota; kingdom Metazoa; phylum Arthropoda; class Insecta; order Zygentoma; family Lepismatidae; genus Thermobia; species Thermobia domestica. Next base: position 172,837,086 of record NC_137460.1, read on the forward strand.
AGGAACCTTCACAATTCGCAGAAAAAGAGCCAAGTTCCAAGTGATATAATTATCGAACAGTGCTTAATGAGGCAAGGAAATTTTCTGGGGGAATAACTCCACGTCAGACACTACGCTAGCTAGATTAATCATTCATTCTTATATACTGTTACGATAACTGAAGTTCTACAGGATTTTTGTGGGAAACATTTTGTCATCTGAGTGGCACGTAGAGCTAATGCCACGTTCCATATGTAATTATATCTGAATACACAAGAATGTCAATTCGACTGCGGTGAATGACATATTGGTTTTCTGCAGCTTTTCTTCGTCCACATCTGTATCAGACTTTCTTCCGATCTGACATTTGTACATGAAATCTCTTGTCAGAATACACAAAACATTGAATACTTCATATCGGCTCTTTGATACTAACATGTGGCTCCTTCACACTTCTATTTTGCAGTCACTTTTTATCTACAGGTAAGTAAGTTTATCCGGCTGGAGCTGATGGCATTTGTGTGGGTCCCGGAATTGGTATACATAAACCTCATTCGATTGGGTTCTTACTTATACGTTTTCGCCATTCTGAATTTTCACTTGTATTGTGTTAGCGTACAGGATACCCCAAAGTTCTTCTATACCATCACCTGAAATAATGTATCTAATCGTGCCTAGAAATTACTTAAGTGGAGACTTTCTGAGGGCGGTAAAACTTTGGACAGTTGAGAAATTTCCTCAGCTGCGTGTACGATTTGCTCAACTTTAAAGTATAATGTCTGATGTAGTAAAGTCATAACAGGCGTGCTTTGCCAACTTTTCTTGCACTTATATATTGTATGCAGAAGAGTAGAATTATTGGAACTATACAGAAAGGCTACACTGCTTATATCAAAAGGAGTTGTGTGTATCTCACCATTCCACAATCGTTGTGGCGTAGCTTGCACAAAATGAATAACTATCCAAACGTTGTTTGAGAAACTGAAATCGACAGGCGACACGCGGGGGTAGATTTGATTAAAGTCATGTGACATCCTTGAAATGATCTCATTTTAAGGTGTTTTCTAACGTTGCAGATGCATATTACAAATAGCTTCACCAGCTCAGGAATGCCTGCCCGATCGCATGTGGCCCATTTTTGAAACGCGCTCTTATACGCGAATGTGATATCTAAATGAATTAGTTTAGCTCATTAAATTAAATGTGTCGTGCTACTGTTCTGTTTTCTCTTCGGGTACCAAAGCTGTTCGTGAGCAGTTTAAAAAAACACCTCCAAAGCATGTAAACAGAATAAAAAACCACCTCCATGTTATATACCTTTTCTTTATACCTTCATTTAAAGGTACACGAACATCGTCTTTATGTCCATTTTTTAGCAAAAGAGACACTGACCAAAGCTTAAAACTTTACTTTATTTTAAATTATAATTTGTAACTGTTTCGGATATCTAGCATATCCTTCTTCAGACACGATCGAAATTAATGAAAATACAGACATATATATTAATGTTGTTATAACAGAGTTTAAATTCTTTAACCGTCATATATATATTCATTGTTATAAAAAATTTTAAATTCTATAAAGTGGGACGTTATTACAAGATAATCATAAATGAGTGAATTAAAAATTAAACCGTTATCATAAACATATTGGTTTTCTACAGCTGTTGTTCGTCATCGCCTATATCAGATTGTCTTGCGATCTGGCATTTGTGCATGGACTACCTTGGCAGAAGGCACAAAACATTGAATACTTCATATCGACTCTTTTGTACTATCATCTGGCTCGTTAACACTCATATCAAGCAGTAACTTTTTAACTACAGATAAGTAAGTTTATCCGGCTGGAGCTTATGGTACTTGTGTGGGTCCCGGAATTCGCCTCCTCCTTATTCGAATGGGTTCATACTTAGACCACTTCGCTCCTGACATGGAGGTACTTACGAATTGAATGCTGCAAAGCTGCCGTGTTAGTAGGAGGAATAGTGGCCATATTGATGCTTTGTAACTACTTTCTTGTTATATCTGATATTGCTTATACGAGAAGGGACATGTTTCCTTCTCCATACGGGTGAATAAGAAATGTCTAATCTTGACCATTTTGTCAAGATTGAGATTTGGTTGGTTGAAAACTCTCACTAACTTGTACAGTTCTTTTTCTTTTTGAGGGATGTTCAAGGATGGGCTCTATTCTCTTCTGAGGCCTGTTGCATCATGAAAAAGATGAAAGCAGTTTTTTAGAGACTCTACAGTTTCTTTAAATTTAAAGATTTCGTAGGATTTCCTTTCAGTTCTGCTTGTATGTGGGCTTAAATGAATCAGGAACTGCTCATGAAGTTTTCTACCAAGATTCTTAAAAGATCCCATCAATCTTAATCAGACCCATCAACAGCTACAGATTTCCCGTTTGTAGCTTCTTCCTTTACACTTGTCCATATACAGCTACCTTTTGCTCCTTCAAAAACTGTTTGCATCAGTTTAAGCCGCCTATAATTAACCACCAAGTTTCTCATGAGCTGCGATTGAATTGCCGTGACTTCAATGGAAGAACTAAATTCGATCGTTGCAGATTTTGCCGAAAGCTTTTTCTAGTCTTTCGGCACTTTCCGTGTCTAATTGTAATTTTTATCCATAAATCATATGGTGATAAAAGCGCTTAACATAATTTATATACGTAATTAACGCAGATTTGACTTCCATATTTAGTCGACACCATTGCGTGTAGAAGGACCCTTCCTTCAACGTGTGCGTTTTAAAAAACAAAACAACAGAGACTATGCAATATTCACAGCCGTCAAATTGACATTCTTGTGTATTCAGATATCATCACATATGGAAGGTGGCATTAGCTCTACGTGCAACTCGGATGACAAAATGTTTCCCAGAAAGGCCCTGTAGAACTTCAGTTATCGTAACAGAATTTAGGAATGAATGATTAATCTTGCTAGGGTAGTGTCTGACATTGACTTAATCCCCCAGAGAATTTCGTGGCCTCATTAAGCACTGTTCGATAATCATATCAATTGGAACTTCGTTCCAGAAGGCCTCTTTCTGCGAATTGTGAAGATTCCTTGAGTTTTAATTTCTTGTAATCATCTAATCGCGTAGTTGTGTCCAACGCTTGCATCGGATGAGAATAGTGATGTGCAAATTTTGTATACAAGAGAAGACCAACTGCTAGAGAAACGGGAGAATTAATTTAATAGCCTACAAATGAAGTTTCTGGTCCCCTATTCGATCTAGTCCCTTTGTCCCTGCTGAGATAATAGCAGTAGATGTCAATATCCGCCATGATACATAAATTTGAACGAGTGGAATCACTTTGCATGCAGTACAAGCGATGACATCCGGAGGATTGAAATGGGAAAGTACGGCAGCTTATATAGTCCTTAAATCTTGAAAATTCGAAATATTCGAGTTTACACCCAGTGACGTGATGAACAAGAAGTCTTTAGTTAAAAAAGATAATTATCAGAGTCAGTTTATAAGGTATTTTTTTCGTAAAACTAGTAAAGAGAAAGCGCGTTAAAATGATAAATAAACTGATGGGTTACTTGAGATACTGCATGCATCTCTGAGATGGTGAAGCTTTATGTAATATGCATCTGCTACGTTAGAATCCCCTTAAAATGAGAACGTTAACAGGGATGTCACTTGACTTCATTGTTATGGTTTCTACATTGTGTGAAAAGAGATATTAATCAGGGACGAAAGCGATCTCTAAGTGATGCGTTTATTAAAGAAAAGGTTTTGTTAATGGACGAGGATGTTCGATTTTTAATTAGTAGTTTAGGGTGCACCAGGCGTGCTAACAATTAGAGGGTTCTTTCTCGGGGTGTCCGGTAAAGCTATTTTCTCCCTTTAATAAGACGAGGGTATCACAGACATATAGCTTCGCGAATGTACAGCGGCTTCTAAGATTTTTCTAAAAATGCTGCGAAATTTAGAAGTCAGTAGTGGACATCGACATGTATTCCTTAATTCCTATTGGTTTCCAGCTAGTAAAGGAATTCAACACTGAATCGGAGGACGTAGGATCTTGTGCCGTGTAACTAGGTCATAAAAACGAAACAGTAGTGCTTTTAAGGCTACTTAAGTCACATTACACAATGGCGTACCATTTTAAAAACCGTGGTATTAATTTCTCCCTTTAATAAGACGAGGGTATCACAGTAGCTTCGCGAACGTACAGCGGTTTGTTTTAGGTGGTCTCTTGGAATGGAAAAAGTTTGTGATACCATATGTAAAACGTAAGTATTAATTTATCATGATAATCAAATATTTAATGTATTTCCCGCTTTTATGCGTCTACAATACTATTTTAGAGTGCTTCTTGCTGAAGAAATCTACTTAGCACTCAAAACGCTCTCACCTTTTTCTTGATGGTTAGCCTGATATAAACTGTTTAAAGCAAAAAGTTGTGTTCTTACACATATACTATTTAAACAAATCTTCAAGTGTGTTATCACTCGAGGCTATCAAATATACATTTAATTACTGCGCGTGCTTGACAAAAATGTCTGATTCAAAAATGTCCGGATGAGGAACTCAATATGCAACATTTACAAGAAAATGAAGCTCCATGACATAAACGATATCGAGGAAATCTCAAAATTAAGACGCTGACCTTTTCCGAATCATTAAACTTTGGCTGTTGTTTATAGAGAATGTGATAATCGATTTGCTATTCATCCAAAGGGACTAGATCGAACAGAGGACTAGAAACTTCATTAGTAGGCAATTAATTATTGCTTCCCTTTTCTCAAGCAGCTGGTCATCTTTTCTATGCAAAATTTGCACAACACTATACTCAGAAGATTAGTATCAGAGGAGATTACTACTCTGATACTAAAGTGATGAGAAGCAACTACGGTATCAGATGATTACAAGATATTTACAACTCGAGGAATCTTCACAATTCGCAGAAAAAGAGTCCTTAGGAGCGAAGTTCCAAGATATGGAACAGTGCTTAGAGAATGCCACGAAATTTTCTGCGGGATTAAAACCACTTTAGCAAGACTAAGGCTTCATTCCTAAATACTGTTACAACAGCATGTTTTACAGCATTTTGTGGGAAACAGTTTGTCATCTGAGCGTCACGTTAAGCTGATGCCACCTTCCTCGTGTGATAATATCTCAATTTGCAAGAATATCAATTCGACTGCGGAGAATATTGCAGAGTCTCTTTTGCCTTATGAATCAAAACTAACAAGCAGAAGGAAGAGTCCTTCTTCGCGCAATGGTGTGGACTAAAAATGGTACGTCAAATCTGCGTTAAGTACTTATATAAATTACGTTAAACGCTATTTTCACGTTATATTTTAATGATATAAATTAAAATTATACAAGGAAAGGGCCGAAAGACAAGAAAGAGGTTTTGGGATACATCTGCAACGATCGAATATAATTCTGCAATTGGAGCGACGACAATTAAATCACAGTTATTAAGAAACTTGGTGATCAATGATGCAATCAGATGCAGCGGCTAAATTGATGCAACCAGTTTTCGAAAGAGTAAAGGTAGCTGTATACGGACAACAGCAATGGAAAACACTTCAAAAGGGAAATGTGTAGCTGTTTATGGGTCTGATTCAGATCTTATAAGAATCTTGCTAGAAGACTTCATGAGCAATTGCTGATTCTGTTAAGGCCACATACAAGCTGAACTGAATGAAATGCTAAGAAATCATTAAACATAAAGAGACTCTAACGTCATTAAAAGACTTCTTTCACTTCTTTCATGATGCAACAACCTGTGACACGACCTCAGCTAAACTCAGACGAGAATAGTTTGCCGCCTTCAAGATCCTTCAAAAAGAAAAGGAATTGTGCAATCTACTCAGAGTCACAACCAACTAAATCTCAATCCTGAAAAAATGGTGATGATTAGACATTTCTTATCCGCCTGTACGGAGAAGGAAACATGTCCTTCCTGATATAAGCCATATCAGGTATTACAAGGAAGTAGTTACAAAGCTTGAATATTGCCATTTCCCCCCCCCCCCCTACTACCACGGCAGCTGTGCAGGATTCAATTCGGAAGTACCTGTAAGTCCAGGAGAGAAAAGGTCTAAGCATGAACGCAATCGAATGAGATTAGTGTATGCGAATTCCAGCACCCACACAGCTACCATCAGCTTCACCCGGAGAAGCTTACTTACCTGTAGATAAAGAGTGACTGCAAGATAGGATTGTGAACGATCCGCATGTTAGTGTAAAGGAGCCGATATGAAGTATTCAAGGTTTTGTGAATTCTACCAAGAGAGTTCAATTACAAATGGCAGATCGGAACACATTCTGATATAGATGGTGATAAACAACATCGAATCTAATACGAATATGTCATTGACAACGGCTTAAGTGTTGATCCAATCAGTTATGACTATTATTTTGTAATAACGTCCCTACCTTATAGACTTAACAAAGTAAACATGAAAACGATATTGATGTATCTTTAAATGAAGGTATGTATCTTCCAAGAGAAGAAAGCTACTCGACAAAATTTACCCTATGATCGCCAGCGGTTGAGCCTTACGTAGTGTACTCATCTCTAACACTGAACCAGATTGTCATTTGGTTTGGTATGTTTGCGAGCAATCCATGGTCTTTGACCAGAGCCATCCTAAATCACCATGTAAATTCCATTACTAAAATGGAAGCACCAAGTCGTCTGTAGAATTCTGCATTGCTGTTCACTGCATATAGTGGAATATCATGGCAAACATCCTACACTATATTCCATGCACAGTTCAGCTAATAGCCATTAGCACTGGCAAGACGAAAGTTGAAACATAGATATGTGCTTAGATCTATACTTCAGACTGTTTTCAAAGAAATTTGTATTACCAAGTGCAAAAATCACGAATCATTCAGATAACATTTTAGTATGAAGAGATGTTCAAAGAGTTGTGTTCTTACGCATATATTATTTAAGCAAAGTCCCCAGTGTGTTAACTCTTGAAGCTATCAATATATGCATTTAATTAGCGTCCTTTTAGCTCACTAAGGCTTACAAACCGAGTTGTGTAGGATTCACTAGGTTCCGCACTTTCATTAATAATATTTTTCCGATTGATTCCTGTAAAACTTGAACATCAATACTAGACTGCTTTAAATGATGCAAAAAGGTTTTTGGGAGGAGCAAAAAGAAGTTGTATATGGAGAACAATAATGGAAGAAACTACAAACGGGAAATCTGTAATTGTTGCTGGGTCTGATTCAGGTGTTTTAAGAATCTTGCTAGAAGACTTCATGAGTAGTTCCTCAATTTCTTAATGCCACATACAAAAAGAACTGAAAGGAAATTCTACGAATTCATCAAATTTTAAAGAAACTCTAGAGTCTTTAAAGGACAGCTTTGATTTTTTTAATGTTGCAACCGGCTGTTAAAGACCTCAGGTGAGAATAGTTGTCAGCCTTCAAGATCCCTCAAAAAGAAAAAGAACTGTACAAGGTAGTCAGAGTCTTCAACCAAGGAAATCTCAATCCTGACATAATGATCAAGATTAGGCATTTGTTATCCGCCTGTATGGAGAAGGAAACATGTTCTCCCTAGTATAACAAGGAACTACTTACAAAGCTTCAATATGGCCACTTTTCCCTTTGCTAACACGGGAGCTGTGCAGCTTTCAATTCGGAAGTACCTCCAAGTCCAGGAGCGAAATGGTCTAAGCTGCTTCGAATGAATTCCAGCAGCCACACACATATCATCAACTCAAGGCGGATAAGCTTAATTTCCTGAAAATAAAAAGTGACTGCAAGATAGGATTTTGAACGAGCCACATGTTCGTGTAAAAGGCCCGATATTAAGATTCAAGGTTTTGTGCATTCTGACAAAGGAGTTCATGAACAAACGCCGAATCGGGAGACAATCTAATATTGATGATGACGAACAACAGCTTTAGAAAATCAATATTTCATTGATAACGCCTTAGTAGTTAATCTACTCAGTTATGCTCATTATGTTGTAATAATGTCCCCGTCTTACAGACCTAACAAAATGGACATGAAGACGATATTGATGTAACTTTAAATGAAGGTATAGAGAGAGACCATGTATAAGACATGGTGGTGGCTTATTAATCTCTTTACGTATTTTGGAATCCTTTAACCAGGGACGGCGCCAGGAACGCTTGATGGGGTGGGCGGAAAGAGGCGGACCTAGTTGCTGGGTGGGCGGACAACGAAAATGAGAACTGGGCAATGTAGACATTTTTTGACAATAATTAAATTTTAATTTTTATACTCTTTAGTTAGCTAAGGCTCAGACCGAAATACTGGAGAAACAATGATGTGGAAAACAGCTGTGTTGGCCTTATAGAAGGTGCCATTCCAGCATTCACCTGGTAAAACTGAAGGAATGCAGGACTTAGGATGGGCTGCGGGAGTTCGTGGCAATATGCTCGACCTACCGAATTCCGCGTGGCACACACACTACCTCTACTTTCAGCTTTTTAAACAATAATAACGGTGTGTTCTGTGTAGTCGAAGAAGTTCAAGACTGCTTTACCTCCTCTCCCTCCAAGAATGCACATGAATGCATAGAAATAAAAGAAGGTTCAAACAACGCAGACTAACAGATAATACTCTACTTTTCGTTAACAACATAAAATACACAATAAGTAGGTAAAGTAAAACAAGGATAAAATACGCTGCTGCAAACATTTTTATCTTTGAAGTATTTATTACAAGAAAGCAAGAGACAAAAAATATAAATGAGTAACTTCAGAAGCAATGCTGTCGTCTTCGCTCTCTCCAACATCTAGTTCATTTTCACTTTCCTCGAAATCGAACACTTCAAATTGCGAATCCTGGTTGTCACATGTATTTGTATTTTTTGTCTTTTTCCCCATTGAACAAGAAGGATTATCACTAACATCAACGGATTGAAAATCGCGGTTCTTTGAACACGAGAAAGACACCAAGAATCAGAAGAAATCGCTAAATTTTTTCGACATATTAGCTGAACAAGCACCGACCGCCAAGACTTCTGAACGCAACAGAGATCAACTCAACAATGCTATAATAAGAGCTTTTACAAATCTGTTTAATGCCACACGGGTAAGACATGTGGTACATTGCTGTAAACAATTGCAAGTTGGAACCCTCTTATAAGAAGCTATCGCGCCAACACAAAGCAAGGGCGCCGATTTCTCTGTAAATTTGGGGGGGAGGTAAATTCAGATGCAGAAGGCATGCATGAGGATTTTAAGACAAATTGAATCCAAATTATGCCAAATATTGTATATTCATAAATAAAATGCGGGGGCACACATGGGCTTTGGGGGAGCCCGGGCCCCCTTGGGCCCCCAGGATCGGCGCCCTTGACACAAAGCACTACTCTCCTCCCTCTCTTTCTCAAAATGAGACAATAGATAATACTGGCCAGCTCTGTCCATTATTTAGTTGGCATTTTAAAAAGCACTTTTTTTTTTCAGTGCAGCAGATACAAACAAACACTGGCGTTTCAATAGCACGATTGTGCGTGTGTGTTAAACTTCAATTCATTAATCACGACTTTTGGCATCATTATATTACTACAAGTATCTGTCTTAAAATCATTGTCCATTGCAGAGTTAAACAGAGTCATAGAACCTATTACATTACAATCGAAGGTAATACCTATTGCTTGTGAAGTACAGGATGTCACCTTCAGGGCCGGATTTGCGTATAAGCTAAACAAGCTATAGCTCTCTTGGGCCCAAAAAATTTTAAAGAAAAAGTGGCTATAATGTCATTTCCAAATAATAAGAAAAAGCAAATAAGATAAAACGCACATACAACAACGGTGTTCTGTACTGTTATGTATTAAGCTGTCATGAAGCAAGTAATAGGACCCTATTTTCCAACCCGCCTGCAATGGGATTTCTGTTGCCCAGCCCCGCTTATAATGGAACCCTCGTTTCCCAGCTCCGCTTGTAATGGGGATTTTGTTTCAGAGCCCCATTTGTATTTGGGACCCTGTTTTCCAGCCATTACACTTAGCTACTTTAATAAGACTTCACAGCATAAGTGATACAGTATCTTGTATGCGGATAGAAATCTAGTGCTACCCTTTCTTGTACTATTTGGAATTCGACAAGAAATTGAGTCTGGTAACAGTGGATGCTTAAGAAGAAGGCATGAAACGACAAGCTCGCGAAATAATAGTAAAATATAAAGGAATTACAGCCCTAAGCGGCAATAATCTTTACATCGCGAAATTATAGCTATTTTATTTCGCTGTACGTAAGTATGAAAAGTAGTTTGCAGAAGTATTTTCATAACTTTCAGAACTTGGCACTGATTTTCATAGTGACCTATAGAGATGAGTTGATTTTGAGTTTAACGTCCCTTTCAGCAGCGAGGCTACATGAGACGGGACCTACTGATTAACGTGGAATCCGAACCACATGAGCTCACACCGGGAATCGAACCCGGGTCTCCCACGCCAAAGATGCGTACGCTAACCGCTTAGCCACGGAGGAGCTCATATAGTGATCTATAGAGTGCAATAATGGTTCACTAAAGGCAGGGGCGGATCCAGGGGGCGATCGCCCCACAGAATTGAATATGTTTGTATTTAAAAAAATAAAACATATCCTAAGAATTTTCACCTTTGTATTATAAACGTAAAATAAAACCTATAGACTTTGAACGACTGTCCCCCCTAAACATTCAGAATGGATCCGCCCCTGACTAAAGGAAAGAATAGGAGCACGAATCGTAGTGATTTCATCCATTCGTTCTAGGCATATGAGTCGTTCGTTTGTATATATTAACAGTATTTTATGTATTGTTACGTTCAGAACTGCCCGAATTTACCTTGTGTAAGTTAGTATGCAACAGGCTGAATCCATTAGGTTATCGGCACTAGTTACTACCAGTGGCGTATTTACGATTTTGTTTCGGAAGGGGCTTTGCTAACTTTCGTGGGGGCTTTGCCTGGAAATGTGAACATTCTGCAAGATATTTCATTTACTTTACTATACTAAGTGATTTCGGGGACGGGGTTAAGCCTGGAAGCCACCTCCTAAATACGCCACTGGTTACTACATAACAAGGCAAGGTACCAACATCTTTTCACGTCGCAGTAAAAAGATGCTACCTACATTTATAGGTCTTATAATAATTTTTGTGCAACAGTTAGGTTTTTTAACGATGTTTTTATGATTTTCAGCCAGAGACGTATCTAGCCAGGGGCCGGAGAGGTTTACGATCCCATTTTTTTGAGTGACAAAAATAATTGAAGCCATTACTTACATATTTTTGAAAGTTTAGAGTAAACTCACGATATATCTATCATAATCTGGGTTTTTGTTGCCCCTTCTCCAGTTTTAACCTTCTAAGTTCGCCTCTGGTTCCAGCGAATTTGTGTCGTATTACACTTTGTGTAATCTTCGAGGGTTGCATTCCATTTTGAGTTACTCCAGTAACCAGTGTTGGGTAAGTTACTTGTAAAAATGTAACGCGTTACAAGTTACTTTACTTTCTCTTAAAATGTAACGCGTTAGTAACGCGTTACTTGCCCCCAAAAAGTAACTGTTACTTTACTTCGAAAGTAACGCGTTACTAACGCGTTACTTTTAGGTCCGAAACTTTTAAAATGTGGAAAAAATTATGACTTCAATTTTCCCTACTACTATTACTAACGCTATTATTATTATTATTATTATTATTATTATTATTATTATTATTATTATTATTATTATTATTATTATTATTATTATTATTAATTATAACAACACTGTATGTAAAAAGGAAGATAGGTGGTTTGTATTTGAATACTAAAAAACTAGTTGATTGCCAATCTCGGTAGTTGTGAACATGGGCGCCCGCAGGATATTTTCCAAGGGGGGGGAAAGATACACACACACAATTGCTAGAATGAAACCCAGCAAAATAAAACTTCATTGCTATCAGCAGCACGTAAGCAAAAGAAAGAACAATGAGCGAAATTATCTTTTCAACTCAACTGACGGATACCATAATTCAAAATACTTAGCATTGCAAGCAGCACGAGGCTGAATATAATTATTAGTGAAAAAATATGAAACATCACATGGGGGAAAGGAATAGATTAAAATCTTGGGGATGTATTTGACTAAATTTTGTTACTCTAAATCATTTAGTGAATGTTGATTTTAAAAGTGTACTATTATCACCAATAGAGCCTATAAATGTTAACCTTTATCGAAAATCCAGGGAGGGGCAATTGCCCCTCTTCTACCCCTCTGTGGGCTCCCATGGTCGTGAAGTCTAGGAGTCAAGGACATTGTTCACGAGATTCTGAATTTCGGTTGAAGGTCTAAGTTGAGTATTCGTGCTCGAGCCAAACACTGTTAAAAGTTATAGGGCACTGGCCAAATATCTTCAAAACTGCTCGGCCTGGGTTTAGAATTGTCAATGACTCGAGCAGCTCGGCTCACAGCTCATTCACTATAGACCCGAACCGAAAAGTGAGCCGAGCCAACAGCTCACTCAACCGTCTCGGCTAGAGCCCTCGGCTTAGTTGAGCCGAACCGAGCAAATGACTCATCCCTACCAAGCCAGCTCGAGCTGATGGTTCACCCCAAGTGAGCCGGCTCCAGCCATCTTCTCAGTTGAGCCGAGCCGAACTGAGCTTGTTATAAAAAATCTCTTGTGGTCTCGTTATCGAGACGAGACGAGATGCGAGCAGTGTCCCCTCTCGTGAGCAACACTAAAAGTGTTCCATGGCTTTCGTTTTCCAGTGTAATCAGGCCATGATTTCAAGACGACTTAAAAAGAACGAGCCTTTTATCAAACTCGACTGGACTCGAAACTCGACGCGAAAAGCTGAATCGGCTGGGAACTCGACTCAAGGATATTACCCTTGACTTGACTCGAAACTCGACTTGAATTCGAAAGTCGAGTTTTAGCTTGACTCGTGTTCATCCCTATGCGTTAGAAAAAATGGTTGCTTATTATTATTCTGCTAAACTAATTATATAATAATAACGATGTTGATATGTAAAATTAAAAATAAAGAGTATAGAGAAACATTACACTAAAATCAACGGGACTCTACGATAAGCAAACTGATCTGAAAAAACTCCAATATTACATACCATCAGCAAACTATTTTCTAGTGATAAATTAGGCCTGCTCATCAAAACACAGTTTATTCATATTAACTCCTTACTGTAAATCGTTAATTTGGTACCCTAGTTTTTGATAAATATTTTCCGTCGGGGCACTTCAGACACTTTACTTTTAAATTCTGTCCACCATCATCCTCACCTCTTAAGAAAAAAACTATTCTTTCAAATGTTCGAACGGTGAAAATTTTCGTTCTCCATCTTTATAAAAACAACATCAATCAAAGTAAAATAGACTACCGGTATCATTGTACTCACAGTTCACTCACTGAATGTATTGGTTTGGAGCTGTCAGAATCTACGACAAAATCTTCTAGGTTCTTGCAATCAGTACACGTGATTTCCCTAAGGCTGTCCTTATCTTCAAAAAACAGCAAGTGGCACTACGAACTTATCGGTTTCTCTGTGTGTCTGTGACTGTCGGTCACTGACATACGTAGTTCATGCTCGGTTGTTTCATTCTGAGAAATTCACTTACAGGAAAGAAACATTTGTTTCCGAAAAAAGAATATATACATATCTTATAGTTACTCATCCGAAAAGTAACGCGAAAAAAGTAACGCAAACTAGGTACGTTACTTAAAAATTTGTAACGCGTTACCGTTACAGTTACTTTGAAAAAATGTAACGCGTTACTAGGAACCGTTACTTAAAAAGTAACACGTTACAAGTAACGCGGTACTTGCGTTACGTTACTCCCCAACACTGCCAGAAACCTGACCTGCAAAAAGCTCACACGATTAGTTGAGCTTCAAACAGTAATTACCAACCCTGGATGATATTTAGACTGTATTTACTTACACGGATCCCTGGAAACGTTTCAAACTTTACCCAACTGAATAGAAACAACTTGAAATGAGAAATGATGCGGTCTCCACACATTGCAGAAGCAAGGCGTGGAGCGTTGATCATAGTTGGTGCAAAAAGATCGGCAAGGGACTTCATTGGTACCAAATTAAACTACCGCTAATTTTACAAATTTTACAGTTTTTCTGTAATGTATTCAAAACAGTAAGTTAAGTTAACGAAATATACACGAAAACGTATTTACTTAATAGATATGTATTATGTCCATAAATTACCATATAGCATATATTCAAACAGAAAAGGCGAAATTTTGTCGCTGAAAAAGAATGCTAGAAATAAATTGGCCCCATTATCTTCAATAGCTTAGGGCCCCATCAAACTTAAATCCGGCACTGGTCACCTTCATTATTCTACTTCTGTTGCAGGGGTGTCATTTCAGACTTCGCTTGAGGGGGCAAGAACACCAACAACATAAGACTTTCACAGTTTGCACTAGTATATTAGTAGACAATCGATAAAGTATATGTATTCCTCAAAATCTTGCGGGGGGTAATTGCCCCCTCCTGTCCCCCCTTAATGACACCCCTGTTCTGTTGGGGTGGGCGGATGGGTGGGCGAGGCCATCCATCGGGTGGGCGGTTGCCCACCCCCGCCCACCCTTAGCGCCGTCCCTGCCTTTAACACAAGCGGCTTTGGTACACAAAGAGAAAACGAAACAATAGCAGGACTCATTTTATTTAATGAGTTAAACCAATTCATTTAGATATCACATTCGCGTACTACAGTATGAATCAAGTGTATGTTCATAACTTTTGTTTATTGTTTGATTGCTTATCTGTTATGATGTTAAACAGCGGATAATTGACTCAAAGGATTCTGCCATCTGCAAGGATACTTATAATTGTGTAACTACCGTTTAGTTTTCGACTCTTCTTCTAAGAATCAAAGTTTACACTCCTAATAAAGAAGGATGTTTGGATACATACAAACTCTCCATGTACATTTCTATCCAAGACGGGGTCGTAAGTATGAACGCTCTACTACACGTCGATATCAGGTGGTTTCATTTTATTGCCCTAGGTTTTATACGATATAACGATAATCAATGAAGGATTATCAGCACCTTGTTCCTTGCGACTGTACCAAGCTGATTTTCAGACAGAAGCCCACGAAGCTTGACAATTTTCCGTAACAGTTAAATTACCTTTATAGTCGTAAGCTTGTAAAGGAATCACAAACAGGTTATTGGGCTGAAATTCTAGTAGGTAATCCTTAGGTAATTAGGTACGTGATTAAATTCTAGAACCAGGCCGTCTTCTCTTGGTTTGTGAGAAACTTCGGCTGCATTATATATAGAGAAGCTCAGAATCTTATTGCTATTCGTCCAAAGGGACTAAATCGAACAGGGGACAAGAAACTTCTTTTGTAGACAATTAAATTACTGCTTCCCATTTTGTCACGCAGCTGGTCATCTTATCTATGCAAAATTTAAACATCACTATACTCAGCAGATGGAAGCCTTGGAGGCAACTACACTATCAGTGGATTACAAGAAATTAACAGCTCATGTAACTTTCACAATTCGCAGAAAAACAGGCCTTCTGGAGCGAAGTTCCAAGTGATATGATTATTGAAGCGTGCTTCCGCAGATGATTGACTTTAAGGATCCTGCCACTCGCAAGGGCATTTAAAATTGTGTAACTACTGTTTAGTTTTCGACTCTCCTACAAACAATCAAAGTTTAACAATCTTAATAAAGAAAGATGTTTGGATATTCCGTACATCCTTACACTGCATATACATTTTTATCCTAGACGGAGTCGTGTGATAAAAAAACTCTTCTACAGGTGGAACCAAGTTGATTTCAACTTATTGCCCTAAGTTTTATACGACATAAGGATAATCAATGATTACTGCTCAGCACTTTGTTCTTTTGTGACTGTACCAAGCTGCTTTACAAACAGAAGCCCAAAAAGCTTACCAAGTTTTCGTATCAGTTATATTACACTTATAGTCGTAAGCTTGTAAAGGATTCACATGCATTTTATTGGCCTCAAACTCTAGCAGGTAATTAGTGATTTGGTTAGCTTGTAAAACCAAGCCCGGTTCTCTTGACCTATGAGACAAATCCTGCCGATGAATTGCTAAATATAGCGCTGAAAAGAACTGATTCGCGATACAAAGAAGTTATACAGGCCTATTAGAACAAGTATGAACACACTAATCAAGAATATTATAATTGTCAGACTTTATTTGTCTATAAAAAATTTCGAGGCATATTTCGCTACCTTCACTCACTTTATCAAGATGCTATATTGATAACGCTACGTATCTCTCACACTAACCTTTAGGCTGAAAACAACTTAAAATCTCACTGGCTCACACGGTTCATCTTGTACTACAGACTTTCATAATCGCAAAATCTAATTGAGCTTACTGGAGGATTTGAATTTCTGAATCTTCTCAACGTTTTCTCACCGGTGAGTAATTTTCTGGTAAGCTTCCGCTCAGTAGCAGACATTTGCACCAAATGCATTTGTTTTTCGACACCTTTCATCTCTCATACGGAATGATCAACATGAAGAATTTCTGTAATCTTATTTATTAAATTAAACACTACCTGATCTCCCTGACGTGAATAGAGCTTGCTTGTCCTGTCCACCGACTCAAAGATAACTTCCCAAAAACAGAGAGCTACTCCACAAAATGTACCCGATTAATCGCTAGCAGTTGAGGCTTGGGAAGTGTAGCACTCAACCAGACTGACATTTGGCCTGGTATGTTTGCGAACATATCCATAGCCTTTGACAAGAATCATCTTAGATAACCAAGTAAATTCCTTTAGTAAAAAAAAAAGCACCAAGTCGTCTCTAGATTTCTACATAGGTGTTCGCTGCATATAGCGGAATATCATGGCAAACTGCCTAGAGTACATTCCCAGCACAGTCCATTTAAGACCCGTTCACACTGGCAAGAAGAAAGTCGAAACACACAGATATCTATACTTCAGACCGTTTTCAGAGAACATTGTATTACCAAGTGCAGACTTCACGAAACATTTAGACAACATTTTACTAAGAGGAGATGTGGAGATATGTGTTGTTCTTTTATCAAAACGAATGCAACCAGTTAGCAAGCACTACATCCAACCAGACATGGTAATATTTGATATGAAGCGTAGTGAAATTACAATTTTTGAATTGCAACTCACTCGCTGCAATACACTAAAATCTGTCAAAACTTTAGTTACACATGGCAAAAGATTTAAGATTATCTACAAATTTGCCGGCTGTGGCTTCCTGCAGAAATAAAGGTATTACTAATTGTAGATATCAGGATGGATTTAGATAAAAAGATAATAACAGTAGATGTCGAGATCCGCCATAATAATTGCATTAGAACGAGTGGAATCAGCTTGCTTGCAGTACAATCGACGAGATCGGCTGGATTGAAATGGGATAACTATAGTAGCTCATATATTCGTTAGGATTTGAAAATTCAAAAAATTCGAGTGACGTGCTAAACAAGAAGTCATTAGCTGAGAAAAAAGGAATATCACGGTGAGTTTGTAAGTTATTGCTTTCGTAAAATTAGTGAAGGGAAAGCGCGTTAAAATGATGGACAAGTTGATGTGTCACTTGCGATAGGCAGGCATCCCTCAGCTGGTTAAGCTTTTTGTAATGTGCATCTGTAAAGTCAGAAATTACCTTATATGAGAAAATTAGCTCGGATGTCTCTTGACTTGATTGTAATAATATTCTACATTGTCTCCAAAGAGATATTAATCAGGGATGACAGCGATCTCTGAGTGATGTGGTGATTAAAGAAATAATTTTGAGGATGGACGGGAAAGTTCGATTTTAAATTAGTGGTTCAGTGTTCAAATGGCGTGCCAATAATTCGAGGGTTCTCTTTCGTACTTAGGCTAAACGGTTTAGAAGTTCCATCGTAAATTCTGAGAAATTTAGAAGTCAGCAGCGGACCTCGGCGTGTGGAATAGCTTCCTTTTTTAGTTCACAGCCAGAAAAATTATGCAAAGGTCCATTGAATATTTATCATCATAATGTACAAGGGCTTGGTACAAAGGTTGAATTATTAGAAGTGCTCCTGGATAAATTAAACAATATAAACATTGTATGTCTCTCTGAACACTGGCTTGATAACAACGCAATAAAATTAGTGAATATTAGTAAGTTTAAGTTAGCATCATTCTATTGTAGTTCGGAAAAGAAGCACGGCGGAGTCTGTATCTTTACAAATGATAATGTAAAATATACTGAGTTAGATATAAGTCAGTTCATCTGTGAAGCAACGGCCCTGAAACTAAATGAGTCTAATGTTTACAAAATATGTCTATGTAGACCTTATGCTGGCGATGTGTCTATCTTCTTTGATAAATTAGAATCCATTCTGAATCATTTGTTTGTTAAGCCTGGAAATGTAATTATTTGTGGTGATGTGAATATTAATTGGTTAATTGACTCGAAGTATAAGTCTCAGTTAGAAGGTTTGCTGAACACATTTAATATGCATGCCGTTTTAAATGAACCCACGCTGTTTGGAAAAACAGCTTTAGATCAGTTCATAATTATGAAAAATCAACCAATCAATGTATCAGGTGTTTTCAATCCTGGTTTTTCAGATCATGACGCTATATGCGTACAACTACCATTGATAGATAAATTAGTTAAAAATAAAAATAGTCCAGGCAATTTACAGTTGGACCTGGGCAAAATTGCAATAGAAGCTTTTTAAACGGTTTTTGATTTAGGAATCATTAATGAATAACATTTTCAAAATCTGACAAAATCGGACCACGGGCACACCTCTAAAAACGGCTTTCAAAATGGCGGACCATGGTTAAAGAATCTTGCGTCTATCTTGCAATTTTGTTCTGTATCTCGGTTTCATCTCATCAGATTTTCACGGTTTTGTTGATGATGACGTCTGAAGATGGTATCTAGAGTTTAACGTGGGATCTGAACCATATGACCCCATCGGGAATCGAACCCGGGACCCTTTCACCACAACGTGACGAGCGTAACCACTCATCCATCGGGGACATTATATAACTACATAAGGTTTCCTAAATCATAAGGGTAAAAAATTATAACCATCCCAAAAATAGTATAAAATTAATCCAAATGTTTTAAGATACAGGGTGGCCCAAATGTAGGTATACAGTTCCGTACTTATCTCCTCCTGTATTTCATACCATTTCTTATTGTTATCACCTAGCTTTATTATTTGTTCTTAATGTATTTTTACTTATACCTTAAGCCCGGAACAGCCGAAGCAAATAAACCCATAAGCTAGAATTTTATACTTGATCAATGCAGGGGTGTATACCTACGTTTGGGCCACCCTGTATTTCTAAATAATGTTTAACTTGTGTATGTTAGTTGCCTGTTTTCTTGATTTGTTTTTATTATTAATTTTTGTTTTTACGGCTTTAATATTTTAAAAAGCAACTATTTATAATTTGCTTTTTTCTGTTTTGTTTTCAGATTAAATTACGCATTTAAAAATGGAGATGTCTGAATACTGTGTGATATGTAAGGAAAAATTGGACAGTAAGCAAGAGGTAGTTACAATTAAACAGAAAGGAGCAAATGGCATAAATGAAGCAAGCCACAGGCGTGGAAGTGATGTTGCTGTTCCCGGTATTAGTGTCCATGTTTCATGTCGGAAACGATTTGCAGATTCAAAGGATGTTGGTGTCAAGAAACGGCAGATTAGTGATGAAACAAAATCAAGAAAAAGTGCACGTTTAAATGAAGACCCAATTCGTAGTGCCACTCATTGCTTGTTTTGCGATACATTTGTGGAATTTTCTTCGAAGCATAAACCGTCATCAGAGCATGTAAAAGTACGTACGTCAGAATTTGTTGAAAGTGTTAAAAAATGCTGTGAAAATCGTTGTGATGAATGGTCATTTAAGGTACGAGGACGTTTAGAGCACTATCTTGGTGACCTTCATGCAGCGGACTGCTTTTATCATAACACTTGTAGTGTCAATTTTCGAACTGGTAGGAACATTCCCGGTGAATACTCTTCCTAATAATGATGAAGAACAACTGCTGATGGGAGATCTGATTTCAAAAATGGAAGAATATCTTGAAGGGAGTCGAAGCTGTGCCTATGATCGGAGACATATGAAGAGGAAATTTTTGGAGTATTATGGAGAGAAAATTATTATTTCTGGTGGAAGTGGAAAGGCAGATGTAGTCACTTTACTTGATACAGCCACTGAAATTCTTCAAAATTATCACCAAAAATCAAAAGAACGTGATATTGAATTACAGAAGATATACTTAATAGGAGCAGCAGCCAAACTAATCAGAAGTGAGGTTAAACCCCTCAACGTTTGTAATGTGGATGTGTACCCATCTCCAAGTGACCTTACTGAAGAAAGTACTTTGCAATAGATGCCGAAGAGATTGAAATTACTGTTGTCAAAACTATTTGTGGGAAAGGATCCTTCTATAAAAATTGGTTCAATTGGTCAGAGCATTATGCAAGGTATACGTCCTAGAATATTACTATGTTCATTGCAGATTGGTTTAGCTATCCAGCTACATCACAACTTTAGATCAAGGTACCTTGTTGATTTGCTTCACAGTCTTGGTTATTGTTCATCTTATTCCGAAGTAATTAGATTTGAAAGAAATGCTCCAGTATCAGGTAGCCATATCTCGTTAAATACTGCCAATAACACTGCAGTTCTTCTAGCAGCTGATAATGTTGACCATAATGTTTGTACTTTGGATGGAAAGAGCACCTTTCATGGGATGGGTATGATTGCAGCTACAACACCAAAGAACAAGATCCATTCAATTATTCAACGCTGTATGATTGCTGAAAGTGACATTAAGAATGTTGCAGCAGTTGATATTGTGGAATACAGACAATCAAGAAGCATGCTCAGGGAGATTTCATTCAGCAAACTTCCAATATTGCCCATTGCCTCTATAAGTAGGTTAAATCTTCTGTGGCAAATATGCAGCCGAAAGATCAGGTCCAAGTTGGTCAGGAGCTATGCGAACAATTCATTCTGGAACAAAGGTTTCACATCCTGGTGTGGCATCAATCACATTTCTTCCTATCATTGATATGGCAGCTAGTGACATGACATGTATACTCTCAACATTGCAATACCTGAACAAGTTAGCACATGATCAACGTATCCCTTGTATCATTACTTTTGATCAGCCTTTATTTTGGAAAGCTTCCTAAATTATCCACGACCAACAAGATCTCCAAGATATTGTTTTAATGATGGGAACATTTCTTAGTCTGATCAACCTTTTGGGTTCAATTAGCATTTTGATGAATGGTTCAGGATTATCTTAAGTACTTCAAGAAATCTATGGATCGAACGCTGTGCTGCATATGATGTCTGGAAAAGCTGTTTCTCGAGCAATGCGAGGGCATATTTTAGTAGATGTAGCTCTTTGTACCTTATTGGTTTCAGATGTTTTCCCTCGCAAAGAAGATGGATCCCCTCATCATCTAGTTAAAGAAGCTTGTATCTTACTTGATAACGTCATAAATGGCAAACAACATGTTGAGGACGTGGAGCTATCTATGGCATTATCTCAAATCAGTACTGCTTTGGAGGAGAAGAAAACTCACCTTCAATCTTTCACAAGAACAAGTAAACTTTGGCTAAAGTATATGCAAATGATCAACGTTGCACGTAACTTAATAACAGCAGATAGGACTGGCAACTGGATTTACATTTGCAATCTGTGACGGAGATTCTCCCAATAGTTGCAGCAGCTGGACATCACAATTACCTTAAGTCATTATATTTATATTTGCAGAAAATGATCAGTTTGGAATCTGAAAATCCAGTTGTGCACAAAATGTTCTAGGAAGGCAAGTTTGTGGTAAGAAGTGATAGGGTACGGGCCGGATTAGGTTCAGATCTGGTGATAGAGCAAGTATTAATGCGTTCTTTGAAAAGTAGAGGAGGTCTGACACGAGGAAGTGGATTTACAGAGATTCAAAGAGCAACATGGCTACTTTCTATGCCTGTGTCTTCTACTTATAACTTAGCAATGCAGGAATACACTAAAAGTTTGTTGGAAAGCAGTGAGCAACACAAAGAAATGAGGGAAAGTAGACAAACTAGGGACAGTAATGATATTAAAAAAGTTGTTGGCCGACTAGAATCAATATCCCCATTCAATTCTGGCCCAGATCTTTCTAACATTGTCACAGGTGTAATAGCTGATCCTGGAGTAAATGTTGATGAACTGCATTCCATTGGTACAGATATCGTTCTAAAAATGATGGGCAATGATGTATTTAAATATTCTGGGAAAAGATCCGACAAAGCGAAAACCTTAGGATCTGACGCTGCTGTTGTGAGTCGAATTAATGATGATATAAAAATAGATGCAGCACTTCTCTTTTAGAGAATGATGACTGTTGCTGTTGGTGGGGATATGAATCTTGAAGATGTGATGTGTTATGAACTTTGTTTTTATCCTCCTGCGTTATTTGAATCTCAGAGTGTGATGACGAAAGCTGACAAGTCTCAGTTAGCTTATGTGATACTAAAATACACAAGAAAAGTACACATGGAAGAACCTGAAGACATTGAGTTTACAAACCAGTATGTATTGGACGGTGGATCTCTCCTACATCGGCTTTCATAGCCTAGCAATGAAATATATGACAACATTGCAGCTTCTTACGCAGATTTCACCCTGAAGACATATGGGAAAGCTATAATTGTTTTCGATGGTTATAGTGATTCCCCAACTATCAAGGATATAACTCACAGAAAACGCTGCACCAAGACCAGTAAGGATATTAATTGCAATCCTCACATGAAGTTTGTTAGCAAGAAAGAACTATTCTTAGGAATGCAAAGAACAAACAGGCAATAATTTACCTAATAACTGGAAAGTTACAGGATCGCGGATGTACTGTGCACAATACAATTGGAGATGCTGATGTAGATATAGTTCGTGCTGCAGTCTCATCGTTTGAAAAAGCAAATACAACAGCCATCGGGAAAGATACTGACTTGCTTATTTTGCTTCTGTATCATTCAAATAATACAGATTTCAAGTTATACTATCGCAGTGATATAAGACGGGGACAATATTCCAATCCTGTGTATGATATTCTCCTCATTAAATCATTATTGGGTCGTGATATATGCGAGTTCCTGGTATTTGTGCATGCTTTCACATGCTGTGACACAACCTCCCGAATCTTTTCAATTGGAAAGTCCTCAGCATTTAACAAGCTGCTCAAGAATAGTGACTTCCGTTTAGTTGCAAATATATTTTGTTCTGACTCATGTCAACAGTCTGAAATTGAGGCTGCTGGAAGAAAAGCAATGCTTCTGTTACATGACTGCAATTCATTGCAATACACAAATGTACTACGCTATCGAATGTTACTTGAAAAGGTAGTTGCAGCTACATCATTTGTTACACCTGATCGTTTACCACCTACTGATTCGTCTACAAAGTACCATAGCTTTCGTACATACTTTCAAATAAGAATCTGGAAATTTACAGAAGGGGAAATGAAGGCTGAAGAGTGGGGTTGGTATATAAAGGATAATTCCTACCATCCCATACTTTGTGATATGCCACCAACTCCAGAGCATCTACTTAACATGATACGGTGTTCTTGTACGAGTAGATGCGCAACTTTTCGATGTGGATGCAGGCGTAAAGGATTGCCATGTTCAGCTGCTTGTGGAGACTGCCAAGTCACTGGTTGTGATAATGAATATCAGTTCAAACTCGTACTGATAATGAATATTTCAGTGATGAAGATGATTCACATTAAAGTGTTTGTATTTTACGAACTTCAATTATTTAACGCAAACATACATAATTTGAAGTAATTTTATTTAATTTAAAAGTTGATATGTGAACTCTGTTAATCATTGTTACCTGAAACACAGTTGCTGTAGAATAGTGTTGATGTATGTAGTCTTATTTAAAACTAGCCTTTGGCCAGCTGGGGGCTTCGCTCCCAGACCCCCGTATTTGCTCGGCCTACGGCCTCGCATGTCATATGTTCGTGCATTTATTCTTAATGTTTCCTTAAATAGGCGCAACATCCCCAGATCTCATATTTATCATCCTTTGCTCCTTAATACTCTGCTTAATAACTCACAGTTTATTTTTTTTATAGCAACCTTTGTTTTGTCAACCACAATTTATCGACTTATTATATAATGAATGATGATGTTCGATTCTCATTTTCAGAGGGTTTTTTTTCTTATTTATAATTTTCAAAAAAGAAATCTGGGATTTTTGTTCGACCATAACTCTTGCATATTTGTAAACAAATGTCGATTCTTTTTCTTGTAACTTTGTAGTATTTCCACACCACCCCTGTGGTATCCTGCTACACGCATACTCCTTTGAATGAAAGCTTTTGCTTCGTCATGTCTTTCGTATACTAAAAAAACTGGAACGTAAGTGGTATTTGTGTCCTGGAAGGTTCGTATCATAGTGTGAAAATGAAGTTCAATATGAAACCCCTAAAAACAAAAAATATTCACTTTTGGCAATTTTCCTCTCACATGCCAAATTTAATCATTGTAGTCCTAAAGAAATTGCCCAATAATTTTGAGATATAAAAGGACTTCCTATAAATAAACCCCACCAAAGTTGGAATTTTTTATTTCTGTTAATTTATATAGGTAAGCAAGAAAGTTCTGTCGCTTTTGTGGAGGTCTGTGTTCAGTTGGACCTCCCACCGTGAGTTGAATGCGAATGAGGATAGACGAAGGTCAGCTGTTGTTCTGCGTATGTGCAGCATACTACCTGGTTATGGTAGTTCAGCTACATTGTAAACTTGCGTAAGAACAGAGTGAATGAGACCTCCACAGAGCGTCATAAGGGCGTGTATGCAATACGAGTTCAAAGTGGGGACAAAGGCAGCTGCAGCGGAGCGGAATTTTACCGACTTTGTTTTTTTTTCTATCTCAAGTATCTGAAAGATAAGATATTGTATCCCAAGAAAACGCCCATTTAAATAGCATAGGAATTTCTTCATCCCCTTTCGACCCCTGAAAAATTAAAAAAAATTCACTTTTGGCAATTTTCCTGTGAGTTTGTCTCGAAAAGCTATAATCATGTCAAATTTAATCATTGTAGCCCTGCAGGAAGTGCTCAATAATTTGAGGGTGTAAAAGGTGTCCCATATAAATAACATGGGAAAGATTTTTCAGTTCCCTATAAAACTACTCTAAAGTTGGAATTTTTTACTTTTGGCAATTTTTCTGTCGGTTAGTTCTGGAAGGCTACAATCATACCAAATTTCATCATTCTAATCTTGCCGGAAGTGCCTAAACATTTTGAGGTATAGAAGACGTCCCATATAAAAAATATTGGAAAGATTTTTCAGTTCCCCATGAAACCACTTTACTGTTGGAAATTTTCATTTCTGATGATTCACTTAGGTAAAGCTAACGAAAACGTACAATCATACCGAATTTGAAGTTTTTATTCCAATTCTAAGTACCTAAAACACGAGATTATAGGTCCAGAAAAAGTCTCATTTAAATAACATGGGGAAATTCTTCATCCCCTCTTTAGACCCATTAAAAATTAAAAATATTCACTTTTGGCAATTTTTCTGTGGGTTTGTCCCAAAAATCTATAATCATGTCAAATTTAATCATTGTAGCCCTGCAGGAAGTGCTCAATAATTTGAGGGTGTAAAAGGTGTCCCATATAAATAACATGGGAAAGATTTTTCAGTTCCCTATAAAACCACTCTAGAGTTGGAATTTTTTACTTTTGGCAATTTTTCTGTCGGTTAGTTCTGGAAGGTTACAATCATACCAAATTTCATCATTCTAATCTTGCCGGAAGTGCCTAAACATTTTGGGGTATAGAAGACGTCCCATATAAATAACATTGGAAAGATTTTTCAGTTCCCCATGAAACCACTTTACGGTTAGAAATTTTCATTTCTGATGATTCACTTAGCTAAAGCTAACGAAAACTTACAAGCATACCGAATTTGAAGTTTTTATTCCAATTCTAAGTACCTAAAACATGAGATTATAGGTCCAGAAAAAGTCTCATTTAAATAACATGGGGAAATTCTTCATCCTCTCTTTAGACCCCCTAAAAATTAAAAATATTCACTTTTGGCAATTTTCCTGTGAGTTTGTCTCGAAAAGGTATAATCATGTCAAATTTAATCATTGTAGCCCTGCAGGAAGTGCTCAATAATTTGAGGGTGTAAAAGGTGTCCCATATAAATAACATGGGAAAGATTTTTCAGTTCCCTATAAAACCACTCTAAAGTTGGAATTTTTTACTTTTGGCAATTTTTCTGTCGGTTAGTTCTGGAAGGCTACAATCATGCCAAATTTCATCATTCTAATCTTGCCGGAAGTGCCTAAACATTTTGGGGTATAGAAGGCGTCCCATATAAATAACATTGGAAAGATATTTCGTTCCCCATGAAACCACTTTACGGTTAGAAATTTTCATTTCTGATGATTCACTTAGGTAAAGCTAACGAAAACGTACAATCATACCGAATTTGAAGTTTTTATTCCAATTCTAAGTACCTAAAACATGAGATTATAGGTCCAGAAAAAGTCTCATTTAAATAACATGGGGAAATTCTTCATCCCCTCTTTAGACCCCCTAAAAATTAAAAATATTCACTTTTGGCTATTTTCCTATGGGTTTGTCCCAAAAATCTATAATCATGTCAAATTTAATCATTGTAGCCCTGCAGGAAGTGCTCAATAATTTGAGGGTGTAAAAGGTGTCCCATATAAATAACATGGGAAAGATTTTTCAGTTCCCTATAAAACCACTCTAAGGTCGGAATTTTTTACTTGTACTGATTTACTTAGGTAGTGCTAAGGAAAATGTGTAAGCATACCGAATTTCAAGTTTCTATTCCAATTCTAAGTACCTAAAACATGAGATTATAAGTCCAAAAAAAGGTCCATTTAAATAACATGGGGAAATTTTTCATCCCCTCTTTAGACCCCCTAAAAATTAAAAATATTCACTTTTGAGAATTTTCCTGTGGGTTAGTTCCGGAAAACTACAATCATGCCAAATTTAATCATTGTAGCCCTACAGGAAGTGCTCAATAATTTATGTCAGCTCATGTAGTTTTATATATAGTTAGGATACTATTGGGTACAAACGAAAGCTGGATTGTTTAAAAGTTTTACTTTATGTATACAAAAGGATAAGCAGAAACGAGTTATACTATTTTAAATGAATTGCATTGTTAGCATTCTCATACATATAAAACACAAGGAAGTGGCAATAATATTTTAATTTATTGAGCTTTATCAAATGATTAAATAAATAAATAAAAAATGCGTTGATTGTAAATTAAAGTTTTTTACACGAAACGTTGTAATATAGGAGGAAAGTTATATTATTAAAAACTTTAGCATTTACATCACTTATTTAAAAAATGTTTCATGTAAATCCGATTGCAGATACCCGAGGTACAGACAATTGTTTAAGGTGTAAATGTAAGAAATTATGATTTTTAAAATTAAATGTGGTTTTTCACAATAAACTGTACGATATAGGACATCAGTGCTCCTAATAAAAAATATAGTACGTAAAATGACCTTTGATTTAAAAAACAATAGTCAAAATCGGATTACAGGAAACAGAGATACAGAAAAAATTGCAAGATAGACGCAAGGCTTTTAAATCATGGTCCGCCATTTTGAAAATCGTTTTTGGGAGTGTTCCCGTGGTCCGATTTTGTCGGATTTTGAATATGTCATTCAGTAATGATTCCTGAATGAAAAACTGTTTTAAAAGCTTCTATTGGAATTTTGCCCAGGTTAAGGGTATAATTGCTCTAGATTTCCTGGGCTAAAACTATACAGCCTTAAAGGGATCCTTTACAGAGTCGAATATTCAATATATGTGTTATTTAATAAGTCAAGAAACATGGGAGGAGATATATAAATATAGTTCCATGGATGAAAAGGTTAAAGCTTTTATGGACACATTTTTATATTACTTTAACAATGCTTTTCCCCTATAAAGTCGTATTATTTCGAAACGCATTGATAAAAGTTGGATTACAAATGGAATTAGAAAATCCAGTATCAATTTGATAAGATTTAATAAGATCCTTAAATCTGGTAATTTTAAATCTAATGATTTAAAGAAATACATACAACTGTATAGGAAAACCTAGAAGAAGGTCATAAGGGCAGCAAAATTAAAGCAAAATAATAACTTGATTTTAAATTCCCGAAATAAGACTAAAGCAATGTGGCAAATAACTGATAAAACTCTTGGCACCTGCAGGCCTAAAAGTGTAGAATATCTTAAACTAAATGGTAAAGTTATAAACAATCCACAGCAAATTGCTGATATATTTAACGATCATTTTGTGAATTCAGCTGATCAAACGAAAAATACTGATCACTCCCAAATCAAGGAGAAATAAACACAAAGTCTATGTTCTTATATCCAGTTTCTGCAGATGAGTTAATAGGAATAATTAAATCTTTATCAAACATCAGTTCTTCAGGTATGGATGAAATTCCTTCCATTTTAATTAAAAAATGTGCGAAACATATCACATATCAACTTTCTTACCTTATATATTTCTCGTTAGAAAACGGTATATTTCCCACACTACTTAAAAATGCTAAGGTTCTTCCAACTTTTAAAAAGGGTGATGAGAATGTCGTAACAAATTATCGACCTATTTCAGTGCTATCGACATTTTCAAAAATATTTCAGTCAGTCATGGCAAAACGTCTTAGCAAATTTTTATAAAATCATAATATTATCTCGACTTTTCAGCACGGATTTCAAAAGAATAAAAGTATTGATACCGCTTTATTTGATTTTCTTACAGATGTCCTGAAATCACTCGATAATAAGAATTATGTTATAGGTTTATTCATCGATCTGTCAAAGGCATTTGAAAAAATTGATCACAATATTATGATAATAAATTCCCAATATGGCATACGAGGCGTAGCAATCCAGTGGTTTTCATCCTACCTAACAAATAGCTGCCAAACTGATTACAAAAGCTGAATCAAATCGATCCTGCACTTTTTTCTCAAAACAAACAAAAATTACCAGAGGTGTCCCTCAGGGCTCTATTTTAGACCCTACTCTATTCATAATTTACATAATGATCTGATAAAAACTTTACACCCGACAAAATGCATGTTATATGCTGATGATATATAAATATAGATATTACTGAACAAGACCCAAATTTAATATTGGTCAAGACAGAAAAGGTTATAAGCAAAATAGTTACTTGGTTGAATGCAAATAACCTTTTCCTAAATACAGATAAAACAGTCGCCATTAACTTTCGTTTTCCAGGAAATAATCCATCCTTCCCTTCGCTGAACATTAATGGAAAACAAATTGAGTATTCTAATGCAACAAAATTACTTGGTGTTTACATCGATGATGATTTGTCTTGGCAAACCCATGTTAAAACATTAAATAAAAAATTGACTACTTTATGTTTTTCGTTCTTTAGGTTACGAGATACAGTTTCACAAAATAGCTTATTATCGATATACTATGCAAAAGTCGAATCACTCCTCAGTTTTTGAATTATATTTTGGGGGTCAGCCGCATGCAAACAAATATTTAGATCACAAAAAATTTTAACCCTTCCAAGCCTATACATATATAAATATATACACTTCGTGAAACAAAACAAACAGATGTTTATACAAACAAGAGATATTCATGCATACAACACGCGGCAATTAAACGACATTTACGTAGTACAACAAAATTACTCCAAGTACCGAAACAATGCTTATTTAAGTTGTACGAGACTTTATAATATGTTACCGTCACATTATAAAGAGGTAAATTTTAATACTCAAAACAAAATTCGTACTTTGTTACTTTCTAAAGCATATTATTCAGTTCAGGAATTTGCAAATGATAACGATGTATGAATATGATGTAATTATGTAATAAATTTAACATGTGATGCTTATTATAATTTTGTACTTCTAATGGTGTAATAAGCTGTAATTACAATTTGATTTATATGCATGACAACTGTAGAACTTATAGGAGATACTCTCCATATTGTAAGTCAAAACAGGCTAAATAAATAAATGAATAAATAAATGTATTCTTAATTCCTATTGGCTTACGGCTAGTAAAGAAATTCAACACCGAACCGGAGGCCGCAGGATCTAGTGTTGTGTACTTAGGACATAGAAACGAAGCATAAGTGCTTTTAGAGCTACTTACATTATATATTGGCGTAGAATTTTAAAAACCGTGGATTTACTTCTCCGTTTAATCAGAAGAGGGTATCACAGACCTATAGCTTTGGGACCGCACAGCAGTTTGTTTTAGGTAGGCCCTTGGGGTTGAAAAAGGTTGTTATACCATATGTAAGATCGTAAGTATTAATTTAAGATGATAATAAAGCAATTGCTATATTTCCCGTTCATATGCAACTACAATACTATTCGAGAGTGCTTCCTGCTGAAGAAATCTACTTAGCACTCATAACACTCTCTCGTTTTTCTTGATCGTTACCTGATAGAAACTGTTTAATCTAAAGAGTTGTGTTGTTACGGCTAAATTACTTAAACGAAGTCTCCTGTGTGTTAACTCTAGAAGCTATCAAATATGCATTTAGTTAGCGTCCTTGCTGCTCACTAGAGCTTATATACAGATTTGTGTAGGATTCAGTATGTTCAAATCTATCATTAGTAACATTTCTCCGAATGTATTCTGGAAAACTTGCTATTCAACCCATTATATTCTAAACTCCAAAACAGCTTTACATTAGTCCTGAGACTGGTGATCTGATCGAAGAGACAAATAAAGAATCTATTTTAAGTTCCTTTGAGATATTCCCTTAGCCACTTAGACGGTGAAAAATATTCACGGTATAATCAGTCCTGTGTTCATTACCAAATTAGTAACACTGGTCATCGCAAGGCAACAAAACTGAGAGCTATTTAAATAATCTTTTCATATAA
This sequence comes from Thermobia domestica, assembly GCF_964235325.1. Taxonomy (NCBI): domain Eukaryota; kingdom Metazoa; phylum Arthropoda; class Insecta; order Zygentoma; family Lepismatidae; genus Thermobia; species Thermobia domestica. The sequence goes on from NC_137460.1 coordinate 172,867,961, forward strand.
ACTTACTGTTTGCTTTGATTATTAAGTGCCATAAATTTCATACAGCAGAAAACGTCATTCATTTCAGAAATCTCTTGATGAAAATTTTTATATCCAAGTTCTTGAATGAAAAAGTAATCTGATATCATGGTAGCATTGTCTTGATAAGAATATCGTATCACATTTCGTAATTCTGACTTCCTCTTCCCCTCTAATCTATATACTAATGTTCTTGGTGTGTCAGTGCTGTCTTACTCAGAAGATTAAATCAAATTTTCATTCGCGTATCGCGTTTCGATTTCCTCTTTTCAAACATCCTTTGAATAGCTATACATCTTGTGAAAGCTTCGCCACAACGATTATGGAATTGTTAGTTACACACCTTTCCTTTTGATATAAGCAGTGTAGTCCCTCTGTATTTCTTGAATAACTCAACATCAAATACCAATACTATATATTCTAGTCCTCTGCATAGTGTAAATAATTACACCAATAAATACACCAATAAATAAGTACACCAATTACGACATTTGCGTTTCCCAATTTTCTTCTTATATATTTCACTTACTAACGACAAGCCAGACACTCATTCAACTATCAGTCACGCTTTTGCCCTGTAGATTGCACTTAATTTTCAATTATAATATCTGACAATTTGAAAGGAATTCGTTCTTTCATTTTGTTCTTCAATGGCTTCTCCCAGTGATGAGCTATCTTACAATTATCATGAATTTCCGTCATTTTATTCTTAAGTATGCGTTTAACTTGGGATCGGAAACAGTCTGCGTCATTTTGCAAGCAATCCTTTCGCCCTACTGAATGGACTCACTTATGAATTGTATGTATCTAATTTACAAAAATACCGTTCTTTCATTTTATTCCTAAATATATCAGTAACTTAAAATGAGCAAGACTGTACTTCAGCCTGCAAACACTCCTTTTGTCCTACTGATTGGAATAATTTTTCATTTGATTGTATTCGACAATTTATGATAATTCCGTTCTTACAGTTTTTTTCCTTAAATATTTAATTAACTAAAAATGAGCGAAAGTCGACATCAGCTTCCAATCACGCCTTTCGGCCTGCTAAAAGAATCACTTTTCAAATTTTATATCTGTCAATTGTCCATCATTTTAAACTGAAATATGTTAGAAACTAAGATTCTACAGGAGTCTGTTTAACCTTCGAAAAACTCATTTCGTTCTACTGAAAGGTTCACTTTTCAACTATATGTTTATGACAATTCCGTTCTTACACTTTATACTGAAATGTCCTGAACCAATCATCAGCAAGACTCTACTGTCTTCCTATCACTCCTTCCGCCTTACTGAATATACTTAATTTTCAATTGTAACTATCTAACAATTTAAGAAAATTTCTTTCTTTCATTTTATTCAATACTATGTCACCAACTATCGATTAGCAACTGTCTGCTTAGTCTTTCAATCAATTATTTTGCCCAACAGAAAGCAATGAATTTTTATTTCAAAATTAACGATTTACGACAATATTCATCATTTTTATTCCTAATGATCAGCAAAATCTCCTTCTTTTTTGAAACACTCACTTAGCCACTTTCCAAATATAAATATTTTACATAACGACAAATCCGTTCTTTCGTTATTTCTTAAATACGTCAATTGATAACGACCAGCAAGACCAGCTTCCAAACACTTCTTTCGACCCGCAATGTTTACTCACTTATTAAATGCAAATATCTGGCTACTTGGACAATTCCATTACTTGGATGTATGTAATAAAGTTCTGTACCAAAAGAACATGAATAGTCAGCTTCATATATCAAAACAATGTTTCGCCCTATTGAATAGACTCGTTTCTGTATTGTAAATGACAGACGATTTACGTCAATTCTCTTCATTCACTTTATTCTCAAATGCTCAATTATTTAACGATAATCTGAGTATATTTTATCTCCATAACTCTTCTTTAGCAATGCAGAAAAGAACAACTTTTTAAATGTAAATATTTAAAAGTTTACTACAGTTCTGTTATTTCATATTATTGTAAAATAAGTCGGCAAATAAGGATGAGCAAGACTGCTTTACCTTCTAAATCCACCTTTCCCATTAATGAATGGACTCACTTTTCAATGTTAATCATCTGACAATTGAAGACAATTCCATTCTTTCGTTTTGTTCTTAAATATGATTTCAACCAACAATCAACAAGAGAATACTTTAGTATTGCATACACCCGTTTCGCCATAATGAATACACTTCTTTTTCCGTTGTAAATATATGACAATTTACGACAATTGCATTATTTTTTATTTTATTCATAAAAATGTCAGAAAAAAACGATTAGCATGAGTTTGATTACAGTTCCAAACAATCGTTATCCATAATGCATATACTTAGGTTGCAACTGCTAATCTCTGACAATTCACGACCATTCCGTTCATTTATTTCAATCTTAAATACTTCCGCAATTAACCGTAAAAATAAATTCTATTTAATGTATTTATACAATTTACCGGTAAAATAAGTACAACTGAAATGGGAATTTACGATTGCCAATTTCAGAATTTTTACTTCCCGGAATCCGGAAAGTAAAATCAGAAACATTCTAGATTTCGGAAAATTCCGACTTTGGAAAAAGTTCGGAATTCGGAAAAATTCCGAATTTCAGTAAAATTCCGATGTCGGAAGAACTTTGTATTTTTTCCGAAGGCCGGAATATTTCTAAATTTTGGAATTGTTCCGACCTCGAAATTTTTTTGAAATCCGGAAAGTAAACACCGATTCCGTAAAATAAATTTTCTGGATTCCGGATCGTGAAAAATTTTGGCCATCGCTAGGAGAGATTAGGCTCTAGTCTATATATCAAGGGTGATTTCGCGCTTGCGTTTTAACCTGGATCTGATTGCTTCAGAGAAAAACGTAAAATTTCTATATTTATTTCTTTGATGGCAAAGATGTTCGTTCATTGTACGGGAAAAGTAGTTTTATTTGAAAAATATTGTGAAGGTTGGTTTGGACCTTCTTCCTCCTCTCAGAATGCATATTTGAATTGAAGTGAACTTATGAAAACTAAGCTCGACTCAAGTGGAAAAGTTCGCGTCAGATCCAGAAGAAATGTAACATTTTACGATTATGACATTTAGGCTAAAGAAGACATTTCCAAATTGATCTTGAACTTAGAAATAATTGTTGCAACGGCAAATAAAAAAATGGAAATACACTCTGACTTGGTGTCGGTGCGGAAGACCTGGGTTCGATTTGCAGTGTGAATTTATCTGGTTTGGGATGACACGTTAGGCTGTAGGCCCATGTCTTGTAGTCTCGGTGCTGCAAGTTACGTTAAACATCTAACAATCCAACCCATCAGTCTTAGAGCTCATAGGATTGTGAGAAAGTGATTGTTGTGTGATCCGTGATGGTTTGCAGTAGCCACAATGAGAATCACAATGGTAGATATAAAAGTTATCTCGCTGAAGCATTGTGACTTATAATTATATTTCAGATTTCTATCTTCCAAAAATTGGGCCTATAGGTCCCTAATATAAGCTTGGCAAAGTAGTTAAATATATTCTAAAACATCATGGAATAGAATCAACAATTAATTTAAAATTATTGACTGAGTATAACTGTAAACCCATTGTTTAAAAAGAAATATGTAAAAATAATTAGACACATAGTTGCATTCGTCTGGATTTTCATAGCACGTTTCCACTGCTCACATCAGTTTAAAAATTATCAACCAACTAATTACAATTTCCATTCTCCACACGAGAAGGATAAGTGTACGAAAATGTTATTTGGGAAATATTTAAGCCCCTCTCCTCACCCCATAAAAACAGCGAATGATAAAAGCTATCCCTGTCAATCCATGTGTTAACTACGTATGTTCAAAATTCACTATAAACAGTTAAATTACTTCCTTGCTTTGACTATTTAATTAGAATCTTGTGGGAATTACCCCCGTTCCCCAACCCCGTACATTCTACACAACAAATTTCACTGGCTCGCTTCATTGAATTTTGAAAATCCCTTAAAATCAAATAACTTATCTTTTCAGTTATTATTAAGCGCTTACAGGCCTTGCAGTTATCTTTCAGTGGAATGTTTTGACACACAGACGCACACATGAAACAAGAAACGCTAATATAAATTTAGTAAGAAGAGAAAGCAGTATCGTGTTGTTATAATTCCATTTAAAAATGAAATGAACATTAATGTAAAATTAGTTTCACGTTCCACGTTAAGTCTTTTAGGCTAAAGGAGACGGATCATCAACGAAAATAAATGCTGGTTAAAGTAAAGTTTTAATGATCTAACAAAAATCGAATCCGAGACTATACGAAAAACAGGCGCACACGCTAGGCCACACAGGTTCGCGGCCAATACAGTTTCTCTTCAAGCTATCGAGTCAGGGTGATTGAATTATGTAATAGCATTTTATTTGTTTATTTACTAAACAAATTTCTGATTCAGCAAAAATACCATAATTTTTGTAAAATGTTTATTATTTCATCAAGTAGAGAGAATTTTCTACTAGGCTTTAGAACTATCCCTACTAATTATTAATCGACATCTGATAGTTTCCGTTCATTATATCTGTCTGCTTTCTACATATTACTTGCAGAAACTATGCGGAGTAAATGTTTTATTTAATTACTGTTTTATGAAAGGTTAGTCATATGTTAATTAAAATTCCACTATTTGCAAGTTTCTCATTTCGGTTATGAAGCTTCCGTTTTTTATAAAATTCTACACAATTTTTATGTTTTTAAAGATATAATTCTAAGTTATTTGGAAATATTCAAATATACTAGAATGAAGAGCATTATACTACTAAGGAGCATTATTAGAACAAAACATTGTTCCTTAAGGAGTTCACAGAATCAAGCTTCTCTTAAAAAAACGTTACTGTAGGGTTTGGGATTCAAAGTGATGATCGTGGAAAAATAAAGTAACCGCAAGCTTTAACCGACTACTCTACAAAGGCACGGCAAGGGCTGCATCTTGGCAGACGAATGTATTGAACCCACTAAGACAAAATGCCTCATCTTTACGCACATTTTGTAGCTTATTTCTATTTCGTCCTTTGTTTAAATGTAAAATACTTAATAGCGATGATTATTAGAGCTGTACCACATGTATAATAGCTAACCTTATGACAGATTTACGTTTTATTTCTGACAAAGCATAAAATTCCCTTACTCTTTGTAAATTTCGCTGCGCGTTTGCCACGTTTACGAAAATTGAACTTAGAATTTTACGATGAAAGTTTCGGAGATTTCTTTTTTTAATTATAACTTGCTTATTTCTTAATTTTTTATTAAAATATTTTTCGGAAAAATGTGTTTTGATTTTCTGCTTATTTCCAAGAAGAAATGTAACATATTCAATTACAAGAAAAAGAGTTATTTCTATTTATGTAATTTCTAAAAATATGCGACAATAATTTTGGACATAACTGTACAATAATAGAACTTATTCTCGTTGTCTGGATTATAAAGTATAAAATGATTGTAAGAAACAATTTTTGTACCAGGAACAGGAAAGGGGCAAGTCTCAGAGTGACAAGAAGTGCCGATTGCAAAATAGAAAGCCAATGCGCTCAGAGAATGAAATTGAAGGTACTCATTTTGACAAGAAGCCATTTAGCACAAGGTAATTTTAGAAACTCGAGAATTGTTCTGTGTTGTATAATTTCCCAACAGCATCTCTACAAATGGTACTTGACTCCCCTTGTCATAGAAAATTTTGAGGAAGACCACGTCTGAGAACTTGCGGTTACCCGGGAACAAATGTTTTTACTTTGAATCATTGTGCTTTTGATTGTGCGTGTGATACGACGACACACGTAGTTTCTGTTTTGATATCAGTCTTACCGTTTCAGGTTTTTTGAGAACCATACAGCCTTTACAATGACCTTTTTTGATGTCTTGACCGCCCGCAATTTTGCACAATGTATTTTAGGGAGTCGAAACGTGTTCCGTCTTTTTTCCTTTACAACAGCTTTCCGGCGAAATGCTTGATTCATTTACCATTTCTAATTATTCAGTTCGGCGCTGTGTGGGACGTTGTGGGTGACCCTGGAACAACACTAATTACTTTGTTCCATTGTACTGTTGAAACGATAAGGAATATGTATAGCTCTTGTTGTATCTGTCTCACTGTTTACGATTTCTAGGCGTGCCCTGTGTATGCATATAATTCGTAGAATATGCAATCGGAAACTTTGTATTACATTTTCGTAGTAGGTGTCAGTGTTTTCCATTACTATATAAACCGTCTTCCACTTCGATATATAATCTCCCTCCCTTCACTTGTAAGGATCAACAGGAGTCTGCTTAATCTTCGAAACACTCCTTTCGTTCTACTGAATGGATTCCCTTATCAATATTAAATATCTACTAAAAATTCCTTTCTATTATTTTATTGTTAAACGAGTCTTGAACCAACAATCACGAAGAGTCTGCTTGACCTTCCAATCACTCCTTTCGCCCTATGAATAGATTCGCTTTTCAATTGTAACTATCTGACAATTTAAGCCAAATCCGTTCTTTCATCTTTTTCACAAATATGAAAGTAACTAAAGTTCAGCATGTCATCACCTTCCAAACGCTCGCTTTCCCAATGAATAGAATCATTTTTCATTTCAAAATATCTGACGCTTTACAATTCCGTAATTTCATATTCATTTGTAAAAATTGTCAGTAATAAACGATCAGCAATACTCTGCTTAATATTTGAAACACTCAGTAGCTTCGCTTCGGAACTTGTAAAATTGAAATATCATAAATCTACGACAATGCTGTTCCTTCATTTTATTCTTAAATACCTTAATTACTAAGGACCAACGGGACTCTGCTATAACTTCCAAACAGTCCTTTTGACTCGCTGTGTTTACTCAATTCTTAATTGTAAATATCTTAAAATTTTCGATAATTGCATTATTTTTTTTTATCTAATTCTGTTCAGTAACTAACGAACATCATGAGTATGATTTATATGCCAAAACACACCTTTCGCCCTACTCGAATAGCTTAACTTTCCATTGTAAATATCTGACAATTTACGACAATTCCGTTCTTTCATTTCAGTTTTTAATAAGCTTTGAAACAAAGATCAGCAAAACACTGCTGAAGACTCCTTAGGCCCTACTGAATAGACTCGCTGCTCACTACTCGCAACTACTCTCACAATTTACAGGAATTCCGATCTTCCATTTTATCCAAAAATACGACTATATATAAACATCAGTAAGTGTCTGCTTTGTCTTCTAAAATTCTTTTCCTCTACTGAATGGAGTCGCTTTTCAATTTAAATACATCAAATTTAACACAATTCTGTTATTACAATTTATTCTTAAATAAGCTGTGACTCAAAGGTCAGCTAGAGTTTACTTCAGCTTACATTCAGTCCTTTCGCCCTACTAAATAGACTCACTATTTAATTGTAATATTTAGACAATTTAGGATAATTCAGTTCTTCCATTTTATCCACAAATATGACAGTAACTAAACATTAGTAACAGTATGCTTAGTCTTTAAATCTCTTTTCCGCCTACTGAATGGAGCCGCTTTTCAATTGTAATGTCACATTTTACTGCAATTCCGTTATTAATTTTAATCTTAAATATATATGTAGCTAATAATCTACTAAAGCCTGTGTCGTGTTCCTGATAGTCTTTTCGTATTGGGGATTACACTCGCAAGTTGTAAATATCTGACAAATTACAATTCAGTCCTTTATTTTCTTCTTAAATTTGCCAAATACTGACAAGCATCAAGACTCTATTTTAGTTAGCAGACACTGGCTTGGCCCTGGCGTGTGCATCTTTTTAAATGCAAATATCTAACAATTATCCTGAATTTACATCATTTTGTTCTTAAGTATGCCTTTAACTAGGGATCGGAAGCAGCTTATGTCATCTTGTAAGCAATCCTTCGCCCTATTGAGTGGACTCACTTACGAATTTTATGCATCAGACAATTTAAACCAATTCCGTTTTCTTCATTTTATTCCTAAACATGTCAGTAACTAAAAGTCAGCACGAGTCTACTTCAGCATGGAAACACTCATTTTGTCCTACTGAAAGAAATCATCTTTCATTTCAATGTATCCGACAATTTATGATACTTTAGTTCTTATATTTTTTTCTTAAATATTTATTAACTAGATATGAGCGAATGTCGCCTTCAGCTTCCTAACACGCCTTTCGGCCTGCTAAATATACTCACTTCTAAAATTTAAATATCTGACAAATTATCATTTTACACTGAAACATGTCAGTAACTAAGACTCAACAGGAGTCTGCTTAACCTTCCGAAAGCTCATTTCGTTCTACTGAAAGGTTCACTTTCCAACTATATGATTACGACAATTCCGTTCTTACATTTTATACTGAAATGTCCTGAACCAATCGTCAGCAAGGCTACTGTCTTCCAATCACTCTTTCGCCTTACTGAATAAACTTTAATTTTCAATTGTTACTATCTAACAATTAAAGATAATTTCCTTCTTTCATTTTATTGATAAGTATGTCAGTAACTAAAGATTAGCAACTGTCTGCTTAATCTTTCAAACAGTCATTTTGCCCAACTGAATGCAATTAATTTTCATCTCAAAATATCTGACGATTTACGACAATATTCTTTTTCTTTATTCTTAAATATGTCAGTAATTAATTATCAGTAAGATCTGCTTCTCCTTTGAAACACTCACTTTGCCACTTTCAAAATAAAAAAAATATTATAATCACGCCAAATCCGATCTTTCATTATATTCTTAAATATGTCATTTGATAGCGACCAGCAAGACCAGCTTCCGAACACTTCTTTTGACGCGCTGTGTATACTCACTTTTTAATTGCAAATATCTGACCATTTGGACAATTCCATTACTTGAATTTTTGTAAAACAGTTCTGTAATTCAGAACATAATAAGTCTGCTTCCTATATCAAAACGCACATTTCGCCTTAATGAAGAGACTCGTTTTTCCTTTGTAAATGACAGACAATTACCTTTTCTCACTTTACTTAAGAAGCGAAGACTTTACACAGAGGCTCAATTTATTAACTATAATTTAATTCTATTTCATCTCCCGAGCTCTGCTTAAGCCCTACAGAAAAGAACTACTTTTCAATGTTTATATCTAAGAGTTTACTACAATTCCGTTATTTCATATTATTCTAAAATATGTCGGCAAATAACGATGAGCAAGAGTTTATCTTCTAAATCCACTTTCCACATTAATGAATGGACTCACTTTTAAATGTTATTTATATGACAATATAAGACAATTTCATTGTTTCGTTATCTTCTTAAATATGTCAGTAAGTAACGGTCAGCAAAATTCTGCTTAATGTTGTAAACACTGCTTTCACCTTCAAGAATGGACTCATTATTCAGTCTAAATATTTGATAATATACCACAATTCCGTTCTTTCATATCATTTCTTTTTTTGCGCCGCACGCCCGATCAGTAAGAGTCCACTTCAGCTTCGAAACAGTTATATCGCCCCGCCAACTAGACTCACATTTCCATTTTAATATTTCTCACATGTTGCGACAATTTTTTTATTTAATCTTATTTTTAAATATGATAGTAACTAACAATCAATAACCTGCTTCATGTTCTAGACACTCCTTAACATTACTCTTTCCAATAGCACTGATCTGACAAATTACTATAATAAGTTCTTTCATTTTATTATTAAATAAATCAGTTACTAACGAGCAGCAAGACTTTGCTTTAGCATCCATACCCTAATATCAGCCTACTGACTTTACTCACTGTTCAATTGTATATATCTGGAATTTTACGAAAATTCCATTATTTCATTTCATTCTTCTCTATGTCGGTAAATAAAGATCAAGAAATTTGTTATATTTTCCAAACACTGTTTTCGATCTAGCGAAAGGACAAATTTTTACCTGTATGTATCAGACAATTTACGACAATTCCCTTTTTTGATATTATTCTTAAATATGTGTCAACCAACGATCACCACGAATTTGATTCACTCCAAACACTCCATAGGGCTTACTGAATCGACTCGCCGTTCAATTTTTAATCCTGACAATTCACGAGAATTCCGCTCTTTTAATTTATTAATCAATATGTTAGGAAGAAACATCTGGAAGTTTCTGCCTTGTAGGAGAGATCCATTGTTCTATTTTATTCTAAAAAAGTCCAGTAAATAACACTCAAGAGCGTGAGTTATATACCGAGACACACGTTGCGCCCTGCTACATAAACTAGTTTTTATTAGTAAATATCTAACAATTCACGACCATTCCTTTATTTTATATTATTTTTACATCTGTCGAGAAAATAACTTGAGCAATAGTTTGCTTCATCTTCTTAACACTTCTCTTACTGTAATTAATAAATTCACTTTCCAATGATAAATATTTGAGAATTCAAAACAATTCCATTCTTTTTTTAAATCCTAATTTTGATTTCAACCAACGATCAACAACGGATTAGTAGAGTTTCGAAACACTCCTTCTGCCATATTGAATAGACATACTTTTCAGTTGTAAATATATCAAAATTCATGACAATCCGTTCTCTCATCTTATTCTTAAACATGTAGCAAACAATTCATCGGCACGAGTTTGCTTATTCTTCCAACACATGCTTTCCCCCCCTACAGAACGGCCTTGCGTTGCAATTGTAAATTTTTGACATATTACGACATTGCCGTTATTTCATTGTATTCTTAAATATGTCTTCAATTAACGAACTGCAGAAGTCTGCTTCAATTTCCAAACCGTACTTTCGATATTACAAATAGACACATTTCCAATGGAAATATATCAAAATGTACGACAGTTACGTTCTTCTATTTCAAACGTACATGCGTCACTAACTGGCGATTACATAGGGTCAACCAAACCGCTGCTTCTGCCCCACTGAATTGAATCTCTATTCATTACAAAATATCAGACAATTTATAACTTTTCCGTTTTTTCTTCTTTCATTTTATTTCCCAATATCAAAGTAACTAAGATCACCAAGAGTTTTTCGGCTTCTCTAGAATCTCCTTTCGCATTATTGAATGGAATCACTTTTCAATTGGTAATGTGAGACAAATTACGACCGTTCTGTTCTGTCATTTTATTCTTAAAAATATATTAACTAACGATTAGCTAGTGTCTGCACCTTCATTGAAACACACCCGTCCCCATACTGTATGGACTCACAATTGTATTGTAAATATATGAAAATTTACGACGATTCCTTTATTTCAATCGATTCAAAACATGTTGACAACGACGGGTTAGGAAGAGTCTACTCCAACTTCTAAACGCTCGTTTTTGTTCTACCGAATAGACACATTTCAATGGTGAATATTTAACAGATTACAATGATTCCGTTGTTTAATTTTATTCTTCAAAATATAATGAACTAACGATAAACGACTAATTTTCTTAATCCTCCCAACACTCCTTTTGCTCTGCTAGATAGACTCAGTCTTCAAATGTAAATACTGATAAAAAAATGACAAATCCGTTCTTTTATTTTAAACTTAAATAGGATGGTAACCAAGAATAAACACGAGTATCTATCATCTTCCAAACACTCCTTTGGTTCTACTAAGTGAATTCATTAATCAATTGCAAATATCTTGAATTCACTTTTCAATAGTAAATCTTACTACGGCAATTCCGTTCCTTCATTTTAATCTTAAATATGCCAGTAATTAACGATCAGCAAGTCTGATTCATTTTAGAAACACTCACTTCGCTACTTTCCGTAAACAAATATCTTTCAATATACGACTATTAAGTTGTTTCATTTCATTCTTAAATATGACCCTAACTAACGTTCACAATAGCTTGCTTGACCTTCCAATCACTCCTTTCGCACTACTGAATAAACTCATATTTCAATTGTATATATCTGACATTTTACAACAACTCCGCTATTTAATTTTGTTTATTAATTATATAAGTAACGATCGATCTACTAAACAGTTCACGTTCCGGAATCTTTTTCACAACTTACTGAATGGACTCACCTATTGTAATATCTGACAATTTATGACAAATTCTTTGTTTCATTTTATTCCTAAATATGTCAGTTAGTAAAAATCACGAAGTGTCCACTTCGGCTGCCGAAAATTCCTGTTCGAAAGTACGATAATTCTGTTCTTGTATTTTATTCTTTAATGTGTCAGTTACTAGCGACCAAGAAGAGCTTGCTTAATTCTCCAAACACACTTTTCGCTTTACTGAATGGAGAGAATTGGCAATTGGAAATATCTGACAATCTATAACATTTCCGTTATTTAGTTTGATTCTTAAATAAATAATTAACTAACGACCATCGAGAGTCTCCTTCCACTACTAAACGCTCATTTCGGCCTGCTAAATAGACTCACTTTTCCAATGTAAATATCTCACTATATACTATCGGTCTGACAATATACCAGATATCCGTTCGCTTTTTTTTCACTTAAATACGTCAGTAACTAAGGATCAAGGGTCTTCTCATTCTTCCAAGACTCCTTTAGTTCTACTGAATGGAATCGCTTTTCAATTGTAAATATCTGACAATTTACGACAATTCCATTGTAAATTTATTTTAATGATTTTTCAATTAACCTAACGCAAAAGACTGCTTAAACTTCCAAACACTCATATCGTCTCTTTAATAAGACTGGCTTTTCAAATGAAAGTACCTGAACAAGTGTACAATTCCACTCTTTCACTTTAAAATTAAATATGTCAGTACTTAACGATCAGCAAGAGTCTGCTTAATCTTTGAAACAATCCTTTGTCTCTTTCTATATACCAATATGTTATAACGTGCGACTATTCTGCTATATCACTTTATTCTTTCAATTGGAAATGTTGAAAAATTGTTTCATTCACTTTATTCTTAAAAATTTCACTAAGTAACAATTTCCAAGAGTCAGCTTTGCCATACTGTATTGCTTCAATTTTCAATAACAAATAACTCAGAATTTACGTCAATTCCGTTCTTTTATTTAATTCTTAAATATGTCGACAACTACCGCTAGTAAGAGTCTACTTGTGCTTGCAAAAACTTTTTTCGACTTCCTGAGTGGCCTCATTTTCAAATTGTAAATATTTGCCAATTTACATGTATTCCCTTCTCACATTTTATTCTTAAATATGTCAGTAACTAACGACCAGCAAGAGACTGCTTATCTTCCAAACGCTCCTTTCGGCCTAGTAAATGCACTCACTATTTAAGTCTAAATATTTGATAATTTTCGACAATATTGTTATTTCATTCCATTCTTTGTTATATCAACAACTACTAATCAGCAAGAGTGTCCTACAGCACCCTAACACGCCTCTCGCCCTACTGAAGACACATTTCAACTGTAAATATTTCACATATTACGACAATTCCTTTATATCACTTTCTTCTTAAATATGTTAGTAACAAACGATCAACAGCGTGCTACATCTTTAAGACTCTCATAACCTTACTGAATGGACTCATTTACCAATTGTAAATATCTGACGAATTCCTACAATTACGTTCTTATATTTTATTCTTAAGTATGTCAGTTACAAACGACAAGCTATACTCAGCCTCAGATGCCAAACTCAACTATCGGGCTGCAGAGTTTAATCACTTTTGATTGTAAAATTCTAACCTTATCTAGAATTCCATTATTTTAAATTGTTAAAAAATAGTTCAGTAAGTAACGATTATCAAGAGAATGCTTTATATTCCAAGACAAGTCTTTCGTTTTTCTCAATGATTAACCTTTTAATTCTAAATATTTGATAAGTTTAGTCTGTTCCGCTCACTTATTTAATTCCAAAATTTAGCAGTAACTAACAATCATCAAGAATCTCCCTTATATACCAAATCAAACATTTCGCCCTACTCAGTAGGCTCGTTTCTCAATTTGATATGACAAAAAATATACAATTACGGTTTTTCTCTTCGTATTTTAATGTGTATGTAAGAAACGATATTGAGATTCTACTAAACTGTTTTTGCCCTTCCGTTATTTAAATTTATACTTAATTATGTAGGAAAATAACGATGAGCAAAGGACTGATTTAGCTTCCAAACACTCCTTTCCCCATATTAAATAGAATGTCAATTTAGTTATAAATATAAGACAATTTTCGACTATAACGCTCTTTCATTTATTTATTAATCATGTCGGAAATAAACAGCATGAGTTTGCTTACTCTTCCAACAATTCCATCGCCCTATTCTATGGACTCACTTTGCAATTGTAAATATCTGACAATGCCTTTAGCTAGGGATCGGAAACATTCTGCGTCATCTTGCAAGACCCTATTCTAGGTATCAGACATTCGTTTCGCCCTGCCAAGTGGACTCCGTTTTAAATATCCTTTAAATCTTACAATTATCATGAATTTTCGTCATTTTTTTTCAAGTATGCCTTTAACTAGGGATCGGAAACATTGTGCGTCATCTTGCAAGTATTCCTTTTGCCATACTGAATGGACTCACTTTTTAATTGTGTGTATGTGACAATTTACAACTATTCCCTTCTTTCATTTTATTCCTAAACATTTCAGTAACTAAAGATTAGCAAGAGTCTACTTCAGCCTGCAAACACTCATTTTTACTGAATGGAATCATTTTCATTTGAAAAAATCTTACAATATATGATAATTCCGTTCTTATATTTTATTCTTAAATATTTACGAACTAGAGATGAGCGAAAGTCGCCTTCAGCTTCCAAACACGCCTTTCGGCCTGCTAAAAGAATCACTTTTCAAATTTAAATATCTGACATTTGTCTGCCTTTTTAAACTGAAATATGTCTGTAACTAAGTTTCAACAGGAGTCTGCTTAACCTTCCAAAAACTCATTTCGTTGTACTGAAAGGATTCACTTTTCAACTGTATGAATAGGACCATTTCGTTTTTACATTTTATACTCATATGTCCTGAACCAATCATCAGCAAGACTCTACTGTCTTCTAATCACTCCTTCCGTCTTACAGAATAGACTTGTCTTTCAATTGTAACTATCTATTAAATTAATTCCCTTCTTTCAATTTATTCATAAGTATGTCAGTACTAACGATTAGCATCAGTCTGGTTAGTCTTTTAAACGGTCATTTTGCCCAACTGAATGCAATCACTTTTCATTTCAAAATATCTGACTATTTATAACAATATTCTTTATTTTCATTCTTAAATATGCCAATAATTAATGATCAGCAAGATATGGTTCTCCTTTGAAACACTCACTTTCCAAATATAAATATATTAAATAGCGAAAAATCCGTTGTTTCATTATATTCTTAAATTTGTCAATTGATATGTTTAATTTGGACAATTCCATTACTTGAATTTATCTAAAAAAGTTCTGTAACTAAAGAACATGAATAGTCTGCTTCATATATGAAAACACATATTTCACCTTACTGAAGAGACTCGTTTTTGCATTGTAAATGACAGACAAATTACGTCAATTCCCTTCTTTCACATGATTCTCAAAGGACCAATTTACTAACGATAATCTCAGCCTACAGAAAGAACTCCTATTCAAATGTAAATATCTAAGAGTTTACTACAATTTTTTTATTTCATATTATTCTAATATATGTCGCTAAATAACGATGAGCAAGACTTTGCTTTATCTTCTAAATCCACCTATCACATTAATGAATAGACTCACTTTTCAATGTTAATTATCTGACAATTTAAGAGAATTCCATTCTTACGTTCTCTTCTTAAATAGGATTTCAAGCACCAAACAATAAGAGACTACTTTAGTTTGGCGAACACTCATTTCGCCATAATTAATACACATGCTTATCTGTTGTAAATAAATGACAATTTACGACAATTGCATTATTTCATTTTATTCTTAAAAATGTCACAAAAGAACGATTAGCATGAGCTTGATAACTGTTACAAACAATCGTTTAGCTACACTGTATACATGGGATGCAATTGTTAATCTCTGACAATGTACGACAATTACGTTCATTTATTTCAATCTTAAATACGTCCGCAACTAACCATAAGCAAGACTCTCTTTCAGTTTCCAACACTCCTTTAGCCTTACTGATTAGGCTCGCTTCTCGATGGTAAATACACGACAAGTTCGACAATTGTAGTATTCTTTTATTTTATTCATAAATATTTCGGCAACTAACGATCAGCAAGAGTATTCTACTTCTTCCAACACTTCTTTCATAGTTGTGAACAGAGCCCGCATGGGCCGGGCGCGCCCGGTTCGGCCCCGTGCCCGGCCCGGCCCGGCCCGACCCGTTTCAAGTAACACCAACTGGACCGGGCGCTAACCGGCGCGGATACTTTGAGAAACGGTTTGGAAATTAATGTTGTCAGCCTATTTGTTTTTTGATGTCCTCTAATTTTGCCGTGTTTGTACGGTCTTACTGTCAGCCTATGTTAATCGTAATGTGTTTGGGAAACTGACTCTTTATTCAAGACTGCGATATACTGGTAATACTATTTCTATTACTACTTCTACTTACTACTACCATGACCGCTGCTAATACTACAACAAGTGCTACGACTTCGCGTCAGAGTTGACATATCTGGTGGTACCAAATTTACCTTCTTAGTACAGATGTGAACCGATGCTTGATCTATGAGGGAGAACAGTGGCTCAGTAGAAAAAACACTCACATCTGGTGCTAGACGTCGTCGGATCAATCTCTACTCATGCTATGTGAGCTTTGTTGTGGACAAACATCGTGTGCGTGGGAGTTTCTGGGGTGGTCCCGCTTCCTCCCACTGTTTTCTTTCCACCAATTCGTCTCATCATCCATACAGCCTGAGCCGTTGTTACTTAAAGAACGTATGATAAAGTCAAGTACTTGACCTAGTAAGTAGAATTTGGTACGCTACCATTGGACCACGGAGGGCAAAACCTTGAACTGGCGTGCTCATATGATCAGTGCAATTTGTAGTAATGTTCAATTAGCAATGCAAATATCGAATGGTGTTACATGTTCATGTATTGTTTATAGTATGATGCTACAAATATAACAAAATATAATGATCAAATAAATCACCAAATCATCAGGGTCGATTAGGTGTTCCTGGAACGGTGGCTCAGAGGTTGAGCGTTCACCTCTGGTGTATGGGGTCCCTGGTTTGATCCGAGCTATTGAAAAGTGGACTTTGTGGTGGACAAACACCGTGTGGGGGGTTCGCGGCGTTTTCCTTTTTCCTTCCACTTTATTTATTCCACTATTTCATTTATTTCTCATCACCATCGTCTCCTTTAGGCTAGTTAGCATAACTTGGAACCACCTACCAAGAAGAATAAACTAATGGATTGGGAAGATAGACATTCAGTCTCTGGTGAATTTGATGATGAAGTAGACATCTAACTCAACATGTCATCATGTGTAAGAGAACTAGATATACTGCAGTGGTGGAAGCAACAAGAACAAACATTACCAAAATTGTGTAAATTAGTGCGTCAGTATCTCGTCATCCGTGCTTCTAGTGCGTCTACTGATAGAGCTTTTAGTACCCAGGAACGGAGAAATGCTCTAAAGCCTGAAACTGTTAACTCTCTTTCCGTGCTATTCGATGCGTACAAGGACATACAGTAAAGCGATGTTCATTTTGCACTATTGGTTTCTTAGGAATCATTGTATTTTCATTTTCTTAATATACACTATCCCTTCAATTATATGTGATGTTAAGAGGCATTTTTGATAGCTGATATCTATACATTTTTCATTCAGGGGACTTTTGAGGTATTTTTCGTTCAACAATGATATGTGTGGATTTTGTTTCTATTTACTGCTTCGAATTCCGTCATATAGCTCTGTTATTTACCTTTTACGAACCGTTCCAGGATCACTTCATCGATCCTGGGGTCTGGGTGATTTATTTCATCATTGTTTTTTGTTATTATTATTGTAGCATCGAATTATAAAGAATACAAGAACATGTAATATGATTTGGAATCTGCCGTGCTAATTGAACATTACTATAAATTGCGCTAAGCTTATGAACACGCCAGTTCATGCTTTCAGCCTCCGTGGTCTAATGGTAGCGGAAAAAATTCTAATTAGTAGGTCAAGGACTTGACTTTCTCATATGTTCTTAAAGCAATTACGGCTCAAAACCGGATTGATGATGGATGAATTGGTGGAATGAAGACAGTGGACGAAAACGGGCTATTCCAAAAACTCCCACGCTCACGATGTTTGTCCACCACAAAGCTCACATAACACGAGGAGGGATCGATCCGACGACCTCTAGCACCAGATGTGAGTGCTTTACCTACTGAGCCACCATTGCCCCTCATCAAGCATCTGTACTACGCAGACTGGCCATAATAAATAGTATTTCTTTGATTTTTTTCTGTACTTAGATTGTAAAGTATGTACCACCAGACATGTCAACTCTGACGCGAAGTCGTAGCAGTTGTAGTAGTAGAAGTAGTAGTAGTAATAATAATAATAATAATAGTAATAATAACAACAACAACAACAATAATAATAATAATAATAATAATAATAATAATAATAATAATAATAATTAATATTATTATTATTATTATTATTATTATTATAATTATAGCAATAGCAGTAGTAGTAATAATAAGAGTAGTAGAAGTACAGTACTTTACAGTCTTGAATAAAGAGTTAATTTCCCACACACATTACGATTAACACAGGCTGCCAACATTAGTTTCCGATCCGTGTTTTACAGTGTTCGGGCCGAGTCGGGCCGGCCCGGTTTATGCTCGGCCCGTTTCTGCCCGATCCGTTTCGGCGCGGCTCTGCCCGAAATGTGCCCGGCCCGGTTTCCAGGTTCGTGTTCTATTTCGTTTTCCCATATTTCTAGTGCTCATTATCAGCCAAACTTATTGTCAATATCTTAAATTCAACCCTACTCTAGGACAGTAGTTGTTTCCTTTTGCTAACGTAACGGCGAAGTAGTGAGGTCTACTTATAAGTTATTCAGATTGAAAACAAAAAGCTAAGTTAAAAATTGACAAATTCACATGCAATTTACAAGACTTCTTTTCAGTTTTTACTGAATGGTGGTTCATTCTAGATGTACTTATTTTATTCTTTTTGGCAGATATGCACATTCTAATATTGTAGTTAACTACCTCCTGTTAATGAGCAAAAAGATTTTCCCTCGGAGCAAAAGATGTTTTGAGAAAATCATGAAGGAATCCATGTTTCAAAACCTCGGCTACCTTTTGACATGCAGTCAGGTGCCAATAAATGCCAATTGAGCTTTAACCTTGAGAAATTTCCGGAATTAGTAAAGTTTCCCACTGATGAAGGGAGCCGATATAGCTAACGGTTTTACCAAAACAGACAGAATGAACAAATACGTACAACCATATCCTGAATTTCTGTACGTGCTTTTTCTTATTCACACCTTCCTTCACCACCCTTGTATGAGGGTACTGTTCTGGCCATTGACCTCCAAGAAAAAATCTTGTGAATCTATGCGTCTTTATGTCCAGTCATAAAAACAGACCATCTGCCTCTCATATGGGAAATATAACAAAAAACTATTTTTTTCGTGGAGAAGATACGCCGGTAAATTTATCATTATCATCATAGGGTAAACATTGCTTCAGTGTGGCCAACTTCCAAGATAGACAGATGGCCAACTTATACAGTAGTAAGTAAGAAAAGTCTTATTGGAAAATGCACGTTGAAGACTAACCAGGCCAAGATAAGCCGGTGGCCAACTTAGAGAGGTGGCCAAGTTGACAGGTTTCACTGTATTTACAATTTTATGTGACGCATTTAGTAGGACTGAATGCGTAATTAGAAGCTGATGCATAAAGTCGCTGATCACTGGGAGAAGACATATTTAAGAATAAAACGAAAGAAGGAATTTCTTTTAAATTGTCAGATATAATAATTGAAAATTGAGTCCAATCTGCAGGGCGAAAGCGTGTCTGATAGCTGAATGAGAGGTTTGCTTGTCGTTAGTTAACAGTGGCGTATTTACGAATTTGTTTCGGGAGGGGCTTTGCTAACTTTCGGGGGGGGGAGCTTTGCCTGGAAATGTGAAAATTCTGCAAGGTATTTCATTTACTTTACTATACTAAGTAAGATTTCGGGGGGGCTTAAGCCCGGAAGCCACCCCCCTAAATACGCCACTGTTAGTTAGTGACATATATAAGAAGAAAATTAAAGAATGCAAATGTCGTAAATGGTGTGATATTTACATTTGGTAAACGGCTTCTTTCAGTAAGGCGAAAAGACTGTCGGGAACATGACGCATTCTTCAGTAGATCGTTAGTTAATTACATATTTTAGAATATAACGTAATAACTGAATTGTCGTAAAATGACAGATAGCTAACTAACTAACTAGCTAACTAATTAGCTAACTAACACTATGTCCTACGGACCAGGAGGTTCAATGCCGTGTTCATAAAAGCTCTCCACTGTCTTCTATCCGTAGCTAACTGCATCCAGTTTCTACTTTTTATTCCAATCACTGCGACATCCATTTTAATATTATCCTCCCATGTGCGCCTAGGTCTTCCTAATGGTCGTTTTACGATTGGTCTTCGAGTCAAGACTTTGAAAGCGTTTCTACTTTTTTCCATTCTAGCTACATGACCCGCCCATCTAAGCCTCCTAGACTTGACGACTCTCATAATGTTGGGTAAATCATACAAATTTGAAGTTCCTCGTTATGAAGTATCCACCATTCCGAATTCCCGTTCCTCTCGATCCGAATATTTGTAACAGGATCTTGTTCTCAAATACTTTCAGTCTATGTTTTTTCCTCAGAGTGTGACCATTTTTCGCAGCCATACAAAAAAAAATCATGATTATCGTTTTGTAAGCTTCAAATTCCTCGACAGAATTCACGACGACAAGAGATTTTGAACCGAATAGATACACGAATTCCCTGCTTTTGGTCGACATTTAATTTACCCGTGACTATGATTTTCTTCTGTTAATATTGATTTTAGATATTTGAAACTATCCACTTTATCATAAGTATTTTCAATATTTTAACGCATGCCTAATTTGCTGGATTCCGGTACCGACGCACTTCCATGTATTTAGTTTTTTCTGTATTCGGCATTTACTTCTAAACCCATGTACTTGCAAGCCTTTAATAAGATCTCTGCATTTCTTTCTATTGTGCTCCTATCGTCACCTATTAAATTTACATCAGAATATGCCATAGACTGGTGAATACCGTTTAACTTTAGGCCCTGGTTGCTATCTTTGATTCTCCTTATAGCGTATTTGAAAACGAAGTTAAATAATAATTGGGACAACACATCTTGTTTCAGGCCATTTTCGACGTAAAAACTCGCGGACGAAAATTTTCCTACCCGGACCTTACTTTAGGATTCATTTAAACATATCTTAACTAATCTAATTAGCTTTTTCGGTATTCCTAGTTCTGTAAGAACGTTGTATAAGGTTTCACTCCTAACCGAGTGGTACGCCTATCTAAAATCAATAAATAACTTTGTACCGTGGTATTGTATTTCCACCTCTTTGGAGCAGTTGGCTAATAGTAAATATTTGGTCGATAGTTGAAGTTGATCTATTTCGTATAAGGGGGCGCGGTGTCTCAGTGGTAAAGTGTTTACCTGTAGTGCTTGGGGTCCCGGCTTGGATCCCAGCCCCCGCCAGGTGAACTTTGTGGTGGACAAACACCGTGCTCGTGGGGTTTCTCGGGGATCTCCCGTTTCCTCCCACTTTCTTCATTCCACCATTTCACTCATCTCTCATCATCACCGTCTCCTTTAGCGTAACCGGCACATCCGTGGGACGTAAAACTCAAAGATTTCATTTCATTTTTCGATTTCGTCTAAATCCGTACTGATAATCTCGAATAATTTCATCTGCGAAAGGGGTCAGTGTTGCTAATAAAATGTTTGAAGACATTTTATAGGATATTGACACAAGAGAAATGCCTCGATAATTATTACAGTTAGTTTTGTCGTCTTGTGAATTGGAACAATTATTGACTCTTTCAACTCTTGTGGCGATTCTTTTTGTTCCAGATAAGGAGAATGAGTTTGTGTGTCCCTTTCGAAAATTTTTCGCCTCCATCTAAAATTAACTCAGCCAGAATTTCATCTAGATCCAGAGATTTGTGTTTCTTTAATTTTTTTGTAGCGGTTCCTACTTCTATTCGTTTGGGTTGTGGAATATATGATTCTGCGGTGTGTATCTCCTTTTCTTCACGCACACTAGATTTGGTTGTCTGAAACTAATCGTCAAAGAAATCTTTCCCTCTATTTAAGATGCTATCCGTGTCAGTGAGAACTGTACCGTCATATTAATATATAAGCACGAGGACATTAGCCTTTCTTAAATTCGTTGATTCCTTTATACATGTCGTGTACGTTTTCATTATCACTATTATCTTCAAGTTCCTTAATTTGAACTTTCAGAAAATCGCGTTTCTTTGTTCTAAAAGTTTTGGAAGTCTCCCGCAATATATCTGCAAATATTTGTGTAGTTATTTCATTCGGATTTTTTAGCTAGCGTAATGTTGAATATTTTTCTTCTCTGCTACTTTTATGCATTCCTACTCAAACCATGGTTTTTTCCTACGTGTTTCCGCGTGTCCCAATTTTTCCTTTGCTGAAATGGTACGTTGTCTGGAATTTCAGTCCAGGTATCCTCGACACTAGCGAACTCCGAATCTTGCAAAGCCGAGAATGTATTCGAAACTTCAATCTGGTATTTCTTTCTTACCTGGCTCTCTTCTAATTTCTTGAAATTGAATCTCTAATAATCTGAATATTTACAAATGAATTGCGATTAAAATATATGAGGCCAAAGGAATTTTCGGCAGCCGAAGTAGACACTTGCTGATTTTTACTAACTGACGTATTTAGCAATAAAATGAAAAAAAAATTGTTATAAATTGTCAGATATTTACAATTGGTGAGTCCATTCAGTAAAAGGGGAAAAGGTTCCGGAACGTGAACTTAGTGGATCGTTCGTTACTTACATATTTAATAAAGAAAATTAATAGCGGAATAGCCGTAAAATGTCATATATATACAATTAAAATATGTGTTTATTCAGTAGTGCGAAAGAAGGGATTGGAAGGTCAAGCATGCTATTGTTGAACATTACTTAAGGTCATATTTAACAATGAAATGAAACAACTAAATAGTCGTACATTGTAAGATATTTGTTTATGGAAAGTAGCGAAGTGAGTGTTTCTAAGATGAATCAGACTTGCTGATGTTAATTACTGACATATTTAAGAATAAAATGAAGGAACGGATATGCCGTAGTAAGATTTACGATTGAAAACTGAATTCAAGATATTTGCAATTGATTAGTGAATTCATTCAGTAGAACCAACGGAATGTTTTTAAGATGAAACATACTTCTGTTCATCCTTACTCACCATCCTATTTAAGTTTAAAATGAAAGAACGGATTTCTCATTTTTTGTCAATATTTACATATGAAGACTAAGTCTATCTAGCAGGGCGAATGGAGTGTTATGAGGATTAAGAAAATTTCTCGTTTATGGCTAGTTTATTATATATTGAAGAATAAAGAACGGAATCGTTGTAATCAATCAAATATTCACTATTGTAATGTGTTTATTCCGTAGAATAAAAGGAGTGTTTTGGTGCTGAGGTAGACTCTCAGTAACCGGTAATTGTCAACATGTTTATGAATCAAGTAAAGAAAGGAATTGTCGTATATTTTCATATATTTACATTTTATACTGAGTCCATTCAGTGTGGCGTAGGGTGTGTTTCAATGTGGATGCAGCCACTAGCTAATCGTTAGTTACTGTATTTTTAACAATAAAATGGCAGAACGGAATGGCCGTAATTTGTCACACATTTCCAAGTGAAAAGCGACTGCATCCAATAGTGTGAAGGGAGTTTTTGGAAGCCGAAGAACACTCTTGTTATTGAAAAATAGTTACTCCTTAATAAAATGAAGAAAAATACACGAAACTGTTGTAAATTGTCTGATATTTTGTAGTGGATTCTGATTCTATTCAGTGGGACACAAGCAGCGGATCGGTTGACCCTAGCTGATCGCCAGTTAATGACATACTTATGTTTCAAATGAAAGAAAGTAACTATCGTACATTTTGATATATTTCCATTGGAAAAGTGTGTCTATTTGCAATATCGAAAGGACTGTTTGGAAGTTGAAGCAGACTTTTGCAATTCGTAGGTTGAAGACATTTAAGAATACAATGAAATAACGGAAAAGACATAATATGTCAGAAATTTACAATTGCACAGCAAGGCCCGTGCCGATCATTTGTTTGCGACATATTTAAGAATAAAATGAAAGAACGCAATAATCATGAATTGTGTTATATTTACAACTGAAAAGCTTGTCTATTCAGTATGGCAGAAGAAGTGTTTCGAAGCTCTACTAATCCCTTGTTGATCGTTGGTTGAAGTCAAAATTGGGATTTAAAAAAGGATGGAATAGTTTTAACTCTCAAGTATTTATCATTGAAAAGTGAGTCTATTAATTAGAGTGATAGAAGTGTTAAGAAGATGACGCAAACTCTTGCTCAAGTTAATTCCGACAGATGAAAAATAGGAAATAAGGGAATAGTCGTTAATTGTTAGAAATTTACAAACAAAAAACTAGTTTATTTAGCAGGGCGGAAGATGTGTTTCGGTATATAATTCAGGCTCTTGAGTGTTATTTACTGGACTATTTTAGAATAAAATTTAACAATGGATCTCTCGTACGAAGCAGAAACTTCCAGATGTTTACTTACTAACATGTTTATTAAGAAGTTGAACGACCGGAATTGTCGAAAATTGTCAATATTAACAATTTAATTGAGTCGATTTAGTAAGCCATATGGAGTGTTTGGAAGCTGTACCAAATTCGAGATGATCCTTGGTTGAAGATATATTTAAGTATAATATCAAAGAACGGATTGTCGTAAATTGTCTGATACATAAGTAGAGCAATCTTCGTTTCTCTACCACTTTCAATTAGTGCTTCTACCTTTTTTAATTAGTTTCAGTACATACTCTAGGTACTCTATGTACATATTGTCGTTGAAGTAATGAATATTGTAATTACTCTAAGTACTCTCATTGAAGTACAAAGGTTCAATTGAACTTGAATTATTACGGCTTTTTTTACCGGTACTTTAGGAACAATTACTTGTATGCAACTTATCTTTTTACGTGGCCAAACTGTAATTCATAAGTACCCGTAATATACCTTTTATTTTGAATTAAACTTGTGGTAGTATGCTAATTACGAACCTTTTGCCATTAATATTAACATACGGCTGAAGGACACTTACTCACCCTCCATACTCACCCTTCCAGGACAGCAGGAAGCATTCTTTCTTTTTTGAAGACCATTAACTTCCAAGGTCAAACCTGGTCGGTTTAACTGCTTCGTACTCTTTTATAATCATATACGGAGTTGATTTGTATGTAAGAAATATAATTAGTGATCTTTTATAATTGTTTGGTAGGGATTATCATATTTCTACTTTGACATAAGTTCAGAATAATTTTGTTGCGTGTAATGACAACATTTAAGTACATAGGGTATGTATAAAGAATTAGTAATAAATTAATTTAATATTTAATTGTATTACATGGATGTGATACAGCATAGTAATTCTCTTTGCTTGGTTGGAAGAGAGGGGAAAAAAACGTGAATGAATTCTTTAGCGATTAGCACGCGGAAAGACGGAACGGAAAAAAGGATGAAAAATTATTTTTTTTTCTTTGGCGCAACCGAATAAGGTCGCCGAGGGTTTATGTTAATTTATTTTTTGTTTCGTATTGTTTGAGAGGAAACTTACATCTTTGAATTGTCTGCAGAATGTAATTTATATGAATTCATGTCATTGTACCACCATAGTCGCTTAGTTATATCTATTAAGAAAACGATTATACAGGTACATTAGCAGGGACAGCTGATTGGGTTTTTGTAACAGGTAGCAAGGGTCTTATTTCTGTTTTTCACTCTCTCTTTCTTTCTTTCTCTTTCTCTCTCTCTCTCTCTCTCTTCATCTCTGTATGTGTATGTGTGTGTGTGTGTGCTTGACCTTCAGAACTCTCACACAAAGGATTTTTATATTTATTTTTTACCCGTTAGGAAATATGTTATATATGAGCTGGAGTAGTGGGATATTTTGATTAAAATATATTTCATTATTTAACTGCACATAAACGCACAAATAGTTAATAAGACATATTATGAAGAATGAAAACACACTTATTTCTTATTGATTGTGTATTAATGTTTGACGTAAAGATATGTACGTGTTTGTATTTCGAAAGTGAAATGAAGTATTTGAAGTTTTACGTTTAACGAATATACTGGCTATACTAAAGGAGACGGTGATGAGAAATTAATGAATATGGTGGAATGGAGAAAATGAGAGGAAACAGGAGAACCGCGAGAAACCCTATGCACACAGTGTTTGTTAACCACAAAGCTCACTTGGTGCGCTGGGATTGAACCAAGTACCCCTGCACCAAAGACGAACTTTACCATTGAGTATTGCAGCTCTTGTTTGTATTGAGTTTACTTTCTTACGATTATATTTTCGGATAAATGAGAGGAATTAATAAAGTACACATTTATAATTTGGTGGAGCGAGAATGTAGAAGGACATGGGAGAACTATTGGCACAATATTTTGTACTAGAAATACACTCGAAATAAACGAAAGCATTTCGTTACAGAAGTGACTTAGTTTATGGATAGTACTATTTACTGCTTACGAAGTTTTGGTACCAAACATTTTATAAGGAAAGAAATGTATTGTAGGTGAATAATGTTTGCAAGCGTAACATGGCACAGTTAGCGGATAAAATTTTGAGTATGGAATTAGATTTTTTATGTATCTGTATACATAATACAGTAAGTTCAAGGAAATTGATCGAAAATAATAAATTGTGTTATATTATTGAAGTTGAATTGAATTTCAGTTTAGCGTCCCTTTTAACAGCGAGGCTATATGAGACGTGGATCTACTGATTAATGTGCAATCCGAACTACATGAGCCCACCGGGAATTGAATTCGGGTTTTTGTATGCTTACCGCTTAGCCACGGAGGAGCTTATTATTGAAGTTGATTGCTTGACTGAAGGATATTGCTTTTAACACTGAAAACCCACAATTATTTTCCACTGAGAGTTCAATAGCGACTATATGTATAAAAAATAGATTAGTAAAGGAGATATATGTAATGCACGTTAGGACAAGTTTGGTATCATCTAATCAGTGTAGGTAGCAACATTAATAGTGTGTTTGTTTTTTATTAGGATTAGCTTTTATATAGAAATTGAAACATTCAATTTTCAATAAGGGATACCACCTGGAACACTATAGTTTAGTGAAATTGTTTTACAGCGTCAGGTAGAAGGCAAACAGCAGCCCAAGTGGCGACAACTATTAGCATGACTAAATTATAGGATATAGTGAATGAGATATCGGGATGCCTTGTGTATGTAATAATAATAATAATAATAATAATAATAATAATAATAATAATAATAATAATAATAATAAAGTATGGTTAATTTTGACACCTAGAAAATTATGCAATTAACATTTCATAACTGTTTTGAGGGTTGCATATGATCTTCACAGACAGCCTGCTACGATTTTAGTTGAGAAGTGTGCTTAAGTATTGAATGTGTTCATCTATTTTCTTCGTGCTTTTGAATTAGGAATAGAATATGTTAGATAAACTAGAAAATATTTTCACCCATTGCTATGCTATTGAATTGAAATACTGAATTTAATCATTTCAGGAAATTGTTGAGTTACTGTTTTACTGGTTCTTTGAATGACTAAAATTTAAAAACAAGGCTACATGAGAAGGGTGCTCTTATTTAAAGTGGAATTTGAGCTATTACAGTGATTTATAACCGAGGAACGTAGTCCATTTAGAAATAGGAAGAGGTGGACTTAATTCCAAGCAAATGAGAAGTGGCTTGTTTTAAGATAGCATACCCTTTAACTGGCCTACACACCGTTTGCATGATGTAACTAGCTCTATTAAGAGTTAGGATGGGTTTCATTTTAGATATAACGAAAGCTTTACGCAGTATACTTGACATTTATGCTACGTAAAAATAACGTATTTTTAAGTAATGTTTCATAAGTTTCTTTTTTGGAAGTTTGTGATTTCTGTGAGAAAAAAATAAAAAAAATTGCATTAGGAAGTGTGCTGCAATCTATTTTGTATTTATAAAATTATTACTATAATTATATTTGCTATACTTCAAACAAAATCGAGACTTAGCCCTAATAAATGACTGCTTAATATTTTTAACAAAACATATTGCATTCAAATTGTTTTGTTTGAAATATAATTGTGTTCTTATATTTGATATTGAGGAATTTCCGGCTGTACTATGATCGTAAGACTTTTAAGAAGGAAGTGAAGAATAGCAAGCGAAACGAAAATGGCCCCAACTGTGTGTAAATCAGCAATTCACAAGTTTTAATGCAAGTTGGCTACTAGTATGTAACTGACAGATTGTTAGAATTTTGCAGATGCTCGCTTGGTGCAAAGTTAGAGATCAGAAAACTTTTTAAAGTTCCGCAAGTCTAGTGCAAGTGAAGCGTAAACTTGTGCTATGAAGGATGTGACATACTCTGCCATGAAGCAGAAACGGAACTGGTGGATCACATACCTAGAACCGATAGAAGATGGACGAGAAATAACAAACATTGGATTTTCTAGAGATAAGAAGCGATGTACATAGAAGACAATCGAATACAAAATGTATAGATATAACCTGCCGTTTAGCAGAAACTGTACAAATGGAAAAGATCAGCTGATGGAAACATGTAGAAGAAAATGATGGAGACCTTCGTTCAGGAGATGATTGATATCATTTGAATACATATGAAAGTTACACTTTTATATTTAAGCTGAACGTTACAATTTTTTTCTACAGCGATAGGAAAATGATCTATCAGTTGGCAGCACTGAAAAAAAAACGTTGGAAGCCCAGACGGTGGATGATTTAAATTATTTATTTTTATGTCCTAATAGTTTTTTAGTCTCCCATACATTAATTGTATTTTCGTTTTTTATTATAAACCTGAACATGCAAAGCATTTTGTTTATACAGTTAGTTTTAAATATTTGATATTGTACTGATTGATATATTATTTTAATTACTAGAAGATAGTTGAAAAGTTTTGTGTAGCTAGACGACTATGGAAACCTTAGAGTATTGTGATATGAGCATGTTTTAAGTTACAGAAGAAGAGTGAAACAGAATCATGATGAAACTTTGTAGAAGGAGAATGTGTAAGGAAATAAGAGATTTGTGAATTTAGAGAGACAATAGAAATCATATTTAGTTATTAAACTAAAATATTTGATAAAGATTTTTAAAATTTTCTATAATTTTATTTGTTATATCCAGTTAAAAATGCGCACGTTATTCACAAGTAATGTAGTTAGACACGTATTTGAAGACATTTAGTGATATTTTGATACATTTTTAAAGATATGCTTGAATATTATTTTAACGAGATATAATTGTTTTGACTATATACCTGAAAAGCAATCATACTGATATGTATTTTGGCTATATGTTTTGTTTTCCAAGGTACTAATACGTGATATAAGCTATTCAGCATTTTATGAACTTAATTTGTTCATCCACTACTAAATTACAACCATCAGTTGCACATTTAAATCAGTAAATTTTTAACTTATGAACCAACTAGTTATTACTGTGAAGACTACGTTCCATCATAATAAATTATAATTAAGCAAATCAATTATTTCTAAGTCTTTAGCAGTGGAGGTTTAGATGTTAACTATCTCAATTGTTCAAAATTGGATTCCAATTGTAAGTGCACTTGTTATGATTACTTTTTGATATTTTAGTTTCATATTTAAGTATAAAGTTTGTTTGTTTATTATCTATATAAGTAAATGTTTGTATTCATACTATTTAAAAGTTCCTATAATACATTTTCAATGAAAGGAAAATTTTCTGCATTTTAGTTTATCTGAAGAAACAATATGTAGTGTATTCCCCTGCAAGAGAAATGTTTCTGAAATTCAGTTTAACAGAAAAAGTTGGTAACAAAATATGTTAATAAAAATTTTAGTGCAAAAGTTAATGTATATTGTGACCAAAACGTTTCTACATTTTAGTTTCTCAGAAGTTAGAAAAAATGTAGTGTCAATATTCTGCAAGAAAAGTTTCTGGAATTTAGTTTAACAACAAAAAATAAAGGTTTGTAACGAAATGTTAGTAAAATATTTTTAGTGCCAAATTTATTTGTATAGTGTTGTAACAAAAAAGTTACCGAAAAGTTTATTTATTTTTAGTTTATCAGAAAAGTTAAAAAAATATAGTGTAATTTTCTGCAACAAAAGTTTCTGGAATTTAGTTTTAACAAAATGTTAGTAGCATAATATGTTAATAAAAGTCTTTAGTGCAAAAGTTAATGTTTAATGTAACAATAAACATTCTACATTTTAGATTTTTAGAAATGTTAGAAAATATATGTAGTGTAATTGTCTGCAAGAAAAGTTTCTGAAATACATTTTAACAAAACAGTTAGTAACATAATGTTAGTAAAAAAATTTAGTGCAAAATTTTATCTGTATAGTGTTGTAGCAATAAACATTCTGCATTTTAGTTTATCCGAAGAAACAATATGTAGCATAATTTTCTCAAGAAAAGTTTCTGAAATACAGTTTAACACAAAAAGTTGGTATCAAAACATGTTAATAAAAATTTTTAGTGCAAAAAGTTAATGTTAACGTTGTAACAATAAACATTCTGCATTCTAGTTTATTAGAATCGTTAGAAACAATATGTGGTGTAATCGTCTGCAAGAAAAGTTTCTGAAATACATTTTAACAAAAAGTTTGTAACAAAATATGTTAGTAAAATTTTTAGTGCAAAATTTATCTGTATAGTGTTGTAACAATAAACATTCTGCATTTTAGTGTATCCGAAGAAACAATATGTAGTGTAATTTTCTGCAAGAAAAGTTTTCTGGAACTTCGTTTAACAAAACAGTTAGTAACATAATGTTAGTAAAACACTTTTAGTGCCAAAAGTTAATGTTTAATGTTCTAACAATAAACATTCTGCATTCTAGTTTATCAGTAACGTTAGAAACAATATGTGGTGTAATTGTCTGCAAGAAAAGTTTTCTGGAACTTCGTTTAACAAAACAGTTAGTAACATAATGTTAGTAAAAAAAATTTTAGTGCAAAATTTTATCTGTATAGTGTTGTAGCAATAAACATTCTTCATTTTAGTTTATCCGAAGAAACAATATGTAGTGTAATTTTCTGCAAGAAAAAAGTTTTCTGGAACTTCGTTTAACAAAACAGTTAGTAACATAATGTTAGTAAAACAGTTTAATGCAAAAGTTAATGTTTAATGTTGTAACAATAAAAAATTCTGCCTTCTAGTATATAAGACTCATGCCAGAATAAGTGTTTTCGCTTTGCTCTCAAGCCAGAAAAAGAAGAAACTCGTATCCACGAAACTTGTGAAATTTGGCGAGTAGCAACTCGAGAAATTTCACTTCCTAATGCAATTTTTTTTTGTCACAAAAATCACAAACTTCCAAAAAAGAAACTTATGAAACATTACTTAAAAATACGTTATTTTTACGTAGCATAAATGTCAAGTATACTGCGTAAAGCTTTCGTTATATCTAAAATGCAACCCATCCTAACTCTTAATAGAGCTAGTTACATCATGCAAACGGTGTGTAGGCCAGTTAAAGGGTATGCTTTATCCAGTGCTATCTTAAAACAAGCCACTTCTCATTTGCTTGGAATTAAGTCCACCTCTTCCTATTTCTAAATGGACTACGTTCCTCGGTTATAAATCACTGTAATAGCTCAAATTCCACTTTAAATAAGAGCACCCTTCTCATGTAGCCTTGATTTTAAATTTTAGTCATTCAAAGAACCAGTAAAACAGTAACTCAACAATTTCCTGAAATGAAATGGGTGAAATTGTTTTCTAGTTTATCTAACATATTCTATTTCTAATTCAAAAGCACGAAGAAAATAGATGAACACATTCAATACTTAAGCACACTTCTCAACTAAAATCGTAGCAGGCTGTCTGTGAAGATCATATGCATCCCTCAAAACAGTTATGAAATGTTAATTGCATAATTTTCTAGGTGTCAAAATTAACCATACTTTTTATTATTATTATTATTATTATTATTATTATTATTATTATTATTATTATTATTATTATTATTATTATTATTATTATTATTACATACACAAGGCATCCCGATATCTCATTCACACTATATCCTATAATTTAGTCATGCTAATAGTTGTCGCCACTTGGGCTGCTGTTTGCCTTCTACCTGACGCTGTAAAACAATTTCACTAAACTATAGTGTTCCAGGTGGTATCCCTTATTGAAAATTGAATGTTTCAATTTCTATATAAAAGCTAATCCTAATAAAAAACAAACACACTATTAATGTTGCTACCTACACTGATTAGATGATATCAAAGTTGTCCTAACGTGCATTACATATATCTCCTTTACTAATCTATTTTTTATACATATAGTCGCTATTGAACTCTCAGTGGAAAATAATTGTGGGTTTTCAGTGTTAAAAGCAATATCCTTCAGTCAAGCAATCAACTTCAATAATAAGCTCCTCCGTGGCTAAGCGGTAAGCATACAAAAACCCGAATTCAATTCCCGGTGGGCTCATGTAGTTCGGATTGCACATTAATCAGTAGATCCACGTCTCATATAGCCTCGCTGTTAAAAGGGACGCTAAACTGAAATTCAATTCAACTTCAATAATATAACACAATTTATTATTTTCGATCAATTTCCTTGAACTTACTGTATTATGTATACAGATACATAAAAAATCTAATTCCATACTCAAAATTTTATCCGCTAACTGTGCCATGTTACGCTTGCAAACATTATTCACCTACAATACATTTCTTTCCTTATAAAATGTTTGGTACCAAAACTTCGTAAGCAGTAAATAGTACTATCCATAAACTAAGTCACTTCTGTAACGAAATGCTTTCGTTTATTTCGAGTGTATTTCTAGTACAAAATATTGTGCCAATAGTTCTCCCATGTCCTTCTACATTCTCGCTCCACCAAATTATAAATGTGTACTTTATTAATTCCTCTCATTTATCCGAAAATATAATCGTAAGAAAGTAAACTCAATACAAACAAGAGCTGCAATACTCAATGGTAAAGTTCGTCTTTGGTGCAGGGGTACTTGGTTCAATCCCAGCGCACCAAGTGAGCTTTGTGGTTAACAAACACTGTGTGCATAGGGTTTCTCGCGGTTCTCCTGTTTCCTCTCATTTTCTCCATTCCACCATATTCATTAATTTCTCATCACCGTCTCCTTTAGTATAGCCAGTATATTCGTTAAACGTAAAACTTCAAATACTTCATTTCACTTTCGAAATACAAACACGTACATATCTTTACGTCAAACATTAATACACAATCAATAAGAAATAAGTGTGTTTTCATTCTTCATAATATGTCTTATTAACTATTTGTGCGTTTATGTGCAGTTAAATAATGAAATATATTTTAATCAAAATATCCCACTACTCCAGCTCATATATAACATATTTCCTAACGGGTAAAAAATAAATATAAAAATCCTTTGTGTGAGAGTTCTGAAGGTCAAGCACACACACACACACATACACATACAGAGATGAAGAGAGAGAGAGAGAGAGAGAAAGAGAAAGAAAGAAAGAGAGAGTGAAAAACAGAAATAAGACCCTTGCTACCTGTTACAAAAACCCAATCAGCTGTCCCTGCTAATGTACCTGTATAATCGTTTTCTTAATAGATATAACTAAGCGACTATGGTGGTACAATGACATGAATTCATATAAATTACATTCTGCAGACAATTCAAAGATGTAAGTTTCCTCTCAAACAATACGAAACAAAAAATAAATTAACATAAACCCTCGGCGACCTTATTCGGTTGCGCCAAAGAAAAAAAAAATAATTTTTCATTATTTTTTCCGTTCCGTCTTTCCGCGTGCTAATCGCTAAAGAATTCATTCACGTTTTTTTCCCCTCTCTTCCAACCAAGCAAAGAGAATTACTATGCTGTATCACATCCATGTAATACAATTAAATATTAAATTAATTTATTACTAATTCTTTACCCTATGTACTAATTCTTTACCCTAAGTAATACCCTATGTACTTAAATGTTGTCATTACACGCAACAAAATTATTCTGAACTTATGTCAAAGTAGAAATATGATAATCCCTACCAAACAATTATAAAAGATCACTAATTATATTTCTTACATACAAATCAACTCCGTATATGATTATAAAAGAGTACGAAGCAG
Source organism: Thermobia domestica (assembly GCF_964235325.1). Classification (NCBI taxonomy): domain Eukaryota; kingdom Metazoa; phylum Arthropoda; class Insecta; order Zygentoma; family Lepismatidae; genus Thermobia; species Thermobia domestica. The sequence goes on from NC_137460.1 coordinate 172,902,237, forward strand.
TTAAACCGACCAGGTTTGACCTTGGAAGTTAATGGTCTTCAAAGAAGAAAGAATGCTTCCTGCTGTCCTGGAAGGGTGAGTATGGAGGGTGAGTAAGTGTCCTTCAGCCGTATGTTAATATTAATGGCAAAAGGTTCGTAATTAGCATACTACCACAAGTTTAATTCAAAATAAAAGGTATATTACGGGTACTTATGAATTACAGTTTGGCCACGTAAAAAGATAAGTTGCATACAAGTAATTGTTCCTAAAGTACCGGTAAAAAAAGCCGTAATAATTCAAGTTCAATTGAACCTTTGTACTTCAATGAGAGTACTTAGAGTAATTACAATATTCATTACTTCAACGACAATATGTACATAGAGTACCTAGAGTATGTACTGAAACTAATTAAAAAAGGTAGAAGCACTAATTGAAAGTGGTAGAGAAACGAAGATTACTCTACTTATGTATCAGACAATTTACGACAATTCTTTGATATTATACTTAAATATGTCTTCAACCAAGGATCATCACGAATTTGGTACAGCTTCCAAACACTCCATATGGCTTACTAAATCGACTCAATTAAATTGTTAATATTGACAATTTTCGACAATTCCGGTTGTTCAACTTCTTAATAAACATGTTAGTAAGTAAACATCTGGAAGTTTCTGCTTCGTACGAGAGATCCATTGTTAAATTTTATTCTAAAATAGTCCAGTAAATAACACTCAAGAGCCTGAATTATATACCGAAACACATCTTCCGCCCTGCTAAATAAACTAGTTTTTTGTTTGTAAATTTCTAACAATTAACGACTATTCCCTTATTTCCTATTTTTCATCTGTCGGAATTAACTTGAGCAAGAGTTTGCGTCATCTTCTTAACACTTCTATCACTCTAATTAATAGACTCACTTTTCAATGATAAATATTTGAGAGTTAAAACTATTCCATCCTTTTTTAAATTCCAATTTTGACTTCAACCAACGATAAACAAGGAATTAGTAGAGCTTCGAAACACTCCTCCTGCCATACTGAATATACATGCTTTTCAGTTGTAAATATAACACAATTCATCACTATTGCGTTCTTTCATTTCATTCTTAAATATGTCGCAAACAAATGATCGGCACGGGTTTGATTATTCTTCCAACACTTGTTCCGCCCTACTGAACGGCCTTGCGTTGTAATTGTAAATTTCTGACATATTATGTCATTTCCGTTATTTCATTGTATTCTTAAATGTCTTCAACCTACGAATTGCAAAAGTCAACTTTAACTTCCAAACAGTCCTTTCGATATTGCAAATAAACAGACTTTCCCAATGGAAATATATCAAAATGTACGACAGTTAAGTTATTTAATTTGAAACATAAGTATGTCATTAACTGGCGATCAGCTAGGGTCAACCGAACCGCTGCTTGTGTCCCACTGAATAGAATCACTATTCACTACAAAATATCAGACAATTTACAACAGTTTTTGTTTTTTTTTTTTTCATTTTATTGTTAAAGATACACTAACTAACGATTACCTAGTGTCTCCATCCTCATTGAAACACACCCTACGCCATACTGAAGTATAAAATGTAAATATATGAAAATATACGACAATTCCTTTCTTTATTTGATTCAAAAACATGTTAACAACTACCGGTTATTGAGAGTCTACCTCAGCACCAAAACACTCCTTTTATTCTACGGAATAGACACATTTCAATATTGAATATTTGACAGATTACAACGATTCCGATCTTTAATTTTATTCAACATATAACAAACTAACGATAAACGAGAAATTTTCTTAATCCTCTTAACACTCCATTCGCCCTGCTAGATAGACTTAGTCTTCAAATGTAAATATTGATAAAAAATGACAAATCCGTTCTTTCATTTTAAACTTAAATAGGATGGTAACTAAGGTTGAACAGAAGTTTTTTTCATCTTCCAAACATTCCCTTGGTTCTACTGAATGAATTCACTAATCAATTGCAAATATCTTGAATTCACTTTTCAATTGTAAATCTTACTACGACAAATCCGTTCCTTCATTTTATTCTGAAATATGTCAGTAATTAACATCAGCAAGTCTGATTCATTTTAGAAACACTCACTTCGCTACTTTCCATAAACAAATATCTTACAATGTACGACTATTTAGTTCTTTCATTTCATTCTTAAATATGACCTTAACTAAGGTTCAACAATAGCATGCTTGACTTTCCAATCCCTTCTTTCGCACTACCGGATCAACGCATATTTTAATTGTATATATATGACATTTTACGGCTATTCCGCTATTTAATTTTCTTTATTAAATATGTAAGTAAGGAACGATCCACTAAGTTCACGTTCCGGAACCTTTCTCCATTTTACTGAATGGACTCATCAATTGAAAATATCTTACAATTTATGACAATTTCTTTGTTTCATTTTATTCCTAAATACGTTGTTGTTGTTGTTGATTTTAGTTTAGCGTCCCGTTCAGCAGCGAGGCTATATGAGACGTGGACCTACTGATTAACGTGGAATCCGAACCACATGAGCTCCCGCCGGGAATCGAACCCTGGTCTCCTACGCCAAAGGCGCGTACGCTAACCGCTTAGCCACGAGGGAGCTCCTAAATACGTCCGTTAGTAAAAATCAGCAAGTGTCTACTTCGGCTGCCGAAAATTCCTTTGGCCTCATATATTTTAATCGCAATTCATTTGTAAATATTAAGATTATTAGAGATTCAATTTCAAGAAATTCGAAGAGAGCCAGGTAAGAAAGAAATACCAGATTGAAGTTTCGAATACGTTCTCGGCTTTGGAAGATTCGGAGTTTGCTAGTGTCGAGGATACCTGGATTGAAATTCCAGACAACGTACAATTTGAGGAAAAGAAAAATTGGGACACGCGGAAACACGTAGGAAATACCATGGTTCGATTAGGAATGCATAAAACTAGCAAAGAAGAAAAAATAGGCAACATTACGCTACCTAAAAAATCCGAATGAAATAACTACACAAAATTTCGCAGATATATTGCGGGAAATTTCCAAAACTTTTAGAACAAAGAAACGCGATTTTCTGTAAGTTAAAATTAAGGAACTTGAAGATAATAGTGATAATAAAAACGTACACGACATGTATAAAGGAATCAACGAATTTAAGAAAGGCTATTATCCTCGTGCTTATATATTAATCTGACAGTACAGTTTTCACTGACACGGATAGCATCTTAAATAGATGGAAAGAAATGTTTGACGATTAGCTTATGACAACCAAAAACTAGTGTGCGTGGAGAAAAGGAGATACATACCGCAGAATCAAAAAGTAGTAACCGCTACAAAAAAATTAAAGATCACAAATCTCCGGATCTAGATGAAATTCTGGCTGAGTTAATTTTAGATGGAGGCGAAAGATTTTCGAACAAGATACACAAACTCATTCTCCTTATCTGGAACAAAAAGAATTGCCACAAGAGTTGAGAGAATCAATAATTGTTCCAATTCACGAGACGACAAAACTAACTGTAATAATTGTCGAGGCATTTCACTTGTGTGAACATCCTATAAAATCTCTTCAAACATTTTATTAGCAACACTGACCCCATTCGCAGATGAAATTATTCGATATTATCAGTGCGGATTTAGACGAAATCAAAAAAAAATGAAATGAAATCTTTGAGTTTAACACCCACGGATATGCCGGTTAAGCTAAAGGAGACGGTGATGATGAGAGATGAGTGACATAGTGGAATGAAGAAAGTGGGAGGAAACGGGAGATCCCCGAGAAACCCCACGAGCACGGTGTTTGTCCACCACAAAGTTCACTTGGCGGGGGCTGGGATCCAAGCCGGGACCCCAAGCACTACAGGTAAACACTTTACCACTGAGACACCGCGCCCCCTTATACGAAATAGATCAACTTCAACTATCGACCAAATATTTACTATTAGCCAACTGCTCCAAAGAGGTGGAAATACAATACCACGGTACAAAGTTATTTATTGATTTTAGATAGGCGTACCACTCGGTTAGGAGTGAAACCTTATACAACGTTCTTACAGAACTAGGAATACCGAAAAAGCTAATTAGATTAATTAAGATATGTTTAACTTAATCCTAAAGTAAGGTAGGGGTAGGAAAATTTTCGTCCACGAGTTTTTACGTCGAAAATGGCCTGAAACAAGATGTGTTGTCGCTATTATTATTTAACTTCGTTTTCAAATACGCTATAAGGAGAATCAAAGATAGCAACCAGGGCCTAAAGTTAAACGGTATTCACCAGTCTATGGCATATTCTGATGTAAATTTAATAGGTGACGACAGGAGCACAATAAAAAGAAATGCAGAGATCTTATTAAATGCTTGCAAGTACATGGGTATAGAAGTAAATGCGGAATGCAGAAAAAACTAAATACATGGAAGTGCGTCGGTACCGGAATCCAGCAAATTAGGCATGCGTTAAAATATTAAAAATACTTATGATAAAGTGGATAGTTTCAAATATCTAAAATCAATATTAACAGAAGAAAATCACAGTCACGGGGAAATTAAATGTCGACCAAAAGCAGGGAATTCGTTTTACTATTCGGTTCGAAATCTCTTGTCGTCGTGAATACAGTCGAGGAATTTGAGGCTTACAAAACGATAATCATGCTTTTTGTTTGTATGGCTGCGAAAAATGGTCACACTCTGAGGGAAAAACATAGACTGAAAGTATTTGAGAACAAGATCCTGAGACAAATATTCGGACTCGAGAGGAAGGGGAATGTGGAATGGTGGATACTTCATAACGAGGAATTTCAAATTTGTATGGTTTACCCAACATTATGAGAGTTGTCAAGTATAGGAGGCTTAGATGGGCGGGTCATGTAGCTAGAATGGAAAAAAGTAGAAACGCTTTCAAAGTCTTGACTCGAAGACCAATCGTAAAACGACCATTAGGAAGACCTAGGCTCACATGGGAAGACAATATTAAAATGGATGTCGCAGAGATTGGAATACAAAGTAGAAACTGGATGCCGTTAGCTACGCATAGAAGACAGTGGAGAGCTTTTATGAACGCGGCATTGAACCTCCGGGTCCGTAGGACTTAGTGTTAGTTAGCTAATTAGTTAGCTAGTTAGTTAGTTAGCTATCTGTCATTTTACGACAATTCAGTTATTACATTATATTCTTAAATATGTAATTAACTAACGATCTACTGAAGAATGCGTCATGTTCCCGACAGTCTTTTCGCCTTACTGAAAGAAGCCGTTTACCAAATGTCAATATCACACCATTTACGACATTTGCATTCTTTAATTTTCTTCTTATATACGTCACTTACTAACGACAAGCAAGACTCACATTCAGCTATCAGACACACTTTCGCCCTGCAGATTGGACTCAATTTTCAATTATTATATCTGACAATTTAAAAGAAATTCGCTTTTTCGTTTTATTCTTAAATATGTCTTCTCCCAGTGATCAGCGACTGTATGCATCAGTTTCCAATTACGCCTTTAGCCCTACTGGAAGGACTCACTTTAAATTGTAAATACAATGAAATCTGTCAACTTGGCCACCTCTCTAAGTTGGCCACCTGCTTATCTTGGCCTGGTTAGTCTTGAACGTACATTTTCCCATAAGACTTTCGTTACTTACTACTCTATAAACTGGCCACCTGTCTATCTTAGAAGTTGGCCACATTGAAGCAATGTTTACCCTATGATGATAATGATAAATTTACCTGCGTATGTTCTCCACGAAAAATATAGTTTTTTGTTATATTTCCCATATGAGAGGCAGATGGTCTCTTTTTTTGACTGGACATAAAGATGCATAGATTTGCAAGATTTTTTCTTGGATGTCAATGGCCAGAACAGTACCCTTATAAAAGGGTGGTGAAGGAAGGTGTAAATAAGAAAAAGCACGTACAGGAATTCAGGATATGGTTGTACGTATTTGTTCATTCTGTCTGTTTTGGTAAAACCATTAGCTATATCGGCTCCTTTCATCAATGGGGAACTTTTTTAATTCCGGAAATTTCTCAAGGTTAAAGCTCAATTGGCATTTATTGGCACCTGACTGCATGTCAAAAGGTAGCCGAGGTTTTGAAACATGAATTCCTTCATGATTTTCTCAAAACATCTTTTGCTCCGAGGGAAAATCTTTTTGCTCATTAACAGGAGGTAGTTAACTACAATATTAGAATAAGCATATCTGCCCAAAAGAATAAAACAAGTACGTCTAGGATGAACCACCATTTTGTAAAAACTGAAAAGAAGTCATGTAAATTGCATATGAATTTCTCAATTTTTGACTTAGCTTTTTGTTTTCAATCTGAATAACTCATAAGTAGACCTCACTACTTCGCCGTTGCGTTAGCAAAAGGAAACAACTACTGTCCTAGAGTAGGGTTGAATTTAAGATATTGACAATAAGTTTAGCTGATAATGAGCACTAGAAATATGGGAAAACGAAATAGAAACACGAGTGTGGGACAGCATTCTACAATATAATTTGATAGTTGCAAGACCGATATTTTTTCGAAATAGATAGAGGAACAATAGTTATGACTTCAACTATGTAAATCGAGTTAGGAGGGATGTTTTTATATCATTCTATATCATGGCCGCCATTTTGAAATCCGCCATATTACATCGACGTCAACGTTTTTCAAATAGAAAGAGGGCCATGTGAGGTATCAAACCACAATGATTTCTTCCACCCAATCTCATACACTAGTTATTTTGTCTATATCTAGAACGGTTTACAAATTAAAGTTCTTTCAATGTGGAAAAATTCGTTGTTTGTAGCAGATAACAGATAACTACAATGGCAATGAACATAGCTCTAGAGACAACATTCTTACTGAACAAAATTACGGCAATTCAAGAAATGAAAGTCCTCAGCATTCATAAAGTGGTTCAGATCTCGCCACTTCGTGTGTGCGTTTGTAGATTCGAACTGAAACTATAAGCAGTTGAAGCAGCACGATGAAGAGAATGGCAATTCTGGTCGTAGTAGCTACGGTATAAGGTAGAAGGTTTTGTGCATCGTGTACCATTCTACATCGACAAACTCTTTCTAAGGAAACAAGTGCAGGATATATATTATTCTCACTGTGAGTTCTACCCGTGAACTTGGAAGTGTTTGAGAAATAGTTATTTCGTTTATTGCATTAAGCCTGTAATTCTGTGAGGTGCGTACTGTGTGTGTGTGCAGGCAACAATTATAGACTAAAAAACGACACACTATGGCGTTAAATAAGGCAAACATTGCTATGTACCTCCTGCAGCAGTTACAGACATTACGGTTCTAGCACAATGCAACAAATATATGAGAACATTAAAGAGTAATCGCAGATGACATAATTAGATTCCTAGCGGATAAAGAATTGGAATTCGAAATGGAATACACTTTGGATATTCTAGAGGAGGCACATCATGAGATAAACAATCAAGAAGCTAGTGTGGAAGCGGAATGGTATGTGAATAGCTATTGGTGGAATACAGGGAGCAGGAATTCACTTATCTTGGATACCTGAGAATTATTTAATAATGAAGAGGTGCGAAGTACAATAGCTCCACCTGGGAAATCTGTGGAAGTGTGACAAATTCCTAAAGGTACCACCGGCATATTTCAACCTGTGAATGTATTTTTTTAGATAATACAAAAACATTGGCGTACTATATGTGATTATGCAATAAAGGACGAACACTTCCATTCAAAACAGCATGACAGAGATACTATTGTCATTCTGCATTCCCTTGTATAGAATCAATTTCAGTCTCCTCGCTTCACAGGAATGATTCAATAAGCATTTTGTAAATCAGTATATATTGATGTGCCGATCGAATGGTTCGAAGTGCCTAAGAAGCACACTTTCAATATTCCCAGCATTAACTTTTTTGATATTTGTGACGTTTCATTTTTTATTAGGTACTCACGGTACTTTGCAAAATTCTGTTTTGACCATTTTATAGATGCTGAGAACTTGCATTTCTTGCAATGCTGTAATTTTGTCCAGTAAGAATGCTATCTCTGGAGCTATATTCATTGTCGCTATAGTTATATGTTATCTGCTACAAACAACGAATTTTTCAACATTGAAAGAATTCAGCCGAACTCAGAAGAAAAAGTTGTAAACCGTTCAAGATATGGACAAAATAATTAGTGTATGAGATTGGGTGGAAAACATCATTGTTGTTTGATACTTCAGAAGGGCCTCTTTCAATTTGAAAAACGTTGACGTCGATCCAATTTGGCGGATTTCAAGATGGCGGCCATGATATGGAATGATATAAAAACATCCCTCCTAACTCGATTTACATAGTTGAATTCATAACTATTGTTCCTTTATCTATTTCGAAAAATATCGGTCTTGCAACTATCAAATTATATTGTAGAAGGCTTTCTCACATTCGTGCTTCTATTTCGTTTTCCCATGTTTCTAGTGCTCAATAGCAGCAAAAATTATTTTCAATATCTTATATTCAACCCCACTCTACGACAGTAGTTGTTGCCTTTTGCTATCGCAACGGCAAAGTGGTGGGGTCTACTTGTCACTTTGATATAATATCAATATCAATAAACTGCGTACATACACTTCTGTTTCATGGTTGTTTATGTTTTTTTGTTTTCAATCCGAATAATCTAATGTACCAAGCAATCTCAATTATAATATCTGACAATTTAAAAGAAATCCGTTCTTCCATTTTATTCTTAAATATGCAGTAATTAACAATCAGCAAGAGTCTGCATCATCCTTAAAACAGTCCCTTAAAACAGAAACTCCTCTCGCCCAGATAACTGAGTCATTTTTCAAGATAAACATTTTAAAATTTACGACAATATGTCAGTAACTAACGACCAGCAAAGTTTTACATCGGCTTCCAAACTAATTTCGCCCTATCGAGTGGAATCACATCACAATTGTAAATATCTGACAATTTAAAAGAAACTCGATGTTTCATTTCATTCTTAAGAATGACTTAACACAGAGATCGGCTACTGTCTGCATCAGCTTCCAATTTACCCTTTCGCCCTACTGAATGGACTCACATATCGATTGTAAATATCTGATATTTGACGACTATTATATTATTTCATTTTATTTCTGATCTACTATAGCCTGAAATGTAACGATCTAACTAACGATCTACTATAGCCTGAACCATTTCAAACACTCCTTTTTGTCCTTCTGAGTGGACTCACTTAACAATTATAAATAGCTGACAAATTACGGCTATTCACCTCTTTCTCTTTCTACTTAAATATGGCATTTATTAACGACCTACAAGATTCTGGTCGGCTACCAGACACTCGTTTCGCCCTGCTGATTGGTCTCACATTTCAATTGTACATATCTGAATATCTACTAGAATTTTGTTCTTTCATTATATTCTTAAGAATGTCATTAACTAGGTAGAGGCATCACTCTGCATAAACATCCAAACACTCCTTCCGTCTACAGAATGAATTTACTTACCAATTGTAGATATCTTACCACTTACGAGAATTCCATTCATACATTTTACTCCTATATTTGCTGGTAACTAAAGATAACCAAGAGTCTAATTTCCTTAGCTTACAAAAACTTTTTTGGCATATGTATTGGATCCTTCCTCAAATGTAAATATCTGACAAATTACAATTCTGTTATTTTTTAATCTTAAATATAACAGTAACTAAAAGTAAACAAGATCGTGTTTCATCCTCCAGACTCTCCTTTGGTTTTCCGGAAAAGACACACACTTTCTTTTTATAGTTAGATATGTAATTACGTAACGTACATTGAGAGTTTGCTTCATGTTCCAAACACTTCATTCGCCCTGCTAAATAGACTCACTATTCAAATGTAAATAACTGACAATGTACAACAATTCCCTTGTTCCATTTCATTCTTAAATGTATTTTCAACTAATGATCAGCGAGTGTGTGCCTAACTTCCGAAAACGCCTTTAGCAGTGCTAAATAGACACTTTTAAGATTCAAATGTCTGACAATGCACGACAAATCCGTTCTTTCATTTTAAACTTAAATATGTCAAGAACTAACGATCAGAAAGGGACTGCATCAACTTTGAAACACTCCTCATTTCTCGATGTAAATAGATACAATGTACGACAATTCCATTCTTTTATTTTATTCTAAAATATTACACTTATTAACAATTAGCACATCTTCTTTATCACTGAAACACCCCTTTAATTATACTCAAGGGCCTTACTTTTCAAATGAAAATATCCGACAATTTACATGTCCGTTTTTTATTTCATTCTTAGATATATAAAAACTACAGATCAGCAAGAATGTCCTTAGTTTCCAATCATCCCTTTTTCCTTACTGAATGAACTAACTCAAAATTGCTAATATATGACTTATTACGACAGTTCCGTTGTTCATTTTATTCCTAAATATGTCAGTAAGTAACGATTAGCTAGAGCTTGCTTAATCTTCCCTTCACCCCTTTCGTCTTAGTGAATTGACATGCTTTTTAAATCCAAATATTTGATAATTTACGACAGTCCCGCTCTTTCATTTCATTTTTAAATATGTCAGAAATTAACGTTCAATTAACGGTCAGCTAGAGTCTACTTCAGCTTCCAGAAAATCCTTATTCTACTGAATACTCATGTCTCTATTGAAAATATCTTACATATTACAACTCCGTTCGGTCATTGTATTCTTAAATATGTCAGCAACTAACGATCAGCAGGAGTTTACTACCGAAAAAAAAAACTTCTTTCGACCTATTGAATGGAATCACTTTACAATTAAAAATGTCTCACAAGTTACGAAAATTCCGTTCTTTCAATTTATATTTTAATATGTCATTAACTAGGCATTAAAACTAACTAGGCATTAAAACTAATGAGAGTTTTATCCTCTTGTGAACTATTCTTTTCGTCCAGAAATATCTGACAATTTACTACAATTGTCTCTATCACTTTATTCTTAGACATGTTGGAAACAAACGATCATTAGCCTGCTTAAAGATAGTAATATGCCTTTCGCACTCAATTTTCCATTCTTAATGACTGAGAATTTATGACTTCGATGCTTTCAGTTCAATCTTAAACACGTCAGCAACAAACGGTCACCAAGACCCAGCTTCATATTCCTAACGCCATTTTGCATTACTGAATTGACTTACTTATCTATTGTAAATATCTGACAAATTACGACATTTCCCTTATTTCATTTCATTCTCAAATATGTTGGCAGCTAACGAGTCTGCTATATCTTCCAAGCACTCCTTTTGTTCTTGTGAATGGAATCACTTTTAAACTGTAAATGACAGTTTAATACAACCCGCTTTTTCACTTCATACTTAAATACCTCAGTAATTGATCCTTTTTGCTCTGCTGAATTGAGCAACTTTTCAATTGTAAATATCAAAAAATTTATGACAATTCAGTTATTACATTACAATCTTACGTCAGCCAAAATCGACCAGCAAATGTTATTTTCCTAAAACTCTATTCGTCTAAGCGAATGGACTAATTCAACACTTGCAAATATGAGACCACAAAGAGCCTGCTTGTACTTCCGAACACTCCTTTCGGCCTACTGAATGAACTCTCTTATCAATTGTACATATCATTACATTTCCGAAAATTCCGTTTTTTCATATATTTCTAAATATGTCAGTAACTAAAGATCAGCAATTGTCTTGTTCCGGTTCCAAAAACTAGATTTTACTTAGATATTTTAATCGCACTTCAATTGCAAATATCTGACAAATTACTAGAATTCGGATACTTTATACTTAAATATGTCAGTAACTTATCATACAGTAACTAAAAGTAAACAAGATCGTGTTTCATCCTCCAGACTCTCCTTTGGTTTTCCGGAAAAGACACACACTTTCTTTTTATACTTAGATATGTAATTACGTAACGTACATCGAGAGTGCTGCATACTCCAAATACTCCTTTCGCTTTACTGAACTGAAACACCTGGTAATTGCTAATATCTGAAAATATACGACAGTTCCGATGTTTCATTTGATTCCCAAATAAGTAAATAACTAACGATGAGCGAGAGTTTCTACATCTTCCAAACATTCCTTTCAGGCAGTTAAATAGTCTTGCTTTTCAGATGTAAATTTCTGTCAACTTACGAGACCTCCGTTCTATAATTATAAACTTAAATATGTCAGTAACAAAAAAGGCATGAGAGGGAGATTAGTTATCGAAGTAGAAGATGGTATAAGCCCTAGTGCACTTATAAGAATCTCTAAAAAAATTTTCTGAGTGCATATACTCTACGAGTTATTTTTGTATACAGAGACGCAAACAATTAGACAGATGAAAAAACCGCTAAACACATTTGTTATTGTTTCAAAAGTACAACGCATCAAAGTTATAATTATTTCCCCGGGTAACCCACAGAGTCCCAGGCGGAGTCCAACTCAAAAATTGCAATTGGTAAGATGATAAAGTTACATATCGGACATAACAGCGGATTGAAAACTGTTGGGAAATGAATGACGGATGAGGACTCGATTTTCCAATTTTACTATGTGGGAAATATTCGGGCCACCCCAAAAAGCTTAAACAGTGAGGGAGATGTGAAAAGAAAAAGCACATGTGTGATTAGTATAATGTTTGAAACTGAAAATATTTGTCCCATGCTCCTCCGCAGGACGCCGGACGGGGTTCACCTCAAAATTTCCAAATGACAAGGGGAGGAAAGTAGAATATCGTTTAAAAGCTTTTATTACATGAAAGTGGATGGAACAAGTATTAACACTCTAGGATAACGCTGTGCAAACATCTTACTGTTTAGTTAATCTGTCTGCAGTCGCCTTTTTTATTTATTTATTTTACTGATTTTAAAAGAAACGAAATACCCCTAGTCTGAGATCCTGCTCTTTGGGACCAGTAATGAGTATATAAATAGAGAAATAAAAAAAAAGCAAATTAATAAATAGAGAAATAAAATGAATTACACTTTTTTTTGTATGGAACTGAATAGTTTTCACGTAATGTACAATAACGGAACTTATTCTCGTTGTCTAGATTATCAAGTATAAAATGATTTTCAGAAAAGAGAACAGGGAACAGGAAACAGGGGCAAGTGTCTCACAGTGACAAGAAGTGCCGATTGCAAAATAGAAAGCCACTGCGATCAGAGAATGAAATTGAAGGTGCACATTTTGACCAGAAGCCATTTAGCACAGGGTAATTTTAGAAAATCGAGAATTATTCTGTGTTGTTTCATTTCCCAACAGCTTTTCTACGAAATGGAACTTAATTCTCTTTGTCAATTCAAAATTTTCTGTAAAAATGTAGACCCCGTGTGAGACATTGCAGTTACGGTGGAACAAATATTTTTACAGTATATAATTGTGCTTGACAAATTTTTACTTGTATGTATCAGACAATTTACGACAATTCCGTTCTTTGATATTATTTTTAAATACGTCTTCAACCAAGGATCACCACGAATTTGATACAACTTCCAAACACTCCATAGGACTTACTGAATCGACTCACTATTCAATTGTTAATATTGACAATTTACAACATTTTCGCCCTTTAAATTTATTAATAATTGTAAAAAAGATCTTGAAGATTCTGCTTCGTACGAGAGATCCATTGTTCTATTTTATTCTAAAATAGTCTACTAAATATCACTCATGAGCCTGTATTATATACCGAAACACACCTTCCGCCCTGCTACATAAATTAGTTTTTCGTTTGTAAATTACTAAGTATTCACGACTATTCCAATATTTCATATTATTTTTCATCTGTCGGAAAATAACTTGAGCAAGAGTTTGCTTCATATTCTTGACTTTTCTATCACTCTACTTAATAGACTCACTTTTCAATGATATATATTTGAGACAAAACAATTCCATCCTTTTTTAAATCCCAATTTTGACCAACCAACGATCAACAAGGGATTAGTAAAGCTCCGAAACACTCCTTCTGCAATACTGTATAGACATGCTTTTCAGTTGTAATTATATCTCAATTCATGACAATTGCGTTCTTTCATTTTATTCTTAAACGTGTCGCAAACAAATGATCGGTACGAGTTTGCTTATTATTGCAACACTCGTTTCGTCCTACTGTACGTCCTTGCTTTGCAATTGTCAATTATAAGTATCTCACGTATAACGACAATTCTGTTATTTCATTTTATCCTTAAATATGTCAGCAAATAACGATGAGGATGTTTTCTTTATCTTCCCAGCACACTTTTCCCCCTACCGAATCGACTAATTTTTCACTTGTAAAAACAGCTAATTTACGATAATCCCGGTATCATGCAGTGACTAACGATTAGCAAGAGTCTGCTTCATCATTGACACACTCCCTTCGCCAATTCAATAATCTCCTTGATATTCCAAACACATCCTTCTTATTACTGAATAGACCCGCTTTTAAATTCCGTTCTTTGATGATATTCTTAAATATGTCTTCAACCAATGAGAGCACGAGACTGCTTCAGCTTCCCAAACAATCCTCTCGGCCAAATGAATAAACTCATTCTTTGAATGTTAATATCTAACAATTTACAATAATCCCGTTCTTCAGTTTATTCTTAAATACGTAATTAACTAACGATTAGCGAGAGTCAGCGTCATCCTCTAAATACTTCTTTCGCTATGCTAATAAGACAATTTACGACGATAGCATTGTTTTAATTTATTTTTAAATATGACGGTATTTAACGACCAGAAAAACCCTGATTCATCTTCCAAACACTTCCTTCTCCATTCTCCAAATAGAAATATTTTACAATGTACGAGTATACCTTTCTTTTGTTTCATTCTAAAATATGTCACTTACTAACGATCAACAGTATCCAGCTTTATGTTCCAAACATTCCTTTCGCTTTACTGAATGGATTAACTTACCAATTGTAAATATTTATTGTCTCTTGTACCAATTGTAAATATCTCTTGAGAACAAATTTCTATTTTATTCTTAAATATTTCAATTAATATCGAGAGCTATAATTTATAATCACTCCATTCGACCTGCTCTGTTTACTCAATTTTGAATTGTAATTATATGAGAGTTCTCGACAATTGCATTATTTCATTTAATTCAAAATAGCTCAGTAACTGCCAAACATCAAGAGTCGGCTGTATAACTTAAACCGCACCTTCCGCTCTACTCTTATTTCCTTAACTTTTGTTTAGCCTATGTCGTTTGTTTACTTCTTCACATATATATCAATAACTCACGATTAGTAAGAATCTGTTTGATCTTCGAAACGCTCCTTTCCCCTTAGTAAATGGACTCATTATATAATCTAAATATTTGATAATTTACGACAATTCCATTCTTATTTATGTCCACAATTAGCGATCCGCACGGATCTTCAGACCCCAAACACTTTTTTTGCTTTAATGAATACACTCATATTTCAACTGTAAATATCTGACGTATTACGACAATTAAGATATTTCATTTTTTCCTAATATTTCGGCAAATAACGATGACCAAGAGTTGCTTAATCTTCGCAACACACTTTTCGCCCTATCGAATAGACTCGCTCATCGATATTTGCCGACATTTTAAAGAACAAAACGGAATATCTTATTCTCTCAAATTGTTAGATATTTTTAATAGAAGAGTTGTTTTGTTCATTTGATCAAAATAGAGATTTGAATATGAAACGGACTATCATCATCGTTAGGTACTAACTATAAAGTCAAAGAAGGGAACTGTCGTAATTTTCCTGTCATTTGCAACTAAAAAGAGTTTATTCACTAGGGCGAAATATGTTTTTTGGTGTATAAAGCACTCTCTTGGTGATCGTTAGTCACTGAACTATTATAGAATAAAATGTAATAATGGAATTGACCTAAAATTTTGAGATATATACAATTGAAACAGGCCATTCACTATGGCAAAGCGAGTGTTTTAAGGATAAAGCAGACTCTTGCAAGTAAATTTCACTTGTAAATTACGAACTCTTTCCAATCCTCTGTAATTATCGCACAATTTACGACAATTGGTCCATTATTACTATTTTAAAATATGTTTTCAACCAAGGGTACCACGAATCTGTTTCAGCTTTCCAAACATACCCTTTGGCCCACTGAATAGGCTCACATTTCAATGTATAATATCTGAGAATTTACAACAATTCCACAGCTTACCTTTATTCTTAGATATGTCTACAATTAGCTCGGAATAGAGTAATTAGCACGGATGTCTCTTGACTTGATTGTAATAATATTCTACATTGTCTCAGAAGAGATATTAATCAGGGATGAAAGCGATCTTTGAGTGATGTGGGGATTAAAGAAATAATTTTGAGCATGGACGGGGATGTTCGATTTTTAATTAGTGGTTCAGGGTGCAAATGGCGTGCCAATAATTTGAGGGTTCTTTTTTGAGGCGTCCGGTAAGGCTAAACGGTTTAGAAGTTCCATCGTAATTTCTGAGAAATTTAGAAGTCAGCAGCGGACCTCGGCATGTATTCCTTAATTCCTATTGACTTACGGCTAGTGAAGGAATTCAACACCGAACCGGAGCCCGCAGGATCTTGTGTTGTGTACCTAAAACTTAAAAACGAAGCAAAAGTGTTTTTAGAGCTACTTAACTCACATTATAAATTGGTGTAGAATTTTAAAAACCGTGGATTTACTTGTCCCTTTAATAAGAAGAGAGTATCACAGACGTATAGCTTTGGGACCGCACAGCAGTTTGGTTTAGGTAGGCCCTTGGGGTTGAAAAAAGATGTTATACCATATGTAAAAACGTAAAAACGATTTATCATATTAATCAAGCAATTACTATATTTTCCGTTCATATGCAACTACATAACTATTCGGGAGTGCTTCCTGCTGAAGAAATCTACATAGCACTCATAACACTCTCTCGTTTTTCTTGATCGTAACCTAATAAAAACTGTTTAATCTAAAGAGTTGTGTTGTTATGGTTAAATTACTTAAACAAAGTCTCCTGTGTGTTAACCCTCGAAGCTATCAAATATGCATTTACTTAGCGTCCTTGGTGCTCACTAGCGCTTACGTACAGAGTTTTGTAGGATTCACTAGTTTCCGGTCTATCATTAAAAATATTTTCCCGATTGTATCTTGTAAAACTTGCTATGGAACCCGTTCATTATATTCTAACCTCCGTAACAGCCTTACTCATTAGTGGTTCTTATGGGAAGTATCCTGCACTTTGTTTTAAAAAGGTGCCACTCGGTTATGTAGTTTCCCTGAACCAACTAAGCAAGAATCGAAGTGGCCCCACTCTGACAGGTGGGAAGAATCCAATATGTCGGCTAGAAAAAATGGCCGCCTCTACGAATACATAGTGTTAGTTTTAGACTATACTATACTATACGCGTGGAATATAACTAATAGTCGAATCTTCACGATTCAAAAACTAAACGACGTAGAAGAAACAGGGTCTAAAAAAGTAACAAAAGTTTTTACTTCGCTCACAAATTAACACCTACAAAAAAATTTCTTAATTTGGAACTTTGCATTTCTTCTGATGGAGTTTACTCATATTTTTTAAAATAACAAGTAAACGGCTGGGATTATGGAAAAAGATGTGGTATAACTTTTTACAGAGTGTTAGATTATCTTAATTTTGGTGTATTGTTCATTCAGATTGGTTAATAAACAACGAAGTTATGACAATTTTAAGGTTCACGTTGAGTCGATCGATTTTCCCAAATATCGAAAGAGATTTCATTTACCGTAATAAAACATTACTCATGGATGCTGCATTGTGCGTAACAAATCATTCTCTTGTGATGTGTTCTTCACAAGTCCCACTTTCAGCAGAAGCACAAAGTAGCCTGATCAAGCCCGGTTATGAATCCCATATGGTGGCCATTAATTATAATACGTAAAGGTTAGTTTCTTTAAGAATACGCACAAACCAGTATCACCTATTCTGTTACTATTCACTTTTACACATCAATTGAATTTAAGAATATCTTAAGAAAATACGTGCATAGCGTTACGTTAGAAAAGGTTTATGGTTTTATCTGAATTGAAGGAGAACTGCACAGGAAGACTTAGAAGTAAGTTCATGTATGTAAACCATAGACATTGGTCTTACATCCTTTAGAATATTATAAGGAAATTACATAAAGCAATATATTGTTATAAATTATAAAGTAAATGATTTCTTTCGTGTTGTAAGAACAGAAATACAAAACAAACATTTGGTTCGATAATTTAAAATTCAGAGTATATCTTATGGTTTTTTTACGTGTAGAAACAGTTTTGTGATTTCGACGAACAGTTAATATTACTCTGTGTACAAGCTATTCTTTAAAGAATGATACATTTAAGTTTATCTATTTATTGGTACATTTCCAACGTGGTGTAAATTTACTATGGATCAACAGAATTTTCAAAAATAATGACTACTACTTACATTAAAGTTTTATTGGTCTAGATCTTCGTTTTAAGTTTCCATCACCTTCCCAGATGTTCCCCTACACACAGAACACAAAAAAGCATCACGGGGCGCTTGCACTTCTACAACAACATATTGTGGTACATGTGATTGCAGGAATATTTAAAGAAGAATTTTCTACATGCTTCGTATACAACTGGAATGGAAGTCCATGTTGTAGAAAGTTCACTTCCATTGTTAGTCGATCCCCAGTTTACTGGAGGAGGAATATATGCTGTCTTCATTATTGCCTGGCCCCATTTTTGTCTAGTTTGGTATGTTGCACGTTTGGTGTGAAGAAACAAGGCTTGATAAGTTGGAGGATTTCTAGCCGTGATTTATTAACTTGAAATGTTTCACTTAATGACAAGCCTTTCTGCGTCTTATAGGCAAATGGGTAGATGGAAAGGGTGGGTAGAAATTTTATGCAATTCAGATGTAGCAACACCAGGAACCGGTAACAGTTCATTGAAAGTAACTCACATTACAAAAGGTCGTTTTGCTCATCAGATTACTCTGACTGATTTACATCATTTGCTGCGTGATGCATATCAGAATTCTCCATCAGGGCTATCTTTCAATGACGAGTACGACTGAAATGGAATCGTCGTGTCCAATGTTTAAGTTTCCGATAATGTATATCCCGTCTCGTGATTTTACTCTTAATTTACATCAGAGCCACACGTCAAGGGAATTCCAAGCTCTACGTTGAAACACTAAAACCAATTGCAGAATGGTTTTTCGCAACGAACCACCCGAACTATTCTCGTGGGATTCCCGTTCGCATTTTTGATTTGAAGAATTTGGAAGAATCACATCCTGAGATTATGAATGCTTTCGAAATGGGTTACTTTGTGATAAGAAAGACATCAAGACCTCTCTGCAATAGCTATAGTTCGGCTCACTAACAGAATAACAAAATTATAAAAGGGGATGGCAGGGCAATTGGTCTCTTAAACGACTTCAATGCTCTTGTCAAATGGATAACGGCGGGACCAGAAATTAGTAGGCTAATTAACGAATTCAAAATGTCATATAATGATAATGATTTTGATAATAAGCACCATGAAGATTACTCGTCGTTGCAAGAAAAATTTAAATCAGCTGTTGGAAAGGAAAGAAGTGTTCGTCGAATTTGTGGGATCCGTTTGAAGAAAATAGTGGATTTGTTAATGTTGCTTCCAGAATCATCTATAGCGGTGATATACGGTAATTGAATCCCTATATTCAGCAGAAGAAAAAGGGTTTAATATGTACAAGGAATTTGTGCAAGAAGTTAAGGAGAATGGACCAAGCAATTCTTTTCTCTTATGAAAAAATATTCTCTAGTGCTTCATTCTTACCTTTGAAAGTACAAGACAAACAGAAATAAAATAAAATTACCTTAGATGGACTTTGAGCTATTCTCTCGCCTACTACACGTCAGTCACTACACTTGGATAATTTTTTTCAGCACGAGAATCAATTAATTCCACAGTCTCTTTACCATAATTCACAATCCTCAAAGTCGGATTTAGTTATGCATTTAGAGAGTCAAGCCAACATCAAAGAAGAGTACTTTCCTAATTCTGGTGATGTTTTATTATTTGATGGAAAATTTTGGTTCGCATTTTGCAAACGGCAACAGGAAAAACATTTTATGATTATTCCACTGCAATTTCTTAAAATATGCTCAAAAAGAAGAGGACACATTCCAGGCAAGGCGAGTGGATTTGATATAGGATATATACTTCTTTAGAGAGCATAAAATTTTCCACAAGAGAAAGCAGGGGTGTAGCAATAAGGACAAAAGTAACACAAACTACACCATTTCCTAGGAAGTGGAACGATTTAATTCGTAACCGCGAAAATAAAGAGCTGTTTCTTTTTCTTGGAAAGTATATGTTTTAAAAGGAAGGAAGTAACTTTGAGGTAACAACAAGCAATGGATATAATATAGAAACTTCAAGGAACCTTCCAACATTTTATAACAAGTCATCAGGATATCACTTAGAAGAGCTGATAGTAGGATCATGTTATATTCCTTTGATGCAACATTAAATGGACACAAGAAGATAGTTATCCGTACAGTAGACACAATTGTTGTAATACTTGCTGTATCGTTTTTCTACGACTTTGAACGACTCGGTCTAGAAGAATTATGAATATCTTCCGGCACCAAGAAACATCATCGATTTCTCGCCATTCATCATATTTCAAAAGCATAAGGAAAAGAAAAATCAACTACGTTAAGAGACATCCACGCGTTTGCAGGATGTGATACAGTGTCATAGTTTCTCGGAAGTGGAAATATATCAGCATGGGAAACATGGCTTTTGTATACAGAGCTGACCACAGCTTTCCTAACAATTTTACACCCTGTAATCCACATAAGCGAAGATTGTTTTAATTCACTGCCACGACATGTTGACCTAATATATTCAATAACAAGTGAAACATTTCAAGTTAATGAATCCCGGCGAGAAATCCTCCAACTTATCATTCCTTGTTTCTTCACACCAAACGTGCAACATACCAAACTAGACTAATCTGGGGCCAGGCAATAATGAAGACAGCATATATTCCTCCTCCAGTAAACTGGGGATGGACTGATAATGGAAGTGAACTTTCTCCAACATGGACTTCCATTCCACCTGTATACGAAGCATGTAGAAAATTCTCTTTGAAATGTGCCTACAAACACATGTACGACAATATGTTGTTGTAGAAGTACAAGGGCCCGTGCTTTTTTGTGTGTGTGTGTTCTGTGTGTAGAGGAACATGTGGAAAAGTGATGGAAACTTAAAACGAAGATCTAGACCAATAAAACTTTAATGTAATTAGTACCCATTATTTTTGAAAATTCTGTTGATCCATAGTTAATTTACACCACGTTGGAAATGTATCAATAAATAGATAAACTTAAATGAATCATTCTTTATCACACCTTATACCTTGTACACAGAGTAATATTAACTGTTCATCGAAATCATAAAACTGTTTCTAGACGTAGAAAAACCAAAAGATATATTGTGAATTTCAAATTATCGAACCAAATGTTTGTTTTGTATTTCTGTTCTTACAATACTAAAGAAATTATTTACTTTCTCATTTATAATAATATATTGCTTTATGTAATTTTCTTATAATATTCTAAAGGATGAAAACCAATGTCTATGGTTTACATACATGAACTTACTTCTAAGTCTTCCTGTTCAGTTCTCTTCCAATTCAGATAAACCATTAACCTTTTCTAACGTATCGCTATGCACGTATTTTCTTAAGATATTCTTAAATTTAATTAATGTGTAAAAGTGAATAGTAACAGAATAGGTGATATTGGTTTGTGCGTATTCGTTTATAACTCTAGATATTCGGGTCAATATTTTGCAAGAAACTAACTCTTACGTATTATAATTAATGGCCACCATATGGGATTCATAACCGGGCTTGATCAGGCTACTTAGTGCTTCTGCTGAAAGTGGGACTTGTGAAGAACACATCACAAGAGAATGATTTGTTACGTACAATGCAGCATCCATGAGTAATGTTTTATTACGGTAAAGGAACGCTCTTTCGATATTTGGGAAAATCAATCGACTCAACGTGAATCTTAAAATTGTCATAACTTTGTTGTTTATTAACCAATCTGAATGAACTATACACCAAAATTAAGATAATCTAACACATTAAAAAGTTATACCACATCTTTTTCGATAATCCCAGCCGTTTACTTGTTATTTTACAAAATTTTAGTAAACTCCATCAGAAGAAATGCAAAGTTCCAAATTAAGAAATTTTTGTAGGTGTTAATTTGTGAGCGAAGTAAAAACTTTTGTTAATTTTTTAGACCCTGTTTCTTCTACGTCGTTTAGTTTTTGAATCGTGAAGATTCGACTATTAGTTATATTCCACGCGTATGGTATAAAACTAACAACTACGAATTCGTAGAGGCGACCACTTTTTCTAGCCGACATATTGGATTCTTCCCACCTGTCAGAGTGGGGCCACTTCGATTCTTGCTTAGTTGGTTCAGGGAAACTACATAACCGTGTAGCACCGTTTTAAAACAAAGTGCAGGATACTTCCCGTATGATCCCCTACTAAGTAAGGCTGTTACGGAGGTTAGAATATAATGAACGGGTTCCATAGCAAGTTTTACTGGATACAATCGGGAAATATTATTAATGATAGACCGGAACCTAGTGAATCCTACAAGACTGTACGTAAGCCCTAGTGAGCACCAAGGACGCTAAGTAAATGCATATTTGATAGCTTCGAGGGTTAACACACAGGAGACTTTGTTTAAGTAATTTAGCCATAACAACACAACTCTTTAGATTAAACAGTTTCTATCAGGTTACGATCAAGAAAAACGAGAGAGTGTTATGAGTGCTAAGTAGATTTTTTCAGCAGGAAGCACTCTCGAATAGTATTGTAGTTGCATATGAACCGGAAATATGGCAATTGCTTGATTATCATGATAAATTAATACTTATGTTTTTACATATGGTATAACAACTTTTTTCAACCCCAAGAGCCTACCTAAAACAAACTGCTGTGCGGTCCCAATGCTATACGTCTGTGATACCCTCTTCTTATTAAAGGGAGAAGTAAATCCACGGTTTTAAAATCTACACCAATTTACAATGTGAGTTAAGTAGCTCTAAAAGCACTTTTGCTTCGTTTTTAAGTCCTTGGTACACAACACAAGATCCTGCGGGCTCCGGTTCGGTGTTGAATTCCTTTACTAGCCGTAAGCCGAAACGAATTAAGGAATATATGCCGAGGTCCGCTGCTGACTTCTACATTTCTCAGAATTTACGATGGAACTTCTAAACCGTTTAGCCTTACCGGACACCTCGAAAAAGAACCCTCGAATTATTGGGACGCCGTTTGCACCCTGAACCACTAATTAAAAGTCGAACATCCCCGTCCATACTCAAAATTATTTCTTTAATCACCACATCACTGAGAGATCGCTTTCATCCCTGCTTAATATCTCTTTTGAGACAATGTAGAATATTATTACAATCAAGTCAAGAGTCATCAGAGCTAATGTTCACATATAAGGTAATATCTGACTTTACACATGCACATTACCAAAAGCTTCACCAGCTCAGGGGTGCCTGCCCTATCGCAAGTGACACATCAACTTGTCCATCATTTTAGCGCTTTTTCCCTGCACTAATTTTACGAAAGCAATAACAAGAACTCACCGTGATATTCCTTTTTTCTCAGCTAATGACTTCTTGTTTAGCACATCCCTGGATTTCGCACGTCACTCGAATATTTTGAATTAGCAAATCCTAACGAATATATGAGCTACTATAGTTTTCCCATTTCAATCCATCCGATCTTGTCGATAGCACTGCAAGCAAGCTGATTCCACTCGTTCTAATGCAATTTTATGGCTGATCTCGACAGCCGGCAGCTTTGTAGATAATCTTAAATCTTTTGCCATGTGAAACTAATGTTTTGACAGATTTTAGTGTATTACAGCGTGTAAGTTGCAATTGAAAAATTCTAATCTCACTACGCTTCATATCAAATATTACCATGTCTGGTTGGTTGTAGTGCTTGCTAATTGGTTGCATTTCTTTTTGATAAAAGAACAACACGTATCTCCGCATCTCGTCTTAGTAAAATGTTGTCTAAATGTTTCGTGAAGTCTGCACTTGGTAATACAATGTTCTCTGAAAAGGGTCTGAAGTTAGGATATCTGTGTGTATCGACTTTCTTCTTGCCAGTTGTAACGGTTCTTAGGTGGACTGTGCTGGGAATGTACTCTAGGCAGTTTTCCATTATATTCCGCTATATGCAGCGAACACCTATGCAGAATTCTAAAGACTACTTGGTGCTTTTTTTAGTAAATGCATTTACTTGGTGATCTAGGATGACTCCTGTCAAAGGCCCTGGATATGCTCGCAAACATACCAGGCCAAATGTCAGTCTGGTTGAGTATTAGAGATGAGTACATTTCCCAAGCCTCAATTGCTGGCGATTAATCGGGTACATTTTGTGGAGTAGATCTCTGTTTTTGGGAAGATAGCTTTGAGACGGTCGACAGGACACGCAAGCTCTATTCAAGGTCTATTCAAGAGAAGCCGTAGTGTTTAATTTAATAAATAAGATTACAGAAATTCTTGTTGTTGGTCATTCCGTGTCAGAGATGAAAGGTGTCGACAAACAAATGCATTGGTGCACTAGTCTGCTACTGAGCGGAAGCTTACCAGAAAATTACTCACCGGTGAGAAAACGTTGAGAAGATTGAGAAATTCAAATCCTCCAGTAAGCTCAATTAGAGTCTGCGATTAAGGAAGTCTGTAGTGCAAGATGAACCGTGTGAGCCTGTGAGGTTTTAAGTTTTTTTTTTTTTTTTAGCCTAAAGGTTAGTGTGAGAGATACGTATTGTTATCAATATAGCATCTTGATAAAGTGAGTGAAGGTAGCCTCGAAATTTTTTATAGACAAAAAAAAGTCTGACAATTGATAATATTCTTGATTTGTGTGCTCATACCTGTTCTAATAGGCCTGTATAACTTCTTTGTACCGCGAATCAGTGCTTTACACCGCTATCTTTAGCAATTCATCTGCAGGAGTTGTCTCAAAGGTCAAGTGAACCGGGCATGGGTTTACAAGCTAATCAAAACCCTAATTACCAAATTATATACTACTAGAGTTTGAGGCCAATAAAATGCATGTTAATCTTTTACAAACTTACGACTATAAGTATATTATAACTGATACATAAACTTGGTAAGCATTGTGGGCTTCTGTTTGCAAAGCAGCTTAGTACAGTTGCAAAAGAACAAAGTGCTGAGCAGTAAGCATTGATTATAATTATGTCGCATAAGACCTAGGGCAATAAGTTGAAACCAACTGGGTTCCACCTGTAGTAGAATTTTCAATCTTACGACCCCGTCTAGGATAAAAATGTATATGCAGTGTACGCATGTACGGAATATCCAAAAATCTTTCTTTATTAAGATTGTTAAACTTTGATTGTTTGTAGGAGAGTCGAAAACTAAACGGTAGTTACACAATTTTTGGAGTCAATCATCTGCGGAAGCACGCTTCAATAATCATATCACTGGAACTTCGCTCCAGAAGGCCTGTTTTTCTGCTAATTGTGAAAGTTACATGAGTTGTTAATTTCTTGTAAACCACTGATACCGTAGTTGCCTTCAAGGCTTGCATCTGCTAAGTATATACCAGGGAGAACATGTTTTTTTTTCTCCATACAGGCGGATAACAAATGCCTAATCTTGATCATTATGTCAGGATTGAGATTTGCTTGGTTGAAATTGCAAGCTTGGTTGACTCTGACAACCTTGTACAATTTTCTTCTGTTTGAAGGATCTTGAAGGCTGGCAACTATTCCCACCTGAGGTCGTTTAACAGTCGGTTGCATCATTAAAAAATCAAAGCTGTGTTTTAAAGACTCTAGAGTTTCTTTAAAATTTGATGATTTCGTAGAATTTCCTTTCAGTTCTCCTTGTATGTGACATTAAGAAAATTCAACAATTAAGCCGTTGTCAATGACATATTGGTATTAGATTCGTTGTTGTTTGTCACCATCTACAACAGAATGTATTTCGATCTGCCATCTGTAACTGAACTCTCTTGGCAGAATTCACAAAACAGATACTTCATATCGGGTTCTTTACACTATCATGCGGCTCGTTCAGAATCCTATCTTGCAGTGTCTTATTATCTACAGGTAAGTAAGCTCCTCTGGGTGGAGCTGATGGTAGCTGTGTGGGTGCTGGAATTCGCATACACTAACCTCATTCGATTGGGTTCATGCTTAGACCTTTCCTCTCCTGGACTTACAGGTTCTTCCGAATTGAATGCTGCACAGCTGCCGTGGTAGTAGGTGAAAAAATGGCAATATTCAAGCTTTGTAACTACTTCCTTGTAATACCTGATATGGCTTATAAAGGAAGGACATGTTTGCTTCTCCGTACAGGCGGATAAGAAAAGTCTAATCATGACCATTTTTTGAGGATTGAGATTTAGTTGGTTGTGACTCTGACTACAGTGCACAATTCCTTTTCTTTTTTAAGGATCTTGAAGGCGGCAAACTATTCTCGTCTGAGTTTAGCTAAGGTCATGTCACAGGCTGTTGCATCATGAAAAAAGTGAAAGAAAACTTTTAATGACGCTAGAGTCTATATTTAATGATTTCTAAGCATTTCATTAAGTTCAGCTTGTATTTGTCCTTAACAGAATCAGCAACTGCTCATGAAGTCTTCTAGCAAGATTCTTATAAGATCTGAATCAGACCCATCACAGCTACAGATTTCCCGTTTGAAGTGTTTTCCATTACTGTTGTCCGTATAGAGCTACCTTTACTCTTTAGAAAACTGATTGCATCGTTTTAAGCCGTCTACAATTGATCTCCAAGTTTCTTAATAACTGTGATTCAACTGTCGTCGCTCCAATGGTTGAATTATATTCGATCGTTGCAGATATTTCAAAAAACCTGTTTCTTGTCTTTCGGCCCTTTCCTCGTCTAATTGTAATTTACGTATATCAATAAAATATATCGTGAAAATAGCGCTTAACTTAATTTATATACGTACATAACGCAGATTTGACGTGCCATTTTTAGTCCACACCATCGCGTGAAGAAGGACTCTTCCTTCTGCGTGTGGGTTTTGAATCACAAGACAAAAGAAACTCTGGAATATTCTCCGCAGTCGAATTGATATTCTTGCAAATTGAGATATTATCACACTAGGAAGGTGGCATCAGCTTAACGTGCCACTTAACTGTTTCCCACAAAATGCTGTAAAACTTATGCTATCGTATCAGTATTTAGGAATAAAGCTATAGTCTTGCTAACGTAGTCTTAATTCCGTAGAAAATTTCGTGGAATTCCCTAAGCACTGTTCCATATCTTGGAACTTCGCTCCTAAGGCCTCTTTTTCTGCCAATTGTGAAGGTTCCTCGAGTTGTACATTTCATGTAATCATCAGATACCGTAGTTGCTTCACCTCAGTTTAGTATCAGAGTAGTAATCTCCTCTGATACTAATCTTCTGAGTATAGTGATGTGCAAATTTTGCATAGAAAAGATGACCAGCTGCGCGAGAAAAGGGAGGCATTAATTAATTGCTTACAAATGAAGTTTCTAATCCTCTGTTCGATCTAGTCCCTTTCGATGAGTAGGAATACGATTCTGACATTCCCTATAAACAACAGCCAAAGTTCAATGGTTCGGAAAAGGTCATCTTCTTAATTTTGAGATTTCCTCGATATCGTTTTTGTCATGGAGACTCATTTTCTTGTAAATGTTGCATATTGATTTCCTCATCCGGACATTTTTGAATCAGATCGCAGATCCTAGATTTTGTCAAGCACGCGCGGTAATTAAATGTATATTTGATAGTCTCGAGTGATAACACACTAGAAACTTTGTTTAAATAATATATATGTAAGAACACAACTTTTTGCTTTAAAAAGTTTCTATCAGGCTAACGATCAAGAAAAAGGTGAGAGCATTTTGAGTGCTAAGTACATTTCTTCAACAGGAAGCACTCTAAAATAGTATTGTAGATTCATATAAGCGGGAAATATATTAAATGCTTGATTATCATGATAAATTAATACTTACGTTTTTACATATTGTATCACAAACTTTTTCCATTCCAAGGGACCACCTAAAACAAACCGCTGTACGCTCGCGAAGCTATATGTCTGTGATACACTCGTCTTATTAAAGGGAGAAAATAATACCAGGGTTTTTAAAATGGTACGCCATTGTGTAATGTGATTTAAGTAGCCTTAAAAGCACTACTGCTTCGTTTTTAAGACCTAGTCACACGGCACAAATTCCTACGTCCTCCGATTCGGTGTTGAATTCCTTTACAAGCTGGAATCCAATAGGAATTAAGGAATACATGTCGATGTCCACTCCTGACTTATAAATTTCACAGCATTTTTAGAATAAACTTAGAAGCCGATTAGCTTTACCGGACACCTGGAAAAAGAACCCTCTGATTGTTAGCACGCCTTGTGCACCCTAAACTGCTAATTAAAAATCGAACATCCTCGTCCATCCTCAAAACCTTTTCTTTAATAAACAATTTAGACACCATTACAATGAAGTCAAGTGACATCCCTGTTAACGTTCTCATTTTAAGGTGATTTCTGACTTCGCAGATGCATGTTAAAAAAGCTTCACAATCTCAGGGATGCCTGCAGTATCGCAAGGGACCCATCAGCTTATTAGATCATTTTAACGCGCTTTCTTTTTACTAGTTTTACGAAAACAATAGCTTATAAGCACACTGTGATAATTATCTTTTTTCAACTAAAGACTTCTTGTTCATCACACCATGGGTGTAAACTCGAATATTTCGAATTTGCAAGTTTTAAGGACTATACAATCTGCCATACTTTCCCATTGCAATCCACCCGATGTCATTGGTTGTACTGCATGCAAAGTGATTCCACTCGTTCAAATGTATGTATCATGGCGGATCTTGACATCTACTGCTATTATCTCAGTAGGGAAAAAGGGACTAGATCTAATAAGGACTAGAAACTTCATTTGTAGGCTATTAAATTAATTCTCTCGTTTCTCAAGCAGTTGGTCATCTCTTGTATACAAAATTTGCTCATCACTATACTCAGCCGATGCAAGCGTTGGACACAACTACGCTGTTAGATGATTAGAACAAATTAAAACTCAAGGAATCTTCACAATTCGCAGAAAAAGAGGCTTTCTAGAGCGAAGTTCAAGTGATATGATTATCGAACAGTGCTTTTGAGGCCTCGAAATTGTCTGGGGGATTAACTCAATGTCAGACACTACCCTAGCAAGATTAATCACTCATTCCTAAATCCTGTTACGATAACTGAAGTTCTACAGGACTTTTGTGGGAAACAATTTGTTATCTGAGTGGCACGTAGAGCTAATGCCACCTTCCATATGTGATGATATCTGAATACACAAGAATGTCAATTCGACGGCGGAGAATATTGCATAGTCTCAGTTGTTTTGTTTTTTAAAACGCACACGTAGAAGGAAGGGTCCTTCTACACGCAATGCTGTGGACTAAATATGGCAAGTCAAATCTGCGTTAATTACGTATATAAATTATGTTAAGCGCTCTTTTCACCTTATGTTTTATGGATATAAATTACAATTAGACACGAAAGTGCCGAAAGACAAGAAAGAGCCTTCGGGAAAATCTGCAACGATCGAATTTAGTTCTTCTATTGAAGACACGACAATTCAATCCCAGCTCTTGAGAAACTTGGAAATCAATTATAGACGGCTTAAAATGATGCAAACAGTTTTCGAATGTGCAAAAGGTAGCTGTATATGGACAAGTGTAATGGAAGAAACTACAAACGGGAAATCTGTAGCTGTTGATGGGTCTGATTCAGAACTTTTAAGAATCTCGGTAGAGAAGGAAAATCCATGAGCAATTCCTGATTTTCTTAAGCCCACATACAAGCAGAAGTGAGAGGAAATGCTAGAAAATCATTAAATTTAAAGAAACTCTAAAGTCTTAAAAAGACTGCTTTCACTTTTTTCATGATGCAACAGGCATCCTTGAAGATCCTTCAAAAACAAAAAGAACTGTACAGGCTAGTGAGAGTCTTCAACCAACCAAATCTCAATCCTGACAAAATGGTCAAGATTAGACACTTCTTAATCGCCTGTATGAAGAAGAAAACCTGTCCCTCCTCGTATAAGCAATATCACATATAACAAGTAAGTAGTCACAAAGCATCAATATGGCCACTTTTCCCGCTACTAACACGGCGGCTGTGCAGCATTCAATTCAGAAGTACCACCAAGTCCAGGAGCGAAATGGTCTAAGTATGAACCCAATCGAATAAGGAGGAGGCGAATTCCGGGACCCACACATGTACCATCATCTCCAGCCGGATAAACTTACTTATCTGTAGATAAATAGTTACTGCTAGATAGGAGTGTTAACGAGCCAGATGTTTGTATAAAAGAGTCGATATTAGGTATTCTATGTTTTGTGCCTTTTGCCAAAGTAGTCCATGCACAAATGCCAGATCGCAAGACAATCTAATATAGGTGATGACGAACAAGA
Organism: Thermobia domestica; assembly: GCF_964235325.1. Lineage (NCBI taxonomy): Eukaryota > Metazoa > Arthropoda > Insecta > Zygentoma > Lepismatidae > Thermobia > Thermobia domestica. The sequence continues at coordinate 172,932,658 of NC_137460.1, forward strand.
GCTGTAGAAAACCAATATGTTAATGATAACTGCTTAATTTTTATTTCACTCAGTTATGATTATCTTGTAATAACGTCCCCCTTTATAGACCTAAAAAAAATGGACATAAAGACGATGTTCGTGTAACTTTAAATGAATGTATAAAGAAAAGGTAAAAAAACATGGAGGTGGTTTTTTATTCTTTTTACATGCTTTCGAGGTGGTTTCTTAAACTGTACACGAACAGCTTTGGTACCCGAACAGAAAACGGAACAGTAGCACGAAACATTTAATTTAATGAGCTAAATTAATTCATTTAGATATCATATTCGCGTACAACAGCGCGTTAGAATGATGGGCAAGATGATGGGCCACTTGCGATAGGGCAGGCATTCCTGAGGTGGTGAAGCTATTTGTAATATGCATCTGCAACGTTATAAAAAACCTTAAAATGAACATTTCAAGAATGACACTTGACTTTAATCAAATCTACACTCGCGTGTCGCCTGTCGATTTCCGTTTCTCAAACAACGTTTGGATAGCTATTCATTTTGTGGAAGCCACGCCACAACGATTGTGGAATGGTGAGATACACACAACTCATTTTGATATAAGCAGTGTAGCCCTTCTGTATATCCCCAATAATTCAACCTCAAGTACCAATACTATATTGTATGCAGAAGAGCATACAATATATAAGTGCAAGAAAAGTTCACATAGCACATTGTTATGACTTTACTACATCAGCCATTATAGTTTAAAGTTGTGCAAATCGTACACGCAGCTGAGGAAATTTCAGAACTGTCCAAAGTTTAACCGCCCTCAGGAAGTCTCCACTTAAGTAATTTCTAGGCACGATTAGATACATTATTTCAGGAAATGGTATAGAAGAACTTTGGGGTATTCTGTACGCTAAGACAATACAAGTGAAAATCCAAAATGGCGAAAACGTATAAGCATGAACCCAATCGAATGAGGTTAATATATACGAATTCCAGGACCCACACAAATGCCATCAGCTCCAGCCGGATAAAACTTACTTACCTGTAGATAAAAAGTGACTGCAAGATAGGATTGTGAACGAGCCGCATGTTAGTATAAAATAGCCGATATGAAGTATTCAATGTTTTGTGTATTGTGACAAAAGATTTCATGTACAAATGTCAGATCGGAAGAAAGTCTGATACAGATGTGGACGAAGAAAAGCCGCAGAAAACCAACTGTCATTCACCCCAGTCGAATTGAGATTCTTGTGTATTCAGATATAATCACTTTTGGAAGATGGCATTAGCTCTACATGCCACTCAGATGACAATATGTTTCCCACAAAAGCATTGTAGAACTTCAGTTATCGTAACAGTATATAGGAATGAATGATTAATCTAGCTAGCGTAGTGTCTGACGTTGAGTTAATCCCCCAGAAAATTTCGTGGCCTCATTAAGCACTGTTCGATAATCACATCACTTGGAACTTGGCTCCAGAAGGGCACTTTTTCTGCCAATTGTGAAGATCCTTGAGTTGTTAATTTCTTGTAATCATCTGATACCGTAGTTGCCTCCAAGGCTTCCATCTGCTGAGTGTAGTGATGTCGAAATTTTGCATACAAGAGGAGAAACACTCCGTGAGAAACGAAAGAAGTAATTTAATAGCCTACAAATGAAGTTTCTTGTCCCCTTTACGATCTAGTCCCTTTGTCCCTAATGAGATAATAGCAGGTGATTCGAGATCCGCCATGATACTTGCATTAGAGCGATTGGAATCTGAATGCAGTACAAACGACGACATCGGGTGGATTGAAATGGGAAAGCACGGAAGCATATATTGTCCCTAGGACTTGCAAATTCGAAATATTCGAGTCTAAACCCTGTGACGTGATGAACAAGAAGTCTTTAGCTGAGAAAAGAAAATTATCACAATGCGCTTATAAGGTATTCTTTTCGTAAAACTAATAAAGGGAAAGCACGCTAAAATGATAAACAAGCTGATAGGCCACTTACGATACAGCAGGCATCCCTGAGATGGTGAAGGTTTTTATAATAAGGTATAAGCGACATAAGGATAATCAATGCTTTGTGTTTAGCACCTTGTTCCTTTGCGGCTGTACGAAGCTGCTTTTCAGACAGAAGCACTCGAAGCTTACCAATTTTGCTTAACAGTTATATTACACTTATGGTCGTAAGCTTGTAAAGGATTCACATGCAGGTAATTGGCCTGAAACTATAGTAGGTGATCCTTAGGTAATTGGGTAATTTGGTACCTTGTACAGCGGGGGACACTTCTAAATGGTACAGCCATATGGAGATTTACGGCTAAGGTGTACCATTTAGAAGAGTCCCCCGCTGTACAACCAGGCCAGCTTCTCTTGGTTTTTGAGACAAGTTCTGCCAATGAATTACTAAAGTTAGCGTAGTAAAGCACTGATACGCGATACAAAGAAGATACACAGGCCTGGTGGAACAGTTTTAGAAGAGAGACATCAACGAAATTATCAATTGAGGATTTTTTGTACTCAGGTTACTTTGGGAGATTTTTAGTTAAGTACACGTGAAAGGTTTAAAACTTCCTAGGCTCACTTACCACTGCTAACTGTACCAATCTGCTTTTCACACTGCGAAATCTAGAAGTGAGCATGTATTTTAATTCCTATTGGCTTCCAGTCAGTAAGAGAAATTCAAAACCGAATCGGAGGCCGCAGAAACTTTAGTAGTATTTTAGAGCTACTTATCTCACATTATAAATTGGCGTACCATTTAAAAAACCGTGGATTTATTTCTCCCTTTAGTAGGACGAGGGTATCACATATGTATATCCTTGGGAACGTACAGCGGTTTGTTTTAGGTGGGCCCTTGGGATGGAAAAATATTGTGATACCAAATGTAAAAAACATAATGATCGTTAGCTTGATAGAAACTGTTTAATCCAAACAGTGGTGTTCTTACAGATATTTTTTTTAAACAAAGTCTAGTGTGTGTTAACACTCGCTGCTATAAATGTGCCTTTAATTAGGGTCCTTGCTGTTCACTATGGTCAACATACAGAGTTGTGTAGGATTCTCTAGGTTCCGGTCAACCATTAATAACTTTGTAACACTTTCCATGAAACCCATTATATTCTAACCTCGAGAAGAGCCTTACCTTGGGCCTGAGATTGGTGATATAATCAATGAGACAAATAAAGAAGTTACAATCGATTTTAAGTTCCTTTGAGATCTTCTCTTAGGCAGTTAGGTGGAAAATTTTTATGGTATAGCCACTCCTGTGTTCGCTACCTACTTACCAACATTTGTCATCACAAAGCAACCAAACTGTTGTCAAATCATATAATCTTTTCATAAAACCTCATTGTATGTTTTGATTACTAAATAAGTGCCACACATTTAATAGAGCAGAAAAAGTCATTCATTTCAGAAGTCTCTTGATGAAAATTCCCCATATCCAAGTTCATGAATGAAAAAGTAATCTGATATCATGGTAGCATTGTCTTGATAAGAGTATCGTATCACATTTCGTAATTCTGACATCCTTTTCTTCTGCAGTGTTATGTACTCATGTTCTTGGTATGTCAATGCTGTCTTACTCGTAAGCATTATTCGTCTTCACTCGCGTCTCGCGTCTCTATTTACTTTTCTCAAACAACCTTTGGATAGCTATTCATCTTGTGAAAGCTTCGCTACAACGATTGTATAATTGTGACAAACACACAACTCCTTTGGGTATAAGCAGTGTAGTCTTTCATTGTATCTTCAATAATTCAAGTTCAAGTACCAATACTATATATTCTACTCTTCTGAATACACTATATAAGTGCAAGAAAAGTAGACAAATCACATGTGCTATAACATTAGGTCATCCATTATACTGGAAAGGTGTTCAAATCGTACTTGCACCTGAATAAATTTGTAAACTGTCCAAAGTTGTACCGCCCATAGGAGGTTTCCACTTAACTAATTTCTAGGTACGATTGGATACATTATGTGAGGAAATGGCATAGAAGAACCTTGGGGTATCCTGTACGCTGATAACATTAGTGAAAAAGCTGAATGGCCATGCCTACTCAAGATCATAAAGAACTCACTTCTAGACTTTGCTCGGCGACTTTACATGTGGTTATGAACACTTTTAAAAAACCCTCTGAGGAGATGTGAAAGTCTACGATCTCCGATCTTATTCATCAATGCCTGGATGTGGAAATCTATATGCAACATTATCAAGAAAACGATGTTGCATGAGAAAAACGATATCTAGGAATTCTCAAAATTAAGACGGTGACCTTTTCCAAACCGGTAAACTTTCGTTGTAGTATATAGTGAATTTCAGATTCGTATTGCTGACCTATGAGAAAACGTTGAGAAGATTGACCAATTCAAATCCTACAATAAGCATAATAAGAGTGTGCGATATGGCAGTCTGTACTGCAAGATATACCTTGCGAGCCAGAGATAATTTAAAATTCTATTTACTAAAGAGAGATACGTAGCGTTATCATTATAGCGTCTTGAGAAAGTGAGTCAAGGTTGCAAAAGACACCTCGAAATATTTTATAGACACAAGTTTTACTTTCAGGCTAATCGAAAGTTTATCGCAGCTCTTTTACCTTATTTGGGCAGCAACACGAGCAAGATCTCAGACACTATACCCAAGGTAGGAAATTCAGGGCTACTGGTCCAAAATGTGGGAAGTGAGCCTAGTAACTTTCATATCTTTCAGGTTTATTTAACTGAAAATCTCCCAATGTAATCTAAGTACAAAAAAAATGTTTCAATTGATAATTTTGTTGATGTCTCTATCCTACACCTGGTCTACCTGGCGCGTATAACTTTTTTGTTTCGTGAAACAGTGCTTTACTACGCTAGCTTTAGTAATTCATCGGCAGGACGTCTCACAGGTTGTACAACGTAATCACGTACCTAATTACATCTAAGAAGTGTAGTGAGATTAGAATTTTCCACTTGCAACTCACACGCTGTAATAGACTAAAATCTGTTCAAAAATTTCTTTCATATAGCAAAAGATTTAAAATTTATCTAGAAGGCTGCTGGCTGTGGTTTTCTGCTGAAATAATGGTATTACTAATTGTAGATATCAGGATGAATTTAGATAAAGAGATAATAACAGTAGATGTCGAGATCCGCCACGATACTTGCATTAGAACGATTGGAATCACTTTGCATAAAGTACAACCGACGAGATGGTGTGGAGTTAAATGTGAAAAATTGTTGTCCTTAGGACTTGGAAATTCGAAATATTGTATTTTACACCCAGTTACGTGATGATTATGATGTCTTTAGCTGAGAAAAAAGGATTATCACGGTGAGCGTCTCGCGTCTCAATTTTGCTTTCAACAAACAACCTTTCGATAGCTATTCATATTGTGAAAGCTGCGCTACAACAGTTGTGAAATTGTGAGAGACACAACTTCATTTGATATAAACAGTGTAGTTCTTCTGTATATCTTGAATAATTCAACATCAAGTACCAGTACTATATATTCTACTCTTCTGCATACAATAAATAAGTGCAAGAAAAGTGAACAAATCACAAGTGTTATAACATAGAACAGCTACTATATTGGAAAGGTGTTCAAATCGTACTTGCACCTGAAGAAATTTCAGAACTGTCCAAAGTTGTACCGGCCTTAGGATTTTTTAACTTAAGTATTTTCTAGGCACGATTGGATACATTATATCGGGAAATGGAATAGAAGAACCTTGGGGTATCCTGTACGGTAACACAACACTAGTGAAAGTGCTCAATGGCGAAATGGTACAAGCATGAACCCAATCGAATGAGGTTAGTGTATACGATTCCAGGACCTACACAAGTAACATCAGATCCAGCCGGATAAACTTATTTACCTGAAGATAAAAAGTGACTGCAAGATAGGATTCTGAACGAGCCACATGTTAATATAAAAGAGCCGATATGAAGTAATCAATGTCTTGTGCCTTCTGACGAAGGAGTTCATGTACAAATGGCAGATCGGAAGAAAATCTAATATGGATGTTGACGTACAACACCTGTAGAAACCAATATGTCATTGAAAACGTCTTAATTGTTGATACAATCAGTTATGATTAAGATTTTGTAATAACTTCCCCGCTTTAATGATCCAACAAAATGGTAATGAAGACCATCTTGATGTAACTCTAAATAAAGGTATAAAGACAAATTACAAAACATCAAGGTTGTTTATGATTCTGTTTAGATATTTAGGAATACTCTAATACGAATGGCTTTGGTACCCGAAGAGAAAACGAAATCGTAGCAGGACATTTAATTTAACGATCTGAAGCAGTTCATTTAGATATCACATTCGCGTACTACAATATCATTCAACTATATGTGTATAACATTTGTTTATTGTTTGTTTATCTGAGAAGATGTTAAAACCAGATAATTACCTCCAAGGTTCCTGCAATCGGCAAGGACACATAAATTTGTGTAACTACCGTTTGCTTTTCGACTCTCCTACAAAGAAGAAAAGTTTACCGCTCTTAATAAATAACGATGTTTGGATATTCCGTAAAGTTTAAACTGCATGTATATTTTTATCCAAGACGGGATCGTAAGAATGAAAGCTGTGCTACACTTCGATCCCAGTTGGTTCAAATTATTGTCCTGGATTTTACACAACATAAGGAATGTCAATGATTAATTCTCAGCACTTTGTTTTTTTGCGAGTGTACAAAGCTGCTTTTAAGATAGAAGCCCACGAAGCTTAACAATTATCCGTAACATTTATATTACACTTATGGTCTTAAGCTTGTAAAGGATATTGGCCTGAATCTCTAGTAGGTCCAAACAGTTTGCTATCTGAGCGGCACGTTGAGCTAATGCCACCTTCCTTGCGTGACAATATCTGAATGCGCATGAATGTCAATCTGACTGCAGTGAATATTGCAGTCTCTGTTGTTTTGTGTTTTAAAACGCACACGTAGAAGAAAGTGTTCTTCTACACGCAATGGTGTGGACTAAGAATGGCAAGTCATATCTGCGTTAAGTACGTATATAAATTATGTTAAGCGCTTATTTCACCTTATATTTTATGGATATAAGTTGCAATTACACAGTGAGAGTACCGGAAGTTAAGAGCTTTCGGGAAAAGTCAGCAACGATCGAATTTAATTATGCCATTGAAGCCACGACAATTCAATCACAGTTCTTGAGAAACTTGGAGATTAATACTAGACGGCTTCAAATGATGAAAACAGTTTTCGAAGGAGCAAATAGTAGCTGTGTATGTACAACAGTATTTGAAGAAACTACAAACGGGAAATCTGTAGCTGTTGATGGGTCTGATTCAGATCTTTTGAGAATATTGCTAGAAGACTTCATGATCAACTGCTGATTCTCTTAAGGCCACATACAAGCAGAACTGATAGGAAATGCTACGAAATCATAAAATTTAAAGAAACTCTACGGTCATTAAAAGACTGCTTTCACTTTCTTCATGATGCAACATGCTATGACATGACCTCAGCTATAGTCAGGAGTGAATACTTCCTGCCTTGAAGATCTTTCAAAAAGAAAAAGAACTGTACAAGTTAGTCTTCAACCATTCAAATCTCAATCCTGAGAAAATGGTCAAGATTAGACATTTCCTATTCGCATTTGTCGAGAAGGAAACATGTTCTGTTTGGTATAAGCCATATCATGTATATCAAGGAAGTATTTACGAAGCGTCAATAAGGACAATTTTCCCCCTACTAACAGGGCATCTGTGCAGCATTCCAATAAGAAGTACCTACAAGTCCAGGAGCGAAATTGTCTAAGCATATACCCAATCGAATGAGGTTAGTGTATGCGAATTCCAGGACCAACACAGCTACCATCATCTCCAGCCGGATAAGCTTACTTACCTGTAGGTAAAAAGTGACTGGAAGATAGGAGTGTGAACGAGTCACAAGTTAGAGTAAAAAAGCCGATATGAAGTATTCAAGTTTTTGTGCATTCTGCCAAAAGAGTTCAAGTACAAATGGCAGATCGGAAGTCAACCTGATATAGATGATGAGGAACAACAGCTGTAGAAAACCATAATGTCACTGACAACGGCTTAATTGTTGTTCCAATCAGTTATGATTACTATTTTGTAATTACGTCCCCGCCTTATAGAAAAAACAAAATGGACATGAAGACGATATTGATGTAACTTTAAATGAAGGTTTAAAGACAACGTATAAAACATGAAAATGGTTTGCTGTTGTGTCTACATATTTCAGAATCTTTTAACACGAGCGGCTTTGTTACCCGAAGAGAAAACGAAACCGTAGCAGCACACATTTAATATAACAAGCCAAACGAATTCATTTAGATATTACATTCACGTACTACACTATCATTGAATTGTATGTTTATAACATTTCTTTCTTGTTTGATTGTTTATCAATTAAGATGTTCAACAGCAGATAAATGACTCCAAGGATTTTGCCATCCGCAAGGTCACTTAAAAAAGTGTAACTATTATTTAGTTTTCGACTCTCCTACAAAGAAGCAAAGTTTAACACTGTTAATAAAGAACGATGTTTGGATATTGCGTACATGCAAACACTCCATGTCCATTTTTACCCAAGACGGGGTAGTAAAAATGAAAGTTCTAATAGTCGTCGATTCCAGTATGTTTCACCTTAATGCCCTAGGTTTTATACGACATAAGGGTAATCAATGCTGAGTGCTCAGCACCTTGTTCCTGCGGCCGTACCAAGCTGTTTTTGAGAGAGAAGCCCACGAAGCTTAACAATTTTCCGTAACAGTTATATTACACTTACGGTCGTAAGCATGTAAAGGATTCACATGCAGGTTATTGGCCTGAATCTCTAGAATGTGATCCTTAGGTAGTTAGGTACCTTGTATAACCAGGCCCGCTTCTCTTGGTTTGTGAGACAAGTCATGCCCATGAATTACTAACGCTAGCGTAATAAAGCACTGATCCGTGACACAAAGAAGATATACAGGTCTGATAGAACAGGCTCACTTTCCATATCTTGGACCAGAAGCCATGAATTTCCCCTCTTGGGAATAGAGTTCCAGAACCTAATTTCGCTGCCCGAAGAAAGTAAAAGAGGCTGCGATTAACTTTCGATTAGTGTGAAAGTTAAACTTGCGTCTATAGAAAGTTTCGAGGCTTCTTTTATAACCTGACTCAATTCATCAACATGCTATATTGATAACGTATGTATGTCTCGCTATGGTCTTTAGGCTATAGAAACTTAAAATCTCTCTCTCTCGCACGGTTATCTTGCACTACACAGCCATAATCGCACACTCTTATTAAGTTTATTGCAGGATTAGGATTTCTCAATCTTCTCAACGTTTTCTCACCGGTGAGAAAATTTCTGGTAAGCTTCAGTAGCAGACTAGTGCACCAACTGTATTAGCATTTCGACACTTTTCATATCTGAGACGGAATGATCAACAAAAAGATTTCTAGTAATCCTATTTATTAAATTCAACACTACCTCATCTCGCTGATGTGAATAGACCTTGTGCGTCCTGTCCACCGACCCAAAGGTATCTTCTCAAGAGCACAAAACTACTCCAAAAAATGTACCCAATTAGTTGCCAGAAGCTGAGGCTTAGGAAGTGTACTCATCACTAACACTGAACCAGACTCTCATTTGGCCTCGCGTGTTTGCGAGCATATCCATTGCCGTTGACCAGAGGCATCCTAGATCACCAAGTAAATTCCTTTACAAAAAGAGAAGCACCAAATTATCTGTAGAATTCTGTATAGGTGTTCGTTGCATATAGCGGAATGTCATGGCAAACTGCCTAGAGTACTTTTCTTGCACTGTCCAGCAGTTAGCCGTTGAAATGGGAAAAGTACGGCAGCTCATTAGGCTTAGGCTTGCAAATTCGAAATTTTCGAGTGACGTGTGAAACCCAGTGACGTGCGAAACAAGAAGTCATTAGTTGAGAAAAAAAGAATATCGCTGTGAGCTCGTAATTTATTTTTCGCCTTGAAATGATGTACAAGTTGATGGGTCACTTGTGATAGGACTGGCATCCCTGAGGTGGTGAAGCTTTTTGTAATATGCATCTGCAACGTCACAAATCAACTTAAAATGAGAACATTAAGAACGTGTCAATTGACTTCATTCTAATAGTATTCTACATTGTCTCAAAAGAGATATTAATCAGGGATGAAATCGATCTCCAAGCGATGGGGTGATTAAAGAAATAATTTAGAAGATAGTCGGGTATATTAGATTTCTAATTAGTTTTTAGGGTGCAACAAGCGTGCCAATAATTCGAAGGTTCTCTTTCTTATAAGTTCCATCATAAAATGTTGTTAAATTTAGAAGTCAACAGCGTACATCGGTATGTATTCATTAAATCCTATAGGCTTACAGCTAGTAGAGGAATTCACCGAATCGGAGGGCGCAGGATCTTATGTTGTGTACCTAGGTCTTAAACACGAGGCAGTAGTGCTTTTAGAGCTACTTAACTGACATTATACAGTGGCGTACCTTTAAAAAACCGTGGATTTACTTTTCCGTTTAATAAGACAAGGGTATTACAGATGTATAGTTTTGGGAGCGGTTTGTTTTACGTGGGCCCTTGGGGTTGAAAAGGGATGTGATACCAAATGTAGAGAACATAAGTATTAATTTATCAATGATAATCAAGCAATAGCTATACTTGCCGTTTATATGCTACTACATAATACCTGACTGTGCTTCCTGCTAAATAAATCTACTTAGTACTCATAACGCTCTCACCTTTTTTCTTGATCGTTAACTGATAGATTCTGTTTAATCCAAAGAGTTGTATTCCTACGGATATATTATTTAAACAAAGTGTCCAGTGTGTTAACACTCGAGGCTATCAAATATGTATTTAATTAGAGTCCTTGGTGGTCACTAGGACTTATATAGATAGTTGTGTAAGAATCACTAGATTCCTGTCTATCATTTTCCCGATTGTAACCTGTTAAACTTGCTATGGAACCTATTAAGTTCTAACCTGCGAAACAGGCTTACTATGCGCCTGAGACCGGTGATCAGGATCGATGAGACAAATAAAGAATCGATTCTAAGTTCTTTTGAGATCTTCTCTTAGACGGTTAGGTGGGAAATATTTACGGTATAGTAGTCCTGTGTTCGCTACTTAGTAACACAGGTCATCACAAAGCAACCAAACTCTGGGATAATGAAATAATCTCTTCATATGAGCTCACTGTAAGCTTTAAATAGTAACTAAGTGCCACACATTCCATAGAGCAGAAAAAGTAATTCACTTCAGAAGTCTCTTGATTACATTCTCTATATCCAAGTACGTGAATGAAAAAGTCCTCTGATATCACGGTAGCATTGTCTTGATAATAATATCGTATCACATTTCGTAGTTCTGACATCTTCTTCCCCTCTAATGCTATATACTCATGTTCTTGGTGTATCAATACAGTCTTACTCGCAAGAGATATTCAAGTCTTCGCTCGCGTCTCGCGTGTCGATTTCCTTTTCTCAAGCAACCTTTGGATAGATATTCATCTTGCGAAAGCTTCGCCACAACGACTGTGGAATGCTGAAATACACACCCCTCGTTTTGATATAGAAGTGTTCGCCCTGTGTAAGTCTTCAATAATTAACATCAAGTATCTTTACAACATATTCTACTCTTCTGCATACAGTAGAAAATTTCAAGGAAAGTGGGCAAAGTACATGTGTTATGACATTACACCAGCCATTATACTATAAAGGTGTACAAATAATACCTGCAGCTGAGGAAATTTTGAACTCTCCAAAAATGTACCGCCCTTAGGAGGTTTCGACTTCAGTAATTTCTAGGTAAGGCTAGACGGCTTCGACGTTTCTTCTTAAAATGCTGTGAAATTTAGAAATCAGCAGTGGACATCGGTAAGTATTCCTTAATTCCTATTAGCTTACAGCTAGCAAAGGCATTCAACACCGAATCGGAGGCCGCAGGATCTTGTGTTGTGTACCTAGGTCTTAAAAACGAAACAATAATGCTTTTAAACCAACTTAACTCAAATTATACAATGGCGTAGCATTTAAAAAAGCGTGGATTTACTTCTCCCGTTAATAAGGCGAGGGTATCACAGATGTATAGCTTTGGGAACGTACAGCGGTTTGTTTTAGGTGGGCCCCTTTAGATTGGAAATGGTTGTGAAACCATATGTAAAAACATAAGTATTAATTTATCAGAGATAGTCAAGTCAAGCAATTGCTATATTTCCGATTATAAGCAACCACAATACTATTTGAGAGTGCTTCCTGCTGAAGAAATCTACTTAGCACTTATAACGCTCTTATATTTTTCTTGATCGTTAGACTGATACTAACTGTTTTATCCAAAAAGTTCTTACGGATAATTTACTTGAACAAAGTCACCTGTGTGTTAACATTCACTGATATCATATATGCGTTTAGTTAGCGTCCTTGCAGCTCACTAGAGCTTACGTACAGAGTTGTGTGGGATTTACTAGGTTCCAATCCATCATTAATAATATTTTCCCGATTGTATTCTGTAATACTTTCCTTGGAACCCATTATATTGTAACCTCGAAAGAGCCTTACTTTGGGCCTGAGATCGGTGATCAGGATCGATGAGACAAATATAGAATCGATTTTAAGTTGTTCTGAGATCTTCTCTTAGACGGTTAGGTGGAAAATATTTACGGTATAGTCAATCCTGTGTTCGCTACTAACTTAGTAACACAGGTCATCACAAAGCTACCATACTTTGGGCTAATCAAATAATCTTTTTATATAAGTTCACTGTAAGCTTTAAATAGTAACTAAGTGCCACACATTTTATAGAGCAGAAAAAGACATTCATTTCAGAAGTCTGTTGATGAAAATTCTCCATATCCAAGTTCTTAAATGAAAAAGTAATCTGATATCACGGTAGCATTTCCTTGATAAGAATATCGTATCCTCCCTTCTAATGCTATATACTCATGTTCTTGGTGTGTCAAAACTGTCTTACTCGGAAGAATTAATCAAGTCTTCGATCGCGTCTCGCGTGTCGATTTCCTTTTGTCAAACAACCTTTGGATAGCTATTCATCTTGCGAAAGCTTCGCCAGAACTACTGTGGAATGGTGATATACACACCTCACCTTTTGATATAAGAAGTGTAGGCCCTCTGTAATTCATCAGTAATTAACATCAAGTATCTTTACTATATATTCTACACTTGTGCATACAGTAATTAAGTGCAAGAAAACTGGACAAAGAACATGTTATGACATTAGATCAGCTTTTATACTGGAAAGGTGTTCAAATCGTACCTGCAACTTAAGAAATTTCTGATCTGTCCAAAGTTGTACCGCCCTTAGGAGGTTTTCACTTAAGTAATTTCTAACCACGATTGGAGTCGTTATGTCAAGAATTGGTATAGAAGAGCTTTGGGGTATCTTGTACGCTAAGACAACATTAGTGAAAATGCTGAATGGCCATGCATACTCAAGATCGTTGAAAAGTCGTTTCTACACTTTGCTCGGCGAACTTTACATGTGGTTATGAAGACATTTACAATCCTCTGAGGAGATGACAAAATCTAGGATCAGCGATCTTATTCAACAATGTCTGGATAAGGAAATCAATATGCACATTTACAAAAAAATGAAGCTTCATGAAAAAAAGCGATATCGAGGAAATCTCAAAATTTAAAGGATGAGCCATACCGAAGCGGTAAACTTTGGCTGCAGTATATTGAGAAGGCCAGATTCGTATTGCTATTCATCCGAAGGGACTGGACCGAACATGGGGCTAGAAACTTCATTTGTAGGCAATTAAATTAATGCTTCTCTATTCTCAAGCAGGTGGCCATCTTTTCTATGCAAAATTTGCACATCACTATAGTAAGCGGATGAAGGCCTTGGAGGCAACAACGGTATCAGAGGATTACAAAAATTAACACTTCAAGGAACAATCAAAATTCGCAGAAAAAGAGTTTCTCTGGAGCGAATTTCCAAGTGATATGATTATCGAATAGAGCTTAATGAAAAACACAAAATTTTCCGGTGGATTAACTCAACGTCACACACTACGTTAGCAAGATTAATCCTTCATTCCCAGAGACTGTACGATAACAGAAATAATACAGGATTTTTGTGGGAAACCGTGTATTATCTGAGCGGCACGTTGAGCTAATGTCACTTCCATGTGTGATAATACGTCATTGCGCAAGAATATGAATTCTACTGAGGTGAATATTGCAGCGTCTCTGTTGACTTGTGTTATAAAACCCACACGTAGAAGGAAGAGTCCTTTTATATAGCATCCTGATGTTATATAGCATCCTGATGATCAGGATAATATAGCATCCTGATGAAGTGAGTCAAGGTATCGAAAGACACTTCGAAATTTTTTATAGACGCAAGCTTAACCTTCAGGCTAATCGAAAGTTTATCGGACTCTCTTTACTTTCTTTGGGCAGCGAGACGGACAAGTTCTCGAGCACTATTCCCAACGGGGGTATCAGAGCTTCTGGTCCAAGATGTGGTAAGTGAGCGTAGGAAGTTTTATTTCTTTCAGGTGTACTTAGCTGGATATCTCCCAATGTAACCTAAGTACAAAAAAAAAATCTGTGAATTGATAACAATGTTGTTGTCGTCTCTGTTCTGCACCTGTTTTACCAGGCCTGTATATTTCTTTGTAGTGCAAATCAGTGCTTTACTACGCTAGCTTTAGTAATTCATCGGCAGGACTTGTCTCACAGGCCGAGAGAAGCGGGCCTGGTGCTAAAAGGTACCTAATTACCTAGGGTTCACCTACTAGAGATTCAGGCCAACAAGCTGCATGTGAATCCTTTACAAGCTTACGACCGTAAGTATAATATAACTGTTACGGAAAATTCTTAAGCTTCGTGGGCTTCTCTGTGATAAGCAGCTAGGTACGGCCGCAAAGGAACAAGGTGCTGAGCACTAAACATTGATTATCCTAATGTCGTATAAAACCTAGGGCAATAAAGTGAAACCAACTGGAATCAACGTCTAATAGAGCTTTCATTGTTACGACCTCGTCTTGGATAAAAATGCACATGGAATGTTTGCATGTACGGAATATCCAAACACCGTTCTGTATTAAGATGTTCTTATAGAGAACTTTGCTTCTATGTAGGAGAACGAAAACTAAACGGTAGTTACAAAATTTTAAATTAACTTCCCGATGGCATGATCCTTGGGGTCAAATTTTTGCTGTTCAACATCTTAACAGATAAACAATCAGACAAGAAAGAAATGTTATACAATTGAATGATACTGTAGTACGTGAATGTGATAACTAAATGATTTGGTTTAGCTCGTTAGATTAAATGTGTTTCGTTTCGTTCTTTCCTCGGGTACCAAAGCCGCTCGTTAAAAAGATTCTAAAATATGTAAACATAAAAGCAAACCGCTTTAATGTTTTATACGTTGTCTTTATACCTTCATTTAAAGTTACATCAAATCGTCTTCATGACCATTTTGTTTTTACTCTAAGGCGGGGACGTTATTAAAAAATAATAATAATAACTGATTGGATAAACAATTAAGCCGATGTCAGTGACATATTGGTTTTCTACAGCTGTTGTTCGTCATCATCTATATCAGATTGTCAACCGATCTGCCATTTGTACATGAACTCCTTTGGCAGAATGCACAAAACCTTCAATACTTCATATCGGCTTTTTTACTCTAACATGTGGCTCGTTCACACTCTTACTTTGCAGTCACTTTTCATCTACAGGTACGTAAGCTTATCCGGCTGGAGCTGATGTTAAAATTGTGGGTCCTGGAATTCGTATACACCATCCTCATTAGTTGGCTTCACGCTTGGACCATTTCTCTCTTGTACTTGTAGGTACTTCCTATTTGAATGCTGTACAGCTGCTGTGTTAGTAGGTGGAAAAGTGGCCATTCTAATGATTTGCAACTAATTCCTTGTTATACCTGATATGGCTTATACCAAAGTGGACATGCTTCCTTCTCCATACAGGGGAATAAGTAATGTCTAATCTTGACTATTTTGTTAGGATTGCGATTTGGTTGTGGAAGACCACTAACTTTCGCAATTATATTGCTTTTTTATGGATCTTGTAGGCTTCCAACTATTCTCTCCTGTGTACAGCTGAAGTTGTGTCACAGTCTGTTGCATCATGAAAAAGGTGGAAGCAGTCTTTTAATGAAGCTATTGTTTTTTTAAATTTAAAGATTTTTTAGCATTTCCTTTCAGTTCTGCTTGTATGTGGGCTTATGAGAATCAGCAACTGCTCATGAAGTCTTCTAGCGAGATTTTAAATGATCTGTATAAGACCCATCAATAGCCACAGATTCCCCGTTTGAAGTTTCTTCCATTACTGTTGTCCATATACAGCTACCTTTTGCTTCTTAGAAAACTGTTTGCTTTATTTGAAGTTTCTCAACAACTGTGATCGAATTGTCGTTGCTTCAATGGCAGAATTAAATACGATCGTTGCTGATATTTCCCGTAAGCCTTCTCTGGCCTCTCGGCACTTTCACTGTCTAATTGTAATTTATATCTATAAAATAGAAGGTGCAGAAAACGCTTAACATAATTTATATACGTGCTTAACGCAGATATGACTTGCCATGATTAGTCCACACCATTGCGTGTAGAAGGACACTTTCTTGTACGTGTGGATTTTAAAACTCAAGTCAACAGAGACTCTGCAATATTCACCGCAGTCGAATTGACATTCATGCGGATTGAGATATTATCACACAAGTAAAGTGGCATTAGCTCAACGTGCCGCTCAGATGACAAACTGTTCTCACAAAGGTCCTTAAACTTCTGTTATCGTGACAGTATTTGGGAGAGAAAGTTTAACGTAGTGTCTGACGTTGAGTTAATTCCCGCAGTAAAATTTCGTGGCCTCATTAAGCACTGTTCGATAATCATATCCCATTTACTGCACACGAGAAGGCCTCCTTTTCTGCGACTTGTGAAAGTTCCTTGAGTTGTTAACTTCTTGTAATCATCTGATACCGTAGTTGCCTCCAATGATTCCATCTCCTGAGTATAGTGATGTGGAAATTTTGCATAGAAAAGATGACCAGCTGCGTGAATAAACGGAAGCAATATTTTAATTGCCTACAAATGAAGTTTCTAGTCCCTTGTTCGATCTAGTCCCTCTGGATAAATAGCAATACGATTCTGACTTTCTCTATATACTGCAGCCAAAGTTTACCGGTTCGGTAAAGGTCATCGTCTTAATTTTGAGATTTTCTCGATATCATTTTTTATGCAGCTTCATTTTCTTTAAATGTTGCATCTTGATTTCCTCATCCCGAGATTTTTGAATAAGATCGCAGATCTTATATTGTGTCCTCTCTTCAGAGGCTTGTGAATCTATTCATAACTACATGTAAAGATAGCAGAGCAAAGTCTAGAAGTGAGTTCTCAATGATTTTGAGTTTCATTGCAATTCAGCATATTCACTTACGTTTTTTACGCGTACTAGATATCTCAAAGTTCTTTTATACCATTTCCTGACATAAAGTATCGAATTATGCCTATAAATTACTTAAGTGAAGTCCTCCTAAGGGCGGTACAACTTTCGAAAGTTCAGAAATTTCCTCAGCTGCAGGTATGATTTGAACACCTTTTATGTATACATAGCTGAATGAATGTCATAACACATTCCTTTTTGTCCACTTTTCTTCCAGTTATTTACTGTATGCAGAGGACCAGAATATATAGTATTGGTATTTGATGTTGAGTTATTGAAGAAATACAGAGGGACTACACTGCTTATATCAAAAGGAAAGGTGTGTAACTAACAATTCCAGAATAGTTGTGGCGAAGCTTTCACAACTGCCACATACCAAATGTAAATATCACACCATTTACGACATTTGCGTTCCCTAATTTTCTTCTTACATATATCACTTACTAAAGACAAGCCAGACACTCATTCAACTATCAGACACGCTTTTGCCCTGGAGATTGCACTCAATTTTTAAATTATAATATCTGACAATTTGAAAGAAATTCGTTCTTTCATTTTATTCTTCAATATGTCTTCTCCCAATGATGAGCTATCTTTCAATTATCATGAATTTCCGTCATTTTATTCTTTAGTATGCCTTTAACTAGGTATCGGAAACAGTGTGCTTCATTTTGCAAGCAATCCTTTCGCCCTATTGAATGGACTCACTTATGAGTTGTATGTATCTTACAATTTACAAAAATACCGTTCTTTCATTTTATTCCTAAATATGTCAGTAACTTAAAATGAGCAAGACTCTACTTCAGTCTGCAAACACTCCTTTTGTCCTAGTAATTGGAATAATTTTTTATTTGATTGTATCCGACAATTTATGATAATTCTGTTTTTATACTTTTTTCTTAAATATTTAATTAACTAAAAATGAGCGAAAGTCGACACCAGCTTCCAAACACGCCTTTCGGCCTGCTAAATAGACTCACTTTTCAAATTTAAATATCTGACAATTGTCTAACATTTTAAACTGAAATATGTTAGAAACTAAGATTCTTCAGGAGTCTGCTTAACCTTCGAAAAACTCATTTCGTTCTACTGAAAGGTTCACTTTTCAACTTTATGATTATGACAATTCCGTTCTTACACTTTATACTGAAATGTCCTGAACCAATCATCAGCAAGACTCTACTGTCTTCCAATCACTCCTTCCGCCTTACTGAATAGACTTAATTTTCAATTGTAACTATCTAACAATTTAAGAAAATTTCTTTCTTTCATTTTATTCAATAGTGTGTTAGCAACTAACGATTAGCAACTGTCTGCTTAGTCTTTCAAACAATTATTTTGCCCAACAGAAAGCAATGAATTTTCATTTCAAAATATCTAACGATTTACGACAATATTCATCATTTTTATTCCTAATGATCAGCAAGATCTCCTTCTCCTTTCAAACACTCACTTAGCCACTTTCCAAATATAAATATTTTAAATAAAGACAAATCCGTTCTTTCATTATTTCTCAAATACGTCAATTGATAACGACCAGTAAGACCAGCTTCCAAACACTTCTTTCGACCCGTTGTGTATACTCACTTTTTATTGCAAATATCTGACAATTTGAACAATTTCATTACTTGAATGAATGTAATACATTTCTGTACCAAAAGATCATGAATAGTCAGCTTCGTATATCAAAACAATGTTTCGCCCTAATGAATAGACTCGTTTCTGTATTGTAGGTCAATTCTCTTCATTCACTTTATTCTCAAATGGTCTATTAACTAACCATAATCTAAGTATATTTTATCTCCCGAACTCTTCTTTAGCAACGCAGAAAAGACCAACTTTTCAAATGAAAATATTTAAGAGTTTACTACAATTCTGTTATTTCATATTATTGTAAAATAAGTCGGCGAATAACGATGAGCAAGACTTTGCTTTATGTTCTAAATCCACCTTTCCCATTAATGAATGGACTCACTCTTCAATGTTAATTATCTGACAATTTAAGACAATTCCATTCTTTCGTTTTCTTCTTAAATAGGATTTCAACCAACAATCAACAAGAGAATACTTTATTATTGCATACACCCGTTTCGCCATAATGAATACACTTCTTTTTCCGATGTAAATATATGACAATTTACGACATTTGCATTATTTCTTTATTTTATTAATAAAAATGTCAGAAAAAAACGATTAGCATGAGTTTGATTACAGTTCTAAACAATCGTTTAACCATACTGCATATACTTAGGTTGCAATTGCTAATCTCTGACAATTCACGACCATTCCGTTCATTTATTTCATTCTTAAATACGTCCTCAATTAACCATAACAATAAATTGTATTTAATGTATTTATACAATTTACCGGTAAAATAAGTACAACTGAAATGGGAAATTACGATTGCCAATTCCAGAATTTTTACTTCCCGGAATCCGGAAAGTAAAATCAGAAACATTTTAGATTTCGGAAAATTCCGATTTTGGAAAAAATTCGGAATTCGGAAAAATTCCGAATTTCAGTAAAGTTCCGATGTCGGAAAAACTTCGTATTTTTTCCGAAGGCCGGAATATTTCGAAATTCCGGAATTGTTCCGACATCGAAATTTTTCTGAAATCCGGAAAGTAAAGTTACCGATTCCGGAAAATAAATTTTCTGGATTCCGGATCGTGAAAAATTTTGGCCATCACTGGGAAAGATTAGGCCGTAATCTATATATCAAGGGTGATTTCGCGCTTGTGTTTTAACCTGCATCTGATTGCTTCAGAGAAAAACGTAAAATTTCTCCATTTATTTCTTTAATAGCAAAGATATTCGTTCATTGTACAGGAAAAGCAGTTTTATTTGAAAAATATTTTGAAGGTTGGTTTGGACCTTCTTCCTCCTCTCAGAATGCATATTTGAATTGAAGTGAACTGATGAAAACTAAGCTCGACTCAAGTGGAAAAGTTCGCGTCAGATCCAGAAGAAATGTAACATTTTACGGTTATGACATTTAAGCTAAAGAAGAAATTTCCAAATTGATCTTGAACTTAAAAATAATTGTTGCAACGGTAAATGAAAAAAAATGGAAGTACACCCTGACTTAGTGTCGGTGCGGAAGACCTGGGTTCGATTTCCAGTGTGAATTTATCTGGTTTGGGATGACACGTTAGGCTGTAGGCCCATGTCTTATAGTCTCGGTGCTGCAAGTTACGTTAAACTTCTAACCATCCAACCCATCAGTCTTAGAGCTCATAGGATTGTGAGAAAGTGATTGATGTGTGATCCGTGATGGTTTGCAATTAATCAAAGTAGCCACAATCAGAACCACAATGGTAGATATAAAAGTTGATCTCTCGCTGAAGCATTGTGACTTATAATTATAATTCAGATTTCTATCTTCCAAAAATTGGGCCTATAGGTCCCTAATATAAGCTTGGCAAAGTAGTTAAATATATTCTAAAACTCATGAAATAGAATCAACAATTAATTTAAAATTATTGACTGATTATAGCTGTGAACCCAGGGTTTAAAAAGAAATATGTAAAAATAATTAGACACATACTTGCATTCGTCTGGATTTTCATAGCACGTTTTCACTGCTCACATCAGTTTAAAAATTATCAACCAACTAATTACAATTTCCATTCTCCACACGAGAAGGATAAGTGTACGAAAATCTTATTTGGGAAATATTTTAGCCCCTTTCCTCCCCCCAGAAAAACAGCGAGTGATAAAAGCTATCCCTGTCAATGCATGTGCTAACTACGTATGTTCAACATTCACTATAAACAGTTAAATTACTTCCTTGCTTTGACTATTTAATTAGAATCTTGTGGGAATTACCCCCGTTCCCCAACCCCGTACATTCTACACAACAAATTTCACTGGCTCGCTTCATTGAATTTTGAAAATCCCTTAAAATCAAATAACTTATCTTTTCAGTTATTATCAAGCGCTTACAGGCCTTGCAGTTATCTTTCAGTGGAATGTTTTGACACACAGACGCACACATGAAACAAGAATCGCAAATATAAATTTAGTAAGAAGAGAAAGCAGTATCGTGTTGTTATAATTCCATTTAAAAATGAAATGAACATTAATGAAAAATTAGTTTCACGTTCCACGTTAAGTCTTTTAGGCTAAAGGAGACGGATCATCAACGAAAATAAATGCTGGTTAAAGTAAAGTTTTAATGATCTCCTAACAAAGATCGAATCCGAGACTACACGAAAAACAGGCGCAGACGCTAGGCCGCACAGGATCGCGGCCAATACAGTTTCTCTTCAAGCTATGGAGTCAGAGTGATTGAATTATGTAATAGCATTTTATTTGTTAATTTACTAAACAAATTTCCGATTCAGCAAAAATTCCATTATTTTTGTAAAATGTTTATCATTTTCATCAAGCAGAGAGAATTTTCTACTAGGCTTTAGAACTATCCCTACTAAATTTTAATCGACATTTGATAGTTTCCGTTCATTATATCTGTCTGCTTTCTACATATTACTAGCAGAACCTACGCGGAGTAAACGTTTTATTTAATTACTGTTTTATGAAAGGTTAGTCATATGTTAATTAAAATTCCACTATTTGCAAGTTTCTCATTTCGGTTATGAAGCTTCCGTTTTTTATAAAATACTTCACAATTTTTATGTTTTTAAAGATATAATTCTAAATTATTTGGAAATATTCAAATAAACTAGAATGAAGAGCATAATACTACTAAGGAGCATTATTAGAACAAAACATTGTTCCTTAAGGAGTTCACAGAATCAAGCTTCTCTTAAAAAAACGTTACTATAGGGTTTGGGATTCAAAGTGATGATCGTGGAAAAATAAAGTATGTAAAAAGCAAGCTTTAACCGACTACTCTACAAAGGCACGGTAAGGACTGCACCTTGGCAGACGAATGCAACGAACCCACTAAGACAAAATGCCTGATCTCTTCGTATATTTTGTAGCTTATTTCTATTTAGTCCTTTGTTTAAATGTAAAATACTTAATAGCGATGATTATTAGAGCTGTACCACATGTATAATAGCTAACCTTACGACAGATTTACGTTGTATTTCTAGCAAAGCATAAAATTCCCTAAATCTTTGTAAATTTCGCTGCGCGTTTGCCACGTTTACGAATATTGGACTTAGAATTTTTCGATGAATGTTTCGGAGATTTCTTTTTTTAATTATAACTTGCTTATTTCTTAAATTTTTATTAAAATATTTTTCGGAAATATCTGTTTTGCTTTTCTGCTTATTTCCAAGAAGAAATGTGACATTTTCAATCACAAGAAAAAGAGTTATTTCTATTTACGTAATTTCTAAAAATATGCGACAATAATTTTGGACATAACTGTACAATAATAGAACTTATTCTCGTTGTCTCGATTATAAATTATAAAATGATTGTAAGAAACAATTTTTGTACCAGGAACAGGAAAGGGGCAAGTCTCAGAGTGTCAAGTGTCGATAGCAAAATAGAAAGCCAATGCGCTCAAAGAATGAAATTGAAGGTACTCATTTTGACAAGAAGCCATTTAGCACAAGGTAATTTTAGAAACTCGAGAATTGTTCTGTGTTGTATAATTTCCCAACAGCTTCTCAACAAATGGTACTTGACTCCCCTTGTCATAGAAAATTTTGAGGAAGACCACGTCTGAGAACTTGCGGTTACCCGGGAACAAATGTTTTTACTTTATATCATTGTGCTTTTGAAACGATGATACACGTAGTTTTCTGTTTTGATATCAGTCTTAACGTTTCCGGTTTTTCGAGATCCATACAGCCTTTACAATGACCTTTTTTAGATGTTTTGACAGCCCGCAATTTTGCACAATGTATTTTAGGGAGTCGAGACGTGTTCCGTCTTCTTTCCTTTACGACAGCTTTCCGGCGAAATGCTTCTTGATTCATTTACCATTTCTAATTATTCAGTTCGGCCCTGTTTGGGACGTTGTGGGTGACCCTGGAACAACACTAATTACTTTGTTCCATTGTACTGTTGAAACGATAAGAAATATGTATAGCTCTTGTTGTATCTGTCTCACTGTTTACGATTTCTAGGCGTGCCCTGTATATGCATATAATTCGTAGAATATGCATTCGGAAACTTTGTATTACATTTTCGTAGTAGGTGTCAGTGTTTTCCATTACTATATAAACCGTCTTCCACTTCGATATATAATCTCCCTCCCTTCACTTGTAAGGATCAACAGGAGTCTGCTTAATCTTCGAAACACTCCTTTCGTTCTACTGAATGGATTCCCTTATCAATATTAAATATCTACTAAAAATTCCGTTCTATTATGTTATTGTTAAACAAGTCTTGAACCAGCAATCACCAAGAGTCTGCTTGACCTTCCAATCACTCCTTTCGCCCTACTGAATAGATTCGTTTTTCAATTGTAACTATCTGACAATTTAAGCCAAATCCGTTCTTTCATCTTTTTCACAAATATGAAAGTAACTAAAGATCAGCATGTCATCACCTTCCAAACGCTCGCTTTCCCAACGAATAGAATCATTTTTCATTTCAAAATATCTGACGCTTCACAATTCCGTAATTTCATATTCATTTGTAAAAATTGTCAGTAATAAACGATCAGCAATACTCTGCTTAATATTTGAAACACTCACTCGCTTCGCTTCGGAACTTGTAAAATTGAAATATCATAAATGTACGACAATGCTGTTCCTTCATTTTATTCTTAAATATCTTAATTACTAAGGACCAGCAGGACTCTGCTTTAACTTCCAAACAGTCCTTTTGACTCGCTGTGTTAACTCAATTCTCAATTGTAAATATCTGACCATTTTCGACAATTGCATTATTTTTTTTATCTAATTCTGTTCAGTAACTAACGAACATCATGAGTATGATTTATATGCCAAAACACACCTTTCGCCCTACTCGGATGAATTTCCATTGTAAATATCTGACAATTTACGATAATTTCGTCCTTTCATTTTAGTCTTTAATAAGCTTTGAAACAAAGATCAGCAAAAGACTGCTTTAGGTTCTAATCACTCCTTAGGCCCTACTGAATAGACTCGCTGCTCACTACTCGCTACTACTCTCACAATTTACAGGAATTCCGATCTTCCATTTTATCCACAAATACGACTATATCTAAACATCAGTAAGTCTGCTTTGTCTTCTAAAAGTCTTTTCCCCTACTGAATGGAGTCGCTTTTCAATTTAAATACGTTAAATTTAACACAATTCTGTTATTACAATTTATTCTTAAATAAGCTGTGACTCAAAGGTCAGCTAGAGTTTACTTCAGCTTACATTCAGTCCTTTCGTCCTAGTAAATAGACTCACTTTTTAATTGTAATTATTAGACAATTTAGGATAATTCCTTTCTTCCATTTTATCCACAAATATGACAGTAACTAAACATTAGTAACAGTATGCTTAGTCTTTAAATCTCTTTTCGGCCTACTGAATGGAGCCGCTTTTCAATTGTAAATGTCACATTTTACTGCAATTCCGTTAATAATTTTAATCTTAAATATATATGTAGCTAATGATCTACTAAAGCCTGTGTCGTGTTTCAGACAGTCTTTTCGTATTGAGGATTACACTCGCAAGTTGTAAATATCTGACAAATTACAATTCAGTCCTATATTTTCTTCTTAAATTTGCCAAATACTAACAGGCAAATTTAAGTAGTTATTGCCTATTTTAGTTGTCAGACACTGGTTTCGATTTGCCGTGTGCATCTTTCTAAGTGTAAATATCTAACAATTACCCTGAATTTACGTCATTTTGATTTTAAGTATGCCTTTAACTAGGGATCGGAAGCAGCTTATGTCATCTTGCAAGCAATTCTACGCCCTATTGAATGGACTCACTTACGAATTGTATGTATCAGACAATTTACACCAATTCTGTTTTCTTCATTTTATTCCTAAACATGTCAGTAACTGAAAGTCAACAAGAGTCTACTTCAGCCTGTAAACACTCATTTTGTCCTACTCAAAGAAATCATTTTTCATTTCAATGTATCCGACAATTTATGATAATAAATACACTCACTTCTCAAATTTATATATCTGACAAATGTCTATCAATTTACACTGAAACATGTCAGTACCTAAGACTCAACAGGAGTCTGCTTAACCTTCCGAAAGCTCATTTCGTTCTACTGAAAGGTTCACTTTTCAACTATATGATTACGACAATTCCGTTCTTACATTTTATACTGAAATGTCCTGAAACAATCGTCAGCAAGGCTACTGTCTTCCAATCACTCTTCCGCCTTACTGAATAAACTTTAATTTTCAATTGTAACCATCTAATAATTAAAGATAATTCCCTTCTTTCATTTTATTGATAAGTATGACAGCGCAACAGTCTGCTTAGCCTTTCAAACAGTCATTTTGCCCAACGGAATGCAATTAATTTTCATCTCAAATACCTGACGATTTACGACAATATTCTTTTTCTTTATTCATAAATATGTCAGTAATTAATTATCAGCAAGATCTCCTTCTCCTTTGAAACACTCAGTTAGCCACTTTCCAAATATAAATATTATAATCACGCCAAATCCTATCTTTCATTATATTCTTAAATATGTCATTTGATAGCGACCAGCAAGACCAGCTTCCGAACACTTCTTTTGACGCGCTGTGTATACTCACTTTTTAATTGCAAATATCTGACCATTTGGACAATTCCATTACTTGAATTTTTGTAAAACAGTTCTGTAATTGTATAGTCTAAAATTACTAATTGTATAGTCTATTGTTGTAATAGTATAGTCTAAAACTAACGCTATGAATTCGTAGAGGCGGCCATTTTTTCTAGCCGACATATCGGATTCTTCCCACCTGCTAGGGTGGGGCCACTTCGATTCCTACATAACCGAGTGGCACCTTTTTGAAACAAAGTGCAGGATACTTCCCGTATGATCCCCTACTAAGTAAGGCTGTTACGGAGGTGAGAATATAATGAATGGGTTCCATAGCAAGTTTTACTGGATACAATCGGGAAATTTTTTTAATGATAGACCGGAACCTACTGAATCCTACACAACTCTGTACGTAAGCCCTAGTGAGCACCAAAGACGCTAACTAAATGCATATTTGATAGCTTCGAGAGTTAACACACAGGAGACTTTGTTTAAGTAATTTAGCCATAACAACACAACTCTTTAGATTAAACACTTTCTATCAGGTACCGATCAAGAAAAACGAGAGTGTGTTCTGAGTGCTAAGTAGATTTCTTCAGCAGGAAGCATTCTCGAATAGTATTGTAGTTGCATATGAACGGGAAATATAGCAATTATTTGATTATCATGATAAATTAATACTTACGTTTTTACATATGGTATAACAACTTTTCTCAACCCCAAGGGCCTACCTAAAACAAACTGCTGTGCGGTCCCAAAGCTATACGTCTGTGATACCCTATTCTTATTAAAGGGAGAAGTAAATCCACGGTTTTTAAAATTCTACGCCAATTTATAATGTGAGTTAAGTAGCTCTAACAGCACTTTTGTTTCGTTTTTAAATCTTTGGTACACTCATTATACTATATCACAACACAAGAACCTGCGGGTGTTGAATTCCTTTACTAGCCGTAAGCCAATACGAATTAAGGAATACATGCCGAGGTCCGCTGCTGACTTCTACATTTCTCAGAATTTACGATGGAACTTCTAAACCGTTTAGCCTTACCGAACACCTCGAAAAAGAACCCTCGAATTATTTAATCACCGCATCACTCAGAGATCGCTTTCATTCCAGCTTAATATCTCTTTTGAGACAATATAGAATATTATTACAATCAAGTCAAGAGACATCAGAGCTAATGTTCACATATAAGGTAATTTCTGACTTTACACATGCACATTACCAAAAGTTTCACCAGCTCAGGGATGCCTGCCCTATCGCAAGTGACACATCAACTTGTCCATCATTTTAACGCGCTTTCCCTTCACTAATTTTACGAAAGCAATAACACGAACTGACCGTGATATTCCTTTTTTCTCAGCTAATGACTTCTTGTTTAGCACATCACTGGATATCGCACGTCACTCGAATTTTTTGAATTTGCAAATCCTAACGAATATATGAGCTACTATAGTTTTCCCATTTCAATCCATCGATCTCGTCGATTGCACTGCAAGCAAGCTGATTCCACTCGTTCTAATGCAATTTTATGGCTGATCTCGACAGCCGGCAGCTTTGTAGATAATCTTAAATCTTTTGCCATGTGAAACTAATGTTTTGACAGATTTTAGTGTATTACAGCGTGTGAGTTGCAATTGAAAATTCTAATCTCACTACGCTTGATATCAAATATTACAATGTCTTGTTTGTTAGTGCTTGCTAATTGGTTGCATTCGTTTTGATAAAAGAACAACACGTATCTCCACATCTCGTCTTAGTAAAATGTTGTCTAAAGTTTCGTGAAGTCTGCACTTGGTAATACAATGTTCTCTGAAAAGGGTCTGAAGTATAGAGATCTGTGTGTATCGACTTTCTTCTTGCCAGTTGTAACGGGCCTTAGGTGGACTGTGCTAGGAATGTACTCTAGGCAGTTTTCCATGATATTCCGCTATATGCAGCGAACACCTATGCAGAATTCTAAAGACGACTTGGTGCTTTTTTTTAGTAAATGCATTTACTTGGTGATCTAGGATGACTCCTGTCAAAGGCCATGGATATGCTCGCAAACATACCAGGCCAAATGTCAGTCTGGTTGAGTATTAGAGATGAGTACACTTCCCAAGCCTCAATTGCTGGCGATTAATCGGGTACATTTTGTGGAGTAGCTCTCTGTTTTTGGGAAGATAGCTTTGAGACCGTCGACAGGACACGCAAGCTCTATTCAAGGTCTATTCAAGAGAAGCCGTAGTGTTTAATTTAAAAAATAAGATTACAGAAATTCTTGTTGTTGGTCATTCCGTGTCAGAGATGAAAGGTGTCGACAAACAAATGCATTTGGTGCACTAGTCTGCTAGTGAGCGGAAGCTTACCAGAAAATTACTCACCGGTGAGAAAACGTTGAGAAGATTGAGAAATTCAAATCCTCCAGTAAGCTCAATTAGAGTTTGCGATTAAGGAAGTCTGTAGTACAAGATGAACCGTGTGAGGCAGTGAGATTTTAAGTTTTTTTCAGCCTAAAGGTTAGTTTGAGAGATACGTAGCGTTATCAATATAGCATCTTGATAAAGTGAGTGAAGGTAGCAAAAGACGCCTCGAAATTTTTTATAGACAAAAAAAGTCTGACCATTGATAATATTCTTGATTTGTGTGTTCATACTTGTTCTAATAGGCCTGTATAACTTCTTTGTATCGCGAATCAGTGCTTTACACCGCTATCTTTAGCAATTCATCTGCAGGACTTGTCTCAAATGTCAAGTGAACCAGGCATGGTTTTACAAGCTAATCAAATCCCTAATTACCAAATTATATACTACTAGAGTTTGAGGCCAATAAAATTTATGTGAATCCTTTACAAGCTTACGACTATAAGTGTATTATAACTGTAACTGAAACTTGGTAAGCATTGTGGGCTTCTGTTTGCAAAGCAGCTTAGTACAGTCGCAAAAGAACAAAGTGCTGAGCAGTAAGCATTGATTATCCTTATGTCGTATAAAACCTAGAGCAATAAGTTGAAACCAAGTGGGTTCCACCTTTAGTATAGTTTTTAATCTTTTGACCCCGTCTAGGATAGAAATGTAAATGCAGTGTACGCATGTACGGAATATCCAAAAATCTTTCTTTATTAAGATTGTTAAACTTTGATTGTTTGTAGGAGAGTCGAAAATTAAACGGTAGTTACGCAATTTTTGGAGTCAATCATCTGCGGAAGCACGCTTCTACAAATATTATCACTGGAACTTCGCTTCAGAAGGCGTGTTTTTCTGCGAATTGTGAAAGTTACATGAGTTGTTAATTTCTTGTAATCCACTGATACCGTACTTGCCTCCAAGGCTTCCATCTGCTGAGTATAGTGATGTTCAAATTTTGAATAGATAAGATTACCATTTGCGTGAGAAAACGGAAGCAATAATTTAATTGCCTACAAAAGAAGTTTCTAGTCCCCTTTTCGATCTAGTCCCTTTGGATGAATAGCAATAAGATTCTGAGCTTCTCTATATATAATGGAGCCGAAGTTTCTCAGAAACCAAGAGGTAATTGCGTTCCTAATTACCTAAGGATTACCTACTAGAGCTTCAGGCCAATAACCTGTTTGTGAATCCTTTACAAGCTTACGACTATAAGTGTAATTTAACTGCTACGAAAAGTTGTCAAGCTTCGTGGGCTTCTGTCTGAAAAGCAGCTTCGTACAGTAGTAAGGAACAAGGTGCTGATTATTCTGCATTCATTATCGTTATATCGTATAAAACCTAGGGCAATAAGTGGAAACCACCTGATATCGACGTTCATACTTACGACTTCGTCTTGGATAAAAATGTACATGGAGAGTTTGTATGTACGGAATATCCAAACATTCTTCTTTATTAACAGTGTTAAACTTTGATTCTTAGAAGAAGAGTCGAAAACTAAATGGTAGTTACACAATTTTAAGTATCCTTGCAGATGGCAGAATCCTTTGAGTCAATTATCTGCTGTTTAATATCAAAACAGATAAAGAATGAAACAATAAACAAACGTTATAAACATACACTTGATTGATACTGTAGTACGCGAATGTGATATCTAAATGAATTGGTTTAACTCATTAAATTAAATGTGTCCTGCTATTGTTTCGTTTTCTATTTGTGTACCAAAGCCGCTTGTGTTAAAGGATTCCAAAATATGTAAAGAGAATAATAAACCACCACCATGTTTTATACCTGGTCTTTCTGTATACCTTCATTTAAAGTTAAATCAATATCGTCTTCATGTCCATTTTGTTAGGTCTGTAGGACGGGGACGTTATTACAAGATAATGACCATAACTGAGTGGATTAAAAACTAAGGCGTTATCAATGACATATTGATTTTCTACCGCTGTTGTTCGTCACCATCAATATCAGATTGTTTCCCGATTCGGCATTTGTTCATGAACTACCTTGGCAGAATGCACAAAACCTTGAAACTTCATATCGCTTCTTTTACACGAACATGTGGCTCGTTCACTGTCCTATCTTGCAGTCACTTTTATTTACAGGAAATTAAGCTTATCCGCCTGGAACTGATGGTAGCTGTGTGGGTGCTGGAATTCGCATACACCAACATCATTCGAAGCAGCTTAGAGCTTTTCGCTCCTGGACTTGTAGGTACTTCCGAATTGAATGCCGGACAGCTCCCGTGTTAGTAGAGGGAAAAGTGGCCATATTGAAGCTCTGTAACTAGTTCCTTGTTATACCAGGGAGAACATGTTTCCTTCTCCATACAGGCGGATAACAAATGCCTAATCTTGATCATTATGACAGGATTGAGATTTGCTTGGTTGAAATTGCTTGCTTGGTTGACTCTGACAACCTTGTACAGTTTTCTTCTGTTTGAAGGATCTTGAAGGCTGGCAACTATTCCCACCTGAGGTCGTTTAACAGTCGGTTGCATCATTGAAAAATCAAAGCTGTGTTTTAAAGACTCTAGAGTTTCTTTAAAATTTGATGATTTCGTAGAATTTCCTTTCAGTTTTCCTTGTATGTGACATTAAGAAAATGAGGAACTACTCGTGAAGTCTTCTAGCAAGATTCTTAAAACACCTGAATCAGACCCAGCAACAATTACAGATTTCCCGTTTGTAGTTTCTTCCATTACTGTTCTCCAAATGCAACTTTTTTTGCTCCTTCTAAAACTTTTTTGCATCATTTAAAGCAGTCTAGTATTGATGTTCAAGTTTTACAGGAATCAAATGGGAAAATATTATTAATGAAAGTGCGGAACCTAGTGAATCCTACACAACTTAGTGAGGAAAAAGGGCGCTAATTAAATGCATATTTGATAGCTTCAAGTGTTAACATACAGGGTACTTTCCTTAAATAATATATTCGTAAGAACACAACTCTTTGGACATTTCTTTATAGTAAAATGTTATCTGAATGATTCGTGATTTTTGCACTTGGTAATGCAAATTTCTTTGAAAACAGTCTGAAGTATAGATCTAAGCACATATGTTTGTGTTTCAACTTTCGTCTTGCCATTGTTAACGGTTATTAGCTGAACTGTGCATGGAATATACTGTAGGCAGTTTGCCATGATATTCCACTATATGCGGCGAACAGCTATGCAGAATTCTACAGACGACTTGGTGCTTCTATTTTAGTAAAGGAATTTACTTGGTGATTTAGGATGGCTCTGGTCAAAGACCATGGATTGCTCGCAAACTTAACAAACCAAATGACAGTCTGGTTCAGTGTTAGAGATGAGTACACTACGTAAGGCTCAACCGCTGGCGATTAATAGTCTACATTTTGTCGAGTAGCTTTTTTCTCTTGGAAGATACATACCTTCATTTAAAGATACATCAATATCGTTTTCATGTCCACTTTGTTTAGTCTATAAGGTTGGGACGTTATTACAAAATAATAATTATAACTGATTGGATCAACAATTAAGCCGTGGTCAATGACATATTGGTATTAGATTCGTTGTTGTTTGTCACCATCTATATCAAGATGTGTTCCGATCTGCCATTTGTAATTGATCTCTCTTAGCAGAATTCACAAAACCTTGAATACTTCATATCGGGTTCTTTACACTAACATGCTGCTCGTTCACAATCCTATTTTGCAGCCACTTTTTATTTACAGGTAAGTAAGCTTCTCCGGGTGGAGCTGATGGTAGCTGTGTGGGTGCTGGAATTCGCATACACTTACCTCATTCGATTGGGTTCATGCTTAGACCTTTTCTCTCCTGGACTTACAGGTACTTCCGAATTGAATGCTGCACAGCTGCCGTGGTAGTAGGTGGAAAAATGGCAATATTCAAGCTTTGTAACTACTTCCTTGTAATACCTGATATTTCTTATATAGGAACGACATGTTTCCTTCTCCGTACAGGCGGATAAGAAAAGTCTAATCATGACCATTTTGTTAGGATTGATATTTAGTTGGTTGTGACTCTGACTACAGTGCACAATTCCTTTTCTTTTATGGATCTTGAAGGCGGCAAACTATTCTCGTCTCAGTTTAGGTAAGGTCGTGTCACAGGCTGTTGCATCATGAAAAAAGTTAAGGAGTCTTTTAATGACGCTAGAGTCTATATTTAATGATTTCTAAGCATTTCATTCAGTTGAGCTTGTATGTGGCCTTAACAGAATCAGCAACTGCTCATGAAGTCTTCTAGCAAGATTCTATAAGATCTGAATCAGACCCACCACAGCTACAGATTTCCCGTTTGAAGTGTTTTCCATTACTGTTATCCGTATATAGCTACCTTTACTCTTTCAAAAACTGATTGCATCATTTTATGCCGTCTACAGTTGATCTCCAAGTTTCTTAATAACTGTGATTCAATTGTCGTCGCTCCAATGGCAGAATTATATTCGATCGTTGCAGATATTTCCCAAAACCTCTTTCTTGTCTTTCGGCCCTTTCCTTGTCTAATTCTAATTTACATCAATAAAATATATCGTGAAAATAGCACTTAATTAATTCCGTACAAATGAAGTTTCTAGTCCTCTTTTCGATCTAGTCCCTTTTGATGAGTAGCAATACGATTCTGACATTCCCTATAAACACCAGTCAAAGTTTAATGGTTCGGAAAAGGTTACCGTCTTAATTGTGAGAATTCCTCGATATCGTTTTTGTCATGGAGACTCATTTTCTTGTAAATGTTGTATATTGATTTCCTCACCCTTACATTTTGAATCACATCGCAGATCGTAGATTTTGTCAAGCACACGCGGTAATTAAATGTATATTTGATAGCCTAGACTGATAACACACTAGAAACTTTGTTTAAATAATATATCTGTAAGAACAGAACTTTTTGCATTAAACAGTTTCTATCAGGCTATCGATCAAGAAAAAGGTGAGAGCGTTTTTAGTGCTAAGTAGATTTCTTCAGCAGGAAGCACTCTAAAATAGTATTGTAGACGCATATAAGCGGGAAATTTATTAAATGCTTGATTATCACGATAAATTAAAACTTACGTTTTTACATATTGTATCACAAACTTTTTCCATTCCAAGGGACCACCTAAGACAAACCGCTGTACGTTCGCGAAGCTATATGTTTGTGATACCCTCGTCTTATTAAAGGGAGAAAATAATACCACGGTTTTTAAAATGTTACGCCACTGTGTAATATGACTTTAGCCTTAAAAGAACTACTGCTTCGTTTTTAAGACCTAGTTACACGGCACAAGATCCTACGTCCTCCGATTCGGTGTTGAATTCCTTTACTAGCTGGAAACCAATAGGAATTAAGGAATAAATGTCGATGTCCACTCCTGACTTCTAAATTTCACAGCATTTTTAGAAAAAACTTAGAAGCCGATTAGCTTTACCGGACACCTCGAAAAAGAACCCTCTGATTGTTAGCACGTCTGGTGCCCCCTTAGCTACTAATTAAAAATCGAACATCCCCGTCCATCCTCAAAACCTTTTCTTTAATAAACGCATCACTTAGAGATCTCTTTCGTCCCTGATTAATATCCCTTTTGATACAATGTAGAAACCATTACAATGAAGTCAAGTGACATCCCTGTTAACGTTCTCATTTTAAGATGATTTCTAACGTCACAGATGCATATTAAAAAGGCTTCACATCTCAGGGATGCCTGCAGTATCTGAAGTTACCCATCAGCTTATTTGATCATTTTAACGCGCTTTCTCTTTACTAGTTTTACGAAAACAATACCTTCTTAGCTCACTGTGTTAATTATCTTTTTTCAACTAAAGACTTCTTGCTCATCACATCACTGGGTGTAAAGTCGAATATTTCAAATTTGCAAGTTTTAAAGACTATATAAGCTGCCGTACTTTCCGATTGCAATCCACCCGATGTTGTCGTCGTTTGTACTGCATGCAAAGTGATTCCACTCGTTCAAATGTATGTATCATTGCGGATCTTGACATCTACTGCTATTATATCAGTAGGGACAAAGGGAGTAGATCGAATAGGGGACTAGAAACTTCATTTGTAGGCTATTAAATTAATTCTCCCGTTTCTCACGCAGTTGGTCATCTCTTGTATACAAAATTTGCACATCACTATACTCAGCCGATGCAAGCGTTAGACGCAACTACGCTGTTAGATGATTACAAGAAATTAACAAGTCAAGGAATCTTCACATTTCGCAGAAAAAGAGGCCTTCTAGAGCGAAGTTCAAGTGATATGATTATCGAACAGTGCATTTGAGGCCACGAAATTTTCTGGGGGATTAACGCAATGTCAGACACTACCCTAGCAAGATTAATCACTCATTCCTAAATCCTGTTACGATAACTGAAGTTCTACAGGGCTTTTGTGGGAAACATTTTGTCATCTGAGTGGCACGTAGAGCTAATGCCACTTTCCATATGTGATGATATCTGAACACACAAGAATGTCAATTCGACGGCGGAGAATATTGCATAATCTCAGTTGTATTGTTTTTTAAAACGCACACGTAGTAGGAAGCGTCCCTCTATACGCAATGGTGTGGACTAAATATGGCAAGTCAAATCTGCGTTAATTACGTATATAAATTATGTTAAGCGCTCTTTTCACCTTATGTTTTATAGATATAAATTACAATTAGACACAGAAAGTACCGAAAGACAAGAAAGTGCTTTCGGGAAAATCTGCAACGATCGAATTTATTTCTTCTATTGAAGACACGACAATTGAATCGCAGGTCTTGAGAAACTTGGAAATCAATTATAGACGGCTTAAAATGATGCAAACAGTTTTCGAATGAGCAAAAGGTAGCTGTATATGGACAAGTGTAATGGAAGAAACTACAAACGGGAAATCTGTAGCTGTTGATGGGTCTGATTCAGAACTTTTAAGAATCTTGGTAGAAAAGGAAAATCCATGAGCAGTTCCTGATTCTCTTAAGCCCACATACAAGCAGAAGTGAGAGGAAATGCTAGAAAATCATTAAATTTAAAGAAACTCTAAAGTCTCTAAAAGACTGTTTTCACTTTTTTTATGATGCAACAGGCCTGAGAAGAGAATAGAACCCAGCCTTGAAGATCCTTCAAAAAGAGAAAGAACTGTACAAGCTAGTGAGAGTCTTAAACCAACGAAATCTCAATGCTGACAAAATGGTCAAGATTAGACGCTTCTTAATCGTCTGTATGGAGAAGAAAGCATGTCCCTTCTCGTATAAGCAATATCAGATATAACAAGTAAGTAGTTACAAAGCATCAATATGGCCACTTATCCCCCTACTAACACGGCGGCTGTGCAGCATTCAATTCGGAAGTACCTCCAAGTCCAGGAGCGAAATGGTCTAAGTGTGAACGTTTGGAATAAGGAGGAGGCGAATTCCGGGTCCCACACAGGTACCATCAGGTCCAGCCGGATAAACTTACCTATCTGTAGATGAAAAGTTACTGCTAGATAGGAGTGTTAACGAGCCAGATGTTTGTATAAAAGAGTCGATATGAAGTATTCAATGTTTTGTGTCTTCTGCCAAGGTAGTCCATGCACAAATGCCAGATCGCAAGACAATCTAATATAGGTGATGACGAACAACAGCTGTAGAAAGCCAATATGTTAATGATAACTGCTTAATTTTTAATTCACTCAATAATGATTATCTGGTAATAACGTCTCCCTTTATAGACCTAAAAAAGTGGACATGAAAATGATGTTAGTGTAACTTTAAATGTAGGTATAAAACATGGAGGTGGATTTTTATTCTGTTTACATGCTTTGCAGGTGGTTTTTGTAAAATGTTCACGAACAGCTTTGGTACCCGAAGAGAAAACGGAACAGTAGCACGGCACATTTAATTTAATGAGCTAAACAAATTCATTTAGATATCATATTCGCGTACAACAGCTCGTTTGTATGATGGGCAAGATGATGGGCCACTTGCGATATGGCAGGCATTCCTGAGCTGGTGAAGATATTTGTAATATGCATGTGATACGTCAGAAAATACCTTAAAATGAGAACATTTCAAGGATGTCACTTGATTTCATTCTAATAGTATTCTACATTGTAATAGTAAAAAATATAATAATCAGGGATATGAGCGATCTCTAAGTGATGCGGTGATTAAAAAGATAATTTTGAGGATGGACGGCGATGTTCGATTTTTAATTAGTGGTTTAGTTTTCAACAGGCTAAAAAGTTGTGTTTTTACGGACATATTATGTAAACAAAGTGTCAAGTGTGTTAACACTCGAGGCTATAAATATACATCTAATTAGTGTTCGTACTGCTCACATAAGCTTACACCCAGAGTTGTGTAAAATTCACTATGTTCCTCTCTAACATTAACATTTTCCAGATTGTATTATGTAAAACTTGCTGTGGAACCTATTATATTCTAACCTCCGAAACAGCCTTACTTTGTGTCTGAGACCGCTGATATAATCAATGAGACAAATAAAGAATCGATTTAAAGTTCTTTTGGGATCTTCACTTAGACGCTTAGGTCGAAAATATTAACGGTATAGTAGTCCTGTGTTCGCTACCAACTTAATAGCATTGATCATTACAAAGCAACCAACTTGTAGGCTAATCAAATAATTTTTTATATAAACAAACTGTATGCTTTGATTATCAACTAAGTGCCACACATTTCATAGAGTAGAAAAAGTCAATCATTTCGGAAGTCTCGATGAATATTCTCCATATTCAATTTCCGAATGAAATAGTAATCTGATATCACGGTAGCATTGTCTTGATAAGAATATCGTATCACACTTCGTAATATTGACATCCTTACTCCTCTAATGCTATATACTCATGTTGATGGTGTGTCAATCCTGTCTCACTAGGAAGATTTAATCAAATCTACAACGCGTGTCGCCTGTCGATTTCCGTTTCTCGAACAACGTTTGGATAACTATTTATTTTGTGAAAGCTACGCCACAACGATTGTAGAATGGTGAGATACACACAACTCCTTTTGATATAAGCAGTGTAGCCCTTCTGCATATCCCTAATAATTCAACATCAAGTGCCAATACTATATATCTACTCTTCTGCATACAATATATAAGTGCAAGAAAAGTTGACAAAACACATCTGTTATGACTTTACTACATCGGCCATTATACTTTAAAGTTGTGCAAATCGTACACGCAGCTGAGGGAATTTCTGAACTGTCGAATGTTTTACCGCCCTCAGGAAGTCTCCACTTAAGTAATTTCTAGGCGCGATTAGATACATTATTTCAGGAAATGGAATTGAAGAACTTTGGGGTATTCTGTACGCTAAGACAATACAAGTGAAAATCCAGAATTTTGAAAACGTATAAGCATGAACCCAATCGAATGAGGTTAATGTTTACGATTTCCAGGAACCACACAAATGCTATCAGCTCCAGCCGGATAAACTTACTTACCTGTAGATAAAAAGTGACTGCAAGATAGGATTGTGAACGAGCCACATGTTAGTATAAAAGAGCCGATATGAAGTATTCAATATTTTGTGAATTCTGACAAGAGATTTCATGTACAAATGGCAGATCGAAAAAAAAATCTGATATAGACGTGGACGAAGAAAAGCTGCAGAAAACCAATATGTCATCCACTGCAGTCGAATTGACATTTATGTGTATTTGTATATAATCACATATGGAAGGTGGCATTAGCTCTACGTGCCACTCAGATGACAAAATGCTTCCCACAAATGTCCTGTAGAACTTCAGTTATCGTAACAGTATATAGGAATGAATGACTGATTTAGCTAGCGTAGTGTCTGACGTTGAGATAATCCCCCAGAAAATTTCCTTGCCTCATTAAGCACTGTTCGATAATCATAACACTTGGAACTTGGCTCCAGAAGGGCTCTTTTTCTGCGAATTGTGAAGGTTCCTTCAGTGGTTAATTTCTTGCAATCATCTGATATCGTACCAAGGCTTTAATCTGCTGAGTATAGTGATGTGCAAATTTTGCACACAAGAGATGACCAATTGCGTGAGAAACGGAAGAATTAATTTAACAGCCTACAAATGAACTTTCTAGTCCCCTGTAAGGTTTAGTCGCTTTGACCCTACTGAGATAATAGCAGTAGATGTCGAGATCCGCCATGATACTTGCATTAAAACGATTGGAATAACTTTGAATGCAGTACAAACGACGACATCAGGTAGATTGAAATGGGAAACCACGGAAGCATTTATTGTCCTTAAGACTTGCAAATTCGAAATATTTGAGCTTACACCCAGTGACGCGATGAACTGTAAAAGAAAATTATCATAGTGAGCTTATAAGGTATTGTTTTCGTAAAACTAATAAAGAGAAAGCGCGTTAAAATGATATACAAGCTGAATCGGTCACTTGAAAAACAGCATGCATCCCTGAGATGGTGAAGCTTTTTGTAATATGCATCTGTGACTTTAGAAATCACCTTAAAATGAGAACGTTATCAAGAATGTCACTTGACTTCATTGTAATAGTTTCTGATGGTCTCAAAAGATATATTAATCAGAGACGAAAGCGATCTCTAAGTGATGCGTTTATTAAAGAAATAATTTTGAGGATGAACTGGAATATTCGATTTTTAATCAGTGGTTTAGGGACAACAAGCATGCCAATAATTCGTGGGTTCTTTTTTGAGGTGTCCGGTAGCGCTAAACGGCTTCTACGTTTCTTCTTAAAATGCTGTGAAATTTAGAAGTCAGCAGTGGACATCCACATGTATTAGTTAATTCCTATTGGCTTACAGCTAGTATAGGAATCAACACCGAATCGGAGGCCGCAGGATCTTGTGTTATTTAGCTAGGCTATAAAAAGGAAGCAGTAGTGCTTTCAAAGCTACTTAACTCACATTATACAATGGCGTACCATTTAAAAAACCGTGGATTTAGTTCTCCCTTTAATAAGACGAGTGTATCACACACGTATAGCTTTGGGAACTTACAGCGGATTGTTTTGGTGGCCCCTTGGGATTGAAAAAGGTTGTGATACCATATGTAAAAAACATAAGTATTAATTTATCAATGATAATCAAGCAATAGCTATAATTCCCGTTTATATGTTCCTACAATACTATTTGAGAGTGCTTCTAGCTGAAGAAATCTATGTTAGCCTGATAGGAACTGTTTAATCCAAAGAATTGCGTTGTTACGGATAAATTACTCAAACAAAGTCTCCTGTGTGTTAACCCTCAAAACTAACAAATATACATTTAGTTAGCATCTAATATGCTCACTAGGGAATTCACTAGGTAGCATTCACTAGGTCACTGTCTATCATTAATTCCGATTGTATCCTGTAACACTTGCTATTGAACCCATTATATTCTAACCTCCGAATCAGCCTTAATTTGGGCCTGAGACCGATGATCTATTCGATAAGAGAAACAAATAATCGTTTTCTTAGTTCGTTTGAGACAGACGATTAGGTGGAAAATATTTTCGCTATAGTCAGTCATGTTTTTGCTACCAACTTAGTAACACTGGTCATCGCAAAACAAGCAAACTGTGGTCTAATTAAACAATCTTTTCATATAAGCTCACTGTATGCCTTTATTATCAACTAAGGGCCACACATTTTAAAGAGCAGAGAAAGTCATTCATTTCAGAAGTATCTTGATGAAAATTCTCCATATCCAACTTCTTTAATAAAAAAGTAATCTGATATTACGGTAGCATATTCTTGTTAAGAATATCGTATCACATTTCGTAATTGTGACATCCTTTTCCCCTCTAATAGTATACACTCATGTGCTTGGTGTGTCAATTCTGTCGTAATCGAAAGAATTAATAGTCTTCACTCGCGTCTCGTGTCTCAATTTCCTTTTGTGAAACAAACTTTGGATAGCTATTCATATTGTGAAAGCTTCGCCAAAGCCATTGTGGATTGTGAGATAGACAAGGAGCAAAATGTAGCCGTATATGGACAGCAGTAATGGAAGAAATTACAAACGGGTAATCTGCAGCTGTTGATTGGCCTAACTCAGATCTTTTAAGAATCTTGCTAAAAGACTTCTTGAGCAGTTGCTGATTCTCTTAAGGCCACATCCAATCAGAACTGAAAGGAAATGATATGAAATCATTAAATTAAAAGAAACTCTGGCGTCATTAAAATACTGCCTTCACTCTTTCCATGATGGAATAGAGTGTGACACGACCTTAACTATACTCAAAAGAAACATTTGGCAGCCTACAAGATTCTTCAAAAAGAAAATTAATATTGCAAGTTAGAGTCTTCAAACAACCATATCTCAATCCTGACAAAATGGTGAACATTAGACATATCTTATTCGCATTTATGGAGAAGGAAATATTTCCTCTTTTTTATAAGCCTTATCAGGTATATCAAGAAAGTAGTTACGAAGCTTGAATATGGCCACTTTTCCCCCTACTAACACGGCAGCTGTGGAGCAACCAACTCGCAAGTACCTCAATGTCCAGGAGCGATATGGTCTAAGCATGAACCCAATCGAATGAGGTTGGTGTGTCAAAGAGGATATCCGAATTCCAGGACCCACACAGGTACCATCAGCTCCAGCCGGATAAGCTTATTTACCTGTAGATAAAAAGTTACTGCAAGATAGGATTGTGAACGGGCCACATGTTAGTAAAAAGAGCCGATATGAAGTATTCAAGGTTTTGTGTATTCTGCCAAAGGAGTTCATGTACAAATGGCAGATCTTTAGACAATCTGATATAGATGATGACGGACAACAGCTGTAGAAAACCAATGTGTCATTGACAACGACTTAATTGTTGATCCAATCAGTTATGATTATTACTTTCTAATAACATCCACGCCTTATAGGAAAAACAAAATGGATATGAAGACGATCTTGATGTAAATTTAAATGAAGCTATAAAGATAAGGTATAAAACATGAAGGTGGTTTATCATCTACTTTACATATTTTGGAATCCTTTAACACGAACGGCTTTGGTACCCGAAGAGAAAACGAAACCGTTGGAGGACACATTTAATTTAACGAGCTATACTAATTCATTTGGATATCACTTTCGAGTACTACATTATAATTCAATGTACGTTGATAACATTTGTTTATTGTCTGATTGTTTATATGTTAAGATGTTCAACAGCAGATGATTGACTATAAAAATTCTGCCATCTGCAAGGACACTTAAAATTGTGTAACTACCGTTTACTTTTCGACTCTCCTACATAAAAGCAAAATTTATCACTTTTAATAAAGAACGATGTTTGGATAAACCCTACATGTAAACACTCCATGTACATTTTTATCCGAGACGGGGTCGTAAGAATGAAAGCTCTAATACACGTCGATACCAGTTGGTTTCAACTTATTACCCTAAGTATAAGCGACATCAGGATAATCAATGCTTTGTGCTTAGCACCTTGCTCCTTTGCCGCTGTACCAAGCTGCTTTTCAGACAGAAGCGCACGAAGCCTAACAAATTGGCTTAAGAGTTAACTTACACTTATGGTCGCAAGGTTGTGAAGGATTCACATGCAGGTTATTGGCCTGAAACTCTAGAAGTTAATTGATAATTGGGTTATTTGGTGCCTTGTACAAGCAGGCCCGCTTCCCTTGGTTTTTGAGACAAGTCCTGCCGATGAATTACTAAAGCTAGCGCAGTAAAGCAGTGATTCGCGATACAAAAAAGATACGCAGGCCTGGTAGAACAGGTTTAGAACAGAGACATCAACAAATTTATCAATTGACAGAATTTTTTATACTTTGGTTACTTTGGGAGATTTTTAGTTAAGTACACGTGAAAGATTTAAAACTTCCTAGGCTCACTTACCACATCTTGGACCACAAGCCATGAATTTCCCCTCTTGGGAATAGTGTTCTAGAACTTAGTCTCGCTGCCCGAAGAAAGTGAAAGAAACTGCGATTAACTTTCCATCAGGCTGAAAGTTAAACTTGCATCTATAAAAATTTTCTAGGCGTCTTTTATAACCTGTCTCACTTCATCAAGATGCTATATTGATAACGCTACGTATCTCTCACTATGATCTTTAGGCGATAGAAACTTAAAATCTCTCTGGCTCGCACTGTTCATCTTGCACTACAGACTGCAATAATCGTACACTCTTATTAAGCTTATTGCAGGATTAGCATTTCTCAGTCATCTCAACGTTTTCTCACCGCTGAGAAAATTTCTGGTAAGCTTCAGTAGCAGCCTAGTGCACCAACTGTATTAGCGTTTCGACAAACAGAATGATCAACAAAAAGAATTCCAGTAATCTTATTTATTAAATTCAAAACTACCTCATTTCGCTAACATTGTTAAGCACCTTGTTCCTTTGTGACTGTACTAATATGCTTTTCAGATTGTGAAATTTAGAAATGAGGAGTGGATAACGGCATGTATTCCGTAATTCCTATTGGCTTCCAGTTAGTAAAGGAATTCAACACCGAAACGGAAGCCGCAGAAACTTGTGTCGTGTAACTAGAACTTAAAAACGAAGCAGTAGTATTTTAGAGCTACTTATCTCACATTATAAATTGGCGTACCACTTAAAAAACCGAGGATTTATTTCTCCCTTTAATAGGACGAGGGTATCACAGACGTATAGCTTTGGGAACGTACAGCGGTTTGTTTTATGTGGGCCCTTGCGATGGAAAAAATATTGTGATACCAAATGTAAAAAACACAATGATCGTTAGCTGCATAGAAATTGTTTAATCCAAAGAGTGGTGTTCTTACGGATATATTTTTTAAACAAAGTCTAATGTGTGTTACACTCGATGCTATAAATGTGCCTTTAATTAGGGTCCTTGCTGTTCACTATGGTCAACATACATAGTTGTGTAGAATTCTCTAGGTTCCGGTCAATCATTAATAACTTTTTTAAAACTTTCAATGTAACCCACTATATTC
Organism: Thermobia domestica; assembly: GCF_964235325.1. Lineage (NCBI taxonomy): Eukaryota > Metazoa > Arthropoda > Insecta > Zygentoma > Lepismatidae > Thermobia > Thermobia domestica. The sequence goes on from NC_137460.1 coordinate 172,975,904, forward strand.
TAATCTGCAAAACAGCCTTACCTTGGGCCTCAGACAAATAAAGAAGTTATAATCGATGATCAGGATCGATGAGACAAATATAGAATCGATTTTAAGTTCCTTTGAGATCTTCCCTTAGGCAGTAAAGTGGAAAATATTTATGGTATAGTCAGTCCTGTGTTCGCTACCAACTTACCAACACTTGTCATATCAAGGCAACCAGACTGTTGGCAAATCATACAATCTTGTCATAAAATCTCATTGTATGTTTTGATTAGTAACTGGGTGCCACTTAATAGAGCAAAAAAAGTCATTCATTTCAGAAGTCTCTTGATGAAAAATCTCCAAGTTCTTGAATGAAAAAGTAATCTGATATCACGGTAGCATTGTCTTGATAAGAATATCGTATCACTTTTCGTAATTTTGACATCCTTTTCTTCTCTAGTGGTATGTACTTATGTTCGTGGTGTGTCAATGTTGTCTTACTCGTAAGAATTATTCGTCTCTACTCGCGTCTCGCGTCTCAATTTACTTTTCTCAAACAACCTTTGGATAGCTATTCATCTTGTGAAAACTTCGCTACAACGATTGTAGAATTGTGACATACACACAACTCCTTTTCGTATAAGCAGTGTAGTCAATTGTATTTTCAATAATTCAACTTCAAGTACCAATATTATATATTCTACTCTTCTGAATACACTATATAAGTGCATGAAAAGTGGACAAATCACATGTGCTATAACATTAGATCATCCATTATACTGGAAATGTATTCAAATCGTACTTGCACCGGAATAAAATTGTGAACTGTCCAAAGTTTTACCGCCCGTAAGAGGTTTCCACTTAACTAATTTCTAGGTATGATTGGATACATTATGTGAGGAAATGGCATAGAAGAACCTTGGGGTATCCTGTACGCTGATAACATTAGTGAAAAAGCTGAATGGCCATGCCTACACAAGATCATAAAGAACTCATTTCTAGACTTTCCTCGGCGACCTTTACATGTGGTTATGAACACATTTAAAACCCTCTGAGGAGATGACAAAATCTAATATCTGCGATCTTATTCATCAATGCCTGGACGAGGAAATCTATATGCAACATAATCAAAAATAATGTTGCATGAGAAAAACGATATCGAGGAATTCTCAAATTTAAGACGGTGACCTTTTCCAAACCGGTAAACTTTCGCTGTAGTATATAGTTAATTTCAGATTCGTATTGCTGACCTGCGTGAAAACGTTGAGAAAATTGACCAATTCAAATCCTCCAATAAGCATAATAAGAGTGTGCGATATGGCAGTCTCTACTGCAAGATATACCTTGCCAGCCAGAGATAATTTAAAATTCTATTTACTAAAGATTAGTGTGAGAGATACGTAGCGTTATCAATATAGCGTCTTGAAAAAGTGAGTCAAGGTTGCAAAATACACCTCGAATTATTTTATAGACGCAAGTTTAACTTTCAAGCTAATCGAAAGTTTATCACAGTCTCTTTTACCTTATTTATGCAGCAAGACGAGCAAGTTCTCAGACACTATACCCAAGGGAGGAAATGCAGGGCTACTGGTCCAAGATGTGGGAAGTGAGCCTAGTAATTTTCATATCTTTCAGGTGCATTTAACTGAAAATCTCCCAATGTAATCTATGTACAAAAAAAATGTTTCAATTGATAATTTTGTTGATGTTTCTGCCCTACACCTGTTCTACCTGGCCCGTATAATTTTTTTGTTTCGTGAAACAGTGCTTTACTACGCTAGCTTTAGTAATTCATCGGCAGGACATCTCACAGGTTGTACAACGTAATCACGTACCTAATTACATCTAAGAAGTGTAGTGAGATTAGAATTTTCCACTTGCAACTCACACGCTGTAATAGACTAAAAATCTGTTCAAAAATTACTTTGATATAGCAAAAGATTTAAAATTTATCTAGAAGGCTGCCGGCTGTGGTTTTTCGTTGAAATAGTGGTATTACTAATTGTAGATGTCAGGATGAATTTAGATAAAGACATAATAACAGTAGATGTCGAGATCCGCCATGATACTTGCATTAGAACGAGTGGAATCACTTTGCATACAGTACAACTGACGAGATGGTGTGGAATTAAATGGGAAAAATTGTTGTCCTTAGGACTTGGAAATCCGAAATATTCTATTTTACACCCAGTGACGTGATGATCATGATGTCTATAGCTGAGAAAAAAGGATTATCACGGTGAGCGTCTCGCGTCTCAATTTTGCTTTCAACAAACAACCTTTCGATAGCTATTCATCTTGTGAAAGCTGCGCTACAACGGTTGTGAAATTGTGAGAAACACAACTTCATTTGATATAAACAGTGTAGTCCTACCTGTATATCTTGAATAATTCAACATCAAGTACCAGTACTATATATTCTACTCTTCTGCATACAGTAAATAAGTGCAAGAAAAGTGAACAAATCACAAGTGTTATAACATAGATCAGCTACTATACTGGAAAGGTGTTCAAATCGTACTTGCACCTGAAGAAATTTCTGAACTGTCCAAAGTTGTACCGGCCTTAGGATTTTTTAACTTAAGTATTTTCTAGGCACGATTGGATACATTATGTCGGGAAATGGAATAGAAGAACCTTGGGGTATCCTGTACGCTAACACAACACTAGTGAAAGTGCTCAATGGCGAAATGGTACAAGCATGAACCCAATCGAATGAGGTTAATGTATACGATTCCAGGACCTACACAAGTAACATCAGATCCAGCCGGATAAACATATTTACCTGAAGATAAAAAGTGACTGCAAGATAGGATTCTGAACGAGCCACATGTTAGTATAAAAGAGCCGATATGAAGTAATCAATGTCTTGTGCCTTCTGACAAAGGAGTTCATGTACAAATGGCAGATCGGAAGAAAATCTAATATGGATGTTGACGTACAACAGCTGTAGAAAACCAATATGTCATTGAAAACGTCTTAATTGTTGATACAATCAGTTATGATTAAGATTTTGTAATAACTTCTCCGCTTTAATGATCCATCAAAATGGTAATGAAGACCATCTTGATGTAACTCTAAATAAAAGTATAAAGACAAATTATTAAACATGAAAGTGGTTTATTATTCTATTTAGATATTTAGGAGTGCTCTAACACGAACTGCTTTAGTACCCGAAGAGAAAACGAAATCGTAGCAGGACATTTAATTTAACGAGCTAAAGCAGTTCATTTAGATATCACAATAGCGTATTACAATATCATTCAACTATATGTGTATTACATTTGTTTATTGTTTGTTTATCTGAGAAGATGTTAAAAACCAGATAATTACCTCCAAGGTTCCTGCAATCGGCAAGGACACATAAATTTGTGTAACTACCGTTTGCTTTCGACTCTCCTACAAAGAAGAAAAGTTTAACACTCTTAATAAAGAACGATGTTTGGATATTCCGTAAAGTTGAAACTGCATGTATATTTTTATCCAAAACGGGATCGTAAGAATGAAAGCTCTGCTACACTTCGATCCCAGTTGGTTCAACTTATTGCCCTGAATTTTATACAACATAAGGAATATCAATGATTAATTCTCAGCACCTTGTTTTTTTGCGACTGTACCAAGCTGCTTTTAAGACAGAAGCCCACGAAGCTTAACAATTATCCGTAACATTTATATTACACATATGGTCTTAAGCTTGTAAAGGATATTGGCCTGAATCTCTAGTAGGTCCAAACAGTTTGTCTTCTGAGCGGCACGTTGAGCTAATGCCACCTTCTTTGTGTGACAATATCTGAATGCGCATGAATGTCAATCTAAGTGCAAGGAATATTGCAATCTCTGTTGTTTTGTGTTTTAAAACGCACACGTAGAAGAAAGTGTTCTTCTTCACGCAATGGTGTGGACTAAGAATGGCAAGTCATATCTGCGTTAAGTATGTATATAAATTATGTTAAGCGCTTATTTCACCTTATATTTTATGGATATAAATTACAATTACACACTGAGAGTACCGAAAGTCAAGAGCTTACGGGAAAAAGCAGCAACGATCGACTTTAATTATGCCATTGAAGCCACGACAATTCAATCACAGTTCTTGAGAAACTTGGAGATTAATACTAGACTGCTTCAAATGATGCAAACAGTTTTCGAAGGAGCAAAAGGTAGCTGTATATGGACAACAGTAATGGAAGAAACTACAAACGGGAAATCTGTAGCTGTTGATGGGTCTGATTCAGATCTTTTCAGAATCTTGCTAGAAGACTTCATGATGAATTGCTGATTCTCTTAAGGCCATATACAAGCAGAACTGATAGGAAATGCTACGAAATCATAAAATTTAAAGAAACTCTGGGGTCATTAAAGACTACTTTCACTTTCTTCATGATCCAACATGCTGTGACACGACCTCAGCTGTACTCAGGAGTGAATAGTTCCAGCCTTCAAGATCCTTCAAAAAGAAAAAGAACTGTACAAGTTAGACTTCAACCATTCAAATCTCAATCCTGAGAAAATGGTCAGGATTAGACATTTCTTATTCGCATTTGTCGAGAAGGAAACATGTTCTGTTTGGTATAAGCCATATCATGTGTAACAAGGAAGTAGTTACGAAGCGTCAATATGGACAATTTTCCCCCTACTAACAGGGCAGCTGTGCAGCATTCCAATAGGAAGTACCTACAAGTCCAGGAGCGGAATGGTCTAAGCATGTACCCAATCGAATGAGGTTAGTGTATGCGAATTCCCGGACCAACACAGCTACCATCATCTCCAGCCGGATAAGCTTACTTACCTGTAGGTAAAAAGTGACTGCAAGATAGGAGTGTGAACGAGTCACATGTTAGCGTAAAAAAGCCGATATGAAGTATTCAAGGTTTTGTGCTTCTGCAAAAGGAGTTCAAGTACAAATGGCAGATCGGAAGTCAACCTGATATAGATGATGACGAACAACAGCTGTAGAAAGCTATGATGTCACTGACAACGGCTTAATTGTTGATCCAATCAGTTATGATTATTATTTTGTATTTACGTCCCCGCCTTATAGAAAAAACAAAATGGACATGAAGACGTTATTGATGTAACTTTAAATGAAGGTATAAAGACAACGTATAAAACATGAAAATGGTTTGCTGTTGTGTCTACATATTTTTAGAATCTTTTAACACGAGTGGCTTTGTTACCCGAAGAAAAAACGAAACCGTAGCAGGACACATTTAATATAACGAGCCAAACGAATTCATTTAGATATTACATTCACGTACTACAGTATCATTGAATTGTATGTTTATAACATTTCTTTATTGCTAGATTGTTTATCAGTTAAGATGTTCAACAGCAGATAAATGACTCCAAGGATCTTGCCATCGGCAAGGTCACTTAAAAAAAAAAGTAACTATTATTTAGTTTTCGACTCTCCTACAAAGAAGCAAAGTTTAACACTCTTAATAAAGAATGATGTTTGGATATTCCGTATATGCAAACACTCCATGTACATTTTTACCCAAGACGGGGTAGTAAGAATGAAAGTTCGAATAGTCGTCGATTCCAGTTGGTTTCACCTTAATGCCCTAGGTTTTATACGAGATAAGGATAATCAATGCTTAGTGCTCAGCACCTTGTTCCTGCGGCCGTACCAAGCTGTTTTTCAGAGAGAAGCCCACGAAGCTTAACAATTTTCCGTAACAGTTATATTACACTTACGGTCGTAAGCTTGTAAAGGATTCACATGCAGGTTATTCTCCTGAATCTCTTGTATGTGATCCTTAGGTAATTAGGTACGTTGTTGAACCAGGCCCGTTTCCCTTGGTTTGTGAGACAAGTCATGCCCATGAATTACTAACGCTAGCGTAATAAAGCATTGATCCGCGATGCAAAGAAGATATACAGGTCTGGTAGAACAGGCTCACTTTCCATATCTTGGACCAGAAGCCATGAATTTCCCCTCTTGGGAATAGTGTTCGAGAACCTAATCTCGCTGCCCGAAGAAAGTAAAAGAGGCTGCGATTAACTTTCGATTAGTGTGAAAGTTAAACTTGCGTCTACAAAATTTTCGAGGCGTCTTTTATAGTCTGACTCAATTCATCAACATGCTATATTGATAACGTATGTATGTCTCGCTATGTTCTTTATGCTATAGAAACTTAAAATCTCTCTCTCTCGCACGGTCATCTTGCACTACAGACTGCCATAATCGCACAATCTTATTAAGCTTATTGCAGGATTAGGATTTCTCAATCTTCTCAACGTTTTCTCACCGGTGAGAAAATTTCTGGTAAGCTTCAGTAGCAGACCAGTGCACCAACTGTATGAGCGTTTCGGCACTTTTCATATCTGAGACGGAATGATCATCAAAAAGAATTTCAGTAATCCTATTTATTAAATTCAACACTACCTCATCTCGCTGACTTGAATAGAACTTGCGTGTCCTGTCCACGGACCCAAAGGTATCTTCTCAAGAGCACAAAACTACTCCAAAAAATGTACCCCATTAGTTGCCAGAAGCTGAGGCTTACGAAGTGTACTCATCACTAACACTGAACCAGACTCTCATTTGGCCTCGCGTGTTTGCGAGCATATTCATTGCCGTTTACCAGAGGCATCCTAGAGCATCAAGTAAATTCCTTTACAAAAAGAGAAGCACCAAATTATCTGTAGAATTCTGTATAGGTGTTCGTTGCATATAGCGGAATGTCATGGCAAACTGCCTAGAGTACCTTTCTTGCACAGTCCAGCATTAGGCGTTGAAATGGGAAAAGTACGGCAGCTCATTAGGCTTAGGCTTGCAAATTCGAAATTTTCGAGTGACGTGTGAAACCCAGTGACGTGCGAAACAAGAAGTCATTAGTTGAGAAAAAAAGAATATCGCGGTGAGCTCGTAAATTATTTTTCGCTTTGAAAAGATGTAGAAGTTGATGGGTCACTTGCGATGGTTGTGAAGCTTTTTGTAATATGCATCTGCAACGTCACAAATCACCTTAAAATGAGAACATTAAGAACGTTAACGTGGATGCCAATTGACTTTATTCTAATAGTATTCTATATTGTCTTAAAAGAGATATTAATCAGGGATGAAAGCGATCTCCAAGTGATGGGGTGATTAAAGAAATAATTTAGAAGATAGACGGAGATATTCGATTTCTAATTAGTTTTTAGGGTGCAAGAAGCGTGCCAATAATTCGAGGGTTCTCTTTCGAGGTGTCCGGTGAGGCTAAACGGCTTTTAAGTTCCATCATAAAATGTTGTTAAATTTAGAAGTCAACAGCGTACATCGGTATGTATTCCTTAAATCCTATAGGCTTACAGCTAGTAGAGGAATTCAACACCGAATCGGAGGGCGCAGGATCTTATGTTGTGTACCTAGGTCTTAAAAACGAAGCAGTAGTGCTTTTAGAGCTAGTTAAATAACATTATACAGCGGCGTACCTTTAAAAAACCGTGGATTTACTTCTCCGTTTAATGAGACAAGGGTATTACAGATGTATAGCTTTGGGAGCACACAGCGGTTGGTTTTAGGTGGGCCCTTGGGGTTGAAAAAGGTTGTGATACCATAAGTAAAAAATATAAGTATTAATTTATCAATGATAATCAAGCAATAGCTATACTTGCCGTTTATATGCTACTACATAATACCTGACTGTGCTTCCTGCTAAATAAATCTACTTAGTACTCATAACGCTTTCACCTTTTTTCTTGATCGTTACCTGACAGAAACTGTTTAATCCAAAGAGTTGTATTCTTACTGATATATTATTTAAACAAAGTGTCCAGTGTGTTAACACTAGAGGATATCAAATATGTATTTAATTAGAGTCTTTGGTGGTCACTTGGGCTTATATAGATAGTTGTGTAAGATTCACTAGATTCCTGTCTATCATTATTAATATTTTCCCGATTGTAACCTGTAAAACTTTCCTTGGAACCCATTATACTCTAACCTCGAAAGAGCCTTACTTTGGGCCTGAGATCGGTGATCAGGATCGATGAGACAAATATAGAATCGATTTTAAGTTGTTTTGAGATCTTCCTTTAGACGGTTAGGTGGAAAATATTTACGGTATAGTCAATCATGTGTTCGCTACTAACTTAGTAACACAGGTCATCACACAGCAACCATACTTTGGGCTAATCAAATAATCTTTTCATGTAAGTTCACTGTAAGCTTTAAATGGTAACTAAGTGCCACACATTTTATAGAGCAGAAAAAGACATTCATTTCAGAAGTCTGTTGATGAAAATTCTCCATATCCAAGTTCTTAAATGAAAAAGTAATCTGATATCACGGTAGCATTTCCTTGATAAGAATATCGTATCCTCCCCTCTAATGCTATATACTCATGTTCTTGGTGTGTCAAAACTGTCTTACTCGGAAGATTTAATCAAGTCTTCGATCGCGTCTCGCGTGTCGATTTCCATTTGTCAAACAACCTTTGGATAGCTATTCATCTTGCGAAAGCTTCGCCAGAACTACTGTGGAATGGTGATATACACACCTCACCTTTTGATATAAGAAGTGTAGGCCCTCTGTAATGCATCAGTAATTAACATCAAGTATCTTTACTATATATTCTACACTTGTGCATACAGTAAAGAAGTGCAAGAAAAGTGGACAAAGAACATGTTATGACCAGGGCCCGGATCTTGTTGACAAGTCAACTTTTTTCTGTTACGCATAGGACAAGGCAAGTTCAAATAAAAACATTATCCATCAACTCTTGGTTCTAAAAATATATTTTTTTTAGGGTCAACTTTTGGTCACTTTTTGCCGTTTTGTAGTTTCAGGTCAATTTGTAATATTTTAAGGTAAGTTTTAGGTCACTTATGGTCTTTTTATTCTTTTTCTTCTACATAAGGAAATCTTAAAACGTAAACTGTTTACGGATTTAATAACACGAAGTTAAATTATCTTTTTTTCCTTCTTCCTGATTATTGGGGTGGAAAAACTGCGTTCGTAACAAGTTAATGAACACTAAGCTGTAGCTGATTTACGAGGGCTGGGGTTTGGTAAGTGGCCAAAGCAGATGGTTGTAGGTTGTTTGTGACAAAGGATGTGACTGCGCGAATAACTAAAAATAGATTAGAAGACGTACAAAGATTTTAAACAGAGTTTTTATATATTATTCTGATGTATACAATCTACACTTGCGAACTCTTATTCTTTAAGTGTGCATCCTAGTTTCAACTTGAGTGTGAATTGATGCTTTCGTATGTAGAATGCCGAGGCCTGAACCATCTACAAATTCTCATTTAAGACAGATTGTTTCTGAATTTGGTGTGGATGCTTTTAGTACTGACGGTACAATATTACTTTGCAAAGTATGTGAAGTAAAAGTGGCAGCAGAGAAAAGATACACTGTGCAGAAGCGAAAAATTACGCGCAGTTGCAAACAAACATGAAACAAACTGTTCGCAGTTGTTACTTGTGGAGAGTGCTTCGAATAGTAAAGGCAAATCCTCAGTTTTCAAAAGAGTTGTGTGAAGTTTTAGTATCTTTCAATATTCCTCTTTGGAAACTCAATAATGTGAAATTGCGGGATTTCCTGGAGCGTCATACAGGTCGTTCCATTCCAGATGAAACGAATCTTAGGAAAAATTACATTCCAAAGTGTAACGAGGACACAATAAGAAAAATAAGAGAGGAATTTTGGACTCAGAAAATTATTGTTTCTCTAGATAGACTAGTGATGTGAAGGAACACTATATAGTCAATATTATTGTTGGGGCAATGAAAGCCGACGAACCTAGCAAAATATTTTTGCTAACTGGTGAAGTGTTGGAATCTGTCAACCATTTTATAATATGTAAACTTTTCGATAAATCGATATCCCTACTTTGGCCTGAAGGTGTCCAGCATGACCATGCTCTTTTTGTATCAGATGCTGCTCCGAATATAATTAAGGCTGTTAATTCAATAAAATCGTAACAATGTTTACAGTTATCTACTACAATGCTGAATAAAATATGAGCTAAATAATCTGACGATTACAAAGTTCCTGAGTTAGTTTGTTGTATCACAGCTTATAAAATGTTTATGTTGCTTAACTGGATAGAGGCCTATAAATCTGTAATTCAAATATAAAATGCTTAGCTATTTACTAAATTGGTAAAAGTTTAGTTTCAATATTATTGCTTTTTTAAAAAAAAGACAGAAATGATCAATTGACTGCAACTAACTGAAACAAAACTTTTGAAAATGAGTGCAAATAGTAATTACAATATATATTTTTAAAATGATGATGCTTTAATGAAATAAACGTATAAAATACTACAAGTTTTAAGGTCAACTTTTGTGAATCTTAGGGTGATTTTACAGGGATTTTAGTGTCATTTTATAGGTCACTTTTTAGAAAATTTTAGGTCAAAAAAATCCGTGCCCTGGTTATGACATTAGATCAGCTTTTATACTGGAAAGGTGTTCAAATCGTACCTGCAACTTAAAAAATTTCTGATCTGTCCAAAGTTGTACCGCCCTAGGAGGTTTTCACTTAAGTAATTTCTAACCACGATTGGAGTCGTTATGTCAAAAATTGGTATAGAAGAACTTTGGGGTATCCTGTACGCTAAGACAACATTAGTGAAAATGCTGAATTGCCATGCGTATTCAAGATCATTGAAAAGTCGCTTCTACACTTTGCTCGGCGAACTTTACATGTGGTTATGAAGACATTTACAATCCTCTGAGGAGATGACAAAATCAAGGATCAGCGATCATATTCAACAATGTCTGGATAAGGAAATCAGTATGCACATTTACAAAAAAATGAAGCTTCATGAAAAAAAGCGATATCGAGGAAATCTCAAAATTAAGAGGATGAGCTATACCGAAGCGGTAAACTTTGGTTGCAGTATATTGAGAAGGTCAGATTCGTATTGCTATTCATCCGAAGGGACTGGATCGAACATGGGGCTAGAATCTTCATTTCTAGGCAAATTAAATTAATGCTTCTCTTTTCTCAAGCAGGTGGTCATCTTTTCTATGCAAAATTTGCACATCACTATAGTAAGCGGATAAAGGCCTTGGAGGCAACAACGGTATCAGAGGATTACAAGAAATTAACACTTCACGGAACAATCAAAATTCGCAGAAAAAGAGTTTTTCTGGAGCGAAGTTCCAAGTGATATGATTATCGAACAGAGCTTAATGAAAGACACAAAATTTTCTGGTGGATTAACTCAACGTCACACACTACGTTAGCAAGATTAATCCTTCATTCCCAGAGACTGTACGATAACAGAAGTAATACAGGACTTTTGTGGGAAACCGTTTATTATCTGAGGGGCACGTTGAGGTAATGTCACTTCCATGTGTGATAATACCTCATTGCACAAGAATATCAATTCGACTGAGGTGAATAATGCAGCGTCTCTGTTGACTTGTGTTATAAAACCCACACGTAGAAGGAAGAGTCCTTTTATATAGCATCCTGATGTTATATAGCATCCTGATGATCAGGATAATATAGCATCCTGATGAAGTGAGAAGGTATCGAAAGACACCTCGAAATTTTTTATAGACGCAAGTTTAACCTTCAGGCTAATCGAAAGTTTATGGGACTCTCTTTACTTTCTTTGGGCAGCGAGACGAACAAGTTCTCGAGCACTATTCCCAACGGGGGTATCAGAGCTTCTGGTCCAAGATGTGGTAAGTGAGCGTAGGAAGTTTTATTTCTTTCAGGTGTACTTAGCTGGATATCTCCCAATGTAACTTAAGTACAAAAAAAAAAAATTCTGTGAATTGATAACAATGTTGATGTCTCTGTTCTACACCTGTTTTACCAGGCCTGTATATTTCTTTGTAGCGCGAATCAGTGCTTTAATACGCTAGCTTTAGTAATTCATCGGCAGGATTTGTCTCACAGGCCGGAGAAGCGGGCCTGGTTCTAAAAGTACCTAATTACCCAGGGATCACCTACTAGAGATTCAGGCCAACAAGCTGCATGTGAATCTTTACAAGCTTACGACCGTAAGTGTAATATAACTTAATCGTATACAACGAATATAAAGTGTAATATAACGAAAATTCTTAAGCTTCGTGGGCTTCTCTGTGATAAGCAGCTTGGTACGGCCGCAAAGAAACAAGGTGCTGAGCACTAAACATTGATTATCCTAATGTCGTATAAAACCTAGGGCAATAAAGTGAAACCAACTGGAATCGACATCTTTCATTCTTACGACCTAGTCTTGGATAAAAATGCACATGGAATGCTTGCATGTACGGAATATCCAAACATCGTTCTTTATTAAGAGTGTTAAACTTTGCTTCTATGTAGGAGAACGAAAACTAAACGGTAGTTACAAAATTTTAAATTATCTTGCCGATGGCATGATTCTTGGAGTCATTTATCTGCTGTTCAACATCTTAACAGATAAACAATCAGACAAGAAAGAAATGTTATAAAATTGAATGATACTGTAGTACGTGAATGTGATAACTAAATGATTTGGTTTAGCTCGTTAGATTAAATGTGTTTCCTTTCGTTTTTTCTTCGGGTACCAAAGCCGCTCGTGTTAAAAGATTCTAAAATATGTAAACATAATAGCAAACCACTTTAATGTTTTATACCTTGTTTTTATACCTTCATTTAAAGTTACATCAAATCGTCTTCATGACCATTTTGTTTTTTCTATAAGGCGGGGAAGTTATTACAAAATAATAATAATAACTGATTGGATAAACAATTAAGCAGATGTCAGTGACATATTGGTTTTCTACAGCTGTTGTTCGTCATCATCTATATCAGATTGTCAACCGATCTGCCATTTGTACATGAACTCCTTTGGCAGAATGCACAAAACCTTGAATACTTCATATCGGCTTTTTTACTCTAACATGTGGCTCGTTCACACTCCTATTTTGCAGTCACTTTTCATGTACAGGTACGTAAGCTTATCCGGCTGGAGCTGATGTTAAAATTGTGGGTCCTGGAATTCGTATACACTAACCTCATTAGTTGGCTGCACGCTTAGACCATTTCTCTCTTGTACTTGTAGGTACTTCGTATTTGAATGCTGTACAGCTGCTATGTTAGTAGGAGGAAAAGTGGCCATTGTAATGATTTGCGACTAATTCCTTGTTATACCTGATATGGCTTATACCAAAGTGGACATGCTTCCTTCTCCATACAGGCGAATAAGAAATGTCTAATCTTGACTATTTTGTCAGGATTGCGATTTGGTTGTGGAAGACCACTAACTTTCGCAATTATTTTGCTTTTTATGGATCTTGTAGGCTTCCACCTATTCTCTCCTGTGTACAGCTGAAGTCGTGTCATCATCATGAAAAAAGTGTGAGAGAAGTGTTGCATCATGAAAAAAGTGAAAACAATCTTTTAATGACGCTAGTTTTTTTTTAATTTAAAGATTTCGTAGCTTTTCCTTTCAGTTCTGCTAGTATGTGGGCTTAAGAGAATCAGCAACTGCTCATGAAGTCTTCTAGCAAGATTCTTAAAAGATCTGTATAAGACCCTTCAAAAGCCACAGAATTCCCGTTTGAAGTTTCTTCCATTACTGTTGTCCATATTTTTTGCTTCTTAGAAAACTGTTTGGTTCATTTGAAGTTTCTCAGCAACTGTGATTGAATTGTCGTTGCTTCAATGGCAGAATTAAATTCGATCGTTGCAGATATTTCCCGTAAGCCTTTCCTGGCCTCTCGGCACTTTCACTGTCTAATTGTAATTTATATCTATAAAATATAAGTTGCAGAAAATGCTTATAATAATTTATATACGTACTTAACGCAGATTTGACTTGCCATGATTAGTCCACACCATTGCGTGTAGAAGGACACTTTCTTGTACGTGTGGATTTTAAAACTCAAGTCAACAGAGACTCTGCAATATTCACCGCAGTCGAATTGACATTCATGCGGATTGAGATATTATCACACAAGTAAAGTGGCATTAGCTCAACGTGCCGCTCAGATGACAAACTGTTTTCACAAAGGTCCTTACAACTTCTGTTATCGTGACAGTATTTGGGAGAGAAAGTTTAACGTAGTGTCTGACGTTGAGTTAATTCCCGCAGTAAAATTTCGTGGCCTCATTAAGCACTGTTCGATAATCATATCCCATTTACTGCACACGAGAAGGCCTCCTTTTCTGCGACTTGTGAAAGTTCCTTGAGTTGTTAACTTCTTGTAATCATCTGATACCGTAGTTGCCTCCAATGATTCCAACTCCTGAGTATAGTGGTGTGGAAATTTTGGATTGAAAAGATGACCAGCTGCGTGAATAAACGGAAGCAATATTTCAATTGCCTACAAATGAAGTTTCTAGTCCCTTGTTCGATCTAGTCCCTCTGGATAAATAGCAATACGATTCTGACTTTCTCTATATACTGCAGCCAAAGTTTACCGGTTCGGTAAAGGTCATCGTCTTAATTTTGAGATTTCGTCGATATTGATATTTCATGCAGCTTCATTTTCTTGTAAATGTTGCATATTGATTCCTCACCCAGACATTTTTCAATTAAGATCGCAGATCTTATATTGTGTCATCTCTTCAGAGAGTTGTGAATCTATTCATAACTACATGTAAAGATAGCCGAGGAAAGTCTAGAAGTGAGTTCTCAATGTTCATGAGTTTCATGGAGATTCAGAATATTCACTTACGTTTTTACGCGTACAGGATACCCCAAAGTTCTTTTATACCATTTCCTGACATAAAGTATTGAACTGTGCCTATAAATTACTTAAGTGAAGACCTCCTAAGGGCGGTACAACTTTCGAAAGTTCAGAAATTGCCTCAGCTGCAGGTAGGATTTGAACACCTTTTACGTATACATAGCTGAATGAATGTCATAACACATGTGCTTTGTCCACTTTTCTTGCAGTTATTTACTGTATGCAGAGGACTAGAGTATTGGTATTTGATGATGAGTTATTGAAGAAATACAGAGGGACTACACTGCTTATATCAAAAGGAAAGGTGTGTAACTAACAATTCCAGAATGGTTGTGGCAAAGGTTTCACAAGTGCCACATACCAAATATAAATATCACACCCTATTTGCGTTCCCTAATTTTCTTCTTATATATATTACTTACTAACGACAAGCCAGACACTCATTCAACTGTCAGACACGCTTTTGCCCTGCAGATTGCACTCAATTTTGAATTATAATATCTGACAATTTGAAAGAAATTCGTTCTTTCATTTTATTCTTCAATATGTCTTCTCCCAGTGATGAGCTATCTTACAATTATCATGAATTTCCGTCATTTTATCCTTCAGTATGCCTTTTACTAGGGATCGGAAACAGTTTGTGTCATTTTGCAAGCAATCCTTTCGCCCTATTGAATGGACTCACTTATGAATTGTATGTATCTGACAATTTACAAAAATACCGTTCTTTCATTTTATTCCTAAATATGTCAGTAACTTAAAATCAGCAAGAACCCACTTCAGCCTGCAAACGCTCCTTTTGTCCTACTGATTGGAATAATTTTTCATTTGATTTTATACGACAATTGATGATAATTCCGTTCTTATATTTTTTTCTTAAATATTTAATTAACTAAAAATGAGCGAAAGTCGACATCAGCTTCCAAACACGCCTTTCGGCCTGCTAAATAGACTCACTTTTCAAATTTAAATATTTGACAATTGTCCATCATTTTAAACTGAAATATGTTAGAAACTACGATTCTTCAGGAGTCTGCTTAACTTTCGAAAAACTCATTTCGTTCTACTGAAAGGTTCACTTTTCAACTATATGATTATGACAATTCCGTTCTTACACTTTATACTGAAATGTAATGAACCAATCATCAGCAAGACTCTACTGTCTTCCAATCACTCCTTCCGCCTTACTGAATAGACTTAATTTTTAATTGTAACTATTTAACAATTTAAGAAAATTTCTTTCTTTAATTTTATTCAATACTATGTTAGCAACTAACGATTAGCAACATTCTGCTTAGTCTTTCTAACGGTCATCTTACCCAACTGATGCAATCAATTTTCATCTCAAAATATCTGACGATTTACAACAACATTCTTTGTCTTTATTCTTAAATATGTCAGTAATTAATGATCAGCAAGATCTAATTCTAGTTTGATACACTCACTTAGCCACTTTCCAAATATAATTATTTTAACTAACGACAAATCCGTTCTTTCATTATTTCTTAAATACGTCAATTGATAGCGACCTGCAAGACCAGCTTCCAAACACTTCTTTTGAAGCGCTGTGTATACTCACTTTTTAATTGCAAATATCTGACCATTTGGACAATTCCATTACTTGAATTTTTGTAAAACAGTTCTGTAATTAAGAACATAAAAAGTCTGCTTCATATATCAAAACGCACATTTCGCCTTAATGAAGAGACTCGTTTTTCCTTTGTAAATGACAGACAATTACCTCTTCTCACTTTACTAAGACGGGCTTTTTACTTAAAAGGGGAAGACTTTACACAGAGGCTCAATTTATTATCTATAATTTGATTCTATTTCATTTCCCGCGCTCTTGTTAAGCCCTACAGAAAAGAACTACTTTTCAATGTTTATATCTAAGGGTTTACTACAATTCCGTTATTTCATATTATTCTAAAATATGTCGGCAAATAACGATGAGCAAGAGTTTATCTTCTAAATCCACTTTCCACATTAATGAATAGACTCACTTTTAAATGTTATTTATATGACAATATAAGACAATTTCATTGTTTCGTTTTCTTCTTAAATATGTCAGTAAGTAACAGTCAGCAAAATTCTGCTTAATGTTGTAAACACTGTTTTCACCTTCAAGAATGGACTCATTATTCAGTCTAAATATTTGATAATTTACCACAATTTTGTTCTTTCATTTCATTTCTTTTTTTGCGCCGCACACCCGATCAGCAAGAGTCCACTTCAGCTTCGGAACAGTTATATCGCCCCGCCAACTAGACTCACATTTCAATTTTCATATTTCTCCTATGTTGCGATAATTTTGTTGTTTAATCTTATTCTTAAATATATTAGTAACTAACAATCATGTTCTAGACCCTCCTTAACATTATTCATTCCAATAGCACTGATCTGACAAATTACTATAATAAGTTCTTTCATTTTATTATTAAATAAGTCAGTTACTAACGAGCAGCAAGACTTTGCTTTAGCATCCATACCCTAATATCAGCCTACTGACTTTACTCACTGTTCAATTATATATATCTGGAATTTTACGAAAATTCCATTATTTCATTTCATTCTTCTCTATATCGCTAAATAAAGATCAAGAAATTGGTTATATTTTCCAAACACTGTTTTCGATCTAGCGAATGGACAAATTTTTACTTGTATGTATCAGACAATTTACGACAATTCCGTTTTTTGATATTATTCTTAAATATGTGTCAACCAAAGATCACCACGAATTTGATACACTCCAAACACTCCATAGGGCTTACTGAATCGACTCACCATTCAATTTTTAATACTGACAATTCACGAGAATTCCGCTCTTTCAATTTATTAATAAATATGTTAGGAAGAAACATCTTGAAGATTCTGCATCGTACGAGAGATCCATTGTTCTATTTTATTCAAAATAGTCCAATAGATAACACTCAAGAGCGTGAATTATGTACCGAAACACACATTGCGCCCTGCTACATAAACTAATTTTTATTAGTAAATATCTAACAATTCACGACAGTTCTTTTATTTCATATTATTTTTACATATGTCAGAAAATAACTTGAGGAATAGTTTGCTTCATCTTCTTAACACTTTTCTTACTCTAATTAATAGATTCAATTTCCAATGATAAATATTTGTGAATTCGAAACAATTCCATTCTTTTTTTAAATCCTAATTTTGATTTCAACCAACGATCAACAAGGGATTAGTAGAGTTTCGAAACACTCCTTCTGCCATATTGAATAGACATGCTCTTCAGTTGTAAATATAACACAATTCATGACTATTGCGTTCTTTCATTTTATTCTTAAACATGTCGCAAACAAATCATCGGCACGAGTTTGCTTATTCTTCCAACACATGTTTCGCCCTACAGAACGGCCTTGCGTTGCAATTGTAAATTTCTTACATATTACGATATTTCCATTATTTCATTGTGTTCTTAGATATGTCTTCAAATGACGACCTGCAGAAGTCTGCTTAAATTTGCAAACCGTACTTTCGATATTACAAATAGACACATTTCCAATGGAAATATATCAAAATGTACGACAGTTACGTTCTTCTATTTCAAACGTAAATGCGTCACTAACTGGCAATTACCTAGGGTCAACCAAATCGCTGCTTCTGCCCCACTGAATTGAATCTCTATTCATTACAAAATATCAGACAATTTATAAGAGTTCCGTTGTTTTGTTTATTATTCATTTTATTTCCCAATATCAAAGTAACTAAGATCACCAAGAGTTTTTCGGCTTCCAAAAACTCCTTTCGCATTATTGAATGGAATCACTTTTCAATTGGTAAAGTGAGACAAATTACGACCGTTCTGTTCTGTCATTTTATTCTTAAAAATACATTAACTAACGATTAGCTAGTGTCTGCACCTTCATTGAAACACACCCGTTCCCATACTGTATGGACTCACAATTGTATTGTAAATATATGAAAATTTACGACAATTCCTTTATTTCAATCGATTCAAAACGTGTTGACAACGACGGGTTAGGAAGAGTCTACTCCAACTTCTAAACGCTCGTTTTTGTTCTACCGAGTAGACACATTTCAATGGTGAATATTTAACAGATTACAATGATTCCGTTGTTTAATTTTATTCTTCAAAATATAATGAACTAACGATAAACGACTAATTTTCTTAATCCTCCCAACACTCCTTTTGCTCTGCTAGATAGACTCAGTCTTCAAATGTATATACTGATAAAAAAATGACAAATCCGTTCTTTTATTTTAAACTTAAATAGGATGGTAACCAAGAATGAACACGAGTATGTATCATCTTCCAAACACTCCTTCGGTTCTACTAAGTGAATTTACTAATCAATTGCAAGTATCTTGAATTCACTTTTCAATAGTAAATCTTACTATGACAATTCCGTTCCTTCATTTTAATCTTAAATATGCCAGTAATTCTTGATCAGCAAGTCTGATTCATTTTAGAAACACTCACTTCGCTACTTTCCGTAAACAAATATCTTTCAATGTACGACTATTTAGTTGTTTCATTTCATTCTTAAATATGACCCTAACTAACGTTCACAATTGCTTGCTTTACCTTCCAATCACTCCTTTCGCACTACTGAATAAACTCATATTTCAATTGTATATATCTGACATTTTACGACAACTCCGCTATTTAATCTTATTTATTAATTATGTAAGTAACGATCGATGTACTAAACAGTTCACGTTCCGGAATCTTTTTCACAACTTACTGAATGGACTCACCTATTGTAATATCTGACAATTTACGACAAATTGTTTGTTTCATTTTATTCCTGAATATGTCAGTTAGTAAAAATCACGAAGTGTCCACTTCGGCTGCCGAAAATTCCTGTTCGAAAGTACGATAATTCTGTTCTTTTATTTTATTCTTTATTATGTCAGTTACTTGCGACCAAGAAGAGCTTGCTTAAGTCTACAAACACACTTTTCGCTTTACTGAATGGAGAGAATTGGCAATTGGAACTATCTGACAATCTATTACATTTCCGTTATTTAGTTTGATTCTTAAATAAATAAATAACTAAGGACCATCGAGAGTCTCCTTCCACTACTAAACGCTCATTTCGGCCTGCTAAATAGACTCACTTTTCTAATGTAAATGTCTCACTATATACTATCGGTCTGACAATATACCAGAAATCCGTTCGCTTATTTTTCACTTAAATACGTCAGTAACTAAAGATCAGGAGTCTTCTCGTCCTTCTAAGACTCCTTTCGTTCTACTGATTGGAATCGCTTTTCAATTATAAATATGTGAAAGTTTACGACAATTCCATTGTTAATTTATTTTAATTATTTTTCAACTAACCTAACGCAAAAGGCTGCTTAAACTTCCAAATAATCATATTGTCTAATAAGACTGGCTTTTGAAATGAAAGTACCTGAACAAGTGCGACAATTCCACTCTTTCACTTTAAAATTAAATATGTCAGTACTTAACGATCAGCAAGAGTCTGCTTAATCTTTGAAACAATCCTTTGTCTCTTTCTATATACAAATATGTTACAACGTGCGACTATTCTTTTATTTCACTTTATTCTTTGAATCGGAAATGTTGAAAAATTGTTTCATTCACTTTATTCTTAAAAATTTCACTAAGTAACGATTTTCAAGAGTCAGCTTCGCCATACTGAATTGCTTCAATTTTCAATAACAAATATGTCAGAATTTACGACAATTCCGTTCATTTATTTAATTCTTAATTATGTCGACAACTACCGCTAGTAAGAGTCTACTTTTGCTTGCAAACACTTTTTTCGACTTACTGAGTGGCCTCATTTTCAAATTGTAAATATTTGCCAATTTACATGTATTCCCTTCACATTTTATTCTTAAATATATCAGTAACTAACGGCCAGCAAGAGACTGCTTATCTTCCAAACGCTCCTTTCACCTTAGTAAATGCACTCACTATTTAAGTCTAAATATTTGAAAATTTTCGACAATATTGTTATTTCATTCCATTCTTTGTTATATCGACAACTACTAATCAGCAAGAGTCTCCTACAGCATCCTAACACGCCTATCGCCCTACTGAAGACACATTTCAACTGTAAATATTTCACATATTACGACAATTCCGTTATATCATTTTATTCTTAAATATGTTAGTAACAAACGATTAACAGCCTGCTTCATCTTTAAGACTCTCATAACCTTACTGAATGGACTCATTTACCAATTGTAAATATCTGACAAATTCCTACAATTACGTTCTTATATTTTATTCTTAAGTATGTCAGTTACTAACTACAAGTTATACTCAGTCTCAGATGCCAAACGCAACTATCGGGCTGCTGAGTTTAATCACTTTTGATTGTAAAATTCTAACCTTATCTAGAATTCCATTATTTTATATTGTTGAAAAATAGTTCAGTAAGTAACGATTATCAAGAGAATGCTTTATATTCCAAGACAACTCTTTCGCTTTACTCAATGATTAACCTTTTAATTCTAAATATTTGATAAATTTCGTCTGTTCCGCTCACTCATTTAATTCTAAAATTTATCAGTAACTAACTTCATCAAGAGTCTCCCTTATATACCAAATCAAACATTTCGCCCTACGCAGTAGACTCGTTTCTCAATTTGATATGACAAAAAATATACCATTACGGCTTTTCTCTTCGTATTTTAATGTGTATGTAAGAAACGATATTGAGAGTCTACTAAACTGTTCTTTTGCCCTTCCGTTATTTAAATTTATACTTAATTATGTAGGAAAAAAACGATGATCAAAGGACTGATTTAGCTTCCAAACACTCCTTTTCCCATATTAAATAGAATGTCAATTTAGTTATAAATATAAGACAATTTTCGACTATAACGCTCTTTCATTTATTTGTAATAATGTCGGAAATAAACAGCATGAGTTTGCTTACTCTTCCAACAATTCCATCGCCCTATTCTATGGACTCACGTTGCAATTGTAAATATCTGACAATTTACGACAATTCCTTCTTTCAATTCAGTGTGAAATACATCTGCAACTAACGATCAGCAAGAGCATGCTTCACCTTCGAAACACTCCTTTCGCCTTACTGAGTGGACTCAGCTATAGTAAATATCGGACAAATTACGACAAATCCGTTCCTTCATTTTATTCATATGGATGACGGCAAATAACGATGAGCAAGAGTTGCTACAACATTTATACACTATTTTAACCCTACCGAATGGACTAAATGCTCTTGAAAATATCACACAGTTTGCGAAAATTCTGTATTTTGAATATATTCTTAAATATATATTTAAACAAGGATTACCACCAGTCTGCTTCAGCTTCAAAGCTTTCCTTTCTGCCTAATGAATCGACTCACTTTTATTTGTTATTATCTAACAATCACGACAATTTCATTATTACACGTTATTTATGCAACTAACGATATGCTAGATTTTGCTTAAACTTCCAAACACTCCTTTCACCCTAATTAATGGACTCACTTTTCAGTGTTAAATATGTTTAGATATTCACAACAATTCCATTGTTTCATTTGAATCTTAAATATGTCAACAAGTAACGATGACAAAGAGACTTCTTTAGTTTCGAATCACTCCTTTTCCAATACTGAATAGCGAAGCATTTCAGTTGTATAACTCTGACAATTTACGACAATTTCGGCTCTCATTTTATTTTCAAACATGCCGGAAACAAAGGATCTAAGTGTGACTGCTTATTCTTCCCAACACTCCCTTGGCCCAACGGAATGTAATGACTTTTCATTTCAAAATATCTGACAATTTCCGACAGTTTGTTTCTTTCAGTTTATTCCTAAATATATAATTAAACAAGGATCAGCAAAGGTTTACTTCGGCTTCCAAAAAGTCGTTTTCCCTAATCAATGAAATCACTTTAGAATTGGAAATGCCTGCCAACTCACAACAATTACGTGCTTTCATTTTCTTCTTAAAAATATCAGTAAGTAAAAATTACTATGACTGCATCATCATAGAGACTTACCGTTCGCCATACTGAATTGCCTTACTTTTGGCAATCTACTAAAATTCCATTATTTCATTTCATTCTTTTTCATGTCGGGAAATAACTTCATTTTCCAACACTCTTCTCATACTACCGAATTGACAACCTTTTCACTTGTATATATCAGACTAATAACAATTCCGTTCTTTGATTTTATTATTAAATATGTCTTGAACCAAGGATCACCACGAGTTTGCTACAGCTTCCAAAGACTAATTTCGGCCCATTGAATCGACTCACTTTTTGATTGTCAATATGTTACAATTTACGACATTTCTGTTCTTTCATTTTATTCATTAATTTGCCGGTAACTAAAGATCAAGAAGAGTCTGCTTCGTCTTCTAATACTCTTTTCGCCATACTGAATTGAGTAATTTCTCAATTGTAAATATCTAAAATTTCCGTATAACGTGGGTTCCTGTCACCACGGCATGGCGCGTCCTCAGGTTGCGGATGGAGAAGAAGGCATCTAGTTAAAGAGGTTAGCTGTGAATACACTGAATAATCAGTCGCGGACAGACCACTAGGAGTGGTCCTTCTGCTTGGGGTTTGGGTAGGGCCAGGAACCTCATCCTGTAAAAAAGGAACTTGTTAAGAAATATTCAGAAAAGCCTAGGAAAAGGACTGATAACTTGGCACGACCTCAGCAAAAGAAAAAGGACATGAGATTTTGAACATGGAATATTAGGAGTCCTTAAAGGGCAGGCGCGTTAAAATTCGTAACGAGTTAGAGGAATACAGGATGGACGTAGTAAGAGTTCAGGAAGTTAGGTGGGAAGGAAATCGATCTGTGAATTCCGGAAATTTTACGACCTTTTACGGTGAAGGAAATAAAAATCACCAGTTAGGAACAGGATTTTTCATTCATAAATGTATATTAGCAGCATTTAAACGGGTTTAATTTGTTACTGACAGATTTCTATTATTACTCTTAAGGGACGCTGGTGTGATATTATTGTTTTAAATGCACATGTTGCAACTGAAGATAAGGATGACGATATAAAAGACAGTTTATACGAAGAAGCGGAACGGATATTTGATCAACTCCCTCGATACCACATGAAAATTCTATTAGGTTATTTCAATGCTAAGGTAGGACGAGAGGATATTTTCAAACCGATTATAGGGAAGGAAAGTCTGCATAAGGAAAGTATTGACAACGGTGTGAACTTTGCAACATCAAAAAACATGAAGAGTACAAAATTCCCACATCGCTACATTCACAAACAAACTTGGACATCACCAGACTGGAAAACACACAATCAAATTGATCACGTTTTAGTCGATAAAAGACTGCAATCTAGCATAATTGATGTTCAGTCATGTAGAGGGGCTGATTGTGATACTGACCACTACCTGATAGCACTGATAATACAAGAGAGGTTGTCGTTAAAAGAAGGTAATATTTATTGTCCGAAAACGGAGAGATTCAATTTAAAGAAATTAGAAGAGAGCCAGGTAAGAAAGAAATTCCAGATTAAAGTTTCGAATACATTCTCGGCATTGGAAGATTCGGAGTGCGCTAGTGTGAGGATACCTGGATTGAATAGCAGACAACGTAAAATTTGAGCAAAACAAAAATTGGGACACGCGGAAACACGTATGAATAAACCATGATTCGACGAAAATAGCATAAAATTAGCAGATATTAAAAAATAGGCAACATTACGCTAGCTAAAAAGTCCGAATGAAATAACTACACAAAATTTCCCAGATATGATGCGGGAAACTTCCAAAACTTTATGAACAAAGTAACGCTATTTTCGAAAACTTAAAACTAAGGAACTTGAATATAATACTGAAAATAGAAACATCCGCAACATGTGTATTCAGCTATCTGACACGCTTTCGCCCTGCAGATTGGACTGAATTATCGATTATAATACCTGACAATTTAAGAGAAATTCGTTCTTTGATTTTATTATTAAATATGTCTTCTCCCAGTAATCAGCGACTGTAAGCATCAGCTTTCAATTACGCCTTTAGCCCTACTGAATGGATTAACATTAAATTGTAAATACTGTATCTTACAATATACGAAAAATCCGTTTTCCTTTTTGTTCTGAATTATGTCAGTAATTAACAATCAGCAAGAGTCTGCATCATCCTTAAAACAGTCCCTTTGCCAAATTCCGAATGTCAAATTTTGTAACAATCAACGAGTGTTCCGTTCTTTCACTTCAATCTTAATTTTGTCAGTCACTAAGGATCAACTAGAGCCTACTTAATCTTCCAATATCTCCTTTCCCCTTACTGAATAACCTGAAGTTTCAATTGTATATAGTTGACACTTTACGATATATCACTTCTTTCAATTTTTTCTTACATACGTCAGTAAAAATGTTCTCCAAGTGCTTACCTCATCTTCCAAACTCTCCTCACTCTACTGAATGGACTCACTTTTCATTTCAAAAAATCTGAATTATTACAGCAATCACGCCATTTTACTTTATTCTTAAATATGTAAATAAATAAAGATATGCGAGATTGTGTTTCATCTTCTAGAAACTCCTCTCGCCCTGATAACTGACTCACTTTTCAAAAATAAACATTTTACAATTTACAACAATTCCGTTATTCTAACTATGTCAGTAACTAACGATCAACAAAGTTTTACTTCGGCTTCCAAACGCTCATTTAGTTTTATTGAGTGGAATCACTATCAATTGTTAATATCTGACAAATTACCACAATTAGATTATGTTTATCTCAGATATGAATGCATCTATTGTTTAACAAGAGAGGCTTCATTCTTCAAGCACCCCTTTTGCTTTACTAAAGGGAAACACTTACGAATTCTACATCCTCACAATTTACAAGAATTACGTTCTTTCCAGATTAAATCTGGAATTGTTTAATCTGTTAAACTGAAAGAAGTGAGTAACTAACGGTTCAGAAAGTCCCTTCGACATACTGTATGGCCTCACTTTTGAATTGTAAATCTCCGACAATTTATGAGAAGTCCGTTCTTTAATATTATTGTAATATATGTCGAGAACTGCTGATCACAAGAGTCTACTTGAGCTTCATATCATACCTTTCGCCCTACTGAATACAACTTTTCAACTCTAAAAACCTAACAATCTGCGACAATTCCGTTATTTCATTTTATTCCTATCAGCAAGTGTTTGGTTCACTTCCCTAACACTCTTTTCCCCACAACGAAAGGAATAATTTTTCACTCCTATATATGATACAATTTACAATTCCATTCTTTTATTTTATTCTAAAGCGTCTTCAACCAAGGATCACAAGTAGTCTGCTAGAACTTCTCCAAGCCCTTTTTCGTCTTACTGAATTTACTCGTTTTTCAATTGTAAATATTTGAGAATTAACGGCAATTCCATTCTTGCATTTTATTCTCAAATATGTCTTCAAGTAAGGATCGGCAGCAGTTTTATCTTATGATTAGCAAGATTCTGCTTGAACTTCAAATCACTTTTTTCGCCCTATTAAATACACCAGTTATCTATTGTAACTATCTGACAATTTAAAACAATTTCCTTCTTCCATTTTATCCATAACTATGTCAGTAACTAATCATTAACAAGCGTGTGCTTCGTCTCTTAAAGCACTATTCGCCCTATTGAATGCAGTTACTTTTCAATAGTAAATATCTGACATTTGACGACTATTTAGTTAATACATATTTTTCTGAAATGTATTAATAACTAACGAATCTACTATAGCCTGCGTCATATTCAGACACTTTTTTTGTCCTACTGAGTGGACTCACTTAACAATTGTAAATATCTGACAAATTACGCCTATTCAGCTCTTTCTTTTTGCTCTTAACTCTGATAAAAATTTTCCGAATGCTTATACTGTACAATTTATTTTCATATATAGAAACGCGAACAGTTAGACAGATGTAAAAACCGCTAAACACATTTCTTATCGTTTCAAAAGTACAACGTATCAAAGTTATAAGTATTTTCCCTGGGTAACCCACAGAGTTCCAGGCGGGTTCCAACTCAAAAAAAGCAATTGGTAAGGTGATCAAGTTACATATCGGACATAACAGGGGATTAAAAACTGTTGGGAAATAAAAGAAGACGGAGCAAGTCTTGACTCTCTAAAATTACTATGTGGGATATAGTGGCGTGTCATAATGTAAGCAAAAACGTCATTGTAAAGTCTATGGCCTAACAAGAAACTTTACAGTGAGTCAGATGTAAAAACAAACAAGCACATGTGTGATCATTTCAATAATACAATGATTGAAAGTGAAAATATTTGTGCCATGGTCCTCCGCAGGATCCAGACGGGGTTCACCTCAAAATTTGTAAATGACGAGGGGAGGATAGTAGAAAGTTGTTTAAAAGCTGGTTTTACATGAAAGCAGATAGAACAAGTTTGCACACTTTAGGATAACGCTGTGCAAACGACTTACTTTTTAATTCTTCTGTCTGTAGTCGGTTTTTCTTTCATTTTAATTATTTTACTGACCTTAAAGAAAGGGAGAGCCCCTACTCTGAGATCCTGCTCTTTGGGCCCAGTAATGTGTAAATAAATGAATGGAGTGAAAGCAAATTAATAAATAAAAAATAAAATGTAACTACACGACTTCTTTAAGTAAGGTACGGAATAATTTACATATAATGTACAATAATTGAACTTATTCTCGTTGTCTGGATTATCAATTAGAAAATTATTGTAAGAAACAATTTTTGTACCTGGAACAGGAAACACACAGTGACAAGAAGTGCCGATTGCGTAATAGAAAGCCAATGCGCTCAGAGAATGAAATTCAAGGTGTACATTTTGACCAGAAGCCCTTTAGCGCAAAGTAATATTAGAAACTCGAGAATATTTCTGTGTTGTTTCAGTTTTCAACAGCTTCCCATCGAAATGCTACATGACTCCGTTTGACAATTGAAAATTTTGAGGAAGACCCTGTGGTTACACCGTCTGAGATCTTTCGGTTACCCTGGAACAAATATTTTTTCTATGAATCATTGTGCTTTTGAAATGATGACACACGTACTTTTCTGTTTCGATATCCGTTTCACCGTTTCAGGTGTTTTGGGATGGATACAGACTATACACTGA
Source organism: Thermobia domestica (assembly GCF_964235325.1). Classification (NCBI taxonomy): domain Eukaryota; kingdom Metazoa; phylum Arthropoda; class Insecta; order Zygentoma; family Lepismatidae; genus Thermobia; species Thermobia domestica. Next base: position 173,003,542 of record NC_137460.1, read on the forward strand.
CGTTTTGACCGGCCGCCATCTTGCACAATGTATTATAAGTAGTCGAGACTTGTTCCGTCTTATTTCCTTTACAACAGCTTTCCGTCGATATGCTTCTTGATTCATTTACCACTTCTAATTTTTGAGTTGGGCCCTGTCTCGGACGCTGTGGGTGACCGTGGAACAACACTAATTACTTTGTTGCGTTGTACTGTTAAAACGATGACAAATATGTATAGCTTTTGTTGTATCGGGCTCACTATTAGCGATTTCTAAGCGTGCCCTGTATATGCATATAATTCGTACAACATATGCAGTCGGAAACTGTGTAGTAGTTTTGTAATAGGTGTCATTAGTGTTTTGCATTCCTGTATAAACCGTCTTCCACTTCGATATATAATCTCCCTCTCTTCCCTTGTAAGGATCAACAGGAGTCTGCTTAATCTTCGAAACACTCCTTTCGTTCTACTGAATCGATTCACCTATGAATAGTAAATGTCTGACTACTAAAAATTCCGTTCTATTATTTTATTGTTAAACAAGTCCTTTTGAGCAAGTCAAACAACGATCACCAAGAGTCTCCTTGACCTTGCAAACCCCTCTATCGCCCTACTGAATAGACTCGCTCTTCAGTTGTAACTATCTGAGAATTTAGGCCAAATCCGTTTTTTCATTATTTCACTAATGTGTCACTAACTTATGATCAGCAAGAGTCTTCAACTTGCACAAACTCGTTTTCCGTACGGAATGAAATCTTTCATTTTATTCATAAGTATGTCAGTACTAACGATTAGCATCAGTCTGCTTAGTCTTTCAAACGGTCATTTTGCCCAATAGAATGCAATCACTTTTCATTTCAAAATATCTGACTATTTACACCAATATTCATTAGTTTCATTCTTAAATATGCCAATAATTAATAATCAGCAAGATCTGCTTCTCCTTTGAAACACTCACTTTCCAAATATAAATATTTTAAATAACGACAAATCCGTCCTTTCATTATATTCTTAAATTTGTCAATTGATATATGTAATTTGGACAATTCCATTACTTGAATTTATCTAAAAAAGTTCTGTAACTAAAGAACATGAATAGTCTGCTTCATATATGAAAACACATATTTCGCCTTACTGAAGAGACTCGTTTTTGGATTGTAAATGACAGACAAATTACGTCAATTCCCTTCTTTCACATCATTCTCAAAGGATCAATTTACTAACGATAATCTCAGCCTACAGAAAAGAACTCCTATTCAAATGCAAATATCTAAGAGTTTACTACAATTTTGTTATTTCATATTATTCTAAAATATGTCGCTAAATAACGATGAGCAAGACTTTGCTTTATCTTCTAAACCCACCTATCACATTAATGAATGGACTCACTTTTCAATGTTAATTATCTGACAATTTAAGACAATTCCATTCTTACGTTCTCTTCTTAAATAGGATTTCAACCACCAAACAAGAGACTACTTTAGTTTGGCAAACACTCTTTTCGCCATAATTAATACACATGCTTATCTGTTGTAAATATATGACAATTTACGACAATTGCATTATTTCATTTTATTCTTAAAAATGTCACAAAAGAACGATAAGCATGAGCTTGATAATTGTTACAAACAATCGTTTAGCTATACTGTATACTTGGGATGCAATTGTTAATCTCTGACAATTTACGACAATTCCGTTCATTTATTTCAATCTTAAATACGTTCGCAACTAACCATAAGCAAGATTACTGATTAGGCTCGCTTCTCGATGGTAAATATACGACAAGTTCCACAATTGTAGTTGTCTTTTATTTTATTCATAAATATGTCGGCAACTAACGATCAGCAAGAGTGTTCTACTTCTTCCAACACTTCTTTCATAGTTGTGAACAGAGCCCTGCACGGGCTGGGCGCGCCCGGTTCGGCCCCGTGCCCGGCCCGGCCCGGCCCGACCCGTTTCAAGTAATATCAAACTGGACCGGGCGCTAACCGAGCCGGGCACATTTCGGGCCTAATTGGGCCGAGCCGGGCGTGCCCGGCTCGGCCCGGATATTTTGAAAAACAGTTCGGAAATTAATGTTGTCAGCCTATTTGCTTTTTAGTGTCCTCTATTTTTGCTGTGTTGGTACGGTCTTACTGTCAGCCTATGTTAATCGTAATGTGTTTGGGAAACTGACTCTTTATTCAAGACTGCGATATACTGGTAATACTACTTCTACTTCTACTTATTACTACCACGACCACTGCTAATACTACTACAAGTGCTACGTCTTTGCGTCAGAGTTGACATATCTGGTGGTACCGAATTTACCTTCTTAGTACAGAATGAAATCGAGAAATGCTAGTTATTATAGCCGGTCTGCGTAGAATGTGAACCGATGCTTGATCTACGAGGGAGAATAGTGGCTCAGTAGAAAAAGCACTCACATCTGGTGCTAGACGTCGTCGGATCAATCTTTACTCATGCTATGTGAGCTTTGTTGCGGACAAACATCGTGTGCGTGGGAGTTTCTGGGGTGGTTTCGCTTCCTCCCACAGTTTTCTTTCCACCAATTCATCTCATCATCATCCATACAGCCTGAGCCATAGTTACTTAAAGAACGTATGATATAAAATGAAATGAAATCTTTGAGTTTTACGTCCCACGGTTATGCCGGTTAGGCTAAAGGAGACGGTGATTATGAGAAATGAATGAAATGGTGAAATGAACAAAGTGGGAGGAAACGGGAGAGCCCCGATGAAACCAACACACGGTGTTTGTCCACCACAAAGTTCACTTGGCGAGGGCTGGGATCGAACCCGGGGCCCCAAGCACCAGAGGTGAACGCTCTAAAACAGAGCCACCGCGGCCCACGTATGATAAAGTCAAGTACTTGACCTAGTAAGTAGAATTTGGTACGCTACCATTGGTCCACGGAGGGCAAAACCATGAACTGGGGTGCTCATAAGATCAGTGCAATTTGTAGTAATGTTCAATTAGCAAGGCAAATATCGAATGGTGTTACATGTTCATGTATTGTTTATAGTATGATGCTACAAATATAACAAAATATAATGATCAAATAAATCACCTAATCATCAGGGTCGATTAGGTGTTCCTGGAACGGTGCCTCAGTGGTTGAGCGTTCACCTCTGGTGTATGGGGTCCCTGGTTTGATCCGAGCTCTCGCCACGTGGACTTTGTGGTGGACAAACACCGTGTTGGGGTTCGCGGCGTTTTCCTGTTTCCTTCCACTTTATTTATTCCACTGTTTCATTTATTTCTCATCACCATCGTCTCCTTTAGACTAGTTAGCATAACTTGGAACCACCTACCAAGAAGAATAAACTAATGGATTGGAAAGATAGACATTCAGTCTCTGGTGAATTTGATGATGAAGTAGGCATCTACCTCAACATGTCATCATGTGTAAGAGAACTAGATATACTGCAGTGGTGGAAGCAACAAGAACAAACATTACCAAAATTGTGTAAATTAGCGCGTCAGTATCTCGTCATCCGTGCTTCTAGTGCGTCTACTGATAGAGCTTTTAGTACTCAGGAACGGAGAAATGCTCTAAAGCCTGAAACTGTTGACTCTGTTTCCGTGCTATTCGATGCGTACAAGGACATACAGTAAAGCGATGTTCATTTTGCACTATTGGTTTCTTAGGAAACATTGTATTTTCATTTTCTTATATCAACTATCCCTTCTATTATATGTGATGTTAAGAGGCATTTTTCATAACTGATATCTATACAATTTTCATTCATGGGACTTTTTAGGTATTTTTCGTTCAACAATGATATGTGTGGATTTTGTTTCTATTTACTGCCTCGCATTCCGTCATATAGCTCTGTTATTTACCTGTTACAAACCGTTCCAGGAACACTTCATCGATCCTGGGGTCTGGGTGATTTATTTCATCATTGTTTTTTGTTATTATTATTGTAGCATCGAATTATAAAGAATACAAGAACATGTAATATGATTTGGAATCTGCCGTGCTAATTGAACATTACTATAAATTGCGCTAATCTTATGAACACGCCAGTTCATGCTTTCAGCCTCCGTGGTCTAATGGTAGCGGAAAAAATTCTAATTAGTAGGTCAAGGACTTGACTTTCTCATATGTTCTTTAGGCAATTACGGCTCAAAACGTATGGATGATGATGGATGAATTGGTGGAATGAAGACAGTGGTCGAAAACGGGCTAATCCAGAAACTCCCACGCTCACGATGTTTGTCCACCACAAAGCCCACATAACACGAGGAGGGATCGATCCGACGACCTCTAGCACCAGATGTGAGTGCTTTACCTACCCAGCCACCATTGCCCCTCGTCAAGCATCTGTTCTACGAAGACTGGCCATAATAACTAGAATTTCTTCGATTTTTTTTCTGTACTTTAGATTGTAAAGTATGTACCACCAGACATGTCAACTCTGAAGCGAAGTCGTAGCAGTTGTAGTAGTAGAAGTAATAATAATAATAATAATAATAATAATAATAATAATAATAATAATAATAATAATAATAATAATAATAATAATAATAATAATTATTATTATTATTATTATTATAGCAATAGCAGTAGTAGTAATAATAAGAGTAGTAGAAGTACAGTACTTTACTGTCTTGAATAAAGAGTTAATTTTCCACACACATTACGATTAACACAGGCTGCCAACATTAGTTTCCGATCCGTCTTTTACAGTGTTCGGCCAGAAATGTGCCCGGCCCGGTTAGAGCCTGGTTCGAGATTCCCCAATCGAGCCGGGCACAGAATTCAGATCCATTCGGGTCGGGACGATCCGTCTTCGTACCTGGCTTTGCAGGGCTCTGGTTGTGAATCGAATCACATTTAAATTACTAATGACAGACATTTTACAATTATTCCCTTGTTTCACTTTTACTCAATTATGTCTGTAACTAACGATAATAATAGTCCGTTTCTTCATCAGATCTCTTTTTTGCTTTAGTAAATAACACAATTTTACAATTGTAAACATCTAACAATCAACGACAATTCCGTTATTTTATTCATTCTCTTATATGACGGAAAATTGCGATCAGCAAGAGTTAGCTTTTTCTTCCAAACACAATTTTCGCGCTAACGAGTCGACTAAATCTTCACTTATAAATATCACATAATTTATGACAATTCCGCTCTTTCATACCATCTTTAAATAAGTTTTCAAGCAAGGATCACCACGAATCTCCGTCAGCTTTTAGGCTACTCTATACACTCTCACTTCAATCGTTAATATCTTGCAATTCACGACAATGCCCTTATTTCATTTTATTTTTAAATACGTAAGCAAATACGCTGAGCGCGATCTTGCGTCAAACCTCTAAATACTCGTTTCACGCTAACGCTTGGAATCACAATTCAATGTTATATATATGACAATTTTAACAATGCCATTGTTTCATTTATAATTTTAAGTATGTGTTCGACCTAGGATCACAAACTGGTTGTTTTAACTTAAAACCACTCCGTTTGCCATACTGAATGTACTCGCTTTTCAGTTGTAAAAATATGTCAATTTTCGACATTTGCGTTCTTTCATTTTATTCTTATACATGTTGGAAACAAACGATCAAATGAGTTTTCTTATTCTACCACACACTCCTGCCATCCTAATGTTAGGACTCACTTTTCAATTGTAAATAGGTGGGAATTTTCGACAATTTCTTCCTTTCATTTCATTCTTATATATGTCGGCCACTAACGATAATCAAAACATGCTCTACTTACCAAACAGATCTTTCGCATTGCTGAATGGAATCACTTACCAACTGTAAATGTGCGACAAAATACGACTATTTCTTTAATTCATTTCATTCTTTATTATGTTGGAAAATAACGATGACCTAGAGATGCTTCATCTTCTAAATACTCGCTAACCTTAATTGATGTACTCACTTTTCAGGGTTAAATATCTGAGAATTTGCAATATTCAAATTGTTTCATCTTTTTTTATTTACGACTATTCCACACTTTATTTCATACTTAAATATGTTACAACTAACTATCAAGAGCCTGTTTCACTTTCTTTTCACTCCTTAACCTTACTGTATGGACCAACTATTAGATTTTAAATATTTGAAAATTTACGACAATTCTGTTCTTACTTTTCTCGAAAACTCTCCATCGGTAAGAGTCTACTTCAGCTTACAAAAACTCCTTTCGCGCTACTGAATTGACTCACAATTCAACTCTAATATATTTCACATATTACGACCATTCGTTTTTTCAATTTATTCTTAAATATGTGAGTAACTAAACACCAAGAGTCTCCTTCATCTTCCAGACACACTTTAACATTACTGAATGGAGCCTGCTTTATATACCAAAACACGCGTTTCGCCCTACTCAAATGGGCTAACTTTTCAATTGTAAACATCGGATATTTTGGGCCTATTCCATTCTCTTTTTTTCTTGAATATGTCAGTAACTTACGGTCAGCAAAATTCTGCTTAATCATGCAAACACTGATTTCACTTTAAAAAATGGACTAACTATTGAAGTCTAAATATTTGAAAATTTAGCATAATTTCGTCCTTTCATTTCGCTCTCCTTTGCGTCAAACTCCCGATCAGCAAGAGTCTACTTCAGCTTCGAAACACTTCTATTGCCCCACTAAATAGACTCACATTTCAATTGTAATATTTCTCACATGTTACGACAATTCTGTTGTATCATTTTTTTTAAATATGTTAGTAACTAATTATCAAGAACCTGCTTCATGTTGTAGACACTCCTTTACTTTATTCAATAGCCTCACTTAACATTTGCAAATATCTGACAAACTACTACAATAAGTTCATTCATTTTATTATTAAATACGTCAGTTACTACCGAGCAGCAAGACCCTGCTTTCGCTTCCATACCCTAATTTCGTCCTACTGACTTTACTCACTGTTCAATTGTATATATTTGCGAATCTACGAAAATTCCATTATTGCATTTCATTCTTCTAGATGTAGGCAAATAAAGATCAGCAAGAAATTTTTCAAGTTCCAAACACTCTTTTCTACCTAGCGAATGGACTAATTTTTACTTCTATGTAAGTAGAGTAATCTTCGTTTCTCTACTACTTTCAATTAGTGCTTCTACCTTTTTTAATTACTTTCAGTACATACTCTAGGTACTCTATGTACATATTGTCGTTGAAGTAATGAATATTGTAATTACTCTAAGTACTCTCATTGAAGTACAAAGGTTCAATTGAACTTGAATTATTACGGCTTTTTTTTACCGGTACTTTAGGAACAATTACTTGTATGCAACTTATCTTTTTACGTGGCCAAACTGTAATTCATAAGTACCCGTAATATACCTTTTATTTTGAATTAAACTTGTGGTAGTATGCTAATTACGAACCTTTTGCCATTAATATTAACATACGGCTGAAGGACACTTACTCACCCTCCATACTCACCCTTCCAGGACAGCAGGAAGCATTCTTTCTTCTTTGAAGACCATTAACTTCCAAGGTCAAACCTGGTCGGTTTAACTGCTTCGTACTCTTTTATAATCATATACGGAGTTGATTTGTATGTAAGAAATATAATTAGTGATCTTTTATAATTGTTTGGTAGGGATTATAATATTTCTACTTTTACATAAGTTCAGAATAATTTTGTTGCGTGTAATGACAACATTTAAGTACATAGGGTATGTATAAAGAATTAGTAATAAATTAATTTAATATTTAATTGTATTACATGGATGTGATACAGCATAGTAATTCTCTTTGCTTGGTTGGAAGAGAGGAAAAAAAAAACGTGAATGAATTCTTTAGCGATTAGCACGCGGAAAGACGGAACGGAAAAAAGGATGAAAAATTATTTTTTTTCTTTGGCGCAACCGAATAAGGTCGCCGAGGGTTTATGTTAATTTATTTTTTGTTTCGTATTCTTTTAGAGGAAACTTACATCTTTGAATTGTCTGCAGAATGTAATTTATATGAATTCATGTCATTTGTACCACCATAGTGGCTTAGTTATATCTATTAAGAAAACGATTATAGAGGTACATTAGAAGGGACAGCTGATTGGATTTTTGTAACAGGTAGGAAGCGTCTTATTTCTGTTTTTCACTCTCTCTTTCTTTCTTTCTCTTTCTCTCTCTCTCTCTCTCCCTTCATCTCTGTATGTGTATGTGTGTGTGTGTGTGCTTGACCTTCAGAACTCTCACACAAAGGATTTTTATATTTATTTTTTACCCGTTAGGAAATATGTTATATATGAGCTGGAGTAGTGGGATATTTTGATTAAAATATATTTCATTATTTAACTGCACATAAACGCACAAATAGTTAATAAGACATATTATGAAGAATGAAAACACACTTATTTCTTATTGATTGTGTATTAATGTTTGACGTAAAGATATGTACGTGTTTGTATTTCGAAAGTGAAATGAAGTATTTGAAGTTTTACGTTTAACGAATATACTGGCTATACTAAAGGAGACGGTGATGAGAAATTAATGAATATGGTGGAATGGAGAAAATGAGAGGAAACAGGAGAACCGCGAGAAACCCTATGCACACAGTGTTTGTTAACCACAAAGCTCACTTGGTGCGCTGGGATTGAACCAAGTACCCCTGCACCAAAGACGAACTTTACCATTGAGTATTGCAGCTCTTGTTTGTATTTGAGTGTACTTTCTTACGATTATATTTTCGGATAAATGAGAGGAATTAATAAAGTACACATTTATAATTTGGTGGAGCGAGAATGTAGAAGGACATGGGAGAACTATTGGCACAATATTTTGTACTAGAAATACACTCGAAATAAACGAAAGCATTTCGTTACAGAAGTGACTTAGTTTATGGATAGTACTATTTACTGCTTACGAAGTTTTGGTACCAAACATTTTATAAGGAAAGAAATGTATTGTAGGTGAATAATGTTTGCAAGCGTAACATGGCACAGTTAGCGGATAAAATTTTGAGTATGGAATTAGATTTTTTATGTATCTGTATACATAATACAGTAAGTTCAAGGAAATTGATCGAAAATAATAAATTGTGTTATATTATTGAAGTTGAATTGAATTTCAGTTTAGCGTCCCTTTTAACAGCGAGGCTATATCAGACGTGGATCTACTGATTAATGTGCAATCCGAACTACATGAGCCCACCGGGAATTGAATTCGGGTTTTTGTATGCTTACCGCTTAGCCACGGAGGAGCTTATTATTGAAGTTGATTGCTTGACTGAAGGATATTGCTTTTAACACTGAAAACCCACAATTATTTTCCACTGAGAGTTCAATAGCGACTATATGTATAAAAAATAGATTAGTAAAGGAGATATATGTAATGCACGTTAGGACAACTTTGATATCATCTAATCAGTGTAGGTAGCAACATTAATAGTGTGTTTGTTTTTTATTAGGATTAGCTTTTATATAGAAATTGAAACATTCAATTTTCAATAAGGGATACCACCTGGAACACTGTAGTTTAGTGAAATTGTTTTACAGCGTCAGGTAGAAGGCAAACAGCAGCCCGAGTAGCGACAACTATTAGCATGACTAAATTATAGGATATAGTGTGAATGAGATATCGGGATGCCTTGTGTATGTAATAATAATAATAATAATAATAATAATAATAATAATAATAATAATAATAATAATAATAATAATAATAATAATAATAATAATAATAAAAAGTATGGTTAATTTTGACACCTAGAAAATTATGCAATTAACATTTCATAACTGTTTTGAGGGATGCATATGATCTTCACAGACAGCCTGCTACGATTTTAGTTGAGAAGTGTGCTTAAGTATTGAATGTGTTCATCTATTTTCTTCGTGCTTTTGAATTAGGAATAGAATATGTTAGATAAACTAGAAAACATTTTCACCCATTTCATTTCAGGAAATTGTTGAGTTACTGTTTTACTGGTTCTTTGAATGACTAAAATTTAAAATCAAGGCTACATGAGAAGGGTGCTCTTATTTAAAGTGGAATTTGAGCTATTACAGTGATTTATAACCGAGGAACGTAGTCCATTTAGAAATAGGAAGAGGTGGACTTAATTCCAAGCAAATGAGAAGTGGCTTGTTTTAAGATAGCACTGGATAAAGCATACCCTTTAACTGGCCTACACACCGTTTGCATGATGTAACTAGCTCTATTAAGAGTTAGGATGGGTTGCATTTTAGATATAACGAAAGCTTTACGCAGTATACTTGACATTTATGCTACGTAAAAATAACGTATTTTTAAGTAATGTTTCATAAGTTTCTTTTTTGGAAGTTTGTGATTTTTGTGACAAAAAAAATTGCATTAGGAAGTGAAATTTCTCGAGTTGCTACTCGCCAAATTTCACAAGTTTAGTGGATACGAGTTTCTTCTTTTTCTGGCTTGAGAGCAAAGCGTAAACACTTATTCTGGGGTGAGTCTTATATACTAGAAGGCAGAATTTTTTATTGTTACAACATTAAACATTAACTTTTGCATTAAACTGTTTTACTAACATTATGTTACTAACTGTTTTGTTAAACGAAGTTCCAGAAAACTTTTTTCTTGCAGAAAATTACACTACATATTGTTTCTTCGGATAAACTAAAATGAAGAATGTTTATTGCTACAACACTATACAGATATAATTTTGCACTAAATTTTTTTTACTAACATTATGTTACTAACTGTTTTGTTAAACGAAGTTCCAGAAAACTTTTCTTGCAGACAATTACACCACATATTGTTTCTAACGTTACTGATAAACTAGAATGCAGAATGTTTATTGTTAGAACATTAAACATTAACTTTTGGCACTAAAAGTGTTTTACTAACATTATGTTACTAACTGTTTTGTTAAACGCAGTTCCAGAAAACTTTTCTTGCAGAAAATTACACTACATATTGTTTCTTCGGATACAATAAAATGCAGAATGTTTATTGTTACAACACTATACAGATAAATTTTGCACTAAAATTTTACTAACATATTTTGTTACAAACTTTTTGTTAAAATGTATTTCAGAAACTTTTCTTGCAGACAATTACACCACATATTGTTTCTAACGATTCTAATAAACTAGAATGCAGAATGTTTATTGTTACAACGTTAACATTAACTTTTTGCACTAAAAATTTTTATTAACATGTTTTGTTACCAACTTTTTCTGTTAAACTGTATTTCAGAAACTTTTCTTGAGAAAATTATGCTACATATTGTTTCTTCGGATAAACTAAAATGCAGAATGTTTAATGCTACAACACTATACAGATAAAATTTTGCACTAAATTTTTTTTACTAACATTATGTTAGTAACTGTTTTGTTAAAATGTATTTCAGAAACTTTTCTTGCAGACAATTACACTACATATATTTTCTAACATTTCTAAAAATCTAAAATGTAGAATGTTTATTGTTACATTAAACATTAACTTTTGCACTAAAGACTTTTATTAACATATTATGCTACTAACATTTTGTTAAAACTAAATTCCAGAAACTTTTGTTGCAGAAAATTACACTATATATTTTTTAACTTTTCTGATAAACTAAAAATAAATAAACTTTTCGGTAACTTTTTTGTTACAACACTATACAAATAAATTTGGCACTAAAAATATTTTACTAACATTTCGTTACAAACCTTTATTTTTTGTTGTTAAACTAAATTCCAGAAACTTTTCTTGGAGAATATTGACACTACATTTTTTCTAACTTCTGAGAAACTAAAATGTAGAAACGTTTTGGTTACAATATACATTAACTTTTGCACTAAAATTTTTATTAACATATTTTGTTACCAACTTTTTCTGTTAAACTGAATTTCAGAAACATTTCTCTTGCAGGGGAATACACTACATATTGTTTCTTCAGATAAACTAAAATGCAGAAAACTTTCCTTTCATTGAAAATGTATTATAGGAACTTTTAAATAGTATGAATACAAACATTTACTTATATAGATAATAAACAAACAAACTTTATACTTAAATATGAAACTAAAATATCAAAAAGTAATCATAACAAGTGCACTTACAATTGGAATCCAATTTTGAACAATTGAGATAGTTAACATCTAAACCTCCACTGCTAAAGACTTAGAAATAATTGATTTGCTTAATTATAATTTATTATGATGGAACGTAGTCTTCACAGTAATAACTAGTTGGTTCATAAGTTAAAAATTTACTGATTTAAATGTGCAACTGATGGATGTAATTTAGTAGTGGATGAACAAATTAAGTTCATAAAATGCTGAATAGCTTATATCACGTATTAGTACCTTGGAAAACAAAACATATAGCCAAAATACATATCAGTATGATTGCTTTTCAGGTATATAGTCAAAACAATTATATCTCGTTAAAATAATATTCACGCATATCTTTAAAAATGTATCAAAATATCACTAAATGTCTTCAAATACGTGTCTAACTACATTACTTGTGAATAACGTGCGCATTTTTAACTGGATATAACAAATAAAATTATAGAAAATTTTAAAAATCTTTATCAAATATTTTAGTTTAATAACTAAATATGATTTCTATTGTCTCTCTAAATTCACAAATCTCTTATTTCCTTACACATTCTCCTTCTACAAATTTTCATCATGATTCTGTTTCACTCTTCTTCTGTAACTTAAAACATGCTCATATCACAATACTCTAAGGTTTCCATAGTCGTCTAGCTACACAAAACTTTTCAACTATCTTCTAGTAATTAAAATAATTTATCAATCAGTACAATATCAAATATTTAAAACTAACTGTATAAACAAAATGCTTTGCATGTTCAGGTTTATAATAAAAAACGAAAATACAATTAATGTATGGGAGACTAAAAAACTATTAGGACGTAAAAATAAATAATTTAAATCATCCACCGTCTGTGCTTCTAACGTTTTTTTCAGTGCTGCCAACTGATAGATCATTTTCCTATCGCTGTAGAAAAAAATTGTAACGTTCAGCTTAAATATAAAAGTGTAACTTTCATATGTATTCAAATGATACCAATCATCTCCTGAACGAAGGTCTCCATCATTTTCTTCTACATGTTTCCATCAGCTGATCTTTTCCATTTGTACAGTTTCTGCTAAACGGCAGGTTATATCTATACATTTTGTATTCGATTGTCTTCTATGTACATCGCTTCTTATCTCTAGAAACTCCAATGTATGTTATTTCTCGTCCATCTTCTATCTGTTCTAGGTATGTGATCCACCAGTTCCGTTTCTGCTTCATTGCAGAGTATGTCACATCCTTCATAGCACAAGTTTACGCTTCACTTGCACTAGACTTGCGGAACTTTAAAAAGTTTTCTGATCTCTAACTTTGCACCAAGCGAGCATCTGCAAAATTCTAACAATCTGTCAGTTACATACTAGTAGCCAACTTGCATTAAAACTTGTGAATTGCTGATTTACACACAGTTGGGGCCATTTTCGTTTCGCTTGCTATTCTTCACTTCCTTCTTAAAAGTCTTACGATCATAGTACAGCCGGAAATTCCTCAATATCAAATATAAGAACACAATTATATTTCAAACAAAACAATTTGAATGCAATATGTTTTGTTAAAAATATTAAGCAGTCATTTATTAGGGCTAAGTCTCGATTTTGTTTGAAGTATAGCAAATATAATTATAGTAATAATTTTATAAATACAAAATCGATTGCAGCACACTTCCTAATGCAATTTTTTTTTTATTTTTTTCTCACAGAAATCACAAACTTCCAAAAAAGAAACTTATGAAACTTTACTTAAAAATACGTTATTTTTACGTAGCATAAGTGTCAAGTATACTGCGTAAAGCTTTCGTTATATCTAACATGTAACCCATCCTAACTCTTAATAGAGCTAGTTACATCATGCAAACGGTGTGTAAGCCAGTTAAAGGGTATGCTTTATCCAGTGCTATCTTAAAACAAGCCACTTCTCATTTGCTTGGAATTAAGTCCACCTCTTCCTATTTCTAAATGGACTACGTTCCTCGGTTATAAATCACTGTAATAGCTCAAATCCCACTTTAAATAAGAGCACCCTTCTCATGTAGCCTTGATTTTAAATTTTAGTCATTCAAAGAACCAGTAAAACAGTAACTCAACAATTTCCTGAAATGATTAAATTCAGTATTTCAATTCAATAGCATAGCAATGGGTGAAAATATTTTCTAGTTTATCTAACATATTCTATTCCTAATTCAAAAGCACGAAGAAAATAGATGAACACATTCAATACTTAAGCACACTTCTCAACTAAAATCGTAGCAGGCTGTCTGTGAAGATCATATGCAACCCTCAAAAGAGTTATGAAATGTTAATTGCATAATTTTCTAGGTGTCAAAATTAACCACACTTTTTATTATTATTATTATTATTATTATTATTATTATTATTATTATTATTATTATTATTATTACATACACAAGGCATCTCGATATCTCATTCACACTATATCCTATAATTTAGTCATGCTAATAGTTGTCGCCACTTGGGCTGCTGTTTGCCTTCTACCTGACGCTGTAAAACAATTTCACTAAACTATAGTGTTCCAGGTGGTATCCCTTATTGAAAATTGAATGTTTCAATTTCTATATAAAAGCTAATCCTAATAAAAAACAAACACACTATTAATGTTGCTACCTACACTGATTAGATGATACCAAAGTTGTCCTAACGTGCATTACATATATCTTCTTTACTAATCTATTTTTTATACATATAGTCGCTATTGAACTCTCAGTGGAAAATAATTGTGGGTTTTCAGTGTTAAAAGCAATATCCTTCAGTCAAGCAATCAACTTCAATAATAAGCTCCTCCGTGGCTAAGCGGTAAGCATACAAAAACCCGAATTCAATTCCCAGTGGGCTCATGTAGTTCGGATTGCACATTAATCAGTAGATCCACGTCTGATATAGCTTCGCTGTTAAAAGGGACGCTAAACTGAAATTCAATTCAACTTCAATAATATAACACAATTTATTATTTTCGATCAATTTCCTTGAACTTACTGTATTATGTATACAGATACATAAAAAATCTAATTCCATACTCCAAATTTTATCCGCTAACTGTGCCATGTTACGCTTGCAAACATTATTCACCTACAATACATTTCTTTCCTTATAAAATGTTTGGTACCAAAACTTCGTAAGCAGTAAATAGTACTATCCATAAACTAAGTCACTTCTGTAACGAAATGCTTTCGTTTATTTCGAGTGTATTTCTAGTACAAAATATTGTGCCAATAGTTCTCCCATGTCCTTCTACATTCTCGCTCCACCAAATTATAAATGTGTACTTTATTAATTCCTCTCATTTATCCGAAAATATAATCGTAAGAAAGTACACTCAAATACAAACAAGAGCTGCAATACTCAATGGTAAAGTTCGTCTTTGGTGCAGGGGTACTTGGTTCAATCCCAGCGCACCAAGTGAGCTTTGTGGTTAACAAACACTGTGTGCATAGGGTTTCTCGCGGTTCTCCTGTTTCCTCTCATTTTCTCCATTCCACCATATTCATTAATTTCTCATCACCGTCTCCTTTAGTATAGCCAGTATATTCGTTAAACGTAAAACTTCAAATACTTCATTTCACTTTCGAAATACAAACACGTACATATCTTTACGTCAAACATTAATACACAATCAATAAGAAATAAGTGTGTTTTCATTCTTCATAATATGTCTTATTAACTATTTGTGCGTTTATGTGCAGTTAAATAATGAAATATATTTTAATCAAAATATCCCACTACTCCAGCTCATATATAACATATTTCCTAACGGGTAAAAAATAAATATAAAAATCCTTTGTGTGAGAGTTCTGAAGGTCAAGCACACACACACACACATACACATACAGAGATGAAGAGAGAGAGAGAGAGAGAGAGAGAGAGAGAAAGAGAAAGAAAGAAAGAGAGAGAGTGAAAAACAGAAATAAGACCCTTGCTACCTGTTACAAAAACCCAATCAGCTGTCCCTGCTAATGTACCTGTATAATCGTTTTCTTAATAGATATAACTAAGCGACTATGGTGGTACAATGACATGAATTCATATAAATTACATTCTGCAGACAATTCAAAGATGTAGGTTTCCTCTCAAACAATACGAAACAAAAAATAAATTAACATAAACCCTCGGCGACCTTATTCGGTTGCGCCAAAGAAAAAAAATAATTTTTCATCCTTTTTTCCGTTCCGTCTTTCCGCGTGCTAATCGCTAAAGAATTCATTCACGTTTTTTTCCCCTCTCTTCCAACCAAGCAAAGAGAATTACTATGCTGTATCACATCCATGTAATACAATTAAATATTAAATTAATTTATTACTAATTCTTTATACATACCCTATGTACTTAAATGTTGTCATTACACGCAACAAAATTATTCTGAACTTATGTAAAAGTAGAAATATTATAATCCCTACCAAACAATTATAAAAGATCACTAATTATATTTCTTACATACAAATCAACTCCGTATATGATTATAAAAGAGTACGAAGCAGTTAAACCGACCAGGTTTGACCTTGGAAGTTAATGGTCTTCAAAGAAGAAAGAATGCTTCCTGCTCTCCTGGAAGGGTGAGTATGGAGGGTGAGTAAGTGTCCTTCAGCCGTATGTTAATATTAATGGCAAAAGGTTCGTAATTAGCATACTACCACAAGTTTAATTCAAAATAAAAGGTATATTACGGGTACTTATGAATTACAGTTTGGCCACGTAAAAAGATAAGTTGCATACAAGTAATTGTTCTTAAAGTACCGGTAAAAAAAAGCCGTAATAATTCAAGTTCAATTGAACCTTTGTACTTCAATGAGAGTACTTAGAGTAATTACAATATTCATTACTTCAACGACAATATGTACATAGAGTACCTAGAGTATGTACTGAAAGTAATTAAAAAAGGTAGAAGCACTAATTGAAAGTGGTAGAGAAACGAAGATTACTCTACTTATGTATCAGACAATTTACGACAATCCGTTCTTTGATATTATATTTAAATATGTCTTCAACCAAGGATCATCACGAATTTGGTACAGCTTCCAAACACTCCATATGGCTTACTAAATCGACTCAATTAAATTGTTAATATTGACAATTTTCGACAATTCCGCTCGTTCAACTTCTTAATAAACATGTTAGTAAGTAAACATCTGGAAGTTTCTGCTTCGTACGAGAGATCCATTGTTAAATTTTATTTTAAAATAGTCCAGTAAATAACACTCATGAGCCTGAATTATATACCGAAACACACCTTCCGCCCTGCTAAATAAACTAGTTTTTTGTTTGTAAATTTCTAACAATTAACGACTATTCCCTTATTTCCTATTTTTCATCTGTCGGAATTAACTTGAGCAAGAGTTTGCATCATCTTCTTAACACTTCTATCACTCTAATTAATAGACTCACTTTTCAATGATAAATATTTGAGAGTTAAAACTATTCCATCCTTTTTTAAATCCCAATTTTGACTTCAACCAACGATCAACAAGGGATTAGTAGAGCTTCGAAACACTTCTTCTGCCATACTGAATAGACAAGCTTTTCAGTTGTAAATATAACACAATTCATGATTATTGCGTTCTTTCATTTTATTCTTAAATATGTCGCAAACAAATGATCGGCACGGGCCTTGCAGTGCAATTGTAAATTTCTGACATATTATGTCTTTTCCGTTATTTCATTGTATTCTTAAATGTCTTCAACCTACGAATTGCAAAAGTCTGCTTCAACTTCCAAACAGTCCTTTCGATATTGCAAATAGACACACTTTTCCAATGGAAATATATCAAAATGTACGACAGTTACTTTCTTTCATTTGAAACATAAGTATGTCATTAACTGGCGATCAGCTAGGGTCAACCGATCCGCTGCTTGTGTCCCATTGAATAGAATCAGAATCCACTACAAAATATCAGACAATTTACAACAGTTTCGTGTATTTTTCTTCATTTTATTAAGGAGTAACTATTTTACAATAACAAGAGTGTTCTTCGGCTTCCAAAAACTCCCTTCACACTATTGGATGCAGTCGCTTTTCACTTGGAAATGTGTGACAAATTACGGCCATTCCGTTCTGCCATTTTATTGTTAAAAATACAGTAACTAACGATTAGCTAGTGGCTGCATCCACATTGAAACACACCCTACGCCACACTGAATGGACTCAGTATAAAATGTACATATATGAAAATATACGACAATTCCTTTCTTTACTTGATTCATAAACATGTTGACAATTACCGGTTATTGAGAGTCTACCTCAGCACCAAAACACTCCTTTTATTCTACAGAATAAACACATTACAATAGTGAATATTTGATTGATTACAACGATTCCGTTCTTTATTCTTCAATATATAATAAACTAGCCATAAACGAGAAATTTTCTTAATCCTCTTAACACTCCATTCGCCCTGCTAGATAGACTTAGTCTTCATATGTAAATATTGACAAAAAATGAGAAATCCGTTCTTTCATTTTAAACTTAAATAGGATGGTGAGTAAGTATGAACAGAAGTATGTTTCATCTTAAAAACATTCCGTTGGTTCTACTGAATGAATTCACTAATCAATTGCAAATATCTTGAATTCAGTTTTCAATCGTAAATCTTACTACGGCATATCCGTTCCTTCATTTTATTCTTAAATATGTCAGTAATTAACATCAGCAAGTCTGATTCATCTTAGAAACACTCACTTCGCTACTTTCCATAAACAAATATCTTACAATGTACGACTATTTAGTTCTTTCATTTCATTGTTAAATATGACCTTAAGTAATGTTCAACAATAGCATGCTTGACCTTCCAATCCCTTCTTTCGCACTACTGAATAAACACATATTTTAATTGTATATATATGACATTTTACGGCTATTCCGCTATTAATTTTCTTTATTAAATATGTAAGTAACGAACGATCTACTAAGTTCACGTTCCGGAACCTTTTTCCCTTTTACTGAATGGACTCACCAATTGTAAATATCTGACAATTTATAACAATTTTTTTTTCATTTTATTGCTAAATACGTCAGTTAGTAAAAATCAGCAAGTGTCTACTTCGGCTGCCGAAAATTCCTTTGGCCTCATATATTTTAATCGCAATTCATTTGTAAATATTCAGATTATTAGAGATTCAATTTCAAGAAATTAGAAGAGAGCCAGGTAAGAAAGTAATACCAGATTGAAGTTTCGAATACATTCTCGGCTTTGCAAGATTCGGAGTTCGCTAGTGTCGAGGATACCTGGACTGAAATTCCAGACAACGTACCATTTCAGCAAAGGAAAAATTGGGACACGCGGAAACACGTAGGAAAAAACCATGGTTTGAGTAGGAATGCATAAAAGTAGCAGAGAAGAAAAATATTCAACATTACGCTAGCTAAAAAGTCCGAATGAAATAACTACACAAATATTCGCAGATATATTGCGGGAGACTTCCAAAACTTTTAGAACAAAGAAACGCGATTTTCTGAAAGTTAAAATTAAGGAACTTGAAGATAATAGTGATAATAAAAACGTACACGACATGTATAAAGGAATCAACGAATTTAAGAAAGGCTATTGTCCTCGTGCTTATATATTAATCTGACGGTACAGTTCTCACTGACACGGATAGCATCTTAAATAGATGGAAAGATTTCTTTGACGATTAGTTTAAGACAACCAAATCTAGTGTGCGTGGAGAAAAGGAGATACACACCGCAGAATCATATATTCCACAACCCAAACGAATAGAAGTAGGAACCGCTACAAAAAAATTAAAGAAACACAAATCTCTGGATCTAGATGAAATTCTGGCTGAGTTAATTTTAGATGGAGGCGAAAAATTTTCGAAAGGGACACACAAACTCATTCTCCTTATCTGGAACAAAAAGAATCGCCACAAGAGTTGAAAGAGTCAATAATTGTTCCAATT
Source organism: Thermobia domestica (assembly GCF_964235325.1). Lineage (NCBI taxonomy): Eukaryota > Metazoa > Arthropoda > Insecta > Zygentoma > Lepismatidae > Thermobia > Thermobia domestica. The sequence continues at coordinate 173,023,419 of NC_137460.1, forward strand.
CACAAGACGACAAAACTAACTGTAATAATTATCGAGGCATTTGTCTTGTGTCAATATCCTATAAAATGTCTTCAAACATTTTATTAGCAACACTGGCCCCTTTCGCAGATGAAATTATTCGAGATTATCAGTACGGATTTAGACGAAATCGAAAAAATGAAATGAAATCTTTGAGTTTTACGTCCCACGGATGTGCCGGTTACGCTAAAGGAGACGGTGATGATGAGAGATGAGTGAAATGGTGGAATGAAGAAAGTGGGAGGAAACGGGAGATCCCCGAGAAACCCCACGAGCACGGTGTTTGTCCACCACAAAGTTCACCTGGCGGGGGCTGGGATCCAAGCCGGGACCCCAAGCACTACAGGTAAACACTTTACCACTGAGACACCGCGCCCCCTTATACGAAATAGATCAACTTCAACTATCGACCAAATATTTACTATTAGCCAACTGCTCCAAAGAGGTGGAAATACAATACCACGGTACAAAGTTATTTATTGATTTTAGATAGGCGTACCACTCGGTTAGGAGTGAAACCTTATACAACGTTCTTACAGAACTAGGAATACCGAAAAAGCTAATTAGATTAATTAAGATATGTTTAAATGAATCCTAAAGTAAGGTCCGGGTAGGAAAATTTTCGTCCGCGAGTTTTTACGTCGAAAATGGCCTGAAACAAGATGTGTTGTCCCAATTATTATTTAACTTCGTTTTCAAATACGCTATAAGGAGAATCAAAGATAGCAACCAGGGCCTAAAGTTAAACGGTATTCACCAGTCTATGGCATATTCTGATGTAAATTTAATAGGTGACGATAGGAGCACAATAGAAAGAAATGCAGAGATCTTATTAAAGGCTTGCAAGTACATGGGTTTAGAAGTAAATGCCGAATACAGAAAAAACTAAATACATGGAAGTGCGTCGGTACCGGAATCCAGCAAATTAGTCATGCGTTAAAATATTGAAAATACTTATGATAAAGTGGATAGTTTCAAATATCTAAAATCAATATTAACAGAAGAAAATCATAGTCACGGGTAAATAAAATGTCGACCAAAAGCAGGGAATTCGTGTATCTATTCGGTTCAAAATCTCTTGTCGTCGTGAATTCTGTCGAGGAATTTGAAGCTTACAAAACGATAATCATGATTTTTTTTGTATGGCTGCGAAAAATGGTCACACTCTGAGGAAAAAACATAGACTGAAAGTATTTGAGAACAAGATCCTGTTACAAATATTCGGATCGAGAGGAACGGGAATTCGGAATGGTGGATACTTCATAACGAGGAACTTCAAATTTGTATGATTTACCCAACATTATGAGAGTCGTCAAGTCTAGGAGGCTTAGATGGACGGGTCATGTAGCTAGAATGGAAAAAAGTAGAAACGCTTTCAAAGTCTTGACTCGAAGACCAATCGTAAAACGACCATTAGGAAGACCTAGGCGCACATGGGAGGATAATATTAAAATGGATGTCGCAGTGATTGGAATAAAAAGTAGAAACTGGATGCAGTTAGCTACGGATAGAAGACAGTGGAGAGCTTTTATGAACACGGCATTGAACCTCCGGGTCCGTAGGACATAGTGTTAGTTAGCTAATTAGTTAGCTAGTTAGTTAGTTAGCTATCTGTCATTTTACGACAATTCAGTTATTACGTTATATTCTAAAATATGTAATTAACTAACGATCTACTGAAGAATGCGTCATGTTCCCGACAGTCTTTTCGCCTTACTGAAAGAAGCCGTTTACCAAATGTAAATATCACACCATTTACGACATTTGCATTCTTTAATTTTCTTCTTATATATGTCACTAACTAACAGTGGCGTATTTAGGGGGGTGGCTTCCGGGCTTAAGCCCCCCCGAAATCTTACTTAGTATAGTAAAGTAAATGAAATACCTTGCAGAATTTTCACATTTCCAGGCAAAGCTCCCCCCCGAAAATTAGCAAAGCCCCTCCCGAAACAAATTCGTAAATACGCCACTGTTAACTAACGACAAGCAAACCTCTCATTCAGCTATCAGACACGCTTTCGCCCTGCAGATTGGACTCAATTTTCAATTATTATATCTGACAATTTAAAAGAAATTCCTTCTTTCGTTTTATTCTTAAATATGTCTTCTCCCAGTGATCAGCGACTTTATGCATCAGCTTCTAATTACGCATTTAGTCCTACTAAATGCTTCACATAAAATTGTAAATACAGTGAAACCTGTCAACTTGGCCACCTCTCTAAGTTGGCCACCTGCTTATCTTGGCCTGGTTAGTCTTCAACGTGCATTTTCCAATAAGACTTTTCTTACTTACTAGTGTATAAGTTGGCCATCTGTCTATCTTGGAAGTTGGCCAGACTGAAGCAATGTTTACCCTATGATGGTAATGATAAATTTACCGGCGTATCTTCTCCACGAAAAAAATAGTTTTTTGTTATATTTCCCATATGAGAGGCAGATGGTCTGTTTTTATGACTGGACATAAAGACGCATAGATTCACAAGATTTTTTCTTGGAGGTCAATGGCCAGAACAGTACCCTCATACAAGGGTGGTGAAGGAAGGTGTGAATAAGAAAAAGCACGTACAGAAATTCAGGATATGGTTGTACGTATTTGTTCATTCTGTCTGTTTTGGTAAAACCGTTAGCTATATCGGCTCCCTTCATCAGTGGGAAACTTTACTAATTCCGGAAATTTCTCAAGGTTAAAGCTCAATTGTCATTTATTGGCACCTGACTGCATGTCAAAAGGTAGCCGAGGTTTTGAAACATGAATTCCTTCATGATTTTCTCAAAACATCTTTTGCTCCGAGGGAAAATCTTTTTGCTCATTAACAGGAGGTAGTTAACTACAATATTAGAATGTGCATATCTGCCAAAAAGAATAAAATAAGTACATCTAGAATGAACCACCATTCAGTAAAAACTGAAAAGAAGTCGTGTAAATTGCATATGAATTTCTCAATTTTTATTTAGCTTTTTGTTTTCAATCTGAATAACTTATAAGTAGACCTCACTACTTCGCCGTTACGTTAGCAAAAGGAAACAACTACTGTCCTAGAGTAGGGTTGAATTTAAGATATTGACAATAAGTTTGCTGCTAATGAGCACTAGAAATATGGGAAAACGAAATAGAGCACGAACGTGGGAAAGCCTTCTACAATATAATTTGATAGTGGCAAGACCGATATTTTTTCGAAATAGATAGAGGAACAATAGTTATGACTTCAACTATATAAATCGAGTTAGGAGTGATGTTTTTATATCATTCCATATCATGGCCACCATTTTGAAATCCGCCATATTTAATCGACGTCAACGTTTTTCAAATGGAGAAAGGGCCATGTGAGGTATCAAACAACAATGATTTCTTCCACCCAATCTCATACACTAATTATTTTGTCCATATCTAGAACGGTTTACAAATTAGAGTTCTTTCAATGTTGAAAAATTCGTTGTTTCTAGCAGATAACAGATAACTACAATGGCAATGAACAAAATTAGAGACAACATTCTTACTGAACAAAATTACGGCAATGCAAGAAATGAAAGTCCTCAGCATTCATAAAGTAGTTCTGATCTCGCCACTTCGTGTGTGCGTTTGTAGATTCGAACTGAAACTATAAGCAGTTGGGGCAGCACGATGAAGAGAATAGTAATATTGGTTGCCAATGGCAATTCTGGTCGTAGCAGCTACGGTATAAGGTAGAAGATTTCGTACATCGTGTACCATTCTACATTGACAAATTCTTTCTAAGGGAACTAGTGCAGGAAATGTATTATTCTCACTGTGAGTTCTACCCGTGAACTTGGAAGTGTTTGAGAAATAGTTATTTCCTTTATTGCATTAAGCCTGTAATTCTGTGAGGTACGTGCGTGTGTGTGTGTGTGCAGCCAATAATTATAGACTAAAAAACGACACACCATGGCAATAAACAAGGCAAACATTGCTATGTACCTCCTGCAACAATTACAGACATTACGGTTCTAGCACAATGCAACAAATATATCAGAAGAGGAAAGAGAAATCGCAGATGACATAATTAGATTCCTAGCGGATAAAGAATTGGAATTCGAAATGGAATACACTCTGGATATTCTAGAGGAGGCACATCATGAGATAAACAATCAAGAAGCTAGTGTGGAAGCGGAATGATATGTGAATTGCTATTGGTGGAATACAGGGAGCAGGAATTCACTTATGCTGGATACCTGAGAATTATTTAATAATGAAGAGGTGCGAAGTACAATAGCTCCACCTGGGAAATCTGTGGAAGTGTGACAAATTCCTAAAGGTACCGCCTTCATATTTCAACCTGTGAATGTTTTTTTTTTAGATAATACAAAACATTGGCGTACTATATGTGATTATCCAATAAAAGACGAACACTTCCATTCAAAACAGCATGACAGAGATACTATTGTCATTCTGCATTCCCTTGTATAGAATCAATTTCAGTCTCCTCGCTTCACAGGAATGATTCAATAAGCATTTTGTAAATCAGTATATATTGATGTGCCGATCGAATGGTTCGAAGTGCCTAAAAAGCACACTTTCAATATTCCCAGCATTAACTTTTTTGATATTTGTGACGTTTCATTTTTTATTAGGTGGTCATGGTACTTTGCTAAATTCTGTTTTGACCATTTTATAAATGCTGAGAACTTTGTCCAGGAAGAATGCTATATCTGGAGCTATATTCATTGTCACTATAGTTATATGTTACCTGCTACAAGCAACGAATTTTTCAACATTGAAAGAACTCAGCCGAACTCAGAAGGAAAAGTTGTAAACCGTTCAAGATATGGACAAAATAATTAGTGTATGAGATTGGGTGGAAAACATCATTGTTGTTTGATACTTCACAAGGGCATCTTTGAATTTGAAAAACGTTGACGTCGATCCAATTTGGCGGATTTCAAGATGGCGGCCATGATATACAATGATATAAAAACATCCCTCCTAACTCGATTTACATAGTTGAAGTCTACTATTGTTCCTTTATCTATTTCTAAAAATATCGTTCTTTCAACTATCTAATTATATTGTAGAAGGCTTTCCCACATTCGTGTTTCTATTTCGTTTTCCCATGTTTCTAGTGCTCAATAGCAGCAAATATTATTGTCAATATCTTATATTCAACCCCACTCTACGACAGTAGTTGTTCCCTTTTGCTAACGCAACGGCAAAGTGGTGGGGCCTACTTGTCACTGTGATATAATATCAATATCAATAAACTGCGTACATACACTTCTGTTTCATGGTTGTTTATGTTTTTGTGTTTTCAATCCGAATAATCTAATGTACCAAGCAATCTTCAATTATAATATCTGACAATTTAAAAGAAATCCGTTCTTCCATTTTGTTCTTAAATATGCAGTAATTAACAATCAGCAAGAATCTGCATCATCCTTAAAACAGTCCCTTTGCCAAATTCTGAATATCAAATTTTGTAACAATCAACGAGTGTTCCGTTCTTTCACTTCATTCTTAATTTTGTCAGTCACAAAGGATCAACTAGAGCACACTTAATCTTCTAAATCTCTCCTTTCCCCTTACAGAATTGCCTCAATTTTCAATTGTAAATATTTGACAATTTACGATATATCACTTCTTTTAATTTATTCTCACATATGTCACTAAAAATGTTCTCCAAGTTCTTACATCATCGTCCTAACTCCCCTTTCACCCTACTGAATGGACTCACTTTTCATTTCGAAAAATCTGAATTATTACAGCAATCACGTCATTTCATTTTATTCTGAAATATTTATATGTAATTAATTAAAGATATGCGAGATTGTGCTTTATCTTCTACATACTCCTCTCGCCCTGATAGCTGACTCATTTTTCAAAATAAACATTTTAAAATTTACGACAATTCCGTTATTCTAATTATGTCAGTAACTAACGACCAGCAAAGTTTTACTTCGGCTTCCAAAAACACAAATTTCGCCCTATCGAGTGCAATCACATTACAATTGTAAATATCTGACAATTTATCGGCTACTGTCTGCATCAGCTTCCACTTCCCCTTTCGCCCAACTGAATGGACTCACATATCGATTGTAACTATCTGATATTTGACGACTGTTATGTTATTTCATTTAATTTCTGAAATGTATGTCTAACTAACGATCTACTATAGGCTGCATCATTTCAGAAACTTCTTTTTGACCTTCTGAGTGGACTCACTTAACAATTATAAATAGCTGACAAATTACGGCTATTCACCTCTTTCTTTTTCTACTTAAATATGGCATTTATTAACAACCTACAAGATTCTGGTCGGCTACCAGACACTCGTTTCGTCCTGCTGATTGGTCTCACATTTCAATTGTACATATCTGAATATCTACTAGAATTTTGTTCTTTCATTATATTCTTAAGAATGTCATTAACTAGGTAGAGGCATCACTCTGCATAAACATCCAAACACTCCTTCCGTCTACAGAATGGATTTACTTACCAATTGTAGATACCTTACCACTTACGAGAATTCCGTTCATACATTTTACTCCTATATTTGCTGGTAACTAAAGATAACCAAGAGTCTAATTACTTTAGCTTACAAAAGCTTTTTTGGCATATACATTGGATCCCTCCTCAAATGTAAATATCTGACAGATTACGACAAGTCTGTTATTTTTTTAAATCTTAAATATAACAGTAACTAAAAGTGAACAAGATCGTTTTTCATTCTCCATACTGTCCTTTGGTTTTCCGGAATAGACACACACTTTCTTTTTATACTTAGATATGTAATTACGTAACGTACATTGAGAGTTTGCTTCACGTTCCAAACACTCCTTCCCTGCTAAATAAATTCACTATTCAAATGTAAATAACTGACAATGTACAACAATTCCCTTGTTTCATTTCATTCTTAAATATGTTTTCAACAAACAATCAGCGAGTGTGTGTTTAACTTCCGAAAACTCCTTTAGCAGTGCTAAATAGACACTTTTAAGATTCAAATGTCTGACAATGCACGACAAATCCGTTCCTTCCTTTTAAACTTAAATATTTCAAGAACTAACGATCAGCAAGGGACTGCATCAACTTTGAAACACTCCTTTCCTCATTTCTCGGTGTAAATATATACAAAGTACGACTATTCCATTCTTTTATTTTATTCTATGACTGAAACACTCCTTTATTCTTTTATTCTATTCTTCTTTATGACTGAAACACTCCTTTCATTATACTCAAGGGCCTTACTTTTCAAATGAAAATATCCGACAATTTACATTTCCGTTTTTTATTTCATACTTAGATAAATAAAAACTACAGATCAGCAAGAATGTCCTTAGTTTCCTATCATCCCTTTTTCCTTACTGAATGAACTAACTTAAAAACTGCTAATGTCTGACTTATTACGACAGTTCCGTTGTTCATTTTATTCCTAAATATGTCAGTAAGTAACGATCAGCTAGAGTTTGCTTAATCTTCCCTTCACCCCTTTCGCCTTAGTGAATTGACATGCTTTTTAATTCCAAATATTTGATAATTTACGACAGTCCCGATCTTTCGTTTCATTTTTAAATATGTCAGAAATTAACGTTCAATATACGATCAGCAAGAGTCTACTTCAGCATCCAAAAAATCCTTATTCTACTGAATACTCATGTCTCTATTGAAAATATCTTACATATTACAACTCCGTTCTGTCATTGTATTCTTAAATATGTCCGCAACTAACTATCAGCAGGGGTTTACTACCGAAAAATACACTTCTTTCGACCTATTGAATGGAATCACTTTAGAATTAAAAATGTCTCACAAGTTACGAAAATTCCGTTCTTTCAATTTATATTTTAATATGGCATTAACTAAGGAGAATGAGAGTTTTCTTGTCTTGTAAACTATTCTTTTCGTCCAGAAATATCTGACAATTTACTACAATTGTCTTCTATCACTTTATTCTTAGACATGTTGGAAACAAACGATCATTAGTCTGCTTAAAGATAGTAATATGCCTTTCGCCCTACTCTATGCACTCAATTTTCAATTCTTAATAAGTGAGAATTTATGACCTATGCTTTCAGTTCAATCTTAAATACGTAAGCAACAAACGGTTACAAAGACCCAGGTTCATATTCCTAACGCCCTTGCATTACTGAATTGACTTACTTATCTATTGTAAATATGTGACAAATTACGACATTTCCCTTATTTCATTTCATTCTCAAATATGTTGGCAACTAACGAGTCTGCTATATCTTTCAAGCACTCCTTTTGTTCTTGTGAATGGAATCACTTTTACCGTGTAACGTGGGTTCCTGTCACCACGGCATGGCGCGTCCTCAGGTTGCGGATCGAGGAGAAGGCCTCTAGATATAGAGGTTAGCTGCGAATATACTGAATAAGCAGTCGCGGACAGACGACTAGGAGTGGTCCTCCAGCTTGGGGGTTTGGGTAAGGCTAACACCCTCATCCTGTAAAAAAAGGTACTTGTTCAGAAACATTCACAAGAGCCTCTGACAAGGACTGATAACTTGGCACGACATCAGCAAAAGAAAATGGACATGAGATTTGGAACATGGAATATTAGAAGTCTTTATAGGGCAGGCGCGTTAAAATCTGTAACGAGTGAGTTAGAGAAATACAGGATGGACGTAGTAGGAGTTCAGGAAGTTTGGTGGGAAGGATATGGATCTGAGAATTCCGGAAATTTTACGTTCTTTTACGGGGAAGGAAATAAAAATCACCAGTTAGGAACAGGGTTTTTCGTTCACAAACGAATATTACCAGCAATTAAACGGGTTGAATTTGTTACTGACAGGCTTTCTTTTATTACTCTTAAGGGACGGTGGTGTGATATTATTGTTTTAAATGTACATGCTCCAACTGAAGATAAGGATGACGATATAAAAGACAGTTTTTACGAAGAAGTGGAACGGATATTTGACCAACTCCCGCGATACCATATGAAGATTCTATTAGGGGATTTCAATGCGAAGGTAGGACGAGAGGATATTTTCTAACCGATTATAGGGAACGAAAGTTTGCATAAGGAAAGTAATGACAACGGTGTTAGACTCGTGAACTTTGCAACATCTAAAAACCTAATCGTGAAGAGTACAAAATTCCCACATCGCGACGTTCATAAATACACTTGTACATCACCAGACGGAAAAACACATAATCAAATTGATCACGTTTTAGTGGATAGAAGAAGACAATCTAGCATAATTGACGTCCGGTCGTTTAGAGGGGCTGATTGTGACACTGATCACTACCTGGTAGTAGCGATAATACGGGAGAGATTATCGTTCAATAAAGGTAATATTCAATGTCCGAAAACGGAGAGATTTAATTTAAAGAAATTAGAAGAGAGCCAGGTAAGAGAGGAATACCAGATTGAAGTTTCGAATAGATTCGCGGTTTTAGAAGACTCGGAGTGCACTAGTGTTGAGGATACTTGGATTGAAATTAGAGATAGCATTAAAAGTTCAGCAATTGAAAAATTGGGACACGCGGAAATACGTAGGAACAAACCATGGTTCGACCAAGAATGCATTAAACTAGCAGAGAAGAGAAAACAGGCAAAATTACGGTGGCTACAAAATCCGAATGAAACAACTACACAAAATTTCGCAGATACCATTCGGGAAACTTCCAAAACTTTTAAAACAAAGAAACGGGATTTTTTGAAAGCTAAAATTAAGGAACTTGAAGATAATAGTAAAAATAAAAATATTCGGGACATGTATAAGGGGATCAGCGAATTTAAGACAGGCTATCAACCTTGTGCTTATATATTAAAGAAATCTGACGGAACAGTTCTCACCGATACGGATAGCCTCTTAAATAGATGGAAAGATTTCTTTGACGATTTGCTGAACACGCAGCCAAAAACTAATGTGCGTGGAGAAAAGGAGATACACACCGCAGAACCGTATATTCCAGAACCCAATCGAACAGAAGTGGAAGCCGCTATAAAGAAATTGAAGAAACACAAATCTCCGGGTGTAGATGAAATTCCGGCTGAGTTAATTTTAGCTGGAGGCGAAAAATTGTGGAACAAGATACACAAACTCATTCTCCTTATCTGGAACAAGGAAGAATTGCCACAAGAGTGGAAAGCATCAATCACTGTTCCAATTCACAAGAAAGGCGACAAAACTGACTGTAATAATCATCGAGGCATTTCTCTTCTGTCAACATCCTATAAAATTCTTTCAAATGTTCTGTTAGCAAGGTTGACCCCATACGCAGATGAAATTATTGGAGATTATCAGTGCGGATTTAGACGAAATCGATCAACTATCGACCAAATATTTACCATTCGCCAAATACTCGAAAAGAAGTGGGAATACAATACCCCGGTACATCAACTATTTATTGATTTTAGAAAGGCTTACGACTCGGTTAGGAGAGAAACATTATACAACGTTGTTACAGAACTTGGAATACCGAGAAAGCTAATTAGATTAATTAAGATATGTTTAAGTGAATCCCAAAGTAAAGTCCGGGTAGGGAAATTTTTGTCCACGAGCTTCCACGTCGAAAATGGCCTGAAACAAGGAGATGCGTTGTCGCCATTATTATTTAACTTTGTGCTGGAATACGCCATAAGGAAAATCAAAGATAGCAACCAGGGCCTAGAGTTGAACGGCATTCACCAGGTTATGGCATATGCTGATGATGTAAATTTAATAGGGGATGATAGGAGAACACTAGAAATAAATGCAGAGATCTTATTAAACGCTTGCAGGGACATGGGTTTAGAAGTAAATGCAGAGAAAGTGGAAGTGCGTCGGGACCGTAATACGGCAAATTGTGGAGGCGTTAAAATATTAAATAATACTTTTGACAAAGTAGATACTTTCAAATATTTAGGATCAATATTAACAGACGAAAATCATATTCACGAAGAAATTAAATGTCGACTAAAAGCAGGGAATTCGTGTTACTATTCGGTTCAAAATCTCTTGTCGTCGCGAATTCTGTCGAGGAATTTGAAGCTTAAAATATATAAAACGATAATCATGCCTGTTGTTCTGTATGGTTGTGAAACATGGTCGCTTACTCTGAGGCAAGAACATAGACTGAAAGTATTTGAGAACAGGATCCTGAGAAGAATATTCGGACCCAAGAGGAACGAGAATGGGGAATGGCGGAAGCTTCATAACGAGGAACTACATAGTTTATACGGTTTACCCAACATTGTTAGGGTCGTCAAGTCTAGGAGGCTTAGGTGGGCAGGTCATGTAGCTAGAATGGAAGAAAGTAGAAACGCTTTCAAAGTCTTGACTGGTAGACCCATAGGAAAACGACCATTAGGAAGACCTAGGCGCAGATGGGAGGACAATATTAAGATGGATCTCGCAGAGATAGGAATACAAAGTAGAAACTGGATGCAATTAGCTAAGGATAGAAGTCAGTGGAGAGCTTTTGTGAACGCGGCACTGAACCTCCGGGTTCCATAGGCCATAGAGTTAGTTAGTTAGTTAGAATGGAATCACTTTTAAACTGTAAATGACAGTTAAATACAATCCGCTTTTTCACTTCATACTTAAATAACTCAGAAATTGATCCTTTTTGCTCTGCTGAATTAAGCAACTTTTCAATTGTAAATATCAAAAAATTTATGACAATTCAGTTGTTACATTACAATCTTACGTCAGCCAAAATCGACCAGCAAATGTTATTTTCCTAAAACTCTATTCTTCTAAGCGAATGGACTAATTCAACACTTGTAAATATGAGACCACAAAGAGCCTGCTTGTACTTCCGAACACTCCTTTCGGCCTGCTGAATGAACTCTCTTATCAATTGTACATATCATTAAAATTACGAAAATTCCATTTTTTCATATATTTCTAAATATGTCAATAACTAAAGATCAGCAATTGTATTGTTCCGCTTCCAAAAACTAGATTTTACTTGGTAAATTTAATCGCACTTCAATTGCAAATATCTGACAAATTACTAGAATTCGGACACTTTATACTTAAATATGTCAGTAACTTACGATCAACAGGAGCGTGCAGCATCCTCCAAATACTTATTTCGCTTTACTGAACTGAAACACCCGCTAATTGCTAATATCTGAAAATTTACGACAATTCCGATGTTTCATTTGATTCCCAAATATGTAAATAACTAACGATGAGCGAGGCAGTTAAATAGTCTTGCATTTCAGATGTAAATTTCTGTCAACTTACGAGAACTCCGTTCTATGATTATAAACTTAAATATGTCAGTAACAAAAAAGGCATGAGAGGGAGATTAGTTATCGAAGTAGTAGATTATAAGAGCCCTAGTGCACTTATAAGAATCTCTAAAAAAAATTTCTGAATGCATATACTCTACGAGTTATTTTTGTATACAGAGTCGCAAACAGTTAGACAGATGAAAAAACCGCTAAACACATTTGTTATTGTTTCAAAAGTACAACGCATCAAAGTTATAATTATTTTCCCCGGGTAACCCACAGAGTCCCAGGCGGAGTCCAACTGAAAAATTGCAATTGGTAAGGTGATAAAGTTACATATCGGACATTACAGCAGATTGAAAAATGTTGGGAAAAGAAAGACGCATGAGGACTCGACTCTCTAATATTAGTATGTGGGAAATAGTGGCGGGCCACCCCAAAAAGCCTTAGAGAGTGAGGGAGATGTCAAAAGAAAAAGCACATGTGTGATCAGTATAATGTTTGAAACTGAAAATATCTGACGCGGTTCACCTCAAAATTTCCAAATGACAAGGGGAGGAAAGTAGAATATCGTTTAAAAGCTTTTATTAGATGAAAGTGGATGGAACAAGTATTAACAATCTAGGATAACGCTGTGCAAAAATCTTACTGTTTAGTTAATCTGTCTGCAGTCGCCTTTTTTATTTATTTATTTTACTGAATTTAAAAGAAAGGAAATACTCCTAGTCTGAGATCCTGCTGTTTGGGACCAGTAATGAGTAAGTAAATAGAGAGATAAAATGAAAGCAAATTAATAAATAGAGAAATAAAATGAATTACACGACTTTTTTTAGTATGGAACTGAATAGTTTTCATTTAATGTACAATAACGGAACTTATTCTTGTTGTCTAGATTATCAAGTACAAAATGATTTTCAGAACAGGGAACAGGGAACAGGAAACTCGGGCAAGTGTCTCACAGTGACAAGAAGTGCCGATTGCAAAATAGAAAGCCGTTGCGCTCAGAGAATGAAATTGAAGGTGCACATTTTGACCAGAAGCCATTTAGCACAGGGTAATTTGAGAAAATCGAGAATTATTCTGTGATGTTTCATTTCCCAACAGCTTTTCAATGAAATGGAACTTAATTCTCTTTGTCAATTGAAAATTTTGAGGAAGACCCCGTGTGAGACATTGCGGTTACGGTGGAACAAATATTTTTACAGTATATCATTGTGCTTTTGATATGATGACACACGTACTTTTTTGTTTTGATATCCGTCTCACCGTTTCAGGTGTTTTGGATAGGATACAGACTTTAAATGACGTTATTGCTGACGTTTTGACCGGACGCCATTTAGCATAAGGTAATTTTAGGGAGTCAAGACTTGTCCCGTCTTCTTTCCTTTAACAACAGCTTTCCAACGATATGCTTCTTGAATCATTTACCACTTCTAATTTTTGAATTGGGCCCTGTTTGGGATGCTGTGGGTGACCCTGGAAAACACTATTACTTTGTTGCGTTGTACTTTTGAAACGATGACAAATATGTATAGTTCTTGTATCTGTCTCACTGTTAGCGATTTCTGGGTGTGCCCTATATATGCATATAATTCGTACATCTTATGCATTCGGAAACTTTGTTTTACATTTTCGTAATAGGTGTGACTAGTGTTTTCCATTACTGTATAAATCATCTTCCACTTCGATATAAATCTCCCTCAACAGGAATCTGCTTAATCATCGAAACACTCCATTCGTTCTAATGAATGGATACCCCTATCAATAGTAAATATCTATTAAAAAGTCCGTTCTATTATTTTACAGTTAAACAAGTCCTGAACCCACGATCACCAAAATTCTGCTTGACCTAATCAGTCCTTCGACCTACTGAATAGACTCGCGTTCTTTCATTTTTTCACAAATATGTCAGTAACTAAAGATCAGCAACAGTCTTGCGCTTCTACTGCTTTACCTACTGAATGGAATCACTTTTCATTTCAATTGTAAATATCTGATTTTAATATTTTCTATAATTCCATTATTTTTTAAAATCTAATATGGTTCAGTTAATTGTGGAGGAGTTAAAATATTAAATAATGCTTTTGATAAAGTGGATACTTTCAAATATTTAGGATCAATATTAACAGACGAAAATCATATTCACGAAGAAATTAAATGTCGACTAAAAGCAGGGAATTCGTGTTACTATTCGGTTCAAAATCTCTTGTCGTCGCGAATTCTGTCGAGGAATTTGAAGCTTAAAATATATAAAACGATAATCATGCCTGTTGTTCTGTATGGTTGTGAAACATGGTCGCTTACTCTGAGAGAAGAACATAGACTGAAAGTATTTGAGAACAGGATCCTGAGAAGAATATTCGGACCCAAGAGGAACGAGAATGGGGAATGGCGGAAGCTTCATAACGAGGAACTACATAGTTTATACGGTTTACCCAACATTGTTAGGGTCGTCAAGTCTAGGAGGCTTAGGTGGGCAGGTCATGTAGCTAGAATGGAAGAAAGTAGAAACGCTTTCAAAGTCTTGACTGGTAGACCCATAGGAAAACGACCATTAGGAAGACCTAGGCGCAGATGGGAGGACAATATTAAGATGGATCTCGCAGAGATAGGAATACAAAGTAGAAACTGGATGCAATTAGCTAAGGATAGAAGTCAGTGGAGAGCTTTTGTGAACGCGGCACTGAACCTCCGGGTTCCATAGGCCATAGAGTTAGTTAGTTAATATGGTTCAGTAACTAACGAACATCAAGAGAATGATTTAATTTACAAAGCAACCCTTTTGCCCTACTCGAATGGCCCAACTTTTCAATTGTAAATATCTGACAATTTACGACAATTCCGATCTTTGAGTTTAAACTTAAATAAGCTTGAACCAAAGATCAGGAAAGGACTGCTTCGGGATCTAATCACCCTTAGGCCCTACTGAATAGACTCGCTGCTCACTACTCGCTACTACTCTGACAATTTACAGGAATTCCGTTCTTCCATTTTATCCACAAATATGACAGTAACTAAATAACAGTATGAGTATGCTTCGTCTGTAAATCTCTTTTCGGCCTACTGAATGGAGCCGCTTTTCAATTGTCAATTCCTGACATTTTACAACAATTCCGTTATAGATTTTATTCTTAAATATAAAATAACTAACAATCTACTAAAGCCTGCGTCATGTTCCAGACAGTCTTTCCGTATCGGGGATTATACTCATTTGTGAATTGTATGTATGCGACAATTTACAACATTTGAGTTCTTTCATTTCATTCCTAAATATGTCAGTAACTAAAGATCAGCAAGATTGTACTTCAGCCTGCAAACACTCCTTTCTCCTACTGAATGAAATCATTTTTCATTTCAAAGTATCCGACAATTTATGATAATTCCGTTCTTACATTTTTTTCTTAAATATAAAATTAACTAAAAATGAGGGTAAGTGGACTTCGGCATCCAAACACACCTTTCGGCCTGCTAAATAGACTCACTTTTCAAATTTAAATATCTGACAATTGTCTATCATTTTAAACTGAAGTATGTCAGAAACTAACATTCAGCAGCAGTCTGCTTAACCTTCCAAAAACTCATTTCGATCTACTGAAAGGATTCACTTTTCAACTATATGAATACGACATTTCCGTTTTTACATTTTATACTGAAATGTCCTGAACCAGTCATCAGCAAGACTCTACTGTTTTCCAATCACTCCTTCCGTCTTACTGAATAGATTTGTCTTTCAATTGTAACTATCTAACAAATTAAGATAATTCCCCTCTTTCATTTTTTTCATAAGTATGTCAGTACTAACGATTAGCATCAGTCTGCTTAGTCTTTCAAACGGTCATTTTGCCCAACTGAATGCAATTACTTTTCATTTCAAAATTTCTGACTATTTACATCAATATTCTTTATTTTTATTCTTAAATATGTCAATAATTAATGATCAGCAAGATCTCCTCCTTTGAAACACTCACTTTCCAAATATAAATATTTTAAATAACGACAAATCCGTTCTTTTATTATATTCTTAAATATGTGAATTGTTAACGACCAGCAAGACAAGCTTCAAAACACTTATTTCGACCCGCTGTGTATACTCACTTATTAATTGCAAATATCTGACAATTTGGACATTCTGGTACAAAAGAACATGAACAGTCTGCTTTATATATCAAAACACATGTTTCGCCCTACTGAATAGACTCGTTTCTCCATTGTAAATGACAGACGATTTAAGTCAATTCCCTTCTTTCACTTTATTCTCGAATGCTCAATCAACTTACGATAATCAGATTCTATTTCATCTCCCGAACTCTTCCTTAGCCCTACAGAAAAGAACAACTTTTCAAATGTAAATATTTAAGAGTTTACTACAATTCCGTTATTTAATATTGTTCTAAAGTATGTCGGCAAATAACGATGAACAAGATTTTCTAAATCCACCTTTCACACTAATGAATGAACTCACTTTTGGATGTTAATTATCTGAAATTTAAGACAATTCCATTCTTTCGTTTTTTTCTTAAATAGTATTTCAACCAACAACCATCAAGAGTTTACTTTAATATTGCAAACACTAGTTTCGCCATAATGAATACACTTCCTTTTCCGTTGTAATATATATGACAATTTACGACAATTGCATTATCTCATTTATTCATAAAAATGTCAGAAAAGAACTATTAGCATGAGTTTGATTACTGTTCCAAACAATCCTTTATCGATAATGTATATATTTAGGATGCAATTGTTAATCACTGACAATTCACGACAATTCCGTTCATTTATATCATTCTCAAATACGTCCTCAACTAACCATAATCAAGACTCTCCTTCAGCTTCTTACAGTCCTTTGCCTTACTGAATAGACTCGCTTGTCAATGGTAAATATGTGACAATTTCTTACAATTGTATTGTTTCGTTTTATTCTTAAAGATGTCGGGAACTAACGAATTTGAAGAGTATTCTAATTCCAAACACTCCTCTCGTACTTGTGAATGGAATCACATTTAAATTGCAAATGAGAGACAATTTACGACAATTCCCTTGTTTTATTTTATACTCAATTATGTCTGTAACTAATGATAATAATAGCCCGTTTCTTCTTCGTATCTCTATTTTGCTTTAGTAAATAACACAATTTTACAATTGTAAACATCTAACAATTTAAAATTCCGTTAATTTATTCATTATTTTATATGACTGGAAATAACGATAAGCAAGGAATTGCTTTATCTTCAAACACCCTTTTCGCCCTAACGAATCTACGGAATCTTCACTTGTAAATATCGCATAATTTATGACAATTCCGCTCTTTGATATTATCTTTAAATATGTCTTCAATCAAGGATCACCACAAATCTCCGTCAGCTTTCAGCCTACGGAATACACTCTAATTTTAATTGTTAATATTGACGGTAATCCCCTTAATTCATTTTATTCTTAAATACTTGGGCAAATAACGCTGAGCGTGAACTGGCTTCATCTTCTTAACACTAGTTTCACGCTAACACATGGACTCACTTTTCAAAGTTATATATATGATTATTTAAACAAATCCATTATTTCTATAATAATTTTAAATGTCTTCGACCCAGGATTACAAACAGAATGTTTTAACTTCCAATCACTCCCTTTGCCATACTGAATATACTAGCTTTTCAGTTGTAAAAATAAAAGAATTTCGGACAATTGCATTCTTTCACTTTATCTTATACATGTTGGAGACAAACGATCTAATGACTCTACTTACTATTCCTAACACTCCTGCTGTCCCAGTGTATGGACTCACTTATCATTTGTTAATAAGTGGCAATTTTCCACAATATCGTCCTTTCATTTCATTCTTATATATGTCAGCAACTAACGATAATCAATACATGCTCCATCTTCCAAACACGTTTTTCCCCTTGCTGAATGGAATCACTTACCAATTGTAAATGTGCGACAAAATAAGAAAACACATTTAATTCATTTCATTCTTCGATATATCGGCAAACAACGATGACCTAGAGTTTGCTTCATCTTCCAAACACTCTTTAACCATAATTAATGTACTCAGTTTTCAAGGTTAAATATCTGACAATTTGCAACATTCAAATTATTTCACTTTTTTTTTATGGCATTTCCACACTTTATTTAATACTTGAATATGTTAAAACTAACTATCAAGAGCCTGTGTCATCTTCCATCACTCCTTAACCTTACTGTATGGACCAACTATTAGATTTTAAATATTTGATAATTTACGAAATTTCCGTTTTTATTTTTCTCGATAGCTCTACATCCGCAGGAGTCTACTTTAGCTTCCAATAACTCCTTTCGCCGTACAGAATTCACTCACAATTCAACTGCAATATACCTCACATATTACGACAATCTGTTCCTGCAATTTATTCTTAAATTTCTTAATTAACTACCAATAGTCTGCTTCATCTTCCAAACACACTTTAACATAAGTGATTGGAGCCTGCTTTATGTACCAAAACACGCATTTCGCCTTACTCAAATGGGCTAACTTTTCATTTGTAAACATCGGACATTTTCCGTCTATTCCATTCTCTAATTTGTCAGTAACAATGTTAGTAATATGTCAGTAACTAACAACAAAATTCTGCTTTTTCTTGCAAACACTGCTTTCACCTTAAAGAAAAGACTCATTATTCAAGTCTAAATAATTGATAATTTATCACGTTTCAGACATATATTTCATTCCTATTTGTGTCGAACTACCTTCAGTCGTCTACTTCAGCTTAGAAACACTCCTATCGCCCCACTAAATTGACTCACATTTCTATTGTAATATTTCTCACTAGTTACGATAATTCTATTTCATTTTATTTTTTAATGTTAGTAAAAAAACTATCAAGAACATGCTTCATGTTGTAGACACTTCTTAACATTACACAATAGAATCACTTAAAAATTGCAAATATCTGATTAATTTCTACAATAAGTTCTTTGATTGTATTATTAAATATGTCAGGTACTAACGAGCAGCAAGACCTTGATTTCGCTCCCATACCCTAATATCAGCCTACTTACTTTGCTCACTGTTCAATT
This sequence comes from Thermobia domestica, assembly GCF_964235325.1. Lineage (NCBI taxonomy): Eukaryota > Metazoa > Arthropoda > Insecta > Zygentoma > Lepismatidae > Thermobia > Thermobia domestica. Next base: position 173,042,636 of record NC_137460.1, read on the forward strand.
GTATATATCTAAAATTCTACGAAAATTCCATTATTTCATTTCATTCTTTTTTATGTCAGCAAATAAAGATCAGCTAGAAATATGTTTCATGTTCCAAACACTCTTTTCGACCTAGCGAATGGACAAATCTTTACTTGTATGTATCAGACAATTTACGACAATTCCGTTCTTTGATATTATTTTTAAATACTTCTTCAACCAAGGATCACCACGAATTTGATACAACTTAAAAAAACACCACATGGGGCTTACTGAATCGACTCACTATTCAATTGTTAATATTGACATTTTACAACATTTCCGCTTTTTAAATTTATTAATAATTGTAAAAAAGATTTTGAAGATTCTGCTTCGTACGAGAGATCCATTGTTCTATTTTATTCTAAAATAGTCTACTAAATAACACTCAAGAGCCTTAATTATATACCGAAACACACCTTCCGCCCTGCTACATAAATTAGTTTTTCGTTTGTAAATTACTAAGTATTCACGACTATTCCGATATTTCATACTATTTTTCATCTGTCGGAAAATAATTTGAGCAAGAGTTTGCTTCATATTCTTAACACTTCTATCACTCTACTTAGTAGACTCACTCTTTAATGATAAATATTTGAGACAAAATAATTCCATCCTTTTTTAAATCCCAATTTTGACCAACCAACGATCAACAAGGGATTAGTAAAGCTCCGAAACACTCCTTCTGCAATACTGTATAGACATGCTTTTCAGTTGTAATTATATCTCAATTCGTGACAATTGCGTTCTTTCATTTTATTCTTAAACATGTCGCAAACAAATGATCGTTACGGGTTTGCTTATTCTTGCAACACTCGTTTCGTCCTACTGTACGTCCTTGCGTTGCAATTGTCAATTATAAGTATCTCACGTATAACGACTATTCCGTTATTTCATTTTATCCTTAAATATGTCAGCAAAAAACGATGTGGATGAGTTTTCTTTATCTTCCCAGCACACTTTTCCCCCTACCGAATCGACTAATTTTTCACTTGTAAAATACAGCCAATTTACGATAATCCCGGTATCATGCATTGACTAACGATTAGCAAGAGTCTGCTTCATCCTTGACACACTCCCTTCGCGAATTCAATAATCTCCTTGATATTCCAAACACATCTTTCTTCCTACTGAAGATACCCGCTTTTAAATTCCGTTCTTTGGTGATATTTTTAAATATGTCTTCAACCAATGATGAGCACGAGACTGCTTCAGCTTCCCAAACAATCCTCTCGGCCAAATGAATAAACTCATTCTTTGAATGTTAATACCTAACAATTTGCAATAATCCCGTAATTCAGTTTATTCTTAAATACGTAAATAACTAACAATTAGCGAGAGTCTTCTTCATCCTCTAAATACTTCTTTCGCTATGCTAATAAGACAATTTACGACGATAGCATTTTTTAAATTTATTTTTAAATATGACGGTATTTAACGACCAGAAAAACCCTGATTCATCTTTCAAACACTTCCTTCGCCATTCTTCAAATAGAAATATCTTACAATGTACGAGTATACCTTTCTTTTGTTTCATTCTCAAATATGTCACTTACTAACGATCAACAATACCTAGCTTAATGTTCCAAACATTCCTTTCGCTTTACTGAATGGATTAACTTGCCAATTGTAAATATATATGTCTTTTTAGAACAAATTTGTTTTTCTATTTTATTCTTAAATATTTCAATTAATATTGACTGCTACAATTTATAATCACTCGATTCGACCTGCTCTGTTTACTCTATTTTGAATTGTAATTATATGAGAGTTCTCGACAATTGCATTATTTCATTTAATTCAAATAGCTCAATAACTTCCAAACATTAAGAGTCGGCTGTATATCTTAAACCGCACCTTCCGCTCTACTCTATTACCTTAACTTTTGTTTAGCCTATGCCGTTTGTTTACTTCTTCACATATATATCAATAACTCACGATTAGTAAGCATCTGTTTGATCTTCGAAACGCTCCTTTCCCGTTAGTAAATGGACTCATTATTTAAATCTAAGTATTTGATAATTTACGACAATTCCATTCTTATTTATGTCGACAATTAGCGATCCGCACGGATCTTCAGACCACAAACACTTTTTTTTGCCCTACTGAATACACTCATATTTTAACTGTAAATTTCTGACGTATTACGACAATTAAGTTATTTCATTTTTTCTTAAATATTTCGGCAAATAACGATGACCAAGAGTTTGCTTCATCTTCCCAACACACTTTTCGCCCTATCGAATAGACTAATTTTTCATTTGTAAATTTCACTTGTAAATTACTAACGATTTGCAAGAGTCTGCTTTATCCTTAAAACACTCGCTTCGCCATACTGAATGGCCTGTTTCAATCGTAAATATCTGAAAATTAAGGTCAATTCCATTATTACATTTTATTCTATAATAATTCAGTGACTAACGATCACCAAGAGACTGCTTTATAAACCAAAAAACATATTTCGCCCTACTGAATAGACTCTTTTTAGTTGCAAATGACAGGAAATTTACGACAGTTCCCTGCTTTCAGTTTATAGTTAGTACGTTACGATGATGATAGTCCGTTTCATCTTCAGATCTCTATTTTGATCAAATGAACAAAACTATTAAAAATAGTCTATTAAAAATATCTAGCAATTTAAGAGAATAAGATATTCTGTTTTATTCTTTAAAATGTCGGCAAATACCGATGAGCGTTTGGATTTTGAATCACCTTACAAAATCTCTTTCCAATTCTCATTGTAATTATCGCACAATTTACGACAAATGGTTCATTATTACTATTCTTAAATATGTTTTCAACCAAGGGTTCTACGAATCTGTTTCAGCTTCCAAACATACCTTTTCGCCCACTGAACAGGCTCACATTTCAATGTATAATATCTGACAATTTACAACAATTCCACAGCTTACCTTTATTCTTAGATGTGTCTACAACCAACGATCATAAAGTGACCGCTTTAGCTTCCTAGCAGTCCTTTTGCAATCCTGAATAGACTCGCATTTTAGTTGTAGAAATCTGACAATTTATGACTATTGCATCCTTTCATATTATTCTTAAATATGTCGGAAACAAACGATCTGCATGAGCCTGATTATTCCTCCAAATACTCCTTTCGCTCTAGTGAATCGACTCACTTATGACGTAAATATGTGACAATTTTCGACAATTTCCTTTTTTCATTTTATTCTTATATATGTTGACAACACAAGATCAGCAAGGTCATGCTTCGTCTTCCAAACACCCTTTTCGCCTTACTGAATGGACTCACATACCAATTGTAAATAATCGACGAATTCCGACAATTCCTTTATTTCACTACGTTCTTCAATATGTTGGCAAATAACGATGAGCAAGAGTTTTCTTCATCTTCTAAACGCTCGTTTCTCCCTGGGGTATGGACTGACTTTTCAATGTTAAATATCTGCCAATTTTAAGAAGTCCATTGAACGTTAAATTTGTTTTCAACCGACGATCAGCAATGCTCTACTTCAGCTTCTAAACGGTCTATTCACTTTACTGAATAGATTTGTTTTTGAATTCTAAATATCTTACAAGTTACGATAATTACATTCTTTTTTTTTTCAATGTCTGCAACTAACGACCTCCAACTAACGATCTGCCTTGAACTAAAAAAACACTCCTTTCGCAAAATTAGTTATACACACTTTGAAATTCTAAATATTTCAATATGTACGAAAATTCCATTCTTTCATTTGAAACTTAAATATGTCAGTACCTAACGATCAGCAAGAGTCTACTTCACCTTCGAAACACTCCTTTTTCCCTGTTGAATGGAATCACTTTTCATTTCAAAATATCTCGCAAAATATGACTCTTCATTTTTTTCATTTTAGTTTCAAATATGTACAAAGGATCAACAAGAGCAGATCATGCTTCATGTTCCAAACATTGCTTGCGCCTTAATGAGTGGACTGACTTACCAAGTATAATAATATGACAAATTGCTACAATTCTGTTATTTCACTTTATTGGTAATTATGTCTATTACTAAGAAAAACCAAGACCATGCTTCAACTTCCCAACATGGGTTTCGACCTGTGGATTTTACTTAGTTCTTAATTGTAATTATCTGACAATTCTCAATAATTCCATTATTTCATCTTTTCTAAATCAGTTCAATAACTATAGAGCATCAAGAGTCTGCTTTATAAACCAAAACAAATTATTCGTACTACTGAATGGAATAAGCTTTAACGACATTTAACGACATTTCAGTGTTTCATTTTTTCTTACATATGTTGGCAAATAACGATGTGCAAGTTTCTGCTTCAACTTCCAAACACTTCTATCACACTTATTAATTTACTCACTTTTCAATGTTATAATACAGACAATTTTCAATAATTCCATTTTTCATTTTATTCTTAAAGATGTCCTACCAACGAAGAACAACAGTCCACTTGAGCTTTTAAACACTCTTTTTACCTTTGTAGGTTCGTTTTTCAATTCTAAATTCTAGCAATTGACGGCAGTTTCACTCTTTTATCTTATTCAAATATTTCTTCAACCAATGATTTGCAAAAGTCTGCTTGAACTTCCAAACACGAATTTACCCATGCTAATTAGACACACTTTTCCAATGCAACTATTTCAAAATGTACGACAGTTACGTTATTTTTATTTGAAACTTATATATGTAACTAACAGACGATGAGCTGGAATCAACCAAACCACTTCTTGTGCCCCACTGAATGGAATCACTTTTCATTTCAAAATATCAGAGAATTTACTACAGTTCCGTTCTTTCATTTTTTTCTAAATATTTAAATATCTAAAGACCACCAAGAGTTTACTTCACCTTTCAAAACTCCCTTCACCCTATTGAATGCGATAACTTTTTCAATTCGAAATGTGTGACAATTATGAAGATTCCCTTCTTTCATTTTATTTTTAAAACACTGTAACTAACGATTAGCTACAAATTGCATCTTCATAGAAGCCACTTCGCCATACTGAATGGCCTTACTATTGTATTGAAAATATTTGGCAGTTTACGATAATTTCTTTCTTTCATTTGATTCATAAATATGTCGATAACTACCGGTTACCAATGTTCTACCTCAGCTTCAGAATACTTCTTTTATCCAACTGAATAGACACTCATTTCAATTGTAAAAATCTGACAGATTACCGCGATTCCGTTATTTCATTTTATTCGTAAATATATAATGAACTAACGATAAGCAAGAGACTTCTTAATCTTCCAAACACTTTTTTCATTATTCCAAATAGACTGTCTTCAAATGTATATATTGACAATATATGAGAAATCTGTTCTCTCATTTTAAACTTAAATAAAATGGTATCCAAGGTTCAGCAGTAGTCTGTTTAACTTAATATGTCACTTACTGACGACAAGCAAGACCCTCATTCAGCTATCTGACACGCTTTCGCCCTGCAGATTGGACTCAATTTTTAATTATAATAACTCACAATTTAAAAAAAATTCGTTCTCTGATTTTATTCTTATATATGTCTTCTCCGAGTGATCAGCGACTGAAAGCATCAGCTTTCAATTACGCCTTTAACCCTACTGAATGGATTCACATTAAATTGTAAATACTGTATCTTACAATATACGGAAAATTCGTTCTTCCATTTTGTTCTTAAATATGTCAGTAATTAACAATCAGCAAGAGTCTGCATCATCCTTAAAACAGTCCCTTTGCCAAATTCCGAATGTCAGTTTTGTAACAATCAACGAGTGTTCCGTTCTTTCACTTCAATCTTAATTTTGCCAGTCACTCAGGATCAACTAGAGCCTACTTAATCTTCCAATCTCTCCTTTCCCCTTAATGAATTGCCTCAATTTTCAATTGTAAATATTTGACAATTTAAGATATATCACTTCTTTCTATTTATTCTTACATACGTCAGTAAAAATGTTCTGCAAGTGCTTACCTCATCTTCCAAACTCCCCATTCACCCTACTGAATGGACTCACTTTTCATTTCAAAAAATCTGAATTATTACAGCAATCACGTCATTTCATTTTATTCTTAAATATGTAAATAAATAAAGATATGCGAGATTGTGTTTCATCTTCTAGAAACTCCTTTCGCCCTGATAACTGACTCATTTATCAAAAATAAAAATTTTACAATTTACGACAATTCCGTTATTCTAAATATGTCAGTAACTAACGATCAGCAAGTTTTACTTCGGCTTCCAAACACTTATTTAGCCTTGTTGAGTGGAATTACTATCAGTTGTAAATATCTGATAAATTACAACAATTAGATTTTTTTTATCTCAGACATTAATGAAACAAGCGTTCAACTGCAAAACATCATTGTAAAGTGTATGGCCTAACATGAAACTTTACAGTGAGTCAGATGTCAAAACAAAAATGCACATGTGTGATCATTTCAATAATAGAATGATTGAAAGTGAATATATTTGTGCCATGGGCCTCCGCAAGGACGCCAGATGGTTCATCTCAAAATTTGTAAATGACAAGGGGAGGAAAGTAGAAAAGCTGGAGTTACTTGAAAGCAGATAGTACAATTTTTCACACTTTAGGATAACGCAGCGTAAACGTCTTACTTTTTAGTTCTTCTGTCTGTAGTCGGCTTTTTTTCATTTTAATTATTTTACTGAACTTAAAGAAAGGAAAAGCCCCTACTCTGAGATCCTGCTCTTTTGGCCCAGTAATGTGTAAATAAATGAATACAGTGAAAGCAAATTAAAAAAAGAAAATAAAATGTAACTACACGACTTCTTTAAGTAACGTACGGAATAATTTACATATAATGTACAATAATAGAACTTATTCCCGTTGTCTAGATTATCAATTATAACATTATTGTAAGAAACAATTTTTGTACCAGGAACAGGAAACACGGTCAAGTGTCTCACAGTGACAAGAAGTGCCGATTTCGAAATAGAAAGCCAATGCGCTCAGAGAATGAAATTCAAAGTGTACATTTTGACCAGAAGCCCTTTAGCGCAAAGTAATATTAGAAACTCGAGAATATTTCTGTGTTGTTTCAGTTTTCAACAGCTTCCCATCGAAATGCTACATGACTCCGTTTGACAATTGAAAATTTTGAGGAAGACCCTGTGGTTACACCGTCTGAGATCTTTCGGTTACCCTGGAACAAATATTTTTTCTATGAATCATTGTGCTTTTGAAATGATGACACACGTACTTTTCTGTTTTGATATCCGTTTCACGGTTTCAAAAGTTTTGCGATAGACACAGACTATACACTGACGTTTACCGGCCGCTATCTTGCACAATATTACAGGGAGACGAGACTAATTCCTTCTTTCCTTTAAAACAGCTTTCAGTCGATATGCTTCTTGATTCATTTACGACTTCTAATTTTTGAGTTGGGCCCTGTCTCGGACGCTGTGGGTGACCGTGGAACAACACTGATTACTTTCTTCCGTTGTACTGTTAACACGATGACAAACATGTATATCTATCTCACTGTTATATCTGTCTCACTGTTAGCGATATCTAGGCGTGCCTTTATATGCATATAATTCGTACAACATATGCATTCGGAACTGTGTATTAGTTTCGTAATAGGTGTCATTAGTTTGTCCATTACTGAATAAACCATCTTCCACTTCGATATATAATCTGCCTCTCTTCCCTTGTAAGGATCAACAGGAGTCTGCTTAACTTCGAAACACTCCTTTCGTTCTACTGAATGGATTAACCTATCAATAGTAAATATCTGACTACTAAAAATTCCGTTCTATTATTTTATTGTTAAACAAGTCCTGAACCAACGATCACCAAGAGTCTCCTTGACCTTCGGAACACCCCTTTCGCCCTACTGAATAGACTCGCTCTTCAGTTGTAACTATCTGAGAATTTAGGCCAAATCCGTTCTTTCATTATTTCACTAATGTGTCACTAACTTATGATCAGCAAGAGTCTTCAGCTTGCACGCACTCGTTTTCCGTACGGAAGAGAATGATTTTTGCTTTCAAAATATCTGACGCTTTACAATTCCGTAATTTCATATTCATTTCTAAAATATGACAGTATTTTACGATCAGCAATACTCTGCTTATTCTTTGAAATAATCGCTTCGGAACTTGTAAAATTGAAATATCATAAATGTACGACAATTCCGTTCCTATCATTTTATTCTTAAATATCGTAATTACTAAAGACCACCAGGACTCTGCTTTAGCTTCCAAACACTCCTTTCGACTCGGTGAGTTTACTGAATTCTCATTTGTATATATCTGACAATTTTCGAAAAATCCATTATTTTTTTTTATCTAATACTGTTCAGTAACTAACGAAAATCAAGAGTATGATTAATGTGCCAAAATACGCCTTTCGCATACTCGAATGGCCCAATATTCCATTGTAAATATCTGACAATTTAAGACAATTCCGTTCTTTCAGTTTAATCTTGAATAAGCTTTGAACAAAGATCTGCAAAAGACTGCTTCAGCTTCTAATCATTCCTTGGGCTCTACTGAATAGACTCTCGGCTCACTACCCGCAACTACTCTGAAAATTTACAGGAATTCCGTTCTTCCATTTTTTCCACAAATACGATCGCTTCTATACAATCAGTAAACAGAGACCAAACAATCAGTAAAACACTGTTCCTCTACTGAATGGAGTCGCTTTTAAATTTAAATACCTCAATTTGTAACACAATCCTGTTATTACATTTTATTCTTGAATAAGCTTTGAACGATCGGTCAGCTAGAGTTTAGTTGAGCTTACATTGAGCCCTTTCGCTCTACTAGACTCGCTATTTAGTTTCAATTATCAGACAATCTACGGCAATTCCGTTCTTCCATTTTTTCCACAAATATATCAGTAACTAAACATCAGTAATAGTATGCTTCCTCTGTAAATCTCTTTTCGGCCTACTGAATGGTGCCGCTTTTCAATTGTAAATGTCTGGCATTTTACGTTAATTCCGTTTTTCATTTTATTCTTATATATACAAGTAACTAACAATCTACTAAAGCCTGCGTCATGTTCCAGACAGTCTTTTCGTTTTGCAGATTACACTCACCAATGTAAAAATCTGCCAATATACCTATTATTAAGAATCAGCAGGACTCTATTATAGGTGTCAGGCACTCGTTTCGCCCTGCCGAGTGGACTCCTTTTTAAAAGTAAATATCTAACAATTATCCTGAATTTTCGTAATTGTTTTCTTAAGTATGCCTTTAACTAGGGATCGGCAATATTCTGCGGCATCTTACAAGCATTCTTTTCCCCATACTGAATGGACTCACTTATGAATTGGGTGTATGTGACATTGTACAAAAATTCCTTTCTTTCATTTTATTCATAAACATGTCAGTAACTAAAGATCAGCAAGAGTCTGCTTCAGCCTGCAAACACTCATTTCGTCCTACTGAATAGAATCATTTTTCATTTGAAAATATCCGACAATTTATGATAATTCCGTTCTTGTGTTTTATTCTTAAATATTTAATGAAGTATAGATGATCGAAAGTCGGATTCAACTTCCAAACACGCCTTTCTGCCTGCTAGAGGAATCACTTTTCAAATTTAAATATCTGACAATTGTCTTCAATTTTAAACTGAAAAATGTCAGTAACTAAGATTCAACAGGTGTCTGCTTAACCTTCCAAAAACTCATTTCGTTCTACTGAAAGGATTCACTTTTCAACTATATGAATACGACAATTCCGTGGTTACATTTTATACTGAAATGTCCTAACCAATCATCAGCAAGTCTCTACAGTCTTCCAATCACTCCTTTCGTCTTACTGAATAGACTTGTTTTTTAATTGTAACTATTTAACAAATTGAGATTATTCCCTACTTTCATTTTATTCATAAGTCTGCTTAGTCTTTCAAACGGTCATTTTACCCAACTGAATGCAATCACTTTTCATTTCAAAATATCTATTTATACCAATATTCTTTATTTTTATTCTTAAATATGTCAATCATTAATGATCAGCACGATCTGCTTCTCTTTTGAAACACTCACTTTCCAAAGATAAATATTTTAAGTAACGACAAATCCTTTCTTTCATTATATTCTTAAATATGTCAATTGATAACGACCAGCAAGACAAGCTTCAAAACCTTCTTTCGACCCGCTGTGTATACTCACTTTTTAATTGCAAATATCTGACGATTTGGACAATTCCATTACTTGAATTTATCTAAAAAAGTAAGTAACTAAAGAACATGAATAGTCTGCTTCATATACAAAATCACAAATTTCGCCTTACTGAAGAGACTCGTTTTTGCATTGTAAATAGACAATTCACGTCAATTCCCTTCTTTCACTTCATTTTCAAAGGCTCAAAATACTAACGGTATCTGAATCTATTTCATCTCCCGAACTCTAGTCCTACAGAAAAGAACTACTTTTCAAATGTAAATATCTGAGAGTTTACTACAATTTCCTTATTTTATATTATTCTAAAATAAGTCGCTAAATAACGATGAGGAAGACTTTGCTTTATGTTGTAAATCCACCTCTCACATTAATGAATGGGCTCACTTTTCAATGTTAATTATATGACAATTTAAGACAATTCCATTCTTTCGTTTTCTTCTTAAATAGGATTGCAACCAACAATCAACAAGAGACTACTTTAGTTTCGCAAACTCTCATTTCGCCATAATGAATACACATGTTTTTCTAATTTACGTTTATGACAATTTGTTCTTAAAAATGTCAGAAAAGAACGATTAGCATGAGCTTGAAAACTGTTACAAACACTGCTTTAGCTATACTGTATGCATTTGGGTTGCAATTATTAATCTCTGACAATTTACGACAATTGCGATCATTTATTTCAATCTTAAATACGTACGCAACTAGCCATAAGCAAGACTCTCCTTCAGTTTTCAACACTCCTTTGGCCTTAGAGAATATACTCGCTTCTCGATGGTAAATATATGACTAATTCCACAATTGTAGTATTCTTTTATTTTATTCAAACATATGTCGGCAACTAAGGATCAGCAAGAGTATTCTACCTCTGCCGACACTTGTTTCGTCTTTCTGATTCGAAAGACATTTAAATTACAAATGACAGACAATTGGCAATTCTTCCCTTGTTTCACTTTTACTGAATTATGTCTGTAACTAACGATAATAATAGTCCGTTTCTTCTTCAGATCTGTTTTTTTGCTTTAGTGAATAACACAATTTTACAATTGTAAACAACTAAAAAAAAACGACAATTCCATTATTTTATTCATTCTTTTATATGATGGAAAATAACGATCAGCAAGAGTTAGCTTTATCTTCCAAACAGAATTTTCGCCCTAACGAATCGACTAAATCTTCACTTATAAATATCACATAATGTATGACAATTCCGTTCTTTGATATTATCTTTAAATATGTCTTCAACGAAGGAGCACCACCAATCTCCGTCAGCTTTCAGGCTACTGAATATACTCTCATTTCAATTGCTAATATCTTGAAATTCACGACAATCCCCTAATTTCATTTTATTCTTAAATACGTCGGCAAGTAAGGCTGAACGCGATCTTGCGTCAAACCTCTAAATACTCGTTTCACGCCAACGGATGGAATCACTTTTCAGTGTTATATATATGATTATTTAAACAATTCCTTTGTTTCATTATTAATTTTAATAATGTCTTCGATCTAGGATCACAAACACATTGTTTTAACTTCCAACCACTCCGTTTGCCATACTGAATGTACTCGCTTTTCAGTTGTAAAAATCTGACAATTTTCGACATTTGCGTTCTTTCCTTTTTATTCTTATACATGTTGGAAACGAACGATGAAGTGAGTTTGCTTATTCTTACAAACACTCCTGCCATCCTAGTGCATGGAATCATTTTGCAATTGTTAATAGGTGGCAATTTTCGACAATTTCGTCCTATCATTTCATTCTTATATATGTCGGCAACTAACGATAATTAAAACATGCTTCATCTTCCAAACACATCTTTCGCCTTCCTGAAAGGAATCACTAACCAACTGTAAATGTGCGTCAAAATACGACTATTTCTTTAATTCATTTCATTGTTCGATATGTTGCCAAATAACGATGACAGAGTTTGTTTAATCTTCCAAACACTCTTTAACCGTAATTAATGTAATCACTTTTCAAGGTTAAATTTCTGACAATTTGCAATATTCAATTTTTTTAATTTTTTTATTTGCGGCAATTCCACTCTATTTCATGCTTAACTATGTTAAAACTAACGATCAAGAGCCTGCTTCATCTTCCATTCATTCTTTAACCTTACTGTATGGACTAGGGATGGACACAAAGTTCCGATTCCGGCGGAACCGGTTCCGCGAGTAACCGGTCCTCGGAGATCCGGTTTTCAGAAGCGGTTCTGGAACCGGTTCCTGACCTGGATCCGAAAACCCGGTTGCAGAACTGGATCTTAGGAACCGGTTCCAGACGTGGATCCGAAAACCCGGTTCCAGAACCGTATCTTAGGAACCGGTTCCAGATCTGGATCTGAAAACCCGGTTCCAGAACCGGATCCTAGGAACCCGTTACAGACCTGGATCCGAAAGCCCCCAAAGACCCGTAAAGGAGGCACAAATTTCACCTTCAAAACACTGCAAAGAGGACCATGCGCTTGTGCCCTCCCCACTCAGACTTTCTTGTGCCCCTAGAAAAAAAATTAGGCCACCAGTGTTTCTTGTTTTGTTTTGTTTTTATGTTGGTCAACCAGTGGGTGTTTAGCCAAATGAGTTTGCCAGTTTGCCTGTTTAACCATTGGGTTTGGCAGTTACCCAGTTTATTTAGCCAAATGAGACAAGCGGCCACCGCCTGGGCGCCTATCTGTCGCTTCCACCATTTCATCTAGCACACTGTTCACAGGCTTCCAGCAGCTCGTTTTTAGCGTAGGAATCGTCACAAAGTTTCAGTTCCAGACCTGGATCCAAAATCCCGGTTCCAGAACCGGATCTTGAGAACCGGTTCTAGATCTGGAGCCGAAGAACCGGTTCTAGACCTGGATCCGAAGAACCGGTTCTAGACCTGGATCCGAAGAACCGGTTCCAGACCTTGATCCGAAGAACCGGTTCCAGACCTGGATCCGAAAAACTGGTTCCAAACCTAGGTCCGAAAAACCGGTTCCGGAACCGGATCCTCTAGAACCGGATCCGTTCAGACCCGAAAACCGGTTCCAACAGGAACCGGTTCTGGCCATCCCTAGTATGGACCAACTATTAGATTTTAAATATTTGATAATTTACGACATTACCGTTGTTACTTTTCTCGAAAACTCTCCATCGGCAAAAGTCTACTTCAGCTTTCAAACACTCCTTTCGCCTTACTGAATTGACTCACAATTCAACTCTAATACATCTCACATATTACGACAATTCGTTCTTTCAATTTATTCTTAAGTATGTTGGTAACTTACTACCAAGAGTCTCCTTCATCATCCAGACACACTTTAACATTACTGAATGGAGCCTGCTTTATATACCAAAACACACGTTTCGCCCTACTCAAATGGGCTAACTTTTCAATAGTAACATCGGATATTTTGCGTCTATTCCATTCTCTCATTTCATTCAGTAACTAACGATCAGCAAACTTCTGTTTAATCATGCAAACACCGATTACACCTTAAAAAATGGACTCACTATTCAAGTCTACATATTTGAAAATTTACCACAATTTCTTCATTTCATTTCATTCTTTTTTGCGTAAAACTCCCGATCAGCAAGAGTCTACTTCAGCTTCGAAACACTTCTATCGCCTCACTAAATATACTCACATTTCAATTGTAATATTTCTCAAATGTTACGACCATTCTGTTATATCATTTTATTTTTCAATATGTTAGTAAGTAATTATCAACAATCTGCTTCATGTTGTAGACACTCCTTAACATTACTCAATAGACTCACTTACCAATTGCAAATATCTGACTAATTACTACTATCTATGTTCTTTCATTTAATATTAAATATGTCAGTTACTAACGAGCAGCAAGAGCTTCAGCATGCATACCCTAATATCGGCCTACTGACTTTACTCACTGTTCAATTGTATATATCTGGAATTCTACGAAAATTCCATTATTTCATTTCATTCTTCTTTGTGTCGGCAAATAAAGATCAGCAAGAAATTTGTTTCATGTTCCAAACACTCTTTTCGACCTAGCGAATTTTTACTTGTATGTATCAGACAATTTACGACAATTCCGTTCTTTGATATTATTCTTAAATATGTTTTCAACCAAGAATATCCACGTATTTGGTACAGCTTCCAAACACTCCATTGGGAATACTGAATCGACTCGCTATTGAATTGTTAATATTGACAATTTACGACAATTAGACTCTTTCAATTTCTTAATAAATATGTTAGTAAGTAAACATCTGGAAGTTTCTACTACGTACGAGAGATCCATTGTTCTATTTTATTCTAAAATAGTCTAATAAATAACACTCAAGAGCTTGAATTATATACTGAAACACACCTTCCACTCTGCTATATTAGATAGTTTTTATTTGGAAATATCTAACAATTCCGTTATTTCGTAATATTTTTACATCTGTCGGAAAATAACTTGAGCAAGAATTTCATTTTCTTAATACTTCTAATACTCTAATTAATAGACTCACTTTACAATGAATTAATATTTTTGAATCAAAAAGAATTCCATCCTTTTTTAAATCCTAATTCTGATTTCAACCAACGATCAACTAGGGACTAGTAGAGTTTCAAAACACTCTTTCTACCATACTGAATAGACAGGCTTTTCTGTTGTAAATATATCACAATTCATGACAATTGCGTTCTTTCATTTTATTCTTAAACATGTCGCAAACAAATAATCCGCACGGGTTTGCTTATTCTACCAACACTTGTTTTGCCCTACTGAACGGCCTTGCGTGGCAATTGTAAATTTCTGACATATTATGACATTTTCGTTATTTCATTGTATTTTTAAATATGTCTTCAACTAACGAATTGCAAAAGTCTGTTTCAACTTCCAAACAGTCCTTTTGATGTTGCAAATAGACACACTTTTCCAATGGAAATATATCAAAATGTACGCAGTTACGTTCTTTCATTTGAAACATAAATATGTCACTATCTAGCGATCAGCTAGGGTCAACCAAACCGCTGCCCTTGCCCTACTGAATAGAATCACTATTCATTACAAAATATCAGACAATTTATAAGAGTTCCGTTTTTTTTTCATTTTATTTCCCAATATCAAAGTAATTAGAAATCTACAAGAGTTTACTTCGGCTTCCAAAAACTCCTTTCACACTATTGAATGGAATCACTTTTCAATTGGAAATGTCTTACAAATTACGGCCATTCCGTTCTGCCATTTTATTGTTAAAAATGCAGTAACTAAAGATTAGCTAGTGTCTGCATCTTCATTGAAACACACCCTACGCCATACTGAATGGACTCACTATTATATTGTAAATATATGAAAATTTACGACAATTCCTTTCTTTCAATTGATTCATAAACATGTTGACAACTACCGGTTAGCGAGAGTCTACTTCAGCACCTGAAGATTCCTTTTATTCTACGAAATAAACACATTACAATAGTGAATATTTGACAGATTACAACGATTCCGATCTTTAATTTTATTCTTCAATATATAATAAACTAACGATAAACGAGAAATTTTCTTAACCTTCCAAGAATCCTTTCGTCCTGCTAGATAGGCTTAGTTTTCAAATAAAAATATTGAAAAAAAAATGACACATACGTTCTTTCATTTTAAACTTAAATAGGATGGCAATCCAGGATGAACACGAATATGTATCATCTTCCAAACACTCCTTTGGTTCTTTTGAATGAATTCACTAATCAATTGCAAATAACTAAATTCACTTTTCAATTGTAATTCTTACTACGACAATTCCGTTCTTTCATTTTATTCTTATATATGTCAGTAATTAACGATCAGCAAGTCTGAATTATCTTAGAAACACTCACTTCGCTACTTTCCATAAATTAATATCATACAATGTACGTCTATTAAGTTGGTTCATTTCATTCTTAAATGTTACTCTAACTGACGTTCAACAATAGCCTGCTTGACCTCCCAATCACTCCTTTCGCACTACTGAATAAACACATATTTCAATTGTATATATCTGACATTTTACGACAATTCCGCTTTTTAATTTTATTTATTAAATATGTAACTAACGAACGAACTACTAAACAGATCACGTACCGGAATCTTTTTCCATTTTACTGAATGGACTCACCAATTGTAAATATCTGACAATTTATGACAATTTCTTTGTTTCATTTTATTCCTAAGTATGTCAGTTAGTAAAATCAGCAAGTGTCGACCTCTGCTGCCGATAATTCCTTTGGCCTCATATATTTTAATCGCAATTCATTTGTAAATATCTCAAAAATTACTACAATATTCTATCCTTATACTTTATTCTTAAATATGTCAGTAACTACCGACGAAGAAGAGCGTGCTTAATCCTTCAAACACATTTTTCGCTTTACTGAATGGAAACAATTGGCAATTGTAAATATCTGACAATTTAAAACATTTCCGTTTTTCGTTTGATTCTTAAGCGAGAGTCTCTTTCATCTACCAAACGCTCATTTCGGCCTGCTAAATAGACACTTTTCTAATGTAAATGTCTCACAATATACTATCGGTGTGACAATATACCAGAAATCCGTTTGCTTATTTTTCACTTAAATACGTCAGTAGCTAAGGATCAACAAAAGTCTTCACAATCTTCCATTCACTCCTTTCGTTCTACTGAATGGAATCGATTTTCAATTGTAAATATCTGACAATTTACATCAAATTTCATTTGTTAATTTATTTTAATTGTGGCTTCAACTAACCTTACGCAAAAGGCTGCTTAAGCTTCACAAACACTCATTTCGTCCCGTTAATAAGACTAGCTTTTCAAATGAAAGTACCTGAATAAGTGCGACCATTCCACTCTTTCATTTTAAAATTAAATATGTCAGTACTTTACGATCAGCGAGTGTCTGCTTAACCTTTGAAACAATCCCTTTGTCTCTTTCTATATACAAATATTTTACAACGTGCGACTATTCAGTTATTTCACTTTATTGTTGACAAATTGATTCATTCATTTTATTCTTAAAAATATTACCAAGAGTCTGCTTCATCTTTCGCCGAAATCAATTGCCTCAATTTTCATTAAGAAATATCTCAGAATATCTGAGTTTGCTCAATTTTGAATTGTAAAATTCTGACATTTTCGAGAATTCCATTATTTTATATTATTGAAAAAGAGTTCAATAAGAAACGGTTACCAAGAGAGTGCTTTATATACCAAAGCAAGTCTTTCGCCCTACTCAATGACTAAACTTTTACTCTAAAAATCTCATAACTTTCGTCTGTTTCGCTCTCATTTAATTCTAAAATTTATCAGTAACTAACTATCATCAAGAGTCTCCCTTATATACCAGACCAAAGATTTCGCCTTAATATACTCGTTTTTCAATTTCATATGACTATTACGGCCTTTTCGTATTTTAATGTGTATGTAACAAACGATAATGAGAGTCTAGTAAACTGTTCTTTTGCCCTTCCGTTATTTAAATTTATTCTTAAATATGTAGGAAAATAACGGTGAGCAAATGACTGATTAAGCTTCCAAACACTCCTTTTCCCATATTAAATAGAATGTCAATTTAGTTATAAATATAAGACAATTTGCGACTATAACGTTCTTTCATTTATTTCTTAATCATGTCGGAAATGAAAGGCGTGAGTTTGCTTACTCTTCCAAGAATTCCATCATTCTATTCTAGGGACTCACGTTGCAATTGTAAATATCTGACAATTTACGACAATTCCTTCTATCAATTCAGAGTGTAATACGTCTGCAACTAACGATCATCAAGAGCATGCTTCACCTTCGAAACACTCTTTTCGCCTTACTCAGTGGACTCACTTAGCTATTGTAAATATCTGACAAATTACGACAAATCCGTTTCTTTATCTTATTCCTAAGTATGTCGGCAAATAACTATGAGCAAGATTATATTTAACCAAGGATCACCACCACTCTGCTTCAGCTTCAAAACTTTCCTTTCGGCCTAATGAATCGACCCACTTTTAATTGTTATTATCTAACAATTCACGACAATCCCATTATTACATGATATTTATGCAACTAACGATAAGCTGGAATTTGCTTCATCTTCCAAACACTCCTTTCACCCTAATTCGTGTACTCACTGTTCAATATTAAATATGTGTACAGATTTACAACAATTCGATTGTTTCATCTCAACTTTAAATATGTCAAAAAGTAACGATGACAAAAAGGCTGCGTTAGTTTCCAATCACTACTTCAGCAAAACTGAATAACGACGTTTCTCAGTTGTATAACTCTGACAATTTACGACAATTTCGGCTCTCATTTTATTCTCAAATATGCCGGAAACAAAGGATCTAAGTGTGACTGCTTATACTTCCAAACACTTACTTCGCCCTACGGAATTTAATCACTTTTCATTTCAAAATATCTGACAATTTCTGACAGTTCGTTTCTTTCAGTTTATTCCTAAATATGTAAGTAACCAAGGCCAGCAAAGGTTTACTTCGGCTTCCAAAAAGTCCCTTTCCCCTATTGAATGAAATGAGTTTAGAATTGGAAATGCCTGCCAATTCACGACAATTCCGTCCTTTAATTTTCTTCTTAAAAATATCAGTAAATAAAAATTACTAGGACTGCATCAACATTGAGACATTCCGTTCACCATACTGAATTGCCTTACTTTCGGCATTCTACGAAAATTCCATTATTTGATTTAATTCTTTTTCATGTCGGCAAATAACTTGATTTTCCAACACTCTTTTCATACTCCCGAATTGACAACCTTTTCACTTGTATATATCAGACAAATAACAATTCCGTGCTTTGATTTTATTATTAAATATGTCTTGAACCAAGGATCACCAGGAGTTTGCTACAGCTTCCAAAGACTAATTTCGGCCGATTGAATCGACTCACTTCTTTCCTAATCATTGTATTGTAAACAATGTGTATTTAATTTTCTAACGGTACATGTTGAACATCTTGTACACGTGTACTATTCTGAGCTTCTCATGTATAATTCTTGACAATTCTCAACCAAACTTACAATACGGTAATTTTTTTTATCAAAATATTTTTTGATTTATTTTAAAGAAAAAATTTCATCCATTTTGTGTGTGAATGGGAATGAATTTAAAACACTTATTGCGTTGCCTCTTTGAATGGCAAGGCTTACCCGTTGGAACAGGAAATGTTTGCTTCTAGGGTCCCCTGATTTATTAATTAAAGCTGACCCCAAATTTGTCTAAAATTTACTTGTTTCTTTACTAAAAACACCCATGGTTTCAGTAGCAAAAGCAATGAAAAGATGATCTTTTAATTTTGAAAACTTCGAATGCTTTCGTTTACTAGCTGCCTCGGCTGCACTTCCTTCTTCCTCGCTGGTTAATGCTATGTATGAGGGTGCGAAAATGTCTACGCATGTAACATCCCACACTAGACTTTGGCCTCTTTTCCAGGGGATTAAAGTAATTTCGTCGGGTCTTTTGCCATCATCCCGTAACATTCCTGTTGGTTCCAAAATGCTAGGAATGTCTATGCTGGCGAGAGTTCCCTTTACTATTTGGTTTAACTCCCCGTGGCGTGAAAATCTCCCACTGCTTCTAATGCAACTCAATGCATGAAGACCTTTAGCATCCATTTGATTCTGACACACACACGTTGTCACAATTCTCGGTATCGCGGTCAGAATGTTTCCTGCATCTATTAGCTGAAATAGTTAAAAAGGAAACTAAATGTGACCCCGAGTGACTTAACCACACCTGATTGGACAAATCCTGTAAAAAAGATATTATTATAGCAAGTAAATAACAACTAGGTACCATTCACACCAGCACACAATCTTACTCCCTAAACTGAGTGAAGGTGGGTGATTAGAATTACAGATTTTATTTAATGAAATTCCAGAAGTGTTAATTTAAAATATTTAATGCAATTCAGATTCCTTCAGAGCAGTTATAACAATTAAACAAATTCTTAATAGGTTCTTATTTTCGAAGGAGGTGTTCAATATTTTAATTGAAAAAAACTTTACTTTAACGATTACAGTTAATTTTCGCAAGGCAGAGATCATTTACAGTAATTAGATTTTGAATGAAGATAACACAATCAAAACTCTCAATTCATTAAACAGTAAATGCTAAATTGAATTCTATAATTCATAAACAGCAAGGTAACAACCACGTCAATTACTTTGTCTAACTGTAACAAAAAGGTATCGTGACTTTCGAAGTAGCCTCGTATGCTCATTAACAATTTACCTTTGAACTATTAATCTCTTTATTTCTCTCTGTATTTCTTAATTAAGGAATGTTCGCAGTATTTGTGCAACTAAGAAACTATTTAACTAACTACAATACTTTTAACTAGCATTACTACCTTACACTTACCGTAATACAGCAGGAAATAATAGTGACAGTATAGCAGAGGTAGTTACCATTTCTCAACTCCAGATCCTCTTGGGTTTAGAGACTGTTCCTTACAATACCATTCCATACAGTACAGTGCACGCGAATATTTCAAGCATTTAAAAATTAAGCAAAAAGTTTATTCGGTCGGAAAGCATTTTTTAGATTTAATCAAAATTATTCATTTTACTTCAAATCTACAATTGACACCTAGCCGAGAATTCCAAGAGAACTAAAATAGCAATATATTCGTTTAACAGCAGTTAATTAATGAATTAGGTAATTAGTGACGTTTTCATTAACAGCACTGTAAATTAGTTAACCTATTTCCACAGCAGGAAATACCAATTTATATTTTACTTTAGTTCTTCAAAACTTTAAGCACGTTATTAGAGACTGTTTTAGATTATAAAATTTAAAAGAACGAAAACAAAAGTAATTAGGAAAATTAAATTACTATTAATTACCGACAAAGTTTAGTAATGAATGAAAAGAAGTTATGGAAAGCCTTCTTATATTAGTTAACACGCGAGTATGCAATTTAAAAGTGGAATTTTAATACTTGATTTTACTTTTTATTTTTCTTCCCCCATTTAAAGTTACCCCGTTAAATTTCTTACTCGACCTTCAATGGCACAAAGAAAGCAAGAAAAGCACTAGACTCGATGACGTAACACACGTGTTCCGTCTCTCACATACAACATAAGGAATTTAACGTATTTTTCAGCTTTAAAAAGGGTTACTACGGAAGTATTATTAAGAGGAAATTTAGACCTTATTATTTTCATTCACTTGCAATATACGTCTTCTTTAACACTACTTCACACACTCGAAACACAAGTAACTTTTTCACTTTTAAACTGTTTCAGCTTTAACAGAACTTATTTAGACTCAACTTAATTTTATATTTCTGAAACTCTTAGTAATTTAGCACTATGTTTTAGAATCACAGTTGTAATTAAGACACACTTCACATAGTTAAACGAGGCACAGCTATATCGAACTCTCGACCACGTTTTTTTTAAAAAGAACAATTTTCGGCGCGAAGTAATGAAGTCTAATACTTGAGTCCAACCCATGTTGGCTCAATAAACTACGATACAGTTATGAGGCGCAGCGGATCAGAATGCCATATATAGGAGCAAGACTCTCGCTACTGCGCAGCGCCCAACTCATTACATACGTCACTCCAGACCCCTGCGCTAACTGAAGTGGTTGTGTAATTTAAAAAAAAAATCAGAATTGATTCTCTGCCGTATTACAAGAATTACCAAGCTAACATATAAACAAATATATATCATTTTAAAGCTTTTTTCATGCTCTATACAATGAAAGTACTCTCATTTCAATCCAACAACGCATAACAAAATAATTCTTCAAAAACAAAAACAGTAAACTTCTTACTTTTTTAAAAAAAGAAAACAAAAAAAGTAATTTCCATAATGAAACTATTAACAAAAAATGTAACGATTTTGCAATCGTTACAAACACCACCTCCTTGTTAAATATAAAATTTTAAGAAAAAAAATTTTTATATACAATATACAATTCCATTTTAAACTTCCATTATTTTCACATTTTATATCATTCCTTTAACGATAATTTCTCAAAATGTCCATTCGGAATTTTGTCATTTCAGTAAAATTTCCATCTCAGTTTGATTCAACATTCCAATCAAATTCTAATTCTCCACGACTGGGTTTAAGAACAGCCAGCCAGATAAGAGATTTCCAAACTTCCAAGTTTACAGCTTTGGTACCATTCGAGACCATATACCATTCTATAGGATGCGTTGACCATCTTGACATGTCTCCATAAAAATACATCAATGCAAGGAAAACAAAAGGCAATCTACAAATATAAATAGAAACGTTAATTTCAGGCAATTACAAGATGTTAGCCGTGTAAAGTAACAAAGGATTTAATTTCAAAATGAGAAAAAGATCTTCGAGTTTTTCCCTTTCACATGTAGAATATTATATTATTTCAGATGTAACACATTTCAATTATTAACACCATAAATGATATAAATCTACCCTAATGCATGATTTACAAATGAAATTTAAATGAACATGAAAAAATGAACATGAAACGACTATGATCATATCTTAAATCTACATGACATATTAGTTCCTACCTTAACCTACTTCTAAACCTAACTTAAATCTAAATTTTCTTATTCTAACCTTACATCACTAATGAAAGTTTAATTTCTTCTAATATAACTCTACATGTGTAGGATTCTCATTTTCATCTGTTCAGTTGGTGTTTGCTCCATTCCTTCTCACAAAGTATTTTTTAATATCACTTACATGAGCTCTCTTAGTATTATTAGCGTTGTTTACATCTTCTAATAACACGGAGTTATAAGTTAAGAATTTCACAATTTTGAATGGACCAATCCAATGATACGTTAAACTCTTAGTTACTTTATCTTTCAGGGATGATTTTTCGTGGTTTTTAACTAACACAAGATCATCTACTACTAAATTTACATCCTTTCGTTTACCTTCAAATAATTTACGACGTTTTTCCCAAGATTTTACCATGTTATCCATTGCATTTTTCCAAAGATCTTGACTATTCAGACCTTTAAGATCAGCATCCATAACTTTCCATTTGATCTCTAATGGACTATTTAACTCTCTACCAAAAAATAATTCGGAACGTACAGCTTTTAGTCCTTCGTGCTCACACAAATTAAGATTAAACTGGAGCTCACGAATAACCTTACTCCATTTGTTTTGTCTTTCAGCAAAATAAGATTTCAAAGAGTATTTCAGAGTTTTTATGAGCCTTTCTGCAATGTTTGCCTCCGGATGGTAAGGGCTCAGTTTTATATGCTTAATACCTAAACTATACATAAATCCCTGAAAATACTCAGATGTAAATATTGAGGCTTTATCGCTAGATATTGATTCTACAAAACCGTAACGGGAGAACAAATCATACAATTTGTCACAAATTATTTTTGAAGATAGTCTCCTTAGTTTTTCAAGCATACAATATCTAGAACAATTATCTACTGCTATTAGAAGATAAGTATACCCTTCAGAAGAAGGTAGAGGCCCTACGGTATCAATCATCCAGTTTGAATTTATCCTTTGATTTACATTAGACCCTAATCTACCATATTTCTTAGTATTTAAGGGCTTAGCCTTTTGACATTCTGGACAAGACCTAACAAATTCCTTTACGTACTCTACTAAACCATCAAAAGTAAATCTCTTCATAATTTTACGTAAAGTTTTATATATACCTGAATGACCACCTGTAAGATATTTTAAATGATAGTATTCGACCAGACTTCTTCTAAGATCTTTTGGAACAACTATTTTCCACTCATTGTTCTTTGCCCTAGTCTTTTTTAACAAAAACCCATGTTTGATTTGATACTCATTACTATTTTCACCACCTTCTACCTTAACGATTAACTCGTTTATTTCAGGATCTTTACGTTGTAATTCAATCAATGGTTCACTTAGAAAAGGTAATTTCCAAAGATTTGTCAAAACTAAATATGATTTATCATTACCTTCTTTGACTTTAACACTATTGTCAAAATTAAACATATCATACTGCCTAGAAAGGAAATCTGCTACTTTATTCTCATTCGTTTTCAAATGGTGGATTTTGAATGAGAACTGAGACAGTTGTTCTATAAGTGAACCGTACTTTAATAGTCTTTTAGAGTTATTAATTATCCAACTTAAAGCCTTGTTATCAGTATACAAATCAAATTAATTAAACAAAAAGTGTTTGAATCTTACTATGGTTTTAACTAGACTTAAAAATTCAATCTCGTAGATTGATCTATGCCGGTCGGCCTCACTTAGTTTCTTCGAAAAGAAACCCACAGGAATTAAGTCACCTTTATCATTTTTCTGTGAAATCACGCCTCCTAAGCCTCGCGAGGACCCATCGACGTGTACTACAAACCTCTTTGAAAGGTCAGGTGTTTTTAGAATAAGCTCTTCTGAGAAAATTCTTTTTATTTCTAAAAAGGCGTTATTTTGGGCTTCCACCCACTCAAACTTCTTCTTAATAGATCTTAACTCAGATATAGGACCTATAATTTCTTGAAATCCTGGTATAAACCTTGAATAAAAATTAACCACACCACAGAATCGCTGCACAGCCTTTCTGGTCTTAGGAGGTGGAAGATTAAGAATAGACTCAACTCGTTTAGGATCCATGGTGATATTATCCCCATCGACTATAAAACCTAAATATTCAATCCGCTTTTAAAGAAAAAACTCTTATCAGGAGATATAGTCAAACCATATTCTCTAAACCTATTTAACACCATTTTAATCGCCTTTTTATGTGACTCCTTATCCCTATTTGCGATTAAAATGTCATCAAAGTACACATAAACACCATACGGTTCAAGGTCACCAAGTACATCTTTCATACATTTAGATAGAACACTACTTCCAACCTTAATTCTAGCTGGGAGCTTCTTATATTGGAAGGTACCAATCGCAGTGACTATCGTAGTTAAATCTCGACTCGCTTCATCAAGCTCCAGCTGAAAATAAGTCTTCTTTAGGTCACACAAAGATATATAGGGGCACCCAGATAGGTTACTTAAACATTCTTCCATGTGAGGTGTCGGAAAAACATAATCTGACAACATACTATTTAATTTTACAAAGTTGGCAACTAAGCGGTATGAACCATCTCTGTTTTTCACAATGAAACACGTGCTGCCAAAGTTTGAATGATCTGTTTCAACTAACACATCTTGTTCTACTAATTCCTTTATAACATTCTCAAAAATTTGTCTCTTTTCCCTAGGTATGGGAAAAGGTTTTTCTCGAAAATATTTTTGTTCTCGAAGGTACAATTTACATTTAAAATCTTTGAGGCAGCCCACCTTCTCACTCACAACATCAGGAAAATCCTGTTTGAGAGATCGCACAAATGACTCTATATCTGGATCAATCCAATAGTCACTATCATCTTCCAAAGAACTACCAATAGGAGATTCATCCTCAGGTTCATGAAGTTCTTTTTTATCCAAGTTAATTTCAGTTTCTTCAAGTGGTGGTTTCTCACAAACTATTATGTCACTCGAAGATTCCAGTCCAAGTTGTTGTTTTAACTTCTTAAATCTTTCACTAAATTCTTCTTCAAAGGATTCACTCCATTCGGTAACATTTTTGGTTTCACCTGAATCTACCCGTTCTAACACTCCGTCCTTATCGGCGTACACTTCACCAGTCGCTAAGACGATTTTAGATATTTGGTTCTTTCTAGTATGATCACGAAGTCCATTGACACGTCCAAGTTGATCCACAAGACCAGAAACTGATGTTGGAATAGTGTTAACTAATGTATCTTGAGGTTCCGGGTAGTCCAAGTTAGGAACTGGTTCACACTGAATTCCAATCTCCCTAGCACCAGACACCACTAAAGGAACGGAAGGGATGAAGTTGTTTCGACGACGGAAGCCATGTAGATAAATACAAACAGGCTTCAGACCCTCATCCTTCAAGCCGCTCGAACCATGGATGTCATCTACTTCAAAGAAATTTTTTAAAGTCTCCATTGATCTCAGAGGAACGTATCTTCTTTGGTTTCGAAAATAAAGTTTATTCCCAAGTACATCAAGCATGGCACCAGTTGAACGCAAAAACGGAGTACCCAAGATAGCATCACAGGGTAATGAAGCTATCACCACGAAGTCCGCTTCAAATCTGAATCCACCTAAGTTCAAGTCCACAGTGACTTC
This sequence comes from Thermobia domestica, assembly GCF_964235325.1. Taxonomy (NCBI): domain Eukaryota; kingdom Metazoa; phylum Arthropoda; class Insecta; order Zygentoma; family Lepismatidae; genus Thermobia; species Thermobia domestica. The sequence goes on from NC_137460.1 coordinate 173,068,852, forward strand.
TCTAGGTTCTGTCACACTAGAACACATCATTGAATTCATTTTCATCGACGGAATCGTTCGTTGCCTCTTAATCAGATGACTAATTTGATTAATTAGAGTTGACGATGCTAAATTTACAGAACTTCCGCTGTCAATACAAAGAGGAAGTCTCTTATCACTAATGGACCCAATCACAAAGGTTGCAGAAAAATTATCTCCACTAGAAGGCACTCTGTACGTAGGAGAAGCATTTACACTCTTTCTGTCATTTATGGATTTCCCAGGACTTCCTGTGCTGAGACTGAGTTGGTTAGACTTACCTGAGTACAACCTCACATTATTACCACTTACACATGTCTTACCCTGTTCAGAATCCAAGTTTTTCTTATTTACATTTTTTGAAAAATTATTTTCAGAAACATTTTTAGATTCATTATTATATCTATAATTCATGGTATCCTTAAACCTATTCCCTCCATTAGGATAATTAAGCTTAAATCTATTGCCTTTATAAGCATTCTTATCTGATGGAACACTACTGGCCACCCTTACCTCCTGATCTTCATTTGAAACAAAACAAGTTTTTAAGTTTCTGTTTTTAGATGAATTAATTTCTAAATATTCCCTTTTTGATCTTTTGTACAAATCAAATTGCTCAATTATATATTTCATTTCAGTAAGGTTTCGTGGAATCCTATCTGAAAAACATTTGTACCTATACACAGGATTCAAACCATGAATGATAATTTCCAAGATTTCAAACTCGCTTGACCCTACATTTAAGACCTTGGCTGAATTATACACGTCATCTATAAATTGCATCACATGCTCACTAGGTTTCATTGGCCTATAAACTTTAACTCCTATTAAATATCCCCTAACATTTAAAGAAATAAATTTATTCAACAAAGTCATCCTTAATTCGGGCCAAGTTTTATTTAATGTAAGACTATTCATTATTTCTGTATACAACAACCCTGAAGTTTTAACAGAAACTGCATACAAAATCATTCTTAAAGGGAAATTGTAATTTAAAACAAGATCGTTTAAAATAAACATCAATTCAAATACTTGAAAGCTATCATTACCATCAATCTTTTGCAAAGAACCCAGTTTAGTATCAATAAGAACACTAATCTTATTGAAAACATACTTATCTATTAAAGGATCAAAAGATTTCCAATTATCCCCACCATTTGTTGCTACCGGAATTCCCTCAGGAACACTGTATGCGTTTAAAGGGATAAAGGCTCTAGGAGGTTCACAATATTGAGACCTTACTGATTCGTGACTATGTCCATACGTATTATGAATACCATAAAACACTTGAGCTCCCACACTATCTACATACTGAGGCGGTTGTTCAAAGTTCCCTGAATTTTGTTGGTTAAGTACCCTTTGTTTTACTTCGGTTTCTATTTCAGAGTCTTTTTTACAAATATTGTACACACTAGATTTCATCTGAGACCTAACGTCTCTTACCTTAGGGATAGCACCCTTATAATACAAGGGAGGAGGCGGAATACTAAATTTTCTATCATTTCCCTTACTTTCCTGATTTAAATTATCAAATTTTATTTCCTTCTTATTTAAATGCTGGTTCTGATCTAACATGTGGCAATGATCATTTACTCCTAAACCACTAAACACCACTGGTATATTAGGATTATCTAAATTATGACCTTCAACAAATGGTTCTTGATTACTAACTTCAAACGACCTACCAGGCTCTAACCTTGACGCATGTTCGCTTCTATGACTAAGATATTTATCAATAAAGTTAGGTAGTACTGTAAAATTTCTATTTGCATAGCGATGAGAACCGACAACTCGATTAAACGATTCAGAATTTTGCGGTAATTTACTGGAAGCACCTAATCCTGCAAAGCATCTGTTTGCGCCTTGACTATTACCCCCATTTTCTATTTTCAGTTTATTCAATTCATCGCTTAGTTGGTAAACAACATCATTTTCGAACCTAGGTGGCGCTACAATATTCTCCTGTAGAAACTGAGTCGACATGTCAGAAACTTCAACTACTTCTATCATAAGATCTTCAATAATTACTGAAGTAGCATTAGAAACAACAGATCGATTGTCAAATTCCATGTTTAAACCACAATAAATAAACAAAATGTAAATTAAACACACAGTACAATTTGAATAAGGAAATGGTAACACAAATAAATTCAACTGTTACAATATATAAATACTCCAATTTTGCTACGCTACAACTACTTCTATAATGAAACTCATTCATTCAATCTCTAGCACGCAAGCCAGTACAAATAAAGGTTGACAAAATTTATTAAATTTCACTTTATTTAACAACAAATGAAAAAAAAGCATCCACAGCTGACAGCTTGTGTAGTTGCAAGTCACTCGTGTTTTTATTAATGGAGCTATGAAAACTTCAAATTGTTTTTAGAAAACAGCTAACACTGATAATTTTTACTAAACTCCAACTAATTTCTCTTAAATTTTCAAACTCTATATAAGCAAATCCATTTTTTTTAGCAAAAATATAATTGCAATCATCAACTGAACTGAGTTTATTAAAACTGACTTCAAAAAAAGAAACGCGGTGATTAATATTAATTTAGGACCTAAAAATCCTATCTCCCAATCAAAATTCCGGAACTGACTCCCACAATGAAATATCCTACACACCCTAACTTTTAAACAACTCTCGTACATTCGAAATTTCACTAAAATCAGGAAAATATTAACAATTACTGTAATCCTATTTACAATAGTCGGTGACCTTACAATAGGCTTAATCTAAAGGCTAAGTTATGATTCACCGAAACCAAACCATAACTGTATCGTAGTTTATCTTTTTTGTCACAATTCTCGGTATCGCGGTCAGAATGTTTCCTGCATCTATTAGCTGAAATAGTTAAAAAGGAAACTAAATGTGACCCCGAGTGACTTAACCACACCTGATTGGACAAATCCTGTAAAAAAGATATTATTATAGCAAGTAAATAACAACTAGGTACCATTCACACCAGCACACAATCTTACTCCCTAAACTGAGTGAAGGTGGGTGATTAGAATTACAGATTTTATTTAATGAAATTCCAGAAGTGTTAATTTAAAATATTTAATGCAATTCAGATTCCTTCAGAGCAGTTATAACAATTAAACAAATTCTTAATAGGTTCTTATTTTCGAAGGAGGTGTTCAATATTTTAATTGAAAAAAACTTTACTTTAACGATTACAGTTAATTTTCGCAAGGCAGAGATCATTTACAGTAATTAGATTTTGAATGAAGATAACACAATCAAAACTCTCAATTCATTAAACAGTAAATGCTAAATTGAATTCTATAATTCATAAACAGCAAGGTAACAACCACGTCAATTACTTTGTCTAACTGTAACAAAAAGGTATCGTGACTTTCGAAGTAGCCTCGTATGCTCATTAACAATTTACCTTTGAACTATTAATCTCTTTATTTCTCTCTGTATTTCTTAATTAAGGAATGTTCGCAGTATTTGTGCAACTAAGAAACTATTTAACTAACTACAATACTTTTAACTAGCATTACTACCTTACACTTACCGTAATACAGCAGGAAATAATAGTGACAGTATAGCAGAGGTAGTTACCATTTCTCAACTCCAGATCCTCTTGGGTTTAGAGACTGTTCCTTACAATACCATTCCATACAGTACAGTGCACGCGAATATTTCAAGCATTTAAAAATTAAGCAAAAAGTTTATTCGGTCGGAAAGCATTTTTTAGATTTAATCAAAATTATTCATTTTACTTCAAATCTACAATTGACACCTAGCCGAGAATTCCAAGAGAACTAAAATAGCAATATATTCGTTTAACAGCAGTTAATTAATGAATTAGGTAATTAGTGACGTTTTCATTAACAGCACTGTAAATTAGTTAACCTATTTCCACAGCAGGAAATACCAATTTATATTTTACTTTAGTTCTTCAAAACTTTAAGCACGTTATTAGAGACTGTTTTAGATTATAAAATTTAAAAGAACGAAAACAAAAGTAATTAGGAAAATTAAATTACTATTAATTACCGACAAAGTTTAGTAATGAATGAAAAGAAGTTATGGAAAGCCTTCTTATATTAGTTAACACGCGAGTATGCAATCTAAAAGTGGAATTTTAATACTTGATTTTACTTTTTATTTTTCTTCCCCCATTTAAAGTTACCCCGTTAAATTTCTTACTCGACCTTCAAGGGCACAAAGAAAGCAAGAAAAGCACTAGACTCGATGACGTAACACACGTGTTCCGTCTCTCACATACAACATAAGGAATTTAACGTATTTTTCAGCTTTAAAAAGGGTTACTACGGAAGTATTATTAAGAGGAAATTTAGACCTTATTATTTTCATTCACTTGCAATATACGTCTTCTTTAACACTACTTCACACACTCGAAACACAAGTAACTTTTTCACTTTTAAACTGTTTCAGCTTTAACAGAACTTATTTAGACTCAACTTAATTTTATATTTCTGAAACTCTTAGTAATTTAGCACTATGTTTTAGAATCACAGTTGTAATTAAGACACACTTCACATAGTTAAACGAGGCACAGCTATATCGAACTCTCGACCACGTTTTTTTTTAAAAGAACAATTTTCGGCGCGAAGTAATGAAGTCTAATACTTGAGTCCAACCCATGTTGGCTCAATAAACTACGATACAGTTATGAGGCGCAGCGGATCAGAATGCCATATATAGGAGCAAGACTCTCGCTACTGCGCAGCGCCCAACTCATTACATACGTCACTCCAGACCCCTGCGCTAACTGAAGTGGTTGTGTAATTTAAAAAAAAAATCAGAATTGATTCTCTGCCGTATTACAAGAATTACCAAGCTAACATATAAACATATATATATCATTTTAAAGCCTTTTTCATGCTCTTTACAATGAAAGTACTCTCATTTCAATCCAACAACGCATAACAAAATAATTCTTCAAAAACAAAAACAGTAAACTTCTTACTTTTTAAAAAAAAGAAAACAAAAAAAGTAATTTCCATAATGAAACTATTAACAAAAAATGTAACGATTTTGCAATCGTTACAACGTGAATGCATGACAAATATTTATGCCAAGGCGTAAGGCTACACTTATTTGAAAGATATTATTTTCCATAAATGTTCCTATGTTTTTTGAGGGTGTAGCTTGCAACCATGCTCCTCACTCTTTCTTGTGAAGCGCTTTAAGACGGGCAGTATCAATAGGATTTTCTGAAACTATTTCCCTTTCTCTTTTCTGATTTAATAATATGTCATCCCATTTCCTTTGTAGGCCCCTACTCCTTTTCTCTCTGATTTCGTTATAAGTGTCTTTCCATATCTCTAGTGCCTCGGTCAAACGGGCAATTTTCACTTCATCAACTGTGTTATGTAAAATGTTGGAGACGAGTGAAACTGCTCCATGGCACGAAGACAAAACAGCAGAAAAGCTCAAATCAGATATTTTTCGTATGCTTAAACCACCTAATCGTATGGGTAAACTTGCTTGCCTCCACTGACTTTCGTTTAATGTATAATTAATAATTGATTCTAAACCCCTTTCCAGTAAGTTGTCCAGCTGAAGGACAACATATGGCGTGGTCCACGTTGGAGTGGTACGTAGAAAATATCAGTTTTGGAATGCCTAAACAGCTTTTTAGAAGAAAATAAGCTATATGTGCAGGCAACTGTTTCAATTTGTCCATTATTATTTTCATACTATTTAAATGTTCTTCAAATTTATGAACATAGCCATCCTCGTGGAGTGGCGTCCCTATAATGACAACTCATGGGTTTGTATTGTCCGTATACCAGGCAACAATGTCTGAAACTTGGCTTCAGTGACCGGATCAACTTTTCCCGATATGAAGAATAATTCACACTTGCAAGGATTTACTTGTAAGCCTATCCTTTCAGATTCATTGATTAAAGTATTTAGGTCCTGTATTACCGTTTCTGGTCAACCTCCCAAAGTTCCATCATCTAGGTAAAACAAGTTTAATTCTGAAGAAAAACTGCGCACTATTGGATGGATGGCCAAACTAAAAATCATCAGACCTGTAGGATCACCCTCTTGACATCCTATATGCGACGTAATTGTTTTGTCTCCATAAAATAATAGGGATGGATTAGCATAGCTTTCCCACAAATATGGATATAATTCGGGTACAACCAGCTTCACTTCTTTCAATATAGAATCCCTTTCGACCGTGTTAAAAGCGTTTTTGTAGTCGATTTTTAAGATCACCTTGTATGTACTTTCGTTGGTGTTGATATATGTCCTAGTAGCATGTATGATTGCCTCATTTCCTTTTTTGGTTGCGAAGCCGAGCTGAAGAGGTTGTAAATGAATATTGCATTTGCTATAAACTAATAATACAGCTAACTTAGAAGACAATCTTCTGAGAACACATCCTACTGCAATGGGCCTTATTCCACCATCTTTTCTTCTTAGTGCACACTAATTAGCTCCAAAAAGAAATTTGCATACATCCTGATCCACTTTTCCATTTAAAATTAGATTTACCAGTTTCGTGATCGAATTAGGTAAAATATATGCTGAATCACCACCGGATTTAGAAGTTAAGTCCTTTAGATGTTGTGGTGTAAGTCCCTCTATTCCTGAGGCAGAACCACTGGGGAAACTACGAATTGCCTTTAAAACCATGTCAGAATTAACTTTTATGTATGAGTCTATTTTTTCAGGAGGGTCTGGCATTTCAAGCATCCTGAATGGAGTGGGATGTTTGGTTTCAAAAATGCTGTACGTTTCTTCGTTTATAGGAGCTAAACTATCGTCTGAAGCTAACAAACTTAGCGCCCCTCTTGTATCGAACTCAAATATTTTGGATATTATTCTATTCGTTACATCTGTGTTTTTTTTACTTATCTTACTTTACAAATCTCACTTTTTAATTGTCAATATGTGACAATTTACGACATTTCTGGTCTTTCATTTTATTCAAAAATTTGCCAGTATCTAAAGAGCAGGAAGAGTCTGCTTCGTCTTCTAATACTCTTTTCGCCCTACTGAATGGAGTAATTTCTCAATTGTAAATATCTAAAATTTCCGTGTAACGTGGGTTCCTGTCACCACGGCATGGCGCGTTCTCAGGTTGCGGATCGAGAAGAAGGCATCAAGATAAAGAGGTTATCTGTGAATACACTGAATAATCAGTCGCGCACAGACCACTAGGAGTGGTCCTCCAGCTTGGGGTTTGGGTAGGGCTAAAAACCTCATCCTGAAAAAAAAGAACTTGTTCAGTAATATTCACAAAAGCCTAGGACAAGCACTGATAACTTGTCACGACCTCAGCAAAAGAAAAAGGACATGAGATTTTGCACATAGAATATTAGGAGTCTTTATAGGGCAGGCGCGTTAAAATCCGTAACGAGTTAGTTAGAGAAATACAGGATGGGGTAGTAAGAGTTCAAGAAGTTAAGTGGGAAGAAAATGGATCTGTGAATTCCGGAAATTTTACGTTCTTTTACGGGGAAGGAAATAAAAATCACCAGTTAGGAACAGGGTTTTTCGTTCATAAATCTATATTACCACAAATAAACGGGTTGAATTTTTTACTGAGAGACTTTTTATTATTACTCTTAAGGGACGCTGGTGTGATATTATTGTTTAAATGCACATGTTCCAAATGAAGATAAGGATGACGATATAATAGACAGTTTTTACGAAGAAGCGGAACGGATATTTGACCAACTCCTGCGATACAACGTGAAAATTCTATTAGGGGATTTCAATGCGAAGGTAGGACGAGAGGATATTTTCAAACCGATTATAGGGAAGGAAAGTCTGCATAAGGAAGGTATTGACAACGGTGGTAGACTCGTGAACTTCGCAACATTCATAAACATAATCGTGAAGAGTACAAAATTCCCACATCGCGACATTCATAAATACACTTGGACATCACCAGACTGAAAAACAATCAGATTCATCACTTTTTAGTAGATAAAAGAAGGCATCTAGCATAATTTATGTTCAGTCATGTAGAGGGGCTGATTGTGATACTGACCACTACCTGATAGCACTGATAATACGAGAGAGGTTATCGTTAAATAAAGGTAATAATCATTTTACGAAAACGGAGAGATTCAATTTAAAGTAATCAGAAGAGAGCGAGGTAAGAAAGAAATACCAGATTGAAGTTTCGAATACATTCTCGGCTTTGGAAGATTCGGAGTGCGCTAGTGTCGAGGATACCTGGATTGGAATTGCAGACAACGTACAGTTTCAGCCAAAAAAAAAAATGGGACCCGCCGAAGCACGTAGGAACAAACCATGGTTCGACCAGGAATGCATAGGGAATGCAAAAAATAGGGAACATTACGCTAGTTAAAAAATCCGAATGAAATAACTACACAAAATTTCCCAGATATGATGCGGGAAACTTCCAAAACTTTTAGAACCAAGAAACGCGATTTTCTGAAACTTAAAATTAAGGAACTTGAAGATAATAGTGAAAATAAATACATCCGCGACATGTATAAAGGAATCAACAAATTTAAGAAAGGCTATCAACCTCGTGCTTATATATTAACCCTTTCACTGTGGAAGGCGACGGAAAGAAATTTCCCTAACCTGCGAATGTCGATTATAGTCGACGTGTTAAAATTTGTCTGTATCTTGGTTTTGTCGATTGTAGTCGCCAAAGGTTTTCTATGTGATTTCTATTGTTTATCGAAAACAATAGAACACAAAAAATTGAACGGTACAACTTTGGCGACTACTCTCGACAAAGCCAAGATACGGACAAACAAATTTTAACACGTCGACTATAGTCGACATTCGAATGTTAAGGAAATTTTCTTTCTGTCGACAAAAGTCGACTTCCTCTGTGAAAGGGTTAAAGAAATCTGACGGTACAGTTCTCACTGACACGGATAGCATCTTAAATAGATGGAAAGATTTCTTTGACGATTAGCTTAAGACAACCAAAAACTAGTGTGCATGGACAAAAGAAGATCCACACCGCAGAACTATATATTCCACAACCCAAACAAATAGAAGTAGAAACCGCTACAAAAATTAAAGAAACACAAATCTCCGGATCTACATGAAATTTCGGATCTAGATGACCCTATACGCAGATGAAATTATTGGATATTATCAGTGCGGATTTAGACGAAATCAAAAAATGAAATGAAATCTTTGAGTGTTACGTCCCACGCATATTTCGGTTACGCTAAAGGAGACGGTGATGATGAGAGATGAGTAAGAACATAAGTAACAAGTAATTGTTCATCAAAATATGTAAAAAAAGTGAATGTTGTTAAAGATACATAGTGAAAACTACGAAGTATGTTGACATTCTTTTTATTCCGCATTTTGGATCCGCCATTTTCTTTCTTTTCAACTTTCGTTGCAGAATCGTAATCAGCAACCTCAATAACCTCTTTATCGCCATTTATGAGAACATTTCTACGACTTTTACGACTTTCGCAAATTTTATTCATTCCTTCCGGATCCGCCAATTTGTTTTTTCCAACTTTAGTTGCAGAATCGTAATCAGCAAGCTCAATAACCCCTTAATACTAAAATTCATTCAATTTGAATATAGTTATCAAATTTTGGCCAGCTTTCTGCGTTTTCGCCCTTATGTGCGCTCTGTATACTTATTTCTCAATTGTAAATGTCTGACAATTCTCGATAATTCCATTATTTCATCTATTCTAAATCAGTTCAATAACTAAAGAGCATCAAGGGTGTGCTTTTTTTTTTAAAAAAAAAACAAAAAACAAATCCCTCATACTACAACTTGGAATAAGCTTTCAATTGTAAATATCTATTAATCCACGCATGTTCCGCTCACTCATTTAATTCTGAAATACTTCAGTAACTAACAATCATCAAGCTTCTGCCTTATATAGTAAAACAAACCTCTCGTCCTACTGAATACACACATTGTTAATTTGAAAATTACAAAAAAATTACTACAATCACGTTCATTCTCTTTGTACTTTAATAAGTAAGTTACAAACGTTAATGAGGGTCTATTTATGTCTACCCAACCTTTCATTTGCCCTACTGAATATAACTTTTAATTTTTAAAAATCTAACAATTAACAACAAATCTATTATATTAATTTATTCTTAAATATGTCGCAAAAACGTTGAGCAAGAGACTGCTTTAGCTTTCAAAACACACCTTTTGCTATTCTGAATAGAATCGAATTTCAGTTCTAAATGTACGACTTCTGCGTTCATTCATTTTATTCTTAAACATGTCAGAAACAATCACCATTCGTTTGCTTGCTCTTGCAACACGCCATCGTCAATTACTGAGGACCAGCAAGACTGTGCTTCAGCTTCCAAACACTCCTTTAGACCCGCTACGTTATTCACTTCACAATTGTAAATAACTGACAGTTTTCGTCTATTCCATTATTTCATTTTATTCCAAAAATGTTCGGTAACTAATGATACCAAGGGACTGCTTTATATACAAAACAAATCTTTCACCCTACTCAATGGACTAACATTTCAACTGTAAACTCTGTTAATTTATGTCTGTGCCACTCTCTCATTTTATTCTGAAATATGCTGGTAAGTAACAATCATCAAGAGTCTGCTTTACATAAAAAAGCAAATAATTCGCCGTAGTGAATAAACTTTCTTTTCAATTGCAAATGACATGAAAAACACCCCTCTTTCACTTTATTCTTAGTAACTAACGATAAATATAGTATGTTTCATCTTTCGAGAGCTATTTTTCTGTAATGAAGAAAACAACTTTTCATTTGTAATATCGAACATTTAACGACAATTCAGTGATTTCAATTTATTCTTACATATGTGGGCAAATAACGATGAACAAGATTTTGCTTCAAACTCCAAAAACTTCTATCACCCGAATTAATTTCCTCATTTTTCAATGTTATAATACAGAGAATTTTCAACAGTTCTATTTTTGATTTTATTCTTAAAGATGTCTTCAACCAACAAAAGCAACCGTCCACTTGAGCTTATAAACACTCTTTTCGCCGTACTTAGTAGGTTCGTTTTTCAATTCTAAATTCTGGCAATTGACGGCAGTTCCACTCTTTTATCTCATTCAAATATGTCAGTAACTAAACATTAGCAAAACACTTTCCGTCCTGCCGAATTTAGATTTTAAAATTTAATATGTCAGTAACTAACGATGAGCAAGTCTACTTCTGCTTCCAAACTGTTTTTCCTAGTGAACGGAATCTCTTTTCATGTCAAATTACCTGACAATTTACGATAATTCCGTTCTTTCATTTTATTCATAAATATCCCAGAGATCACAAAGAGTCTGTCTCGTCTTCTAATACTCTTTTCGCCCTACCGAAGGGAGACATTTTTCAATTGTAAATCTCTAACATTTAACGAAATTCCGTTATTACATTTTATTTCTAAATATGTATGTAACTAAAGGTCTACTATAGAATCCGTCTCGTTCCCGATACCTTTTCGTTTTTCGCTTTAACTAGCTTAGCGAAAGTTATCTCAAAAACTACAGCAAATTACGACTACTCTGTTCCTTAATTTTCTTCTTATATATGTAATATGTAATTAATTAAAAAGATCAGCGAGATTCTTCTTCATCTTATATAAACTACTTTAGCCCTCCTAAATTTGACTCATTTTTCAAGGATAAATATCTTAAAATCTACGACAATTCCGTTATTCTAAATGTGACAGTAACTAACGATCAGCAAAGTTTTATACTTCGGCTTCCAAACACTAATTTCACCCTATTGAGAGGAATCACATTTCAATTGTAAATATCTGACAATTTTAAAAAAATTCGTTGTTTCATTATATTCTTAAATACGTCTTAACCCAGTGACCGGTTTCTGTCTACATGTTTCCAATTTCCCCTTTCGCCCTACTGGATGGACTAACATCAATTGTAGATATCTGACAATTTACGACAATTTCGTTCTTTCATTTCATTCCTAAATATGTCAGTAACTAAGATCAGAAGGAGTCTACTTCAGCTTTAAAAATCATTATTAGCCATATATATTTTAATCACACTTCAATTGGAAATATCTGGCAAATTGCAACAATTCAATTATTTTTTTCTTAAATATGTCTGCAAGTAGGGTATCAACAAGAAAGGCTTCATTGTGCCAACACTACTTTCGCTTTACTAACCGGAAACACTTTGCAATTCTAAATATCTCTCAATTTTCGACAATTCTGTTCTTTCATTTTATTCTTAAATGAGTGAGTAACTAAGGACTCAAAGAGTTCCTTCACATACTGAAAGGCCTTTTGAATTGTAAATCTCCGACAAATTATGTGAAGTTTGTTTTCTCATTCCATTCTTAAAATATGCCGAGCACTGCTGATCACAAGAGTCTACTTCAGCTACCAAACACCTTTAGCCCTACTGAATACATAATTTTTCAATTCTAATAATCTAACAATTTGCGACAATTCAGTTATTTCATTTTATTCCAAAATATGTCGGCATATAGCGATCAGCATGTTTTCGCTTCACTTTGCAAACACTCTCTCCGCCCTATTGAATTGAATCAATATTCACATTAAAATGTGTTACAACTTACGACAAACCCGTTTCTTCATATTATTCATAAATATGTCAGCAATAAAATATCATTAAGAGTACCTTTCATCTTTAAAACACAACTTTTAAGTGGACCGTTCGCCACTTTCCGAATATAAATATCTGTTACAATGTACGATTATTCCGTTCTTTCATTTCTTTCTAAAATATCTCAGTAACTAACGTTCAACAACGTGCTTTATTTCCCAAACACTCCTTACTGGATGGTCTCGCTTTTAATTTTAAATATCTGTAAAATTACGACAAATCCGTTCTTTGTTTTACTCCGTAAATAGAACATATACTTAGGAGCTCTGAATGTTTGATTCAGAGATCAGACACTCCCTTCGCCTTGTGATCTTCTCACTTGTCAATTGTTAATGTCTGTCCAATCTATGACAATTCCATTATTTTATTTCATTCTTTGAATTTCGGGGAATTACAATCACCTCGATTTTGCTTCATTATTCACACACTCTTTTCTCCTTTCCGAATGGACTAATTTTTCACTGCTATATATGATACAATTTTTAATTCCGTTCTTTGATTTTATTCTAAAACGTTTTGAACCAAGGATCACCACTAATCTGCTACAGCTTCTCATCACTGTTTTCGTCTTACTGAATAGACTCGTTTTCGATTGTAAATATTTGACAATTTACGCCAATTCCATTCTTGAATTTTATTCTTAAATATATCATCAAGTAGGGATCAGCAAGAGTTTGAACCAAAGATTAGCGAGAGTCTGTTTGTGCTTCTAATCACTAGTTTCGCCCTACTAAATAGACCTGTCTTCAATTGTAACTATTTGAAAATTTACGACAATTTCCTTCTTGCATTTTATCCAGACATATGTCAGTAACTAAACATTAATAAGTGTGTGCTTCGTCTTCTAAAACCCTATTCGCCCTACTGAATGGAGTTACTTTTCAATTGTAAATATCTGAAATTTAACAATTACGTTATTTTATTTTATTTCGAAGTATATAAGTAACTAACAATCTATTAAGCCTGTGTTATCTTTATACACTTTTTTCGTCCTACTGAATGCACTCACCTACCAATTGTAAATATCTGACAAATTACGATTATTCATCTCTTTGTGTCTCTTCTTAAATATGGCATTTACTGACAAGCTGCAAGACTCTGGTCTGCTACCAGACACTCGATTCGCCCTGCTGATTGGTCTCACATTTCAATTGTACATATCTGAATATCTACTAGAATTTTGTTCTTTCATTATATTGTTAAGAATGTCATTAACTAGGTAGAGGCATCACTTTGCATAAACATCCAAACTCTCCTTTCGTCCACAGAATGGAAATACTCACCAATTGTAGATATCTGACCACTTACGAGAATTCCGTTCTTACATTTTACTCCTATATTTGCTAGTAACCAAGATTGTAATTTCTTTAGATTACAAAAGCTCCTCTGCCGTATATATTGGATCTTTCTTCAAATGTAAATATCTGACAAATTACGACTATTCTGTTACTTTTTTAATCTTAAATATATCAGTAACTAACAATCAACTAGAGCGTGTTTCATCATCCAAACTCTCCTTTGGCTTTCTGGAATGGACACACAGAAGAATTGTAAATATCTGACAATTTACTAAAATTCAGTTCTTTCTTTTTATACTTAGGTATGTAATTACTTAACGTACATTGAGAGTTTCTTTCATGTTCCAAACACTTCATTCGCCCTGCTAAATAGACTCACTTTTCAAATGTAAACAACTGACAATGTATAACAATTCACTTGTTTCATTTCATTCTTAACCTTTTTACGTCCCTCGTGTCCATTTTGACCCAAATCGATTTTTCAACTTGATTATCTCGGACCCTATGTGAGCTGCGTGACTTTTAGCTATTTTAGCAAATATGTGTTTTGTGAAAATTTGGATTCAAATCTCCATCCTGTTACGTCACAGTAGAAAATTTAACATATAAGTTCCTCGGGTCTATTTAGACCCATTAGTTCAGTGAATATTTAAGTGACTGAAGATTCATTATTGAATGATTTTCTGTTGATAATACATCCTCAAAACAATGGAAAAATTATTAATATTATTTTTAGTTATTGCACTATCCGAAAATAATTTAGTTTCTTCCAGTATACTCTACTGGCAACTTTGATTAGTTTCTTTCACATACCTTGTATTGACAACATTTTAGGTTCATTTTGGATTAGTTTTTATTCGTAGTATTGCTTGTTTCCTCGTTGTGCAGTAGTTACAGACCATTTTGGTGTCCAAAGTGACTGCTTTGACACCTGAAGAACTCAAAACTTTCTTACCTATTTTGACGATGAACTGACATCTGAAACGGAGGATCAATTATCAGTGCAGGATTCTTTGTCTTCGTTTTCCCTGCCTGATGAAAAATCTTCGGAAAGCTCTGATTGAAAACTGCATCAAGATCTCCCTCGTGGCTGAGCGGTTGCGCCTTTGGCGTGGGACACCCAGGTTCAATTCCTGGGGGGAGCTCATGTGGTTCGGATTCCAGCTAATCAGTAGATCCACGTCTCATATATAGTCTCGCTGCTCAAAGGCACGCTAAACTAAAATCAACTCAACTGAAAACTACATAAAACAAACACAAATGTGCTAAGAAAAGGGCAGCCCAAGAAATCGTACGATCACTCCGTGGAGAGACACAGGAGGAGTGTGTTCATCAAACGACGAGTAGCCCTGATGTTCTGAGGAAATGAGGTATTGATACACGTGAAAGGGAACAGACGACAAAAATACGATCAAATACAGTTTGTGAAACAAATTTATCTGTAAAAGACATCCCAATTAGATTTGTGAGCAATGTCAAAAACAGTAAAATGGGTATGTTTCAAGTAGTATAAAAGAAAACAACCACTTACGTGGGTTTTGTTCTGAGGTTTTCAGTAAAAGTTAACAGGAATCCATGACCTAACCTAACCAAAGGTAACCTAAATAAAATCTGAATATATGCGTGTGAGTATGTGTGTGTGTGATGTTTTAGTATTCTAGATGCAAGGGCATTCTGGCATGTTAAATTTCGGTGTATAATAAAACAATTATTTCTAAATATTTGAGGACGACCGGAAAATATTTCATGTATTTAAAAAATATAGGGCTTCGAGGACATCCCCCCAAACAGTGAAGCTTGTCTAGATATGACCCATCTTTTGTTATATTTGACACAAACCAGCCACAACGCTATTCCATGTACAAATGTAGTGTAAACTACAAATAGAAACAAAAAAAAATGAATGGGTCCATTTTGACTCAGATTAATTTATGTGTAACCAAAAATATTTCTTCAACTAACGAAAAGCGACTGTGTGCTTCAACCTCCAAAAACTCATCTCGCAGTGCTAAATATACACTTTTAAAATGCAAATGTCTGACAGTGCACGACAAATCCGTTTATTTTCATTTTAAACTTAAATATGTCAAGAACTAACGATCAGCAAGGGACTGCATCATCTTTGAAACACTCCTTTCGTAACTTCTCGATGTAAATAGATACAATGTACGACAACTCCATTCTTTTATTTTATTCTAAAGTATTACAGTTATTAACAATTAGCGTGTCTGCTTCATCAGTGAAACACTCCTTTCGTTATACTAAATGGCCTTACTTTTCAAATGAAGATATCTGCCCATTTACGACAATTCCCTTTTTTGTATCATTTTTAAATATATAAAAACTACAAATCAGCAAGAATGTCTTTCAGATTCCAATGATCCCTTTCTTTCTACTGAATCAACTAACTTGAAAATAACGAATATCTGACTAATTACGAGAGTTCCGTTGTTCATTATAATCCTAAATATGTCAGTAAGTAACGATCAGCTAAAGTTTGCTTTATCTTCCATTCGGCCCTTTCGCCTTAGTCAATTGACAGTTTTTAATTCCAAATAATTGATAATTTACGACAGTCCCACTCTTTCATTTCATTTTTAAATATGTCAGCAAATAACGTTCCATTAACGATCAGCAAGAGCCTAGTTCAGCTTCCAAAAAATCCTTATTCTACTGAATAGATACATGTCTCTATTGAAAATATCTGACATTATTACAACTCCGTTCTTTCATTGTATTCTTAAATATGTCAGCCGCTAACGATAAGCAGGAGTTTACTTCCGCAACAACACTTCTTTCGCCCTACTGAATGGAATCAATTTACAATTAAAAATGTCCCACAATTCACGAAAATTCCGTTCTTTCAGTTTATACTTAAATATGTCATTAACTAAGAATAATGAGAGTTTTATCATCTTTTCGTCCAGAAATATCTGACAATTTACTACAATTGTGTTCTATCACTTTATTGATAAACATGTTGGAATAAATACGTCAGCAACAAACGGTCGCCAAGACCCAGCTTCATATTCCAAACGCTCCTTCCATTACTGATTTGACTTACTTATCTATTGTAAATGTCTGACAAATTACGACATTTCCCTTATTTCATTTCATTCTCCAATTATATATTGACGATATTGACGATATGAAAATCCGTTTCACATTCCGGACCCTTTTTGCTCTGCTGAATTAAGCAACTTTTCAATTGTAAATTTCAAATAAATTATGACAATTCAGTTATTACTTTTCAGTCTTATATTTGTCAATCAATATCGACCAACAAGAGTTTGTGTTATTTTGCAAAGACTCTATTCGTCGAAGCGAATGGACTAATTCAACACTTGTAAATATAAGACTATTAAAGACAATTTCATTATATGATTTTATTACTAAAGATGTCTTTAACCAAGGACCACCACGAGCCTGCTTGTGCTTCCGAACACTCCTTTCGGCCTACTGAATGAACTCACCAATTGTAGATATCTAACAATTTACGACAATTTTATTCTTTCATTTGATTCTTAAATATGTAATTAAAAAACGATGAGCGAGAGTTTCTACAACTTCCAAACAATCCTTTCGAGCAGTTAAATAGTCTCGCTTCTCAGATTAGTCCAGTCAATTTAGGTGAAAAAAGGGCTTAACATCAAACTAACTGTAAAAGAAATAACGTAAGGTTTTTTAGACTTGGAATAATATCCCCAACTACATGTCAAAAGTCTACAGATATCCGTGCATGGGAAAGCAGCCATATTGGCCGCCATGTTGGATTTACTCTTAAAATCTATAAATGAAATTAACTCCAATTAACTTCAGATCTGTATCGAAAGGAAAGTTTTTGGAACTATGAACATTAATTTACAAACAAACACTTACAAACATTTTACGAGTAACAAGCTTGAAAAAGGTATTTGATATGTTTGTTGAGGCTTTTTCTTGATTATAATACCTTGCAGTTTCTTTTTATGTTTTACCGCTTTTAAAATTTATTCCTTTTCGTTTTGTTTGTGATGTTGATTATTTTGAGCTGTATAATTATCGTGGATGAGAATGTAATTGTGAAATGTGCCTTTGTGACAAAAAGTTATCTGAGGAGGCAATAGTAACGTGTCGAGCAAAGAAAGTGGGTGAATCAACAAAGCAAGTGAATGAAGAGGAACTGATATACGAACTCAAAACCAGTGTGTTCTTCTAAACCACTTAAAAAAGATTTTGCCAATAATAAACTTGAGAAAAGCTTTTGATATATTTGGTGAATCCTTTTCCTTCATCTTAATCCCATGCAGTTTCTTAACATTAATATTGTTAACGATTTTTTTCACCTGTTCTTTTTTATAAGCGGGATTAATTATCATGGATACAAATGAAGATGTGAAATATGTCCTTTGTGGGAAGAACTTATCGGATGAACAAACTGTGACATTACGAAGCAAAGGAAATGAAGGAATAAACAAAGCAGGTGAATGAAGAGGAAGTGATATACGAACTCAAGAAGAACAATCCGTTCATGCGAAATGTAGGAAAATACGGTGTAATCCAAAGAACATTAAGGCTTTGAAAAGGAGGAAGCCAGTTTTTAGTACTAGTAATGAACCTGTACTTCGATCACAAGTGGGGAAGTTTCAATTCAATAAGCATTGTCTGTTTTATGGGCAGGAATCCAAATTCGATGGTAGAAAGAGAGGATATGATTTCCCAGTTCGAACTCATAAATTGAATGCTACCATAATGAATGTATGCATTATGGACGAAAAATGTAGTAAACAAGTGTCTGCAAGACTTATGTTTGCTAAGGATCTTCCAGTCGTAGATGTAGTTTACCACAATCAATGTGACTAAAACTTCAGAAATGGAAAAGGAATTCGCACGAGGTATATGCCAATGAGTGAAGCAACAAATGATACGCTGCAACTGAAAGGCCGACCCCAGGAGGATGAAAGAACGAAAAGTTTTCTTGTTGCCATGCAAGACCTCAAAAATAATAAAGACGAAATTACCATATGCGACTTAGTGACAAAAATGGAAGCAACTCTGGAATGTTCTGGTTGCGAAAATCACGCATATTGTGAAAAGTATATGAAATATAAATTTAAAGAATTATTTGGGGATGATGTAATATTCACAAATGTGAGAGAACGAGTAAATGTTGTAACACCTCTAGTACGTGCTTCTTCATTTCTTCAGCAATACTACAATACTCCAAAAGGTGAGAATGAAGAGGAAGAAAAAAATTGGATAATTGAAAAAGCTGCAACACTAATTAGACATTATGTGAAATCGTGTGAAACATCTAATGATCATTATCCCCTGACTAAAGATATGGCTTCTTTAGACAAAGCAATGAATCTGTTGACTGATAGTCTTAAACTGTTTATGAAAACAGTTATTGAAGAGAAATAATAAAAAGTCGGCTTCTATAGGTCAAGCAATAATCCAAGCAATAGAACCTAGATTCTTTGTAGCGCCTCTCCAATTGGAACTGCCAGTCCAAATGCACCATCATTTTGGTTCAAGGTTTTTGATAGATTCTTTACAGCAGCATGGTTTCTGCTCTTCCTATAGCGAAGTACAGAAATATGAAAGGAGAGCCACAACAACGTCAAACATTGATACATTGATTGATTAGCATCAGTTTGTTCAGTGTGTTGCAGACAACATAGACCACAACATTAACACACTAGATGGTCATGGCACCTTCCATGGTATGGGCTCCATAGCAGTAGTAACTTCTAGAAGATAGTAAGTAGAACAGCTCCCAAGAAGATAATCACAACACAAGATCGTAGTAAAGAATACTGGGCAGGTCTTTCCACTGATCTTATCATAGAACAGGCACCGATGAGAAGCATGAAATCTAAACGAGGGTTAACTAAAGGAAGAGGAATGAATGCAAGAAGCACAGTGACAAGTATGGGTTCAATCCATGATTCTTTGTACAGAGTTCAACAATGCCATGCAGCAATTCACTACTGCCGTGCACAATACCCGTGAACAACACAAAGAAGCTTCATACACCAAACAGACAAGAGACTGCTCAGATACCAAGAAAATGTTGACATTAGTGTTAGATTGAAGCCCACTTATTTCTGATAACCTTTGAGTAGTTTGGCATCAGGAGTGGTTGCTCATAGTAATGTCAACGTTGACAAAACAAAAGAAGTTGGTAATCTAATTGTCCAGTCCATGCAGGGTCAGAACAGTTGGAACTATTCATTCAACGAAATTTACAGGCTGTTGCCATGGGATCGAAGAATGTTAAAGTAGGTCAAGATGTCGTCAATATTGACCCACAATTGCTATTCCAAGAACAAGCTTAAACAACAATTGGCATAAAGCTGTGATTTACCCCACCAATTTCTGAGCATTGACCAAAGCATTGACTTGCTTTTGTTTGTGAAACACAGGACATAGATAAGAGGAGCATATTCAAATCCAGCATTTTTGTTTGTCGATTCAGCACCTCCACGGAAAGCAAATAAATCGGTTCTAGACAATGCCATTTTGACCAAGGTGGAGAAATGTTAAATGTCAGCAGAACCCCTATATACTCGACGGAGGTGCTTTACTACATCGATTATCGTGGTCAGTTAGTATGGTGTTCTCAGACATCTATAATGGCTATACAAACTACGTTCTGCAAAGGTATGGTAAATCGGTTGGGATTATCTTTGATGGATATTGGATGGTCCTTCCATTAAGGACGTAACTCATATTATTAGGAGCGAAGGTAAAGGTTCCCCATACGTTTTATTTTCTATGGACATGAAACTTACAATGAAGAAAGATCTACTTCTATCAAACAAAATGAATAAGCAGCGTTTTTTAATGATGCTTAGTAAATTCTTTGGAAGTAATGGATGTCAGAGGATATATGCAGGAGGAGGTGCAGAACTTGTGAGCGCTCAGACAGCAGTGCATGCGTCTGAACAAACTGATGTTGCTCTCATTGGAGACGACACTGATATCCTGATACTCCTGTGTTTATATGTTAAAATGGATAGTAAAAAAGTCTTCTTCTGAGCAGAACGAAAGTGTGGTGCCACCAACATGCGAGAACGGAATATTCAATCTACAAAGTCGTCATTAGGATGAAAGGTCTGCAGTGGCTTCTTTTTATTCATGCGATTTTGGGATGTGACACCACGTCACAGTTGTTTGGGGTTAGCAAACGCAAACAAATAACTAATATCATGAAAAATACATCATTAATGCGGTATGCTGAAGTATTCAACAATGGAAACAGTCTGAAAGAAGACATATTACTGTTGGAGAACATGCTATTTGTACCATGTATGGAGGAAAGACATCTGATACCTTATATGACCTCAGATACAGATGCTTCAGTACAAAGGTTGTTAAAAATATGGTTCAAGCTCTTGAAGCCCAGCCACTTCTACCGACTTCAGCTGCTGCTAAATTCCAAAGCTTACGGATCTACTAACAAGTGCAGGATTGGAAGGGCAATACAACTCTTCTACCTGAGGATTGGGGTTGGCAGTTACAGGATGGGCAAATCCTTCCAGTACTCACTGATCTTCCACCAGCACCACCAGCTCTGCTCGATATCATAAGATGTAATTGCAAGACAGATTGCAGCACTTCAAGGTGCTGATGGTAGAAAGCATAGTTTGGAATGTTCATCAGTTTGTAGTGAATGTCATGGTATAGTGTGCTGCAACTCCCATACAGAAGATAGTGTTCAACGATGGTGTTTCTGATGGAGAGTGATATTGATTGATGTTACAGCGGTGTATTGCTTGTGTTTGTTACTTGTGTTTTAATAGTATTTTTTAAGAGTGTCTAGTAATTTAAACGAGTCTGTACAAGTTTAACAATCTCTTACAGACACTGATGATGTATCCTAACAATATTTATAACTTTACTACCTCTGAGCCTATTATTATAATTTTGTAATAAATGGAATATGAATAGAAACACGATCGGATGATTCCTGGTTTTAAAAAAAACTATCCATTTGACATCTGATAACTTATATGAACTCAGATACAGATTCTTCAGTACAAAGGTTGTTAAAAATATGGTTCAAGCTGTTCAAGCCCAGCCATTTCCACCGAATTCAGCTGCTGCTAAATTCCATAGCTTACGGATCTACTACCACGTTCAGGATTGGAACGGCAAAACAACTTTTCTATCTGATATATATGTAGCTATATTTCACATAAATTGGAAGGAAAATGGAAATCTCTAGATTTAGAGAAGAAATTCAATATGGGGCCAATATGGCTGCCTTCCCCTGCTTGGATTTCTTTAGACTTTTGATATGTTGTTGGGGATATTATTCGAAATCTAAGAAACCTTACTTTACTTCTTTTACAATTTGATGCTTTCACCTAAAAGACTGGACTAGATATAAATTTCTGACAACGTACGAGAAGTCCGTTCATCATTTTAAACTTGAATATGTCAGTAACTAAAAGGCAAAAGACGGATATCATTTATCAAAGCAGAAGATGATTTATACAGTAATCGAAAGCCCTAGTGCACTTTTTACGAAACTCTAATAAAAATTTTCCGAATGAATATACTGTACGATTTATTTTCATATACAGAGACACAAACACATTTGTTATCATTTCAGAAGCACAACGCATCAAAGTTAAAAGTATTTTCCCCTGGTAACGCACAGAGTCCCCGGGTAACTCAAAAGATGCAATTGGTAAGGTGATCAAGTTACATATCGGACATAACAAGGGGTTAAAAACTGTTGGAAAATAAAAGAAGATGGGTAAAGTCTCAACTCTCTAAATTTATTATGTGCGAAATTGTGGCGGATCAAATGTTAGCAAAAACGTCATTGTAAAGTATATGGCCAACCCAAAAAACCTTACAGTGAGACAGATGTCAAAACAAAAAAGCACTTGTGTGATCACTTCAATAAAAGAAAGATTGAAATTGTAAATATTTGTTCCATGGACTTCCGCAGGACGCCAGACGGGGTTCACCCCAAATTTCCAAATGACAAGGGGAGGCATGTAGAAAGTCTTTTAAAAGCTCTTATTGCATGAAAACAGATCGAACAAGTCTGGACACTCTAGGATAACTCTGTTCAAACATCTTACTTTTTAGATCTTCTGTACGTAGTCAGCCTTTTTTTATTTTAATCATTTTACTAAGCTTAAGGAAAGGAAATGCCCCAAACTCTGACATCCTGCTCTTTTGACCCAGTAATGTGTAAATAAATAGAGAAATAAAATGAAAGCACATTAATAAATAGAGAAATAAAATGAAATTACACGACTTCCTTAAGTAAAGAACTGAATAGTTCACATATAATGTACAATAATAGAACTTATTCTCGTTGTCTGGATTATAAAGTATAAAATGATTGTAAGAAACAATTTTTGTACCAGGAACAGAAAACACGGGCAAGTGTCTCACAGTGACAAGAATTGCTTATTACAAAATAGAAAGCCAATGCGCTCAGAGAATGAAATTAAAGGTACTCATTTTGACCAGAAGCCATTTAGGAAAGGGTAATTTTAGAAAGTCGAGAATTTTCCCAGCAGCTTTTCAACGAAATGGTACTTAATTCGCTTTGTCAATTAAAAATTTTGTGGAAGATCCCATCTGTGACCTTGCGGTTACGCTGCAACAAATATTTTTACTTTCAATTATTGTGCTTTTGATATGATGAGTACTTCTCTGTTTTGATATCCGTCTCACCGTTTCAGGTGTTCTGGGATGGATACAGACTTTACAATGACGTTTTTGCTGACGTTTTGACGGACGCCATTTTGCATAAGGTAATTTTAGGGAGTCAAGACTTGTTCCGTCTTCTTTCCTTTAACAACAGCTTTCTAACCATATGCTTCTTGATTCATTTACCCCTTCTAATTTTTCAATTGCGCCCTGTTTGGGATGCTGTGGATGACCCTGTATAACACTAATTACTTTGTTGCATTGTACTCTTCAAACGATGACAAATATGTATAGTTCTTATTGTATCTGTCTCACTGTTTTTGTGATTTCTAGGCGTGCCCTGTATATGCATATAATTCGTAGAATATGCATTCGGAAACTTTGTTTTACTTTTTCGTAGTAGGTGTCATTAGTGTTTTCCGTTACTGTTAAACCATCTACCACTTCGATATATAATCTCCCTCTCATTCCTTGTAAGGATCAACAGGAGCCAATTTACGATAATCCCGGAATCATGCAGTGACCAACTATTAGGAAGATTCTACTTCATTTTTGACACGCTCCCTTCGCCATACTGAATTGCCTCTGTTCCAATGGAAAATATATGACAATTCAATAATCTCCTTGATATTCCAAACACATCTTTCGTCCTACTGAAGATACCCGCTTTTAAATTCCGTTCTTTGATGATATTCTTAAATATGTCTTCAACCAATGATGAGCACGAGATTGCTTCAGCTTCCCAAACAATCCTCTCGGCCACATGAATTAAACTCAATCTTTAACCTAAGAAGCTAACAATTTACAACAAACCCTATTTTCAGTTTATTCTTAAATACATAAATAACTAACGATTAGCGAGAGTCTGCTTCATCCTCTAAATACTACTTTCGCTATGCTAATGAGACAATTTACGTCGATAGCATTGTTTTAATTTATTTTAAATATGACGGTATTTAACGACCAGCAAAACTCTGATTCATCTTTCAAACACTTCCTTTGCCATTCTTCAAATGGAAATGTCTTACAATGTACGAGTATACACTTCTTTCGTTTCATTCTAAAATATGTCACTTACGAACGATCAACAATATCCAGCTTTATGATCCAAACATTCCTTTCACCTCACTGAATGGATTAACTTACCAATTGTAAATATATATGTCTTTTGACAACAGATCTGCTTTTCTATTTTTTCTTAAATATGTCAATTAATATCGACTGCTACAACTTACAATCACTCGATTCGACCTGCTCTATTTACTCAATTTTCAATTCTAATTATATGAGAGTACTCGATAATTGCATTATTTCATTTCATTCAAAACAGTTCAGTAACTACCAAACATCAAGAGTCGGCTGTATATCTTAAACCGCACCTTCCGCTCTACTCTATTATCCTGACTTTTGTTTAGCCTATTCCGTTTGTTTACTTCTTCACATATATATCAATAACTCTTTTTGATCTTCGAAACGCTCCTTTCCCCTTAGTAAATGGATTCATTATTAAAATCTAAATATTTGATAATTTACGGCAATTACATTTTTATTTATGTCGACAATTAGCGATCCGCACAGATCTTCAGATCCTAAGCACTCTTTTCGCCCTACTGAATACACTCACATTTCAATTGTAAATATTCTTTTCGCTCTACTGAATACACTCACATTTCAATTGTAAATATCTCACGTATTACAACAATTAAGTTATTTCATTTTTTCTTAAATATTTCGGCTAATAACGATGACCAGGAGTTTGCTTTATCTTAACAACTCACTTTTCGCCCTACCGAATAGACTAATTTTTCACTTGTAATTACAGTTAATTTACAACAATTCCGTTCTTTCATTTTATTCTAAGGTGTGCCGTCACTAACGATTTGCAAGAGTCTGCTTTATCCTTAAAACATTCGCTTCGCCTGAATGGCCTGTTTCAATCAAAAAAATATCTGAAAATTTAAGACAATTCCACTATTACATTTTATTACAGAGTAGTTCAGTAACTAACGATCACCAAGAGACTGCTTTATATACCAAAAAACATCTTTCACCCTACTGAATAGACTCTTTTTAGCTGCAAATGACAGGAAATTTACGACAGTTCCCTTCTTTCACTTTGTAGTTAGTAGCTAACGATGATGATAGTCCGTTTCATCTTCAGATCTATATTTTGATCAAATGAGCAAAACAACTTTTCTATTAAAAATATCTAACAATTTAAGAGATCAGATATTCCATTTTATTCTTTGAAATGACGGCAAATATCGATGAGCGTTTGGAGTTTGAATCATCTTCCGAAAACTCCTTCCATTCTACCGAATGCACTAAATCCTCATTGTAATTATCGCACAATTTACGACAATTGGTTCATTTTTACTATTTTTAAAAAAGTGCCGATTGCGAAATAGAAAGCCAATGAGCTCAGAGAATGAAATTGAAGGTGTACATTTTGACCAGAAGCCATTTAGCAGAAGGTAATTTTAGAAACTCGAGAATTTTTCTGTGTTGTTTCATTTTTCAACAGCTTCTCAACGAAATGGTACTTGACTCCCTTTGTCAATTGAAAATTTGAGAAAGAAATAGCGGTTAATCCGTCTGAGACCTTGCGGTTACCCTGGAACAAATATTTTCTTTTTGAATCATTGTGCTTTTGAAATTATGACACACGTACTTTTCTGTTTTGATATCCGTCTCACCGTTCCAAGTGTTTTGGGATGGATACAGACTTTACAAAGACGTTTTGACCGGCCACTATCTAGCACAAGGTATTTTAGAGGGTCGAAACTTGTTCCGTCTTCTTTCCTTTACAACAGCTTTCCGTCGCTGTGGGTGACCGTGGAACAACACTAATTACTTTGTTGCGTTGTACTGTTGACACGATGACAAATACGTATAGCTTTCGTTGTATCTGTCTCATTATTAGCGATTCATAGGCGTGCCCTGTATATGCATATAATTCGAACAACATTTGCATTCGGAAACTTTGTATTAGTTTCGTAATAGGTGTCATTAGTGTTTTCTATTCCTGTATACCATCTTCCACTTCGATATATAATCTCCCTCTCTTCCTTGTAAGGATCAACAGGAGTCTGCTTAATCTTCGAAACACTCCTTTCGTTCTACTGAATGGATTCACCTATCAATAGTAAATATCTGACTTTTACAAATTCCGTTCTATTATTTTATTGTTAAACAAGTCGTGAACCAACGATCAAGAGTCTCCTTGACGTTCCAAACACCCCGTTCGCCCAACTGAATAGACTCTCTTTTTAATTGTTACTATGTGAGAATTTAGGCTAAATCCGTTCTTTCATTATTTCACTAATGTGTCAGTAACTTAAGATCAGCAAGTGTCTTCAGCTTCCACACACTCGTTTTCCCTACGGAATGGAATCATTTTTATTTCAAATTATCTGACGCTTTACAATCCGTAATTTCATATTTATTTCTAAAATATGACAGTAATTTAGGATCAGCAATAGTCTGCTTAAGCTTTGAAACACTCGCTTCGGCACTTGAAAATTTGAAATATCATATATGTACGACAATTCCGTTCCTTCATTCTATTATTAAATATCTTCCACAAAGGACCACCAGGACTCTGCTTTAGCTTCGAAACACTCCTTTCGACCCGCTGTGTTTACTGAATACTCATTTGTAAATATCTCACAATTTTCGAAAATTCCATTATTTTGTTTTATCTAATACTATTCTAACGTGGGTTCCTGTCACCACGGCATGGCGCGTCCTCAGGTTGCGGATCGAGGAGAAGGCCTCTAGATATAGAGGTTAGCTGCGAATATACTGAATAAGCAGTCGCGGACAGACGACTAGGAGTGGTCCTCCAGCTTGGGGGTTTGGGTAAGGCTAACACCCTCATCCTGTAAAAAAAGGTACTTGTTCAGAAACATTCACAAAAGCCTCGGACAAGGACTGATAACTTGGCACGACATCAGCAAAAGAAAATGGGCACGAGATTTGGAACATGGAATATTAGAAGTCTTTATAGGGCAGGCGCGTTAAAATCTGTAACGAGTGAGTTAGAGAAATACAGGATGGACTTAGTAGGAGTTCAGGAAGTTAGGTGGGAAGGAAATGGATCTGAGAATTCCGGAAATTTTACGTTCTTTTACGGGGAAGGAAATAAAAATCACCAGTTAGGAACAGGGTTTTTCGTTCACAAACGAATATTACCAGCAATTAAACGGGTTGAATTTGTTACTGACAGACTTTCTTTTATTACTCTTAAGGGACGGTGGTGTGATATTATTGTTTTAAATGTACATGCTCCAACTGAAGATAAGGATGACGATATAAAAGACAGTTTTTACGAAGAAGTGGAACGGATATTTGACCAACTCCCGCGATACCATATGAAGATTCTATTAGGGGATTTCAATGCGAAGGTAGGACGAGAGGATATTTTCAAACCGATTATAGGGAACGAAAGTTTGCATAAGGAAAGTAATGACAACGGTGTTAGACTCGTGAACTTTGCAACATCCAAAAACCTAATCGTGAAGAGTACAAAATTCCCACATCGCGACGTTCATAAATACACTTGGACATCACCAGACGGAAAAACACATAATCAAATTGATCACGTTTTAGTAGATAGAAGAAGACAATCTAGCATAATTGACGTCCGGTCGTTTAGAGGGGCTGATTGTGACACTGATCACTACCTGGTAGCAGCGATAATACGGGAGAGATTATCGTTGAGTAAGGGTGATACTCAATGTCCGAAAACGGAGAGATTTAATTTAAAGAAATTAGAAGAGAGCCAGGTAAGAGAGGAATACCAGATTGAAGTTTCGAATAGATTCTCGGTTTTAGTAGACTCGGAGTGCACTAGTGTTGAGGATACTTGGATTGAAATTAGAGATAGCATTAAAAGTTCAGCAATAGAAAAATTGGGACACGCGGAAATACGTAGGAACAAACCATGGTTCGACCAAGAATGCATTAAACTAGCAGAGAAGAGAAAACAGGCAAAATTACGGTGGCTACAAAATCCGAATGAAATAACTACACAAAATTTCGCAGATATCAGGCGGGAAACTTCCAAAACTTTTAGAACAAAGAAACGGGATTTTTTGAAAGCTAAAATTAAGGAACTTGAAGATAATAGTAAAAATAAAAATATTCGGGACATGTATATGGGGATCAGCGAATTTAAGAAAGGCTATCAACCTCGTGCTTATATATTAAAGAAATCTGACGGAACAGTTCTCATTGATACGGATAGCCTCTTAAATAGATGGAAAGATTTCTTTAACGATTTGCTGAACACGCAGCCAAAAACTAATGTGCGTGGAAAAAAGGAGATACACACCGCAGAACCGTATATTCCAGAACCCAATCGAATAGAAGTGGAAGCCGCTATAAAGAAATTGAAGAAACACAAATCTCCGGGTGTAGATGAAATTCCGGCTGAGTTAATTTTAGCTGGAGGCGAAAAATTGTGGAACAAGATACACAAACTCATTCTCCTTATCTGGAACAAGGAAGAATTGCCACAAGAGTGGAAAGCATCAATCACTGTTCCAATTCACAAGAAAGGCGACAAAACTGACTGTAATAATTATCGAGGCATTTCTCTTCTGTCAACATCCTATAAAATCCTTTCAAATATTCTGTTAGCAAGATTGACCCCATACGCAGATGAAATTATTGGAGATTATCAGTGCGGATTTAGACGAAATCGATCAACTATCGACCAAATGTTTACCATTCGCCAAATACTCGAAAAGAAGTGGGAATACAATACCCCGGTACATCAACTATTTATTGATTTCAGAAAGGCTTACGACTCGGTTAGGAGAGAAACATTATACAACGTTCTTACAGAGCTTGGAATACCGAGAAAGCTAATTAGATTAATTAAGATATGTTTAAGTGAATCCCAAAGTAAAATCCGGGTAGGAAAATTTTTGTCCACGAGCTTCCACGTCGAAAATGGCCTGAAACAAGGAGATGCGTTGTCGCCATTATTATTTAACTTTGTGCTGGAATACGCCATAAGGAAAATCAAAGATAGCAACCAGGGCCTAGAGTTGAACGGCATTCACCAGGTTATGGCATATGCTGATGATGTAAATTTAATAGGGGATGATAGGAGAACAGTAGAAATAAATGCAGAGATATTATTAAACGCTTGCAGGGACATGGGTTTAGAAGTAAATGCTGAGAAAACTAAATACATGGAAGTGCGTCGGGACCGTAATACGGCAAATTGTGGAGGCGTTAAAATATTAAATAATACTTTTGATAAAGTTGATACTTTCAAATATTTAGGATCAATATTAACAGACGAAAATCATATTCACGAAGAAATTAAATGTCGACTAAAAGCAGGGAATTCGTGTTACTATTCGGTTCAAAATCTCTTGTCGTCGCGAATTCTGTCGAGGAATTTGAAGCTTAAAATATATAAAACGATAATCATGCCTGTTGTTCTGTATGGTTGCGAAACATGGTCGCTTACTCTGAGGGAAGAACATAGACTGAAAGTATTTGAGAACAGGATCCTGAGAAGAATATTCGGACCCAAGAGGAACGAGAATGGGGAATGGCGGAAGCTTCATAACGAAGAACTACATAGTCTATACGGTTTACCCAACATTGTTAGGGTCGTCAAGTCTAGGAGGCTTAGGTGGGCAGGTCATGTAGCTAGAATGGAAGAAAGTAGAAACGCTTTCAAAGTCTTGACTGGTAGACCCATAGGAAAACGACCATTAGGAAGACCTAGGCGCAGATGGGAGGATAATATTAAGATGGATCTCGCAGAGATAGGAATACAAAGTAGAAACTGGATCCAATTAGCTAAGGATAGAAGTCAGTGGAGAGCTTTTGTGAACGCGGCACTGAACCTCCGGGTTCCATAGGCCATAGAGTTAGTTAGTTAGTTAGTTCTAATACTATTAAGTAACTAACGAACATCAAGAGTATGATTATGTGCGAAAACACGCCTTTCGCGCTACACGAATGGCCAAAGTTCTATTGTAAATATCTCACAATTTACGACAATATCCGTTCTTTCAGTTTAATGTTAAATAAGCTTTGAACCAAAGATCAGCAAAAACTGCTTCAGCTTCTAATCACTCCTTAGGACCTACTAAATAACTCGCGGCTCACTACTCGCTACTTGCAGGAATTCCGTTATTCCATTTTATCCATAAATACGACAGCGTCTAAACATCAGTAAGAGTTTAAACAATCAGTAAACAGAGAGGAAACAGTCAGTAAGACTCTTTTCCCCTACTGAATCGAGTCGCTTTTCAATTTAAATACCTCAAATTATAAAACAATTATGTTATTAATTTTATTCTTGAGTAAGCTTTGAACCCAAGTCAGCTACAGTTTACTTTAGCTTACATTCATTCTTTTCGCTCTATTAAAAAGACTCGGTATTTAATTTTAATTATCAGACAATTTATAGTAATTCCGTTCTTCCATTTTATCCACAAATATGACAGTAACAAACATAACTAACACTACGTTTCGTCTTTAAACCTCTTTTCGGCCTACTGAATGGAGCCGCTTTTCAATTGTAAATATCTGACATTTTACGCCAATTCCGTTATTCATTTTATTCTTAAATATACTAGTAACTAACAATCTACTAAAGCCTGCGTCATGTTCCAGACTGTCTTTTCGTCCTGGGGATTAGACTCACAAATTGTAAGTGTCTGACAAATTTCAATTCCGTTCCTTTATTTTCTTCTTAAATATGCCTATTACTAAGAATCAGCAAGACTCTATTTCAGGTATCAGACACTCGTTTCGCCCTGCCGAGTGGACTCCTTTTTAAATGTAAATATCTAACAATTATTCTGAATTTCCGTCATTTTATCCTTAAGTATGCCTTTAACTAGGGATCGGAAACATTCTGCATCATCTTGCAGGCATTTCTTTCGCGCTATTGAATGGACTCACTTATGAATTGTATGTATGTGACAATTTACAACAATTCCGTTCTTTGATTTTAATCCAAAATACGTCAGTAACTAAAGATCAGCAAGAGTCTATTTCAGCATGCGACCACTCCTTTTGTCCTACCGAAACAAATCATTTTTCATTTCAATGTATCCGACAATTTATGATAATTCAGTTCTTACATTTTTTCTTAAAGATTTAATTAACTAGAGATTAGCGAAAGTCTCCTCTAGCTTCTAAACACGTCTTTCGGCCTACTAAATAGACTCACATTTGAAATATAATATCTGACAATTGTCTATCATTTTAAACTGAAATATGTTACTAACTAAGATTCAACAGGAGTCTGCTTAACCTTTCAAAAACTTATTTCGTTCTACTGAAAGGATTCACTTTCCAACGATATGAATACGACAATTCCGTTCTTACCTTTTATACTTAAATGTCCTGAACCAATCATCAGCAAGACTCTTCCAATCACTCCTTCCGCCTTACTGAATAGACTTGTTTTTCAATTGCAACTATCTAACAATTAAGATAATTCTCTTCCTTCATTTTATTCATAAGTATGTCAGTAACGATTAGCAAAAGTCTGCTTAGTCTTTTTAACGGTCATCTTGCCCAACTGATGCAATCAATTTTCATTTCAAAATATATGACGATTTACGACAATATTCTTTGTCTTTATTCTTAAATATGTCAGTAATTAATGATCAGCAAGATCTTCTTCTCCTTTGAAACACTCACTTAGCCACTTTCCAAATATAAATATTTTAAATAACGACAAATCCGTTTTTTCATTATATTCTTAAATATGTCAATTGATAACGACCAGGAAGACCAGCTTCCAAAAACTTTTTCCGACCCACTGTGTATACTCACTTTTAATTGCAAATATCTGACTATTTGGACAATTCCATTACTTGAATTTATGTAAAAAAGTTCTGTAATTAAGAACATTAAAAGTCTGCTTCATATATCAAAACACATATTTCGCCCTAATGAAGAGACTCGTTTTTCCTTTGTAAATGACAGACAATTTACGTAAATTCCCTTTTTCGCTTTACTCAGGCGGGCTCTTTACTTAAGAAGGGAAGACTACACAGAGGCACAATTTATTAACTATAATTTGAGTCTATTTCATTTTCGGAGTTCTTTTTTAGCCTTACAGAAAAGAACGACTTTTCAACGTAAATATCTAAGAGTTTACTACAATTCCGTAATTTTAATATTATTCTAAAATATGTCGGCAAATAACGATGAGCAAGAGTTTATCTTCTAAATCCACCTTTCACATTAATGAATGGACTCACTCTTAAATGTTATTTAAATGACAATATAAGACAATTCAATTGATTCGTTTTCTTCTTAAATATGTCAGTAAGTAACGGTCAGCAAAATTCTGCTTAATCTTCTAAACACTGCTTTCACCTTCAAGAATGGACTCACTATTCACTCTAAATATTTGATAATTTACCAGAATTTCGTTCTTTCATTTCATTTATTTTTTGCGCCGCACACCCGATCAGCAAGAGTCTACCTGAGCTTCGAAACGCTTATATCGCCCCGCCAACTAGACTCACATTTCAATTTTAATATTTCTCACATGTTGCGACAATTTTATTACTGAATCTTATTTTTAAATATGTTAGTAACTAACTATCAAGAACCTTTTTCTTATTCTAGACACTCCTTAACATTACTCATTCCAATTGCACTTATCTGACAAATTACTAAAATAAGTTCTTTCATTTTATTATTAAATATGTCAGTTACTAACTAACAGTAAGACTTTGCTTTAGCATTCATACCCTAATATCAGCCTACTGACTTTACTCACTGTTCAATTGTATATATCTGGAATTTTACGAAAATTCGATTTTTTCATTTCATTCTTCTCTATGTCGGTAAATAAAGTTTAAGAAATTTGTTTCATGTTCCAAACACTGTTTTCGACCTAGCGAATGGACAAATTTTTACTTGTAAGTATCAGACAATTTACGACAATTCCGTTCTTTGATATTATTCTTAAATATGTGTAAACCAAGGATCACCACGAATTTGATACACTCCAAACACTCCATAGGGCTTACTGAATCGACTCACCATTCAATTTTAAATACTGACAATTCACGAGAATTCCGCTCTTTCAATTTATTAACAAATGTGTTAGGAAGAATCATTTGTAAATTTCTGCATTGTAGGAGAGATCCATTGTTCTACTTTATTCTAAAATAGTCTAGTAAATAACACTCAAGAGCCTGAATTATATGCTGAAACACACCTTCCGCCCTGCTACATAAACTAGTTTTTATTAGTAAATATCTAACAATTCAAGACAATTCCTTTATTTCATATTATTTTTACATCTGTGGGAAAATAACTTGAGCAATAAGTTTGCTTCATCTTCTTAACACTTCTCTCACCCTGATTAATAGATTCACTTTCCAATGATAAATATTTCTGAATTCGAAACAATTCCATTCTTTTTTTAAATCCTAATTTTGATTTCAACCAACGATCAAGAAGGGATTAGTAGGGTTTCCAATCACTCCTTCTGCCATATTGAGTACACATGCTTTTCAGTTGTAAATATATCAAAATTCATCACAATCCGTTTTTTCATTTTATTCTTAAACATGTCGCAAACAAATCATCGGCACGAGTTTGCTTATTCTTTCAGCACATATTTCGCCCTACAGTACGGCCTTGCGTTGCAATTGTAAATTTCTGACATATTACGACATTTCCGTCATTTCATTGTATTCTTAAATATGTCTTCAACTAACGAACTGCAGAAGTCTGATTCATATCCTAACAGTCCTTTCGATATTACAAACAGTCACATTTCCAATGGAAATATATCAAAATGTACGTCAGTTACGTTCTTCTATTTCAAACGTAAATGTGTCACTAACTGGCGATTACCTAGGGTGAACCAAACCGCTGCTTGTGCCCCACTGAATTGAATCACTATTCATTACAAAATATCTGACAATTTTTAACAGTTCCGTTTTTTTTTCATTTTATTTCCCAATATGAAAGTAACTAAGGATCACCAAGACTTTACTTCGGCTTTCAACAACTCCTTTCGCACTATTGAATGGAATCACTTTTCAATTGGAAATGTGTGACAAAGTACGACCATTCCGTTCTGTCATTTTATTCTTAAAAATACATTAGCTAACGATTAGCTAGTGTCTGCACCTTCATTGAAACACACCCATCCCCATATTGTATGGACTCACAATTGCATTGTAAATATATGAAAATTTATGACAATTCCTTTCTTTCAATTGATTCAAAACATGTTGACTACTACTTCAAAACACTCCTTTTTGTTCTACCGAAAAGACACATTTCAATAGTGAATATTTGACAGATTACAACGATTCCGTTCTTTACTTTTATTCTTCAATATGTAATGAACTAACGATAACCGAGAAATTTTCTTAATCCTCCCAAGACTTCTTTCGCCCTGCTAGATAGACTAAGTCTTCAAATATAAATATTGATAAAAAAAAAAAGGACAAATCCGTTCGTTTAATTTTAACCTTAAATAGGATGGTAACCAAGAATGAACATGAGTATGTATCATCTTCCAAACACTCCTTTGGTTCTACTGAGTGAATTCACTAATCAATTGCAAATATCTTGAATTCACTTTTCAATAGTAAATCTTACTACGACAATTCCGTTCCTTCATTTTAATCTTGAATATGTCAGTAATTAACGCTCAGCATTCTGAATTATCTTAGAAACACTCACTTTGCTACTTTCCATAAACAAATATCTTACAATGTACGACTATTTAGTTGTTTCATTTCATTCTTAAATATGACCCTAACTAACGTTCAACAATAGCCTGCTTGACCTTCCAATCACTCAATGATTAAATATTTCATGTTTCGTCTGTTCCGATCACTCATTTAAATCTAAAATTTATCTGTAACTAACAATCATCAAGAGTCTCCCTTATATACCCAAACAAACATTTCGCCCTACTCAATAGACTCTTTTTTCAATTTTATATGAGAAAAAATTACAATTTCGGCTTTACTCTTCGTATTTTAATGTGTATGTAAGAAACGATATTGAGAGTCTACTAAACTGCTCTTTTGCCCTTCCGTTATTTAAATTTATAGTTTATTATGTAGGAAAACAACGATGATCAAAGGACTGATTTAGCTTCCAAACACTCCTTTTCCGATATTAAATAGAATGTCAAAAAGTTATAAATATAATACAATTTTCGACTATAACGCTTTTTCATTTATTTATTAATCATGTCGGAAATAAACAGCGTGAGTTTGCTTACTCTTCCGATAATTCCATCGCCTTATTCTATGGACTCACGTTGCAATTGTAAATATCTGACAATTTACGACAATTCTTTTCTTTCAATTCAGTGTGAAATACGTCTGCAACTAACGATGAGTAAGAGCATGCTTCACCCTCGAAACACTCTTCTCGCCTTAGTGAGTAGACTCACTTAGCTATTGTAAATATCTGACAAGTTACGACAAATGGGTTCCTTCATTTTATTCCTATGGATGTCGGCAAATAACAATGAGCAGGAGTTTGCTACAACTTCCATGCACTATTTTAACTCTACGGAATGGACTAAATGCTCTTGAAATAATCACACAGTTTGCGAAAAACCTGTCTTTTCAATAGATTTTTAAAAATATATTTAACCAAGGATCACCACCACTCTGCTTCAGCTTCAAAACTTTCCTTTCGGCCTAATGAATCGTCTCGCTTTTAATTGTTATTATCTAACAATTCACTACAATCCCGTTAGTACATGTTATTTATGCAACTAACGATAAGCTGGAATTTGCTTTATCTTGCAAACACTCTCTTCACCCTAATCAGTGGACTCAGTTTTCAATGTCAAATATGCGTACAGATTTTCAACAATTCGATTGTTTCATTAGAACCTTAAATATGTCAAAAAATAACGATGACAAAGAGGCTGCGTCAGTTTCCAATCACTACTTCAGCAAAACTGAATAGCGACGTTTTTCAGTTGTATAACTCTGACAATTTACGACAATTTCGGCTCTCATTTTATTCTCAAACATGCCGGATCAAAGGATCTAAGTGTGACTGCTTATCCCTCCAAACACTCACTTCGCCCTACGGAATGTAATCACTTTTCATTTCAAAATATCTGACAATTTCCGACAGTTTATTCCTAAATATGTAAGTAACCAAGGATCAGCAAAGGTTTACTTCGCCTTCCAAAAAGTCCCTCTCCCCTATTGAATGAAAACAGTTTACAATTGGAAATGTCCGCCAATTCACGACAATTCCGTGCTCTCATTTTCTTCTTAAAAATACCTGTAAGTAAAAATTACCAAGATTGTATCATCATTGAGACTTTCCGTTCGCCATACTAAATTGCCTTACTTTTGGCAATTTACGAAAATTCCATTATTTCATTTCATTCTTTTTCATGTCGGAAAATAAACATTTTCCAACGCTCCTTTCATACTACCGAATTGACAACCTTTTCACTTATATATCAGACAAATAAATTTCCATTCTTTGATTTTATTATTAAATATGTCTTGAACCAAGGATCACCACGAGTTTGCTACAGCTTCCAAATACTAATTTCGGCCCATTGAATCGACTCACTTTTTAATTGTCAATATGTGACAATTTACGACATTTCTGTTCTTTCATTTTATTCATTAATTTGCCAGTAACTAAAGATCAGGAAGAGTCTGCTTCGACTTCTAATACTCTTTTCGCCCTACTGAATGGAGTAATTTCTCAATTGTAATATCTAAAATTTCCGTGTAACCTGGGTTCCTGTCACCGCGGCATGGCGCGTCCTCAGGTTGCGTATCGAGAGGAAGGCATCTAGATAAAGAGGTTAGCTATGAATACACTGAATAATCAGTCGCGCACAGACCACTAGGAGTGGTCCTCAAGCTTGGAGTTTGGGTAGGGCTTAGAACCTCATCCTGTAAAAAAGGAATTTTTTCAGAAATATTCACAAAAGCCTAGGAATAGGACTGATGACTTCGCGCGACCTCAGCAAAAGAAAAAGGACATGAGATTTTGAACATGGAATATTAGGAGTTTTTATAGGGCAGGCACGTTAAAATGCGTAACGAGTTAGTTAGAGAAATACAGGATGGACGTAGTAAGAGTTCAGGAAGTTAGGTGGGAAGGAAATGGATCTGTGAATTCCGAAAATTTTACGTTCTTTTACGGGGAAAGAAATAAAAATCACCAATTAGGAACAGGATTTTTCATTCATAAATGTATATTACCAGCAATTAAACGGGTTGAATTTGTTACTGACAGACTTTCTATTATTACTCTTAAAAGACGCTGGTGTGATATTATAGTTTTAAATACACATGTTCCAAATGAAGATAAGGATGACGATATAAAAAACAGTTTTTGCGAAGAAGCGGAACGGATATTTGACAAAACCCCGTGATACCACATGAAAATTCTATTAGGTTATTTCAATGCTAAGGTAGGACGAGAGGATATTTTCAAACCGATTATAGGGAAGGAAAGATTGCATAAGGAAAGTATTGACAACGGTGTTATACTCGTGAACCTTACAAAATCCAAGAACATAATCATGAAGAGTACAAAATTCCTATATCGCGACATTCATAAACACACTTGGACATCACCAGAGTGGAAAACACATAATCAAATTGAACACGTTTTAGTAGATAAAAGAAGGCAATCTAGCATAATTGATGTTCAGTAATGTAGAGGGGCTGATTGTGATACTGACCACTACCTGATAGCACTCTTAATACGAGGTGTGTTATCGTTAAAAAAAGGTAATATTCATTGTCCGAAAACGGACAGGTTCCATTTTAGAAATTAAAAGAGAGCCAGGTAAGTAAGAAATACCAGATTGTAGTTTCGAATACATTCTTGGCATTGGAAGATTCGGAGTGCGCTAGTGTGAGGATACCTGGATTGGAATTGCAGACAACGTAAAATTTCAACAAAAGAAAAATTGGGACACACGGAAACACGTAGGAATAAACCATGGTTCGACGAAAAATGCATAAAATTAGCAGAGAAGAAAAAATAGGCAACATTATGCTAGGTAAAAATCCAAATGAAATAATTACACAAATTTCGCAGATATGATGCGGGAAACTTCCAAAACATTTAGAACAAAAGAAATGCGATTTGCTGAAACTTAAAATTAAGGAACTTGAAGATAATAGTGAAAATAAAAACATCCGCAACATGTATAATGAAATCAACGAATTTCAGAAAGGCTATCAACCTCGTGCTTATATATTAAAGAAATTTGACGGTACAGTTTTCACTGACATGGATAGCATCTTAAATAGATGGAAAGATTTCTTTGACGATTAGTGTAAGACAACCAAAAAATGGTGTGCGTGGAGAAAAGGAGATACACATAGCAGAATCATATATTCCACAACCCAAACGAAAAGAAGTAGAAACAGCTAGAAAGAAATTAAAGAAACACAAATCTCCGGATCTAGATCTAAAGTTGATGGAGGCGAAAAATAGTCGAACAAGATTCATTCTCATTCTCCTTATCTGGAACAAAAAGAATTGCCACAAGAGTTGAAAGAATCAATAATTGTTCGAATACACAAGACGACAAAACTAACTGTAACAATTATCGAGGCATTTCTCTTGTGTCAACTTCATATAAAAACTTTTCAAACATTCTATTGGCAGCACCAGATACGCAGATGAAATGATTGAAGATTATCAGTGCGGATTTAGATGAGATCGAAAAATGGAATGAAATCTTTGAGTTTTATGTCCCACGCGTATGCCGGTTACGCTAAAGGAGACGGTGATGATGAGAGATGAGTGAAATGGTGGAATGAAGAAAGTGGGAGGAAACAGGAGGTCCCGGAGAAAACCCACGAGCACGATGTTTGTCCACCACAAAGTTCACTTGGCGGGGGCTGGGATTCAAGCCGGGACCCCAAGCACTACAAGGAAACGCTCTACCACTGAGACACCGTGGCCCCTTATACGAAATCGATCTTCTTCACCTATCGAGCAAATATTTACTATTAGCCAACTGCTTGAAACAGGTAGGAATACAATACCACGGTACATAACTATTTATTGATTTTAGAAAGGCGTACGACTCGGTTAGGAGAGAAACCTTATACAACGTTCTTACAGAACTTGGAATACCGAGAAAGCTAATTAGATTAATTAAGATATGTTTAAATGAATCCTAAAGTAAGGTCCGGGTAGGAAAATTTTCGTCCGCGAGTTTTTACTTCGAAAATGGCCTGAAACAAGATGTGTTGTCGCTATTATTATTTAACTTAGTTTTCAAATAGCCTATAAGGAAAATCAAAGATAGTAACCACGGCCTAAAGTTGAACGGTATTCACCAGGCTATGGCATATTCTGATGTAAATTTAATAGGTGACGATAGGAGAACAAAGAAAGAAATTCAGAAATCTTATTAAACGCTTGCAAGTACATGGGTTTAGAAGTAAATGCAGAATGCAGTAAAAACTAAATACATGGAAGTGCGCAGCGACCAGAATCCAGCAAATTAGGCATGCGTTAAAATATTAAAAATACTTATGATAAAGTGGATAGTTTCAAATATCTAAAATCAATATTAAGAGAAGAAAATCATAGTCATGGGGAAATAAAATGTCGACTAAAAGCAGGGAATTCTTGTTACTATTCGGTTCAAAATCTCTTGTCGTGAATTCTGTCGAAGAATTTTAAGCTTACAAAAGGATAATCATGCCTTTTTTTTATGGCTGCGAAAAATGGTTACTTACTTTGAGGGAAGAACATAGACTGAAAGTATTTGAAAACAAGATCCTGTTACAATTATTCGGACCCGACAGGAACGGGAATGGGGAATTGTGGATACTTCATAATGAGGAATTTCATAATTTTTGTGGTTTACCCAACACTATGAGAGTCTTCAAGTCTAGGAGGCTTAGATGGGCGGGTCATGTAGCTAGAATGGAAGAAAATAGGAACGTTTTCAAAATCTTGACTCGAAGAAAAATCGTTATACGGCTACTAGGAAGACTTAGGCGCAAATGGGAGGCCAATATTAAAATGGATGACGCAGAGATTGGAATACAAAGTAGAAACTGGATGCAGTTAGTTAAGGATAGAAGACAGTGGAGAGCTTTTAAGAACGCAGCATTGAACCTCCGGGTTCCGTAGGACATAGTGTTAGTTAGTTAATTAATTATCTGACATTTTACGACCATTCCGTTTTTACGTTATATTTTTAAATAAGTAATTAACTATCGATCTACTAAAGAATGCGTCATGATCCGACAGTCTTTTCGACTTTCTGAAAGAAGCCACTTACCAAATGTAAATATCACATTACCAATACTTACCAATTATTGCCAATACTTACCAATCAGAAGCCACTTACCAATTACATTTGCGTTCCTTAATTTTCTTCTTATATATGTCACTTACTAACGTCAAGCAACTCTCATTCAGTTATCAGACACGCTTTCGCCCTGCAAATTGGTCTCAATTTTCAACTATAATACCTGACAATTTTGAAAAAAGTCGTTCTTTGATTTTATTCTTAAATATGTCTTCTCCCAGTGATCAGCGACTGTATGCATCAGCTTCCAATTACGTCTTTAGCCCTACTGAATGGATTCACATTAAATTGTAAATACTGTATTTTACAATATACGAAAAATCCGTTCTTCCATTTTGTTCTTTAATATGTCACTAAATAACAATTAGCAAGAGTCTGCATCATCCTTAAAACAGTCCCTTTGCCAAATTCCGAACATCAAATTTTCTAACAATCAACGAGCGTTCCGTTCTTTCACTTCATTCTTAATTTTGTCAGTCACTAAGGATCAACTAGTGCCTACTTAATCTTCCAATCTCTCCTTTCCCCTTACTGAATAGCCTCAATTTTCAATTGTAAATATTTGACAACTTACGATATATCACTTCTTTCAATTTATTCTTACATACGTCGGTAAAAATGTTCTCCAAGTGCTTACCTCATCTTCCAAACTCCCCTTTCACCCTACTGAATGGACTCACTTTTCGTTTCAAAAAATCAGAATTAATACAGCAATCACATCTCATTTTCTTCTCAAATATGTAATTAAATAAAGATATGCGAGATTGTGCTTCATCTTCTAGAAACTCCTCTCGCCCTGATAACTGACTCATTTTTAAGAGATAAACATTTTACAATTTACGACAATTCCGTTATTCTAAATATGTCAGTAACTAACGATCAGCAAAGTTTTACTTCGGCTTCCAAACACTCATTTAGCCTTATTGAGTGGAATCACTATCAATTGTAAATATCTGACAAATTACCACTATTAGATTATTTTTATCTCAGATATGAATGCAACTACGTTCAACAAGAGAGGCTTCATTCTGCTTAAACCCATTTTGCTTTACTGAAGGGAAACACTTACCAATTCTAAATCCTCACAATTTAACAACAATTCCGTTCTTTCATTTTAAACTGAACAAGTGAGTAACTAACGGTTCAGACAGTC
Source organism: Thermobia domestica (assembly GCF_964235325.1). Taxonomy (NCBI): domain Eukaryota; kingdom Metazoa; phylum Arthropoda; class Insecta; order Zygentoma; family Lepismatidae; genus Thermobia; species Thermobia domestica. The sequence goes on from NC_137460.1 coordinate 173,110,870, forward strand.
CCTTCGCCATACTGTATGGCTTCACTTTTAAATTGTAAATCTCTGACAATTTATGAGAAGTCCGTTCTTTAATATCATTCTAATATATGTCGAGAACTGCTGATCACAAGAGTCTACTTGAGCTTCCTATCATACCTTTCGCCCTACTGAATACAACAATTTTTCAACTCTAAAAATTTAACAATTTGCGACAATTCCGTTATTACACTTTATTCCTATCAGCAAGTGTTTGGTTCTCCTTCCTAACACTCTTTCCGCCCTATTGAATTCAATCATTATTCAAGTTAAAATTCCTGACAACTTACGACAAACCCGTTTCTTCATTTTATTCATAAATATGTAAGCAATAAACGATCTTCAAGAGTCTGCTCCATCTTTAAAACAGCCTTTAGCCACTTTCCGAATATAAATATGTACGATTACTCCGTTCCTTCATTTCTTTCTAAAATATGTCAGTAATTAAAGGTCAACAAGGGCCTGCTTCATTTCCCAAACATTCCATTCGCCTTACTGAATTGCCTCACCTTTCAATTTTAAATATCTGCTAAAGAAAAATCCATTCTTTGATTTACTTCTTAATATGTCATATACGAGAGAAAACAAAAGCTTTGATTCTGATATCAGATACTCCCATCACTCTGCTGAAAGTACTCAATTGTTAATTGTAATATCATGCTTATCTATGACAGTTCCATTATTTCATTTTGTTCTTTGTATGTCGGCCAATAACGAACAAAACGAGTTTGCTTCATCTTCCAAACACTCTTTTCCCCACAACGAAACGAATAACTTTTCACTGCTATATATGATAGAATTTACAATTCCATTCTTTTATTTTATTCTAAAACATTTTCAACCAAGAATCACAAGTAGTCTGCTAGAACTTCTCAACGCCCTTTTTGTCTTACTGAAATGACTCGTTTTTGAATTGTAAATATTTGAGAATTTACAACAATTCCATTCTTGTATTTCATTCTCAAATTTGTCTTCAAGTAAGGATCTTAAAATTTGAGGAATTTAAATTTAAAAGCGACTCCATTCAGTAGAGGGATTTACTGATTGTTTCGTCTTTGTTTACTGATTGTTTTGACGCTGTCGTATTTTTGGATAAAATGGAAGAACGAAATTCCTGTAAATTTTCAGAGTAGTAGCGAGTAGCGAGTAGCGAGTAGTGAGCCGCGAGTCTATTCAGTAGAGCCTAAGGAGTGAGTAGAAGCTGTAGCAGTCTTTGCTGATCTTCGGTTCAAAGCTTATTTAAGATTAAACTGAAAGAACGGAATTGTCGTAAATTGTCTGATATTTACAACGAAATGTTGGGCCATTCGAGTAGAGTGAAAAGAGTGTTTTGGCACATAAATCATACTCTTAATTTTCGTTAGTTACTGAATAGTATTAGATAAAACAAAAAAAAAAAAATGGATTTTTCGAAAATTGTCAGATATATAAAAATGAGAATTCAGTAAACTCAGCGGGTCGAAAGGTGTGTTTGGTAGCTAAGGCAGAGTCCTGGTGGTCCTTAGTAATTAAGATATTTAAGAATAAAATGATAGGAAGGGAATTGTCGTACATTTATGATATTTCAATTCTACAAGTGCCGAAGCGAGTGTTTCAAAGTATAAGCTGAACGTACGAGTATTGCTGATCGTAAAATACTGTCATATTTTAGAAATGAATATGAAATTACGGAATTGTAAAGCGTCAGATATTTTGCAATGAAAAATGATTGCATTCCGTACGAAAAACGAGTGTGTGCAAGCTGAAGACTCTTGCTGATCATAAGTTAGTGACACATTAGTGAAATAATGAAAGAACGGATTGGCCTAAATAGTCATATAGTTACAACTGAACAGCGAGTCTATTCAGTAGGGCAAAAGGGGTGTTTGGAAAGTCAAGGAGACTCTTCGTGATCGTTGGTTCAGGACTTGTTTAACAATAGAACGGAATTTTTAGTAGTCAGACATTTACTATTGATAGGTGAATCCATTCAGTAGAACGAAAAGAGTGTTTGAAGATTAAGCAGACTCCGGTTGATCCTTACAAGGGAAGAGAGGGAGATTATATATCGAAGTGGAAGATGGTATACAGGAATAGAAAACACTAATGACGCCTATTACGAAACTAATACAAAGTTTCCGAATGCATATGTTGTACGAATTATATGCATATACAGTGCACGCCTAGAAATCGCTAATCGTGAAAGAGATACCACAAAAGCTATACATATTTGTCATCGTTTTAACAGTACAACGCAACAAAGTAGTTAGTGTTGTTCCACGGTCACCCACAGCGTCCGAGACAGGGCCCAACTCAAATATTAGAAGTGGTAAATGAATCAAGAAGAATATCGACGGGAAGCTGTTGTAAAGGAAAGAAGACGGAACAAGTCTCGACTCCTTATAATACATTGTGCAAGATGGCGGCCGGTCAAAACGTCAGTGTATACTGTGTATGCATGCCAAAACACTTAAAACGGTGAAGCGGATATCAAAACAGAAAAGTACGTGTGTCATCATTTCAAAAGCACGATGAGTCATAGAAAATATATTTGTTCCAGGGTAACCGAAAGGTCTCAGACGGGGTAACCGCAAGGTCTTCCTCAAAATTTTCAATTGACAAAGGGAGTCAAGTCCATTTCGTTGAAAAGCTGTTGAAAAATGAAACAACACAGACCAATTCTTGAGTTTCTAAAATTACCCTGTCCTAAATGCCTTCTGGTCAAAATGTACGCCTTGAATTTCATTCTCTGAGCGCATTGGCTTTCTATTTCACAATCGGCACTTCTTGTCACTGTGAGACACTTGACCGTGTTTCCTGTTCCTGGTACAAAAATTGTTTCTTACAATAATTTTATAATTGATAATCCAGACAATGAGAATAAGTTCTATTATTGTACATTATATGTAAATTATTCCGTACCTTATTTAAAGAAGTCGTGTAGTTAAATTTTTTTTTTATTTATTAATTTGCTTTCACTCTATTCATTTATTTACACATTACTAGGCCCAAAGAGCAGGTTCTCAGAGTAGGGGCTCTCCCTTTCTTTAAGTTCAGTAAAATAATTAAAATGAAAACAAAAGAGCCGACTACAGACATAAGAACTAAAAAGTAAGACGTTTGCACAGCGTATCCTAAAGTGTACAAACTTGTTCTTTCCGCTATTATGTAAAACCAGCTTTTAAACAATTTTCTACTTTCCTCCCCTTGTCATTTACAAATTTTTAGGTGAACCCTGTCTGGCGTCCTGCGGAGGACCATGGCACAAATATTTTCACTTTCAATCATTGTATTATTGAAATGATCACACATGTGTTTGTTTGTTTTGACATCTGACTCAGTATAAAGTTTCTTGAGTAGTCCAGAGACTTTACAATGTCGTTTTTGCTTACATTTTGACTTGCCACTATATCCCACATAGCAATTTTAGAGAGTCAAGAAATGATCCGCTTTCTTTTATTTCCCAACAGTTTTTAATCCCCTGTTATGTCCGATATGTAACTTGATCACCTTACCAATTGATATTTTTGAGGTGGAACCCGCCTGAAACTCTGTGGGTTACCCAACTTTGAAACGTTGTACTTTTGAAACGATAAGAAATGTGTTGAGCGGTTTTTACATGTCTAACTTTTTGCGCCTCTATCTATGAAAATAAATTGTACAGTATAAGCATTGGGAAAATTTTTATCAGAGTTAAGAAGGAAAAGAAGGAGTTGAATAGCCGTAATTTGTCACATATTTACAATTTTTAAGTGAGTCCACTCAATATGACAAAAAAAGTATCTGAATATGACGCAGGCTATAGTAGAATCGGTAGTTACTTATACATTTCAGAAAAATATGATATAATAGTCATCAAATGTCAGATATTTACTATTGAAAAGCGGCTGCATTCAGTAGGGCGAATAGTGTTTTAAGAGACGTAGCACACGCTTGTTAATGATTAGTTACTGACATAATTATGGATAAAGTGTAAGAAGGAAATTGTTTTAAATTGTCAGAAGGTTACAATAGAAAACTGGTGTATTTAGTAGGGCGAAAGAAGTGATTTGAAGCTCTTGCTAATCTTAATAAAACTTGTCCGATCCTTATTTGAAGACATATTTGATAATAAAATACAGGAATGGAATTGCCGTAAATTCTCAAATATTTACAATTCAAAAACGAGTCAATTCAGTAAGACGAAAAAGGGTGTGGAGAAGGTCTAGCAGACTACTTGTGATCCTTGGTTGAAGACGTTTTAGAGTAAAATAAAAGAATGGAATTGTAAATTGTATCATATATAGCAGTGAAAAATTATTCCTTTCGTTGTGGGGAAAAGAGTGTTTGGAAGATGAAGCAAACTCGTTTTGTCGTTATTCGCCGACATACAAAGAACAAAATGAAATAATGGAACTGTCATAGATATGCCAGATATTACAATAGACAATTGAGTACTTTCAGCAGAGCGAAGGGAGTGTCTGATATCTGAATCAAAGCTTTGGTTTTCTCTAGTATATGACATATTAAGAAGTAAATCAAAGAATGGCTTTTTCTTTAGCTGATATTTAAAATTGAAAGGTGAGGCAATTCAGTAAGGCGAATGGAGTGTTTGAGAAATGAATCAGCCCCTTGTTGATCTTTAGTTACTGACATATCTTAGAAAGAAATGAAAGAACGGAATAATCGTACATTGTAACAGATATTTATATTCGGAAAGTGGCTAAAGGTTGTTTTAAAGATGGAGCAGACTCTTGAAGATCGTTTATTGCTTACATATTTATGAATAAAATGAAGAAACGGGTTTGTCGTAAGTTGTCAGGAATTTTAACTTGAATAATGATTGAATTCAATAGGGCGGAAAGGGTGTTAGGTAGGTGAACCGATAGGAATAAAATGAAATAACGGATTTGTCGCAGATTGTTAAATTTTTAGAGTTGAAAAATTGTTGTATTCAGTAGGGCGAAAGGTATGATAGGAAGCTCAAGTAGACTCTTGTGATCAGCAGTTCTCGACATATATTAGAATGATATTAAAGAACGGACTTCTCATAAATTGTCGGAGATTTACAATTCAAAAGTGAGGCCATACAGTATGGCGAAGGGACTTTCTGAATCGTTAGTTACTCACTTGTTCAGTTTAAAATGAAAGAACGGAATTGTTGTAAATTGTGAGGATTTAGAATTGGTAAGTGTTTCTCTTTAGTAAAGCAAAATGGGTTTAAGCAGAATGAAGCCTCTCTTGTTGAACGCTAGTTGCATTCATATCTGAGATAAAAATAATCTAATAGTGGTAATTTGTCAGATATTTACAATTGATAGTGATTCCACTGAATAACGCTAAATGAATATTTGGAAGCCGAATTAAAACTTTGCTGATCGTTAGTTACTGACATATTTAGAATAACGGAATTGTCGTAAATTGTAAAATGTTTATCTTTGAAAAATGAGTCAGTTATCTGGGCGAGGGGTGTTTCTAGAAGATGAAGCACAATCTCGCATATCTTTAATAAATTACATATTTAAGAATAAAATGAAATGACGTGGTTGCTGTATAATTCGGATTTTTTGAAAAAGAAAAAAGTGAGTCCATTCAGTAGGGTGAAAGGGGAGTTTGAAAGATGAGGTAAGTACTTGGAGAACATTTTTACTGACGTGAGAATAAATTGAAAGAAGAGATATATCGTAAATTGTCAAATATTTACAATTGAAAATTGAGGCAATTCATTAAGGGGAAAGGAGAGATTGGAAGATTAAGTAGGCTCGAGTTGATCCTTAGTGACTGACAAAATTAAGAATGAAGTGAAAGAACGGAACGCTCTTTGATTGTTAGAGAATTTGATATTCGGAATTTGGCAAAGGTACTGTTTTAAGGATGATGCAGACTCTTGCTGATTGTTAATTACTCCATATTTAAGATCAAAATGGAAGAACGGATTTGACGTATATTGTGACATACAGTGAAACCTGTCTATGTCTCCCACCATCGTTTCAATCGAAAAGTGGCCAACTTCGACAGGTGGCCAACTTACAGAAAATAAGTGTGATTTGTGTATTTTTAGAATAAGATTTCTAGTATTACTCGATTGTACAATTTTAATAAGCAGTGGCGCGACAGCTACTTATAACTAATGTACATAGAGTAATCATTAAAATATACAGTACTAGAAAATTTTACTATAGTATGCAAGAGCGCCGATTTTCTGTAAATTTGGGAGCGGCATTCAGATGCAAAACGCATATATATATATATATATATATATATATATATATATATATATATATATATATATATATATATATATATATATATATATATATATATATATGAACATTTTAAGAGAAATTCCACTCAAATTATACCAAATATTGTATACTCATAAGTAAAATAGGGGCAACATCAGCTTTGGGGGCCCGGGCCCCCTCGTTCCCCCCAGGATCGGCGCTCTTGATTGTATCTTTAATATATATGCATACTTTTCTCTTCCTGAAAACTAGTTTGGTACATTGGATTATTCGAATTGAAAACACAATAACATAAACAACCATGAAATAATAGTGTATGTACGCAGTTTATAAATATTGATATTATATCACAGTGACAAGTAGACCTTACCACTTCGCCGTTGCGTTAGTAAAAGGAAACAACTACTGTCCTAGAGTTTGGTTGAATATAATATATTGACAATAATTTTATCTGCTAATGAGCACTATAAACATGGGAAAACGAAATAGAAACACGAATGTGGGAAAGCCATCTACAATATAATTTGATAGTTGCAAGACCGATATTTTTTCGAAATAGATGGAGGAACAATAGTTATGACTTCATCTGGAGTTAGGAGGGACGTTTTTATATCATTCCATATCATGGCCGCCTTCTTGAAATCCGCCATATTGGATCGACACCAACGTTTTTGAAATTGAAAGAGGGCCATTAGAAGTATCAAACAACAATGATGTTGTCCACCCAATCTCATATACTAATTATTTTGTCCATATCTTGAACGGTTTACAACTTAGAGTTCTTTCAATGTTGAACAATTCGGGTTTGTAGCAGATAACAGATAACTATAGTGACAATGAATATAGCTCCAAAGATAGCATTCTTACTGGACAAAATTACGGCATTGCAAGTTCTCAGCATTCATAAAATGGTCAAAACAGAATTTTGCAGAGTACCATGAGCACCTAGTAAAAAATGAAACGTCACAAATATCACAAATATCACGAATCATTCGATCGGCTCATCAATATATACTGATTTACAAAATGCTTATTGAATAATTCCTGTGAAGCGAGGAGACTGAAATTGAGTGTATACAAGGGAATGCAGAGTGACAATAGTATCTCTGTCATGTTGTTTTGAATGGAAATGTTCGTCCTTTAATGCATAATCACATATAGTACGCCAATGTTTTGTATTGTCTAAAAAAATACATTCACAGGTTGAAATATGCCGATGGTAACTTTTCGAATTTGTCACACTCCCACTGATTTCCAAGGTGGAGCTATTGTACTTCGCACCTCTTCATTATTACATGATTCACAGGTATCCAGCGTAACTGAATTCCTGCTCCCTGTATTCAACCAATAGATATTCACATACCATTCCGCTTCCACACTAGCTTCTTGATTGTTTATCTCATGATGTGCATCCTCTAGAATATCCAGAGTGTATTCCACTTCCAGTTCTAATTCCTTATCCGCTAGGAATCTATTTATGTCATCTGCGATTACTCTTTCTTTTTCTGATATATTTGTTGCATTGTGCTTGAACCGTAATGTCTGTATCTGCTGCAGGAGGTACATAGCAATGTTTGCCTTATTTGCCGCCATGGTGTGTCGTTTTTTAGTCTATAATGACTTCTAAGATGCAAATGTCTGACAATGCACGACAAATCCGTTCTTCATTTTAAACTTAAATATGCCAAGAACTAACGATTAGCAAGGGACTGCATCATCTTTATAACACTCCCTTTCTCATTTCTCGATGTAAATAGATACAATGTACGAGAATTCCATTCTTTTATTTTACTCTAAAATATTACAGTTATAACAATTACCACGTCTGCTTCATCACTGAAACACTCCTTTCGTTATACTCAAGGGCCTTACTTTTCAAATGAAAATATCCGAAATTTGCATTCCGTTTTATATTTCATTCTTTAATATATAAAAACTACACATCAGCCCCTTAGTTTTCAATCATTCCTTTTTCCTTACTGAATGAACTAACTTAAAAATTGCTAATATCTGACTTATTACGACAGTTCCGTTGTTCATTTTGTTCCTAAATATGTCACTAAGTAACGATCAACTAGAGTTTGCTTAATCTTCCCTTCACCCCTTTCGCCTTAGTGAATTGACATACTGTTTAGTTCCAACATTTGATAATTTACGACAGTCCCGCTTTTTCATTTCATTTTCAAATATGTCAGCAATTAACGTTCAACTAACGATCAGCAAGAGTCTACTTCAGCTTACAAAAAATACTTATTCTACTGAATACTCATGTCTCTATTGAAAATACCTGACATATTACAACTCCGTTCTGTCATTGTATTCTTAAATATGTCCGCAACTAACGATCAGTAGGAGTTTACTACCGAAAAAACACTTCTTTCGCCCAATTGAATGGAATCACTTTACAATTAGAAATGTCCCACAATTTACGAAAATTCCGTTCTTTCAGTTTATATTTTAATATGTCATTAGCTAAGGATAATGATAGTTTTATCCTCTTCTAAACTATTCTTTTCGTCCAGAAATAACTGACAATTTACAACAATTGTCTTCTATCACTTTATTCTTAGACATGTTGGAAACAAACGATCATCGTTAATGTGCTTAAAGATAGTAATATGCCTTTCGCTTTACTGTATGCACTAAATATTCAATTCTTAATAACTGACAATTTATGACTTCTGTGCTCTCACTTAATACTTAAATACATCAGTAATTGACCCTTTTTGCTGTGCTGAATTAAGCAACTTTTCAATTGTAAATATCAAAAAATTTATGACAATTCAGTTATTACATTACAATATTACGTCAGCCAAAATCGACCAGGAAGAGTTTGAGTTATTTTCCAAAAACTCTATTCGTCTAAGCGAATGGACTAATTCCACACTTGTAAATATGAGACTATTAAAGACAATTCCGTTATATAAATTTATTACTAAAGATGTCTTCAACCAAGGACCACCAAGAGCCTGCTTGTGCTTGCGAATACTCCTTTCGGCCTGCTGAATGAACTCTCTTATCAATTGTACATATCATTAAATTTACTACAATTCCGTTCTTCCATATACTACTAAATATGACAGTAACTATAGATCAGCAATTGTCTAGTTCCGCTTCTAAAAACTAGATTTTACTTAGATATGTTAATCGAACTTCAATTGCAAATATCTGACAAATTACTAGAAATCGGACACTTTATACTTAAATATGTCAGTAACTTAGGATCAACAAAAGTGTGCTGCATCCTCCAAATACTCCTTTCGCTTTACTGAACTGAAACACCCGCTAATTGCTAATATCTGAAAATTTACGACAATTCCGATGTTTCATTTGATTCTTAAATATGTAAATAACTAACGATGAGCAAGAATTTCTACATCTTTCAACACTCCTTTCGGGCAGTTGCTTTTCAGATGTAAATTTCTGACATCTTACGAGAAATCCGTTATTTCAATATAAACTTAAATATGTCAGTAACAAAAAAGGCAAGAGAGGGAGATTATTTATCGAAGTAGAAGATGATTTATAAGCCCTAGTTCACTTATAAGAATCTCTAAAAAAAATTTCTGGATGCGTATACTCTACGAGTTATTTTCATATACAGAGTCGGAGACAGTTAGGTAGGTGAAAAAACCGCTAAACACATTTGTTATTGTTTCATAATACAACGCATCAAAGTTTAAATTATTTTCCCCGTGTAACTCACAGTGTCCCAGGCGGAGTCCAAATCAAAATGTGCAATTGGTAAGGTGATAAAGTTACATATCGGATATAACAGGGGATTGAAAACTGTTTTGAAATGAAAGACGGATCAGGACTCGACTGTCTAAAATTACTATGTGGGAAATAGTGGCGGGCCCCCCCAAAAAACCTTGAACAGTGTGGCAGATGTCAAAAGAAAAAAGCACATGTGTGATCAGTACAATGTTTGAAACTGAAAATATTTGTCCCATGCTCCTCCGCAGGGCGCCAAACGGAGTTCACCTCAAAATTTCCAAATGACAAGGGGAGGCAAGTACAATATCGTTAAAAGCTGTTATTATATGAAAGCGGATGGAGCAAGTATGAACACTCTAGGATAACGCTGTGCAAACATCTTACTGTTTAGTTATTCTGTCTGCAGTCGCCTTTTTTATTTATTTATTTTACTGAATTTAAAAGAAAGGAAATGCCCCTAGTCTGAGGTCCTTCTCTTTGGGACCAGTAATGTGTAAATAAATAGAGAAATAAAATGAAAGCAAATTAATATATAGAGAAATAAAATGAAATTACAGGATTTCTTTAAGTATGGAACTGAATAGTTTACACATTATGTACAATAACGGAACTTATTCTCGTTGTCTAGATTGTTGTTGTTGTCTCGTTGTATAATATGATTTTTAGAACAGAGAACCGGGAACAGGGAACACGGGCAAGTTTCTCAAAGTGACAAGAAGTGCCGATTGCAAAATAGAAAGCCACTGCGATTAGAGAATGAAATTGAAGGTGCATATTTTGACCAGAAGCCATTTAGCACAGGGTAATTTTAGAAAATCGAGAATTGTTCTGTGTTGTTTCATTTCCCAACAGCTTTTGATCGAAACGGAACTTAATTCCCTTTGTCAATTGAAAATTTTGAGGAAGACCTCGTGTGAAACACTGCGGTTACGCAGGAACAAATATTTTTACTGTGAATCATTGTGCTTTTGATATGATGACACACGTACTTTGTGTTTTTATATCCGTCTCACCGTTTAGGTGTTTTGGGTAGGAACAACAGCTTTCCAACGATATGCTTCTTGAATCATTTACAACTTGTAATTTTCAATTTGTCCCTGTTTGGGATGCTGTGGGTGACTTTGGAAAACACTGTTACCTTTTTGCGTTGTACATTTAAAACGATGACAATTACCAGTTTTGGTTGTATCTGTCTCACTGTTTGTGATTTCTAGGCGTGCCCTGTATATGCATATAAATCGTACAATATGCGTTCGGAAACTTTGTTTTACATTTTCGTAATAGGTGGCATTAGTGTTTTCCATTACTGTATAAATCATCTTCCACTTCGATATAAATCTCCCTCTCTCCCTTGTAAGGAACAACAGGAGTCTGCTTAATCATGGTAACATCGAATGAATGGACTCACTTTTCAATGTTAATTGTCTGACAATTTAAGACAATTCCATTCTTTCGTTTTGTTCCTAAATAGGATTTCAACCAACAATCAACATGAGATTACTTTAGTATTACAAACACCCGTTTCGCCATAATGAATACACAACCTTTTCCGTTGTAAAAATATGACAATTTACTTATATTTACTACAATTACAGTCTCAAACAATCCTTTATCCATACTATATATACTTAGATTGCAATTGTTAATCTCTTACAATTCACGACAATTCCGTTCATTTAGTTCATTCTTAAATACGTCCGCAACTAACCATAAGCAAGATACTCCTTCAGTTTCTTACACTATTTTGCCTTACTGAATAGACTCGTTTTACAATGATTAATATGTGACAATTTCTTGCAATTGTATTGTTTTATTTTATTCTTAAATATGTCGGCAACTAACGATTTGCAAGAGTATCCTAATTCCAAACACTCCTCTCGTACTTGTGAATGGAATCACATTTAAATTGCAAATGGCAGAGAATTTACGATAATTCACATTTCATTTAATACTCAATTATGTCTGTAACTAATGATAATAATAGCCCGTTCCTTCTTCAGTTCTTTCTTTTGCTTTAGTAAATAAAACAAGTTTACAATTGTAAACATCTAACAATTTACGACAATTCCGTTATTTTATTCATTATTTTATATGACTGAAAATATCGATAAGCAAGAAATTGCTTTACCTTCCAATCACCCGTTTTCGCCCTAACGAATCTACTGAATTTTCACTTGTAAATATCGCATAATTTATGACAATTCCGCTCTTTGATATTATTTTTAAATATGTCTTCAAGCAAGGATCACCACCATTTTCCGTCAGCTTTCAGCCTACTGAATACACTCTCATTTTAATTGTTAATATCTTGCATTTCACGACAATCCCCTTAATTCATTTGGTTCTTAAATACGTCGGCAAATAACGCTGAGCACGAACTTGATTCATCTTCTTAAAACTCCATTCACGCTAACTGATGGACTCACTTTTCAATGTTATATATATGACTGTTTAAACAATTCCATTGTTTCATTTATAATTTTAAATGTCTTCGACGCACGATCACAAACAGAATGTTTTAACATCCAACCACTCCGTTTGCCATACTGAATAGACTCGCTTTACAGTTGTAAAAATTTGACAATTTTGGACAATTACGTTCTTTCACTTTATTCTTATGCATGTTGGAGACAAACGATCTAATGAGTCTGCTTACTATTCCAAACCCTCCTGCTGTCCTAGAGTATGGAATAACTTTTCATTTGTAAATAAAGTAAAGTGGCAATTTTAGACAATATCGTCCTTTCATTTCATTCTTACATATGTCAGCAACTAACGATAATCAAAACATGCTTTATCTTCCAAACACATCTTTCGCCTTGCTGAATGGAATCATTTACCAATTGTGTAGTAGAAATGGAAAAGGCTGAAAGTGCCAGAAAAATCAATTTTTTGCATGGAATGTGTTATAAACGACATCGCCAATAATCTAGAGAAGGTCCAAAGTGCCAGAAAAATTCCTACTAGTTTCTAGAGCACTCGCAAGGAGCAGCACGTTAAAGGATAAAGTACAGTTTTAAGAAGTTTTTATTGAATACTGGAAATTTTACTTTGTGGCACTTTCAGCCTTTTCCATTTCCATTACACAATTGTAAATGTGCGACAAAATAAGAAAACTCCTTTAATTCATTTCATTCTTCGATATGTCGGCAAACAGCGATGACCTAGAGTTTGCTTCATCTTCGAAACACTCTTAAACCATAATTAACGTCTCACTTTTCAAGGTTAAGTATCTGACAATTTGCAACATTCAAATTGTTTCATTTTACTTTATTTACGGCAATTCCACTTTTTATTTCAAACTTAAATATGTTAAAACTAACTATACAGAGCCTGTTTCATCTTCCATTCACTCCTTAACCTTATTGCATGGACCAACTATTATATTTTAATTTATGACAAATCCGTTCTTAATTTTCTCGATAACTCTCCGTCCGCAAGAGTCCAAACACTCCTTTTGCCATACAGAATTGACTCACAATTCAACTGTAATAAATCTCACATATTACGACAATCCGTTCTTTCAATTTATTCTTAAAATGATGGTAACTTACTACCAAGAGTCTCCTTCATCTTCCAGACATCATTTTACATTACTCATTGGAGCCTGCTTTATGTACCAAAACACGCGTTTCGCCCTACTCAAATGGGCTAACTTTCATTTGTAAACATCGGACTTTTTCCGTCTATTCCATTCTCCCATTTGTCAATAACTATGTCAGTAATATGTCAGTAATTGACGGTCAGCTATATTTTGCTTCATCTTGCAAACACTGCTTTCACCTTAAAGAAAAGACATTATTCAAGTCTAAATAATTGATAATTTATCACGTTTCGTTCTTTCATTTCATTCTTATTTGCGTCGAACTCCCGATCAGCAAGAGTCTACTTCAGCTTCGAAACACCCCTATCGCCCCACTAAATAGACACATTTTAATTGTAATATTCCTCACATGTTACGATAATTCTGTTATTTTATTTTATTTTTTAATATGTTAGTAAATAACCATCAAGAACCTGCTTCATATTGTAAACACTCCTTAACATTACTCAATAGACTCACTTACTAATTCCAAATATCTGACTAATTACTACAAAAAGTTCCTATTTCATTATTATATATGTCAGTTACTAACGAGCAGCAAGACTTTGCTTCAGTATCCATACCCTAATATCGGCCTACTGACTTTACATACTATTCAATTGTATATATCTGCAATTCTACGAAAATTCCATTGTTTCATTTCATTCCTGTTTATGTCGGCAAATAAAGATCAGTAAGAAATTTGTTTTATGTACAAACTCTCTTTTGGAGCTAGCGAATGGACAAATTTTTCCTTGTATGTATTACACAATTTACGACAATTCCGTTCTTTGATATTATTCTTAAATATGTCTTCGATCAACGATCACCACGAATTTGATACAGCTTCCAAACACTCCATAGGGCTTACTAAATCGACTCACTATTCAATTGATATTATTGACAATTTACAACAATTCCGCTCTTTCAATTTATTAATAAATTTGTTAGTAAAAAAGGATCTGGAAAACTCTGCTTCGTATGAGAGATCCATAATTCTATTTTATTCTAAATTAGTCAATGAACTAACACTCAGGAGCTGAATTATATACCGAAACATACCTTCCACCCTGCTATATAAACTAGTTTTTCGTTTGTAAATTTCTAACAATTCACGACTATTCCGTTATTTCATATTATTTTTCATCTGTCGAAAAATAACTTGAGCAAGAGTTTGCTTCATATTCTTAACAATTCTATCACTCTAATTATTAGACTCACTTTTCAGTGATAAACATCTGAGAATTAAAACAATCCATCCTTTTTAAATCCAAATTTTGACTTCAACCGATGATGAACAAGGGATTAGTAGAGCTTCGAAACACTCCTTCTGCCATACTGAATAGAAATGCTTTTCAGTTGTAATTATATCTCAATTCATGACAATTGCGTTCTTTCATTTTATCTTAAACATGTCGCAAACAAATGATCGACACTGGTTTGCTTGTTTTTACAACACTCGTTTCGTCCTACTGTACGTACTTGGGTTGCAATTGTCAATTATAAGTATCTCATGTATAACGACAATTCCGTTATTTCATTTTATCCTTAAATATGTCGGCTAATAACGATAGAGAATGAGTTTTCTTTATCTTCCCACCACACTTTTCCCCCTACCGAATCGACTAATTTTTCAGTTGTAAAATACAGCCAATTTACGACAATTCCGGTATCATGCAGTGACTAACGATTAGCAAGAGTCTGCTTCATCCTTGACACACTCCCTTCGCCATACTGAATTGCCTCTTTTCCAATGTTAAATATCTGACAATTCAATAATCTCCTTGATATTCCAAACACATCTTTCGTCCTACTGAAGAGACCCGCTTTTAAATTCCGTCCTTTGATGATATTCTTAAATATGTCTTCAACCAATGATGAGCACGAGACTGCTTCAGCATCCGAAACACTCCTTTCGGCCAACTAAATAAACTCGTTCTTTGAATGTTAATACTTAACAACTTACGACAATCCCTTTATTTCAGTTTATACTTAAATACGTAATTAACTAACGATTAGCGAGAGTCTGCTTCTACCTTTAATACTTCTTTCGCTATGCTAATTAAACAATTTAAGAGAATAGCATTGCTTCATTTTATATTTAAATACCACGATATTTAACGACCAGCAAAACTCTGATTCATCATTCAAACACCACCTTCGCCATTCTTCAAATAGAAATATCTTACAATGTACGAGTATGCAGTTATTTCGTTTCATTCTCAAATATGTCACTTACTAACGATCAACAATAGCCACCTTTCTGTTCCAAAGGATCTTTTCGCCTTACTTAATGGATTCACTTACCAATTGTAAATCTATATGTTTCTTGAAAGCAATTCTGTCATTCTATTTTATTCTTAAATTTGTAATTTAATATCGACTGCTACAACTTATAATCACTCGATTCCAGATGCTCTGTTTACTCAATTTTCAATTGTAATTATATGAGAGTTCTCGAAAATTCCATTATTTCATTTCATTTAAAACAGTTCATTAACTACCCAACATCAAGAGTCGGCTTTATATCTTAAACAACACCTTCCGCTCTACTCCATTCGCCTAACTTTTCAATTGTAAATATCTTACAGTTTACGTCTATTCCGTTTGTTTACTTTTTCACAAATATGTCAATAACTCACGATTAGTAAGAATCTTTTTGATCTTCGAAACGCTCCTTCCCCTTCGTAAATGGACTCATGATTTAAATCTGAATATTTGGTAATTTACGCACTTTCCATTTTTATTGAAGTCGACAATTAGCAATCCGAACGGATCTTCAGACTCCGAACAGTCTTTTCGCCCTACTGTACACACTCGCATTTCAATTGTAAATATATGACGTATTCCGGCAATTCCATTATTTCATTTTTTCTTAAATATTTCGGCAAATAACGATTACCAAGAGTTTGCTTCATTTTCCCAAAACACTTTTCGCCCTACCGAATAGACTGATTTTTCACTTGTAAATTACAGTGAATTTACAACAATTCCGTTCTTTCATTTTATTCTAAGATGTGCCGTGACTAATGATTTACAAGAGTCTGCTTTATCCTTAAAACACTCGCTTCGCATACTGAATCGCGTTTCAATCGTAAATATCTAAAAATTTAGGGCAATTCCTTTTATTCTATAATAGTTCAGTAACTAACGATTACCAACAGACTGCTTTATATAAAAAAAAAACATCCTTCGCCCTACTGAATAGACTCTTTTGAGTTGCAAATGACAGGAAATTTACGACAGTTCCCTTCTGTCACTTGACAGTTAGTACCTAACGATGATAGTCCGTTTCATCTTTCGATCTCTATTTTGATCAAATGAACAAAACAACTTTTCTATTAAAAATATCTAACAATTTAAGAGAATCTGATATTCCATTTTATTCTTTAAAATGTCGGCAAATATCGATGAGCGTTTGGAGTATGATTCATCTTCCGTAAACTCCTTCCATCCTACCGAATGCACTAATTCCTCATTGTAATTATCGCACAATTTACGACAATTGGTCATTAATATTATTCTTAAATATGTTTTCAACGAAGGGTACCACGAGTCTGTTTCAGCTTCCAAACATTCCTCTCGGTCCTTCTGAATAGGCTCACATTTCAATGTAAAATATCTGACATTTTACAACAATTCCATTGCTTACCTTTATTCTTAGATGTGTCTGCAACCAACAATCATAAAGTGCCCCTTTAGTTTCTAAACACTCCTTTTGCAGTCCTGAATAGACTCGCATTATAGTTGTAGAAATCTGGCAATTTATGACTATTGCATCTTTTCATTTTATTCTTAATTATGTTGGAAACAAACGATCAGCATGAGCCTGATTATTTCTCCAATCACTCCTTTCGCTCTAGTGTATCGGCTCACTTATGACGTAAATATGAGACAATTTTCGGCAATATCCTTTTTTTATTTTATCATTATATATGTTGACACCACAAGACCAGGAAGATCATGCTTCGTCTTCCAAACACCATTTCGCTTACTGAATGCACTCATATACCAATTGTAAATAATTGACGAGTTACGACAATTCCTTTATTTCATTACGTTCTTCAATATGTAGGCAAGTAACGATGAGCAATAGTTTGCTTCAACTTCCAAACAATCCTCACCCTGGGGTATGGACTGACTTTTCAATATTAAATATCTGCCAATTTATAAGAAGTCCATTGAACGTTAAATACGTCTTCAACCAACGATCAGCAATGCTCTACTTCAGCTCTTAACGCTCTATTCACTTTACTGAATAGACTCGTTTTTGAATTCTAAATATCGTACAAGTTACGATAATTCCATTCTTTAATTTTTTTTCTTAAATGTGTACAACTAACGATCTGTCTTCAACTACCAAACACTCCTTTCGCAAAACTAATTATACACACTTTTGAAATGTAAATATTTAAATATGTACGAAAATTCCATTCTTTCATTTGAAACTTAAATATGTCAGTACCTTACGATCAGCAAGAGTCTACTTCACGTTCCAAACACTCCTTTTCCCCTGCTGAATGGAATCACTTTTCATTTCAAAATATCTCGCAATTTACGACTATTCATTTGTTTCATTTCAGTTTTAAATATGTACAAAGGATCAACACGAGCATATCATGATTCATGTTCCAAACGTTGCTTCCGCCTTAATTAGTGGACTGACTTACCAAGTATAAATATAAGACAAATTGCTACAATTCTGTTATTTCATTTTATTGTTGATTATGTCAATTATTAAGAAAAACCAAGACCATGCTTCAACTTCCAAACATGGCTTTCAACCCGCTGCACAGTGGGGCGAAAACGCAAAAAGCTGGCCAAAAGTAAAAAAAACGAAAGTTAGTAATATAAATTTTTTTTTATGTAGTTGGCTAGAGTGATGTTAGAAGGGCCCAAATCCATAAATACAGGGTTTTTACTTTTTTGCTGAGTACCTGAGCCACTCTTATGTAGACCCGTCAGCATGTCAAATTCGTAGAGAAGAATAGAAGAATTGTGACGCGTCCGTTGAAAGGGTTTTAACTTTCGAAGGCGTTCATAGTTTTTAAATTTGTAATTTTTTATATCGTACTGGAAAGTAGAATAAGTGCATGAAGTGAGAAATTAATAATAATGATGTAATAATTTATAATTTGAATCGCAAGTCTGGCAAAAGTTTCAAATTGTTTATATATTTTATTAACTTAAAGCGTTGAAAACATTATGTGCACCCTTGTGCACCACGTTCATATTTTGTAGAATGGTAGTCTGAATATTAATTAATGCTGTCGACAAAAACGTAGCTGCCAAAACGTGCCAATTACGAAGCGTGTTGATGTTATTGTTCATTTAATGTTATAGTGACAAGCCGTTGCAGTTATCATAAACGAATCAAATACCAATAATTTGTGTCATTTAAGTAATAATACATTTCTAATAAATTAGAACATAAGTAACAAGTAATTGTTCATGAAAATATGTGAAAAAGTGAATGTTGTTAAAGATACATAGTGAAAATTACGAAGTATGTAGACATTCTTTTTATTCCGCCATTTTGGATTAGGCATTTTGTTTCTATTCAACTTTCGTTGCAGAATCGTAATCAGCAACTTTAATAACCCCTTTATCGCCACCTTTGAGAACGTTTCTATGACTTTTACGACTTTCGCAAATTTTATTCCTTCATTCTGGATCCGCCAATTTGTTTTTTCCAACTTTAGTTGCAGAATCGAAATCAGCAAGCTCAATAACCACTTAATACTAAATTTCACTCAATTTGAATATAATTATCATATTTTGGCCAGCTTTATGCTTTTTAAACCAAAACAAATCCTTCGTACTACAAAATGGAATAAGCTTTCAATTGTAAATATCTATAAATCCACGCATGTTTAGCTCACTCATTTAATTCTGAAATATGTCAGAAACCAACAATCATCAAGCGTGTGCCTTATATAGTAAAACAAACCTGTCGTCCTACTGAATACACACATTGTTAATTTGAAATTACAAAAAAATTACGATAATCACGTCCATTCTCTTTTTACTTTAATAAGTCAGTTACAAACGATAATGAGGGTACATTTATATCTTCCCAACCTTTCATTTGCCCTACTGAATATAACTTTTAATTTTTAAAAATCTAACAAGTAACAACAAATCTGTTATTTTAATTTATTCTTAAATATATCGCAAAAACGATGAGCAAGAGACTGCTTTAGCTTCCAAATACTCCTTTTGCTATTCTGAATAGAATCGAATTTCAGTTGTAAATGTACGACTTCTGCGTTCATTCATTTTATTCTTAAACATGTCAGAAACAATCACCATTCGTTTGCTTACTCTTGAAACACGCCATCGTCAATTACTGAGGACCAGCAAGACTGTGCTTCGGCTTCCAAACACTCCTTTAAACTCGCTACGTTATTCACTTCACAATTGTAAATAACTGACAGTTTCGTCTATTCCATTATTTCATTTTATTCTAAAATCGTTCGGTAACTAACGATACCAAGGGACTGCTTTATATAAGAAACAAATCTTTCACCATACTCAATGGACTAACATTTCAACTGTAAACTCATTTTGTTCTGAAATATGCTGGTAAGTAAGAATCATCAAGAGTCTGCTTTATATAAAAAAGCAAACAATTCGTCGTAGTGGATAAACTTTCTTTTCAATTGGAAATGACAGGAAAAACACCCCTCTTTCACTTTATTCTTAGTAACTAGCGATAAATATAGTATGTTTCTTCTTTCGATAACTATTTTTCTGTAATGAAGAAAACTTTTCATTTGTAATATCGAACATTTAACGACAATTCAGTGATTTCATTTTATTCTTACATATGTGGGAAAATAACGATGAGCAATAATTTTCTTCAACCTCCAAACACTTCTACCACCCTAATTAGTTTACTCACTTTTAATTGTTATAATACAGACAATTTTCAACAATTCCATTTTTCATTTTATTCTTAAGGATGTCTTCAACCAACGAACAGCAACAGTCCACTTGAGCTTATAAACACTCTTTTCGCCTTACTTAGTAGGTTCGTTTTTCAATTCTAAATTCTGGCAATTGACGGCAGTTCCACTCTTTTATCTTATTCAAATATATCTTCAACCAGCGATTTGCAAAAGTCTGTTTGAACTTCCAAACAAATTTAGCCATGTTAAATAGAGAGACTATTCCAATGCAAGTATTTCACAATGTACGACAGTTACGTTTTTTTATTTGAAACTTATATATGTTACTAACAGACGATGACTTCTTGTGCCCCACTGAATGGAATCACTTTTGATTTCAAAGTATCAGAGAATTTACAACATTTCCGTTTTTTCATTTTTTCTAAATATGTAAATATCTAAAGAGCACCAAGAGTTTACTTCAGCTTTTAAAACTCCTTTCACCTTATTGAATGCAATTACTGTTTCAATTGAAAATGTGTGACAATTATGATCATTCCGTTCTCACATTTTATCTTTAAAATACAGTAAATAACCATTAGCTACAAATTGCATCTTCATAGAAGCCACTTCGCCATACTGAATGGCACTACTATTGTATTGAAAATATTTGGCAGTTTACGATAATTTCTTTCTTTCATTTGATTCATAAATATGTTGACAACTACCGGTTAAAAAGTGTCTACCTCAGCTTCAAAACGCACCTTTTATCTAACTGAATAGACACTCGTTTCAATAGTAAAAATCTGACAGATTACAACGATTCCGTTCTTTCATTTTATTCGTAAATATATTATGAACTAACAATAAGCAAAAGACTTCTTAATCTTCCAAACATTTTTTTCATCCTACCAAATAGACTAAAAATATATTGAACATATATGACAACTGTTCTCTCATTTTAAACTTAAATAAAATGGTATCAAAGGATCAGCAGGAGTCTGTTTAATCTTCCAACACTTCTCTCGTTCTACTGAATGCATAAACTTTTCAATTGTAAATGTGTTACTACGACAGTTCCGTTCATTCTTCTTATTCTTAACGAAGGTTTCAACCAAAGATCACCAAGAATCTGCTTGACCTTCCAATGACTCCTTTCGCCATACTGAATAGTCTCGCTTATCAATTGTAACTATCTGACAGTTTATTACAGTTCTTCTATCTTATCCACAAATATCTCACTAACTAAACATTAGAAAAACACTTTTCGTCCTCCCGAATGTAGTCACCTTTCAATTGTAAGTATCTGAGATTTTAAGAAAAATCAGTTTTTAGATTTTAAACTTTATGTCAGTAACCGACGATGAGGAAGAGTCTGCTTCTGCTTCCAAACTGTTTTTCCTAGTGAACGAAATCACTTTTTATTTCAAATTACCTGACAATTTACGATAATTCCGTTCTTTCATTTTATTCATAAATATGCCAGAGATCACAAAGAGTCTGTCTCGTCTTCTAATACTCTTTTCGCCCTACCGAAGGGAGACATTTCAATTGTAAATATCTAACTAACGAATTTCCGTTATTACATTTTATTACAAAATATGTATGTAACTAAAGATCTACTATATAATCCATGTTCCCGATACGCTTTTCACTTTACTGAATGAACACGCTTACCAAATGTTAATATCTCACAAATTACAGCAAATTACGACAATTCTGTTCCTTAATTTTCTTCTTATATATGTCACTAACGACAAGCTAAAGTGATTGGACTCAATTTTCTATTACAATATCTGATAATTTCAAAGAAATTCGTTCTTTCATTTTATTCTTAAATATGTCTTCATTCAATGATTGTCTACTGTCTGCTTCAGCTTCCAATTTCGCCTTTAGCCCCACTGAATGGATTCATTTTTTCAATTGTAAATATCTTACAATATACGAAAAATCCGATCTTTCATTTTATTCTTAAAAATGTTAGTAATTAACAGTAATTAACAAACTACTCTACCTTCCAAACACTCCATTGGCCATCGCACTTCAATTGCAAATATCTGACAAATTACTAGAATTCGGCCACTTTACACTTAAATATGTAAGTAACTGACTATGAACAAGAGCGAGCTGCATTATCGCTTTACTGAACTTAAACACCTGGTAACTGCTAATATCTGACAATTTACGACTATTTCCTTCTTTCATTTGATACTAAAATATGTAATTAACTAACGATGAGGGAGAGTTTCTAAATCTTCCAAACACTTCTTTCGGGCAATTAAATAGTCTAGCTTTTCAATATATAAATTTCTGACAACGTACAAGAAATCCTTTCAATCATTTTAAACTTAAATATATCAGTATTCAAAAAGCTAGAGACGGAGATAATTTATCAAGTAGAAGATAATGTATACACTATCGAAAGCCCTAGTGCACTTATTACGAAACTCTAATAAAAATTTTCCGAATGCATGTACTGTACAATTTATTTTCATATATAGAGACGCAAACAGTTAGACAGTAGTAAAAACCGCTAAACACATTTCTTATCGTTTCAAAAGTACAACGTATCAAAGTTATAAGTATTCTCCCCAGGTAACACACAGAGTCCCAGGCGGGTTGCAACTCAAAAATTGCAATTGGTAAGGTGATCAAGTTACATATAGGACATAACAGGGGATTAAAAGCTGTTTGGAAATGAAAGAAGACAGATCAAGTCTTGACTCTCTAAAATTACTATGTGGGATATAGTGGCGGGTCGAAACGTATGCAAAAACGTCATTGTAAAGTCTATGGCCTAACATGAAAATTTACAGTGAGTCAGATGTCAAAACAAAAAAGCACATATGTGATCATTTCAATAATACAATGATTGAAATTGAAAATATTTTTGCCATGGTCCTCAGCAGGACGCCAGACGTAGTTCACTTCAAAATTTGTAAATGACAAGGGTAGGAAATTAGAAAATTATTGAGAGCTGTTTTTACATGAAAGCACATCGAGCAAGTTTGGACACTCTACGACAACGATGTGCAAACGTCTTACTTTCTAGTTTTTCTTTCTGTAGTCGGCTTTTCTTCTTTTTCATTTTAATTATTTTACTGGACTTAAGGAAAGGAATAGCCCCTACTCTGAGATAATGCTCTTTGGCCCAGTAATGTGTAAATAAATAAATACAGTGAAAGCAAATTAATAAATAGAAAAAATGTAACTACACCACTTCTTTAAGTAAGGTACTGAATAATTTTCATATAATGTACAATAATAGAACTTATTCTCGTTGTCTGGTTTATCAATTACAAAATTATTGTAAGAAACAATTCTTGCACCAGGAACAGGAAACACGGGCAAGTGTCTCACAGTGACAAGAAGTGCCGATTTCGAAATAGAAAGCCAATGCGCTCAGAGAATGAAATTGAAGGTGCACATTTTGACCAGAAGCCATTTAGCAGAAGGTAATTTTAGAAACTAGAGAATTTTTCTGTGTTGTTTCATATTTCAACAGCTTCTCAACGAAATGGTACTTAACTCAATTAATCAATTGAAAATTTTGAGGAAGACCTTGCGGTTACCCCGTCTGAGACCTTGCGGTTACCCTGGAACAAATATTTTTTCTATGAATCATTGTGCTTTTGAAATGATGAAACACGTACTTTTCTGGTTTGATATCCTTCTCACCGTTTCAAGTGTTTCGTGATGGATACAGACTTTACACTGACGTTTTGAGCGGCCGCCATCTTGCACAAGGTATTTTAGGGAGTCGAGACTTGTTCCGTCTTCTTTCCTTTGGAACAGCTTTCCGTCGATATACTTCTTGATTCATTTACCACTTCTAATTTTTGAGTTGGGCCCTGTTTCGGACGCTGTGGGTGACCGTGGAACAACACTAATTACTTTGTACAGTTGTACTGTTCAAACGATTACAAATATGTATAGCTTTTGTTGTATCTATATCACTGTTAGCGATTTCTAGGCGTGCCCTGTATATGCATATAATTTGTACACCATATACATTCGGAAACTTTGTATTAGTTTGGTAATAGATGTCATTAGTTTTAGGTTGATTTTTACGTCCCGTTCAGCAGCGAGGCTATATGAGACGTGGACCTATTGATTAACGTGGAATCCGAACCACATGAGCTCCCGCCGGGAATCGAAAGATGTCATTAGTGTTTTCCATTCCTGTATAAAGGATCTTCCACCTCGATATATAATCTCCCTCTCTTACCAACAACAGGAGTCCGCTTAACCTGCGAAACACTCCTTTCGTTCTACTGAACGGATTCCCCTATCATAGCAAATATCTACTAAAAATTCCGTTGTATTATTTTATTGTTAAACAAGTCCTGAACCAATGATCAGCAAGAGTTTGCTTGAACTTCAACGACTCGTTTCGCCCTACTGAATAGACTCGCTTTTCAATTAACTATGTGACTATGTGACACTATGTGACTATGTGTAACTATGTGACAACTTAGGCCAAATTCGTTCTCTGATTTATTCCAAATTTATTCGTTTTCATTTTGTTTCAGATGTTGATTATTTTGAGCTGTTTAATTTTCATGGATGAGAATGTAACTGTGAAATGTGCCTTTGTGACAAAAAGTTATTGGATGAACAAATTGTGACATTACGAAGCAAAGGAAGTGAAGGAATAAACAAAGAAAGTGAATCAAGAGGAAGTGATATACGAACTCAAGAAGACCAATGCGTTCATGTGAAATGTAGGAAAATGTGGTGTAATCCAAAGAACATTAAGGCTTTGTAAAGGAGAAAGCCAGTTTTTAGTACTAGTAATGAACCTGTACTTCGATCACAAGTGGGGAAGTTTCAATTCAATAAGCATTGTCTGTTTTATGGGCAGGAAGCCAAATTCGATGGTAGAAAGAGAGGATATGATGTTTTCCCAATTCGAACTCATAAATTGCATCCTACCATAAAGAATGTATGCACCAGTAGGGACGATAAATGGAGTAAACAAGTGTCTGTAAGACTTCTGTTTGCTAAGGATCTACAAGTCGTAGATGTAGTTTACCACAATCAATGTGACTAAAACTTCAGAAATGGAAAAGGAATTCGAACGAGGTATGTGCCAAAGAGTGAGGCAACAAATGATAAGCTCCAACTGAAAACCAAAGAACTGAACTGAAAGAACGAATAGTTTTCCTGCTTCCATGTAAGACCTCAAAAATTATTATGAAGACCAAATTACCATATGCGACTTAGTGAAAAAATGGAAGCAAATCTCGAATCATCTGGTTGCGAATATCACGCATATTCTGAACAGTATATGAAACAGAAATTTAAAGAATTATTTGGGGATGATGCATTATTTACAAATATGAAGGGACGAGTAAATGTATTAACACCTTGAGCAAGTGGTTCTTTAATTCTTCAGCAATACTACAATACTCCAAAAGGTGAGAATGAAGAGGAAGAAAATCATAGGATAATAGAAACAGCTGCAAAATTAAATAGAAATTATGAGAAATCGTGTGAAACAACTAATGGTCATTATCCACTGACTGAAGATATGCCTTCTTTAGACAAAGCAACGAATGTGTTGCTTGACAGTCTTCAAGTGTGTATGAGAACAGTAATTGGAGGAGAAATGATAAAAAGTCGGCTTCTATAGGTCACGCAATAATGCAAGCAATAAAACCTAGATTCTTTGTAGCGCTTCTCCAATTGGAACTGCCAGTCCAATGCACCATTATTTTGGTTCAAATTTTGATAGATTCTTTACAGCAGCATGATTTCTGCTCTTCCTATAGCGAAGTACAGAAATATGAGAGGAGTGCAGCAACAACGACAAACCTTGATATATTGATTGATTCGCATTAGTTTGTTCAGTATGTTGCAGACAACATAGACCACAACCTTAACACACTAAATGGTCATAGCACCTTCCATGCAATGGGCTCCATAGCAGTAGTAACTCCTAGAAAGGTAGTAAGTAGAACAGTTCCCAAGAAGATAATCACAACACACGATCGTAGTAAAGATTACTGGGCAGGTCTTTCCAGTGATCTTATCATAGAACAGGGACTGATGAGAAGCATGAAATCTACAGGAGGGTTAACTAGAGGAAGAGGAATGAATGCCATTAGCACAGCGACAAGTATTGGTTCAATCCATGATTCTTTGTACCGTGTTCAACAATGCCATACAAGAATTCACTACTGTCTTGCACAATACCAGAGAACAACACAAAGAAACTTCATACAACAGACAGACAAGAGACTGCTCAGATACCAAGAAAATATTGACAATAGTATTAGATTGAAGCCCACTTATTTCTGATAACCTTTGCGTAGTTTGGCATCAGGAGTTGTTGTTCATAGTAATGTGAACCTTGACAAAACAAAAGAAGTTGGTAATCTAATAGTCCAGTCCATGCAGGGTCAGAACATTTGGAACAATTCATTCAACGAAATTTGCAGGCTGTTACCATTCAATCGAAGAATGTTAAAGTAGGTCAAGATGTCGTCAATATTGACCTACAATTGCTATTCCAAGGACAAGCTTAAACAACAATTGGCATAAAGCTGTGATTTACCCCACCAATTTCTGAGCATTGACCAAAGCATTGACTTGATTTTGTTTTTGAAACACACGACATAGATAAGAGGAGCATATTCAAATATGAACTCTGCAGCTATCAAGCATATTTATTTGTCGATTCAGTTCTTCCACGGAAAGCAAATAAATCGCTTCTGGCCAATGCCTTTTTGGACAAGCTGGAGAAATGTCAAATGTCAGCACAACCCCTATATACTCGATGGAGGTGCTTTACTACATCGATTATCATGGTCAGTTAGTATGCTGTTCTCATACATCTATAATAGCTATACAAACTACGTTCTGCAAAGGTATGATAAATCGGTTGTGATTATGTTTGATGGATATTTGGATGGTCCTTCCATTAAGGACGTAACTCATATTAGGAGGAGCGAAGGTAAAGGTTCCCCATACGTTTTATTTTCTATGGACATGAAACTTACAATGAAGAAAGATGTACTTCTATCAAACAAAATGAATAAGCAGCGTTTTCTAATGATGCTTAGTAAAAGCTTTGGAAGAGTTGGATGTCAGAGAATACATGCACGACGAGATGCAGACCTTCTGAGCGCTCAGACAGCAGTGCATGCGTCTGAACAAAGTGATGATGTTCTCATTGCAGATGACACTGATGTCCTGATACTCCTGTGTTTATATGTTAAAAAGGATAGTAAAGAAGTCTTCTTCAGACCAGAAACAAAGTGTGGTGCAAACAACATGCGAGAATGGAATGTTCAATCTACAAAGTCGTCATTAGGATGAAGTGTCTGCTGTGGTTTTCTTTTTATTCATGCGATTTTGGGATGTGACACCACGTCACAGTTGTTAGGAGTTAGCAAAGGCAATAGAGTAACTATTATCATGAAAAATACATCATTTATGGGGTATGCTGAAGTATTCAACAATGCAAAGAGTCTTAGAGAAGTTATATTATTGTTGGAGTACATGCTATTTGTGAAATGTATGGAGGAAAGACAACTGATACCTTATATGACCTCAGATAGAGATGCCTCAGTACAAAGGTTGTTAAAAATATGGTTCAAGCTCTTGAAGCCCAGCCACCTCCACCGACTTCAGCTGCTGCTGAATTCCAAAGCTTACGGATCTACTACCAAGTTCAGGATTGGAAGGGCAATACAACTCTTCTACCTGAGGATTGGGGTTGCAGTTATAGGGTGGGCAACTCCTTCTAGTACTCACTGATCTTCCACCAGCACCTGCAACTCTGCTCGATATCATAAGATGTAAATGCAAGACAGGTTGCAGCACTTCAAGGTTCTGATGGTAGAAAGCATAGTTTGGAATGTTCATCAGTTTGTAGTGAATGTCATGGTATAGTGCTGCAACTCCCATACAGAAGATAGTGTTCAACGAAGGTGTTTCTGATAGAGAGTGATATTGATGGATGTGACAGCGGTGTATTACTAGTGTTTTAATAGTATTTTTAAAGAGTGTCTAGTTATTTAAACGAGTCTGTACTAGTTTAACCATCAGGACACTGATAATGTATCCTTACAATAATATTTATAACTTTACTACCTATTAGCCTATTATTATAATTTTGTAATAAATGGAATATGAATAGAAACACGATCGGATGATTCCTGGTTTAAAAAAAACTATCCATTTGCCAGTTAAAAATATGGTTCAAGCTGTTCAAGCCCAGCCACTTCCACCGACTTCAGCTACTGCTAAATTCCATAGCTTGCAGATCTACTACCACGATCAGGATTGGAAGAGCAAAACAACTTTTCTATCTGATATATATATAGCTATATTTTACATAAATTGGAAGGAAAATAGAATTTTCTAGATTTAGAGAAGAACTTCAATATGGCGGCCAATATGGCTGCATTCCCATGCTCGGATTTCTGTTGACTTTGATATGTTGATGGGGATACTATTCCAAATCTAAGAAACCTCACTTTATTATTACAATTATTTCGATGTTTTCTCCTAAAATACTTAATATGCCAATTACTAAAAAGCAAGACTCTATTTGAGTTATCAGACGCTGGTTCCGCTTTCCGTGTGGACTGCGTTTTAAATGTAAATATCTAACAATTATCCTGAATTTCCGTTATTTTATTCTTAAGTATGCCTTTAACTAGGGATCACAAACAGTCTGCGTCAACTTGCAAGCATTCCTTTCGCCATAGTGAATGGACTCACTTATGAATTGTATGTATGTGACATTTTCCAGCAATTCCGTTCTTTCATTTTTTCCTAAACATGTCAGTAACTAAAGATCAGCAAGGGTCTACTTCAGCCTTCAAACATTCATTTTGTCCTACTAAATGTAAATTTTTTCATTCGAAAATATCCTAGAATTTATGATAATTTCGTTCATATGTTTTATTCTTAAATATTTAATTAACTAAAATTGAGCGAAAGTCGACATCAGCTTCCAAACACGCCATTCGGCCTGCTAAATTGACTCACTTCGCAAATTTAAATATCTGACAATTGTCTATCATTTTAAACTGAAATATATCAGTAACTAATATTCAACAGGAGTCTGCATAACCTTCCAGAAACTCATTTCGTTCTACTGAAAGGATTCACTTTTCAACTATATGAATACGACAATTCCGTTCCTTCATTTTATACTGAAACATCCAACCAATCATCAGCAACATTCTACTGTCTTCCAATCACTCCTTCCGTCTTACTGAATAGACTTGTTTTTTAATTGTAACTATCTAACAATTTAAGATAATTCGCTTCTTTCATTTTATTCATAAGTATGTCAGTACTAACGATTAGCATCAGTCTGCTTAGTCTCTCAAACGGTCATTTTGCCCAACTGAATGCAATCAATTTTCATTTCAAATTATCTGACTCTTTACACCAATATTGTTTATTTTTATTCTTAAATATGTCAATAATTAATGATCAGAAAGATCTCCTTCTCTTTTGAAACAGTCACTTTCCAAATATAAGTATTTTAAATAACGACAAATCCGTTCTTTCATTATATTCTTAAATATGTCAATTGATAACGACCAGCAAGACCAGCTTCCAAACACTTCTTTCGACCCGCTGTGTATACTCACTTTTTAGTTGCAAATATCTGACTACTTGGACAATTCCAATACTTGAATTTATGTAAAAAAAAATTTCCGTAACTAAAGAACATGAATAGTC
The DNA here is from genome assembly GCF_964235325.1 of Thermobia domestica. NCBI lineage: Eukaryota > Metazoa > Arthropoda > Insecta > Zygentoma > Lepismatidae > Thermobia > Thermobia domestica. The sequence continues at coordinate 173,140,986 of NC_137460.1, forward strand.
TGCTTCATATATGAAAACATATATTTCGCCCTACTGATGAGACTCGTTTTTCCATTGTGAATGACAGACAATGTACGTGAATTCCCTTCTTTCACTTCTTTCTCAAAGGCTCAATTTACTAACGATAATCTGAGCCTACAGAAAAGAACTACTCTTCAAATGTAAGTATCTAAGAGTTTACTACAATTTCCTTATTTCATATTATTCTAAAATATGTCGCTAAATAACGATGAGCAAGACTTTGCTTCATCTTCTAAATCCACCTTTCACATTAATGAATGGACTCACTTTTCAATGTTAATTATCGGACAATTTAAGACAATTCCATTCTTTCGTTTTCTTCTTAAATAGGATTTCAATCAACAAGAGATTACTTTAGTTTGACGAACACTCATTTCGTCATAACGAATACACATATTTTTCTGTGTTAAATATATGACAATTTACGACAATTGCATTATTTCATTTTATTCTCAAAAATGTCAGAAAAGATCGATTAAGATGAGCCTGATTACTGTTAAAAACAATCCTTTAGCTATACTGTATACATGGTTGCAATTGTTAATCTCTGACAATTTACGACAATTCCGTTCATTTATATCAATCTTAAATACGTCCGCAACTAACTATAAGCAAGACTCACCTTCAGTTTCCAACACTCCTTTAGCCTTACGGAATAGACTCGCTTCCCGATGGTAAATATATGACAAGTTCCACAATTGTACTATTCTTTTATTTTATTCATAAATATGTCGGCAACTAACGATCAGCAAACAACGGATATTTTGCGTTTGTTCCATTCTCTAATTTTATTCTTTAATATGTCAGTAACTAACGGTTAGCAAAATTCTGCTTAATCTTGCACACACTGATTTCACTTTAAAGAATGGACTCACTATTCAAGTCTAAATATTTGAAAATTTAGCACAATTTCGTCCTTTCATTTCGCTCTTTTTTGCGTCAAACTCCCGATCAGTAAGAGTGTACTTCAGCTTCAAAACCCTTCTATCCCCCTACTAGATAGACTCACATTTCAATTGTAATATTTCTCACATGTTACGACAATTCTGTTATATAATTTAATTTTAAATATGTTAGTAACGAATTATCAGGAACCTGCTTCATGTTGTAGACACTCCTTAACATTACTCAATAGACTCACTTACCAATTGCAAATATCTGACAAACTACTACAATAAGTTCTTTCATTTTATTAGTAAATATGTCAGTTACTACTGAGCAGCAAGTCTTTGCTTCAGCATCCATACCCTAATATAGGCCTCTATCAGACAATTTACGACAATCCATTCTTTGATATTATTCTTCAATATGTCTTCAACCAAGGATCATCACGAATTTGATACAGCTCCAAACACTCCATAGGGCTTATTGAATCGACTCACTACTCAATTGTTAATATTGACAATTTTCGACAATCCCGCTCATTCAATTTATTAATAAATATGTTAGTAAGTAAACATCTGGAAGCTTCTGCTTCGTACGAGAGATCCATTGTTCTATTTTATTCTAAAATAGTCCAGTAAATTATATACTGTATTTAAGCGTGAATTATATACTGAATATAATTCCAAGAGCGTGAATTATATACCGAAACACACCTTCCGCCCTGTTACATAAACTGTTTTTCGTTTGTAAATTTCTAGCAATTCACGACTATTCCCTTATTTCATATTATTTTTCATCAATCGGAAAATAACTTGAGCAAGAGTTTGCTTCATCTTAACACTTCTATCACTCTAATTAATAGACTCACTTTTAAATGATAAATATTTGAGAATTAAAACCATTCCATCGTTTCTTAAATCCCAATTTTGACTTCTACCAACGATTAACAAGGGATTAGTAGAGTTTCGAAACATTCCTTCTGCCATACTGAGTAGACATGCTTTTCAGTTGTAAATATATCACAATTCATGACAATTGCGTTCTTTCATTTTAACATGTCGCAAACAAATGATTATTATTCTTTCAACACTTGTTTCGCCCTACTGAACGGCCTTGCGTTGCAATTGTAAATTTCTGACATATTATGACATTTCCGTTATTTCATAGTGTTCTTAAATGTCTTCAACCAACGAACTGCAAAAGTCAACTTTAACTTCCAAACAGTCCTTTCGATATTGCAAATAGACACACTTTTCCAATGGAAATATATCAAAATGTACGCAGTTACGTTCTTTCATTTGAAACATAAATATGTCACTATCTAGCGATCAGCTAGGGTCAACCAAACCGCTGCTTGTGCCCCACTGAATAGAATCACTATTCATTACAAAATATCAGACAATTTATAAGAGTTCCGTTGTTTTTTTTTTCATTTTATTTCCCAATATCAAAGTAACTAAGGATCATCAAGAGTTTACTTCGGCTTCCAAAAACTCCATTCACACTATTGAATGGAATCACTTTTCAATTAGAAATGCGTGACAAATTACGGCCATTCCGTTCAGTCATTCTATTGTTAAAAATACAATAACTAGCGATTAGCTAGTGTCTGCATCCTCATTGAAACACATCCTACACCATACTGAATGGACTCACTATAAATTGAAAATATATGAAAATATACGACAATTCCTTTCTTTCACTTGATTCATAAACATGTTGAAACTACCGGTTAGGGAGAATCTTCTTCAGCACCTAAAGACTCCTTTTATTGTACGGAATAGACACATTTCAATAGTGAATATTTGACAGATTACAACGATTCCGTTCTTTAATTTTATACTTCAATATATAATGAACTACCGATAAACGAGATATTTTCTTGATTTTCCCAACACTCCTTTCGCTCTGCTAGATAGACTTAGTCTTCAAATGTAAATATTAAAAAAAATGACTAATCCGTTCTTTCATTTTAAATTTAAACTGCATGGTAACCAATGATGAACAGGAGTATGCTTCATCCTCCAAACACTCCTTTGGTTCAACTGAATGAATTCACTAATCAATTGCAATTATCTTGAATTCACTTTCAATTGTAAATCTTACTACGAAAATTCCGTTCCTTCATTTTACTCATAAATATGTCAGTAATTAACGATCAGGAAGTCTGATTCATCTTAGAAACACTCACTTCGCTACTTTCCATAAACAAATATCTTACAATGTACGACTATTTAGTTCTTTCATTTCATTCTTAAATATGACCCTAACTAACGTTCAACAATAGCGTGATTGACCTTCCAGTCCCTTCTTTCGCACTATTGAATAAACACATATTTCAATTGTATATATATGACATTTTACAACTATTCCGCTATTTAATTTTCTTTATTAAATATGTGAGTAACGTACGATCCACGAAGTTCACGTTCCGGAATCATTTTCCATTTTACTGAATGGACTCACTAATTGTAAATATCTGACAATATATGACAATTTCTTTGTTTCATTTTACTCCTAAATATGTCAGTTAGTAAAAATCAGCAAGTGTCTACTTCGGCTGCCGAAAATTCCTTTGGACTCATATATTTTAATCGCAATTCATTTGTAAATATCTCACAAATTACGACAATTCTGTTGTTTTATTTTATTCTTAAATATGTCAGTAACTAGCGACCAAGAAGAGCGCGCGTAATCCTCCAAATACACTTTTCGCTTTACTGAATGGAAACAATTGGCAATTGTAAATATCTGACAATCTACAATATTTCCGTTATTTCGTCTCATTCTTAAATATGTAATTAACTAACGACCAGGGAGAGTCTCCTTCGACTACCAAACCCTCATTTGGGCTAGCTAAATAGACTCACTTTTCAAATGTAAATGTCTCACATACTATCGGTCTCACAATATACCAGAAATCCGTTTGCTTAGTTTACACTTAAATCCGTCAGTAACTAAGAAACAGCAAGAGTCTTCTCAATCTTCCAATTACTTCTTTCGTTCTACTGAATGGAATCGCTTTTCAATTGTAAATATCTGACAATTTACGACAATTCCATTTGTTAATTACTTTAATTGTGGTTTCAACTAACCTTACGCAAAAGGCAACTTCCAAACACTCATTTCGTCCCGTTAATAAGACTCGCTTTTCAAATGAAAGTACCTGAATAAGTGCGACCATTCCACTTTTTCATTTTAAAATTAAATGTGTTAGTACTTAACGATCAGCGAGTGTCTGCTTAATATTTGAAACAATCCCTTTGTCTCTTTCTATATATAAATATGTTACAACGTGCGACCATTCCGTAATTTCACTTTATTCCTTCAACTGGAAATATTGAAAAATTGTTTCATTCACTTTATTCTTAAAAATATCACTAGTAACAATTTCTAGGAGTCTCCTTCATCATAAAAACACTTCATTCGACATATTGAATTGCCTTAATTTTCATTAACAAATATCTCAGAATTCACGACACTTCGTTCTTTTATTTCATTCTAATATGTCGACCACTACCGCTAGTAAGAGTCTACTTTAGCTTGCAAACACTTTTTTCGACTTACTGCATGGCGGCATTTTTAAATTGTAAATATTTGGCAATTTACATCTATTGCCTTCTCACATTTTATTCTTACATTTTAAATATATCAGTAACTAACGACCAGCAAGAGACTGCTTAATCTTCCAAACGCTCCTTTCACCTTAGTAAATGCACTCACTACTTAAGTCTAAATATTTGATAATATTCGACAATATTGTTATTTCATTCCATTCTTTGTTATATCGACAACTACTAATCAGCAAGAGTCTCCTACAGCATCCTAACACGCCTCTCACCCTACTGAAGACACATTTCAACTGTAAATATTTCACATATTACAATTCCGTTATATCATTTTATTCTCGCATATGTTAGTAACAGACGACCAACAGCCTGCTTCGTCTTGAAGACTTTCATAACCTTACTGAATGGACTCATTTACCAATTGTAAATATCTGACAAATTCCTACAATTACATTCTTATATTTTATTCTTAACTATGTCAGTTACTAACGACAAGCCATACTCAGCCTCAGATACCAAACTCAACTATCGGGCTGCTGAGTTTAATCACTTTTGGATTGTAAAATTCTGACATTATCTAGAATTCCAATATTTTATATTGTTGAAAAATAGTTTAATAAGTAACGATTACTAAGAGAATGCTTTATATACAAAGATTTCACCCTACTAAATGATTAACCTTTTAATTCTAAATATTTCATAAGTTTAGTCTGTTCCGCTCACTCATTTAATTATAAATTTAACAGTAACTAACAATCATCAAGAGTCTCCCTTATACAACAAAACAAAAATTTCGCCCTATTCAATAGACTCGTTTCTCAATTTGATATGACAAAAATATACGACAATTACGGCTTTTCTTTTCGTATTTTAATGTGTATGTAAGAAACGATTGTTGAGAGTCTACTAAACTGTTCTTTTGCCCTTCCGTTATTTAAATTTATACTTACTATGTAGGAAAATAACGATGAGCAAAAGACTGATTTAGCTTCCAAACATTCCTTTTGCCATATTAAATACAATGTCAATTTAGTTATAAATATAAGACAATTTTCGACTATAGCGCTCTCTCATTTATTTATTAATCATGTTGGAAGAAACAGCATGAGTTTGTTTGCTCTTCCAATAATTCCATCGCCCTATTCTATGGACTCACTTGCAATTGTAAATATCTGACAATTTACGACAATTCCTTTCTTTCAATTCAGTGTGAAATACGTCTGCAACTAACGATCAGTAAAAGCATGCTTCACCTTCGAAACACTCCTTTTGCCTTACTGAGTGAACTCACTTAGCTATTGTAAATATCTGACATATTACGACAAATGGGTTCCTTCATTTTATTCCTATGTATGTCGGTAAATAAGAATGAGCTAGAGTTTGCTACAACTTCCATACATCATTTTAACTCTACCGAATGGACTAAATGGTCTTGAAAATATCACACTGTATGCGAAAATTCTGTATTTTCAATAGATTATTAAAAATATTTTAACCAAGGATCACCACCAATCTGCTTCAGCTTCTAAACTTTCCTTTCGGCCTAAAGAATCGATTCACTTTTAATTGTTATCTTACAATTCACTACAATCCCGTTAATAAATGTTATTTATGCAACTAACGATAAGCTGGAATTTGCTTCATCTTCCAAAAACTCCTTTCACTCTAATGAGTGGACTCATTTTTCAATGTTAAATATGTGTATAGATTTACAACAATTCCATTGTTTCATTTGAACTTTAAATATGTCAAAAAGTAACAATGACAAAAAGGCTGCGTTAGTTTCCAATCACTACTTCAGCAAAACTGAATAGCGACGTATAACTCTGAAAATTTACGACATTTTCGGCTCTCATTTTATTCTCAAACATGCCGGAAACAAAGTGTCTAAGTGTGACTGCTTATTCTTCCAAACACTCCCTTGGCCCTACGGAATGTAATCACTTTTCATTTCAAAACATCTGACAATTTCCGACTTTGTTTATTTCAGTTTATTCCTAAATATGTAAGTAAACAAGGATCAGCAAAGGTTTCCTTCGTCTTCCAAAAAATCCTTTTCCTCTATTGAATGAAATCAGTTTACAATTGGAAATCTCTACAATTCACGACAATTCCGTGCTTTCATTTTCTTCTTAAAAATATCGGTAAGTAAAAATTACTAAGACTGCATCATCATTGAGACTTTCCGTTCGCCATACTGAATTGCCTTAGTTTTGACAATCTACGAAAAGTACATTATCTCATTTCATTCTTTTTCATGTCGGCAAATAACTTCATATTCCAACACTCTTTTCATACTACCGAATTGACAACCTTTTCACTTACCAGACAGACAAATAACCATTCTGTCCTTTGATTTTATTATTAAATATGTCTTCAACCAAGGATCACCACGAGTTTGCTACAACTTTCAAAGACTAATTTCGGCCCATTGAATCGACTCACTTTTTAATTGTCAATATGTGACAATTTACGACATTTCTGTTCTTTCATTTTATTCATTAATTTGCCAGTAACTAATAATCAGGAAGAGTCTGCTTCGTCTTCTAATACTCTTTTCGCCCTACTGAATGGAGTAATTTCTCAATTGTAAATATCTAAAATTTTCGTGTAACGTGCGTTCCTGTCACCACGGCATGGCGCGTCCTCAGGTTGCGGATCGAAGAGAAGTCATCTAGATAAAGAGGTTAGCTGTGAATACACTGAATAATCAGTCGCGCACAGACCACTAGGAGTGGTCCTCCAGCTTGGGGTTTGGGTAGGGCTAAGAACCTCATCCCGTAAAAAAATAACTTGTTCAGATATATTCACAAAAGCCTAGGACAAGGACTGATAACTTGTCACGACCTCAGCAAAAGAAAAAGGACATGAGTTTTTTAACATGGAATATTAGGAGTCTTTATAGGGCAGGCGCGTTAATATCCGTAACGAGTTTGTTAGAGAAGTACAGGATGGACGTGGTAAGAGTCGAGGAAGTTAGGTGGGAAGGAAATGGATCTGTGAATTCCTGAAATTTTACGTTCTTTTACGGGAAAGGAAATAAAAATCACCATTTAAGAACAGGGTATTTCATTCATAAATGTATATTACCAGGAATTAAACGGGTTGAATTTGTTACTGACAGACTTTCTGTTGTTACTCTGAAGGGAGGCTGGTGAGACATTCTTGTTATAAATGCACATGTCAAAAGTGATGATAACGATGACGATATAAAAGACCTACTCCCGCGATACCACATGAAAATTCTATTAGGTTATTTCAATGCGAAAATGGGACGAGAGGATATTCTCAAACCGATTATAGGGAAGGAAAGTCTGCATAAGGAAAGTATTGACAACGGTGTTAGACTCGTGAACTTTGCAAAATCCAAAAACATAATCATGAAGAGTACACAATTCCCACATCACTACATTCATAAACACACTTGGATATTACCAGACTGGAAAACAATCAAATTGGTCATGTTTTAGTTGATGAAAGAAGGCAATCTAGCATAATTGATGTTCAGTCATGTAGAGGGGCTGATTGTGATACTGACCACTACCTGATAGCACTGATAATACGAGAGAGGTTATCGTAAAATAAAGGTAATATTCATTGTCCGAAAACGGAGAGATTCAATTTAAAGAAATTAGAAGAGAGCCAGATAAGAAAAAAATACCAGATTGAAGTTTCGAATACGTTCTCGGCTTTGGAAGATTCGGAGTGCGCTAGTGTCGAGGATACCTGGATTGGAATTGCAGACAACGTGCAATTTCAGCAAAAGAAAAATTGAGACACGCGGAAACACGTAGGAACAAACCATAGTTCAACTAGGAATGCATAAAACTAACAGAAAAGAAAAAATAGGCAACATTACACTAGCTAAAAAATCCGAATGAAATAAGTACACAAAATTTCGCAGATATATTGTGGGAAAATTCCAAAACTTTTAGAATAAGTTGAAAAAACGGATTGTCGTTATATGTGAGATATATTAAAGTTGAATTGTGAGTCAATTTAGTAGGGCGAAAGGAGTGTTTGGAAGCTGAAGTAGACTCTTGCCGATGTAGAGTTTTCGAGAAAAGTAAGAACGGAATTGTCGTAAATTATCAAATATTTAAAATCTAATAGTTGGTCCATATAGTAAGGAAAGGAGTGAAAAGAAAATGAAACAGGCTCTTGATAGTTAGTTTTAACATATTTAAGTATGAAATAAAGAATGGAATTGCCGTAAATAAAAAAAGATGAAACAATTTGAATATTGCAAATTCTCAGATATTTAACCCTGAATAGTGACTACATTAATTAGGTTATAGAGTGTTTTGAAAATGAAGCAAACTCTAGGTCATCGTTATTTGCCGTCACATCGAAGAATGAAATGAATTAAAGAAATAGTCCTATTTTGTCGCACATTTACAATTGGTAAGTGACTCCATACAGCAAGCCGAAAGATCTGTTTGGAAGATGAAGCATGTTTTGATTATCGTTAATTGCCGACATATATAAGAATGAAATGAAAGGAATAAATTGTCGAAAATTCCCGCCTATTTAGAATTGAAAAGTGTGTCCATACATTAGGATGGCAGGAGTGTTTGGAAGAATAAGAAAACTGATTTGATCGTTCGTTTAAAACATGTATAAGAATAAAATGAAAGAACGCAAATGTCGAAAATTGACAGATTTTTACAACTGAAAAGCGAGTCTATTCAGTATGGCAAACGGAGTGGTTGGAAGTTAAAACAACCAGTTTGTTATCCTAGGTCGAAGACATACTTAAAATTACAAATGAAACAATGGCATTGTTAAAATTGTCGTATATATAACATTGAAAAGTGTTTCCATCCGTTAGCGTGAAACGAGTAATTAGAGGTTTGACGCAAGATTGCGCTCAGCGTTATTTGCGGAGGTATTTAAGAATAAAATGAAATAAGGGGATTGTCGTGAATTGCAAGATATTAACAATGGAAATGAGAGTTTATTCAGTAGCCTGAAAGCTGACGGAGATTTGTGGTGATCCTTGCTTGAAGACATATTTAAAGATGGTATGAAAGAGCGGAATTGTCATAAAGTATGAGATGTTTATAACTGAAGATCTAGTCGATTCGTTAGGGCTAGAATTGTTTTTTGGAAGATAAAGCTAACTCTTGCCGATCGTAATTTTGCGTCATATAAAAGAATGAATAAAATAACGGAATTTTCGTTGATTGTTAGATGTTTACAATTGTAAAATTGTGTTATTCAGTAAAGCAAAAAAGAGATCTGATGAAGAAACGGACTATTATTATCGTTAGTTACAGACATAATTGAGTAAAAGTGAACAATTGAATAATTGTAAAATGTTTGTCATGTGATTCGATTCACAACTACGAAACAAGTGTTGGAAGAAGTAGAATACTCTTGCTGATCGTTGGTTGCCGACATATTTATGAATAAAATAAAAGAATACTACAATTGTGGAACTTGTCATATATTTACCATCGAGAAGCGAGTCTATTCAGTAAGGCTAAAGGAGTGTTGGAAACTGAAGAGAGTCTTGCTTATGGTTAGTTGCGGACGTATTTAAGATTGAAATAAATGAACGGAATTGTCGTAAATTGTCAGAGATTAACAATTGCAACCTAAGTATACAGTATAGCTAAAGGATTGTTTATAATTTAAAATATTATTAATTTAATATATTGTCGTTATTTAAAATATTTATATGTGGAAAGTGAGTGTATCAAAGGAGGAGATTTTGCTGATCTTTAATTATTGTCATATTTAATTATAAAAATAAAGAATATTTGTGTAAAAAGTCAGATATTTTGAAATGAAAAATGGATGCATTCAGTTGGGCAAAATGACCGTTTGAGAGACTAAGCAGACTGATGCTAATCGTTAGTACTGACACACTTATGAATAAAATGAAAGAAGGGAATTATCTTAATATCTTAGTTACAATTGAAAAACAAGTCTATTCAGTAAGACGGAAGGAGTGATTGGAAGACAGTAGAGTCTTGCTGAGGATTGGTTCAAGACATTTCAGTATAAAATGTAAGAACGGAATTCATATAGTTGAAAAGTGGGTCCTTTCAGTAGAACGAAATGAGTTTTTGGAAGGTTAAGCAGACTCCTGTTGAATCTGTTACTGACATATTTCAGTTTAAAATGATAGACAATTGTCAGAAATTTAAATCTGAAAAGTGATTCTTTTAGCAGGCCGAAAGGCGTTTTTGGAAGCTGAAGGCGACTTTCGCTCATCTCTAGTTAATTAAATATTTAAGAATAAAAGATAAGAACTGAATTATCATAAATTGTATGATATTTTCAAATGAAAAATGATTTCATTCAGTAGGAGAAAAGGAGTGTTTGCAGGCTGAAGTAGACTTGTTGATCTTTAGTTACTAACATGTTTAGGAATAAAATGAAAGAAAGGAATTGTTGTGAAATGTCACATACATACAATTCATAAGTGAGTCCATTCACTATGGCGAAAGGAATGGTTGGAAGATGACGCAGAATATATCGGATCCCAAGTTAAAGGCATACTTAATAATAATAAAATGACGGAAATTCAGGATAATTGTTAGATATTTACATTTAAAAAGGAGTCCATTCGGCAGGGCGAAACGAGTGTCTGATACCTAGAATAGAGTCTTGCTGATTCTTAGTAATTGGCATATTGGCAGATATTTACAATTGGTGAGTGTAATCCACAATACGAAAAGACTGTCTGGTACATGACGCAGGCTCTAGTAGATTGACTCACATTAAATTGTAAATACAGTGAAACCTGTCAACTTGGGCATCTCTCTAAGTTGGCCACCTGTCTATCTTGGAAGTTGGCCACACTGAAGCAATGTTTACCCTATGATGGTATTGATAAATTTACCTGCGTATCTTGTCCACGAAAAATACAGTTTTGTTATATTTCTCAACTCTTTCAAACTCCCATATCAGAGGCAGATGGTCTGTTTTTATGACTGGACATAAAGATGCATAGATTCGCAAGATTTTTTCTTGGAGGTCAAAGGCCAGAACACTACCCTCATAAATGGGTGGTGAAGGAAGGTGTGAATAAGAAAAAGAACGTACAGGAATTCAGGATATGGTTGTACGTATTTGTTCATCCTGTCGGTTTTGGGAAAACCATTAGCTATATCGGCGCCTTTTATCAGTGGAAGCTATAGTAATTCCGGAAATTTCTCAAGGTTAAAGCTCAATTGCCATTTATTGGCACCTGACTGCATGTCAAAAGGTAGCGGAGGTTATGAGACATGAATTCCTTCATGATTTTCTCAAAACATCTTTTGCTCCGAGGGAAAAACTTTTTGCTCATTAACAGGAGGTAGTTAACTACAATATTAGAATGTGTATATCTGCCAAAAAGAATAAAACAAGTACGTCTAGAATGAACCACCATTCAGTAAAAACTGAAAAGAAGTCATGTAAATTGCATATGATTTTCTCAATTTTTAACCTAGCTTTTTGTTTTCAATCTGAATAACTCACAAGTAGACCTCACCACTTCGCCGTTGCATTAGCAAAAGGAAACAACTACTGTCCTAGAGTAGGGTTGAATATAAGAGATTGACGAAAAGTTTGACCGATAATGAGCACTAGAAATATGGGAAAACGAAACAGAAACACGAATGTGGGAAAGATATCTACAATATAATTTGATAGTTGCAAGACCGATGTTTTTTCTAAATAGATAGAAGAACAATAGTTATGACTTCAACTATGTAAATCGAGTTGGGAGGAATGGTTTTATATCATTCCAGATCATGGGCTCCATTTTGAAATCCGCCATATTGGATCAACGTCAACGTTTTTCAAATGGAAAGATGGCCATGTGAGGTATCAGACAACAATGATTTCTTCCACCCAATCTCATTCGAGGTTCGAACCTGGTTTACTTTTTTCCGAAGATACCAGAAGCTGGACTTAGAAAATTTTTGCCTCAAAACACCAATAAAGAGTGCGCTCAACCTGTTTGAGACAAGGTGTACATATCGTTAAATTAACTACAATTCCGTTCTTTCATATATTTGTAAATATGTCAGTAACTAAAGATCAGAAATTGTCTAGTTCCGCTTCCAAAAACTAGATTTTACTTAGTAATTTTAATCGCACTTCAATTGCAAATATCTGACAAATTACTAGAATTCGGACACTTTATACTTAAATATTTCAGTAACTTACGATCAACAAGAGCGTGCTGAATCCTCCAAATACTCCTTTCGATTTACTGAACTGAAATACCTGGTAATTGATAATATCTGAAAATTTACGTCAATTCCGATGTTTGATTTGATTCTTAAATATGTAAATAACTAACGATGAGCGGGAATTTCTACATCTTCCAACACTCCTTTCGGGCAGTTAATTAGCCTTGCCATTCAGATGTAAATTTCTGACAACTTACGAGAACTCCGTTCTATCATTATAAACTTAAATATGTAAGTAAGAAAAAAGGCAAGAGAGGGAGATTAGTTATCGAAGTAGATGATTTTTAAGCCCTAGTGCACTTATAAGAATCTCTAAAAAAAATTTCTGAACGCATATACTCTACGAGTTATTTTCACATACAGAGTCGAAAACAGTTAGAGAGATGAAAAAACCGCTAATCGCATTTGTTATTGTTTCAGAAATACAACGCATCAAAGTTATAATTATTTTCCCCGGGTAACCCACAGAGTCCCAGGCGGAGTCCAACTCAAAAATTGCAATTGGTAAGGTGATAAAATTACATATTGAACAAAGCAGGGGATTGAAAACTGTTGGGGAATGAAAGACGGATGAGGAATCGAATGTCTAAAATTAGTGTGTGGGAAATAGTGGCGGGCCATCCCAAAAAACCTTAAACAGTGAGGGAGATGTCAAAAGAAAAAGCACATGTGTGATCAGTACAATGTTCGAAACTGAATATATTTGTCCCATGCTCCTCCCCAGGACGCCAGAAGGGGTTCCCCAAAAAATTGCAAAATGACAAGGGGAGGAAAGTAAAATATCGTTTAAAAGCTGTTATTACATGAGAGTGGATGGAACAAGTATGGGCACTAGGATAACGCTGTGCAAACATCTTACTGTTTAGTTATTCTGTCTGCAGTCGCCTTTTTATTTATTTATTTTACGGAATTTAAAAGAAAGTAAATACTCCTAGTATGAGATCCTGCTCTTTGGGGCCAGTAATGTGTAAATAAATAGAGAAATAAAATGAAAGCAAATTAACAAATAGAGAAATAAAATGAATTAGACGACTTTTTAAAGTATGGAACAGAATAGATTACATATAATGTACAATAACGGAACTTATTCTCGTTGTCTAGATTATCAAGTGTAAAATGATTTTCAGAACAGAGAACCGAGAACAGGGAACACGGGCAAGTGTCTCGCAGTGACAAGAAGTGCCGATTGCAAAATAGAAAGCCAATGCGCTCAGAGAATGTAATTGAAGATGCACATTTTGACCAGTAGCCATTTAGCACAGGGTAATTTTAGAAATTCGAGAATTGTTCTGTGTTGTTTCATTTCCCAACAGCTTTTCAACGAAATGGAACTTAATTCTCTTTGTCAATTGAAACTTTTGAGAAAGATCACGTGTGAGACCTTGCGGTTACGGTGGAACAAATATTTTTACTGTATATCATTGTGCTTTTGATATAATGACACACGTACTTTTCTGTTTTGATATCCGTCTCACCGTTTCAGGTGTTTTGGGTTGGATACAGACTTTAAAAGATGTTTTTGCTGACGTTTTGACCGGACGCCATTTTGCATAAGGTATTTTTAGGGAGTCAAGACTTGTTCCTTCTTCTTTCCTTTAGCAACAGCTTTCCAACAATATGCTTCTTGAGTCATTTACCACTTCTAATTTTTCAATTGGGGCCTGTTTGGGATGCTGTGGGTGACCCTGGAAAACACTATTACTTTGTTGCGTTGTACTTTAGAAACGATGACAAATATGTATATTTCTTGTTGTATCTGTCTCACTGTTTGCAATTTCTAGAAGTGTCCTGTATATGCGTACAATTCGTACATCATACGCATTCGGAAACTTTGTTTTACATTTTCGTAATAGGTGTCATTAGTGTTTTCCATTACTGTATAAATCATCTTCCACTTCGATATAAACCTCCCTCTCCCCTTGTAAGGATAAACAGGAGTCTGCTTAATCATCGAAACACTCCGTTCGTTCTAATGAAGGATACCCCTATAAATAGTAAATATCTAATAAAAATTCCGTTCTGTTATTGTATTGTTAAACAAGTCCTGAGCCCACAATTACCAAAATTCTGCTTGACCTTTCAATCACTCTTTTCGCCCTACTGAATAGAATCGCTTTTCAATTGTAACCATGTGACAACTTGGGCCGAATTCGTTCTTTCATTTTTTCACAAATATAACAGTAACTAAATTTCAGCAAGACTCTTGAGCTTCCAACCACTTGCTTTACCTACTGAATAGAATTCTTTTTCATTTCGATTGTAAATAACTGATTGTAAATATTTTCTATAATTCTTTTACTTTTTAAAATCTAATATTGTTCAGTAACTTACGAATATCAAGAGTATGATTTAACTTACAAAACACACCTTTCGCCCTACTCGAATGGCCCAACTTTTCAATTGTAAATATCTGACAATTTACGACAATTCCGTTCTTTCAGTTTAATCTTAAGTCTTGAACCAAAGATCAGCAAAGGACTGCTTCGGCTGCTAATCACTCCTTAGGACCTACTGAATAGACTCGCTGTTCACTACTCGCTACTACTCTGACTATTTACAGGAATTCCGTTCTTCCATTATATCTACCAATATCACAGTAACTAAATATCAGTAAGAGTATGCTTCCTCTGTAAATCTCTTTTCGGCCTACTGAATGGAGCCGCTTTTCATTTGTAAATTACTGAGATTTCAAGACAATTCCGTTATTCATTTTATTCTTAAATATATAAATAACTAATAATCTACTAAAGCCTGCGTCATGTTCCAGACAGTCTTTTCGTATTGGGGATTAGACTCACCAATTGTAAATATCTGACAAATTGCATTTTTTTTTATTTTCTTCTTAAACTTGCGAATTACACCAACCAATAAAACTCTATTTCAGCTATCAAACACTCGTTTCGCCCTGCCGAGTGGAATCCTTTTTAAATGTAAATATCTAACAATTATCCTGAATTTCCGTCACTTTATTCTTAAGTATGTTTTTAACTAGGGATCGGAAACAGTCTGCGTTATATTGCAAGCAATCCTTTCGCCCTTTTGAATGGACTCACTTATGAATTGTATGTATGTGACAATTTATAACATTTCCGTTCTTTCATTTCATTCCTAAATATGTCAGTAAACTAAAAATGAGCAAGACTGTGCTTCAACCTGCAAACACTCCTTTTTTTCCTACTGAATGAAATCATTTTTCATTTGAAAGTATCCGACAATTTATGATAATTCCGTTCTTACATTTTTTCCTTAAATATTAAATTAACTAAAAATGAGGTAAAGTGGTCTTCAGCATCCAAACACGCCTTTCGGCCTGCTAAATAGATTCACTCTTCAAATTTAAATATTTGACAATTGTCTATCATTTAAACTGAAATAAGTCAGAAACGAAGATTCAACAGGAGTCTGCTTTACCTTCCAAAAACTCATTTCGTTCTACTGAAAGGATTCACTTTTCAACAATATGAGTACGACTATTCCGTTCTTACATTTTATACTTAAATGTCCTGAACCAATCATCAACAAAATCCTACTGCCTTCCAATCAGTCCTTCCGCCTTACTGAATAGACTTAATTTTCAATTGCAACTATCTAATAATTCAAGATAATTCCCTTCTGTCATTTTATTCATAAGTATGTCAGTATCTAACGATTAGCAACAGTCTGCTTAGTTTTTCAAAGATTCATTTTGCCCAACTGAATGCAATATATTTTCATTTCAATATATCTGACGATTTACAACAATATTATTTATTTTTATTCTTAAATATGACAGTTATTAATGATGAGCAAGATCTCCTTCTCCTTTGAAACACTCACTTAGCCACTTTCCAAATAGAAATATTTTAAATAACGACAAATCCGTTCTTTCATTATATTCTTAAATTTGTGAGTTGTTAAGGACCAGCAAGACAAGCTTCCAAACACTTCTTTCGACCCGCTGTTATACTCACTTATTAATTGCAAATATCTGACAATTTTGACAATTCCATTACCCTGAATTTATGTAATACAGTTCTGTAAAAAAAAAAAAAAGAACATGAATAGTCTGCTTAATACATCAAAACACATGTTTCGCCCTACTGAATAGACTCGTTTCTCTATTGTAAACGACAGACGATTTACGTCATTTTCTTTCATTCTTTTATTCTCGAATGGTCAATTAAGTAAAGATAATCTGAGTCTATTTCATCTCCCGTCTTTTTTAGCCCTCCAAAAAAGAACAACTTTCCAAATGTAAATATTTAAGAGTTTAATAAAGTTTCGTTTTTCATATTATTCTAAAATATGTCGGCAAATAACGATGAGCAAGACTTTGGTTTATCTTCTAAATCCACCTTTCACATTAACGAATGGACTCAATTTTGAATGTTAAATACCTGACAATTTAAGACAATTCCATTCTTTCGTTTCGTTCTTAAATAGGATTAAAGCCAACAATCAACAAGAGATTACATTAGTATTGCAAACACTGGTTTCTCCATAATGAATACACTTCCTTTTCCGTTGTAAATATATGACAATTTACGACATTTGCATTATTTGATTTTATTCATAAAAATGTCAGAATGAACGATTAGCATGAGTTTGAATACTGTTCCAACAATCCTTTATCCATACTGTATATACTTAGGTTGCAATTGCTAATCTCTGAGAATTCACGACAATTCCGTCCATTTATTTCATTCTTAATACGTCCGCAGCTAACCATAAGCAAGTCTCTTCTTCAGTTTCTTACACTCCTTTCCCCTTACTGAATACACTTGCTTGTCAGTGGTAAATTAGTGACAATTTCCTACAATATTACCCACTTTTCAAAGTTAAATATGTGACAATTTGCAACATTCAAATTGTTTCATTTTTCTTTATTTACGGCAATTCAACTCTTTATTTCATACTTAAATATGTTAAAACTAACTTTTAAGAGCCTGTTTCATCTTCCATTCACTCCTTAACCTTACTGTATGGACCAACTATTAGATTTTACATATTTGATAATTTACAACAGTTCCGTTCTATTTTTTCTGGATAACTCTCCATCCGCAAGAGTCTACTTCAGCTTCCAAACACTCCTTTTGCCGTACAGAATTGACTCACAATTCAACTGTAATATATCTCACATATTACGACAATCCGTTCTTTCAATTTATTCTTAAATATGATGGTAACTTACTACCAAGAGTTTCCTTCATCTTCCAGACACACTTTTATGTTCCAAAAACACGCGTTTCGCCCTACTCAAATGGGCTAACTCTTGATTTGTAAACATCGGAATTTTCCGTCTATTCCATTCTCCCATTGTCGGTAACTATGTCAGTAATATGTCAGTAACTAACGGTCAGCAAAATTCTGCTTAATCTTTGAACACTGCTTTCACATTGAAGAAAAGACTGATTATTCAAATCTAAATAATTCATAATTTATCACGTTTCGTCTTTTCATTTCATTCTTATTTGCGTCGAACTCCCAATCTGCAAGAGTCTACTTTAGCTTAGAAACACTCCTATCGCTTCACTAAACAGACACATTTCAATTGTAGTATTTCTCACATGTTACGATAATTCTGTTATTTCATTTTATTTTTTAATATGTTAGTAAATAACTATCAAGAACCTGCTTCATGTTCTAGACACTCCTTAACCTTACTTAAGAGACTCACTTACCAATTGCAAATATCTGACTAATTACTACAGTAAGCTCTTTCATTTTATTATTAAATATATCTGTTACTAACGAGCAGCAAGACCTTGCTTTAGCATCCATAACCGAATATCAGCCTACTCACTTTACTCACTGTTCAATTGTATATATCTGGAATTCTACGAAAATTCCATTATTTCATTTCATTCTTCTTTATGTCGGCAAATAAAGATCAGCAAGAAATTTGTTTTATATTCAAACACTCTTTTCGACGTAGCGAATGGACTAATTTTTACTTGTATGTTTCAGACAATTTAAGACAATTCCGTTCTTTTATATTATTCATAAATACGTCTTCAACCAAGAATCACCACAAACTTGATAAAGCTTCAAATCTCTTCATAGGGCTTCCTGAATCGACTCACTCTTCAATTGTTAATATTGACAATTTACGACAATCCCGCCCTTTAAATTTATTAATAATAGTAAAAAAAAGTTCTGGAAGATTCTGCTTCGTAGGAGAGATCCATTATTCTATTTTATTCTAAAATAGTCAAGGAACTAGCACTCAAGAGCCTGAATTATATACCGAAACACACCTTCCCCCCTGCTACATAAACTAGTTTTTCGTTTGTAAATTTCTATTAACTCACGACTATTCCGTTATTTCATTATATTTTTCATTTGTCGAAAAATAACTTGAGCAACAGTTTGCTTCATCTTCTTAACATTTCTATCACTCTAATTAATAGACTCACTTTTAAATGATAAATATCTGAGAATTAAAACAATTCCATCCTTTTTTAAATCCCAATTTTGACTTCAACCAATGATAAACAAGGGATTAGTAGTGCTTCGAAACACTCCTTCTGCCATACTGAATAGAAATGCTTTTCAGTTGTAATTATCTCAATTCATGATAATTGCGTTCTTTCAATTTATTCTTAAACATGTCGCAAACAAATGATCGGCACGGGTCTGATTCATGTTTGAAAGACCTCCTTCGCCATTCCACAAATAGAAATATCTTACAATCTACCAGTATACACTTCTTTCGTTTCATTCTCAAATATGTCACTTACTAACGATCAACAATAGCCAGCTTTATGTCCCAAACGTTCTTTTCGCCTTTCTGAGCGGATTAATCTAAATCTGATAATTTACGACAATTCCATTCTTACTTATGTCGACAATTAGCGATCCGCACGGATCTTCAGACTCCAAGCAGTTTTTTCTCCCTACTGAATACACTCGCATTTCAATTATAGATATCTGACGTATTACGACAATTTCGTTATTTCATTTTTCTTAAATATTTCGCAAATGACAATGACCAAGAGTTTGGTTCATCTTCCCAAAACACTTTTCGCCCTACCGGATAGACTAGTTTTTCACTTGTAAATTACAGTGAATTTACAACAATTCTGTTCTTTCATTTTATTCTAAGATGTGGCGTGACTAACGATTTGCAAGTGTCTTCTTTATCCTTAAAACAATCGCTTCGCCATACTGAATGGCCTATTTCAATCGTAAATATCTAAAAATTTACGACAATTCTTTTATTACATTTTATTGTATAATAGTTCAGTAACTAACGAACACCAAGAGACTGCTTTATATACCAAAAAACACCTTTCGCCCTACTAGATAGACTCTTCTTAGTTGCAAATAACAGGAAATTTACAATTCCCTTTTTTCACTTTATAGTTAGTACCTAACGATGATGATAGTCCGTTGCATCTTCCGATCTCTATTTTCATCAAATGAACAAAACTTTTCAATTAAGCATATCTAACAATTTAAGAGAATCTGATATTTCATCTTATTCTTTAAAATGTCGGCAAATATCGATGAGAGTTTGGAATTTGATTCATCTTCCGAAAACTCATTCCATTCTACCGAATGCACTAAATTTCTTTGTAATTATCGCACAATTTACGACAATTGGTTCATTAATATTATTCTTAAATGTTTTCAAGCAAGGGTACCACGAGTCTGTTTAAGGTTACAAACATTCCTCTCGGTCCTTCTGAATAGGCTCACATTTTAATGTAAAATATCTGATAATTTACAACAATTCCATTTCATACCTATATTATTTGATATGTCTGCAACCAACGACCACAAAGTGACCGCTTTAGTTTCCAAACAGTCCTTTTGCAATCCTGAATATACTCGCATTTTAGTTGTAGAAATGTGACAATTTATGACTATTGCATGAGCATCAGTCAACGATAAGCATGAGCCTGATTATTCCTCCAAACACTCCTTTTGCTCTAGTGTATCTACTCACTTACGACTTGGATATATGTGACAATTTTCATTTCCTTTTTTTCATTTTATCCTTATATATGTTGACAACACAAGATCAGCAAGATCATGCTTCGTCTTCCAAACACCCTTTTCGCCTTACTGAATGGACTCACATACCAATTGTAAATAATTGACGAATTACGACAATTCCCTTATTTCATTACGTTCTTCAATATGTTGGCAAATAACGATGAGCAAAAGTTTGCTTCATCTTCCAAACAATCCTTTCACCCAGGGGTATTGACTGACTTTTCAATGTTAAATATCTGCCAATTTATAAGAAGTCCATTGAACGTTAAATATGTCTTCAACCAACGATCAGCAATGCTCTACTTCATGTTCTACTTTACTGAATAGACTCGTTTTTGAATTCTAAATATCTTACAAGTTACGATAATTGAATTCTTTAATTTATTTCTTAAATGTCTCCAACTAACTATCTGCAACTAACGATCTGTCTTCAACTACCAAACACTCCTTTGGCAAAAGTAGTTACACACACTGTTAAAATGTAATATTTCAATATGTACGAAAATTCCATTCTTTCATTTGAAACTTAAATATGTCAGTATCTAACGATCAGCAAGAGTCTACTTCACGTTCCAAACACTCCTTTTACCTATGTGAATGGAATCACTTTTAATTTCAAAACATCTCGCAATTTACGACTATTCATTTCTTTCATTTCAGTTTTAAATATGTACTAAGGATCAACAAGAGCAGATCATGCTTCATGTTCCAAACAGTGTTAACGCCTTAATGAGTGGACTGACTTACAAAGTATAAATATATGACAAATTGCTACAATTCTGTTATTTCATTTTATTGTTAATTATGTCAATTACTAAGAATAACAAAGACCATGCTTCAATTTCCAGACATGGCCTTCGACCCGCTGTGTTTACTTACTTCTCAATTGTAAATATTTGACAATTCTCGATAATTCCATTATTTCATCTATTCTAAATCAGTTCAATATGCAAAGAGCATCAAGAGTCTGCTTTATAAACCGTAACAAATCCTTCATACTACAAAATGGATTAAGCTTTCAATTGTAAATATCTATTAACTCACGCCTGTTCCGCTCACTCATTTAATTCTGAAATATGTCAGTAACTAATAATCATCAAGCGTCTTCCTTATATAGCAAAACAAACCTCTCGTCCTACTGAATACATACATTGTTAATTTGAAATTACAAAAAAGATTACGACAATCACGTTCATTCTCTTTATAAGTCAGTTACAAACGATAATGAGGGTCAATTTATATCTATCCAACCTTCCATTTGCCCAACTGAATATTACTTTTAATTTTTAAAAATCTATTAACAACAAATCTGTTATTTTAATTTATTCTTAAATATGTCGCAAAAACGTTGAGCAAGAGATTTCTTTAGCTTCCAAAACACTCGTTTTGGTATTCTGAATAGAATCGAATTTCAGTTGTAAATGTACAACTTCTGCGTTCATTCATTTTATTCTTAAACATGTCAGAAATAATCGCCATTCGTTTTCTTACTCTTGCAACACGCCATCGTCAATTACTGAGGACCACCAACACTATGCTTCAGCTTCCAAACACTCCTTTAAACCCGCTACGTTATTCACTTCACAATTGTAAATGACTGACAGTTTTCGTCTATTCCATTATTTTATGTTATTCAAAAATCGTTCGGAAACTAACGATACCAAGGGACTGCTTTATATGCAAAACAAATCTTTCACCCTACACAATGGCCTAACATTTCAACTATAAACTCTGCTAATTTACGTCTGTTCCACTCTCTCATTTTATTCTGAAATATGCTGGTAAGTAACAATCATCAAGAGTCTGCTTTATATAAAAAGCAAACAATTCGCCGTATTCAATAAACTTTCTTTTCAATTGGAAATGTCAGGAAAAACACCCCTCCTTCACTTTATTCTTAGTAACTAACGATAAAAATATGTTTCATCTTTCGATTACTATTTTTCTGTAATGTAGAGAACAACTTTTCATTTGTAATATCGAACATTTAACGACAATTCAGTGATTTCATTTTATTCCTACATATGTTGGCAAATAACGATGAGCAAGAATTTCCTTCAACCTCCAAACACTTCTATCAGCCTAATTAATTTACTCACTTTTCAATGTTATAATACAGACAATTTTCAACAATTCCATTTTTCATTTTATTCTTAAAGATGTCCTACCAACGAACAGCAACAGTCCACTTGAGCTTATAAACACCCTTTTCGCTTTACTTAGTAGGTTTGTTTTTCAATTCTAAATTCTGGCAATTGACGGCAGTTCCACTCTTTTATCTTATTCAAACATATCTTCAACCAGCGATTTGCAAAAGTCTGTTTGAACTTCCAAACACAAATTTAGCCATGCTAAACAGAGAGACTATTCCAATGCAAGTATTTCTCAATATACGACAGTTACGTTTTTTTATTTGAAACTTACATATGACTTAAACGATGACTTCTTGTGCCCCACTGAATGGGATCACTTTTCGTTTCAAAATATCAAAGAATTTACAACAGTTCCGTTTTTTCATTTTTTTCTAAATATGTAACTAAAGACCACCAAGAGTTTACACTTCACCTTCCCAAACTCCTTTCACCCTATTGCATGGAATCACTTTTCAATTGGAAATGTGTGACAATTATGACGATTCCGTTCTCTCATATTATTATTTAGAATACAGTAAGTAACGATTAGCTACAGTTTGCATCTTCATAGAAACCACTTCGCCATACTGAAAGGCCTTAATATTGTATTATAAATATTTGGCAGTTTACGATAATTTCTTTCTTTCATTTGGTTCATAAATATGCTGACAACTACCGGTTAAAAAGTGTCTACCTCAGCTTCAAAACACTCCTTTTATCTAACTAAATAGACACACATTTCAATAGTAAAAATCTGACGGATTACAACGATTCCGTTCTTTCATTTTATTCGTAAATATATAATAAACTATATTTATAATATTCTTAATCCTCCAAACACTTTTTTCATCCCGCTAAATACACTAAGTATATATTGAACATCTGTTTTCTCATTTTAAACTTAAATAAAATGGTATCCAAGGATCAGCAGGAGTCACTTGATTAATATTCCAAACACTTCTCTATTTCTACTTAATGCATACACTTTTCAATTGTAAATGTCTTACTACGACAGTTCCGTAACAAATGTCTTACTGAATAGACTCGTTTTTCAATTTTAAATATTTTACAATTTACGCCAATTCCATTCTTGAATTTTATTCTTAAATATATCATCAAGTAGAGATCAGCAAGAGTTTGAACCAAAGATTAGCGAGAATCTGCTTGTGTTTCTAATCACTAGTTACGAACTACTAAATAGACCTGTCTTCAATTGTAACTATTTGAAAATTTACGACAATTTCTTTCTTGCATTTTATCCACACATATGTCAGTAACTAAAAATTAATAAGTGTGTGCTTCGTCTTCTAAAACACTATTCACCCTACTGAATGGAGTCTTTTTTCAATTGTGAATATCTGAAATTTAACGACAATTACGTTATTTCATTTTATTTCGAAATATATAAGTAACTAACGATCTGTTAAGCCTGTGTCATGTATAGACACTTTTTTCGTCCTACTGAATGCACTCAATTACCAATTGTAAATGTCTGACAAATTACGAATATTCCGTTTTTTGTGTTTCTTCTTAAATTTGGCATTTACTGACAAGCTGCAAGACTCTGGTCAGCTACCAGACACTCGATTCGCCCTCCTGATTGGTCTCACATTTCAATTGTACATATCTGAATATCTACTAGAATTTTGATCTTTCATTATATTCTTAAGAATGTCATTAACTAGGTATAGGCATCACTCTGCATAAACATCCAAACTCTCCTTTCGTCTACAGAATGGAAATACTTAACAATTGTAGATATCTCACTAGTTACGAGAATTCCGTTCTTACATTTTACTCCTAGAACTAAAGATAACCAAGAGTCTAATTTCTTTAGATTACAAAGACTCCTCTCGCGTATATATTGGATCCCTCTTCAAATGTAAATATCTGACAAATTACGACAATTCTGTTATATTTTTAATCTTAAATATATCAGTAACTAACAATCAACTAGACCGTGGCTCATCCTCCAAGCTCTCCTTTGGCTTTCCGGAATGGACACAGATCAATTGTAAATATCTGATTATTTACTAAAATTCAGTTCTTTCTTTTTATACTTAGATATGTAATTACTTAACGTAGATCGAGAGTTTCTTTCATGTTCCAAACACTTCATTCGCCCTGCTAAATAGACTCACTTTTTAAATGTAAACAACTGACAATGTACAAAAATTCACTTGTTTCATTTCGTTCTTAACCTTCTTACGTCCCTCGTGTCCATTTTGACCCAAAGCTATTTTTCAACTTGATTATCTCGGATCCTATGTGAGCTGCGTGACTTTTAGTTATTTTACCAAATATGTGATTTTTAAAAATTTCGATTCAAATCTCCATTCTGTTTCGTTGCAGTAGAAAAACTAACATATAAGTTCCTCGGGTTAATTTAGACCCATTAGTTCAATGAATATTTAAGTGACTGAAAATTCATTATTGAATGAATTTCTGATGATATTACATCCACAAAACAATGCAAAAATTATTATTATTATTATTACTATTATTATTATTATTATTATTATTATTAATATTATATTATTATTGTTATTATTATTTTTAGTTATTGCACTGTCTGAAAATAATATAGTTTCTTCCAGTATACTGTACTGGCAAAGTTGTTTAGTTTCTTTCAGATACCTTGTATTGGCAACATTGTTTAGGTCCATTTTGGGTAAGTTTTTATTCGTAGTATTGCTTGTTTCCTTGTTGTGCAGTAATTACAGACCATTTTGGTGTCCAAAATGACTTTTTTGTCACCAGAAGAATTCAAAACTTTCTTACTTGTTCTGACGATGAACTGACTTCTGAAAGGAGGATCAATAGTCAGCGCAGGATTCTTTGTCTTCGTCTTCCCTGTGTGATGAAAATTCTTCGGAAAGCTCTGGTTGAAAACTGCATCAAGATCTACCTTGTGGATAAGGGGTTGAGCCTTTGGCGTGGGACACCCAGGTTTAATTCCTGGGGGGAGCTCATGTGGTTCGGATTCCACGCTAACCAGTAGGTCCACGTCTCATATAGTCTCGCTGCTCAAAGGCACGCTAAACTAAAATCAACTCAACTGAAAACTACATAAAACAAACACAAATGTGCTAAGAAAAGGGCAGCCCAAGAAATCGTACGATCCCTCCGTGGAGAAAGATAGGAGGAGTGTGTTCATCAAACGACGAGTAGCCCTGATGTTCTGAGGAAATGAGGTATTGCTACACGTGAAAGGGAACAGACGACAAAAGTACCATCAAATACAGTTTGTGAAACAAATTTATCTGTAAAACACATCCCAATTAGATTTGTGAGCAATGTCAAAAACAGTAAAATGGGTGTTCACATGTTTCAAGTAGCATAAAAGAAAACAACCACTTATGTGGATTTTGTTTTCAGAGGTTTTCAATATAAGCTAGCCGGAATGCATGAACTAACCTAACCAAAAGTAACCTAAATAAAACCTGCATATATATATATATATATATATATATATATGTGTGTGTGTGTGTGTGTGTGTGTGTTTGCTATCTTTTAGTATTCTAGATGCAAGGGCATTTCTGGCATGTGAAATTTCGGTGAATAATAAAACAATTATTTCTAAATATTTGAAGAGGACCGGAAAATATTTCATGTATTTAAAAAATATAGGGCTCAGAGAACATCCCCCCCAAACAGTGACGCTTGTCTAAATATGACCCACCTTTTGTTATATTTGACAAAAACCAGTCACAACGCTATTGCATGTACAAATGTACTGTAAACTACAAATTGAAACATAAAGAAATGAATGGGTCAATTTTGACCCAGAGGAACTTATGTGTATCCAAAAAATTGAGGAACGTACAAGGGTTAAATATGTCTTCAACTAACGAGCAGCGAATGTATGAGTCAACAAAAACTCATCTCGCAGTGCTAAATACACACTTTTAAAATGCAAATGTATGACAGTGCACGAAAAATCCGTTTTTTCATTGTAAACTTAAATATGTCAGGAACTAAAGATCAGCAAGGGACTGCATCATCTTCGAAAGAATCCTTTTGTCACTTCTCGATGTAAATAGATACAATTTACGACAATTCCATTCTTTTATTTTATTCTAAAATATTAGTTATTATCTATTATCTATTGACTTACTCATCTATTGTAAATATCTGACAAATTACGACATTTCCCTTATTTAATTTCATTCTCCAAATATATATTGACGATATTGACGATATGAAAATCCGTTTTACTTTCCGGACTCTTTTGCTCTGCTGAATTAAGCAACTTTTCAATTGTAAATATCAAATAATTTATGACAATTCAGTTATTACATTTCAGTCTTATATTTGTCAGTCAATTTCAACCACCAAGAGTTATTTTGAAAAGTTTGTGTTATTATAAGGTTTGTGTTTTTGAAAAATAACACTATTATATTCCAAAAACTCTATTCGTCGAAGCGTATGGACTAATTCAACACTTGTAAATATTGAGACTATTAAAGACAATTTCATTATATGATTTTATTACTAATGATGTCTTCAACCAAGGACCATCACGAGCTTCCTTGTGCTTCCGAACACTCCTTTCGGCCTACTGAATGAACTCACTAATTGGAGATACCTTACAATTTACTACAATTCCGTTCTTTCATATATTTCTAAATAGGTCAGTAAATAAATATCAGCAATTGTCTTCTTCAGCTTCCAAAAACTCCATTGTCCATCGAACTTCAAATGCAAATATCTGAGATATTAGTAGAATTCGGACACTTTATACTTAAATATTTCAGTAACTGACGATCAACAAGAGCGTGCTGCATTATCTTTACCGAACTGAAAAACCTAGTAATTGCTAATATCTAACAATTTACGACAATTTCCTTCTTTCATTTGATTCTTAAATATATAATTAAATAACGATGAGCGAGAGTTTCTACAACTTCCAAACAATCCTTTCGAGCAGTTAAATAGTCTCGCCTTTCAGTTTAGTCCAGTCAATTTAGGGGAAAAAAGGGTTAACATCAAACTAACTGTAAAAGAAATAACTTAATGTTTTTTAAGACATGGAATAACATCCTTAACTACATGTGAAAAGTCTACAGATATCCGAACATGGGAAAGCAGCCATATTGGCCGCCATCTTGGATTTACTCTTAAAATCAACAAATGCTCCAATTAACTTCACATCTGTATCGAAAAGAAAGTTTTTGGAACTATGAACATTAATTTAAATCATTTACAAACTTTTTATCCAGTAACAAGCTTGAAAAAGGCATTTGATATGTTTGTTAATGTCTTTTTCTTGATTATAATAGCTTGCAGTTTTTTTTATTTCTTACCGCTTTTAAATTTTATTCCTTTTCGTTTTGTTTCAGATGTTGATTATTTTGAGCTGTTTAATAATCGTGGATGAGAATGTAATTGTGAAATGTGCCTTTGTGACAAAAAGTTAACTGAGGAGCCAATAATGACGTGTCGAGCAAAGAAAGTGTGTGAATCAACAAAGCAAGTGAAAGAAGAGGAAGTGATATACGAACTCATAAACAGTGTGTTCTTTTTAAACCACTTAAAAAAGACGTTGCCAATAATAAACTTGAGAAAGGCTTTTGATATACTTGTTGAATTCTTTTCCTTCATCTTAATCCCATGCAGTTTCTTTTCATTAATATTGTTAACGATTTTTTTCACCTGTTCTTTTTTATAAGCTGGTGTAATTATGATGGATACAAATGTAGATGTGAAATAAGTCCTTTGTGACAAGAACTCATGGGATGAAGAAATTGTGACATTACGAAGCAAAGGAAGTGAAGGAATAAACAAAGCAAGTGAATCAAGAGGAAGTGATATACGAACTCAAGAAGAACAATCCGTTCATACGAAATGTAGGAAAACACGGTGTAATCCAAAGAACATTTAGGCTTTGAAAAGGAGAAAGCCAGTTTTTAGTACTTGTAATTAACCTGTACTTCGATCACAAGTGGGGAAGTTCCAATTCAATAAGCTTTGTCTGTTTTATGGGCAGGAAGCTAAATTCGATGGTAGAAAGAGAGGATATGATGTTTTCCCAATTCGAACTTATAAATTGCATCCTAGCATAATAAATGCATGCACCAGTAGGGACGATAAATGGAGTAAACAAGTGTCTGCAAAACTTCTGTTTGCTAAGGATTTACAAGTCGTAGATGAAGTTTACCACATTCAATGTGACTAAAACCTCGGAAATGGAAAAGGATTTCCAACGAGGTATATGCCAAAGAGTGAAGCAACAAATTATAAGCTGCAACTGAAAGGCCGACCCCAGAAGGATGAAAGAACGAAAAGTTTTCTTGTTGCCATGCAAGACCTCCAAAATAATTATGAAGACCAAATTACAATATGCGACTTAGTGAAAAAAGTGGAAGCAAATCACGAATCTTCTGGTTGGGAATATCACGCATATTCTGAACAGTATATGAAATAGAAATTTAAAGAATTATTTGGGGATGATGTAATATTTACAAATATGAAAGTACGAGTAAATGTAACACCTTGAACAAGTGGTTCTTCAATTCTTCAGCAATACTACAATACTCCAAAGGTGAGAATGAAGAGCAAGAAAAACATAGGATAATTGAAACAGCTGCAAAATCATTTAGAAATTATGTGAAATCGTGTGAAACATCTAATGATCATTTTCCACTGACTGAAGATACCGCTTCTTAGGACAAAGCAATGAATCTGTTGCCTGACAGTGTACAAGTGTTTATGAAAACGGTAATGGGAGAAGAAATGATAAAAAGTCAGCTTCTATAGGTCAAACAATAATGCAAGCAATAAAACCTACATTCTTTGTGGCGCCTATCCATTGGAACTGGCAGTCCAAATGCACCATCATTTTGGTTCAAGGTTTTTGATAGATTCTTTACAGCAGCATGGTTTCTGCTCTTTCTATAGCGAAGTACAGAAATATGAGAGGAGTGCAGCAACAACGTCAAACCTTGAAACATTGATTGATTCGCATCAGTTTGTTCAGTATGTTTAGACAACATAGACAACAACTTTAACACACTAGATGGTCATGGCACCTTCCATGGCATGGGCTCCATAGCAGTAGTAACTCCTAGAAAGATAGTAAGTAGAACAGTTTCCAAGAAAATCACGACACACGATCTTAGTAAAGAATACTGGGCAGGTATTTCCAGTGATCGTATCATAGAACATGCACTGACGAGAAGCATGAAATGTACAGGAGGGTTAACTAGTGGAAGAGGAATGAATGCCAGAAGCACAGCGACAAGTATGGGTTCAATCCATGATTCTTTGTACATAGTTCAACAATGCCATGCAGGAATTCACTACTGTCTTGCACAACACCAGTGAACAACACAAAGAAACTTCATACAACAGACAGACAAGAGACTGCTCAGATACCAAGAAAATATTGACATTAGTATTAGATTGAAGCCCATTTATTCCTGTTAACCTTTGCGTAGTTTGGCATCAGGAGTGGTTGTTCATAGTAATGTGAACCTTGACAAAACAAAAGAAGTTGGTAATCTAATTGTCCAGTCCATGCAGGGTCAGAACATTTGGGACTATTCATTCAACGAAATTTACAGGCTGTTGCCATGGAATCGAAGAATGTTAAAGTAGCTCGAGATTTCGTCAATATTGACCTACAATTGCTATTCCAAGGACAAGATTAAACAACAATTGGCATAAAGCTGTGATTTATCCCACAAATTTCTGAGTATTGACCAAAGCATTGACTTGCTTTTGCTTCTGAAACACATGACATAGATAAGAGGAGCATATTCAAATATGAACTCTGCAGCTATCCAGCATCTTTGTTTGTCGATTCAGTTCTTCCACGGAAAGCAAATAAATCGGTTCAGGCCAATGCCATTT
Source organism: Thermobia domestica (assembly GCF_964235325.1). Lineage (NCBI taxonomy): Eukaryota > Metazoa > Arthropoda > Insecta > Zygentoma > Lepismatidae > Thermobia > Thermobia domestica. The sequence continues at coordinate 173,171,619 of NC_137460.1, forward strand.
TGGCCAAGGTGGAGAAATGTCAAATGTCAGCAGAACCCATATATACTCGATGGAGGTGTTTTACTACTTCGATTATCATGGTCAGTTAGTATGCTGTTCTCATACATCTATAATAGGTTCACAAACTACGTTCTACAAAGGTATGGTAAATCGGTTGTGATTATGTTTGATGGATATTTGGATGGTCCTTCCATTAAGGACGTAACTCATATTAGGAGGAGCAAAGGTAAAAGTTCTCCATCGTTTTAATTTCTATGGACATTAAACTGACAATGAATAAAGATCTACTATAAAAAAAAGCAGCGTTTTTTAATGATGCTTAGTAAAACCTTTGGAAGTATTGGATGTCAGAGAATACATGCACGAGGAGATGCAGACCTTCTGAGCGCTCAGACAGCAGTGCATGCGTCTGAACAAGTGATGTTGTTCTCATTGCAGACGACACTGATGTCCAGATACTCCTGTGTTTATAGGTTAAAAAGGGTAGTAAGGAAGTCTTCTTCAGAACAGAAGCAAAGTGTGGTGCATCCAACATGTGAGAATGTAATATTCAATCAACAAAATCGTCATTAGGATTGAATGTCTGCAGTGGCTTGCTTTTTATTCATGCGATTGTGGGATGTGACACCACGTCACAGTTGTTTGGGGTTGGCAAAGGCAAAAGTGTAACTAATATCATGAAAAATACATTTATGGAGTATGCTGAATTATTCAACAATGCAAACAGTCTGAAAGAAGACATAATTACTGTCAGAGAACATGCTATTTGTGCCATATATGAAGGAAAGACTTCTGATTACTTGTATGACCTCAGATAAAGATGCAAAGGTTGTTAAAAATATGATTGAAGCTGTTCAAGCCCCGCCACATCCAAAGACTTCAGCTGCTGCTAAATTCAATTGCTTATGGATCTACTACCAAGTTCAGGATTGGAAGGGCAATACAACTCTTCTTCCTGAGGATTGGGGTTGGCAGATCCAGGGTGGGCAAATCCTTCCAGTACTCACTGATCTTCCACCAGCACCACCAGCTCTGCTCGATATCATAAGATGTAAATGCAAGACAGTTTGCAGAACTTCAAGGAGCTGATACTAAAAAGCATAGTTTGGAATGTTCATCAGTTTGTAGTGAATGTCATGTATAGTGTGCTGCAACTCCAACACAGAAGATAGTGTATACAACGATGGTCTTTCTGATAGAGAGTGATATTGATGGATGTGACAGCAGTGTATTACTTGTGTTTTTTAAATAAGCTTTGAACCAAAGATCAGCTAGAGTTTACTTGAACTTACATTCAGTACTTTCGCCCTACTAAATAGACTCGCTATTTAATTACATTTATCAGACCATTTACGGCAATTCCATTCTTCAATTTTATCCACAAATATAACAGTAACTAAACATCAGTAACAGTATGCTTCGTCTTAAAATCTCTTTTCGGCCTACTGAATGAGCCGCTTTTTAATTGTAAATGTCTATTTTACGCCAATTCCGTTATTCATTTTATTCTTAAATATACTACTAAGTAACAATCTACTAAAGCCTGCGTCATGTTCCAGACAGTCTTTTCGTTTTGGGGATTACACTCGCAAATTGTAAATATCTGCCAATATGGCAATTACTAAGAATCAACAAGACTCTATTCTAGGTATCAGACACTCGTTACGCCCTGCCGAGTGGACTGCTTTTTAATTGTAAATATCTAACAATTATCCTGAATTTTCGTCATTTTTTTCTTAAGTATGCCATTAACTGTAGATCGGAAACATTGTGCGTCATCTTGCCAGCATTCCTTTCGCGCTATTGAATGGACTTACTTATGAATAGCATGTATGTGACAATTTACAATACTTCCGTTATTTCATTTTATTCCTAAATATGTCAGTAACTAAAGATCAGCAAGAGTCTACTTCAGCCCGCGCACACTCCTTTTGCCCTACTAAATGGAATCATTTTCATTTCAAACTATGGGACAATTTATGATAATTCATTACTTACATTTTTTCTTAATGATTACATTAACTAGAGATGAGCGAAAGTCGCCTCTAGCTTCCAAACACGCATTTCGGCCTACTAAATAGACTCCCATTTCAAATTAAATATCTGACAATTATCTATTTTAAACTGATAAATGTCAGTAACTAAGATTCAGAAGGAGTCTGCTTAACCTTCCAAAAACTCATTTCATTCTACTGAAAGGATTCATTTTTCAGCGATATGAATACAAATCTGGTCTTACATTTTATACTTAAATGTCCTGAACCAATCATCAGCAAGACTCTTCCAATCACCCCTTCCGCCTTACGGAATAGACTTGTTTTTAATTTAACTATCTAACAATTTAAGATAATTCCCTTCTTACATTTTATTCATAAGTATGTCAGTAACGATTAGCAACAGTCTGCTTATTCTTCCAAACGGTCATTTTGCTGAATTCAATTCTATCAATTTTCATTTGAATATATCTCACGATTTACAACAATATTCTTTATTTTTATTCTGAAATATGTCAGTAGCAATAGTCTCCTTCTCCTGTGTTAGCCACTTCCCAAATATAAATATTTTAAATAACGACAAATCCGTTTTTTTATTACATTTTTAAATATGTCAATTGATAACGACCAGCAAGACCGGATTCCAAAAACTTCTTTCGACCCGCTGTGTATACTCACTTATTAATTGCAAATTTCTGACAATTTGGACAATTCCATTGCTTGAATTTATGTAATACAGTTCTGTAACAAAAGAATATGAATTGCAAGCGACAATTCGGTTCTTTGATTTTATTCTAAAACGTCTTCAACCAAGGATCACCACTAATCTGCTATAGCTTCTCAGCATCCTTTTCGTCTTACTGAAGAGACTCGTTTATCAATTGTAAATATTTGACAATTTACGCCAATTCCATTCTTGAATTTTATTCTTAAATATATCATCAAGTAGGGATCAGCAAGAGTTTGAACCAAAGATTAGCGAGAGTCTGCTTGTGCTTCCTAATCACTAGTTTTGCCCTACTAAATAGACCTGCCTTTAAGTGTATCTATTTGAAAATTTACGACAATTTCTTTCTTGCATTTTATCCACAAATATGTCAGTAACTAAACATTAATAAGTGTGTGCTTCGTCTTCTAAAACACTATTCGCCGTACTGAATGGAGTCACTTTCCAATTGTAAATATCTAACATTTGACGACTATTATGTTATTTTATTTTATTCTGAAATATATAAGTATTTCCTGCGTCATATTCAGACACTTTTTTCTTGCTACTAAGAGGACTCACTTAACAACTGTAAATATCTGACTAATTACGACTATTCACCTGTTTTTTTTCTTTTTAAATATGGCATTTACTAACTACCTGCAAGACTATGGTCCGCTACGAGACACTCGTTTGGCCCTGCTGATTGGTCTCACATTTCAATTCTACGTATCTGAATATCTGCTAGAATTTTGTTCTTTCATTATTTCCTTAAGTATGTCAATAACTAGGTATAGGCATCACTCTTCATATACATCCAAACTCTCCTTTCGTCCAGAGAATGGAAATACTAAACAATTGTAGATATCTCACTAGTTACGAGAAATACGTTCTTACATTTTACTCCTATATTTGCTAGTAAATAAAGATAACCAAGGGTCTAAGATCTCAAGCAAAAAACTCCTTTGGCGTATATATTGGATCCCTCTTCAAATGTAAATATCTGAGAAATTACGACAATTCTGTAATTTTTTTTTTAAATATATCAGTAACTAACAATCAAAGGGAGCGTGATTCATTCTCCAAACTCATTCTTTGGCTTTCCGAAATGGACACACAGAACTATTGTAAATATCTGACAATTTACTAAAACTCAGGTGTTTGTTTTTATACTTAGACATGTAATTACTTAACATACATCGAGAGTTTGCTTTATGTTGGAAACACTTCACAGGCCCTGCAAAATAGACTCACTTTTAAATGTAAATAACTAACAATATACAATATTTGCCTTGTTTCATTTTTTTCTTAAATATGTCTTCAACTAACTATCAGCGAATGTGTGCTTCCAATTCCAAAAACCCCTCTCGCAGTCCTACATAGACACTTTGAAAATGCAAAAGTCTGACAATGCACCACAGATATCTTTCATTTTAAAATTAAATATGACAAGAACAAACAATCAGCAAGGGACTGCATCATCTTTGAAATACTCCTTTCGTCATTCTCGATGTAAGTAGATACAATGTACGATAATTCCATTGTTTTATTTTATTCTAAAATATACAGTAATTAACAATTAGCATGTCGCTTCATCACTGAAACACTCCTTTCGTTATACTTAATGGCCTTACTTTTCAAATGAAAATATCTTACATTTTACGACAATTCCGTTTTAAATTTCATTCTTAAACATATAACTACTACAGATCATCAAGAATGTCCTTCAGTTTCCAAACATCCCTTCCTCGCTACTGAATGAAATAACTTAAAAATTGCGAATGTCTGACTCATTACGACAGTTCCGTTGTTCATTTTATTCCTAAATATGTCAGTCACTAACGATCAGCTAAAGTTTGCTTTATCTTCCATTCAGCCCTTTCGCCTAAGTGAATTGACACTTTTTAATTTCAAATATTTGATAATTTACGACAGTCCCGCTGTTTCATTTTATTTTTAAATATGTCAGCAATTAACGTTCAAGTAACGATCACCAGGAGTTTGCTTGCGACAGAAAACTTCTTTCGCGTTATTGAATGGAATTAATTTACAATTAAAAATGTCTCACAATTTACTAAAATTCCGTTCTTTCAGTTTATACTTAAATATGTCATTAACTAAGAATAATGAGGGTTTCATCCTCCTGTGAACTATTCTTGTCGTCCGGAGTAATCTGACAATTTACTACAATTGTGTTCTATCACTTTATTCTTAAACATTTTGGAAAAAACGATCATCGTGAGTCTGCTCAAACATACTAACATGCCTTACGCCCTACTCTATGCTCTCACTTTCCAATTGTTAATAACTGACAATTTCCGACTTCTTTGCTTTCAGTTCAATCTTAAATAAGTCAGCAACAAACGGTCACCAAGACCCAGCTTCATATTCCTAACGCTGACTTACTTATCTATTGTAGGTATGTGACAAAATAAGACATTTCCTTTATTTCATTTCATTCTGAAATAGTTTGACAACTAAGAATCAGCAACCGTGTATTTCAGGTTCTACTCCTTTCGCTCTACGAAATAGATTCGCTTTTCATTTCTAAATACGTGATGATATACTACAATTGTGTCCTTACATCTATTCTTAAATAAGCCGGCATCTAACGATCACGATGAGTCTGCTATATCTTCCAAACACTCCTTTCGTCCTTGTAAATGGAATCACTTTTAAACTGTAAATGGAAGACAGTTAAATACAATTCCGCGTTTTCACATTATACTTAAAAATATCTCAGTAACTGGCGATATGAAAATCCGTTTCACTTTCCGGACCCTTTTCTCTGTCCAATTTAGCAACTTTTGAATTGTAAATATCAAACAATTTATGACAATTCAGTTATTACATTTCAATCTTATATTTGCCAGCCAGTATCGACCAGCAAGAGTTTGTGTTATTTTCCAGAAACTCTATTCGTCCAAGCGAATGGACTAATTCAACACTTGTAAATATGAGACTACTAAAGACAATTTCGTTATATGATATTATTACTAAAGATGTCTTCAACCAAGGACCACCACGAGTCTGCTTGTGCTTCCGAACACTCGTTTCGGCCTCGAGATATCTTACAATTCAGCACAATTCCGTACTTTCATATATTTCTAAATATGTGAGTAACTAAAGATTAGCAATTGTCTACTATACCTTCCAAACATTCCATTGGCCATCGCACTTCAATTGCAAATATCTGGCAAATTACTAGAATTCGGTCACTTTATACTTAAATATGTCAGTAACTGACTATCAACAAGAGCGTGCTGCATTATCGCTTTACTGAACTTAAACACCTGGTAATTGCTAATATCTGACAATTTACGACAATTTCCTTCTTTCATTTGATTCTAAAATATGGAATTAACTAACGATGAGCGAGAGTTTCTACATCTTCCAAACACTCCTTTCGGGCAGTAAAATAGTCTCGCTAATCAATATAAAAATTTCTGACAACGTACGAGAAATCAGTTCAATCATTTTAAATTTAAATATGTCAGTAACCAAAAAGCTAGAGACGGAGATCATTTATCAAATAGAAGATTATTTATACACTATCGAAAGCCGTAGTGCACTTACTACGAAACTCTAATAAAAATGTTCCGAATGCATATACTGTACAATTTATTTTCATATATAGAGACGCAAACAGTTAGAAAGATGTAAAAATCCGTTAAACATATTTATCGTTTCAAAAGTACAACATATCAAAATTATAAGTATTTTCCCTGGGTAACACACAGACAAAAAAGCACATGTGTGATCATTTCAAAAATACAATGATTGAAAGAGAAAATATTTGTGCCATGGTCCTCGGCAAGACACCAGACGGGGTACACCTTAAAATTTGAAAATGACAAAAGGAGGAAATTAGAAAATTCTTTAAAAGCTTCTTTTTACATGAAAGCAGATCGAACAATTCTGGACACTGTACGACAACAATGTGCAAACGTTTTGCTTTTTAGTTCTTCTGTCTGTAGTCTCTTTTTTTTCAGTTTAATTATTTTACTGAACTTAAAGAAGAAAAAAGCCCTGCTCTTTGGGCCCAGTAATGTGTAAATAAATATAGAAAAAATGAAAGCAAATTAATAAATAGAAAACAAAATTTAACTACACGACATCCTTAAGTAAGGAACTGAATAGTTCACAAATAATGTACAGTAATATAACTTATTCTCTTTGTATGGATTATCAATTATAAAATTATCGTAAGAAACAATTTTTGTACCAGGAACAGGAAACACGGGCAAGTGTCTCACAGTGACAAGAAGTGCCGATTGCTAGGGATGCATTCGAGTCGAGTCGAGTCGAGATTTAAGCCTGTCTCGACTCGACTCGAGAAAATGTTGTCTCGACTCGTGTCTCGACTCGAAAATATGTTGCTGTCTCGACTCGGCAGTCTCTGTCTCGACTCGACTCGAATTCGAGTCGAGACGTCTCGAAATTCGAGTCGAGACAAAATATACACACACATCAGCCAGACCGTTATGACTACCTACCTAATTGTTAGTATATCCACCTTTTGGCATGAATAACAACGGCAGCGCGTCTTGGCATGGTCGCAATGTTCCTCGGTGGGTCGCTGGAGAGAGTTGGCACCACATATGCACACACAGGTCATCTAATTCCCGTAAATTCCGGGGAGGGGGTGATGCACCCTCACGTCACGTTCAATCACATCCCAGATGTGATCGATTGGGTTCAGATCCGGAGAGTTTGGGAGCCAGCACATCACTTGGAACTCGCACCTGTGTTCCTCGAACCACTCCATCACACTCCTGGCCTTGCGACATGGTGCATTATCTTGTCGAAAAATGCCACTACCGATGGGAAACATGGCCGTCATGAAGGGGTGTACGTAGTCCGCAAGCAGCGTGCGATACCTCGGCTGTCATGGTGCCTTGCTCAAGCTCCACTAGACACATAGATGCTCACCTGAATGTTCCCCAGATAATAATTAAGCCGCAGCCAGTTTGTCTCCGTTCCGCAGTACAGATGTCAAGGAGCTGTTCCCTATGAACACTACGGATTCGCACCCTCACATCGTCATGATGAAGAAGATATCGGGATTCATCAGACAATGCAACGCTCTGCCATTGTGGCAAGGTTTAGTGGCGATGGTCACGTGTTCATTTTAGTTATAGTTGCCGATGTCGTGGTGTTAACATTCGCCATCGTTAGGAGTCTGTGTTCAGACTAGTGTTGTGAAGGTCTGTGAAAAAAACGGAAATTTTGGGTTAAAAAACAGTTTTTTTACTGTTATTCCGAGCTGGGGAAAAAACGGAAAATTTGGGTATTATCAGAATCATCATTTAATCACAGAATCATTTTAGTTAATATGTTAAATCAAACATATATTTCATAGAGATATCTTGATTGTTCTATGTAAAATTCCGGAAATTTTGAAACCATTAGAAAAAATCGTTTGTTCGGAAATATTGGCAAAAACAGGAAAATGTATTTTAAAAACTATTAGTTAGCCTGATGCTAGTAATCTTACTTGCTGTAACATGTCTGCAACATATACAGTGGGAAGTCGAAAATCCGAACTAATTGGGACCACAGGTATTCGGATTTTCAAATTGTTCGGATTTTCGAAAATGACCAAGAAAATGCCATTTAGGCTTACATACTGTACGGTATGTTCTTCTATCGATACAGTGGTTATTCAGTACATACAGTAATTACAATACCGTACGTAAGGCTACTTACATTTAATGTTTCTGCAGAACTTGCTTGTACTCTAAATAACACTGTTCTTGTAAGTCACACTTAAAACTTATAGGCCTAAGAAAAAATAAAAATAAAAATACATGACAAACAATTACATATAAATGAAATTTTGTAAAAACACTGACTTCATATAACGTCGATGGACACGCTATTGTTTGTTTATCGCTAGCGTTAAGACAAAATGTAAAAAGCTTCTAGGGACCGCATTCGGATTTTTGACGTTAGGATTATCGACGTCCTACTGTATATACAATGTATTTCGCTAACGGAAAAATACTTAAAGCAACAGGTTTTAATTCTACTTTACACATATATACTGCACAAGTGAGTAAATTTGAGCAGCGAGAAATATATTAAATGAAACTTCCGTTAGTTATTATCACAGACTAGCAGAATATCCATTCTTCGCACGGGGAGAATACGTTTCATTTTGGACACAAAGGGCACCAAAACTGTCATTAATGAACTTGTGGAGCCCCAAAACTATGAATTTGACATTAATATCGATAATTTTCAATTATCTTTACATGTCACCATCCTCCTTAGAGTACTAATGGGGCTGAATTTGTGGATTTAAACGGCATCTTCTGCTCATCTCAGCGAGTATGGATTCGAGGCCATTTTCGATCACATATATATATATATATACAGAGGCGGATCCAAGGGGGCTATAGCCCCCCCTTCACACTCAAGTATACACTGCATAAAATGGGGTTCAATCCTGCTTTACACTGGATAAAACTGCAAACTATGGTTTAGCCCCTCCCTTGATCATATCCTGAATCCGCCACTATTTAAATATATATATATATATATATATATATATATATATATATATATATATATATATATATATATATATATATATATATATATATATATATATATATATACTGTATATAATGCTCAAAAAAATTAGGGGTTCAGCTGAAATATCACACAAGACCTTAAGATAGTGTATGAATAAGCTTGTGTTTGACTCATATATATCATACAAGAAGGAATGCTTTAAGATACACTAGAAAAATGGGGCACATACTGGTGTTGGGTCACGGAAAACCTTGTTCACATGGCTCATGACACAAGACGGTTATGTGTGCATCTCTCGAACTGCCCATAAACAGGCAAAGCAACAACACTGATTGTTCCTTAATATGTCATATGATCACTTCGAATAGCCAACAGATCCTCGCACTTGCGAGGCATGGATTCAATCAGATTATCGATGAGTTCTTGGGGGATGTTGTGCCACTCATCCAGAAGAGCGACTTCCAGCTCTGGAATGGTTGTTGGATTTACTGGCCTAGCGGCAATTCGTCTGCCAAGCATATCCCAGACATGCTCAACTGGAACGAGATCCGGAGAGCATGCTAGCCACTTCATCCGAGCGATACCCTCAGCATCTCATCCACTAACCGAGTTCTGTGAGGACAAGTATTGTCATCCATAAAAAGGAACGAATAACCAATGACACCAGCATAAGGAAGAACAAGAGTTTTCATGATCTCATCCCTATATCTGAGAGCCGTGAAAGAGCCATTTCGGATGATGTGGAGCTCAGTACGCTCACCAATGCTGATTCCTGCCTACACCATCAGTCCACCACTATGATACTGGGATCTTTCTCGCACAAACATGGAATTGTGTCGTGTTCCACACTCTCTCCAGATGAAAACACGTCGATTATTAGTATCTACACTGAATCGAGACTCGTCAGAGAACAAAACATTGCCCCATTCATTGCGTCCCCACCCACGATGCTCCTCCGCCTACGCTCTTCGATCAACACGGTGTCGTGCAGTTAATGGGACAAACACCATAGGCCTACGTGCGTAGAGACCACCTTCTCGAAGGCGATTGCGGACCGTTTGAGTAGATATTATGCGTCCTGTTGTTGTTCGGAAGGCTCGCGGTAGCAGAGTTGTATTCTGGTTTCGACGGGCTGTTAACAACAAATAACGATCGTCTCTGGCTTTAGTTGCTAGTGGACGGCCCTGTCCTTGTCTTCTTCGAACACTTCCAGTTGTTTGAAATCGATTCCACAATCGGGAAATCACACTTTGTGCCTATGGCATGTGCCACCTCCCGCCATGACTGACCAGCTGCCAACCTCATTGGGGGCCGCGGTGGCTCAGTGGTAGAGCGTTCACCTCTGGTGTTTGGGGTCCCGGGTTCGATTCCAGCCCCTGCCAAGTAAACTTTGTGGTGTACAAACACCGTGTGCTTGGGTTTTCTCGGGGTTGTCCCGTTTCCTCCCACTTTCTTCATTCCACCCTTTCACTCATCTCTCATCATCACCGTCTCCTTTAGCCTAACCGGCATAACCGTGGGACGTAGAAACTTAAAGATTTTTCCCGGTCCGCATAAAATTATAGCTGAATTTGCATATCATCGCTAATGGAATTGTCACCATTGATTTCAGCGACTGCGAAAACTATGGATTTGACACTAATATCGGTCATTTTGGATTACTTTTACTTGTCTCGGTATCCGATCCCCCCGGTGACCCCCGGCCCGAATAGGGTGAATTTGTAACTTAATGTGATCAGAGTTCTCAGCGACCGCGAAAACTACGAATTCGACAGTAATATCGGCCATTTTCTACCACTTTTACATGTCCCTGTAAGCGCCCCCTGAGACCTCCTGGTCCGAATTAAAAAAAAAAAGAATCGTCTTGATCTGGGGCTTGGGCCAGGGTACCCCTGACTAAAATTTGGTAACTCTCGGTCCACTCGTCTGGTCCCCAGACCGCATACAAACAGACAAACACAAACAAACTATTTATTTTATATATATTAGACTAGATAGATTCTTGCAAATTATGCCAGATTTTCATATTATCTTTCCGAACTAATTTTAAAGACCCGCTCCTACTTATCTTTATATATATATACGCAGTATCTCTATACATATCTATCTATATATGTATATAACAAACGTAGGAATTACACCCTCAATAACGCTCCTTTCTCAAAAAAAATGCTGGGGAAACACTTGTAGAAACATCATTTTTCGTGCCAGACGATTACCGAGACCTGGTGAACAAAAAAAAAAAAAAAAAAAAAAAAACGATCGAATTAAAAAAAATAGTTCTCCATAATAGTATTCACTGAGAATAATGTTATAAAATTTAAATTTTATGGGTAAATCAGTAGACTTTGAATACATCCACATCGTATCCACTAAGTTGCGAAATTGTGTACCTCCAGACATGGGCGGCCGAAGAAAATTTTCTAGGGGGGCATCTTCAATGTTTGCTATATTAGTCTGGCATTTAATGTGCATGATTTGTTATATTACGTGTACATTTTTGTGAGCCAGGGAGGTTCATTCTTATCAAACACGGAGATTAAGAAGGAGCAGATCTACTGCACAAAATATAATAAAAACATCTCTTTCGGATTTCTATCATCCCGCAGTCCAACCCCGAGACGGAAACATAAGAGATAGGCTTTTTGTTTTTAAACAAGATAACGTGCCTAGCGAATGCTTTACAATGTGAAGATTATATTAGTGAAAATTAATCGAATATAATTTTACAACTTAATATACATATCACTTAATGTTGAGCTCCCCGTTGCTACGTGGTTAGCGTATGCGCCTTTCTCGAACGAGTTTTGATTCATGGTAGGAGCTCATGTGTTTCAAATCCGACTTTAAACTGTACGTTCATGTCTTATAGAGCTTTGCTCCTGAAAACGACGCTAAACTATAATCTAATTTAATATTACTAAATATTAAAAAATAATGACTTACCAAGGTGACGTCAATTTGGCAGTCATCAAATCCATTTTATACTTTCACTTAATCCAGTGGATATTAATATAACAATTACAAGACACACGTCATCATCTTCTCATGTATCTGCATTATTTGATTCATCCATAGATTTGTTATTTGTACGCATCATTCATTTTTGCATTTTCGGGAGGGTTCAGGGTTCTTTCTTCATTTAAAGAGTCGGTTCTCTGTATTGGAAAGAGAATCAGGGGAAGAAATATATACAAAACATGCCGCTTCCGACACAGCACTGAAGCATTTCTTTTAGCGGTCACACCCCCCTCCCCTCTCAAGTTGTAAAGTGAGAAGGGACAGAAACATCCCAGACACTCAGGGTTCAGTTGACAATAATAAAACCATGGGTAAGTAAACATCTTGTACAGAGTCACGTTTTGCTTATTTTTGAACATTTCTGTGATTTCAACAATACAACAGCGGAAATACTAACTGGTTTTATTACTCCAACCATCGCTTCAACTAAGGGTAATTCCCAACGCTCAGTGAGCCATCTAAATTTTCGTTCTTTTTCTGTTCTCCAGAGGAAACAATGAGATTTTGCCAAGATGCTAAACTCAAGATGCTAGATGCTAGATGGGAGTGAATTATACTAGATCTAGCAACAAGATGCTAGATATGGCTTCACTGGCGGGCTTCGATATCTACAGAACTTTCTGCCAAAGCATACAAAAAAACACAAAGCACAATAGTTTCGATAACATCTGTGTGGTCCTTCGGTAGGCTACACATCCGGTAAGAAGCTCAATCCAAAGAGTAGTTTGCACTGCACCCGTAGCCGGCTAACAAAAGACTCGTAGCCGGCTTGTATAGATAATTGAGTTCAAATTTTCAAGTATCCATTTACTGAATGCCCATATCGTGTATGCATGCATTTGCATGCATTATTTAATAAGTAAATAAAGTACACACACAATTAATTATGTCAGTGATAAACGGTGTTTATTGAAAAAAAACCCTCTCCAAACAATGAAGATTAATCTTAGACTGGAGAAATGGTTATCCTTCGTTTTCATTATCATTTGGTCATGAAACAAACGCCTGACAGATATACAACCCCTATATACAACTATGTGATGTTGGAATATATAACTCGTAGGGTATGATGCTTTATTTTTTCAAAAATTTCAGTACTTCTAGTGAAATGAAATCTTTAGTTTTACGTCCTACGGATATGCAGGTTAGGCTAAAGGAGACGGTGATGATGAGAAATGAATGAAATGGTGGAATGAAGAAAGTGCGAGGAAACGGGAGAACCCCGAGAAAACCCACGAGCATGGTGTTTGTCCACCACAAAGTCCACACGGCGTGATCTGGGATCAAACCAGGGACCCCATGCACCGGAGGTGAACGTCCTACCACTGAGCCACCGCGCCCCCACAGTACTTCTTGTGTACCCCTATAAATGCAATAAAGAACTAATGGCCATGTTTTTTTTTTTAAACAAAAATATTCAATTAGAACTGGACAATTTACATAAAATTTGGAATCGACAAATGAAAACGGCACGTTTCTAGAACTTGTGGGTTCGAGGTCTCATTGTTGAAAGGATTGGAGACAAACATATAAAGTTTTCTGTGAGGAGAAACATATACGCGTAAATCTAGTATTTTAATATATAGATAATAATTGGAATAATTTTATTTTCGAGTGCTATTTTTTAATATTCGCAATATTAAAATTTTTGAACTTAAATTTTTCCCGTGTTTGAAAAAAAAAGATATCATTACTAGTAAAATTAACCTACTACAAACATATTTATTTTTTTCAATTTTTCCAGAAAATCGAAAAAAACGTTTTTTTAAAATACAGGTTCAAAATTTCCGGAAATTTGACAAAACTAGTTCAGATACACTTGTACTTTGCCCAGCATTAAACTCTGATCTTAGTTCCGACGCAGTTCGCCGCCTGTTCTGTTTTACCAATCTGCCCAGACTAGAACGTTCGACATCTGTAATGAGGTGGGGGCACCCAACCCCTCGACATTTGGACGTCTTTTCCCCTTGGTTTCGCCATTTGCTGAAGACAATCACCACGGCACTCTTCGAACACCTGACAAGTCCTGCAGTTTCAGAAATACTCGTGCCGAGTGTTTCTGAGCGAGCACTTTCTTCAAAATAATATTAAAAATTATAGAAAAATTTTCGAGACATTCGAGTCGAGTCGAGATTTTTAGCAGCTGTCTCGACTCGACTCGAGTCTCGACTCCAAAATTCGAGTCGAGAAATACGTTTGTCTCGACTCGTCTCGAATTTTACAAAGTGTGTCTCGACTCGAATCTCGACTCGAATTCGAGTCGAGTCGAGTCGAGATTCGAGACATGTCTCGACTCGTGCGCATCCCTACCGATTGCGAAATAGAAAGCCAATGCGCTCAGAGAATGAAATTGAAGGTGCACATTTTTACCAGAAGCCATTTAGCAGAAGGTAATTTTAGAAACTCGAAAATTTTTCTGTGCTACTTCATTTTTTAACAGCTTCTCAACGAAATGGTACTTGACTCCCTTTGTCAATTGAAAAATATGAGGAAGAAATTGCGGTTACCCCGTCTGAGACCTTGAGGTTACCATGGAACAAATATTTTCTCTATGAATCATTGTGCTTTTGAAATGATGACACACGTACTTTTCTGTTTTGATATCCGTCTCACCGTTTCAAGTGTTTTGGGATGGATACAGACTTTACACTGACGTTTTGACCGGCCACCATCTTGCACAAGGTATTTTAGGGAGTCAAGACTTGTTCCGTCTTCGTTCCTTTACAACAGCTTTCCGTCGATATGCTTCTTGATTCATTTACCACTTCTAATTCTTCAGTTGGGCTTTGTCTCGGACGCTGTGGGTGACCGTGGAACATCAATAATTACTTTGTTGCGTTGTACTGTTGACACGATGATAAATATGCATAGCTTTTGTTCTATCTGTCTCACTATTAGCGATTTATAGGCGTGCCCTGTATATGCATATAATTCGAACAACATTTGGATTCGGAAACTTTGTATTAGTTTCGTAATAGGCGTCATTAGTGTTTTCTATTCGTGTATACCATCTTCCACTTCGATATATAATCTCCCTCTCTTCCCTTGTAAGGATCAACAGGATTGTGCTTAATCTTCGAAACACTCCTTTCGTTCTACTGAATGGTTTCACCTATCAATAGTAAATATCTGACTACTAAAAATTCCGTTCTATTATTTTATTGTGTAACAAGTCCTGAACCAACGATCACCAAGAGACTTCTTGACCTTCCAATCACCACCTTCGCCCAAAAGATAGACTCGCTTTTCCATTGTAACAATCTGACAATTTAGGCCAAATCTGTTCTTTCATTATTTCACTAATGTGTCAGTAACTTAAGATCAGCAAGAGTCTTCAGCTTCCACACACTAGTTTTCCCTACGGAATGGAATCATTTTTCATTTCAAAATATCTTACGCACAACAATTCCGTAATTTCGTATTCATTTCTAAAATATGACAGTAACTTACGATCGGGAATAGTCTGCTTAATCTTTGAAACACTCGCTCCGGCACTTGAAAAATTGAAATATCATAAATGTACGAGAATTCCGTTCTTTCATTTTATTCTTAAATATCTTCCACAAAGGACTCTGCTTTAGCTTCCAAACACTCCTTTCGACCCGCTGTGTTTACTGAATTCTCATTTGTGAATATCTCACAATTTTCGAAAATTCCATTATTTTGTTTTATCTAGTACTGTTCAGTAGCTAACGAACATCAAGAGTATGATTTATGTGCCAAAACACGCCTTTCGCCCTACTCGAATGGCCCAACATTCCATTGTAAATATCTGACAATTTACGACAATTCCGTTCTTTCAGTTTAATCATAAATAAGCTTTGACCCAAAGATCAGCAAAAGACTGCTTCAGCTTCTAATCACTCTTTAGGACCTACTGAATAGACCTGCGGCTCACTACTCGCTACTCGCTACTACTCTGAAATTTACAGGAATTCCGTTATTCCATTTTATCCTTAAATACGACAGCGTGTAAACATCAGTAACAGTTTAAACAATCAGTAAACAGAGTTTAAACAATCAGTAAAACTCTTTTCCCCTACTGAATGCATTCGCTTTTGAATTTAAATATCTCAAATTATAACACAATTCTGTTATTAATTTTATTCTTGAGTAAGGTTTAAACCCAAGTCAGCTACAGTTTACTTGAGCTTACATTCAGTCCTTTTGCCCTACTAAATGGACTCGCTATTTAATTTCAATTATCAGACAATTTACGGCAATTCCGTTCTTCCATTTTATCCACAAATATAACAGTAACTAAACATAAGTAACAATATGTTTCGTCTTTAAATGTGTTTTCGGCCTACTGAATGGAGCCGCTTTTCAATTGTAAATGTCTGACATTTTACGCCAATTCCGTTATTGATTTATTCTAAAATATATATGTAACTAACAATCTACTAAAGCCTGCGTCATGTTCCAGACTGTCTTTTCCTGGGGATTAGACTCACGAATTGTAAGTATCTGACAAATTTCAATTCCGTTCTTTTATTTTCTTCTTAAATATGCCAATTACTAAGAATCAGCAAGACTCTATTTCAGGTATCAGACACTCGTTTCGCCCTACCGATCGGACTCCTTTTTAAATGTAAATATCTAACAATTATCCTGAATTTCCGTCATTTTATTCTTAAGTATGCCTTTAACTAGGGATCGGAAACATTCTGCGTCATCTTGCAAGCATTCGTTTCGTTCTTTATTGAATGAACTCATTTACGAATTATATGCATGTGACAATTTACAATTCCGTTCTTTCATTTTATTCCTAAATATGTCAGTAACTAAAGATCAACAAGAGTCTACTAAAGCCTGCGCACACTCCTTTTTGTCCTACTGAAAGAAATCATTTTTCATTTCAATGTATCCGATAATTTATGATAATTCAGTTGTTACATTTTTTCTTAAAGATTTAATTAACTAGGGACGAGCAAAAGTCACCTCTAGAATCAAAACACGCCTTTCGGCCTACTAAATAGACTCACATTTCAAATTTTAATATCTGACAATTATTTATCATTTTAAACTGAAATATGTCAGTAACTAAGATTCAACAGGAATCTGCTTAACATTTCAAAATCTCATTTCGTTGTACTGAAAGGAATCATTTTTCAACGATATGAATACGACAATTCCGTTCTTACCTTTTATACTGAAATGTCCTGAACCAATCATCAGCAAGACTTTTCTGTCTTCCAATCACTCCTTCCGCCTTACTGAATGGACTTTTTTTTCAATATATAACTATCTAACAATTAAGATAATTCTCTTCCTTCATTTTATTCATAAGTATGTCAGTAACGATTAGCAACAGTCTTCTTAGTCTTTCAAACGGTCATCTTGCCCAAGTGATGCGATCAATTTTCATTTCAAAATATCTGACGATTTACGACAATATTCTTTACCTTTATTCTTAAATATGTCAGTACTATGTCAGTAACGAGTTTCAATGTAAATATATCAGTAATTAATGATCAGCAAGATCTCCTTCTGCTTTGAAACACTCACTTAGCCACTTTCCAAATATAAATATTTTAAATAACGACATATTTAAGAATATAATGAAAAAACGGATTTGTCAATTGATAACGACCAGCAAGACCAGCTTCCAAACACTTCTTTCGACCCGCTGTGTATACTCACTTTTTAATTGCAAATATCTGACTATATGGACAATTCCATTACTTGAATTTATGTGAAAAGGTTCTGTCATTATGAACATGAAAAGGCTGCTTCGTATATCAAAACACATATTTCGCCCTAACGAAGACTCGTTTTTCCTTTGTAAATGACAGACAATTTACCTAAATTCTTTTTTTTCCGCTTTACTAAGACGGGCTCTTTACTTAAGAAGGGAAGACTTTACACAGAGGCTCAATTTATTAACTATAATTTGAGTCTATTTCATTTTCCAACCTCTTGTTTAGCCCTACAGAAAAGAACGACTTTTCAATGTAAATATCTAAGAGTTTACTACAATTCCGTTATTTCATATTATTCTAAAACATGTCGGCAAATAACGATGAGCAAGAGTTTATCTTCTAAATCCACCTTTCACATTAATGAATGGACTCACTTTTAAATGTTATTTACATGACAATATAAGACAATAACATTGATTTGTTTTCTTCTTAAATATGTCAGTAAGTAACAGTCAGCAAAATTCTGCTTAATCTTCTAAACACTGCTTTCACCTTCAAGAATGGACTCACTATTCACTCTAAATTTTTGATAATTTACCGCAATTTCGTTCTTTCATTTCATTTATTTTTTGCGCCGCACACCCGACCAGCAAGAGTCCACTTCAGCTTCGAAGCAGTTATATCGCCCCACCAACTAGACTCACATTTCAATTTTAACATTTCGCACATGTTGCGACAATTTTATTATTTAATCTTATTTTTAAATATGTTAGTAACTATAAATCAAGAACCTGCTTCATGTTCTTGATACTCCTTAACATTACTCATTCCAATTGTACTTATCTGACAAATTACTAAAATAAGTTCTTTCATTTTATTATTAAATATGTCAGTTACCAACGAGCAGCAAGACTTTGCTTTAGCATCCATACCCCAATATCAGCCTACTGACTTTACTCACTGTTCAATTGTTAATATCTGGAATTTTACGAAAATTCCATTATTTGATTTCATTCTTCTCTATGTCGGTAAATAAAGATTAAGAAATTTGTTATATTTTCCAAACACTGTTTTCGACCTAGCGAATGGACAAATTTTTACTTGTATGTATCAGACAATTTATGAGAATTCCGTTCTATGATATTATTCTTAAATATGTCTTCAACCAAGGATCACCACGAATTTGATACACTCCAAACACTCCATAGGGCTTACTGAATCGACTCACCACTCAATTTTTAATACTGACAATTCACGAGAATTCCGCTCTTTCAACTTATTAGCAAATATGTTAGGAAGAAACATCTGTAAATTTCTGCTTTGTAGGTTAGATTCGTTGTTCTATTTTATTCTAAAATAGTCCAGTAAATAACACTCAAGAGCCTGAATTATATACTGAAACACACCTTCCACCTGCTACATAAACTCGTTTTTATTAGTAAATATCCAACAATTCAAGACAATTCCTTTATTTCATATTATTTTTACATCTGTCAGAAAATAACTTGAGCAAGAGTTTGCTTCATCTTCTTAACACTTCTCTCACTCTAATTAATAGATTCAATTTCCAATCATAAATATTTGTGAATTCGAAAAAAATCCATTCTTTTTTATATCCTAATTTTGATTTCAACCAACGATCAACAAGGAATTAGTAGAGTTTCCAATCACTCCTTCCGCCATATTGAATAGACATGCTTTTCAGTTGTAAATATATCAAAATTCATGACAATCCGTTCTTTCATTTTATTCTTAAACATGTCGCAAACAATTCATCGGCACGAGTTTGCTTATTCTTCCAACACATGTTTCGCCCTACAGAACGGCCTTGCGTAGCAATTGTAAATTTCTGACATATTACGACATTTCCGTCATTTCATTGTATTCTTAAATATGTCTTCAACTAACGAACTGCAGAAGTCTGATTCAACTTCCAAACAGTCCTTTCGATATTACAAACAGACACATTTCCAATGGAAATAAATAAAAATGTACGACAGTTACGTTCTTCTATTTGAAACGTAAATGTGTCACTAACTGGCGATTACCTAGAGTGAACCAACCCGCTGCTTGTGCCCCACTGAATTGAATCACTATTCATTACAAAATATCAGACAATTTTTAACAGTTCCGTTTTTCTTTCATATTATTTACCAATATCAAAGTAACTAAGGATCACCAAGAGTTTACTTCGGCTTTCAACAACTCCTTTCGCACTATTGCATGGAATCACTTTTCAATTGGAAATGTGTGACAAATTACGACCATTCCGTTCTGTCATTTTATTCTTAAAAATACATTAACTAACTATTAGCTAGTGTCTGCACCTTCATTGAAACAGACCCGCTCCCATACTGTATGGACTCACAATTGTATTGTAAATATATGAAAATTTACGACAATTCAATTGATTCAAAACATGTTGACTACTACGGGTTAGGAAGAGTCTACTCCAACTCCTGAACACTCCTTATTGTTCTACCGAATGGACACATTTCAATAGTGAATATTTGACAGATTTCAACGATTCCGTTCTTTAATTTTATTCTTCAATATATAATGAACTAACGATAAACGAGAAATTTACTTAATCCTCCCAACACTCCTTTCGCCCTGCTACATAGACTCAGTCTTCAAATGTAAATATTGATAAAAAAATGACAAATCCGTTCTTTTATTTTAAATTTAAATAGGATGGTAACCAAGAATGAACACGAGTATCTATCATCTTCCAAACACTCCTTTGGTTCTACTGAGTGAATTCACTGATGAATGGCAAATATCTTGAATTCACTTTTCAATAGCAAATCTTACTACGACAATTCTGTTCCTTCATTTTAATCTTAAATATGTCAGTAATTGACAATCAGCAAGTCTGATTCATCTTAGAAACACTCACTTCGCTACTTTCCATAAACAAATATCTTATAATGTACGACTATTTAGTTGTTACAACGTGCGACTATTCTATATTTCACTTTATTCTTTCAATTGGTAATGTTGAAAAATTGTTTCATTCATTTTATTCTTAAAAATATCACTAACAAGTAGACCTCACCACTTCGCCGTTGAGTTAGCAAGAGGAAACAACTACTGTCCTAGAGTATGGTTGAATATAAGATATTGACAAAGAGTTTAGCTGCTAATGAGCACTAGAAATATGGGAAAACGAAAGAGAAACACGAATGTGGGAAAGCCATCTACAATATAATTTGATTGTTGCAAAACCGATATTTTTTCGAAATAGATGGAGGAACAATAGGTATGGCTTCAACTATGTAAATCGAGTTGGGAGGGATGTTTTTATATCATTCCAGATTATGGCCCCTATCTTGAAATCCGCCATATTGGATCGACGTCAACGTTTTTCAAACGGGAAGAGGGCCATGTGAAGTATCAAACAACAATGATTTCTTCCACCCAATCTCATACACTAGTTATTTTGTCTATATCTAGAACGGTTTACAACTTTGAGTTCTTTCAATGTTGAAAAATTCGTTGTTTGTAGCAGATAACAGATAACTACAATGGCAATGAATATAGTTCTAGAGACAACATTCTTACTTAACAAAATTACGGCAATGCAAGAAATGAAAGTCCTCAGCATTCATAAGTGGTTCTGATCACGCCACTTCGTATGTGCGTTTGTAGATTCGAACTGAAACTATAAGCAGTTGGGGCAGCACGATGAAGAGAATAGCAATATTGGTTGCCAATGGCATTCCTGGTCGTAGCAGCTACGGTATAAGCTTACCTGGATCGTGTACTATTCTACAGCGAGAAACTCTTTCTAAGGAAACAAGTGCAGGGAATATATTATTCTCACTATGAATTCTACCCGTGAACTTGGAAGTGTTTGAGAAATAGTTATTTCGTTTATTGCATTAAGCCTGTAATTCTGTGAGGTGCGTGCGTGTGTGTGTGTGTGTGCAGGCAATAATTATAGACTAAAAAACGACACACCATGGCAATAAATAAGGCAAACATTGCTATGTACCTCCTGCAACAATTACAGATATTACGGTTCTAGCACAATGCAACAAATATATCAGAACAGGAAAGAGTAATCGCAGATAACATAATTAGATTCCTAGCGGAAAAAGAATTGGAACTCGAAATGGAATAAACTTTGGATATTCTAGAGGAGGCACATCATGAGATAAACAATCAAGAAGCTAGTTTGGAAGCGGAATGGTATGTGAATTGCTATTGGTGGAATACAGGGAGCAGGAATACCTGAGAATTATTTAATAATGAAGAGGTGCGAAGTACAATTGCTCCACCTGGGATAACAGTGGAAGTGTGACAAATTCCATAAGGTACCACCGTCATATTTCACCCTGTGAATGTATTTTTTTAAGACAATAAAAAACATTGGCGAACTATATGTGATTATGCAATAAAGGACGAACACTTCCATTCAAAACAGCATGACAGAGATACTATTGTCACTCTGCATGCCCTTGTATACAATCAATTTCAGTCTCCTCGCTTCACAGGAATGATTCAATAAGCATTTTGTAAATCAGTATATATTGATGAGCCGATCAAATGGTTCGAAGTGCCGAACAAGCACACTATCAATATTCCCATCATTAACTTTTGTGATATTTGTGACGTTTTATTTTTCATTGGGTGTTCATGGTGCTATGCAAAATTCTCTTTTGACCATTTTATGAATGCTGAAAACTTGCGTTTCTTGCAATGCCGTAATTTTTTTCCAGTAAGAATCCTATCTCTGGAGCTATATTCATTGTCACTATAGTTATGTGTTATCTGCTAAAAACAACGAATTTTTCAACATTGAAAGAACTCTAAGTTGTAAACCGTTCATGATATGGACAAAAAAATTAGTGTATAAGATTGGGTGGAAAACATGATTGTTGTTTGATACTTCACATGGCTCTCTTTCCATTTGAGAAACGTTGACGTCGATCCAATATGGCGGATTCCAAGATGGCGGCCATGATATGGAATGATTTAAAAACATCCCTCCTAACTCGATTTACATAGTTGAAGTTATAAGTATTGTTCCTCCATCTATTTCGAAAAAATATCGGTCTTCCAACTATCAAATTATATTGGAGAAGGCTTTCCCACATTCGTGTTTCTATTTCGTTTTCCCATGTTTGTAGTGTTCATTAGGAGCTAAAATTATTGTCAATATCTTATATTCAACCCCACTCTAGGACAGTAGTTGTTTCCTTTTGCTAACGCAACGGCGAAATGGTGGCGTCTACTTGTCACTGTGATATAATATCAATATCAATAAACTGCGTACATACACTTCTCTTTCATGGTTGTTTATGTTATGGTGTTTTCAATCCGAATAATCCAATGTACCAAGCAATCATTAATTATAATATCTGACAATTTAAAAGAAATCCGTTCTTCCATTTTATTCTTAAATATGCAGTAATTAACAATCAGCAAGAATCTGCGTCATCTTTAAAACAGTCCCTTTGCCAAATTTTGAATATCAAATTTTGTAACATCAACGAGTGTTTCGTTCTTTCACTTCATTCTTAATTTTGTCAGTCACTAAGGATCAATTAGAGCTTACTTAATCTTCCAATCTCTCTTTTCCCCTTACTGAATAGCCTCAATTTTCAATTGTAAATATTTGACAATTTACGATATATCACTTCTTTCAATTTATTCTCACATACGTCAGTAAAAATGTTCTCCAAGTGCTTACGTCATCTTCCAAACTCCCCTTTCACCCTAGTGAATGGACTCATTTTTCATTTGGAAAAATCTGAATTATTACAGCAATCACGTCATTTCATTTTCTTCTTAAATATGCAATTAATTAAAGATATGCGAGATTGTGCTTCATCTTCTAGAAACTACTCTCGCCCTGATAACTGACTCATTTTTCAAGATAAACATTTTAAAATTTTCTATAATTCCGTTATTCTAAATATGTCAGTAACTAACGACCAGCAAAGTTTTACTTCGGCTTCCAAACACTAATTTCGCTCTATCGAGTGGAATCACATTTCAATTGTAAATATCTTACAATTTAAAAGAAACTCGTTATTTCATTCATTCTTAAGAATGACTTAACACAGTGATCGGCTACTGTCTGCATCAGCTTCCAATTTACCCTTTCGCCCTACTGAATGGACTCACATATCGATTGTAAATATCTGACATTTGACGACTATTATGTTATTTCCTTTTTTTTGCTGAAATGTATAAGGAACTAACGATATACAATAGTCTGCGTCATATTCAGACACTTCTGTTTGTCCTACTGAGTGGACTCAATTAATAATTGTAAATATCTGACAAATTACGGCTATTCACTTCTTTCTTTTTCTTCTTATATATGGCATTTATTAACGACCTACAAGATTCTGGTCAGCTACCAGACACTCGTTTCGCCCTGCTGATTGGTCTCACATTTCAATTGTACATATCTGAATATCTACTAGAATTTTGTTCTTTCATTATATTCTTAAGAATGTCATTAACTAGGTATAGGCATCACTGTGCATAAACATCCAAACACTCCTTCCGTCTACAGAATGGATTTACTTACCAATTGTAGATATCTTACCACTTACGAGAATTCCGTTCATATATTTTACTCCTATATTTGCTGGTAACTAAAGATAACCAAGAGTCTAATTACTTTAGCTTACAAAAACTCCTTTGGCATATATATTGGATCCCTCCTCAAATGTAAATATCTGACAAATTACGACAATTCTGTTATTTTTTTATCTTAAATATATCAGTAACTAAAAATAAATAAGAGCGTGTTTCATCATCGAGACTCTCCTTTGGCTTTCCGGAATTGACACACACTTTCTTTTTATACTTAGATATGTAATTACGTAACGAACATTGAGAGTTTGCTTCATGTTCCGAACACTTCATTCACCCTGCTAAATAGACACACTATTCAAATGTAAATAACTGACAATGTACATTATAACCTTGTTTCATTTCATTCTTAAATATGTTTTCAACTAACGATCAGCGAATGTGTGCTTCAACTTCCAAAAACTCTTTAGCAGTTCTAAAAAGACACTTTTAGGATGCAAATGTCTGACAATGCACGAAAAATCCGTTCTTCCATTTTAAACTTAAGTATGTCAGGAACTAAGGATCAGCAACTGACTGCATCATCTTTGAAACTCTCCTTTCCTCATTTCTCGATGTAAATAGATACAATGTACGACAATTCCATTCTTTTATTTAATTCTAAAATATTACAGTTATTAACAATTAGCACGTCTTCTTTATCACTGAAACACTCTTTTCGTTATACTCAAGGGCCTTACTTTTCAAATGAAAATATCCAACAATTTACATTTCCGTTTTATATTTCATTCCTTAATATATAAAAACTATTCTTTCTTTCAGTTCATTCTTAAATACGTCAGCAACAAACGGTCACCAACAGCCAGCTTCATATTCCAAACGCTCTTTAGCATTACTGAATAGACTTACTTATCTATTGTAAATATCTGACATATAGTCCAGTAAAGATAGGATTGAGAAAGGAACAAATTAGTAACAAGCTGAAAATTGGTATGGAAGTAGGGGAATGTGTCAGGAATAACATACTAAAAGTCCCCTAAAATCCCACTGTAGCTTTTCCCGCAATTTTGAAAAATGTCCGCCATCTTTAGACGACGACAAGGAATTTATGGAAATCGTCACCCTTTATGTTTATTCCTCTAGCCACCGTTCTAATTATCACAAAGCCATGAATCATATATGGTTGGAAAGCTTGAAAGACAGAAAATCTAAGTAAATAACATATATGCCCATCGCGCTAAATTTCTAGAAGAAGAGGAAGAAGAAATCAGCTTTTTTATTCAAAAAAGATATATTTTCATAAATCATGAGAAGTTTGCAACACTGACAGTTATTGCACACCAACGAAACACCACCAACAGATGTCTTTGATATTTATCTCAATCATAGCCAAGAATGACACAAATCGGTGCAAAACAACATATGTGCAAAAAATATAACATATCGGTGCAAAAAATATAACATATGTTACTTTCTGACCTCTTTGTACAAAAGTGCATAAGGTGACATACACTTTCACGGTTCTAGTCACCTTCTTTTATCACATAGGACCAAGAGTTATATATCATTGGAAATCTTAAGAAACGTAAATTCGAACGAGATAACACTTATACTAATCAAGCCCAATTTGTGAAAGAAGCGCAAAACCCAAAATTTCGGGACAAAACGTGATTTTCGCATAAATTCTTTAAAACTTGCAACACTGACAATTATCTATGTTAACAGAACTCAGCCACCGTTTTCACTATCATCATTATTAATATACTCTTAAAATGGCCAACGTTTTTCTCAATGGAGTAAGCTTTTATGATACATAGTTTTACATCACTTAAATATAGCACAAAAATCATTTATTGATAGCATTAGAAAGTAGCAGAAATTGGTAGTTTCCTATTCATAGGAAAATCGTAATTCACACACTTAAAATCACTCTCAACTACAATAGCCATTTGAATGTAATTTTTTTAAAAATGTCTTGTTTATAACGAATGCAATTTTCCTCCTAATATTCTTCAAATCAACTTAATATTTACATTAACGTTAGTATGCACTTTGAGAATATTTTTGTACCTAGTTCATTCGGACTTATTTTATTAGAAATCAATGAGGTTATCATTATCTCGTTCATCTCTATGCTCTTCATCATTTTGTTTTGCATTCATACATCCAATTCCTCGACACTGACATAAATTAGAGCACACAATTCCTGCTTTTCGACAACCGTATATACTTTCACAGCGCTTTTTACAGTTACAGGATATTACACGGAGTGGGTTCCTTGGTCATTCTTGCTAGTACGAGGATACCTCCTAATGTCGATTCATATTCAGTCACTCGCATATCATTGAGCAATACCTGGGCTCAAAAAACGTACACTGTCAAAGAATGAATGGAATATACCACTTTTAACGTAGACACGCAAAGGTAATGGTCTTTCGGATTTAATCATTGAAGATATAAGATACCTTCGTGTTCTGAATATCCAAACTGAAATCCACCTTCTGTACGATGTAACATGGATGATTCTCAAGTGGTTACCCGAATTGGAATGGATTTATGCAGCTGGTGACAAGCAACAACCATAAGTACCAAGCATATTAAGTAACAATACAACCTTTTATCAATCTTCAGCCAATAAACATGGATGCTGTATACTCGGCGCTTATGTTTACCAGCAAAGAATGTGCAGTAAATAAGCAAAAAAGCGTGCTTAGTCACGTTGGATTAACCTTTCTACTTTAAAACATGTGACATTGTAGCAGCATGTAGAAATTCTGGTGAATTACCGTCAGTGGTTGTTAGACTTGGGGGTTTTCCACACCATAATGTCATTTATGGAAACACTTGCATATATAATGAAAGGTAGTAGCATTGAAGAAGTTTGGTCTTGTATGTATGCTAGTAACTCCATGCCACAGATAAAGTCAGGCCATCCTTATTGTTCGTGCTTTGCGAGCTCATTTTTTAAAACACAGTTAGCAATTGCAATATATACTGTTTAATTAATAAATCAGACGCCACTGAAGAGTTTGTGCGTCAATTGCGAGATGTTTGTATTCCTCTGATGACTGAAGAAGATATCGATACTGATGTAGTTGTTCAACATTCAAACATAGTCAATCAAGATTGCAAATGACCTGAAGTTATTCATTGACGCTGCTGCAGAAACAAACAGTACCTCTAAGTTATTCTCCCTGTACTTTCAGCTTGTAGAAATTATGCGTCTTTTAATTCGAAAGAACTGGAGACTTGAATCTTCATCTTCACTGCATGTGAGAAATGTTAACATACTCCTATGCAGCTGAATATCTTTTGTATGCCAAATACGCACATCTGTACTTACAAGAAATGTTGCGGTTGGAGGATGAAATGGATCTTCATGAGTTCCAGCTATTTACAGGAGACGTTTACTTCACTATTCATAGAAAAGATATATTTTGGAGTAGTACATGGTCTGATATGACGATTGAGCAGGTTTTAGCAAGAGCAATGAAGAGCAGCGGTGGACTGACCCATGGGAGAGGCATGACTGAAAAGATAATATCTAGGTGTGTGTCAAGTATGCCAGCAGCGTGCCACTTACGAGAATGTCTTGAAAAATTATTTAAAAAAATAGGCAAGAACTTCACACTGGTCGGCATGTGGACCTGTACCAAAGCAGTCAATCGCGTGATATATTATATCTAAAGAAATTCTTGCGTTGGTTTTGCCAGCATTCTCCATTCCCTTCATATCCGGAGCTCGCGTCCCTAAGCACTGACATGGTAGGTAATGAAATGGTCAACTGATAAATCTAAGGAAATCGGATTGGCTGCTATGGAAGGAATGTTTGGACGGACTTTTGGAAATGTAAAACTTAAACAAAAAGATGAAGTCATCCCACTATCCGCAATTCGCAATGTAGTGCGTATCCGTGATGAGCTACTAGCTGTAAACACCATACTTCAACTGAATCATATGAGTAGAAGTCCGGAAAAGAACTCCAGTAGTGTTTTGCTTACGAGCTTGCACCCTATTCACTTTCTCTCTTCACAGAAATGTCCATGAGAAAAACGAAAAAGTCCGCTTTGTGCGACATATTTGAATATCGGACAAATTTTAAAACTCAAATTGAAAACACTGTGTACGTTATAGAAGGAGGCTGGCTGGCTACATCATGTTGTTTGGCCACAACATGGAACATACCTTGACGTGCACAACTCGTATGTGTCCTATGTACTCCCAAACTCAGGAATGAAAGCAACAATTATTTTTTTTATGGTTATTGCACTGAAAACTGTACAAAAGGCGCTGAGCGAGAGCAACGTGAATCAAAGGCTCAATCAGCTTTGGTATTATTCACAAATGAAACCACATTATTAACAAAAAAAAAGATAAATTCTTAGGTAATTTCAAAAATAAGGATTGTTTCGCCCGTGAGTTGATGGTTCATTTGACACAAGCTGGAATTCAAACCCAGCAAGCAAGAAATGATGCTGACGCACTTATAGCTAAAACTGCAGTAGCCAAGTCTTTAAATCCTAGTAGGCACGTCGTGATAATAGGCGAGGATGATGACATTTTAATCATTTTGCTTGAACAAGGTAATAATCAGTACTACATCATATTTCGAAAGCTTGGACGTGGACAAGATGTGAGTAAAGAATTTAGTACTAAGAAGTTGTAAGATAAACAGACAAATATACTAACTGTTTTGCTCAGCTACCATGCTTTAACTAGATGCGACACATCATGTGGTTTGTATCGACAGGGAAAGAAAAAGCCATTGTGATTACTTCAAAAACGGGAAGATTTATGCCGATCACTTGACGTTTTGAAACATGATAATGCTAGTGTACAATCTATGAAGCTGGCACACCATTTCTACTAACACACTACGATTCTCCAGCAATAGTAACCTTACTAGATGAATTCCAGTATCATTCATACATCCTTGCAGTAAGTCGCTCCCCATTCAGAACGAAATACAATTGGCAAAATTGCCACCCACCAGTGAAGCTGCGAAACACCACATCATCAGGTTCAATTGTACCCTGGAAATGATTTGCGACCGATGAATATGGATGGACAACATTAGGAGGTATTCTCGCACCAGGAAGAATGACCAAGGAACCCGCTCCGTGTAATATCCTGTAACTGTAAAAAGCGCTGTGAAAGTATATACGGTTGTCGAAAAGCAGGAATTGTGTGCTCTAATTTATGTCAGTGTCGAGGAATTGGATGTATGAATGCAAAACAAAATGATGAAGAGCATAGAGATGAACGAGATAATGATAACCTCATTGATTTCTAATAAAATAAGTCCGAATGAACTAGGTACAAAAATATTCTCAAAGTGCATACTAACGTTAATGTAAATATTAAGTTGATTTGAAGAATATTAGGAGGAAAATTGCATTCGTTATAAACAAGACATTTTTAAAAAATTACATTCAAATGGCTATTGTAGTTGATAGTGATTTTAAGTGTGTGAATTACGATTTTCCTATGAATAGGAAACTACCAATTTCTGCTACTTTCTAATGCTGTCAATAAATGATTTTTGTGCTATATTTAAGTGATGTAAAACTATGTATCATAAAAGCTTACTCCATTGAGAAAAACGTTGGCCATTTTAAGAGTATATTAATAATAATGATAGTGAAAACGGTGGCTGAGTTCTGTTAACATAGATAATTGTCAGTGTTGCAAGTTTTAAAGAATTTATGCGAAAATCACGTTTTGTCCCGAAATTTTGGGATTTGCGCTTCTTCCACAAATTGGGCTTGATTAGTATAAGTGTTATCTCGTTCGAATTTACGTTTCTTAAGATTTCCAATGATATATAACTCTTGGTCCTATGTGATAAAAGAAGGTGACTAGAACCGTGAAAGTGTATGTCACCTTATGCACTTTTGTACAAAGAGGTCAGAAAGTAACATATGTTATATTTTTTTCTCGGCTTGTATTGCACCGATTTGTGTCATTCTTGGCTATGATTGAGATAAATATCAAATACATCTGTTGGTGGTGTTTCGTTGGTGTGCAATAACTGTCAGTGTTGCAAACTTCTCATGATTTATGAAAATATATCTTTTTTGAATAAAAAAGCTGATTTCTTCTTCCTCTTCTTCTAGAAATTTAGCGCGATGGGCATATATGTTATTTACTTAGATTTTCTGTCTTTCAAGCTTTCCAACCATATATGATTCATGGCTTTGTGATAATTAGAACGGTGTCTAGAGGAATAAACATAAAGGGTGACGATTTCCATAAATTCCTTGTCGTCGTCTAAAGATGGCGGACATTTTTCAAAATTGCGGGAAAAGCTACAGTGGGATTTTAGGGGACTTTTAGTATGTTATTCCTGACACATCCCCCTACTTCCATACCAATTTTCAGCTTGTTACTAATTTGTTCCTTTCTTGGCAGAAAAATTGGCTATCTTTACTGGACTAATATTACATTTCCCTTACTTCATTTCATTCTAAAATATGTTGGCAACTAACGATCAGCAACAGTCTATTTCAGGTTCTAAAGACTCCTTTTGCACTACGAAATAGATTGGTTTTTGACTTCTAAATATGCTATAATTTACTACAATTGTGCTTTTTGATTCTATTCTAAAATAAGTCGGTATCTAACGATCAGGATGAGTCTGCTATTTCCTCCAAGCTCTCCTTTCGTCCTTGTGAATGGAATCACTTTTAAACTGTAAATGACAGTTAAACACAATTCCGCTTTTTCACTTCATACTTAAATACCTCAGTAATTGAGCCTCTTTGCTCTGCTGAATTAACCAACTTTTCAATTGTAAATATAAAAAAATTATGACAATTCAGTTATTACATTACAATCTTATGTCAGCCAAAATCGACCAGCAAGAGTTTGAGTTATTTTCCAAAAACTCTATTCGTCTAAGCGAACGGACTAATTCAACACTTGTAAATATGAGACTATTAAAGACAATTCCGTTATATAATTTTATTACTAAAGATGTCTTCAACCAAGGATCACAAAGAGCCTGCTTGTGTTTCCGAACACTCCTTTCGGCCTACTGAATGAACTCTCTTATCATTTGTACACCTTGTCTCAGAAAGGTTGAGCGCATTGTTGATTGGTGTTTTGAGGCAAAAATTTTCTAAGTCCAGCTTCGGGTATCTTCGGAAAAAAGTAAACCACGTTCGTAACTCCAAGCCAGCCTTTGCAATCGGGAAAAGTTTGCAGATGTGTTTTTCTTCTTTTAAATATAATAAGACTTGTTACCAAGTGTAGAAAAAAAGCAACATTGATTGAAATACTTAATGATACAATATTTCGAAACCTTGTATTAATGTCAACACATTCTTGTTTGCAATTTAGCTCTCCATACGTAATTGAACATGTAGATACGTCAAAGAATCTTTCTATATGTAAAAGAATGCTCAAAGTTAAGACATAGAACGTAATTATCGCCTCAAAAACAGCGTTTGTAGTGGATATGAATGTCATAATTTCCTTGAGATCAGTTACACATGTTTCGCTAGAAGCATGTTTCCGCAAATCTTTGTGTTAGCTCACTGGTAAGCTGTCGGATTTCAAATCGTAAGGTTATGAGTTCGAATCTCATCTCGGTCAACGGTTTTTTTAAAATTATATTTTCCGCAATACATGAAAAATTATATAAAATAATTAAATTAAAATACATCAGTATATATATATATATATATATATATATATATATATATATAATAATCATTGCAGAACATAGTAATTATTATGTTTAAAATATAACATCTGAGATAGGTAGGCGTCCACAGCAGGTCGGTATTATATATGAGAATGTTAAATACAAGTTAGGAAAATCGTTCAATAGCAAGAAATAAATTATGTAGGTATTTATTTGCAGCTCTTTGTCATATAGATTGTACTTCTCAATATTCATATTACAGCATATCATTTATGTTCTTGAAAAATTATTCGATGCATAAAGAGAGGGTATAAACAGAGAATCTAAAGGCGGAATTCTCGCAGGAAATTCATGAACCCCAAAGGTCACGTGAGCAGACTGGAATTTTCCTTATGAAGCATGCCACAGCAGAAAGTCTTTATATAGATTTTCAATTCAATTCCCATTGGCGTAACTAGGATATTTTCCTAAGGAAGGGGGGCGCATGGTCCATTAGTTCTGAAAAGTTGGAAGAACCTTTTAGAAGACCTTGTTATGATGTTATATATAGTCTCCCTTAGCCCGCACTCATTATCAACTCCAAGTTATTTAGTTCTAACACGACACTGTCATGTAACATTTCAGTGAAAATTTATTTTTTTGAAATTTACTTAAAATTGTATATTCCCTATATTCTGATGCTACTAAATAACTACCTAAAATCTACTCTAATTATGAAAACTCATAATGTTCTATTACTGTTTTACTCGAGCAATTCTGAGCGAAAATACATTATTCGTAAACGTTAACTGTCATGCTCTCAGTTTACTCTTACACAAGGGTAAAAGTGGGTCTGAAAAGATAGGGTGACGGTTGACATCACGCCGTCTTCCGTGCCTATCTTTGCCCATTGCATTTTTTAGGAATTGGAGGGGCACCGTAGATAGTTCTGGAAGTGGTTGAAGGGTGTCCTCCTGTGTTCCCCTTTACTTTTACTCCTGCTCTTACATCTTTTAGAAACACAAATAAATATACAAGAAGTGACATAGTTTAAAGTTATAACTTTACAAAAATCAGTCATGGGCTGTTCATGGGCTGTTCATTGTCGTTTACTAATGTTGCTGTTTAATTACATAAATCTTTGCGAACAAAGAAATGCAATAAATTTTTATACACAAAACATTTTTAACTAAAAAAACAGAAACAATGGTATACAAAACAGTGGTAGAAATATAGTTGGCTAACTCCCGACCAACTTAAATATTTAAAAATAAATACAATTAGAGTGAAACAGATCAACAATACGAGAGGAGAAGACATGTAGACGGACTTGAGGACCCGTTTTTCTATAAAAGATGATTCCCATTATCTTTTGAATTAAATATTAAATTACACACCTTACAATTTTCGGGAGGACGTATGATAAGTAACCCTGATGGACAAGCAGATGTGATTGTAAAAATTAAAACAACAAACATTTAATGAAACAAAGATTCAACCAGCAGAATTGATTGATAATAATGTTGATCACAATATTTTAAGAGAGAGAGAAAATATATCAACACTTATAATATTCCTGAATTACGTTATGGGCTTTTAAGCGTATTGTTGTAGTTACATCGTTAGCGTCAACCGTTGGGAAATATCATTACAGCCAGGGGAGACCCACAAAGAGGTCCACCGGACTCGAGCCCTCAAAAAAGATGTATATATATATATATATATATATATATATATATATATATATAATGATTGTGTTTTGTCTGTACCAGGGAGTACTCATGGAAAGTCCATACAATTTGGATCGCATGAAATCTTAGTGACTTGACATACATATGTGCACTTCCTTAATAAAACTATACTTGACTTAACAGTGAAATTATTATTGGTTTATTTCCGACGAACAAAGAAAAACTTAAATATTTATATTGGCTAATCAGTAAGCGCAAGAATTTCTCTAGATTAGGGAAATTTCCCTCAAACTACGAACACTGCTTGTTATTGCGGCGATACCCATGTAACTTTTACAGCATGAAACTACAATATCAGATTATCAGGAACATATTTTTTTCTTTAGCATAGCACAAATACACTCCCTTTTCGAAAGCAAAATATAAAAATTGTTCATGTGGTGCACAACTTACGCTACTTGGAAATTATTTATGGTTTACTCGGACGCAGAATAACGTCATGTCTGTGTCTTGCAATATTGTACCCCTCCCAACTTTCGACACTGAACAAAAATTTCTGGGTGCGCACCTGATTACAGTTTATACCTTAAGAATGTAACTACAAACTTCAGTTCATAAATAATACAAATACTAAGAAGAAGGAGGAAAAGCAACAAACGATATTGAATAGTGACTTTTGAAAGGGTATTATATGCGTAATTGTTTCAGTTTAGCAGTTCAAGAGTTTGGCTTCTCTTTTTTGTTTCCTTTCTGTTTTTTTAATGTACCTTAATAATTTGCTCTGAGAATCTGTTCTGTTCAAACAGTATGCTATAAATAAAATAATAACAATAAGACTGATTTATCACACATATATAAACAAGAAAAAATTACTACGTCAATAAGTGAATTACTTGAAAGAATACAAAGATAATTTACATTAATGAAGTTATCAAATAAAAAAAGTCGCATACAGCTCAAGTCGAGAGGTCACTATACTGCCCACTATCACATTAGTCCAGGTATTTTATTACATTCAGGCACAAGACCACAGACCCATATTAAGAAAAAGTCGATAGGCGGACGAATATAGACACTATTAAACATGTCGAATGCAAGCATCATAAAAATTGTTATGCGTAAATTGAGGTAAATTAATAACATTATTTTCATCCAGTATGAAAATTCTGGGGAGGGCCAGCTTTGCTTCTAGGGGGAGCCGGCACCCCTGGACCCTTTCTAGTTCCGCCTATGTCAATTCCTGATATATGCTTTTGCAATGTGGAAGTGGTGATGCCTTGAGTCGCACTCTCTCGCTCGCTCGCTCACTCTCTATTTATACAGAATATAAAAGTGGATGTATGTGTGTGTTTCATCATAATTCGGATATATCTAGAGCAATTTTAACTATATTTCTTACAGTGTGGAAAAGAGTACTGTCGGGATACATATCAAAAATGCCAGAAACGGTCGAAATTAGTATCGAATCCATAGTTTCGTGGTCGCTTAGATGAATAGTTCTACTTTCAATTCAAGTCCAATTAAGCTCCCATTAACACCCAGGATGGTTACGTAGCGACATAAAAATATGGACGTCAACCGATATTAGAATCGAATCGTAAGTTTTCAGCGCCGCTAACAGTGCCGCATTTCCCATTAGTTCACATTAGTCCATATTTCTCATTAGTCCCATTGCCTAGAGGGCAACATATTTGCAGAGTGCGAAGTTTAAAACTTGAATAATATCTTAATTTTTTCCTTATGAAAAAAGTTAAAAATCAAGAGCAAATATACTATTTCATTAACAATCCTCTTTTACTATTGTAATATATTTAATATTAGCGTTAGAAATCTAAAAATAATTGAGAACATGTTTCACATTTGTTATTTGTTGTTACGTAGCTGTAGCTGTAGCATCTAGTCAGTGGTATTCAATTGTAATAAATTCACTAATTAAGCATATTCGAATTGTTTTATTTTTAAGTTAGGCATGAAGGGACGGATAAATATGTAGTTATTGGGGACGACGAGAGCAAAAGTGCGTATGTTTAGCCGTGAATTAGAGATCATCTTTTCTTGTAGTTATGTAGACCTTGAATTCTTTTGCTGTTTTATTTCCGTAATCCCTGGGAGAATATTGGGATGAGACTGTGCTTTTGACAATTTGTTTTTGGCAATACACGGGAGAGTATTGGGTTATATTAGTTAGCCGGACATGGTGTTGATTTTGAATAATCGGACAAAGTGTGTAATCGTGTTGATGTAGAAATGGAGCCATATAAGTGGCTGGAGTCTTTTTTGTATTAAGGAAAGTTAGAGCCAGTGTGGCAATTGATATTTTAGGGTTTATGAGCCAAGCGTGGCAGTTGATAATAAGGTCGAAGAGCCGAGAGTGGACACTGTTATGGTAGGTTGATGAGCCAAGAGTGGCTTTTGATATTTTAGTGGCTTATGGTAACGCCAAGTGGGATCGTAGTTATTGTTATAGTTTTTGGGATTCAGAAAGGCTCCTGTTTAATTGAGTGTATTGGTATAAGTCAATTAAAGGCTGACAGTGAAAAGAAAATGGTATAATTCATTTGTAAACTCTAGTAGATTTGGGAAGTTAATTAAAGTAATACTTTGCTTCACTGAAGGTACCAAAAATAAACAAACCTAACAATTATAATACATATCCTTAGGGGGGAGTAGAAGTCCGAATTTTTGCGAAAAATTGTCCATCTCACAAGTCGAACTAAGAGCTGAAATTCAGAATATAACTCTTTATTAAAAATAAACAGCGTATGTCCTGACATTTTTTTATTTTTTTATGAGCGGGGGGGGGGGGCATTTTCTATATATTGGAAATTGGTAGTGGGTTGATTTGTAAAAATAATCGAAAACGTTTGATATTAGTTGAGAAAGAAATTGAGGAATGAAAACTACAGTTCTTTGAATTTTTTACCCACTGCTTTCTATTTATAATTGCAGAAGCTGGAGTTCAATATATGGAGCGTTCAGAACATAAGGCCATAAAGTTGAGAGAAAATGACCATAAAATTGGTATTCTGAACTCAATTACATGGGCATTTTCAATTAGTACGGCCTGCTTAATTATATAGAAATTAGTTTTTCTTTCTTTTTTACGTTCGTCTGCTTTTCCTTGATTTGAGACTTTTAAATTTCATCCTATTTTCGAATGATCATGCGACAAGTCTTTGCAACTGGTTTTCTGTAACTAAGACTTGGACAAGTTCTGCCTGATGAGGAGAAAAAAATATCCTGGTCTGGTATCTGCTGCTTTTGAAAGTAATATTTCCATTTGCTATTTCGTACCTGTGCGAAAGTGGGTGCGTGTGTTTTATTTCATGGTAAACATTAAAACAAAGACAAGAAATCGCTTATCAGTTGAAAATGGCTTGATAATGTTCGTCACGAAGATTGAACCGGGAATTACTGTACTAGTGAAATTACACCATGCTTAGGTATCTCATTAGGTTTCAATTTTAATTGTATTTCAATGTGCAGGTTTTGTTCCTTGTGTATTTTTCTAGCATTTCTGTATACAATTCCCATTAGTTTCATATCATACCCCTTTCATTTAAATTCATTTTTAAACAACTCTGCACTCTTTGAAAATGTTCAGTAGACATATTTTTTATTGTGCTTTACAGTAGGCCTATGTATAAAAATAAAAAGGTGCATTTCGCCAGCCCCCCTCCTTGGAGTTTCGAAAAAAAACCTATGCCAATCGTTTGTGCTACGTTTCTGCCGGAATGTACCTCAAAAATTTTCGTTTGTACCACTTCCGGTACGAAGTTATAATAGTTTTAAAGTGGGGGGCTGGGGAAACGGCAGCCCCCCCACCTTGGAATTTCGAAACGAAACATATGCCAATCGTTTCTGCTACGTTTGTGCCGGAATGTACCGCAAAAATTTTCGTTTGTACCACTTCCGGTACGAAGTTATAAGGGTTTTAAAGTGGGGGGCTGGGGAAACGGCAGCCCCCCACCTAGGAATTTCAAAACAGAACCTATGCCAATCGTTTGTGCTACGTTTGTGCCGGAATGTACCGCAAAAATTTTCGTTTGTACCACTTCCGGTACGAAGTTATATAAGTTTTAAAGTGGGGGGGCTGGAGAAACGGCAGCCTCCAAACTTGGAATTTCGAAACAAAACCTATGGCAATCGTTTGTGCTACGTTTGTGCCGGAATGTACCGCAAAAAGTTTCGTTTGTACCACTTCCGGTACGAATTTGTAAGGGTTTTGAAGTAGAGGGGCTGCAGAAACGGAAGCCTGCAACCTTGGAATTTCGAAACAAAAACTATGCTAATCGTTTGTGCTACGTTTGTGCCGGAATGTACCGCAAAAATTTTCGGTTGTACCACTGCCGGTACGAAATTGTAAGAGTTTTGAAGTGGCGGGCTGGGGAAACGGCAGCCCCCCACCTAGGAATTTCAAAGCAAAATTTATGTCAATCGTTTGTGCTAGGTTTGTGCCTGAATGTACCGCAAAAATTTGCGTTTGTACCACTTCCGGTACGAAGTTATAAGGGTTTCAAAGTGGGGGGGCTGGAGAAACGGCAGCCTCCAACCTTGGAATTTCGAAACAAAACCTATGCCATTCGTGTATGCTACGTTTGTGCCGGAATGTGCCGCAAAAATTTTCATTTGTACCACTTCCGGTACGAAGTTATAATAGTTTTAAAGTGGGGGCTGGGGAAACGGCACCCCCCACCTTGGAATTTCGAAACGAAACCTATGCCAATCGTTTGTGCTACGTTTGTGCCGGAATGTACCGCAAAAATTTTCGTTTGTACCACTTCCGGTACGAAGTTATAAGGGTTTTGAAGTGGAGGGGCTGCAGAAACAGAAGCATGCAACCTTGGAATTTCGAAACAAAAACTATGCTAATTGTTTGTGCTACGTTTGTGCCGGTATGTACCGCAAAAATTTTCGGTTGTACCACTTCCGGTACGAATTTGTAAGGGTTTTGAAGTGGCGGGCTGGGGAAACGGCAGCTCGCCCACCTAGGATTTTCAAAGCAAAATTTATGTCAATCCTTTGTGCTAGGTTTGTGCCTGAATGTACCGCAGAAATTTTCGTTTGTACCACTTCTGGTACGAAGTTATAAGGTTTAAAAGTGGGGGCTGGGGAAACAGCCCCTCCACCTAAAGATTTCAAAACAAAACCTATGCCAATCGTTTGTGCTACGTTTGTGCCGGAATGTACCGCAAAATTTTCGTTTGTACCACTTTCGGTACGAAGTTATAAGGGTTTTAAAGTGGGTGGCTGGTGAAACGGAAACTCCTACCTTGGAATTTCGAAACAAAACCTATGCCAATTGTTTGTGCTACGTTTGTGCCGGAATGTACCGCAAAAATTTTCGTTTGTACCACTTCCGGTACGAAGTTATAAGGGTTTAAAAGTGGGGGCTGGAGAAACGGCAGCCCCCCACCTAAAAATTTCAAAACAAAATCTATGCCAATCGTTTGTGCTACGTTTGTGTCGGAATGTACCGCAAAAATTTTCGTTTGTACAACTTCCGGTATGAAGTTATAAGGTTTTAAAATGGGGGGGCT
Source organism: Thermobia domestica (assembly GCF_964235325.1). Classification (NCBI taxonomy): domain Eukaryota; kingdom Metazoa; phylum Arthropoda; class Insecta; order Zygentoma; family Lepismatidae; genus Thermobia; species Thermobia domestica. Next base: position 173,210,935 of record NC_137460.1, read on the forward strand.
GGAGAAACGGCAGCCTCCAAACTTGGAATTTCGAAACAAAAACTATGCCAATCGTTTGTGCTACGTTTGTCCCGGAATGTACCGCAAAAATTTTCGTTTGTACCACTTCCGGTACGAAGTTATAAGGGTTTCAAAGTGGGGGGGCTGGAGGAACGGCAGCCTCAAAACTTGGAATTTCGAAACAAAACCTATGCAAATCGTGTGTGCTACATTTGTGCCGGAATGTACCGCAAACATTTTCGTTTGTACCACTTCCGGTACGTAGTTATAAGGATTTTAAAGTGGGGGGGGGGGGCTGGAGAAACGGCAGACTCCAACCTTGGAATTTCGAAACAAAACCTATGCCAATCGTGTGTGCTACGTTTGTTCCGGAATGTACCGCAAAAATTTTCGTTTGTTCCACTTCCGGTACGAAGTTATGTGAGTTTTCAAGAGGGGCTGTGGTAACGGCAGCCCCGCACCTAGTAATTTCGAAATGAAACCTATGCCCACTCTTTGCACTACTTTTGAACAGGAACGTTTCGCTAAACTCTTTTCTGTACCACTTCCGGTACAAAGGTACGAGAGTTTCAAGCTACGGGGCTGCCGTTTTGATGCCCCCTCGGAATTTCGAAACGAGACCTATGCAAATCGTTTAAAACATTTGTGTCGGAATGTATCGCAAACATTTTTGTATGTATCACTTGCAGTACAAAAGTATGATAGTTTTAACTAGGGGGCTGCCGTTTCCAGAACCCCCCATCTTGGAATTTCGAGATAAGACTATGTCAATCGTTTGTGGTACGTTTTTACCGGAATGTACCGCAAAAAAAATTACGTGCCTGAAGTTGGCCCCCCACCTCTCCCAAATCACACCAAACGTTGCACATCGTTAATGCATCGTTAGTGCACGTTAGTGCATTTAGAACTAACGTTAGTGCTATCAGCGTTTCCGAGATATTGAAGATTTTGGTTTGGGATCTACTTCATATGAAGTTAGCCCCCCACCCATCTTTATGCAGACAGATTTCTACTAAACTTAGCGCATCGTTAGTGCATCGTTAGTGCACTTAAACACACTAAGCACTACCGTAAGTGCTACCATATTTTAGGATTATTCAAGATTTTCGGTGGGGGCGCCAACTTCAGAAATATCAAATTCTATACAAATAGAGGTAGAAACATGGGGTTGACGGTAATCGTTAGTGCATTGTTAGTGCACTTAAACGCAATAAGCACTAACATTAGTGCTACCATATTTTGGGATTTATTCAAGATTTTTTGTGGGGGACCAACTTCAAAAATATCAAATTTTCTACAAATAGAGGTAGAAACATGGAGTTAACGGCAATCGTTAGAGCGTGATTAGTGCACTTAAATGCACTAAGCACTAACGTTAGTGTTACCACATTTTGAAATTTATTCAAAATTTTTGGTGGGGGGCAACTTCAGAAATATAGAGATGCGCTCGAGTCAAGACATGTCTCGAATCTCGACTCGACTCGACTCGAATTCGAGTCGAGATTCGAGTCGAGACACACTTTGTAAAATTCGAGACGAGTCGAGACAAACGTGTTTCTCGACTCGAATTTTCGAGTCGAGACACGAGTCGAGTCGAGACAGCTCATAAAAATCTCGACTCGACTCGAATGTCTCGAAAATTTTTCTAAAACTTTTAATATTATTATGAAGAAATTATTCACTCAGGAACAGCCTTGAAACCAATTCCAGCATTTATTACTTTAGAAAGGTACAGAACGTATAAATTTAATAGTTAATCTTCCGAGATTAAGATCTAATTTTCAGCTCAATTCAGTTAATTAAAACTAGTAATTAATGTCGTGATATTTGATTGTACTTCAAATATAATAATAATAATAATAATAATAATAATAATAATAATAATAATAATAATAATCATCATCATCATCAAAATAATAATAATAATAATTGATTATCTAGTTTGTATAAAACAATTATCCGTAGCCTATATCTAGTCTGTATAAGAACATTGCAATAAAGTGAACATCATAAATTCTCTGAATGAGCAATTGGCAGCCTATAGTAATTTAGCATAGTTATAACTATTGTGTTTTTATTTCCATGAACGATATAGGGCTACATAACTTCTGGACAGGGCCAGATTTAAGGGGTGCAAAGGTGCACGCTACCCCCCTTTGTTGTAAATATACCTGTCTAAAATGAGAAGCTAGCAGTGAAAATACCGCGACAATGGTGTGTCGTGAATGGGCCACTGGTGTACCGCGAGGATATCAAAACAAAATTATTAATTCTATAGCAATCAAATTGCAAAACGTAGGGGAAAATGTATATTTGTATTGCACATTACTATGAACCTCTACTATGAATCTACAATTTTAAGTTTCATGCCGTGTTACTTTTTTGTACATTTCTAATGTTGAAAAAAGTATTTGTTATTGTTATGACCATTATTATTATAATGGGAGGCGTTAAAATATTAAATAATACTTTTGATAAAGTGGATACTTTCAAATATTTAGAATCAATATTAACAGATGAAAATCATATTCATGAAGAAATTAAATGTCGACTAAAAGCAGGGAATTCGTGTTACTATTCGGTTCAAAATCTCTTGTCGTCGCGAATTCTGTCGAGGAATTTGAAGCTTAAAATATATAAAACGATAATCATGCCTGTTATTCTGTATGGTTGCGAAACATGGTCGCTTACTCTGAGGGAAGAACATAGACTGAAAGTATTTGAGAACAGGATCCTGAGAAGAATATTCGGATCCAAGGGGAACGAGAATGGGGAATGGCGAAAGCTTCATAACGAGGAACTACATAGTTTATACGGTTTACCCAACATTGTTAGGGTCGTCAAGTCTAGGAGGCTTAGGTAGGCAGGTCATGTAGCTAGAATGGAAGAAAGTAGAAACGCTTTCAAAGTCTTGACTGGTAGACCCATAGGAAAACGACCATTAGGAAGACCTAGGCGCAGATGGGAGGATAATATTAAGATGGATCTCGCAGAGATAGGAATACAAAGTAGAAACTGGATCCAATTAGCTAAGGATAGAAGTGAGTGAAGAGCTTTTGTGAACGCGGCACTGAACCTCCGGGTTCCATAGGCCATAGAGTTAGTTAGTTTCAGTTAGTTAGTTATGACCATTATTGCTTCTTTATCGTTACAGACTATTTCGTAACTTGAAAATTTAAAATATCATTCAATCCTTTCGATAAATTATTTACATTTGTGTTTTAAAAGTAAAATAGATTTGTTTGTTTGTTCGTTATTTAATGATCTTCATTCTTAGTAAAAGGTTGGATACAGTTTTCGAAAGAGTAAGCGTATTTTTAATAACCTGAGTCCAACATTTCATTGCAGTTGTTTTCTCCTTTTAAATTAGAATGAAAAATAAGCATAGTGATTTACCACGAGGAAAACCCAGTGATCGAGCTTTCTTCTCTGTGCGAAGGAGATTAGTAATCAAAGTAAAAATATACCAGTGTGTTTTATATTTACAAATAATAATATCTATAAGTGTGCCGCGAGAATCCATGTTACACCCGTAGTGTGCTGCAAGTTGAAAAAGGTTGAGAAACGTTGGTTTAGAGGAAAGAATAATTGGTACACTCCCTCCTCCCTGCTCTCTCTCTGCCTAGTATATTTTCTTTATTTTATTGTCTCCGAAACACCATTCCAGACAATTGCTTTTCGGTAGAAAAGTTAGAAACAAACCATCCCGCTCTTGGACAAAGTGGGCAACATGCGGTAGTCAGGTCAATGAACCTGCTTTGGAAATTTTCGTGCAATTTAGGTTACTGAGGGGGTGTAGTTTCTTCAACTAAGCCGCCTTCTACTATGGCTCGTGCCATACATAAGTCATCGTCTGATCGTATGGGAAACACCGCTAGTTGTCCTTGCCTGACATCTGTTTCATATTCATATAGCAAATGTTTTTTTATAGACGGTGTTGTATCTATCCAGAGAAATATCATCCTCCCCTGTTCCCATTTGAAATGTTGCGGTTGACCCCCTTGAGCCTTATGATGGGGGCCCTGGGGGACTTGCTTCTTACAAAGTTCTCTTGGCCCTCGACATGAGTACATTCCTGTGCAATTGGATTTGCAACATCTCTTTTCGCTTCGCAGCAATTTGAGATCACATTGTTCGATGCCATGTTAAGACAGCACATATTTGTGGCGGCCATTTTGAAAAACATGCTTCATATAGCAAATGTTTCCTATATATGTTGTTGCACATTCCATGATCAATCGAGAGAGGTAACACTCGGTCCCTGTTTCCATTTGAAAATTTGAAGTTTGCTCCTGGGGCCCTATGTTGGAGATCCTGGGGGCACTTGCTTCTCACAGACTTTTATCACCCCCTGACATTGGTACATTCCTGGACAACTGGATCCGTCACATTTTTGTACGATTCGCAAATCTTTCAGGTCACAAAGTTTGGTGGGACACCCTGCATATTCCCACATACGACCCAACCATGACATTTACTTCTATTATCGGTTTTTGGCTCAACCCAACCATTTCATGTTCCCCGACTTGACATTGCCTCAATCACTCTAACATTGATGCATTCCGAGTGATTCCTGTTGCCGGAATTTTCTTTTTCTGAAGCGAGTGGCCTAACTATATTAGACTTGTCTGGATGTCCATGGCCAGTCTTGCCAACTTTGGAACTCGTTTTTCTTTTCGACTCTAGGTACGTCGGTTTCCTGCATATTCGGTGCTTCTTGTTTTGTTCATTCTCATATGTACAGCCCCTGATCAAATGTGGCGCATTATGGCCAACTCCGTTTTTTCCGTATTTTTCGTACTTCTGTTTTTTCAATTTTCTTTTGTTAGATTGTACCACTGATTAGACATGTTCTTATGTTCTACATGACAGGTTGACACTGAATATTGCACTCACTTCATATAGTGCTCTTTGCAAAACATGTACTTTTCATTGCTGTTGGCAACACTGTTAACCCCACTGGTGGCCTTCATTTGTTCCCTATTGTGGCAAGTCTCTTTCTATACATCATTTGTCAGCATTGTATTTTGCCGTGCCCCCTTTTTTTGTGGAATTTGCACTTTTCCACTTGTCCAGCCTTGCTGTTTCCCGAACTTCCACCCCTTATATTTCCTGAGCCTATTGCTATGGGCAGCTAATTTTTTGGGAATGAACATCTCTGTTACAGCTCTTTCAATTGGCATAGGCCACACCTTTCACTGCAGCTATCATTTTCGGAAGGTTCCCTTGTGAGATCCGAACGAGACAATTGTGTTCGCATTGGATATGTTATAACTAGACGAATCCCGAAGTTATACACGTCACCGGGCGGGATATCGTGAGTTACAACATATTCAACGAACTTAAAAAGTTCGTTACTGAATTCTCTATGTCTGTGTGTCTATCTGTCCGTCTGTCTGTTATTTGCATTTTTTTCAATTTTGTACACTGCATTAGATAGAGCATCAAAAACTATTAGACAAAATAATTAAATTTTTCGCGTCAAGCTAACCGTTGGCAAGATAGTGGCCAAAAAATGACCGATTTACAGAAATTTAAGCAGCCATATCTCGGGAACCGTAAGTCATAGAGAGATCATATTGGTGTTGATCAATATCTAAAAGGATGGTAAACATTTTGGTACCAAATAGTAACCGGTAGTCACTGTCCAACTGGCCAGTGGTTTGGCCAATGGCCAGTTGACCAGTGGCCACCAATTAATATCAGGACAAAAATGTTTAGCATTCTATTAGGGATTGATTACCACCAATATCATATCTCTATGGCTTACCGTTCCCGTGATATTGGCCAAAAACATGACCAATTTCTAGATATTTAAAAAGCCATAGCTAGGAAATTACCTGCTAGAATAGTTTGAACCGAGTCATTTGTTCGGAAACGATTGGGTAAATGGAAAACTCGGTGAACATGTATCCCATCATTTTCAAGGCCACACTTTTTTGGGGTAAAAAGTTCGCCTCAGGGTTCCCCGCAGGGCCCCAGACGGGATCCAACTAAAAAGTTTCAAATGGCAAGGGGGGTTAAGTAGCACATCGTTTGAAATCTGTTGTAAAATGAAGGAAAATGGAGCAAGTCTCGACTCTCTACGACAACCCTGTGCAAAAGGGCGGCGGGTCAAAATGAAAACAAAAACTTAATTGAAAAGTCCACGGCCACCCGTATAAATCGAAAATGGTGAGACAAATGTAAAAACAAGAAAGGACGTGTGGCATTACGAGATCGAGCTGAAGAGAATTTCACAGTAAATATCAAGCTCAAGCTCGAATTAGTGAGAAACTTGACTAGTGTGATCCTCATTGAGATTAGCGAACGCGAGCTCCATTGAGGATAGAGAGCATGAGCCCGAGTGAGTCATGGTTGCAAAATTACCAATTTTACTTCTTTCTTTCTTTCTTTCTTTCTTTTCTTTTCCTTTTTTTTCCTACTCCAATGCGTAAGGTTTATGAACAGCAGAAGTGCTTGCTAGAAAGACCTTAATTAGCATTGCTTGAATTATCCATAGACTAGGAACTGCTTAGATATCTAATGCAACTTACGTTCGCATTTTAACAATTCAGGTTGTAATTGAAACCTTGAATACTGAGCAGATGAGCACGCAGAATGTTTTGTTGGGGTGTATTTGTAATACGCAATTAATTCTTCGTAAACAAATACAACTCTATAGTATCTGAAGCGGCTTGAGTTGGATTGAATGAAAACGTGAACATGTATTCGAACTGCGCAATGTATTGTTAATTATCATGAACTGGAACAATTATAAAAAAAATGGAAGCGCGACTGATGAGCACCAAACATCAAAATTTCACAAGGCGTGGTCAAAGCTCACACCTCAAAGACCAGAAAAAAAGATTGCCCCATCAACTAACCGTTGTCTTGTCCAAGTCAGTTGCTTCTTTTCATTGTGAAATTTCCTGCAAGTTAATCAAAATGTTGAAAATTTCCTACATTTTAAATTTATTTAGTATGTACTGATCAGTCAGAACATTATGAGTACCAACCTACTATCGATATAATTTCAGTCCAGGCGATATCTGTGTCACCTGCCGACGAATGCCTGCTAGTCAGTCACGCGTACGGTGCATGTAGTATCAGTGAGAGTGCTGGCCGTGTGTAGAATGGGGAAGGCGCGCGATCTGAGTTTGACCGAGGGCAGGTTGTAATGACCCGCATACTCGGCAGCAGAATTTCGGAAACTGCAGGACTTGTCGGATGTTCGAGGAGTGCTGTGGTCAGTGTCTTCAACAAGTCGCGAAACCAAGGAAAAACGACGTCCAAACGTCGAGGGGTTGGGCGCCTCCACCTCATTACAGATGTCGGACGTCATAGGCTGGGCAGACTGGTAAAACAAGACAGGCAGCGAACTGTGGCAGAACTAACACCATATTTTATTACTGGGCAAAGTACAAGTGCGTTTGAACACACAGTGCACCGAACACCCCTCACGATGGGCCTCCGAAGCCCATGTCCCATCTATGTGCGAATGTTAACAGCACGACATCGGCAACTACGACTGAAATGAACACATGACCATCGTCATTAAACCTTGGCACAGTGGCAGAGCGTTGCATTGTCTGATGAATCCCGATACCTTCTTCATCATGACGATGGGAGGGTGCGAATTCGTCGTGTTTCAAGAGAACAGTTCTTTGACATCTGTACTGCGGGACGGAGACAAGCTGGCGGTGGCTTAATTATGCTCCGGAAAACATTCACGTGAGCATCTATGTGTCTAGTGAAGCTCGAGCAAGGCACCATGACGGCCAAGGCGTATCACACACTGCTTGCAGACGACGACCATGTTTCCCAACGGTAGTGGCATTTTTCGAAAAGATAATGCACCATATCACAAGGCCAGGATTGTGATGGATTGGTTTGAGGAACACAGGGACAAGTTCCAAGTGATGTGCTGGCCGCCCAACTCGCCTGATCTGAACCTAATCGAACACAAATGGGATGTGATTGAACATGACTTCAGAGCGCATCGCCCCTCTTCCCGGAATTTACGGGAATTAGATTACCTGTGTGCAAGGGCGCCGATCCTGGGGGGCCGAGGGGGCCCGGGTACCCCAAAGCTCATGTGAGCCCCCGCATTGTATTTATGAATGTATAATATTTGGCATAATTTGAATACAATTTGTCTTAAAATCCTCATATATATGCCTTCTGCATCTGAATGCCCCCCCCCCCACATTTACAGAAAAATCGGCGTCCTTGCGTATGTGTACCAATCAACTCTCTCCAGTGACCTTTCAAGGATCATTGCGTCCATGCCAAGACGCGTCGCCATTGTTACCCGTGCCAAAGTTGGACACACTGACAATAAGGTAGGTAGTCATAATATTCTGGCTGATGTGTGCGTATATTTTAACTCGTATATTTTGTCTCGACTCGAATTTCGAGACGTCTCGACTCGAATTCGAGTCGAGTCGAGACAGAGACTGTCGAGTCGAGACACGAGTCGAGACAGAAACATATTTTCGAGTCGAGACACGAGTCGAGACAACATTTTCTCGAGCCGAGTCGAGACAGGCTTAAATCTCGACTCGACTCGACTCGAACGCATCCCTACAGAAATATCAAATTCCATACAAAGTGTCAGTATTTTCAGGAATCAGTAACGAATGCACTAATTACTTTGTTAGTGCTTGAAGAGGGCGCAAATTCACGCTGACCACCAAAGATATTTTACTTGTAGCACCTACACTAATTAAGCACTAACGTTAGGGGTTGGTGCACGAAGAAGCACTAACGATGCACTAAGGATTGTACTGGAAATGATCATTAGTGCTTTTTAATTTGGCAGAAATTTGACACAGTGAAAAACTCCCCTTAAATTTCTTATGTGAGTTTCCTGAGATGTAACTGGCCATAACTACATTAATAGTGAAGCACTAACGAAAACAGCTCTAATTTTTTTGGTTATTGGTTGAAGTGGGGCGCCAAGTTCGTGAAAGCTTCCAAAGGTTTTTTTTTTTACTTGTAGGACCTACATTAATGAAGTACTAACGTTAGGTGTTAATGCACTAAGAAACGCTAACGATTTCTGCAGAAGAAGTCATTAGTGCTTTTGATTTTGGCGGAAATTTGACGCAATGAAAAATTCCACATGAATCTCTTATGGGATTTTTGTGGCATATAATTGGCCATATCTACATCAATAGTTAAGCATTAACGGAACTATGAGTGTTTTGCAGAAGCGCTAACGATACATTAACGAATGGACTTATTTTTCGTTACTGCTTGAAGTGGGAACCAAGTTCACGCTGGCCCGCAAAGGTTTCTTACTTGTAGCACCTACACTAATGAAGCACGAAACTTAGGTGTTGGTGCACTAGGAAGCACTAATATTACAAGGAAAGAAAACTTTCGAATTTATCGTGAACTTAGCCCCCACTAATGGCACTAAGGAAAAAATTAGTTTTATAAATTAGTGCATTGTTAGTACTTCTAGAAGATATAAGTAGTTTCGTTAGTGTTTCACCATTAGTGTAGAAATGGCCAATTATAAGTCTCAAAACTCCCATAAGAAACACATGGGGAATTATTCATTGTATCAAATTCCCATCTCATTCAAAAGCACTAATTATCTCTGTTAGTGAAATTGTTAGTGCATCGTAATTGCTTCTTAGAGCACAAACACCTAACGTTAGTGCTTCATTAGTGTAGGTGTTACAAGTAAAAAAACCTATGGAGAAGTCAGCGTGAATTTCGCACCGACACTTTAAGCACTAACGGAAAAAATAGTCCAATTCGTTAGTGCTTCTATAAAGCACTAAGAATTTCGTTAGTGCTTCACTATTAGTGTAGTTATGGCCAATTACATATCACGATACTCAGAAGAAATTTTGGCAAATTTTTCATTGAATCAAATTTCCGCCAAATTCAAAATCACTAATGATCTCTTCTAGAGCGATCGTTAGTGCATTGTTAGTGCTTCTTAGCGCATCTACACCTAAGGTTAGTGCTTCATTAGTAAATGTGCTACAATTAAAATACCTTTTGAGGCCAGAGTGAACTTAGCGCCCCCACTTCAAGCACTAACTAAAACTTAATGCCATTCGTTAGTGCATTGGTAGTGCTTCTGGAAAACACTAACAATTTAGTTAGAACTTCAATATTAGTTTACTTATGGCCAATTACATGTAACGAAACACATAATAAATTTATGGGAAATTTTTCATTGCGTCAAATTTCCGTCAAATTCAAGACTACTAATGATCTATTCTAGTGCAATCGTTAGTGCATCGTTAGTGCTTCCAGAAAACACTAACAGTTTCGTTTGTCCTTCAATATTACTGTAGTTATGGACAATTACATGTCGCTAAACTCCTATAAGACATTTATTGGGAATTTTTAATTGCATCAAATTTCCGCCATATTCAAAAGCACTAATGATATCTTCTAGTGCAATTGTTAGTGGTTCTTAGTGCACCAACCCCTAACGTTAGTACTTCATTAGTGTAGGTGCTACAGGTACAATATCTTTGGAGGGCACGGTGAACTTGCGTCAACTTCAAGCACTAACAAAAAATTAATGCCATTCATTAGTGTATCGTTAGTGCTTCTAGAAAGCACTAAATGTTTGTATGAAATTTGATATTTCTTAAGTTGGTCCCGCCAGAAATCTTGAATAAATCCCAAAATATGGTCATGCTAACCTTAATGCTTAGTGCATTTAAGTGCACTAACGATGCAATAACGATTGTCTTTAACTGCATGTTTCTACCTCTATTTATATAGAATTTGATATTTCTGAAGTTGGCCCCCATCTAAAATCTTGAATAAATCCCAAAATATTGTAGCACTAACGTCAGTGTTTAGTATTTTAAGTGCACTAACGATTGCCGTTAACTCTATGTTCCTATCTCTATTTGTATAGAATTTGAAATTACTGAAGTTGCCCATCCCACCGAAAATCTTGAATGAATTCCAAAATATGGTAGCACCAACGATAGTGCTTAGTACGTTTAAGTGCACTAACGATGCACTAACGTTTGCCATTAACCCCATGTTTCTATCCCTATTTGTATAGAATTTGATATTTCTGAAGTTGACCACCCCACCAAATTTTTTGAATAAATATCAAAATATAGTAGCGCTAACGTTAGTGCTTAGTGCGTTAAAGTGCACTAATGATGCACTAATGATTGCTGTTAGCACTATGTTTCTACCTTTATTTGTATACAATTTGATATTTCTGAAGTTGGCCCCCCACCAAAAATCTTGAATACGTCCCAAAATATGATAGCACTAACGTTAGTGCTTAGTGCTTATAAGTGCACTAACGATTCCCGTTAACTCAATGTTTCTATCTCTATTTGTATTGAATTTGATGTTTCTGAAGTTTGCCCCACTTGAAAACTATTATAACTTCGTACCGGAAGTGGTACAAACGAAAATTTTTGCGGTACATTCCGGCATAAACTTAGCACAAACGATTGGCATAGGTTTTGTTTCGAAATTCCAAGTTTGGAGGCTGCCGTTTCTCCAGCCCCCCATTTTAAAACCTTATAACTCCATACCGGAAGTGGTACAAACGAAAATTTTTGCGGTACATTCAGGCACAAACCTAGCACAAGCGATTGACATAAATTTTGCTTTGAAATTCCTGGGTGGGGGGGCTGCCGTTTCCCCAGCCCGCCACTTCAAAACTCTTACAATTTCGTACCGGAAGTGGTACAACCGAAAATTTTTGCGGTACATTCCGGCACAAACGTAGCACAAGCGATTAGCATAGTTTTTGTTTCGAAATTCCAAGGTTGCAAGCTTCCGTTTCTGCAGCCTCTCCACTTCAAAACCCTTATAACTTCGTACCGGAAGTGGTACAAAAGAAAATTTTTTGCGGTACATTCCGGCACAAACCTAGCACAAACGATTGGCATAGGTTTTGTTTTGAAATTCTTAGGTTGGAGGCTGCCGTTTCCCTAGCCCCCACTTCAAAACCCTTATAACTTCGTACCGGAATTGGTGCAGACAAAAATTTTTGCGGTACATTCCGGCACAAACGTAGCACAAACGATTGCCATAGGTTTTGTATCGAAATTCCAAGTTTGGAGGCTGCCGCTTCTCCAGCCCCCCTTACTTTAAAACCCTTATAACTTCGTACCGGAAGTGGTACAAACGAAAATTTTTGCGGTATATTCCGGCACAAACGTAGCACAAACGAATGCCATAGTTTTTGTTTCGAAATTCCAAGTTTTGAGGCTGCCGTTTCTCCAGCCCCCCCACTTTAAAACCCTTATAACTTCGTACCGGAAGTGGTACAAACGAAAATGTTTACGGTACATTCCGGCACAAACGTAGCACAAACGATTGCCATAGGTTTTGTTTCGAAATTCCAAGTTTTGAGGCTTCCGTTTCTCCAGCCCCCCCACTTTGAAACCCTTATAACTTCGTACCGGAAGTGGTACAAACGAAAATTTTTGCGATACATTCCGGCACGAACGTAGCACAAACGATTGGCATAGGTTTTGTTCTGAAATTCTTAGGTTGGAGGCTGCTGTTTCCCTAGCCCCCCACTTCAAAACCCTTATAACTTCGTACCGGAAGTGGTACAAACGAAAATTTTTGCGGTACATTCCGGCACAAACGTAGCAGAAACGATTGGCATAGGTTTTGTTTTGAAATTCCTAGGTGGGGGGCTGCCGTTTCCCCAGCCCCCCACTTTAAAACCCTTATAACTTCGTACCGGAAGTGGTACAAACGAAAATTTTTGCGGTACATTCCGGCACAAACGTAGCACAAGCGATTGCCATAGGTTTCGTTTCGAAATTCGAAGGTGGGGGGGCTGCCGTTTCCCCAGCCCCCCCACTTTAAAACTATTATATCTTCGTACCGGAAGTGGTACAAACGAAAATGTTTACGGTACATTCCGGCACAAACGTAGCACAAACGATTGGCATATTTTTTGATTCGAAACTCCAAGGTGGGGTGGCTGTCGAAATGCACCTAAAATAAAAGTATGCCTATCAGAACAAAATTCAAAATAATATTTAAAAATAATTTCCGGTATTAGATTCTGACTATATTTATCTCTTCCGCTTATTTTCGCGACTCACTAGGGGCTGCGACACCCAGGTTGAGAAACCCTGCTGTAGTTATGTTGGAACATACATACATACACTCTTATATGTATAAATACAAATAAGACAGGGTAGAGAGAGCGATTAAGGTATTACCGCTCTCAATCTTTTCACTTTACTTTTGCGATTCGTAAATTTCATACGTGACAGTTCAAGACTAGTTTTTTGTGTTGAACCACGATCCGATTTTCGATAAGCTCTACCTAAATGCTGTAATGCGAATATTGAGAAGTTACCTGCTTATCAAAATAGCTGCAAATAAATACATTACATAACTTATTTATTGCTATTACACGATTTTCTTAATTTGTATTTAATATTCACATAAAACATACCTACGTTCTGTTAATACCTCAGATGTTATATTTTAAAGATTAGTATTAATTATGTCGTGAAATGATATGAATATATGTATTCAACTGATATATATATATACAACTGATGAATTGTAATGTAACTATTTTACATAATTTTCATGCATTGAGGAAAGTAGAATATCATAAAAGAACCTCACCTGAACGGGTATCGAACTCACGATTTAAACGCTCGGGGTGTATCACTGAGCTAACATTACCGCTTTTCGGAATCTGGTTCTGAAATATAACTGAGCTCATACGTAAATGCTCTTTTCCGTATGGAAATCACAATGACAAAACAAGAGTGTGAATACATAGTTTCGAAATATTGTATCATTAAGTATTTCAATCAATGTTCTTTTTTCTACACTTTATACCATTTCAACATGTCTTATTATATTTAACAGAAGGAAAAACATATCTCTACATCTTTTCCCGATTGCTAAGGTTGGCTTGGAGGTTCGAACCAGCAGCTTTAGTTTACTGTTTTCCAAAAATACTCGAAGTTGGACTTCGAAAGTGTTCGTCTCAAAACAGCTATCATCATATCGCTCAATCTGTTTGGTATATGGTATATGTTTTTATACGTATAAAGTCAGTATAACAATTTATTCTTTAAAGAGCTTTGCGTATGTATTAATATTCCTTTATAAAAACTGTTTATAATATTATTATTACGGCGCACCATTTCCAGATTTCTTTTGCGAGTCGTTGACCAAGTCGTTCCCCACAATAGGTGTGTCGCGCCAGTAACCAATCACACGTCACGTGCTAGCTTTTACATATTGCTTCCTGCTCACAGCTGAGAACATTGGTAAGTATGGATAGACGTACAGCAGTAATTGCTTTATGGGGGTTGGAAGGCTATTCTGCAACTGCAGCTAGCAGGCGAGTAGGTATCCCGGCTTCTACAGGAAGGCGATGGATTCGGAAATATGGTGCTACAGGTCAGACTGGTAATTTATGATCTCCTGGTCGTTCGCATGTGTCAACCGAAGCCGAAGATGCGAGATTAGTAAACGAAGCCCGGTTAGACCCACTAAGCACGTCTAGACAGCTAAGGGAAGCTTCTCTCTTTCCTGGTAGTAAGCACACAGCTCTGCGAAGCCTTCGTCATGGCTGTGTTGCTGCCGTGAAGGAAAAACTCTCAGACGACGACAAAATTTACCGTCTCGCGTTTGCACAGGCGAATATGGGTCGCAATTGGGAAAACGTAGTTTTCTCATATGAATCCATATTCACAACATCAAATGAGGGACGCCATTTTGTGTATCGTCGGAGAGGCACCCGATATGACCCTGGATATGTGGTTGCTTGCAATCGCAGTGGCCATGTATCTATTTCATGTTGGGGATGGATTTCCAGTCGCGGAGCAGGACAGCTTCACAGAATTGAAGTACATCTGGACAGTGCACAGTACTTAGACATTATGAGTAATATCATGGTGCCATCTGTACGAGTATTTCAGCCTGATGGTGTAATTCAGTTCCAGCAAGACCTGTCGCCAATACATACTTTCCGTGCGGTTCAGGAATGGTTCGCAGGGCAGCCTGAGATTGGTTTAATTGACTGGCCGCCTCGTGGAGCAGACCTCAATCCCATAGAAAATATGTGGGCAGAAGTGAAGCGTACTCTAAGGACCAGTTGGCCTGAGGCAGATCCACCAAGAACTCAGGATGACCTGTGGCATCTTGTTTCCGGAGCATGGCTGGAGGTAGGGGAAGGAGATAGATTTGTCACCCATTTAATAGATTCCATGCCCAGAAGATTGGAGCGTGTATTAAATTCAGAAGGGTCTTGGACACAATATTAATGTCCCCGCCTTAACTCCCGTAAACAGTCCTTTTCAGGGCTACTTAAACGCTTCTGAAAATATTTCTAGAAGTAAACCACTCCTTGTATCTGATTTCAGTGCAATTCTACTAACAGAAAAAACTGTAAATCGTTGCAGGCTTTGAAATCAAGACCTCTTCATTACCAAGCCCGTACTCTACCAGTGAGCTAACATGAACACACAACCCAAACAAGATTTTCAATTTCTGGTATTCAATGACAACGATGCTCATATACTTTGCATTCAACTTGGAATATTCTGCAACACACACACACATAACAAAGCGAGAGAGAGAGAGAGAGAGAGAGAGAGAGAGAGAGAGAGATGAATATACAAAAGCATATTCAACGCATTCGAATGCGACTGCGAAGAAACGACATTCCATTCTAAAGAGAATTTGTGTTTCTTCCCGTGACGTTAAGGGGATCGGGAAAAATTGTGTCTTCAAGCAGGATCCGACTTTGGATACTCTGTTTATACACTTTCTATATCCGTAGGAATATACTGTATTTCACGAATGTAAAAACATGCTGTAATGAGAGTATTGAGAAGTTACATCTGTATGACAAATAGCTGCAAATAAATACACTACATAATTTATTTATTGCTATTGAACGATTTTCCTAACTTGCATTTAATATTCTCATATATCATACCGACCTACTATGAACACCTACCTATCTCAGATGTTATTTTTTAAACATAATAATTACTATGTTCTGTAATGATTATGTGATATATATACAACTGAGGTATTTTAATATAATTATTTTATATAATATTTCATGCATTACGGAAAATACAATTTCATCAAAAAATCACTGACCCAGATACGAATCGAACTCATAACCTTAAGATTTGATATCCGACACCTTACCAGTGAGCTAACACAAGGATATACGGAAACATGCTTCTAGCGAAACATATATAACGTTTCTCAAGATAATTATGACATTCATATCCAGTACAAACGCTTTTTTTGTTCTATTTTGACTTTTATTTTAGTACTCAGGCGATAATTATGTTCTATGTCTAAACTTTGAGCATTCGTTTACATTTGGAAAGATTCTTTAACGTATCTAAAAGTTTCATTACGTATGGAGAGCTAAATGACAAACAAGAATGTGTTGACATTAATACAAGGTTTCGAAATATTGTATCATTAAGTATTTCAATCAATGTTGCTTTTTTTCTACACTTGGTAACAAGTATTATTATATTTAAAAGAAGTAAAACACATCTGCAAACTTTTTCCCGATTGCAAAGGTTGGCTTGGAGGTTCGAACCTGTTTTACTTTTTTCCGAAGATACCCGAAGCTGGACTTAGAAAATTTGTGCCTCAAAACACCAATAAAGAATGCGCTCAACCTGTTTGAGACAAGGTGTACATATCATTAAATTAACTACAATTCCGTTCTTTCATATATTTCTAAATATGTCAGTAATTAAAGATCAGAAATTGTCTAGTTCCGCTTCCAAAAACTAGATTTTACTTAGTAATTTTAATCGCACTTCAATTGCAAATATCTGACAAATTACTAGAATTCGGACACTTTATACTTAAATATTTCAGTAACTTACGATCAACAAGAGCGTGCTGCATCCTCCAAATACTCCTTTCGCTTTACTGAACTGAAACACCTGGTAATTACTAATATCTGAAAATTTACAACAATTCCGATGTTTCATTTGATTCTTAAATATGTAAATAACTAACGATTAGCGAGTGTTTCTACATCTTCCAACACTCCTTTCGGGCAGTTTAATAGCCTTGCCTTTCTGACAACTTACGAGAACTCCGTTCTATCATTATAAACTTAAATATGTCAGTAACAAAAAAAGGCAAGAGAGGGAGATTAGTTATCGAAGTAGATGATTTATAGGCCCTAGTGCACTTCCAAGAATCTCTAAAAAAATTTCTGAATGTATATACTCTACGAGTTAATTTCGCATACAGAGTCGCAAACAGACAGATGAAGAAACCGCTAACCACATCTGTTATTGTTTCAAAAGTACAACGCATCAAAGTTATAATTATTTTCCCCGGGTAACTCACAGAGTCCCAGGCGGAGTCCAACTCAAAAATTGCAATTGGTAAGGTGATAAAGTTACATATCGAACAAAAGAGGGGATTGATAACTGTTGGGAAATGAAAGACGGATGAGGACTCGACTGCCTAAAATTAGTATGTGGGAAATACTGGCGGGCCACCCCAAAAAACCTTAAACAGTAAGGGAGATGTCAAAAGAAAAAGCACATGTGTGATCAGAGCAATGTTTGAAACTGCTCCACCGCAGGACGCCAGACGGGGTTCACCTCAAAATTTCCAAATGACAAGGGGAGGAAAGTAGAATATCGTTTAAAAGCTGTTATTACATGAGAGTGGATAGAACAAGTATGGACACTCTAGGATAACGTTGTGCAAACATCTTACTGTTTAGTTATTCTGTCTGCAGTCGCCTTTTTTTATTTGTTTATATTACTGAATTTAAAAGAAAGTAAATACGCCTAGTCTGAGATCCCGCTCTTTGGGACCAGTAATGTGTAAGTAAATAGAGAAATAAAATGAAAGCAAATTAATAAATAGAGAAATAAAATGAATTACACGACTTTTTAAAGTATGGAACTGAATAGTTTACATATAGTGCACAATAACGAAACATATTCTCGTTGTCTAGATTATCAAGTATAAAATGATTTTCAGAACAGATAACCGGGAACAGGGAACACGGGCAAGTATCTCACAGTGGAAAGAAGTGCCGATTGCAAAATAGAAAACCAATGCGCTCAGAGAATGTAATTGAAGATGCACATTTTGACCAGTAGCCATTTAGCACAGGGTAATTTTAGAAAATCGAGAATTGTTCTGTGTTGTTTCATTTCCCAACAGCTATTCAACGAAATGAAACTTAATTCTCTTTGTCAGTTGAAACTTTTGAGAAAGACAGCGTGTGAGACCTTGTGGTTACGGTGGAACAAATATTTTTACTGTATATCATTGTGCTTTTGATATGATGACACACGTATTTTTCTGTTTTGATATCCGTCTCACCGTTACACGTGTTTTGGGTTGGATACAGACTTTAAAAGACGTTCTTGCTGACGTTTTGACCAGACGCCATTTTGTATAAGGTAATTTTAGGGAGTCAAGACTTGTTTCGTCTTTTTTCCTTTAACAACAGCTTTCCAACGATATGCTTCTTGAATCTTTCTTCTTTCAATTTTTCAATTGGGCTCTGTTTGGGATGCTGTGGGTGACCCTGGAAAACACTATTACTTTGTTGCATATTACTTTTAAAACGATGACAAATATGTATAGTTCTTGTTGTATCTGTCTCACTGTTTGCAATTTCTAGGCGTGCCCTGTATATGCATATAATTCGTACATCATACGCATTCGGAAACTTTGTTTTACATTTTAGTAATAGAAGTCATTAGTGTTTTCCATTACTGTATAAATAATCTTCCACTTCGATATAAATCTTTTTCTCCCCTTGTAAGGATCAACAGGAGTCTGCTTAATCATCGAAACACTCCATTCGTTCTAATGAATGGATACCCCTATCAGTAGTAAATATCTAATAAAAATTCCGTTTTGTTAAATATCTAATAAAGAAAAACCGAAACCTTTCACTAATAATAATAACATATTCACTATTGTGACACTTTACTAACTAAAATATGTCACACCAGAGCTTAACTTTATTTTTTTAAAAAAACTGAACGCTGATTTTTCAGTGATGAAGAAGAAAATTCTTCTCCAGATCGTTTGCAACGCTGTAGGTGACTTTGAGCGGGAACCGCAAAGTCAGCAGTTTTTAACCAAGGTTAATCTGCACTTCCGTTGGCACATCCATTTGCGCGTCACCTTGATCCAATGTTAACACGTTGTCGAAAACGCACTTAAAATTAAACTAAATTTTTCAAAAGTCTTGCGTTTTACAATACTACGACGTCACAGGGATAAAAATATTCCCTGTTGGTGTCTATCGGGCATTCAGTTTTTCCGTGTTTTCCATTATTTATCACGAAAACATTCGATTCCGTGGTCTTAACGTGTCCCTTCTGCGTTTTGTGGATTTCATCATTTTCAGTGGTGTGATCTGTTTGTGTAACCTTCAATTCAGTATCAGTGCTAGTGCTAGAATGTTTTGCTATAATCTGGCAAATTATGAAATATTGTGTTATTAGTGCTTTGAGTTGTGTTATTAAGTGATGTTCTATTCTTCTTTAATATTGTGGCATAGAGGGGAGAAACTTGTGAATGAACGTACGTTTTAGAGTTGTCTCTACCACTTATATCTAACTCTATACTAGAATTTACAATACCTTTACTATTTCTATTTTCGTATTTTCTCTCTAACTTACGTAATCTTACTAAAATATAACATGTAATAATAACTACTATAACTAATATGCTTCCTAAAACTATCGAAGATGTTAATAATAAAATTGTTTCGATGTCCATTTTCCTTGTTTTGGTTTTAATCTGAAATAGACGAGAAATAGATAAAGTCGGGATAGGCCTACTTAAAATTTGTAGAAAATTTTATTTACTATAATTATTTAAATAATTATGATTTCTAGCTTGTGTCTGTTTACGCTTTTTGCGACTATATTTCGCGTGTTATTGAAACAGGCTTATAATGTTCTCTTCTTTGTCTAACACACTTGCTACGTTCGAAGTAATATTCCTGAAAGACCATTTAAAACTATAAATGTGTGTAAAAACTCAGCTGCTCGTAAGCTATAGGCTCTGTTTTACACTTAAAATCTCGTATTTTCCGTTGTTTTCTTCATTAAAAATGATAATAAAATATACTCGCTATATCTCTATATATTTAAACTTATATCTCTTCTAACGTACGTTTTTCTATTATTTAAACCTTATTTTAACAAACTATATACTTAAATATCGTTAATTATATTTAATATTATATTTAATTCTGCAATTTAAAATAATATATATTTGATTTTACGCTCGGCCAAGCTTGCTCGTTAGGATGGAAAGCATCTTTCGTGGCTGGATAATTCCCGTAATCACTCTTGCTTGCTCGGAACTGTTCCTTTTTCCTCTGCAGTCTTCGCTGGCTCCTCTAGCCTCTCACCGGGTCTTAGTCACTTTTTCAACTCTTGGCGCTCGGCCACAATATGTTGACAACACAAGATCAGCAAGATCATGCTTCGTCTTCCAAACACCCTTTTCGCCTTACTGAATGGACTCACATACCAATTGTAAATAATTGACGAATTACGACAATTCCCTTATTTCATTACGTTCTTCAATATGTTGGCAAATAACGATGAGCATGAGTTTGCTTCATCTTCCAAACACTCCTTTCACCCTGGGGTATGGACTCTGACTTTTCAATGTTAAATATCTGCCAATTTATAAGAAGTCCATTGAACGTTAAATTTGTCTTCAACCAACGATCAGCAATGCTCTACATCAGCTTCTAAACGCTCTATTCACTTTACTGAATAGACTCGTTTTTGAATTGTAAATATCGTACAAGTTACGATATTTCCATTCTTTAATTTTTTTTTCTTAAATGTGTACAACTAACGATCTGCAACTAACGATCTGTCTTCAACTACCAAACACTCCTTTCGCAAAACTAATTATACACACTTTTGAAATGTAAATATTTCAATATGTACGAAAATTCCATTCTTTCATTTGAAACTTAAATATGTCAGTACCTAACGATCAGCAAGAGTCTACTTCACGTTCCAAACACTCCTTTTTCCCTGTTGAATGGAATCACTTTTCATTTCAAAATATCTCGCAATTTACGACAATTCATTTCTTTCATTTCAGTTTTAAATATGTACTAAGGATCAACAAGAGCAGATTATGCTACATGTTCCAAACATTGCTTACGCCTTAATGAGTGGACTGACTTACCAAGTATAAATATATGACAAATTGCTACAATTCTGTTATTTCATTTTATTGTTAATTATGTCAATTACTAATTAAAATCTAGACGATGTTTCAACTTCCAAACATGGCTTTCGACCCGCTGTGTTTACT
This sequence comes from Thermobia domestica, assembly GCF_964235325.1. Taxonomy (NCBI): domain Eukaryota; kingdom Metazoa; phylum Arthropoda; class Insecta; order Zygentoma; family Lepismatidae; genus Thermobia; species Thermobia domestica. The sequence continues at coordinate 173,232,244 of NC_137460.1, forward strand.
TACTTCTCAATTGTAAATATCTGAATATTCTAGATAATTCCATTATTTCATCTATTCTAAATCAGTTCAATAAGAAAAGGGCTTCCAGAGTCTGCTTTATAAACCAAAACAAATCCTTCGTACTACAAAATGGATTAAGCTTTCAATTGTAAATGTTCACGCATGCGCGAATTGTAATTAATTCACGTATGTTCCGCTCAATCATTTAATTCTGAAATATGTCAGTAACTAACAATCATGAAGCGTCTGCCTTATATAGGAAAACAAACCTCTCCTCCTACTTAATACACACATTGTTAATTTGAAATTACTAAAAAGATTACTACAATCACGTTCATTCTCTTTGTACTTTTATAAGTCAGTTACAAACGATAATGAGGGTCTATTTATATCTACCCAACCTTCCATTTGCTCTACTGAATATAACTTTTAATTTTTAAAAATCTAACAATTAACAACAAATCGGTGATTTTAATTTATTCTTAAATATGTCGCAAAAACGTTGAGCAAGAGACTGCTTTAGCTTCCAAAACACGCTTTTTGCTATACTGAATAGAATCGAATTTCAGTTGTAAATGTACGACTTCTGCGTTCATTCATTTTATTCTTAAACATGTCAGAAACAATCACAATTCGTTTGCTTACTCTTGCAACACGCCATCGTCAATTACTGAGGACCAGCAAGACTGTGCTTCAGCTTCCAAAAACTCCTTTAGACCCGCTACGTTATTTACTTCACAATCGTTATTCACTGACAGTTTACGTCTATTCCAGTATTTTATTTTATTCTAAAATATTACAATTATTATCTATTATCTATTGGCTTACTTATCTATTGTAAATATCTGACAAATTACGACATTTCCCGTATTTCATTTCATTCTCCAAATATATATTGCCGATGTGAAAATCCGTTTCACTTTCAGGACCCTTTTTGCTCTGCTGAATTAAGCCACTTTTCAATTGTAAATATGAAATAATTTATGACAATTCAATTATTACATTTCAGTCTTATATTTGCCAGTCAATATCAACCACCAAGAGTTTGTGTTATTTTCCAAAAACTCTATTCGTCGAAGCGAATGGACTAATTCAACACTTGTAAATATGAGACTATTAAATACATTTTCATTATATGATTTTATTACTAAAGATGTCCAACCGAGGACCATCACGAGCTTCCTTGTGCTTCCGAACACTTCTTTCGGCCTACTGAATGAACTCACCAATTGTAGATATTTTACAATTTACTACAATTCCGTTCTTTCATATATTTCTAAGAATGTCAGTAAATAAAGATCAGCATTTTTCATCTTCAGCTTCCAAAAACTCCATTGGCCATCGCACTTCAAATGCAAATATCTGAGATATTACTAGAATTCGGACACTTTATACTTAAATATTTCAGTAACTGACGATCAACAAGAGCGTGCTGCATTATCTTTACCGAACTGAAACACCTAGTAATTGCTAATTACTAACAATTTATGACAATTTCCTTCTTTCATTTGATTCTACAACTTCTAAACACTCCTTTCGAGCAGTTAAATAGTCTCGCCTTTCAGATTAGTCCAGTCAATTTAGGTGAAAAAAGGGCTTAATATCAAACTAACTGTAAAAGAAATGATCTAATGTTTCTTACACTTGGAATAATATTCCAACTACATGTCAAAAGTCTACAGATATCCGAGCATGGGAAAGCAGCCATATGGGCTGCCATGTTGGATTTAGTCTTAAAATCTATAAATGCAATTATTCCTCCAATTAACTTTACATTTGTATCGAAAAAAAAAGTTTTTGGAACTATGAACATTAATTTAAATCATTTACAAACATTTTATCCAGTAACAAGCTTGAAAAAGGCATTTGATATGTTTGTTGAGGTCTTTTTCTTGATTATAATAGCTTGTAGTTTCTTTTTATTTTTTACCGCTTTTAAAATTTATTCCTTTTTGTTTTGTTTCAGATGTTGATTATTTTGAGCTGTTTAATTATCGTGGATGAGAATGTAATTGTGAAATGTGCCTTTGTGACAAAAAGTTATCTGAGGAGCCAATAGTGACGTGTCGAGCAAAGAAAGTGGGTGAATCAATAGAACAATTGAATGAAGAGGAAGTGATATACGAACTCAAAAACAGTGTGTTCGTTTAAACCACTTAAAGAAGACTTTGCCAATAATAAACTTGAGAAAGGCTTTTGGAAAATATTGTTGAATTCTTTTCCTTGATCTTAATCCCATGCAGTTTCTTTTCATTTATATTGGTAACGATTTTTTTCACCTGTTTTTTTTTATAACCTGGTGTAATTATCATGGATAGAAATGTAGACGTAAAATAAGTCCTTTGTGAGAAAAACTTATCGGATGAACAAACTGCGACATTACGAAGCAAAGGAAGTGAAGGAATAACAAAGCAATTGAATCAAGAGGAAGTGATATACGAACTCAAGAAGAAGAATCCGTTCATGTGTAATTGAGGAAAATACGGTGTAATCCAAAGAACATTAAGGCTTTGAAAAGGAGAAAGCCAGTTTTTAGTACTAGTAATGAACCTGTACTTCGATCACAAGTCGGGAAGTTTCAATTCAATAAGCATTGTCTGTTTTATGGGCAGGAAGCTAAATTCTATGGTAGAAAGAGAGGATATGATGTTTTCCCAATTCGAACTCATCAATTGCATCCTACCATAAAGAATGTATGCACCAGTAGGGACGATAAATGGAGTAAACAAGTGTCTGCAAGACTTGTTTCCTAAGGATCTACAAGTCGTAGATGTAGTTTTACCACAATCAATGTGACTAAAACTTCAGAAATGGAAAAGGAATTCCAATGAGGTATAGGCCAAAGAGTGAAGCAACAAATGATAAGCTGCAACTGAAAGGACGACCCCAGAAGGATGAAAGAACGAAAAGTTTTCTTGCTGCCATACAACCTAAAAATAATTATGAAGGCCAAATTACAATATGCGACTTAGTGAAAAAGGTGGAAGCAAATCTGGAATCTTCTGGTTGGGAATATCACGCATATTCTGAACAATATATGAAACATAAATTTAAAGAATTATTTGGGGATGATGTAATATTTACAAATATGAATGTACGAGTAAATGTAACACCTTGAGCAAGTGCTTCTTCAATTCTTCAGCAATACTACAATACTCCAAAGGTGAGAATGAAGAGAAAGAAAAACGTAGGATAATTGAAACAGCTGCAAAATTAATCAGAAATTATGTGAAATCGTGTGAAACATCTAATGATCATTATCCACTAACTGAAGATATGGCTTCTTTAGACAAAGCAATGAATCTGTTGCCTGACAGTCTTCAAGTGTTTATGAAAACAGTAATAGGAGGAGAAATGATAAAAAGTCAGCTTCTATAGGTCAAGCAAAAATGCTAGCAATAAAATCTAGATTCTTTGTAGCGCCTATCCAATTGGAACTGGCAGTCCAAATCCACCATCATTTTGGTTCAAGGTTTTTCGTAGATTCTTTACAGCAGCATGGTTTCTGCTCTTCCTATAGCGAAGTACAGAAATATGAGAGGAGTGCAGCAACAACGTGAAACCTTGATACATTGATTGATTCGCATCAGTTTGTTCATTATGTTGCAGACAACATAGACCATAACCTTAATACGCTAGATGGTCATGGCACCTTCCATGGTATGGGCTCCATAGCAGTAGTAACTCATAGAAAGATAGTAAGTAGAACAGTTTCCAAGAACATAATCAAAACACACGATCGTAGTAAAGAATACTGGGCAGGTTTTTCCAGTGAACTTATCATAGAACAGGTACTGATGAGAAGCATGAAATCTATAGGAGGGTTAATTAGAGGAAGAGGAATGAATGCCATTAGCACAGCGACAAGTATGGGTTCAATCCATGATTCTTTGTACATGGTTCAACAATGCCATGCAGGAATTCAATACTGTCTTGCACAATACCAGTGAACAACACAAAGAAACTTCATACACCAGGCAGACAAAAGACTGCTCAGATAGCAAGAAAATGTTGACATTAGTATTAGAATGAAGCCCATTTATTCCTGATAACCTTTGCGTAGTTTGGCATCAGGAGTGGTTGCTCATAGTAATGTCAACGTTGACAAAACAAAAGAAGTTGGTAATCTAATTGTCCAGTCCATGCAGGGTCAGAACATTAGGAACTATTCATTCAACGAAATTTTACACGCTGTTGCCATGGGATCGAAGAATGTTAAAGTAGGTAAAGATGTCGTCAATATTGACCTACAATTGCTATTCCAAGGACAAGCTTAAACAACAATTGGCATAAAGCTGTGATTTACCCCACCAATTTCTGAGCATTGACCAAAGCATTGACTTGATTTTGTTTTTGAAACACACGACATAGATAAGAGGAGCATATTCAAATATGAACTCTGCAGCTCTCCAGCATCTTTGTTTTTCGATTCAGTTCTTCCGTGGAAAGCAAATAAATCGCTTCTGGCCAATGCCATTTTGGCCAAGGTGGAGAAATATCAAATATCAGCAGAACCCCTATATACTTGATAAAGGTGCTTTACTACATCGATTATCATGGTCAGTTAGAATGCTGTTCTCAGACATCTATTATAGCTATACAAACTACGTTCTGCAAAGGTATGGTAAATCGGTTGTGATTATGTTTGATGGATATTTGGATGGTCCTTCCATTAAGGACGTAACTCATATTAGGAGGAGCGAAGGTAAAAGTTCCCCATACGTTTTATTTTCTATGGACATGAAACTGACAATGAAGAAAGATCTATTTCTATCAAACAAAATGAATAAACAGCGTTTTTTAATGATGCTTACTAAAAGCTCTGGAAGTATTGGATGTCAGAGAATACATGCACGAGGAGATGCTGACCTTCTGAGCGCTCAGGCAGCAGTGCATGTGTCTGAACAAAGTGATGTTCTCATTGCAGACGACACTGATGTCATGATACTCCTGTATTTATATGTTTAAAAGGATAGTAAAGAAGTCTTCTTCAGACCAGAACCAAAGTGTGGTGCAACCTACATGTGAGAATAGAATATTCAATCTACAAAGTCGTCATTAGTATTCAATGTCTGCAGTGGCTTGCTTTTTATTCATGGGATTGTGGGATGTGACTCTACGTCACAGTTGTTTGGGGTTGGCAAAGGCAAAAGTGTAACTAATATCATGAAACATACATCATTTATGGAGTTTGCTGAATTATTCAACAATGCAAACAGTCTGAAAGAAGACATAATTACTGTCGGAGTACATGCTATTTTTGCCATGTATGGAGGAAAGACATCTGATTACTTGTATGACCTAAGATACAGATGCAAAGGTTGTTAAAAATATGGTTCAAGCTGTTCAAGCCCCGCCTCATCTAAAGACTTCAGCTGCTGCTAAATTCAATTGCTTACGGATCTACTACCAAGTTCAGGATTGGAAGGGCAATACAACTCTACTACGTGAGGATTGGGGTTGGCAGATCTAGGGTGGGCAAATCCTTCCAGTACTCACTGATCTTCCACAAGCTCCACCAGCTCTGCTCGATATCATAAGATGTAAATGCAAGACAGTGCTGATGGTAGAAAGCATAGTTTGGAATGTTCATCAGTTTGTAGTGAATGCCAAGGTAAAGTGTGCTGCAACTACAATACAGAAGATAGTGGATACAACGATGGTGTTTCTGATGGAGAGTGATATTGATGGATGTGACAGCAGTTTATTACTTGTGTTTGTTACTTGAATGTTAACAGTATTTCTAAAGTGTCTAGTAATTTAAACGAAATGTATCCTAACAATATTTATAACTTTACTACCTATGAGCCTATTATTATGATTTTGTAGTAAATGAAATATGAATAGAAACACGATCGGATTACTCCTGGTTTTAAAAAAGAAACTTAATATCTGAAAACGTATATGAGATGAGATACAGATTCTTCAGTACAAAGGTTGTTAAAAATATGGTGTAAGCTGTTCAAGCCCTGCCACTTCCACCGACTTCAGCTGCAGCTAAATTCCATAACTTACGGATCTACTACCACGTTCCAGATTGGAAGAGCAAAACAACTTTTCTATCTGATACATACATACATACATACATACATACATACATACACACACACACACACACACACACACACACACACACATATATATATATATATATATATATATATATATATATATATATATATATATATATATATTTCACTCAAATTAGAAGAAAAATGGAAATGTCTAGATTTAGAGAAGAAATTCAAAATGGCGGCCAATATTGCTGCTGTCCCATTTTCGGATTTCTGTAGACTTTTGATATGTTGTTGGGGATATTATTCCAAATCTAAGAAACCTTACTTTATTTCTTTTACAATTAGTTTGATGTTTTCACCTAAAAGACTGGAGTAGATATAAATTTCTGCCAACGTACCAGAAATCCGTTTATCATTTTAAACTTCAATATGTAAATAACTAAAAGGCAAAAGAGGGAGATCATTTATCAAAGTAGAAGCTGATTTGAACACTAATCAAAAGCCCTAGTGCACTTATTACGAATCTCTAATAAAAATTTTCAGAATGCATATACTGTATGATATAGTTTCATATACAGAGACGCAACCAGTTAGACAGATGAAAAAAACGCTAATCACATTTGTTATCGTTTCAAAAGCTCAACGTATCAAAGTTGTAGGTATTTTCCCCGGGTAACCCACAGAGTCCCAGGCGCGGTCCAACACAAAAATTGCAATTGGTAATTTGATCAAGTTACATATCGGACATAACAGGGGATTAAAAACCGTTGGGAAATAAAAGAAGACTTGTCAAGTATTGACTCTCTAAAACTACTATGTGGGAAATTGTGCAGGGTTAAAATGTAAGCAAAAACGTCACTGTAAAGTCTATGGCCAACCCAAAAAAACCTTACAGTGAGACAGATGTCAAAACAAAAAAGCACATGTGTGATCACTTCAATAAAACAAAGATTGAAAGTATAAATATTTGTCCAATGGTCCTCCGCAGGACGCCAGAAGGGGTTCACCTCAAAATTTGCAAATGACAAGGGCAGCCAAGTAGAAAATAGTTTTAAAGCTTTTATTACGTGAAAGGAGATCCAACAAGTCTGCACAATCTAGGATAACGCTGTGCAAACATCTTACTTTTTACTTCTTCTTTCTATAGTCAGCTTATATTTTCATTTTAATTAGTTTTCTGAACTTAAAAAAAGAAATGCCAAAACTCTGAGATACTGCTCTTTGGGCCCAGTAATATGTAAATAAATGGAGAAATAAAATAAAGCAAATTAATAAATGGAGAAATAAAATGAAATTACACGACTTCTTTAAATAGGGAACTGAATAGTTTACATATAATGTACAATAATAGAACTTACTCTCGTTGTCTGGATTATAAAGTATAAAATGATTGTAAGAAAGAATTTTTGTACCAAGAACAGCAAACACGGGCAAGTGTCTCACAGTGACAAGAAGGGCCAATTGCAAAATAGAAAGCCAATGCGCTCAGAAGTGAAATTGGGGGTACTCATTTTGACCAGAAGCCATTTAGCACAAGTTAATTTTAGAAACTCGAGAATTGCTTTGTGTTGTTTAATTTCCCAACTGCTTCTCAACGAAATGGTACTTGACTCCCTATCTCAATTGAAAATTTTGAGGAAGACCACGTCTGATACTTTGGGTTAGCATAGAATAAATATTTTTACTTTGAATCATCGTGCTTTTGAAATGATGATACACGTAGATTTCTGTTTTGATATCCGTTTCACCGATTCAGGTGTTTTGGGTTACATACAGACTTTACAATGACGTTTTTACTGACGTTTTGACCGGCCGCCATTTTGCACAATGTACTTTAGGGAGTCGAGACTTGTTCCGTCTTCTTTCCTTTACAACACCTTTCCGGCGAAATTATTCTTCGTTCATTTAGCACTTCTAATTATTCAGTTGGGCCCTGTGTGGGACGCTGTGGGTGACCCTGGAAAAACACTAATTACTTTGTTCCGTTGTACTTTTGAAACGATAATAAATATTTATATCTCTTGTTGTATCTGTCTCACTGTATGGGGTATCTAGGCGTGCCCTGTATAAGCATATATTTCGTACAATATGCATTCGGAAAATTTGTATTGCAGTTTGGAAATAGCTCATTAGTGTTTTCCACTACTGTATTATCATCTTCCACTTCGAAATATAATCTTCCCCTCTTCCCTTGTAAGGATCAACAGGAGTCTGCTTAATCTTCGAAACACTCCTTTCGTTCTACTGAATGGATTCCCCTATCAATAGTAAATATCTACTAAAAATTCCGTTCTATTATTTTGTTGTTAAACAAGTCCTGAACCAACGATCACCAAGAGTTTCCTTGACCTTCCAATCACTCCTTTCGCCCTACTGAATAGATTCGCTTTTCAATTGTAACTTTCTGACAATTTAGGGCAAATCCGTTCTTTCATTTTTTTTTCACAAATATGTCAGTAGCTAAAGATCAGCAAGAGTCTTCAGCTTCCAAACACTTGCTTTCCCTACTGAATGGAATCATTTTTCATTTCAAAATATCTGACGCACAGTGAAAAGTGCGTCAGATTGCATAGTGATTCCAAAATATCTTACGCAATCAATTCCGTAATTTCCTATTCATTTCTAAAATATGTCAGTAATAACCATCAGCTATACTCCGCTTATTATTATACTCCGCTCGCTTCGGTAATTGAAGAATTGAAATATCATAAATGTACGACAATTCCGTTCCTTCATTTTATTCTTAAATATCTTAATTACTAAGGACCACCATTACTCTGCTTTAGCTTCCAAACACTCCTTTCGACTCGCTATGTTTACTTAATTCTGAATTGTAAATATCTGAAAATTTTCTATAAGTCCATTATTTTCTTTTATCTCTTTCTGTTCAGTAACTAACAAGAATCATGAGTATGATTTACATGCCAAAACACACTTTACGCCCTACTCGAAAAGCCCAAATTTCCATTGTAAATATCTGAAAATTTACGACAATTCGGTTCTTTCGTTTTAAACTTTAATAAGCTTTAACCAAAGATCAGCAAAAGACTGCTTCAACTTCTAATCACTCCTTAGGCCCAACTGAATAGACTCGCTGCTCACTACTCGCTACCTGCTACTACTCTGACAATTTACAGGAATTCCGATCTTCCATTTTATCCACAAAATACGACATTATCTAAACATCAGTAAGAGTCTGCTTTGTCTTCTAAAGCTGTTTTCCCCTACTGATTGGTGTCGCTTTTCAATTTTAATACCTCAAACTTAACACATTTCTGTTATTTGAATTTATTCTTAAATAAGCTGTGACCCAAAGGTCAGCTAGAGTTTACTTCAGCTTACATTCAGTCCTTTCGCCCTACTATATAGACTTACTATTTAATTGTAATTATCAGACAATTTACGGCAATTCCGTTCTTCCATTTTATCCAAAAATATGACTTTAACTAAACATTAGTAACAGTGTGCTTCGTCTTTAAATCTCTTTTCGGTCTACTGAATGGACCCGCTTTTCAATTGTAAATGTCTGACATTTTACTGCAATTCCGTTATTCATTTTATTCTTAAATATATATGTAACTAATAATCCTCTAAAACCTGCGTCATGTTCCAGACAGTCGTATTGGGAATTACACTCACAAGTTGTAAAATCTGACAAATTACAATTCAGTCCTTTATTTTCCAAATACTAACAAGCAGCTATCAGACACTGGTTTCGCCCTGCTGTGTGCTCCTTTTCAAATGCAAATATCTAACAATTATCCTGAATTTACGTCATTTTGTTCTTAAGTATGCCTTTAAAGGGGATCGGAAACAGTTTACATCATCTTGCAGGCAATCCTTTCGCCCTATTGAATGGACACTTACGAATTGTATGTATCTGACAATTTACACTAATTCCGTTCTTTCATTTTATTCCTAAACATGTCACTAACTAAAAGTCAGCAAGATTCTACTTCAGCCTGATAACACTCCTTTTGTCCTACTGAAAGAAATCATTTTTCATTTCAATGTATCCGACAATTTATGAAAATTTTGTTCTTACATTTTTTTTAAATATTTATTAAATAAAATTAGCGAATGTCGCCTTCAGCTCCAAACACGCCTTTCGGCCTGCTAAATAAAGTCACTTCTCAAATTTAAATATCTGACAAATTATCATTTTACACTGAAATATGTCAGTAACTAAGACTCAAAAGGAGTCTGCTTAACCTTCAAAAACTCATTTCGTTCTACTGAACGGTTCACTTTTCAACTATATGATTACGACAATTCCGTTCTTACATTTTATACTGAAATGTCCTGAACCAATCATCAGCAAGACTCTACTTTTTTTCCAATCACTCCTTCGCCTTACTGAATAAACTTGATTTTCAATTGTAACTATCTAACAATTTAAGATAATTCCCCTTTTTCATTTTATTCATAGGTATGTCAGTAACTAACGATTAGCAACAGTTTGCTTAGTCTTTCAAACAGTCATTAAGCCCAACTGAATGCTTCAGTTTTCATTTCAATATATATCTGACGATTTACAACTTTATTCTTTATTTTTATTCTTAACACGTTAGCCGCCAAGCCAAATTTTGGGGGTATTTTGGACCACACTATTTGTGCACCAGAATTATGCACATGGCGGCCAACGTGTTGAGTCTCCTTCTTCTTTGAAATACTCAGTTAGCCACTTTCCAAATATAAATATTTTAAATAACGACAAATCCGTTCTTTCATTAATTCTTAAATATGTCAATTGATAACGACCAGCAAGAGCAGCTTCCAAACACTTCTTTCGACCCGCTGTTTATAATCACTTATTAATTGCAAATATCTGACATTTTGGACAATTCCATTACTTGAATTTATGTAATACAGTTCTGTAACAAAAGAACATGATTAGTCTGCTTCATATATCAAAATACATTTTTCGCCCTACTGAATAAACTCGTTTCTCTTCTGAAAATGACAGACGATTTACGTCAATTCCCTTCATTCACTTTATTCTCGAATGATCAATTAACTATCGATAATCTGAGTCTAATTCATCTCCCGAACTCTTCTCTAGTCCGACAGAAAAGAACAACTTTTCAAATGTAAATATTTAAGAGTTTTCTTCTGTTCCGTTATTACACATTATTCGAAAATATGTTGGCACATAACAATGAACAAGACTGCTTTAACTTCTAAATCCACTTTTCAGATTAATGAATGGACTCACTTTTAAATATTAATTATCTGACCATTTAAGACAGTTCCATTCTTTCGTTTTGTTCTTAAATAGGATTTCAACCAACAATCAACAAGAGACTACTTTAGTATTGCAAACACTAGTTTCGCCTTAATGAACACACTTGCTTTTCCGTTGTAAATATATGACATTTTACGACAATTGCATTATTTCATTTATTCATAAAAATGTCAGATAAGAACGATTAGAAAGAGTTTGATTACTGTTCGAAACAATTCTTTATCCATACTGTATATACTTAGGTTGCAATTGTTAATCTCTGAGAATTCACGACAATTCCGTTCATTTATTTCATTCTTAAATACGTCCGCAACTAACCATAAGCAAGACTCTTCTTAAGTTTATTACACTCCTTTGCCTTACTGAATAGACTTGCTTGTCAATGGTAAATATGTGAAAATTTGTTACAATTGTATTGTTTCATTTTATTCTCAATTATGTCTTATGCCGTTTCTTCTCCAGATCTCTCTTTTGGTTCAGTAAATAAAACAATTTTACAATTGTAAACATCTAACAATTTACGACAATTCCGTTATTTTATTCATTATTTTCTATTTCTGAAAATAACGATAAGGAAGAAATTGCTTTATCTTCCAAACACCCTTTTCGCCCTAACGAATCGACTGAATCTTTACTTATAAATATCGCATAATTTATGATAATTCCGCTCTTTGATATTACCTTTAAATATGTCTTCAAGCAAGGATCACTACCCATCTCCGTCATTTTTCAGGCTACTGAATACACTCTCATTTCAATTGTTAATATCTTGCATTTCACGACAATCCTCTTAATTCATTTTATTCTTAAATACGTCGGCAAAACACGTTGAGCGCGAACTTGTTTCACCTTCTTAAGACTTCATTCACGCTAACGGATGGACTCACTTTTCAATGTTATATATACATAAAACAGTCATATATACATATATATATATGTATATATGACTGTTTTAACAATTCCATTGCTTCATTTATAATTTTAAATGTCTTCGACCCAGGATCACAAACAGAATGTTTTAACATCCAACCACTGAATTGTCTCGCTATTCATTTGTAAAAATCTGACAATTGTGGAGAATTGCGTTCTTTCATTTTAGTCTTATACACGTTGGAGACAAACGATCTAATGAGTCTGCTTACTCTTCCAAACACTCCTGCCGTCCTAGTGTATGGAATCACTTTTCAATTGTAAATAAGTGACAATTTTCGACAATTTCGTTCTTTCATTTCATTCTTATATATGTCGGCAGCTAACGATAATCAAACCATGCTTCATCTTCCAAACATATCTTTCGCCTTGCTGAATGGAATCATTTACCAATTAAAAATGTGCCATAAAATACGACAATTTCTTTAATTCATTTCATTCTTTCTAATGTCGACAAATAACGATTACCTATAGTTGCTTCATCTTTCAAACACTCTTTAACCGTAATTAATGTACTCACTTTTCAAGGTTAAATATCTGACAATTCGCAAAATTTAAATATTCATTTTTTTTACTTACGGCAATTGCACTCTTTATTTCATACTTAAATATGTTAAAACTAACTATCAAGAGTCTGCTTCATCTTCCATTCACTCTTTAACCTTACTGTATGGACCAACTATTAGATTTTAAATATTTGATAATTTACGACAATTCCGTACTTATTTTTCTCGGAAACACTCCACCCGCCAGAGACTACTTCAACTGTAATATATCTCACATATTACGACAATCCGTTTTTTATATTTATTCTTACATATTTTGGTAACTAACTACCGAGAGTTTCCTTCATCTTCCAGACACACTTTAACATTACTGAATGGAGCCTGCTTTATATACCAAAAAACGCGTTTCGCCCTACTGAAATTGCCTAACATTTGAATTGAATCGGTCATTTGAGAAACACCTCGTATCCAAAAATGTAAACTTTCGGGAAATTTAAAAAACTCAGTTTTTCCATAATTTAACTCATTTATTTTTTGAATTTTTTAAATATTTAAGCTAATTCTACCAAAATAAGATTTTATTATATTTATTTTGATACTTAAAAAAATTATAAGCGTTGTTGATGTGTTGTTTCTCAAATGATTGACTAAACGATATGTTATCAGGTATGAAATAAAAGGTAAAAGAATTCAAACTATTAATAAAAATCAGTATTTTTTTTGCAAATAATATATACACATTTTCCAAACATTGTTTCTTAAAACAGTTCAATGTCATCCATATCGATAGTTGGCCAGTCATAAATTTTGGAATAAAATTCACCAACAATGTCTGCAGTTATATAGGCTTCGACTTTCTTGAGGTCATTTATATTAGAAATTATATTTTATATTAGAATTTATATTAGAATATTAGAATTTATATTAAAATTTATATTTTAGAAATTAAACTAGCATACAGAGCGTTCATACAAGATTCTGAAAATAACATTAATAACAATGCTAATGAATTGTGGAATTTTATAAAAAATAAGACTAAGCATCTTCTTGGGGGGAAATTAAATTATGAGGGACGCGAACTTTATCATAATGATGAAATAGCCAATGCTTTTGCACAGTATTTCTCGTCAGTATATGTGCCAGATACAGGCTTCACTGACATTCCTACGAACAATTTATTAACTTATGTAAGTAACAAACTAGAGTTACTTACCATTGAGGAAATCACTCAATCTGAAGTAGAAATGGCAATCAAAAAATTAAAGCCCAGAACTGCTGTTGGCCCTGATGGAATACCTCCATATATCGTAAAGGGTTGTATAGATGCGTTTACATATCCGCTAAGCATTGCATTCAATCTCGCTTTAAAAACATGCGTTTTTCCGGATAAATGGAAATCATCTATAGTTTTCCCAATACCAAAAACCAATAATAAACATGAAATAAATAACTACCGGCCTATATCAATTTTACCTACTTTTGCAAAGATATTTGAACAAATCCTATACCGACGGATAATTGACCACATCGAACCCGTAATCTCACCATATCAACATGGCTTTATCCCACACAAATCAACAACAATAAACGTTGCACTTATCACAGACTTTATAGCAAATTCGTTAGATGTAGGATGTCAGGTTGATGTAATATATATAGATTTTGAAAAGGCATTTGACAGAGTCAATATAATTTCTCTTCTCCCTTGATGAAGTTCTTTTCATCATATTTAAATCATCGAAAACAAACTGTTATCTACAAGGAATATAAATCATCTGATTATATTGCATATTCTGGAATTCCCCAGGGCTCTAATCTAGGTCCGTTATTGTTTCTTTTATTCATTAATGATCTCCCTGATCATATATTATTAAGTAACAAATTGCTTTTTGCTGATGACCTCAAAATATATGGTAGGATAAAAACCATCCATGACTGTCTCGATTTACAACGTGACATGGAAAATATTGCTAATTGGTGTTCTCTTAACAAACTTAATGTAAACATAAACAAATGTAACATTTTATCGTTTACCAGAAACAAAAGTTAAATAGAGTTTGATTACTCAATGAATCAGATCTTACTAAATAGATTAAATTCAGTCAGAGATCTTGGAGTTATATTTGATACGAAACTGACATTTAATAACCATATAGAGAACATAGTTAACGAATCTTTCAAGATGTTAGGGTTCATAATTAGAATTGGAAAGGAATTTAACAATAGTACTACACTAACAAAAATGTATTATGCCTATGTGCGATCAAAACTGGAAAATGCTGCTGTGATTTGGAACCCATCACAACAGCAATACAGACACCAACTGGAAAAGGTCCAATCTAAATTTATCAAATACTTATCATACGTATCAAATATGTATCAAACACAAAGAAATTGACATCTGCAATATGAACTCTATGTTTAAGAAAACTATTGTAAATGTATTATGTAATACACCAACACTATAATTGGGCTTATGCCTGTTGTGTTGATGGCAAATAAATAATAATAATAATAATATTGTTGATACTGATAGGTACACATTTTTGCGGGTAGGCGCCGATTTTTGGAAGCTCTGGTAAACCAGTTCCCGGTTGTTTTCAAGTCAAAATTTGTTCATTGAGTCCACCAATAAAGTTTTTTTTTTTTTTAACTTGGCCTACATGTTTATTAGAATAATGAAACTCCATACAAGTTGAAATGTTGAATTTTATTTTGTTTTCCCTTGGGATGTTCCTTGCTTGAGTCTCCGTAGATATTACATTTTTTTAAAAATAAAATTGACCACACCATGATTTAAAATCCTTTACTTTTTCACTTTCTACTATTTCCACCGGGAACTTGTCCTGAATAGCAGTAGAATGCAATATAAGTTCAGCATACTGTTTTACTGTGTAAATCCTGTCAGTTGTTTTATTTTTTGTTTGATTACACTAAAGTCGCGGTAGCACGGAAGGTACTAATGACCCCGAATAGGAAAATAGTGATGAATACTGTCTAATCGGCCAGTTTCTATAAGGGCAAGAAAAAACCGCATAACCACGGTTGTTTTGTTTTGTTCAGGTGCACCATCGAAAAAAACACGATGATGCCTAACACCAGCATCAAGATCTTCATTGATATAAACAACTAAAAGTGAACAAATTTCATTCGGCCCCTTCTTAGCTAAGCCCTCATGATATACATAAAACTTGGCTTTATTAAAAAAATTTACTTCAACTGCCGTAAGTAAAATATTTCTTGAACTGTTATTTGAGGAAGTAGAAGGTTTTGCATAAAATCCATGCAGCTCCCAACTACTTTTTAATCCGTTAAACACTTTTGTATAATATTTTTAATGGCTTTGAAAAACTTGTTTGATCTCCTTTTATGTACAAGGAGTTATGCAACATAAACTCTTTTAGCTACATCACTTAAAGATGGACTTTTTATTTTGACAGACAGTTCCTCACATTTACAAGAATCAATCTGACGCCTCCCAGAAATTAGGTCAAAATGCTCATGAAATATTTTCAAATAAATCTTGTAATTAACACTCAAATCTGGATGTTTTTTCTTTTAAAAGTTGCCACATAATTCTTACATTAAAGTTAGCGTTCAAGTATTTGTAAGACATGCTGGTGTAATGGGCTTCTTTCTGGGGAAAAGAGGCTATGTGGTCGTCAATAGCCTTTATGATATGACCTGGTTTAGCGTTCCCTGGAACATTTATCATTTGAGAAACAACACATTTCCAGGAGATGAGGTGTTTCTCAAATGAATGGATATTTTCTAATGCGCCATCACCATGGTTACTAAGCTGAGGTGAGTTGTTCTATAAGTATTGGATTTGTCTAGCATTCACCAACAATTTAATATGTCTATCTCAATTTTGGCCAAAAATGGACATGAGGTGTTTCTCAAATGACTGATTCAACTGTAAACATTGGACATTTTGAGTCTATTTAATTCTCTCATTTTGTCAGTAACAATGTCGGTAAATATGTCAGTAAATAACGGTCAGCAAAATCATCTTTATCTTGCAAACACTGCTTTCACCTTAAAGAATAGACTCGCTATTCAAGCCTAAATAATTGATAATTTATCACGTTACGTCCGTTCATTTCATTCTTATTCACGTCGAACTCCCGATCAGCAAGAGTCTATTTCAGCTTCGAAACACTCCTATCGCACCACTAAATACACTCACATTTTAATTGTAATATTTCTCACATGTTACGATAATTCTGTTATTTCATTTTATTTTTAAATATGTTAAGAACTAACTATCAAGAACCTGCTACATGTCCTAGACACTCCTTAACATTTCTTAATAGACTCACTTACCAATTACAAATATCTGACTAATTAGTACTACTGACTAAGTTTTTTCATTTAATATTAAATATGTCAGTTACTAACGAGCAGCAAGACTTTGTTTCAGCATCCATACCTTAATATCGGCAAACTGACTTTACTCACTGTTCAATTGTATATATCTGGAATTCTACGAAAATACCATTATTTCATTTCATTCTTCTTTATGTCGGCAAATAAAGATCTGAAGATCAGCAAGAAATTTGTTTCATGTTCCAAACACTCTTTTCGACCTAGCGAATGGACAAATTTTTACTTGTATGTAGCAGACAATTTTCGACAATTCCGTTCTTTGATATTATTCTTAAATATGTCTTCAACCAGGGATCACCACGAATTTGATACAGCTTCCCAACACTCCATAGGGCTTACTGAATCAACTCATTATTCAATAGTAAATATTGACAATTTACGACAATTGCGCTATTTCAATTTATTAATATATATGTTGTAAAATATGTTATAAAGTAAATATCTGGAGGCTTCTGCTTCGTAGGAGAGAACCATTGTTCTATTTTATTCTAAAATAGTTCAGGAACTAACACTCAGTAGCTTGAATTATATACCGCAACACACCTTCCGCCCTGCTACATAACCTGATTTTTCATTTGTAAATTTCTATCAATTCACGACTATTTCGTTATTTCATATCATTTTTACATCTGTCGGAAAATAACTAGAGCATAAGTTTGCTTCATCTACTTAACAGTTCTATCACTCTAATTAACAGATTCACTTTTCAGTGATTATTAATTGAAAATTCAAAACAATTGCATCCATTATTAAATCCTAATTTTGACTTGAACCAACGATCAACAAGGGATTAGTAGAGCTCCGAAACACTCCTTCTGCCATACTGTATAGACATGCTTTTCAGTTGTAATTATATCTCAATTCATGACAATTGCGTTCTTTCATTTTATTCTTAAACATATCGCAAACAAATGATAGGCACGGGTTTGCTCATTCTTACAGCACTCGTTTAGTCCTACTGTACGTCCTTGCGTTGCAATTGTCAATTAAGAGTATCTCACGAATTACGGCAATTCCGTTATTTCATTTTATCCTTAAATATGTCGGCAAATAACGGTGAGGATGAGTTTCCTTTAACTTCCCAGCACACTTTTCCCGCTACCAAATCGACTAATTTTTACTTGTAAAATACAGCCAATTTACGATAATTCTGGTATTCATTTTATTTTTAATATGCAGTGACTAACAACTAGCAACAGTCTGCTTCATCCTTGACACACTCCCTTCGCTATAGTGAATTGCCTCTGTTCCAATGGTAAATATCTCACAATTGAATAATCTCCTTTATATTCGAAACACAACTTTCGTCCTACTGAAGAGACCCGCTTTTAAATTCCGTTGTTAGATGATATTTTTAAATATGTCTTCAACCAATGATGAGCACGAAATTGCTTCAGCTTCCCAAACACTCCTTTCGGCTTACTGAATCAACCCACTCTTTAAATGTTAATACCAACAAATTAACATGTCCTATTTTTTCTGTTTAGTCTTAAATACGTAAATACCTAACGATTAGGAGAGTCTGCTTCTTCCTCTAGATACTATTTTCGCTACACTATCTAAAAAAATTCCGACAATAGCATTGCTTCATTTTATTTTTAAATATGACGGCATTTAACGACCAGCAAAACTCTGATTCATCTTTCAAACACTTCCTTCGCCATTCTAAAAATAGTAATATCTTACAATGTACGAGTATACAGTTCTTTCGTGTCATTCTCAAATATGTCACTTACTAACGATCAAAGATAGCCAGCTTTATGTTGCAAACATTCCTTTCGCCTTATTGAATGGATTCACTTAGCAATTGTAAATTTATGTCTCTTGACAACATTTTTTTTCTATTTTATTCTTAAATATGTCAATTATTATCGACTGTTATAAGTTATAACCACTCCTTTCGACTTGCTCTGTTTAGTCTATTTTCAATGCTAAATATATGAGAGTTCTCGATAATTACATTATTTCATTTCATTTAAAACGGTTCAGTAGCTACCATACATCAAGGGTCAGTTTTATATCTTAAACCATAACTTGCGCTGTATTCAATTAGCCTAACACTGTTGAACAGCGAAAACGTAAATTAAAAAAAATAGCTAATTCTTATTGATTTTGTGGTGCTGACCATGAATTTGAATGTTATTTTCGAATATTAGCTCTATTTTTTCTTTTACAAGCATGTCTAATAATAACACTTTAAAAATAAATGTATTCGCTTCGTTTGGGGTAAAATGTTACACTGATCCGGCAACACTGGATAAACTATATGAACACTTGGTTTCATTGTGTTCCTTATCTTATTAGTGTTCTGCTATTCTTAGAAAAGACGTGTTTAGTGCAGTTATCAGCGTTTTGGGTGTGACGTTTGTGTAGAGCAGGACACAAATACAACTACGAGTACGCAAAAATACTGCTTTTTCGAATGTATATTTTTAAATAGATGTCGGAACTATTTCAAGTGACATTTTGAGGATTTCAATAAACAAAAATGCCGCGAAATTGTGTAAACAGTGCGGATAGCTTCTGCTACGTGTGTGGGGAAGTGACATTTTCCTCACAAAAGCAGATTATAACACCACTAATAAGAGAAGCCTATCAATATTACTTCGGCTGTAAAATTGGAGACCAAGATAAATCTTGGGCACCCCACATTGTGTGTAACACTTGTGCTAGCAATCTAAGAAATTGGATTAATGGGAAGGGGCGCTCAATGCCTTTGCAGTGCCCATGATTTGGAGGGAGCCAAGCGACCACATCAGAGACTGTTATTTTTGTATGGTTCCTTCCGGCAAGAAAGGAATTTCCACGAAGAAGAAGGGGGCCTTGATCTACTGTAACATTCCTTCAGCAATGCGCCCTGTTCCAAATGGAGAAGTACTACATTTTTTTTTCTGATGATGATCAAGAAGTTGAAGCTCCTGAATCAAGTACTTCGAAGAACTCTACGTTTGTTTTAGAAGTACCTCCACGTGAACCACATTGACTTACTCAAGAGGAACTAAGTGATCTAATCAGAGACTTGGACCACTCGAAAAGCAAAGCCGAAATTTTAGCGTCACGCTTAAAGCAATGGAATTTATTGCAGGAAAAAGTACATATTTCAGTGTATCGGAATAGGGCGAAGATGTTCACTTCATTTTTTACTATGGAAGACACACTTGTGGCATGTACAGATGTAAATGGTCTCATGAGGGCACTTAAAATTAATTACGAACCTACGCAGTGGAGGGTGTTTATAGATTCGTCCAATGTTAGTTTAAAGGCATTGCTTTTACATATTGGAAAAGAACTTCCTTCAATTCCTGTAGGTTACGCAGTTCATATGAAGGAATCTTATGAAAACTTGAAATCTTTACTTCAAGCCATTAAATATTACGAATTTGAGTGGCTCATTTGTGGTGACCTTAAAATAATAGCACTGTTGATAAATATTCAGTTAGAGTATACAAAGTACTGTTGCTTTATATGTGAATGGGACAAAAGACATCGTGGATCTAATTACCGCAAAAGTGATTGGAGTACCAGATAAACTCTTCAGCCGGGAGTGAAAAATGTGCAGCATGAACCACTGTTAGTTCGTAACAGAATTTTGCTTCCCCCTCTACATATTAAATTAGGTTTTATGAAAAGTTTTGTTAAGAGCATGAACCAAGAAGATGAGGCCTATAAGTACCTAAGAGGACAATTCCTTCGATTAAGTGATGCCAAAGTTAAAGAGGGTGTTTTCAAAGTGCGACAGATTAGGCAAGTATTCAAATATCACAAGTTCGACGAAATTCTCCAAGGTGAGGAGGAGAGAGCTGCGTGGGAAGGCTTGAAGAGTGTTTGTTCACAGTTCTTGGGAAGACACCGAGCAACAAATTATCAACAACTGGTAGCAAAGTTGTTATTGTGCTACTAAAATGTTCGTTGCAATATGCCTCTGAAACTCCACTTTCTTCTTTCCCATCTAGACTTCTTTCCCGAAGATTGCGGAGCAGTAAGTGACGAACATGTTGAGCGTTTCCATCAAGTAATTGCAGCCATGGAGAAGAGATATGAGGGAAAGTGGAGTTCTAACATTTTGACCGACTACTAATGTACCATTGCAAGGGATGCTCCAGATGTAACCTACAAAAGGCAAGCCAAGCGAAGACGCTCAAAATAAAATAAACAAAATCCTATACAAGGGATCGCTTGAAACTTTTGTTTATATTGCAGTGTACTTTTTGCACAAAAAAGTATTTGTACATATTTTTCATGTTCTATTGTTAATACTGTTTTTTATTACGGAATTGTTAATGTTTAACTTGACAACGATTACGTTATTTTCTGTATCGTTGTGAAACTGGTACTTGCGCAATTTTGAAAAAGGAAGTACAAGGGTGTAGAAAGCTATAGGTTAGGGTACTTCTTAAGTCCACACCTTATCACATAATAGTGAAATAGATAAAAAAAAGAAAAAGTGAAATGTAGGTTTTTACAAGTATTTTGCTTAAATGTTCTATAAATATTAATACATTTGTTTATATACAGCTACTGTTGTGCAAGGGCGTTTTCTTTTCACAACCTGGGCTAAGAAAATCTTCTATTATCATTTCCTTTCTTATTATGCTTAAATGAATGAAAAAATCGCAATTTCAAAGAATTTACATACTTTCGATCAAATTTGTTGAACAGCGTAGTTTACGTCTATTCCGTTTGTTTACTTCTTCACAAATATATCAATAACGCACGATTAGTAAGTATCTGTTTCATCTTCCAACGCTGCTTTTCTCTTAGTAAGTGAACTCATTATTTAAGTCTAAATATTTGATAATTTACGACAATTCCAAACTTATTTATGTCGACAATTAGCGATCCGCACGGATCTTCAGACTCCAAACACTAATTTTGCCATACTGAATACGCACATTTAAATTGTAGATATCTGACGTATTACGACAATTCTGTTATTTCATCTTTTCTTAAATATTTCGTCAAATAATGATGACCAAAAGTTTGCTTCCTCTTCCCAACACAGTTTTCGTCCTACCGATTACACTAATTTTTCACTTGTGAATTACAGTCAATTTACAATTCCGTTCTTTCAATTCTAAGATGTGCCGTGACTAACGATTTGCAAGAGTCTGCTTTATCCTTAAAACACTCCCTTCGCCATACTGATGGCCTGTTTAAATCGTAAATATAAAAAATTTAGGACAATTCCATTATTTGATTTTATTCCATAATAGTTCAGTAACTAACGATCACCAAGAGACTGATTTATATACCCAAAACATATTTCGCCATACTGAATAGACTTTTGTTTAGTTGCAAATGACAGGAAATTTACGATAGTTCCCTTTTTCACTTTATAGTTAGTACCTAACAATGATGATAGTCCGTTTTATCTTTCGATCTCTGTTTTCGTCAAACGATCAAAACAACTTTTCTATTAAAAATATCTAACAATTTAAGAGGATCAGATATTCCATTTTATTATTAAAATTTCGGCAAATATCTATGAGCGTTTGAGTTTGATTCATCTTCCAAAAACTCCTTACATCGTACTGAACGAACTAAATTTTCATTGTAATTATCGCACAATTTACAACTATTCTTAAATATGAGTCTGTTTCAGCTTCCAAACATTTCTCTCGACCCACTGCATAGACTCACTTTTCAATGTAAAATATCTGATAATTTACTACAAATCTATTGGTTACCTTTATTCTTCATATGTCAACATTCAGCGATCATAAAGTGACCGCTTTAGTTTCGAAACACTCCTTTTGCAATCATGAATAGAGTCGCAGTTTAGTTGTAAAAATCTGACATTGATGACTATTGCATCCTTTCATTTTGTTCTTAAATATGTCAGAAAAAAACGATCAGCATGAGCCTGATTATTCCTCCAAACTTTCCTTTCGCTCTAGTATATTGACTCACTTATGATTTGTAAATATTTGACAATTTTTGACAATTTCATTTTATCCTTTTATCATATATGTTGGCAACACACGATCAACAAGATCATGCTTCGTCTTCCAAACGCCCTTTTCGCCTTACTGAATGGAGTCACATACCAATTTAAGGCTAACGGGGAAAAACAAGGAATGTCCATGTATGTACTTTTTCGGTGCTTCGTCCTATCTGTTGATGACTCTTGATACTATTTGGGTCTATTCGCCATGCATACGTAAAGTAAAAATATAGATGTAAAAAGGGGAAAAGATGTAACTATCCCTATTCTTCTTACGTGGTTTTCAATATTAAATCGCAGTTTTCTCGAAAATGCCATTTTGTGACATTCCTTCTTTTCACCCCTTACCCTTAAATTGTAAATATCTGACCAATTACGACAATTCCTTTATTTCATTACGTTCTTCAATATGTTGGCAAATAACGATGAGCAAGTGTTTGCTTCATCTTCCAAACACTCCTTTCACCCTAGGATATGGACTGACTTTTCAATGTTAAAAATCTGCCAATTTACAAGAAGTCCATTGAACGTTAAATGTCTCAACCAACGATCAGCAATGCTCTACTTCAGCTATAAACGCTCTATTCACTTTATTGAATAGACTCGTTTTTGAATCCTAAATATCTTTATTTTTTTTCTTAAATGTCTCCAACTAACGATCTGCAAAAGTCTACTTCAACTACCATACACTCCTTTCGCCATACTAATTACGCGCACTTTTGAAATGTAAATAACTCAATATGTACGAAGATTCCATTCTTTCATTTCAAACTTAAATATGTCAGTACTTAACGATCAGCAAGAGTCTACTTCACCTTCCAAACACTCCTTTTCCCCTGATGAATGGAATCACTTTTCGTTTCAAAATATCTCGCAACTTGCGACTATTCATTTCTTTCATTTCATTTTTAAATATGTACTAAGGATCAACAAGAGCAGATCATGCTTCATATTTCAAACATTGCTTACGTCTTAAAGAGTGGACTGACTTACCAAGTATAAATATATGACAAATTGCTACAATTCTGTTATTTGATTTTATTCTTAATTATGTCAATTAATAGGAACAACCAAGACCATGATTCAACTTCCAAACACGGTATGACCCGCAGTGTTTACTTACTTCTCAATAGTAAATATCTGACAATTCTCAATAATTCTATTATTTCATCTATTCTAAATCAGTCCAATAACTAAAGAGCATCTAGATTCTCCTTTATAAACCAAAACAAACCCTTCGTACTACAAAATGGAATAAGCTGGCAATTGTAAATACCTATTAATTCACGCCTGTTCCGCTCACACAATCACCATTCGTTTGCTTACTCTTGCAACACGGCATCGTCAATTACTGAAGAACAGCAACACTGTGCTTCAGCTTCCAAACACTCCTTTAGACCCGCTACGTTATTCACTTCACAGGTGTAAATATCTCACAGTTTTCGTCCATTCCATTATTTCGTTTTATTCTAAAATCGTTCGGTAACTAACGATTCCAAGGGACTACTTTATATACGAAACAAATCTTTCACCCTACTCAATGGACTAACATGTCAACTGTAAAATCTGTTAAATTACGTCTGTTCCACTCATTTTATTCTATGTTTCATTTTCGATAACTCTTTTTCTGTAATGCAGAAAAGAACTTTTCATTTGTAATATCAAACATTTAACGACAATTACGTGATTTCTTTTTATTCTTACTTATGAAGGTAAATAGCCATGAACAAGTGTTTGCTTCAACTTCCAAACGCTTCTATTACCCTAATTAATTCACTCACCTTCAATTTTATAATACAGACAATTTTCAACAATTCCATTTTTCATTTTATTCTTAAAGATGTCTTCAACCAACGAACAGCAACAGTCCACTTGAGCTTATAAACACTCTTTTCGCCTTACTTAGTAGTTTCGTTTTTCATTTTTAATTTGTTGCAATTTACGGTAGTTCCACTCTTTTATCTTATTCAATTATCTCTTCAACCACCGATTTGCAAAAGTCTGCTTGAACTTCCAAACACAAATTTAGCCATGCTAAATAGACATTTTTCCAATGCAAATATTTCACAATGTACGACAGTTACATTTTTTCATTTGAAACTTTTTCATCACTAACAGACAATCAACTAGGGTGAACCAAACCACTTCTTGTTCCCCACTGAATGGATTCACTTTTCATTTCAAAATGTCAGAGAATTTACAACTCTTCCGTTCTTTCATTTTTTTTAAATATGTAAATAACTATAGTCCACCAAGAGTTTACTTCAGCTTCCAAAAACTCCCTTCGCGCTATTGAATGGAATCAGTTTTCAATTAGAAATGTGTGACAATTATGACCATTCCGTTCTCTCATTTGATTATTTAAAATACAGTAACTAATGATTAGCTACAGTTTGCATCTTCATAGAAACCCCCTCGCCATACGAATGGCCTTTTTATTGTATTGTAAATATTTGGCAGTTTACGATAATTAATTTCTTTCATTTGATTCATTAATTCCTTTGTTTGATTGGATTCATAAATATGTCGACAACTACCGGTTACCAAGGGTCTACCTCAGCTTCTAAACACTTCTTTTATCCAACTGAATAGACACATTTCAATAGTAAAAATCTAACAGATTACGGCGATTCCGTTCTTTCATTTTATTCGTAAATATATAATGAACTAACGATAAGCAAGAGACTTCTTAGTCTTCCAAATACTTTTTTCATCCTGCTAAATAGACATAGTATTCAAATGTAAATATTGACCAAATATGGCAAGTCTGTTCTCTCATTTTAAACTTAAATAAAATGTATCGAAATATCAGCAGGAGTCTGTTTAATCTTCCAAACACTCCTCTCGTTCTACTGAATACATAAACTTTTCAATTGTAAATGTCTTTCTACGACAGTTCCGTTCATTCTTCTTATTCTTAAAGAAGATTTGAACCAAAGATCATCAAATGTCTGCTTGACTTTCCAGTCAATCCTTTCGCCATACTCAATAAACTCGCTTCTCAATTGTAACTATGTGATAATTTACTACAGTTCTTGTATTTTATCTACAAATATGTCAGTAACTAAACATTAGCAAAACACTTAAGTTTATAGTGAAACAACAGGTTAGTGACATATTTAAGAATAGTAAGTGGCATACAACAGTTAGTGACATGTTTAAGAATACAATGACAGAATGAGAAAGCTGTAAATTATCAGACATGTTCAATTGATACGTTAGTCCATTGAGTAGGGAGAGGGGTGTATTTTGGTGTATAAAGCAGATACTTGATGATGGTTAGTTCCTGAAATATTTTAGAATACAATGAAATAATGGAATTGTCATAGATTACCACATGTTTACAATTAAGAAAAGTGTAAACTCAGCAAGGGTTAAACGAATGCTTCATGGATGAATCACAGTTTTGCTCGTCGTTAGTAAAAGAAAGAGTTAAGAATAAAATGAATCAACTGAAGGAAAGAAGTGGACTCCGTAAGGTGAGAGGTGTTTTTAACAGCAGAAGCAGGCTCTTGCAGATTATAGGTACTGACATATTTAAGAATAAAATATAAGAATCGAATTCTCGTTACTTGTCTGTCATTTACAATTTAACAGCGTCTATTTGTTAGGGCGAAAGTTGTATTAGGGAGTCGCTGATCGTTGGTTTTCGACAAATATAGAATAAACTGAAATAACGCATTTGTCGTAAATTATCAAATATTTACAATTTAATTCGGAGGTAGGAGGAAAAAAGTGTGTTGAGCTAACTCTTGAACATGTCAGTTTCAAGTGCAACTGAAGTAGAATCTTGATGTACTGTAGCTGTCTGTATATTTAATAATAAAATTAAAAATGAAATTATAGTAAATTCACCGATATTTACAATTGATAAGTGAAGGATTGATTCAAATATATGTCTAAACGAGTGTTTGGAAGCTGAAATATCTAGACTCTCGTTTCTCTTTGGGTAAATCCATTTGAAGTGGTCCAGAAAAGGAATAAATCGTTGCTCGACAATTTTTAAAAAATCTGATTTTTTATGTACAGGTAGCTTATCATGTCGTTAGTTCAAAATAAGCATTATTTTAATTTTATTGGCTTTTGGTTTCGAGTGGCAGCCATATTTGTTTTCGAAGATGTGCCATTTTGTGGTGTTGTAAGGGGTTGCAGAATCTGAAATATCTCAGCCCCTAATTACCCTATCGATGTGAAACCAAAATCAAAATGTTCAGTAAGTTTTACACTTTAAGAGTGTATATTAGTTATTGTCATTCGTAAATATGAATGGCTAAAATTAAAATTTGAAAAAAGGATGTGATTGACGTTAAAAATCCAAACTTTGGCACCTAATATTTTTAAGAAGGAAAGGGGTCAGGAAGTTGAGCTTTACTGAGTAAAGAGGCCGGATATGGTTTTGATCACTCACCAAGTTTCAACCCTTAGACGTGTCCCCCTTTGTTTATAGAAATTATCAAAAATTCAGAAAAATGGAAAAGTGCATAATTCACAGGCATATATCTCTGGTGGGGGACCTGATAAAAATATACAATTCCTCCCCATAACAGGTCTACATGATATTATTCTATACCCAAAATTAGGAGTTTCAGATTAAACTATAAGTACCTTTATTATGAACACAAAGTTATACCTATAAATAAGCATAGGCAAAAGTACGGATAAACGAGAGTTTACTGTATATCAATCATAAATCGGTTGGCAATGGATGAATAATGCATAGAGTGGTTAAGCACAACATACAAGAAGAATACTGGCTCTTACGTATAACTTAAACAGTTTGTTCCACAAAAAGTTTGGATATTTGATCACACAACTGCGGAGTGATAGTATGACACCGATCCGTTGCTGTTGTAGGCTTATTGGGTGTAAGCTTTCGTAAAATGTTCTTGAAAGGTACCCATGTCTTGTTGTCTCTTGAAATTTTGAATGAAGTTCATGGTCCTGGGGGTTCGTAAAAATGCACTTTCAAGTCATTATGTTCGATACTCACATCTTTAACAATTCCAATGTACCACTTTTCTTTAAAGATACACGCAACTGTGTCACCTATTTGGAGGCAGTGCAAGGACGCTTTTCTCATATTTACTTCCTGAGAGTCAGTAGAAACTGAAGGCCTGATTCAACATTATTGTTTTCGATTTTGCTTTTTTCTTGTACAACAAAGATTTTTGTGTAGCATGTAGCACATAATGATTTTCCAGGAATCAGATCTACTGCATAATTCTTGTCCTTTAGTAAATGTGCACTCGAAATTTCTGAAAGTCCTTTTGTTATAGTTTTTTTTAAATGGATTTTTAGAGTGTCGCAACACGAATTACCAAAAAGATGATGATACTTTCGAGAAAACTTCACTTCATGGTAGTTGCATATGTTTGCAATGCCACTGCTTGTTCACATTAGCAGAAGATTCCTCTTCTCTTCACTGAAGTCACTAAGGGATGTAATGCATCTTGATATCGGCCCATACACACATTTATGACATTCTTCACCAATACATTTGCCTACATCACATTCCATTTTCTTCACTAATTTGATGTAGTATTGATACACAGATCTGCAGAAACACAACCGTCTTCTTGCGCTGTAAGCATCTGAGTGAAGCACTATAGTAAATTCCTATCTGATGATGTCTGAACACGATTGTGCATGTTGAAACTAGAGCTGTTCCGATAATCGAGTAATCGATAACAATTTGATAAAATTTCCAAACCGTTTCATCGATAAAGAATTTTAATTTTATCGAATTATCGAACTTTTGAGACTCGAAATGTTCAAAACTCCCGAAATGTTCGAGACTCTCGAAAGGATCGGGACTCTCGAAGTGTTCGAGACTCTCGAAATGTAAGAAACATTAGACAACTTCGAGACAGTCGAACTGTTCCAGAATCTCGAATTGTTTGAAAGCAGCAAATACAGAAATATATGAATATGATCGCATTTGTCGGGTCGCTTGAATATTCAGAAAAGTTCGGGATTATCGGAGTTTTCGAAAGAAACGATATATTCGAGGTTATCATAGTTGTATATAATATGTATCACATACTGTATATGCAGAGTGTTCATTTTAAAACTTCTCTCCTTAGCAATGTAGTGAAGGAAAAGTTTTTTTTCCCACAGATCTGTACAAGGTTTAAGCAGTCTTTCAGAAGAGAGAAAGAGAAAACATGCATCACCCGAAAGTAATTGGAATCCAAGACAATGTTAGTCTACTAATAGTCACTTTGCCGATTGCGCCAATAACGGGGCAAGCAGAAAAATAATTTTACATATGATTTCGACAAATACAACTTTGCAATAACTTATGAGATGAAAAAAGTTGTTTGACTAGTTTGGCTGCAAGAAGAAATCATTGGAGAGGTGAAGGAACCGAACTGTTCATCACTACTTTTGATAATACTCGAAACTTCGATAATACTCGAAATGTTGATAACACCCGAAACTTCGATAATACTCGAAATGTCGATAATACCCGAAACTTCGATAATACTCGAAATGTCGATAATACCCGAAACATCGATAATTTAAAATACTCGAACGGTTTCGAGTAACCGATGACAGCTCGATAAATTTTCACTCCCGAAGTTCGATAGGTCTTCAGCCTTATCGAACACCCCTAGTTGGAACAAGAACTCTGCTGAATTGTGTTTTCAGTACATTTGTTCTGTTTGCTTATTAACAGGATAACACTTGTTCTTGTATGTTGTGCTTAACCACTCTATGCATTATTCATCCATTGCTAACCGATTTATGATTGATATACAGTAAACTCTCGTTTATCCGTACTTTTGCCTATGCTTATTTATAGGTATAACTTTGTGTTCATAATAAAGGTACTTATAGTCTAACCTGAAGCTCCTAATTTTGGGTATAGAATAATATCATGTAGGCCTGTTGTGAGGAGGAATTGTATATTTTTATCAGGTCCCCCACCAGAGATATATACCTGTGAAATATGCACTTTTTCCATTTTTCTGAATTTTTGATAATTTCTAGAAACAAAGGGTGACATATCTAAGGGTTGATACTTAATGAGTGATCAGAACCATATCAGACCTCTTTATTCGGTAAAGCTCAACTTCCTGACCCCTTTCCTTCTTAAAAATAATAGGTGCCAAAGTTGGGATTTTTAACGTCAATCACCTACTTTTTCAAATTTTAATTTTAGCCATTCATATTCATGAATGACAATAACTAATATACACTCTTAAAGTGTAGAGCTTACTGTACATTTTTATTTTGGTTTCACATCGATAGGGTAATTAGGGGCTGAGATATTTCAGATTCTGTAATCCCTTACAACATCACAAAATTGCACATCTTCGAAAACAAATATGTCTGCCACTCGAAACCAAAAGCCAATAAAATTAAAATGATGCTAATTTTGAACTAATGACATGTTAAGGTAACAGCACACAAAAAATCAGAATTTTAAAAAATTGTCGAGCAACATGCATTGGACCACTTGATATGGATTTACCCCTTTCTAATCGTTAATTGGTAACATATTCAAGAATAAAATGGAAGAACGGAATTATCGTAAATTGCTATATATATAAAATTGAAGATTGTTTCATGTAAATAATTCGAATAAATTATTGGGAAGCTGAAATATTTAGACTCTTGTTGATCGTCCGTTACTGACATGTTTAAGAATATAATGAAAGAACGGAATAGTTGTAAATTCTTAGATATTTACAATTCAAATTCAGTCCATTGAGTAGAGCTAAATGTGTGTTGTGGCATATATAGGGCACTCCTTATGAGAGTTAGTTACTCAACTATTTTAGAATAAAATTATATAAGTGAATTCTTGAAAATTGTAAGGTATTTTGTAGGATGAAAGTCTATTTAGTAGGATTAAAGAAGCTTTTTGAAGATTATCAGATATATTCTGATTGTTATTTTCCGATTTGTTTAAAAATAAAGTAAAAGAACGCAATCGTCGTAAACAGTCAAATATTTACAAATCAAAAGCGGGTCTATTAAGTGTTGTGAAAGGTGTCTTTGGTAATTAAGCTCACGCTTCGTGATCGCTGGTTCAAAATGTATTTAAGAAAAAAAAGCAGAAGTAGAGTCTTGTTTGTGATAGTTATTGACATATTTAAGAACAAAAAAAAGAGAGAATTTTCGTCAATAGTTACTGACATACGAGGGCTAGTCAAGAAAGACTTGGACTGATTTTTTTCTAGGCAATTTATTATTACTCAGCAAAAGGCACATGATCCTTTTCAAAGTAGTCCCCGCCCATTTGAATGCACTTTTTCATTCGAGTCTTCCAGTCCTCAAACACGTGTCGCAGGCCATTCTTTGAGAGGTCCTTCAGAACCGCCTCCGATGCCTTCAGAACCTCGGAATTATCGGAGAAGCGGCGTCCACGCAGTCTGGATTTTAGGGCAGGGAATAGAAAAAATTCGCACGGTGCGGTAGGCGTCTCCACCATCCTCAAACCTTTGCAACAGCTCCCTGCAAGTCTCCACTCGAACGGCCTTCTGCTCTGGTGTCAGGAGTCGCGGAATCTATTGCGCACACACTCGGCTCATGTGGAGGTGGTCATGCAAAATTTTGAAGGCACTGCCATGAGATATGCGTAGTGCGGCTGCCAGATCGTCGATACTGATACGGCGATCTTCTCTAACAATGACTGCTGCCGTGTTAATGTTCACCTCAGCAACAGCTGACGCTGATACACCTGGTCCACCAGCTTACGTGATCGTCATTCGGCCCTCTTTAAACTCTTTGAACCACCAGAACATGGTACTTCGTGGCAGAGCGTCATCTTTGTAGGCTGCTCTCAACATTCCTAGAGTTTCTGTTGCACTTTTCCCCAGGCGATAGCAGAACCGTATAGCTGCAAATTGTTCATCTCGTAATGACTCCATTTCTTCTACAGGCGACTTCTAGAGGCGGTGCAGAACATCACCTGCAATAAAAAGTCGTGGTTACCAAACATGCAATGATTCCTTAACAACATTTTATATATATGCACAGCAAGACCCACCCTACTTGTATGCCAAACTATGAAGCTCCAGCGTTAACAGAACTGCCGGGGAAAAAATCAGTCCAAGTCTTTCTTGACTTGCCCTCGTATTTATTACTAAATTGATAGAACGGAATTGTTGTAAATTTGAAGATATTTACAATTGAAAAATGAGTCTATTTAGTAGGGCGAAACGAGTATTTAGACGATGAAGCACTCTCTCGGTGATAGTTAATTACATATTTAGGAATAAAAAAAGAACGGGATTGTCGGAAATTCTCAAATATGTACAATTGAAATTAAGTGCAATACCTGCAAGGCTAAAGCAGCTATAGAAGCTGAAGCAGAGTCTTGCTGTTTTAGTTACTGACATTATTAGGAATAATATGAAAGAGTCGAATTTTCGTAAATTGTGCGTAATTTGCAATTGGAAATCCAGTCTATGTAGTTGGACGAAGGGCGTGTTTGGACCTTGCTAATCGTTGGATCCCGTTATATATAAGCAGAAGATGAAATAACGGATTTGACGTAAATTATCAAATATTTACTATTTAAATCGCTTTTATGCGGTAGGGCGAAAAAAGTGATTTGAAGCTGAAGCAGATTATTACTAATCGACAGTTACTGACACCTTTAAAATAAAATTGCAGAATTATCGTAACATGTTAGATATTTCAAATTGAGGATTGATTCAAATATATGTCTAAACGAGTGTTTGGAAGCTGAAATATCTAGACTCTCGTTTATCGTTTAAGAATATAATGAAAGAATGGAACAGTAGTTAAATGCCAGATATTTACAATCAGAAACTAAGTACATTTCGAAGAGCTAAATGTGTGTTTTAGTCTATAAAGCAGAATTCTGAAGATCGTTAGCTGCTGAACAATTTTAGAATAAACCTGAATAATAAAAATCTCGTAAATTGTCAGATATTTAGAATTTAAAAGCGAGTCTATTCAGTAGGGGAAAAGGAATGTTTGGAGGATGTAGCGCACTATTGCTGTTTGTTCGTTATTGATGCTTAGATAAAAGCTAATTTATTTATTGAGGCAAAGGTGAGTTTGATACTTTTAGTAGACCCTTACTGTGATTTAGTTCCCGACATATATAATGATAAGACGAAATAACGTAATAGTTGTGAATTGTCAGATATTTAGAACTAAAATCACTTCTATGCAGTAGGGCGAATTGTTATTTCACCCTGAACGAGACTTTTGCTGATGGTTGATTCAACACTTTTTTAAGAATAAAATGAAAGATTGGAATTGACGTAGTCGCATTTTTACAACTGAAAAATGAATCTATTCGATAGAACGACGGGAGTAATTGGTAGATTAAGTAGACTCTTGCTGTTTGTTTTTTTTGACATATTTAAGAATAAAATGAAACAACCGAATTGTCTTAACTTGTCAGATATTTACAATTAGTCCGTTTATAGGACGAAAATGGGAATTGCAACTGAAGTAGAATCTTAATGTACTGTAGCTGTCTGTATATTTAATAATAAAATGTAGAAATGAAATTATATTAAATTCACAGATATTTACAATTGAAAAGTGAAACATTGAGTGTGGCGAAGAGAGTGTTTCAATGATGAAACAAACTCTTTTGCTAATCGTTAATTAGTGACTTATTTTTTAAAAATAAAATGAAAAATCTATATTTTCGTACATTGTAATCTATTTACATCGAAAGGTGAAGAAAGGAATGTTTCAAAGTTTAAGGAGACTCTTGCTCATCGTTTATTCTCGACATGTTTAAGTTTAAAATGAAAGAACGGAATTATCGTACATTATCTATTGAAAAAGTGTATATTTAGAAATGCGAATGGAGTGTTTAGAAGTTGAAGCACACATTTGGAGATCGTTAGCTGAAGATATATTTCATAACGTTATTAAAAAATGGAATTGTAGTAAATTGTCAGAGTTATAATTCAAAAGCAAGTATATTCCGCAAAGCGAAAGGAGTGTTTGGAAGCTGAAGTGGAATATCTGATCGTTGTTTGGCGACATATGTAACAAAGAAATGAAAGAACAAAATTGTCGTAAGTTGTAGGATATTTACATTTTAAAAGATGTTTTATTCAGTACGGCAAAAAAGATTTCGGAAATGAAAGAGGCTCTTGCTGATCCTTAGTAGCAAACGTAGAAAGAAACGAAATGAGATAACGAAACGGATATTAATAGATAGATATTTACAAATGATACATTAAGTACCTGAAAGGCAGAAAGATTCGTTTTGGTGTAGAAAGCAGATCGTTGATGATCGTTAGTTACTGAACTATTTTTGAATAAAACGAAATAATGTAATTGTCCTAAAGTGCCAGATATTTACTACTGAAAACAGAGTTAAATCAGCAAGGGGAAAGAAGTGCTTGATAGATGAATCAGAGTTTTGCTGGTCGTTAGTAAATAATATGTTAAAGTACGGAATTGTCGTAATTAGTCAGATATTTTCAATTGGAAAGTGAGACAACCCAGTGACTCGAAAAGAGTGTTTGGAAGTTGAAGCAGACTCCTGCTGACCGTTAGTAACTAACATATTTAAAAACACAATGGAAGAACGGAATTGTCGTACATTTTAAGTTACTTGTAATTGAGAAATTACTCTATTTAGCAGAGCGAAATGAGTGTATCGAAGATGAAGCAAACTCTCCCTCATCGCTTGTTAATTACGTACTTAGCAATAAAATAAAAAAAAACACATGTAAATTGTCAGATATAATAATAATAAAAAAATGAGTCTACTTAGTAGAGAGAAAGGAATATTTCGAAGATGAAGAAAGTTCTTGGAGACCATGACGTACTGACTTATTTGAGATTAAATTGAAAGAAAGGATTGGTACTAAATTGTCAGATATTTACAATTGAATAGTAAGGTCATTCAGTAAGGCGAAACTGGGTTTGAAATAGACTCTCACCGATCGTTAGTTACTGACATATTAAAAATAAATTAAAATAGCGGAACAGGCGTAATTTGTCAGATATTCACAATTTAAAGCAGAGTGTCATGAGTAAGGCGTAGGAAGGGGATTGAAGTTGAAGTACTCTCTTGCTGATAGGTAGTTGCCGACATTTCAAAATAATGATGGAATGGTATTGTACTAAATTGTCAGATATCTACAAATGAAAAACAAGTCTATTAACATGGTCGAAAAGTGTGTTTAGAAACCTTTCAAGGCTAAATTTAAATATGTAATTTACTACCAAACAGCTAGACTCTGATTCAGGTATCAAACATACCTTCCCCCTGTTGAATTTACTCACTTTTCAATTATAATTGTCTATCAATCTACGGCAATACTTTTATTTCATTTTATTTTAAAATATTCCAGGAACTAATGGTCATCAAGAAGGTAAATAAAACACATCTTTCGCCCTATTGAATATATTATTTTTTCAATTATATATATGTGACAGTAAACATCTGTTCCGTTCAGTCGTTTTAAACCTTAATATATCCTTAGTGTTCCAAACACTCCTATCTTTCTTCTGAATAGACACACTTTTCAATTGTAAATATGTGTCTACGGCAGTTCCATTCTTTTATTTTATTCATAAGTAAGTGTTGAACCATCGCTCAGATAGTGCCTGCTACAGTTACCAAACACTATAATCCACTACTGCATAGAAGCGATTACAATTGTAATTATGTGGCAATTTACGACAATTACGTTACATAATTTTATATTTTTTTATGTCAGCTACTAACGATTACTAACGGTATACTTAAAGTTCCAAACACTCTTTTTTCCGTTATGAGTAAAATCGCTCTTAACTTCTAAATAGCAGAAAATTTCCCACAAATCGGTCTTCCATTTCGTTTTTATATATGTCAATAACTAACCATCCGCAACAGTCTGCTACAATCTCCAAACACTTCTTATGTCCTATTGAATAGTCTCACCTTTCGAGTGTAAGTATCTGACAATTTACGACTGTTGGGTTCTTTCATTTAATCCTAAATATATCAGTAAGTATAGATCAAAAACGGGTCTAATTGCTTGTGCCTAATACTTCCGTCCTATATATTGGAATCACGTTTAATTTTAAATGTCTGAGAATTTACAATAATTCTCTTTATTCATTTTATTCTTAATAATGTCAGAAACTTATCATCAGCAAAATCGTATATATATATATATATATATATATATATATATATATATATATATATATATATATATATATATATATATATATATAATTGTAAATATGTGTCTACATCAATTCAATTCCATTCTTTCATTTTATTCTTAAAGAAGTGTTGGACCAACGATTAGAGAGTTCGCCTTAGCTACCAAACACTACTTTCACTCTACTGCATAGATGCGATTTCAATTGTAAATATCTGAAAATTTTGAATATTTGTTATTAGTTTTTATTCTAATATATGTCGTAAACTAATCATTAGCAAGGGTCTACTTCAAGTTTCGAACACTCCTTTTGCACTACTGAATAGACTCGATTTTCAATTCCTATTATCGGACAATTTTTGGGAATTCGTTCTTTCATTTCATTGTTAAACATGTCTTAAACGAATGATCTCCAAACAGTTTGCATCAGATGCGACCACTCTTCATGCCAACTAAATGGACTCGGCTTTCAATTGATTAAATCTGTTAATTTACGATAATTCCGTTCTTCATTTCATTGTAAAATATGTCTGCAACAACTGACCAGAAAAAGTTTACTTCAACTCCAAACACTATTTTCGCTCAGCTGAGTAGACTTGCATTTCTCTTTTAGATTTCTGACAGCTTAGGACAAGTCCATTTTTTCATTGTACTGTAACATGTCGGCAACTACCGATCAGTATTTGACGTTCCGCAGTCTCGTTTTTCCCTACTGAAGAAACTCTTTTTTCAATTATGAATATCCGATAAAATACGACATTCCGCAATTTCAATTTATTCTTAAATGTGCGGTAACGATCAGTATGATTCTATTTGAGCTTTGAAACACCTTTTTTGCTTTACTGAACGGTCTCACTTTATAATAGTAAATATGTGACAACTTACCACATTTCTGTTCCTTCATTTTATTCTCCAACATGTAATTGAGTAACGCTCAGCGAGAGTATGAAACACCTTCCAAAAACACCTTTCGCCTTCCTAAAGAAACTCATTTTTAATTTACAAATATCTTACAATGTACGACAATTCCGTTCTGTCATTCTATATCTTGAATATGTCGAGAACTACAGATTAGCACATGTCTACTTCAGCTTCCAAACACACACCTCACCCTACTGAATAGACTCATATTTCTATTGTAAATATATGACAAATTACAATTCCCTTATTTCATTTTATTCTTAAATATGTCAATTAGTAACGACCAGCAAGACTCTATTTCTGCTTCCAAACACTAATATAAACTTGCTGAGTTTACTCACGTTTTAATTCTAAATATTTGTTAATTTTCGAAAATTATATGATTACCTTTTTTCTACGACAGTTCAGTAAGCTTTAGCTTCGAAACACTTCTTCAGCCATAGTGTATAGAGAAGCTTTTAAATTGTAAATATCTGAGAACTAAAACAAATGCGTTCTTTCAGTTTATCCTTAAAATGTCGAAAATTAATGATCAGTTTGGATCTCAATCTACAAACAACTCCTTTCGCCTTACTGGACTCACTTTTGAATTGTAAATATTTGACAAATTAATGCATTCCATTATTTCATTTTATTTTTAAATATGGCTACAACCGCCTGCATCATTTTCAACTCGCTTTTCGCCCTACAGAATACACTCGCTTACGATTTGGTATATATCTGAAAAATTCCGGTCTGTGATTTTCTTCTTAAATACGTAATTTACTTAAATACGCTAGACTCTGATACAGCTACCAAGCACATCCTTCGCCTTGCTGAATATACTCACTTTTCAATTGTAATTATTTATCAATCTACGTCAATTTTAATTTTATTCTATTCCAAAATTGTCCAGTAACTCATGATCATCAACAAACTGTTTTATATACAAAAAAAAAAAAAAAAGAAAACTTCTTTCGCCTTGTTGAATTTACTATCTTTTCAATTATAAATGTGTGGCAATATACATCTGTTCCGTTCTGTCATTTGATTCTTAAATATATCGTCAATTAACGATCATGAAGAATTTCCTTAGTCTTCTAGACACTCCTTTTCCTTCTAGTGTATAGATACACTTTACAATTGTAAATATGTGTCTACGACAATTCCGCTTTTTCATTTTATGCTAGAATAGGTCTGACCCAACGTTCACAAAGAGTCTGCTTCAGCTACCAAACACTACTTTTGCCCTACTGCATAGAAGAGATTACAATTGTAATTATCTCATAATTTACGACAATTCCGTTATTCAATTTTATATTTATTTATGTCGGCAACTGACGATTAGTAACGGACTACTAAAAGTTCCAATCAGTCGTTTTTCCTTAACAAGTAGACTCGCTCTTCACTTCTAAATAGCACAAAATTTACTAAAATTCTGTTGTTTCATTTCATTCTTAATTATGTCAATAAGTAACAATCGGCAACAGTCTGCTTCATGTTCCAAACACTAATTTTGCTCTACTGAACAGTCCCACTTTTTCATTGCAAATATGTGACAGTAAACGACCGTTCCGTTCTTTCATTTTATCCTGAAATATGTCAGTAGTTGTCGATCAATAAGTCTAATTGCTTCAGCTTAACAATACTCCTTCCGGTCTTCAATTTTAAACTGCTGACAATTTAGATAATTCTGTTCTTTTATTTTATTCTAAAATAGTTCAGTATTTAACGATCATTAACAGTCTGCTTTATATACCAAAACGCACCTTTCTCCCTACTCAATGGACTAACGTCTCAATTGTAAATATCTGACAGTTTATGTCTCTTATGTTCTTTCATTTTATTCTTCATTATATAACTCGCGATCAGCAAAATCGTAAAAATGTATATATACACTTGTAAATAGGTGTCTACGACAATTCCGTTTTTTATTTTTTTCTTAGATTAGTGTTGAACCAACGATGAGAAAGAGTTTGTTACAGCTACCAAACACTACTTTCGCCCTACTTCATAGATGAGATTTCAATTGAAAATATCTAAATATTTACGACAAATGCGTTATTTCTTTAATTCTAACATATGTCACAAATTAACGATTAGCAAGGGTCTACTTCAAGTTCCAAACATTCCTTTCGCCCTACTGAATAGACTCGATCAGTCTGCATCATATCAAAGAATTCATGTCGCCCTAGTAAATGGACATTTTTCAATTTGTTAATTTACGACAATTCCGTTGTTCATTTCATTTTTAAATGTTTCGGCAACTACCGATCAGCAAGGGTATACTTCATCTTTGTAAAACTCCATTCGGCCAACTGAAAAAACTTGTTTTTCATTTTATTTTCCTTGATAGGTGCATTGCCTACTGGAAAAATATTAGAGGATGTTTTCCTTTTAAACTAACTGATCATAATGTACTGTTTATCTTTCTGTGAAAAAATCGAAAATATGAAAAACATATATGGAAGCAATATCATAGCAATAAATAACTTATAAAGTGAAAAATAATATTTAATCTATTGAAGGTTTTCATTTGTAGATATCTGACAATTTAGGACAATTGCATTCTTTCATTATTCTAAAATATGTCAGGATCTACAGATCAGCAAGGGTGTAATTAAAGTACCACATTCTCGTTTCGCCATACTGAAGACTCTCTTTTCAATGGCAAATATCTGGCCAATTACCACAATCCGCGATTACATTTTATTCTTAAATATGTCGGTAACTAACGTTCAGCAAGAGTCTATACAGCTTCGAAGTAGTCGTAGGAGTGTGTGGAATCTGAAGCAGAATCTTACTGGTGGTTAGTATTTGACATATTTAATAATAAAATAAAAGAACAGAAATATCGTTATTTGTTATACACAGGTATTTAGAATTGGTAATAAGTCCATTTAGTAGGGCAAAGGTAAAGTTCGAAACAGGATGGTATTTGTCGTTAGTTACTGATGTATTTAACAACGAAATGAATGAACTGAATAGTCGTTTATTCTAAGATATTTTTATTTGAAAAGTGGCGAAGGGAGTGTTTTAAACATGAACCGGACTCTTGCTGATGGTTAAATACTGATATATTTATGAATAAAATAAAACAACGCAATTGTCGTATATGGTCAGATATTTCCAACTTAATAGCATGCCTATTCAGTATAGCGAAGGGAGTGTTTGAAAGTAAAGCAGACTCTTGGTGATCGTTTGCTGAATACATATTTAAGAATAAAATTAAAGATAGAAATTGTCGTAATTTGTAAGATACTTAACATTAAATATTGCTAGATAATTGTCCATTGATTTGGGCAAAGGCAGTGTTTTGGTATATATAGAAAACTTGCTTATCGTTAGTGACATATTTAAAAATAGAATTAACAAACGGAATTGTCTTAAATTGTATGCTATTTAGAAGTAAAAATTAATGGATTCGGTAGGGTGAAAGCAGTTTGGTAGGTGAAACAAACCTTTGCTGATTGTGTTTTGTAACACAATAAAATAAAATAACGAATAAAATGTAATAATCGAATTTTCGAAATTTGTAGATATTTACAATTTTCAAGTTAATCCCTTGAGAGTAACGAAAGGTATATTTCGGAGTTAAAGTAGATTCTTCCTAATAGGTAGTTACTGAAATATTTAAGAACAAAATGAAAGAACGGAATTCTCGTTGTCGTAAATTTTCAATTGAAAAGTGAGTCCATTCAATAGGGCGAAAGAGTGTTTGGAAGCCGACATAAACTATTGCTCGTCGTTAGTTACTCGC
The DNA here is from genome assembly GCF_964235325.1 of Thermobia domestica. Lineage (NCBI taxonomy): Eukaryota > Metazoa > Arthropoda > Insecta > Zygentoma > Lepismatidae > Thermobia > Thermobia domestica. Next base: position 173,273,047 of record NC_137460.1, read on the forward strand.
GTATTTAACAAAAAATGAAAGAACTAAATGAAGTGCCGTAAATTTTAAAATATTTACATTTGAAAAATGTGTCGATTTAGTAGAGCAAAAGTGTATTTAGAAGATAAAGCAAACTCTCTTTCTTCGTTAGTTGCCGACTTATATAAGAATAATATGAAAAATCGAAATTGTCGTAAAAAGTCAAATATTTACAACTGGAGAATGTGTCGAGTAGGGCGAAATGACGGAAGATGAAGGATGCTCTTGGATATCATTACATACTGACGTATTTAAGAATAAATTGAAAGAAATAATTTATCCTAAGTTGTAAAATATTAAAATTGAAAAGAGATGTTCTTCAGTTAGGCGAAAATGTGTTTCGAAGTTGAAGTACATTTTTGCTGATCGTTAGTTACTGACATTTTAAGAATGAAATGAAAGACCGGAATTGTCGTAAATTATCAGATATTTACAATTGAAAAGTGATTCAATTTAGTAGAGTGAAACGAGTGTCTGGAAGATGGAGCAAATGAAATAGACCCCCATTATAATTATTTACTGAGATATTTAAGCTTAAAGTGAGTTTTGGTATAATAAATCAGACTTTTCGATATCGTTAGATACTGAACTATTTATGCATAAAAGGAAATAATCGAATTATCCTAAATTTCCAGATATGTATAATTGAATAAAAAGTCTATTCAGTAGGGCAAAAGGTGTGTTTTAATACAATGAAAAATACTCTTGATGATCGTTAGTTACTAAATTGTTTTAGAATAAAATGACATTATGGAATTGTCCTAAATTGCCAGATATTTACAATCAAATATAGAAGTATAATCAGTAGGGCAAGAGGAGTGTACGAAAGGAAAAGCAAACTCTTACTGATCGGTAATTGCAGAAATATTTAAGATTGAATTATAAAGTCGGAATTGTCGTAATCCGTCAGATATTTACAATTGAAAAAGAGTGAACTCATCAGGCTGAAAGTAAGGTTTAGAAAATGAAGCAGATGTTATTGTTTATAGTTGCTGACATATTTAAGAAAAAGACAAAAGACTCGAATTTTCGAGAGTTGTGAGATTACAATTGGAAAATGAATGTCTTCAGTAACTCGAAATTTTTGTTGGAAGCTGAAGTAGTTAAACTCTAGCTGATCGTTAGTTATTGACATATTTAAGAGTGCAATGAATATACGGAAATGTAATTTGTCAGATATTTTCAATTGAAATATGAATTTATTAAGTAGGGCGAAAGGTGTGTTTGGAAGCTGAAGTAGATTCTTGCTAATCGTTAGTTACTGAGTTATTTAAAGAAGAAAATGAAAGAACAGAATAGCCGTGAATTCTCAGCGGTCAATTGAAAAGTGATTCCATTTAGTAGGCTGAAACGAGTGTTTGGAAGAATGAGCATATGAAATAGACTACCATTATCGATAGTTACTGACACATTTAAGTAGAAAGAGAAAGTAAGGAATTCTAGCAAATTGTCTATCATTTACGATTGAAAAACCAGGTCTATTTCTAGAGCGAGAGGTGAGTTTTGGTATAATAAATCAGACTTTTGAATATCGTTAGATACTGAACTATTTATGCATAAAAGGAAATAATCTAATTATTCTAATTATTCTAAATATCCAGATATGTAAAATTGAATAGCAAGTCTATTCAGTAGAGCAAAAAGGAATGTCTGGAAGGGGAAGAAAACTCTTGCTATCGGTAGTTGAAGACATATTTAGTAATCAAATGAGAGAACGCAATTGTCGTAAATTGACAGAAATTTAGAATTGAAAAGTGAGTGAACTCTGCAAAGCTAAACGAGTTTTCGGAAGCTGAAGCAGAGTCTAGCTGGTTATAGTTACTGACATATTTAAGATTAAAATGAAAGTATTTAATTTTTGTAAATTGTGTGCCATTTACAATTTAAAAGCGAGTGTATTCAGTAGGGCGAAAGGAGTGTTGGAACTTGGTGATAGTTTGTTCACGACATATATTAGAATAAACTTGAATAACGAATTTTCGTAAATTATCAAATATTTTCAATTTTATTCGCGTGTGTCCGAAAGATCGAAAGGGGTGTTTTGAAGCTAAAGCAGATCCTTGCTAATCGTTAGCTATTGACATATTTTAGAATGAAATGAAAGAACGGATTTGTCGTAAATTGTCAGAAATTTACAATTGAAATGCGAGTCTAATCAGTAGAGGGAAAGGTGTGTTTGGAAGCTTAAGTAAACACTTGATGATCGTTGGTTACCGACATATATAAGAATGAAAAGAATTGTCGTATATTGTTAGATATTTATAATTATAAAGTAGTTCAATTCAGTACGGCAATAGAAAATTCGAAGATGCTATTACCTATCGTTCTATGCCTATTGCCTGGTTCTTGCTTATCGTTAGTTGTCATCGTAATTAAGAATGAAAAGAAAGAACGGAATTTTCGGGTATTTACAACTGAAAAAGATTTATTCAGTATAGCAAATGTGGAGTTCGGAAAATAAAATAGACTCTCATTATCATAAGTTACTGTCATATTTAACTCCAAAGTGAAAGAATTGAAAAGACTTAAATTCTCTATTATTTACAATTGAAACGCGAGTCTATTTCGTAGTGCCAAAGGTGTGTTTTGTTATAATAAAACAGACTATTGATGATCGTTAGTTACTGAAATAATGAAAAAATGAAAGACTTTATTAATTATTAGATCTTTACTGTGAAAAGTTAGCAAACACAACCCGACAGTAGAGGTTAGAAGCTGAATCAAAGTGTTGCTAATCGTTAGTAGGGAACATATGGGTTAAGAATAAAATGACATAACGGAATTTTCGTTATTTTTCAGATATTAACAACAGAAATCTGGTTATTTAATAGGGCGAAAGGTGTGTATGAAAGTAGAATTAGACTCTTGCAGATCGGTAGTGCTCGCCATATTTAAGAATGAAATGAAGTAAAGCAATTGTTTTAAATTGTCAGATTTTTACGATTGAAACTGAGGCCATTCAGTATGTTGAAGTGCGTGTTTCAAACATGAAGCAGGCTTTTCCTGAACGTTAGTTATTAACGTATTGGAGATTAAAATGAAATAACGAAATCGTCGGAACGAATAGATTATTAAGGATACAATGACAAAATTAAACAGATGTAAATTGTCAGACATTTTCAATTGATACGTTAGTCCATTGAGTAGGGGGAGAAGTGTAAGGCAATAGCTTATTTAGAGGAGAATGATATTTAAGCTAATCTTGAAATTTACTGTGCGTTAGACAGTGAAGAGTTATGTGTCAGATGATGCGGGAGAATGTATGGAATACATCAGTGATAAAAATGTTGGAATCTGTGATAGTAGTATAGTGTCTAAAGAAGCCTCAGGAGATGAAGATTCTGGTATTGTTCACAACCGTAAAATTATCATCAACACAGGAACTGCATGGAGTAATGTGCTACCCAGTCCTTAAAAAAAAAAATACAGGTCCAACATCGCGCGCCAAAATAAACACACAAAGAGAAGTTTCCGAATTGATTTTTCGCCCGAAATCGTACAAGAAATAAGAATGAGCACCAACGTTGAGAGTCGCCACGTTGTAAAAGAACACAATCGGCAATGAAAAGGAGTAACGAAGGAAGAATTGTTTGCATTTTTTGGAATGTTACTTTTATCATGCAAAGAACAGAGCTGTGATGTGGCGGTTCTTGAGCTGTTATGGATTCTCTGTCAAATCCTATGTATTGAGCTCCAATGGGTGTCAAAAAACTTGAAGACATTGGAGGAATGTTAACGTTTGATGACAAACACGAGTTACTCGTAGTCGAGTGACAGAGTAGCTGCTATTAGATTTGAGTTGGATAAGTACATTCCAAACTGCCGATAACTTTTCAATTCTAATGAATGTGTTACTGTGAACGAACAGTTAAATTAGTCTCATTTCGTGGCCGCTGTAAGTTCTTACAGTACATGCCAAACTAACCAGTGAAATATAGCATCAAGATATTTTGGGCTTGTGAATCCGCGACGTCTTAAGCTATGGATCTCCATAGCACGCAATCCTGGGGAAAAAAGAAAGTGGGAACATCAGTAGTTAACAACTTGTGTAATCAGTTTGCCAATTCTGGATTAAACATAACAGCGGACAATTTCTTTACAGATATTGAATTAGCAAAGGAATTGTTGAATAAGAGATTTAAGTTGTTGGAATACTTCGGCAAAACAAACCTAATATACGACCAATTTTAAAAGTTAACAAGGATCGAATAGTGCGGTCATATGTTTTCACGTTCAACAATAACATTACACTCACAAGCTACGTGCCTAAGAAGAACAAGTGCGTCACTGTACTAAGCACAATGCCTCATGATCCTCGACAATCTTCGACAATTCCGGTACTTCTTTTATACTTATATATGTCGGCAATTAACGATAAGCCAGAGTACTTCAGGTTCTAAAAATCTAGTTTCACCCTACGCAATAAACTCGCTTTTCAATTGTAAATTTATTACAACTTCCTACAATTGCATTCTTTCATTTTATTCCTAAATACGTTCGGAAAGTACGTTCAACAACAGTATGCTACATCTTCTAAACTCTCCTTTCCCTCTTGTCAATTGAATCAGCCTTAAATAAATCTCATTATTCTGTAAATGGCAGACAGTTTTCCAGAACTCCATTCTTTTAGTTAATACTAAATATTTCTGTAACTTAGGATAATGAAAGTCCGTTTAATCTTCCGAAGTCTTCTTTTGCACTACCCAGTAAAAGAACTTCTCAATTGTAAATATATAACAATTTACGGCATTTCCGTTATTTCAATTCATCTTTCAATACGTCGGCAAATACCGATCAGCATGTGTGTAAAATTTCCACACTGTGCTTTCGCCCTAGTTGAGAGAGTTGCTGTTCAAATGTGAATATCTGATTAATTACGACATTAACGTTATTTCATTTTATTGTTAAAATGTTAGTAAGTAATGATCAGCATGATGGTACTTCAGATTCGAAAAACTTTTTTCGCCTTAGTGAAAGGCGTCACTTTACAATCCGAAATATTTTACTATTTACGACAAATCTCTTTTACTCTTAAATACTTATGTTAGTAATGATCTCCAAGAGCCTACAAATTACAAATACTTCTCTTGCCCTACTGAATAGACCCACTTTTCAACTGTAAATATCTGAATATTTACGACAATTATGTTCACTCATTTTATTTTTAAATATCTAATTAAACAACGGTCTGCGAGAGATTGTTTCATTTTCTATATACCCCTCTCTCCCTTCTAAATAGAATTATTTATAAATTGTAAATATTTTACAATCTATGACAATTCCGGTTTTCCAATTTTGTGTTAAATATAATAGCAACGAGAGTTTACGTGGGCTTTCAAAAACCCTTTCGCTCTGTTGAATGTAATAACTCTTAAATTAGAAATGTATGGCAAATTACGAATATTCCGTTCTTTCATTTTGTTGCTAAATATGTCAGCAACTAACGATTAGCAAGATTCTAGGTCACCTTCAAAACACTCCTTTCGCCATACTGAAGTAATTCACTTTACAATTATAAATTTCTGAAAAATTTGGAAAATTCGATTATTTCTTTTCATTCTTAAATATTTCAGTAATTATAAGTTGCAGGAAACTGCATCAGATTCTAAGCACTAATTTCGCCCTGGTAGTTCATGCTTTTTCAATTCTACATATCTATTACAATTCCGCTCTGTCATTTCAGTCTTAAATATGTAGGCAACAACTATTCAGCAAGAGCTGATTTACTTTCTAAAGATAGCTCCACTGAATAGACATCGCAATTTAATTGTAAATATTTGGCAATTTGGGAAAATTCCATTATTCATTTTATTCTAAAATGGTTCACTAACTAACGACAATCAAGAATCTGCTTAATCTTCCCAACACTCCTTTCGTCTTAGTGAATGGATCCAATGTTGAATTCTTAATATTTTATAATTTACTACAATCCTGCTCTTTCATTTCATTCCTAAGTATGTCATCAACTAGTGTTCATCAGGAATGTGCTTAACCTTCCTAACATTGCTTTTGCCTAATTGAATAGAGTCGCTATCTAAATGCAAATGTATGGCAATTTAGGACAAATCCGTGTTACAGTTTATTCTAAAATAGTTCAGTAAGTAAGAATCATTAAAGGTCATTCATTAAGTAAGAATCATTAAAAGTCATTAAAGAATCATTATATACGAAAATAATGAATTACTCGCTTTTCAATTGTAAAAGACACACAATTAACGACAATCCGTTTCTTTACATTAAACTTAAATATGTCTGCTACTAACGATAATAAAAGTTCGTTTTATGTTCCGAACTTTTCTTTCGCCCTACTGAATAAAATAACTTTTTCATTATTAAATATCTAATTTACAACAATTCAGTTATTTAAGTTCATTCTTATATATGTTTCAAATACCTATCAGCAGGAGTTTCCTTCATATTCCAAACACTCTTGTTTTTTTTTCACTTGTAAATTTAAACAGTTTACATTTACTTTCTTTCATTTTACTTTCAAATATGCATTGAACGAAGGATCACCACGAGTTTGCCTCAGCTTCCAACACTCCTTTCGTTATACTGAATGGATTCACTTTAGAATTTAAGCATCTCATTACGACAAATCCTTTCTTTCATCTTCTTAAATATATCTTGAACCAACGATGAGCAAGAGCCTACTTCAGGTTTCAAATATTCCTTTCGCCCAGTGAATATCTGACAATTTACCACAATTGCTTTAATCATATTATTATTAACGTAGTTCAGTAACTAACGATCATCAAGTGTCCTTTATATACCAAACCGAGTCATTTATACGGAAAGGGTTGTGTAAGTGGAAATTTCGGACTATACGAATCCCGCCATTTCCAAGGACACGCTTTTTCAGTTAAAAAAGTTTGCCCCAGGGTCCTAGAAAGAGTCCACCTCAAAATTTTGAAGTGACAACAGGGTTTAAGTAGCACATTGTTTGAAAGATGTTGTGAAATGAAAGAAAATGCAGCAAATTTCGTCTCTCTTGGACAACTTTGTGCAAATGGCGGAGGGTCAAAATGTAAACAAAGGGAATTGAAAAATCCATGGTCACTCCTATAAATCTTAAACGGTGAAACAAATGTGGAGATAGCAAAGGGATTCTGGTATTATTTTCAAAGTACATCAATTTAAGTGAAAACGCATTGTCCCAATGCCCCACAAGGTCTCACGTGGAGTCCAACTAAAAATTTCAAACCACAAGAACGCTGAAATACCTCATCGTTTGCAAGATCTTGTTAAATGTAGGTAGCTGGAGCAAGTCTCGACTTTGTACGACAACCCTGTACAAAATTATGGTTGGTGGGTCAAAATTCAAACCAAAACTAAATTGAAAAACAATGGTCACCAGAATCCAAGATGGTCGCTTAAATCCTGTCATTCATAACAGTACAAATCTGAATCTCTATTCTTCTTCATTATGTTTTCATAAACAATAGGAAAAATATAGAACAATTGAATTTCGATTCACTTCAACTATTATTTCACTTGGTATCAACACATATGTTTTGTTATTAATGCACGTTGGTCACGTTTCTCTCGACATCATTTACTTGAATATAACGAATAGGCGATGAACACACATCTCTGACTTCCTACTCATAACACTAAACAAAAGTTGAATACCTTCCGGCAGCTTTTTCTAATTTTGACATACGTCTTTCATTCATAAAAAACTCGCTTGATCATTAAATTGTGGGCTCGAGATGGTTACGTTTGTATGGCATTCGTTGGTTTGATTGCAATACTTGAAGCAATACCAAATATACAAAAAAGCTTACTTTATAAGATTGGCGAATAGTACCAAACCATGTGTAAGTCATTTTAATATATCGAGCACCGTCAAACTGTTGGTTTGGTCACAGTATTCAAAGAAATGAGATATTTATATAAGAAATAATTTTTTTAGCTAACACCCAAATTTGATTACAGATTATACTTTGATATTTTGTGGATACCTACTATTAACCATAAACGCAAATACCATATTTTGCTTCTCCAACACATGTGGTGAGAGCTGGACATGCGTTTGATACATAGTGCGGCATTTTGAACTCAAGATATCGCGTTTTTGAACATTTCGCATATTTTCGTCAATTACTAATCAACATTAATGCCAAATTTGGTTTTCGTAGGGCAGGAAGAATGCACTTAAACTTCCTAACTCTCCTTTCGCCATACTCATGGGACTCTTTTTCAATTGTGAGTATCTGACAATTTACGACGTTTCCGCTATTTGAACTTATTCTTTAATGTCAGTAACTAGCGATTAGCAAGAGTATATTACATCTTTGAAACACTCCGTTCGTCTTGCAGAGTATCTCAAATTTTACGTTATTTCCGTTCCATCTTTTTATTCTTAAATATGTAATCAACTGACGATGAGCGAGAGTCTGCTTCATCTTCCTAAAACGGCTTTCGCCCTGCTAAGAAGACTTATTTAGCTTAAAATATCTTAAAATATATGATAATTCCGTTCTTTCATTCTACTCTTAAATACGTCAGTAACTATCGATCAACAAGAGTTTACTTCGTCATCCAAGCACTTCTTTAGCGCTGTTCAATGGAATCACATTTTTATTGCAAATCTCTGACAATTTACGTCAATTCCTTTTTTTTCATTTTTTTCTTAAATATGTTATTAACTAACGATTTGAAACAGTATACTTTATATTTGAAACACTCCCTAGCAATACTGAATGGCTTAGCTTTTCAATTTTAAGTATCTGATAATTTACAATAATTCGATTATTTCATTTCATTCTTTATTATTTCGACAACTACCGACCAGCAACACTTTCATTCAACATCGAAGCACACCATTCACCCGAAGGAAAAGACTCGCTTTTCAATTACTAATATCCGACTACGACAATTTCAGTTGTTTGGAAGCTGAAGTAGGCTCTTGCTGTCTACATATTTAAGAATGAAATGTAAAAACGGAATTGTAATTTTCAGTTATTAACATTTGAAAAATGGGTCATTGAGTATTTCGAAGGAGTGTTGCAATGATGAAAATACATTTGCTGATCGTTATTTTTTGACATATTTAAGCTTAAAATAAAAGAACGTAATTGTAGACAATATGATATTTACAATTAAAAATTAGTCTATTTAGTAAGATGAAAGAAATGTTTGTAAGATAGAGGCTCTTGAAGATCATTACTTATTGACGTATTTAAGAATAAAAAGAAAATACGATTTGTAGTAAATTGCAAAATATTTAAGATTGAAAAGGGAAGCCTTTTGGTAAGGCGAGTAAAGTGTTTCAATACTGAATTACACTGTTGTTGATTGTAAGAGTAAAATAAAAGAACGTAATTGTCGTAATTTGGCGTATATTCACATTTGAAAAACGAGTCTTACATGTAGGGCGAAAGGACAATGTGGAAGCTGAAATACACTCTCTCTGATCGGTAGTTGTGGAAATATTTAAAAATGAAATGAAAGAACGTAATTGACGTAAATTATCAGATATTTACAATTGAAAAGAGATTGCATTAATAGGAAGTGAGGAGGGCTGTAAGCTCATGCCGACTTTTTGCCGATCCCCAGTTGAATACATATTCAACAAAATAAAAGGTCTATTCACGATAATTGACCGATATAACAATTAAAAATAATTCCCCTCAGCAGGCTGAATGGAGTATTTTAAATATGAAGCAAATGAAATACACTCCCAATATCGTTACTTACTGACATTTTCAAGTATAAAGTAAAAGAACGGAATTGACGTAAACTGTCTGTTATTTGTAATTGAAAAGCAGGCTATTGCTCGTGCGAAACTTGTGTTTTGCTATAATAAAGCTGACTCTTGATCATCGTCAGATACTAAATTGTTTTAGAAAAAAATGAAACAATCAAACTGTCCAGATATATAAAATTAAATTGCTAGTCTACTCAGAACGGCAAAAGAAATATTTAGAAGTGGAAGCAAACTCTTGCTGATTGGTAGTTGCCGACAATGAAATGAAAGAACAGAATTGTCGTATGTCACATACTTAAAATTCAAAACTTAGTGAACTCTGCAAGGCCAAAATAGTTATTAGGAGTTGAAGCAGAGTTTTGCTGGTTATAGTTTCTGACATTTTGTTTGGAAGTAGAGAAGATTGATTGCCTTACTGAATGGAACATTCTTTCAATTATGAATATCTAATATTTCCAAGGAATCCGTTATTTTATTGTTCTATGAAATATGTCGCCAAATAACGATTACCAAGAGTTTATTTTATCTTTCAAACACACTTTTCGCCCTGTCGAATCGACTAATGTTTCACTTGTAAATAGCAGTTAATTTAGAACAACTCCGTTCTTTTAATTCATTCTTAAAAATGTTAATAACTAACGTTTAGCAACAGCCTGTTTCATCCTTGAAACACTAACTTCGACATACTGAATGTGCTGTTTCATTCGTAAAAGTCTGATAATTCGCGACAATCGCATTATTTGAATTTATTCTTAAATATATCGAGCACTACCGATAGCAAGAGTCTACTTCAGCTTCCATACACAGCTTTCACCTTATTGAATAGACTTAGGTTTCAGTTTTTAACATCTAACAAAAAACGAGATTAGGTTATATCGTTTTATTCTGAACTGTGTCAGTAACTAACAATCAGCTACAGTCTGTTACATCTTGGAAGAACCCTTTTTACCATACTGAATTGACCCAATCTTTAATGTTAATATCTGACAAATGGCGACAGTTTTTTTCTTTCTTTTTTTTCTTGAATGTGTTCAGCTAACGATCACAATGAGACAGCATTAGTTTCCATCACACCTTTCACGACACTGAATAGACTCGCTTTGACCATTTACGACAATTTTGTTCTTTCACTTTATGCTTAAATACGTCCGAGACAACTTTTCTATTAAAAATATCTAACAATTTACGAAGATCAGATATTCCATTTTATTCTTTAAAATGTCGGCAAATATCAATGAGCGTTTGAGATTGATTCATCTTCCAAAAACTCCTTCCATCCTACCGAATGCCCTAAATCCTCATTGTAATTATCGCACAATTTACAATTGGTTCATTAATACTATTCTTAAATATGTTTTCAACGAAGGGTAGTACAAGTCTGTTTCAGCTTCCAAACATTCCTCTCGGCCCACTGAATTGACTCACATTTCAATGTAAAATATCTCACAATTTTCAACAATTCCATTGCATATCTTTATACTTAGATATGTCTACAACCAACGATCATAAAGTGACCGCTTTAGTTTCCAAAATATCTCGGAATTTACGACTATTCATTTCTTTCATTTCAGTTTTAAATATGTACTAAGGATCAACAAGAGCAGATCATGCTTCATGTTCCAAACATTGCTTACGCCTTAATGACTTACCAAGTATAAATATTTGGCAAATTGCTACAATTGTATTTCATTTTTTCTTCATTTTGTCAATTACTAAAGACAACCAAGACCATGCTTCAACTTCCAAACACGGCTTACGACCCGCTGTGTTTACTTACTTCTCAATTGTAAATATTTGCAAATTCTTGATAATTCCATTATTTCATGTTTTCTAAGGCAGTTCAATAACTAAAGAGCACCAAGAGTCTGTTTTATAAACCAAAACAAATCCTTCGTACTACAAAATGGAAAAAGCCTTCTATTGTAAATATCTATTAATTCACGCCTGATCCGCTCACTCATTAAATTCTGAAATATGCCAGTAACAAACAATCATCAAGCGTCTGCCTTATATAGCAAAACAAGTCTCTCGTTCTACTGAATACACACATTGTTAATTTGTAATTACAAAAAAATTACGACTATTACGTTCATTCTCTTTGTATTTTAAAAAGTCAGTTACAAACTATAATGACGGTCTATTTATATCTACCCAACCTTTCATTTGCCATACTGAATATAACTTTTAATATTTAAAAATCTAACAATTTACAGCAAATCTGTTATTTTAATTTATTCTTAAATATGTCGCAAAAACGTTTAGCAAGAGACAGCTTTAGATTCCAAAACATTCCTTTTGCTATTCTGAATAGAATCGAATTTCAGTTGTAAATGTACGACTTCTGCGTTCATTGATTCTATTCTTCAACATATGAGAAACAATCACCACTTGTTTGCTTACTCTTGCAACACGCCATCGTCAATTACTGAGGACCAGCAAGACTGTGTTTCAGCTTCCAAACACTCCTTTAGACCAGCTACGTTATTCACTTCATAATTGTAAATAACTGACAATTTTCGTCTATGCCATTATTTCATTTTATTCTAAAATCGTTCGGTAACTAACGATACCAGGGGACTGTTTTATATATAAAACAAATCTTTCACCCTACTTAATGGACTAACATTTCAACTGTAAACTCTGTTAATTTACGTCTGTGCCACTCTCTCATTTTATTCTGAAATATGCTGCTAAGTAGCAATCATCAAGAGCCTGCTTTGTATAAAAGAAAAACAATTCGCCATAGTGAATAAACTTTCTCTTCAATTGGAAATGACAAAAAAACACCCCTCTTTAACTTTATTCTTAGTAACTAACGATAAAGATAGTCCGCCTTATGCAGAGTCGTTTTGACGTATTATTAGCGTTATACTAAAGACCTGACTACTGCAGGAAACTTACGTTAGTCGAACTCTTTAGTATGGCACTAATCACGCGTCAAAACGACTCTGCATAAGGCCCAGTATGTTTCATCTTTCGATAACTATTTTTCTGTAATGTAGAAAACAACTTTTCATTTGTAATATCAACACTTAACGAAAATTCAGTGATTTCATTTTATTCTTACATATGTTAGCAAATAACGATGAGCAAGTTTTTGGTTCAACCTCCAAACACTTCTGTGAACCTAATTAATTTACTCACTTTTCAATGTTATAATACAGACAATTCTCAACAATTCCATTTTTCATTTTATTCTTAAAGATCTCTTCAACCAACGAACAGCAACAGTCCACTTGAGCTTATAAACACTCTTTTCGCCTTACTTAGTAGGTTTGCTCTTCAATTCTAAATTCTGGCAATTGACGACAGTTCCACTCTTTTATCTTATTCAAATATTTCTTCAACCAACGATTTGGAAAAGTCTGCTTGATCTTCCAAACATAAATTTAGCCATACTAAACACACACTTTTCCAACGCAAGTATTACACAATGTACGACAGTTAGTTTTTTTTTTTGTTTGAAACTTATATATGTCACTAACAGACGATCAGCTAGGGTCAACCAAACCACTTCTTCTGCCCCACTGAATGGAATCACTCTTCATTTCAAAAAATCAGAGAATTTACTACAGTTCCGTTCTTTCTGAAATCAAAGAAATAAAGAAAATGAAAGAACGGAACTCATATTCATCCTTGGATATATATCAGATAGAAAAGTTGTTTTGCCTTTTCAATCCTGAATGTGGTAGTAGATCCGTAAGCTATGGAATTTAGCAGCAGTGAAGTCGGTGGAAGTGGCTGGGCTTGAACAGCTTGAACCATACTTTTAACAACTTTTGTACTGAAAAACCTGTATCGGAGTTCATATAAGTTATCAGATGTTAAGTTTTTTTTAAAACCTGGAATAATCCGATCATATTTATATTCATATTTCATTTATTACAAAATTATATTAATAGGCTCATAGATAGTAAAGTTATAAATATTGTAAGGATACATTTCAGTCTGTGTAAGAGATGGTTAAACTTGTACAGACTCATTTAAATTATTAGACACTTTAAAAATACTATTAAAACACAAGTAACAAACACAAGTAAGACTGTTGTCACATCCATCATTGTCACTCTCCATCAGAAACACCATCATTGTACACACTATCTTCTGTATTGGAATGACACACTATACCATGACATTCACTACAGACTGATGAACATTCCAAACTGTGCTTTCTACCATCAGTACCTTGAAGTGCTGCAATCTGTCTTGCAATTACATCTTATGATATCGAGCAGAGCTGGTGGTGCTGATGGAAGATCAGCGAGTACTGGAAGCAGTTGCCCACCGTGTAACTGTCAACCCCAGTCCTCAGGTAAAAGAGTTGTATTGCCTTTCCAATCCTGAACTTGCTAGTAGATTCGTAAGCTATGGAATTTAGCAGCAGCTGAAGTCGCTGGAAGTGGCTGGGCTTGAACAGCTTGAACCATATTTTTAACAACCTTTGAACTCAAGCATCTGTATCTGAGGCCATATAAGGTATCAGATGTTTTTCTTCCACACATGGCACAAATAGCATGTTTTCCGACAGTAATTATATCTTCTTTCAGACTTTTTGCTTTGTTGAATACTTCAGCATACTCCATGAATGATGTATTTTTCAAGATATTAGATTCACTTTTGCCTTTGCCAACCCCAAACAACTGTGAAATAGTGTCACATCCCACAATCGCATGAATAAAAAGCAAGCCACTGCACACATTGAATCCTAATGATGACTTTGTAGATTGAATATTCCTTTCTCGCATGTTGGTTGCACCACACTTTGGTTCTGGTATGAAGAAAACTTCTCTACTATCCATTTTAACATATAAACAGAGGAGTATGAGGACATCAGTGTCGTCTGCAATGAGAACAACATCACTTTGTTCAGATGCATGCACTGCTCTCTGAGCGCTCAGAAGGTCTGCAACTCCTCCTGCATGTATTCTCTGACATCTAATACTTCCAAAGCTTTTACTAAGCATCATTAAGAAATGCTGCTTATTCATTTTGTTTGATAGAAGTAGATCTTTCTTCATTGTCAGTTTCATGTCCATAGAAAATAAAACGTATGGGGATCTTTTACCTTCGCTCCTCCTAATATCAGTCACGTCCTTAATGGAAGGACCATCCAAATATCCATCAAACATAATCACAACCGATTTACCATACTTTTCCAGAACGTAGTTTGTATAGCTATTATAGATGTCTGAAAACAGCATACTAACTGACTATGATAATCGATGTAGTAAACCACCTTCATCGAGTATATAGGGGTTGTGCTGACATTTGATATTTTTCCACCTTGGCCAAAATTGCATTGGCCAGAACCGATTTATTTGCTTACCGTGGAAGAACTGAATCGACAAAGATGCTGGATAGCTGCAGTGTTCATATTTGAGTATGCTCCTCTTATCTATGTCCTGTGTTTCTGAAACAAAAGCAAGTCTATGCTTTGCTCAATGCTCAGAAATTTGTGGTTAATTCACAGCTTTATGCCAATTGTTGTTGAATCTTCTCCTTGGAATAGCAGTTGTGGGTCATTATTGACGACATCTTGATCTACTTTAACATTCTTCGATCCCATGGCAACAGCCTGTAAATTTCGTTGAATGAATAGTTCGAAATGTTCTGACCCCGCATGGACTGGACAATTAGATTACCACCTTACTTTGTTTTGTCAACGTTGACATTACTATGAGCAACCACTCCTGATGCCAAACTACGCAAAGGTTATCAGGAATAAATGGGCTTCAATCTAATACTAATGTCAACATTTTCTTGGTATCACAGCAGTCTCTTGTCTGTCTGGTGTATGAAGCATCTTTTTGTTGTTCACTGGTATTGCGCAAGACAGTAGTGAATTCTTGCATGGTATTGTTGAACTCTTTACAAAGAATCATTGATTGAACCCATACTTGTCGCTGTGCTTCTGGCATTCATTCCTCTTCCTCTAGTTAGCCCTCCTGTACATTTCATGCTTCTCATCAGTGCCTGTTCTATGATAAGATCACTGGAAAGACCTCCCAGTATTGTTTACTACGGTCGTGTGTTGTGATTATCTTCTTGGGAACTGTTCTACTTACTATCTTTCTAGATGTTACTACTGCTATGGAGCCCATACCATGGAAGGTGTCATGACCCTACTGTGTTAATGTTGTGGTCTATGTTGTCTGCAACATACTGAACAAACTGATGCGAATGAATCAATGTATCCGGGTTTAACGTTGTTGCTGCACTCCTCTCATATTTCTGTACTTCGCTATAGGAAGAGCAGAAACCATGCTGCTGTAAAGAATCTATGAAAAACATTGAACCAAAATGATGGTGCATTTGGACTGCCATTTCCAATTGGATAGGCGCTACAAAGAATCTAGGATTTATTGCTTGCATTATTGCTTGACCTATAGAAGCCGCCTTTTTATCATTTCTCCTACAATTACTGTTTTCATGAACACTTGAAGACTGTAAGGCAACAGATTCATTGCTTTGTCTACAAAAGCCATATCTTCAGTCAGTGGATAATGATCATTAGACGTTTCACACGATTCGTCATAATTTCTTATTAATTTTTCAGCTGTTTCAATTATCCTATGTTTTTCTTCCTCTTCATTCTCACCTTTTGGCGTATTGTAATATTGATGAATATTTGAAGAAGCACTTGCTTAAGTGTTACAACATTTACTCGTCCTTTCATATTTGTAAATATTACATCATCCCCAAATATTTTTTTTAAATTTCTGTTTCATATACTGTTCAGAATATGCGTGATATTCGCAACCAGAAACTTCCAGATTTGCTTCCATTTTTTTCACCAAGTCCCATATGGTAATTTAGTCTTCATAATTATTTTTGAGGTCTTGCATTGCAGCAAGAAAATTATTCGTTCTTTCATCTTCCTGGGGTCGGCCTTCCAGTTGCAGCTTATCATTTGTTACTTCACTCTTTGGCACATACCTCGTTGGAATTCCTTTTCCATTTCTGAAGTTTTAGTCACATTGATTGTGGTAAACTTCATCTACGACTAGAAGATACTTAGCAAACAGAAGTTTGCAGACACTTGTGTAATGCATTTATCTTCCCTACTGGTGCATACATTAATTATGGTAGCATACAATTTATAAATTAGGACTGGGAAAAAATCACATCCTCTCTTTCTACCATCGAATTTGGCTTCCTGCCCATAAAACAGACAATGCTTATTGAATTGAAACGTCCTCACTTGTGATCGAAGTACAGGTTCAATACTAGTACTAAAAACTGGCTTTCTCCTTTTCAAAGCCTTAATGTTCTTTGGATTACACCATATTTTCCTACATATCACATGAACGGATTGTTCTTCTTGAGTTCGTATATCACTTGTTCTTGATTTACTTGCTTTGTTTATTCTTTCACTTCCTTTGCTTCGTAATGTCGCAGTTTGTTCATCCGATAAGTACTTGTCACAAAGGACATATTTCACATGTACATTTGTATCCATGATAATCACACCAGCTTATAAAAAAGAACAGATGAAGAAAATCGTTAACAATATAAATGGAAAGAAAGTGCATGGGATTAAGATGAAGGAAAAGAATTCAACAAATATATCAAAAGCCTTTCTCAAGTTTATTATTGGCAAAATCTTTTTTAAGTGGTTTAAAAGAACACATTGTTTTTGAGTTCGTATATCACTTCCTCTTAATTCACTTGCTTTGTTGATTCACCCACTTTCTTTGCTCGACACGTTACTATTGGCTCCTCAGATTACTTTTCGTCACAAAGGCACATTTCACAATTACATTCTCATCCACGATATTAAACACCTCAAAATAATCAACATCTGAAACAAACGAAAAGGAATAAATTTTAAAAGCGGTAAGAAATGAAAAGAAACTGCAAAGTATCATAATCAAGAAGAAGATCTCGAGAAACATATCAAATGCCTTTTTCAAGCTTGTTACTGGTTGAAATATTTGTAAATGATTTTAATTAATGTTCATAGTTCCAAAAACTTTCCTTTCGATACAGATTAGAAGTTAATTGAAGGAATAATTGCATTTATAGATTTTAATAGTAAATCCAAGATGGCGGAAAATATGGCTGCTTTCCCATGCTCGGATATCTGTAGACTTTTGTCATGTAGTTGGGGATATTATTCAAAGACTAAAAGACCTTACTTTACTTCTTTTACAGTTAGTTTGATGTTAAGCCCATTTTCTCCTATATTGACTGGGCTAATCTGAAAGCGAGACTACTTGGCTGCTCGAAAGTAGTGTTTAGAAGTTGTAGAAACTGTCGCTCATCTTTAGTTAATTTCATATTTAAGTATCAAATGAAAGAAGGAAATTGTCGTAAATTGTTAGACATTAGTAATTACCTGGTGTTTCAGTTCAGTAAAGATAATGCAGTAAGCTCTTGTTGATCGTCAGTTACTGAAATATTTAGTTATAAAGTGAAGAATTCTAGTAATATGTCAGATATTTGCAATTGAAGTGCGATGGCCAATGGAGTTTTTGGAAGCTGAAGAAGACAATTGCTAATCTTTAGTTACTGACATATTTAGTAATATATGAAAGAACGGAATTGTAGTAAATTGTAATATATGTGGAATTGTTGAATTCATTCAGTAAGCCGAAAGGAGTGTTCGGAACCACAAGCAGGCTTGTGGTGGTTTTTGGTTGAAGACATCTTTAGTAATAAAATCACGTAATGAAAATGTCTTTAATAGTCTCATATTTACAAGTGTTGAATTATTCCATTCGCTTGGACGAATAAAGTTTTTGGAAAATAACACAAACTCTTGCTGGTCGATATTGACTGACAAATATAAGACTGAAATGTAATAACTGAATTGTTATAGATATTTGATATTTACAATTGAAAAGTTGCTTAATTCAGCAGAGCGAAAAGGGTCCGCAAAGTGAAACAGATTTTCATATCGTCAGTTACTGAGATATTTTGAAGTATAAAGTGAAAAAGCGGACTTGTATTTAACTGTCTTTCATTTACAGTTTAAAAGTGATTCCATTCACAAAGACGAAAGGAGTGTTTCGAAGATATAGCAGACTCATTCTGAATGTTAGATGCCGAGTTATTTAAGAATTGAATGAAAGAACAAAATTGTAGTAATATATCACATATTAAGAAGTGAAGAGCCAATTTATTTCGTAAGGCGAAAGGAGTTGATAAAACCTCAAATAGACGATTGCTGACTGTTAGATTTCAACATATTGGAGAATTAAATGAAATAAGGGAAATGTAATTTGTCAGATATTTACAATAGATAAGTAAGTCATTTCAGTATTGCGAAAGTGCGTTTGGAATATGAAGCTGGGTCTTGGCGACCGTTTGTTGCGGACGTATTTAAGAATGAACTGAAAGCAAAGAAGTCGTAAATTATCTGTTTATTAACAATTGGAAAGTGAGTGTATAATGTAAGGCGAAAGGCATGTTACTATCTTTAAGCAGACCCACGAAGATCGTTTGTTTCCAACATGTTTAAGAATAAAATGATGGAGCACAATTGCCTTAAAGTGTCAGATTTTTCTGGACGAAAAGAATAGTTCACAAGAGAATGAAACTTTAATTATTGACATATTTAAGTATAAACTGAAAGGGCGGAATTCTCGTAAATTGTGAGACATTTTTAATTGTAAATTAAATCCATTCAGTAGGGCGAAAGGAGTGTTGCTGCTAAACTAAACT
The DNA here is from genome assembly GCF_964235325.1 of Thermobia domestica. NCBI lineage: Eukaryota > Metazoa > Arthropoda > Insecta > Zygentoma > Lepismatidae > Thermobia > Thermobia domestica. The sequence goes on from NC_137460.1 coordinate 173,292,443, forward strand.
CCTGCAGATCGTTAGCTCCTGACATATTTAAGAATACAATGAAAGAACGGAGTTCTAATATGTCAGATATTTTCAATAGAGAAATAAGTCTCTTCAGAACAATAAGGATTTTTTGGAAGCTGAAGTAGACTCTTGCTGATCGTTAGTGTAACGTTAATTGCTGACATATTTAAAAATTAAATGAAAGAGCGGGACTGACGTAAATTATAAAATATTTGGAATTAAAAAATGTCTATTCACTAAGGCGAAAGGGGTGAATGGGAGATAAAGGAAACTCTAGCTGATCGTTAGTTACTGACATACTTAGGAATAAAATAAAGAACGGAACTGTCGCAATTAGTCAGATATTCGCAATTTTTATGTTAGTTCATTCAGTAGAAAGAAAGGGATGATTGGAAACTGAAGGATATTCTTGCTGATCAGTAGTTTTTATATATTTAAGAATGAAATAAAAAAAGGAATTGTTGTAAATTATCAGATATTTTAATTTGAAAAGTAAGGCCACTGAGTATAAAGAAAGAAGTGTTTCCGTGATGAAGCAGACACGCTGATTGTTAATAACTGTAATATTTTAGAACGAAATAAAAATATGGAGTTGTCGTACATTGTATCTATTTACATCGAGAATTGACGAAAGGAGTGTTTCAAAGATGATGCAGTCTCTTGCTGATCATTAGTTCTTAACATATTAAGGTTTAAAATGAAAGAACAGATTTGTCGTGCATTGTCTGACATTTGCATGTTAAAAGTGTCTATTTAACACTGCGAGAGGAGTTTTTCGAAGTTGAAGCACACGTTCGCTAATCGCTAGTTGAAGACATATTTAAGAATGAAATGAAACAAAGCAATTGTTGTACATTGTCAGTTATCAGATATTTACAATTGTTCTGTGAGTCCATTCCGGAAAGCCAAAGGAGAGTTTGGAGGATGAAACACGCTCTAGTTGATTGTTAGTTACTGATATATTTAAGATTTAAAAATATAATAGAATTGTCGTAATTTGTCAGATATTTACATTTGAAGAATGATCCAATATATACGCGAGAGGAGTTTTTGTAATCTAAAGAAATTAGACTCTTGGTTATCTTTAGTTACTAGCAAATAGAGGAGTAAAACGTAAGAACGGAATTCTCGTAAGTGGTCAGATATCTACAATTGGTAAGTATTTACATTCTTTAGACGAAAGGAGATTTTGTATGTTTATGCAGAGTAATGCCTATATCTAGTTTTTGACATACTTAAGAATATAATGAAAGAACAAAATTCTAGTAAATATTCAGATATGTACAATTGAGATATGAGACCGACCAGCAGGGTGAATCTAGGGTCTGGTAGCTGAGCAGAGTCTTGTTGCTCGTTAGTAAATGCCATATTTAAGAAGAGTCACAAACAATGGAATATTCGCAATTTGTCAGATATTTACAATTCGTAGGTGACTGCATTCAGTAGGACGAAAAAAGTGTTTAAAGATGACACAGGCTTAATAGATCGTTAGTTACTTACATATTTCGGAATAAAATGAAATAACGTAATTGTCGATAAATTTCAGATATTTGCAATTGAAAAGTGACTAAATTCAGAGGGGCAAATAGTGTTTTAGAAGACAAAGCATACACTTATTAATGTTTCGTTACTGTCATATTTGTGGATAAAATGCAAGAAGGAACTTCTCGTAAATTTTCAAATATTTACAACTGAAAACAGGTCTATTTAGTAGGACGAAACTAGCGATTAGAAGCAGAAGCAGACTCTCGCTAATCTTTCGTTCAAACTCCGGCTGATCCCTACTTGAAGATATACTGAAGAATAAAATTCAAGAATGGAATTAGCGTAAATTGTCAAATATTTAAAATTGAAAAACGAGCCTATTCAGTAAGACGAAATGAGTGCTGAGAAGCTGGAGCAAATTAGTGGTGATCCTTAGTTGATGACGTTTTAGAATAACATCAAAGAACGGAATTGAAAATTGTATCATATATAGCAGTGATAAATTAGTCCATTCGTTAAGGAGAAAAGAGTGTGTGGATGATGAAGCAAAATCGTGGTGATCGTAATTCGCTGACATACAAAGAATGAAATAAAATAATAGAATTGTCGTGTGGGTGTCGAAGGGAGTGTGTGATATCTCAATCAAAGTTTTGGAGGACCTATTTACGAAGTAAAAAAAACGGATTTGTCGTAATTTACAGATATTTAAAGTTAAAAAGCGAGAACATTCAGTAAGGCGAACGGAGTGTTTGGGATATGAAGCACGTTGTTGGACGTTAGTTACTGACACATTTTAGAAGGAAATGAAAGAACGAGACAATCGTACATTGTAACAGATATTTATATTCGGAAAGTGGCGAAAGGTCCACTTAGAAGGTGTGTTTTAAAGATGAAACAGACTCTTGATGATTGTTTATTGCTGACATATTTATGAATAATATAAAGAAACAGGTTTGTCGTAAGTTGTAACACATTTTAATATGAATTGTAATTCAATTCAATAGGGCGAAAAGAGTGTTTGGAAAGTGAAGCGGACATATGCTGATCGCTATATGCCGACATATTTAGGAATAAAATGAAATAACTGAATTGTCGCAAATTGTTAGATTTTTAGAAGTGAAAAGTTTTCCATTCAGTAGGGCGAAAGGTGTGTTTGGAAGCTGAAGTAGACTTTTGTGATCAGAAGTGCTCGGCATACGGAATGAGAAAACAAATTTCACTTAAATTGTCGGAGATTTACAATGCGAAATTGAGGGAATTCAATATTGCGAAGGAACTGTTTGAGCCGTTAGTTGCTCACTTATTTAAGAATAAAATGAAAGAACAGAATTGTCGTAAATTGTGAGATATTTAGAATTGCTAAGTGTTTCCGAAGAATAAAATAATCGAATTGTCGCAATTTGCCAGATATTTGCAGTTGAAGTGTGATTAAAATATATATGGTTAATTGGGATTTTTGAAGCTGAAGTAAACTCCTGCTGATCTTAGTAACTGACATATTTAGGAATTAAATGAAAGAACGAAATTGTCGTAAATTGTCAGATATCAACAATTGATATGTGATTCCTTTCAATAGGGCGAAATTAGTGTTTGGAAGCCGAAGTAAAACTTTGCTTATTGTTACTGACAGATTTAGAATAACGGAATTGTCGTAAATCTTTGAGAAGTGAGTCAGTTTAGGAGGGCGAGAGTAGTTTCTAGAAGATGAAGAAGAATCTCGCGGATCTTTTTATTTAATTACATATTGAAGAATAAAATGAAATGACGTAATTGCGGTAAAAGTTCAGATTTTTTCAAGGACTGTTTGGAAGATGATTCAGGCAATTATATTGATCGTTGATCGTTAGTTACAGACTCGTTCATTAATACTGATTTTGATATTCGGAATTTGCAAAGGCACGATTTCAAAGTTGAAGCAGACTCTTGCTGTTCGTTAATTACTGACATATTTAAGAATAAAATGAATGTACGAATTTCAATGAAATTACCAGATATTGTAATTGAGAATGGAGTGCAATCAGTTTAGCTTGTCGTTAGTGACATATATAGCAAGAAAATTAACGACCAGAATTGTCGTAATTTGCTGTAATTTGTGATATATTTACATTTTGGTAAGCGAATCCTTTCAGTGAGGCGAAAAGAGTATCGGGACATGACGCATTCTACTGTAGATCTTTAGTTACATACATATTTAGGAATAAAATGTAAAAACGGAATTTCGTTAAATGTTAGAGGTTTACAATTGAAAAATGTCTCCCTTCGGTAGGACAAAAAGAGTATTAGAAGAAAAGAAAACTTTTTCTGATCTCTGGCATATTTACGAATAAAATGAAAAACGGAGTTATCGTAAATTGTCAGGTAATTTGAAATAAAAAGTGATTCCGTTCACTAGGAAAAACAGTTTGGGAGCAGAAGTACTCTTGCTCATCGTTAGCTTACTCACATAATAAAGTTTAAAATCTAAAATTCTTTCATTGTATTCTTAAATATGTTAGCAGCTAACGATCAGCAGGAGTTTGCTTCCGCAACAACACTCCTTTCGCCCTACAGAATGGAATCGATTTACAATTAAAATGTCTCACAATTTACGAAAATTCCGTTCTTTCAGTTTATATCTAAATATGTCATTAACTAAGTATAATGAGAGTTTTATCCACTGTCAACTATTCTTTTCGTCCAGAAATATCTAACAATTTCAGACAATTGTGTTCTATCATTTATTCTTAAACATGTTGGAAACAAACGATCATCTAGAGTCTGCTTAAAGATAGTAACATGTCTTTCGCCCTACTCTATGCCGTCACTTTCCGATTGTTTATAACTGACAATTTACGACTTCTGTGCTTTCAGTTCATTCTTAAATACGTCAGCAACAAACGGACGCCAAGACCCAGCTTCATATTCCAAACGCTCTTTCGCATTACTGAATTGACTTAATTATCTATTGTAAATATCTTACAACTTACGACATTTCCCTTATTTCATTTCATTCTGAAATATGTTGACAACTAACAAACAGCTACCGTCTATTTGAGGTTCAATAATCTCCTTTCGTCCTACGAAATAGATTGGCTATTCCCTTCTAAATATGTGAGAATTTACTACAATTTTGTTTTTTCATTCTATTCTTAAATAAGTCGGAATCTAACATTCATGATGAGTCTGCTATATCTTTGAAACACTCCTTTCGTCATTGAGAATGGAATCTCTTTTAAACTGTAAATGAAAGACAGTTAAATACAATTACGCTTTTTCACTTTATATTCAAAAATGTCTCAGTAACTGATGATATGAAAATCCGTTTCACTTTCCGGACCCTTTTCGCTCTGCTGAATTAAAGAAGTTTTTAATTGTAAATATCAAATAAATTATGACGATTCAGCTATTACATTTCAGTCTTATATTTGTCAGTCAATATCGACCAGCCTGAGTTTTTTTTTTCAAAAACTTTATTCGTCCAAGCGAATTTACTAATTCAACACTTGTAAATATGAGACTATTAAAGACATTTTTATTATATGATTTTATTACTAATGATGTCTTCAACCATGGACCACCACGAGCCTGCTTGTGCTTCCGAACACTCTTTTCGGCCTACTGAATGAACTCACCAATTGTAGATATCTTACAATTTAGTACAGTTCCGTTCTTCGATATATATCTAAATATGTCAGTAACTAAAGATCAACAATTGTCATCTTCAGCTTCCAAAAACTCCATTGGCCATCGCACTTCAATTGCAAATATCTGGCATATTACTAGAATTTGACACTTTATATTTAAATATATCAGTAACTGAGGATCAACAAGAGTGTGCTGCATTATTTTACTGAACTGAAACACCTGGTAATTGCTAATATCTAACAATTTACGACAATTTCCTTCTTTCATTTGATTCTTAAATATGTAATTAACTAACGATGAGCGAGGGTTTCTACAACTTCCAAACACTCTTTTCGAGGAGTTAAATAGTCTCGCCTTAGGGATTAGTCCAGTCAATTTAGGTGAAAATGGGTTTAACATCAAACCAACTGTAAAAGAAATAAAGTAAGGTTTTTTATACTTTGAATAATATCCCCAACTACATGTCAAAAGTCTACAGATATCCGAGCATGGGAAAGCAGCCATATTTGCCGCCATCTTGGATTTACTCTTAAAATCCATAAATGCAATTATTCCTCCAATTAACTTCAAATCTGTATTGAAAAGAAAGTTTTTTGATCTAGAAACATTAGTTTAACTCATTTACAATCATTTTAACCAGTAACAAGCTTGAAAAAGGCATTTGATATGTTTGTTAAGGTCTTTTCCTAGATTATAATGCCTTGCCGTTTCTTTTTATTTTTTTACCGCTTTTAAAATTTATTCCTTTTCGTTTTGTTTCAGATGTTGATTATTTTGAGCTGTTTAATTATCGTGGATGAGAATGTAATTGTGAAATGTGTTTTTGTGACAAAAAGTTTTCTGAGGAGCCAATAGTGACGTGTCGAAAAGAAAGTAGGTGATTCAGCAAAGCAAGTGAATGAAGAGGAAGTGATATACGAACTCAAAAACAGTGTGTTCCTTCAACCCACTTAAAAAAGACTTTGCTAATTATAAACTTGAGAAAGGCTTCTGATATATTTGTTGAATTCTTTTTCTTCACCTTAATCGCATGCAGTTTCTTTTCATTAATATTGTTAACGATTTTTTTCACCTGTTCTTTTTTATAAGCTGATGTAGTTATCATGGATACAAATGTAGGTGTGATATATGTTCTTTGTGACAAATACTTATCGGATGAACAAACTGTGACATTACGAAGCAAAGGAAGTGAAGGAATAAACAAAGAAAGTAAATCAAGAGGAAGTGATATACGAACTCAAAAAGAACAATCCGTTCATGTGAAATTTAGGAAAATACGGAGTAATCCAAAGAACATTAAGGCTTTGAAAAGGAGAAAGCCAGTTTTTAGTACTAGTAATGAACCTGTACCTCGATCACAAGTGGGGAAGTTTCAATTGAATAAGCATTGTCTGTTTTATGGGCAGTAAGCCAAGAAAGAGCGGATACGATGTTTTCCCAGTTTGAACTCATAAATTGCATGCTACCGTAATGAGTGTTTGCAACAGTAGGGACGATAAATGGAGTAAACAAGTGTCTGCAAGACTTTTGTTTGCTAAGGATCTTCCAGTCGTAGATGTAGTTTACCACAATCAATGTGACTAAAACTTCAGAAATACAAAAGGAATTCAAACGAGGTATGCGCCAAAGAGTGAAGTAACAAATGATAAGCTGCAACTGAAAGGCCGACCCCAGGAGGATAAAAGAACGGAAAGTTTTCTTGCTGCCATGTAAAACCTCAAAAATAATTATGAAGACCAAATTACCATATCCGACTTATCGAAAAAAATGGAAGCAAATCTGGAATCTTCTGGTTGCGAATATCACGCATATTCTGAACAGTATATGAAACAGAAATTTAAAGAATCATTTGGGGATGATGAAATATTTACAAATATGAAAGGACGAGTAAATGTTGTAACACCTTGAGCAAGGACTTCTTCAATTCCTCAGCAACACTACAAACTCCAAAAGGTGAGAATGAAGAGGAAGAAAAACATAGGATAATTGAAACAGCTGCAAAATTAATTAGAAATTATGTGAAATCGTGTGAAACATCTAATGATCATTATCCACTGACTGAAGATATGGCTTTTGTAGACAAAGCAATGAATCTGTTGCCAGACAGTCTTCTAATGTTTATGAAAACAGTAATTGGAGGAAAAATGATAAAATGTTGGCTTCTATAGGTCAAGCAAAAATGCAAGCAATAAATCCTAGATTCTTTGTAGCGCCTCTCCAATTGGAACTGGGAGTCCAAATGCACCATGATTTTGGTTCAAGGTTTTTGATAGATTCTTTATAGCAGCATGGTTTCTGCTCTTCCCATAGCGAAGTACAGAAGTATGAGATGAGTGCAGCTGTGGTTTACCCCACAAATTTCTGAGCATTGACCAAAACATTGACTTTCGTTTGTTTTTGAAACACAGGACATAGATAAGAGGAGCATATTCAAATATGAATTCTGCAGCTATTCAGGATTTTTGTTTATCGAGTCAGTTCTTCCACGGAAAGTAAATAAATCGGTTCTGGCGAATGCCATTTTGGCCCAGGGGGAGAAATATCAAATGTCAGCAGAACCCCTATATTCTCGATAGAGGTGCTTTACTACATCGATTATCATGATGAGATAGTATGCTGTTCTCAGACGTCTATAATAGCTATACAAATAGCGTGCTGGACAGGTATTGTAAATCGGTTGTGATTGTGTTTCATGGATATTTGGATGGTCCTTCCATTAAGGACATGACTGATATTAGGAGGAGCGAAGGTAAAAGATCCCCATACGTTTTATTTTCTATGGACATGCAACTGACAATGAAGAAAGATCTACTTCTATCAAACAAAATGAATAAGCAGCATTTTTTAATGATGCTTAGTAAAAGCTTTGGAAGTATTGGATTTCAGGGTATACATGCACGAGGAGATGCAGACCTTCTGAGTGCTCAGACAGCGCTGCATGCGTCTGAACAAAGTGATGTTGTTCTCATTGCAGACGACACTGATGTCCTCATACTCCTCTGTTTATATGTTAAAATGGATAGTAAAGAACTCTTCATCAGACCAGAACCAAAGTGTGGGGCAACCAACATGCGAGAATGAAATATTCAATCTACAAATTCCTCATTAGGATTCAATGTGTGCAGTGGCTTGCTTTTTATTCATGCGATTGTAGGATGTGACACCACGTCACAGTTGTGTGGGGTTGGCAAAGGCAAAAGTGTAAGTAATATCATGAAAAATACATCATTTATGGAGTATTCTGAAGTATTCAACAACGCAAACAGTCTGAAAGAAGACATAATTACTGTCTGAAAACATGCTATTTGTGCCATGTATGGAGGAAAGACATCTGATACCTTATATGACCTCAGATACAGATGCTTGAGTACAAAGGTTGTTAAAAACATGGTTCAAGCTGTTCAAGCCCAGCCACTTTCATTGACTTCAGCGGATGTTAATTTCCATATCTTACGGATTTACTACCAAGTTCAGGATTGGAAGGGCAATACAGCTCTTCTACCTGAGGATTGGGGTTGGCAATCTTCCATCAGCACCACCAGCTCTGCTCGATATCATAGGATGTAAATGCAAGACAGATTGCAGCACTTCAAGGTGCTGATGGTCGAAAGCATAGTTTGGAAAGTTCATCAGTCTGTAGTGAATGTCATGGTGTAGTGTGGTGCAACTCCAATACAGAATATAGTGTATAAAACAATGGTGTTTCTGATGGAGAGTGATAATGATGGATGTGACAGCAGTGTCTTACTTGTGTTTGTTACTTGTGTTTTAATAGTACTTTTAAAGGGTGTCTACGAATTTTGACGAGTCTGTACAAATTTAACTATCTCTTACAGACACTGATGATGTATCCTTACAATATTTATAACTTTACTACCTATGAGCCTATTATTATAATTTTGTAATAAATGAAATATGAATATAAACATGATCGGATTATTCCAGGTTTTTTTAAAAAAGCTTAATATCTGATAACTTATATGAACTCCGATAAAGATTCATCAGTACAAAGGTTGTTAAAAGTATGGTTCTAGCTGTTCAAGCCCAGCACCTTACACCGATTTCAGCTGCTGCTAAATTCCATAGCTTACGGATCTACTACCACGTTCAGAATTGGAAGAGCAAAACAACTTTTCTATCTGATATGTATTCAATGATGGACATGAGTTCCGTTCTTTCATTTTTCATTTCTTTCATTTCAGAAAAAAACGGAACTGTAGTAAATTCTCCGATATTTTGAAATGAAAAGTGATTCCATTCAGTGGGGCACAAGAAGTGGTTTGGTTGACTCTAGCTGATCGTCTGTTAGTGACATATATAAGTTTCAAGTAAAAAAACGTTACTGTTGTACATTGTGAAATACTTGCATCGAAAAAGTGTCTGTATTTAGCATGGCTAAATTTGTGTTTGGAAGTTCAAGCAGACTTATGCAAATCGTTGGTTGAAGAAATATTTGAATAAGATAAAAGAGTGGAACTGCCGTAAATTGCCAGAATTTAGAATTGAAGAGCAAACCTACTAAGGAAGGCGAAAAGAGTGTTTAGAAGCTCAAGTGGAGTGTTGCTGTTCGTTGGTTGAAGACATCTTTATGAATAAAATGAAAAATGGAATTGTTGAAAATTGTCTGTATTGTAACATTGAAAAATGAGTAAATTCATTAGGGTGATAGAAGTGTTTGGAAGTTGAAGCAAAATCTTGCTCATCGTTATTTGCCAACATATGTAAGAATAAAATGAAATCACTGAATTGTCGTTAAATGTTCGATATTACAAATAAAAGTTGTTTTCTTCATTACAGAAAAATAGTTATCGAAAGGTGAAACATACTATCATTATCGTTATTTACTGAGAATAAAGTGAAAGAGGGGTGTTTTTCCAGTCATTTCCAATTGAAAAGAAAGTTTATTCAGTACGGCGAATTGTTTGCTTTTTTATATAAAGCAGACTTATGATGATTGTTACTTACCAGCATATTTCAGAATAAAATGAGAGAGTGGAACAGACGTAAATTAACAGAGTTTATATTTGAAATGTTAGGCCATTGTGTAGGGTGAAAGATTTGTTTTGTATATAAAGCAGTCCCTTGGTATCGTTAGTTACCGAACGATTTTAGAATAACATAAAATAATGGAATTGACGAAAACTGTCAGTCATTTACAATTGTGAAGTGAATAACGTAGCGGGTCTAAAGGAGTGTTTGGAAGCTGAAGCATAGTGTTGGTGGTCCTCAGTAATTGACGATAGCGTGTTGCAAGAGTAAGCAAACGAATGGTGATTGTTTCTGACATGTTTAAGATTAAAATGAATGAACGCAGAAGTTGTGGATTTTCATACATTTACAACTGAAATTCGATTCTATTCAGGATAGCAAATAAGAGTTTTGGAAGCTAAAGTAGTCTCTTGCTAAACGTTTTTGCGACATATTGAAGAATGAATTAAAATAACAGATTTGTTGTAAATTGTTAGATTTTTGAAAATACTTTACATCTGATAACTTATGTGAACTCCGATACAGTTTTTTCAGTACAAAGGTTGTTAAAAATATGGTTCAAGCTTTTCAAGCCCAGCCGCTTCCACCGACTTCAGCTGCTGCTAAATTCCATAGCTTACAGATCTACTACCATCTTCAGGATAGGAAGAGCAAAGCAACTTTTCTATGAGGTATATAGCTATATTACACATAAATTAGAAGATAAATTGAAATTTCTAGTTTTAGATACTTTGATATGTAGTTGGGGACATTATTCCAAATCTACGAAACCTTACATTATTTCTTTTACATCTAGTTTGATGTTTTCATTTAAAATGTCTGGACTAGACATAAATTTCTGACAACGTACGAGAAATCCGTTCATCATTTTAAACTTAAATATGTAAATAACTAAAAGGCAAAGAGGGCGATTATTTATCAAAGTAGAAGCTGATTTATACACTAATCGAAAGCCCTAGTGCACTTATTACGAAACTCTAATTAAAATTTTCCGAATGCATATACTGTACGATTTATTTTCATATACAGAGACGCAAACAGTTAGACAGATGAAAACACCGCTAAACACATTTGTTATCGTTTCAAAAGCACAACGCATCTAAGTTATAAGTATTTTCCCCGGGTAACCAACAGAGTCCCAGGCGTGGTCCAACTCAAAAATTGCAATTGGTAAGGTGATAAACTTATATATCGGAAATAACAGGGGATTAAAAACGGTTGGGAAATAATAGAAGACGGGTCAAGTCTCGACTCTCTAAAATTACTATGTGGAAAATTGTGGCGAGTCAAAATGTAAGCAAAAACGTCATTGTAAAGTCCATGGCCAACCCAAAAAACCTTACAGTGAGACAGATGTCAAAACAAAAAAAGCACATGTGTGATCACTTGAATAAAACAAAGATTGAAAGTATAAATATTTGTCCGATGGTGCTACGCAGGACGCTAGACGGGGTTCGCAGCAAAATTTGCAAATGACAAAGGGAGGGAAGTAGAAAATCGTTTAAAAGCTGTTATTACATGAAAGCAGATCGAACAAGTCTGGGCACTGTAGGATAACGCTGTGCAAACACCTTACTTTTTAGTTCTTCTGTCTGTAGTCAGCTTTTTTTTTTTCATTTTAATTATTTTACTGGACTTAAAGAAAGGAAATGCCCCAACTCTGAGATCCTGCTCTTTGGGCCCAGTAATGTGTAAATAAATGGTGAAATAAAATGAAGCAAATTAATAAATAGAGAAATAAAATGAAATTACACGACTTCTTTAAGTAGGGAACTGATTAGTTTGCATATAATGTACAGTAATAGAACTTACCCTCGTTGTCTGGATTATCAAGTATAAAATGATTGTAGGAATGAATTTTTATACCAACAACACGAAACACGGGCAAGTATTCACATTGACAGGAAGTGCCTATTCAAAATAGAAAGGCAATGCGCTCAGAGAATGAAATTGAAGGTACTCATTTTGACCAGAAGCCGTTTAGCACAAGGTAAATTTAGAAACTCGAGAATTGTTCTGTGTTTTTTAAATTCCCAACAGCTTCTCAATGATATGGTACTTGACTCCCTTTGTCAATTGAAAATTTTGAAGGACACCACGTCTGAGACCTTGCGGTTACCCTGGAACAAATACTTTTGTTTTGAATCATTGGGCTTTTGAAATAATGACACACGTAGTTTTCTGTTTTGATATCCGTCTCACCGTTTCAGCTGTTTTGGGATGCATACAGACATTGCAATGGCGTATTTACTGACGTTTTGACCGGCCGCCATTTTGTATTTTAGGGAGTCGAGACTTGTTCCGTCTTCTTTCCTTTACAACAGCTTTCCGGCGAAATGCTTCCTGATTCATTTACCACTTCTAATTATTCAATTGGGCCCTATGTTGGACGCTGTGGGTGACCGTGGAACAACACTAATTACTTTGTTCCGTTGTATTGTTGAAACGATAACAAATATTATAGCACTTGTTGTATCTCTCTCTCTTTTTGCGATTTCTAGGCGTGCCCTGTATATGAATATAATTCCTACAATATGCATTCGGAAATTTTGTATTACATTTTCATAATAGGTGTCATTAGTGTTTTCCATCACTGTATAAACCATCTTCCACTTCGATATATAATTTCCCTCTCGACCCTTGTAAGGATCAACAGGAGTGTGCTTAATCTTCGAAACGCTCCCTTCGTTCTACAGAATGGATTCCCCTATCGATAGTAAATATCTACTAAAAATTTCGTTTTAATATTTTATTATTAAACAAGTCCTGAACCAACGATCACCAAGAGTACGCTTGTTCTTCCAATCACTCCTTTCGCCATACTAAATAGATTCGCTTTTCAATTGTAACTATCTGACAATTTAGGACAAATCCGTTCTTTCATTTTTTTCACAAATATGTCATTAACTAAAGATCTGCAAGAGTCTTCAGCTTCCAAACACTCGCTTTCCCTACTGAATGGAATCATTTTTCAGTTCAAAATATCTGACGCTTGACAATTCCGTAATTTCATATTGATTTCTAAAATATGTCAGTAATAAACCATCAGCATTACTCTGGTTAATATTTGAAACATTCGCTTCGGAAATTGAAAAATTGAAATATCATAAATGTACGACAATTCCATTCCTTCATTTTATTCTGAAATATCTTATTACTAAGGACCACCAGGACTCTGCTTTAGCTTTCAAACACTCCTTTCGACTCGCTGTGTTTATTCATTTCTCAATTATAATTATCTGACAATTTTCTATAATTCCATTATTTCGTTTTATCTAATTCTGTTCAGTAACTAACGAACATCATGAGTATGATTTATATGTCAAAACACACCTTTCTCCCTACTCGAATGGCCCAAATCTCCATTGTAAATATCTGACAATTTACGACAATTCGGTTCTTTCATTTTAATCTTTAATAAGCTTTCAACCAAAGATCAGCAAAAGACTGCTTCAGCTTCTAATCACTCCTTAGGCCCTACTCAATAGACTCGCTGCTCACTACTCGCTACTCGTTACTACTCTGACAATTTCCACGAATTCCGTTCTTCCATTTTATCCACAAATACGACAGTATCTAAACATCAGTAAAAGTCTGCTTTGTCTTCTAAAACTCTTTTCCCCTACTGAATGGAGTCGCTTTTCAATTTAAATACCTCAAATTTTAACACAATTCTGTTATTACATTTTATTCTTTAATAAGCTGTGAACCAAAGGTCAGCTAGAGTTTACTTGAGACAACATTTAGTCCTTTGTCCCCACTAAATTGACTCGCTATTTAATTGTAATTATCAGACAATTTACGGCAATTCCGTTCTTCCATTTTATCCAGATATATGACAGTAACTAAACATTAGTAACATTATGCTTCGTCTTTAAAACTCTTTTGGACCTACTGAATGGAGCCGCTTTTCAATTGTAAATGTCTGACATTTTACGCCAATTTGATTATTTATTTTATTCTTAAATATATATGTAACTAACGATCTACTAAAGAATGCGTTAGTTTCCAAACAGTCTTTTCGTATTGGTGATTACACTCATCAGCTGTAAATATCTGACTAATTACAATTCAGTCCTTTATTTTCTTCTTAAATATGCCAATAATTAACAAGCAGCTAGACTCTATTTCAGCTATCAGACACTGGTATCGCCCTGCCGTGTGGACTACCGTTTAAATGTAAATATATAACAATTATCCTGAATTTCCGTCTCTTTGTTCTTAAGTATGACTTTAACTAATGATCGCAAACAGTTTACGACATCTTGCAAGCATTCCTTTCGCCCTATTCAATGGATTCACTTATGAATTCTGTGTTTCTGACAATTTACAACAATTCCATTCCTTCATTTTATTCCTAAATATATCCGTAACAAAAGATCAGCAAGATTCTATTTCAGCCTGCAAACACTCCTCTTGTCCTACGGAATTGAATCATTTTTCATTTCAATGTATCCGACAATTTATGATAATTCCGTTCTTGTAATTTTTTCTGAAATATTTAATTTACTAAAAATTAGCGAATTTCGCCTTCAGCATCAAAACATGCCTTTCGGTCTGCTAAAAAGACTCCCTTTTCAAATTTAAATATCTGACATTGTCTATCATTTTAAACTGAAATATGTCAGTAACTAAGTCTCAACAGAAATCTGCTTAACCTTCCAAAAACTCATTTCGTTGTACTGAAAGGATTCACTTTTCAACTGTATGAATACGACAATTCCGTTCTTACATTTTATACTGGAATGTCCTGAACCAGTCATCAGCAAGACTCTACTGTCTTCTAATCACTCCTTCCGTCTTACTGAATAGACTTGTCTTTCAATTGTAACTATCTAACAAATTAAGATAATTCCCTTATTTTATTTTATTCATAAGTATGTGAGTACTAACGATTAGCATCAGTCTGCTTAGTCTTTCAAACGGTCATTTTGCCCAACTGAATGCAATCACTTTTCTTTTCAAACTATCTGACGATTTACAACAATATTCTTTATTTTTATTCTTAAATATGTCAGTAATTAATGATTAGCAAGGGTCTCTTTCTCCTTTTAAATACTCACTTAGCCACTTTCCAAAGATATATATTTGAAATAACAACAAATACGTTTTTTCATTAATCCTTAAATATGTCAATTGATGGCGACCAGCAAGACCAGCTTCCAAACACTTCTTTCGACCCGCTGTTATACTCAGTTTTTAATAGCAAATATCCGACAATTCGGACAATTCCATTATTTGTATTTATGTAATACAGTTGTGTAACAAAAGAACATGAATAGTGCGCTTCATATATCAAAACACATGTTTCGCCCTACTGAATAGACTCGTTTCTCTGTTGTAAATGACAGACGATTTACGTCAATTGCCTTCATTCACTTTATTCTCGAATGCTCAATTAACTAACGATAATCTGAGTCTAATTAATCTCCCGAACTCTTCTTTAGCCCTGCAGAAAAGAACAACTTTTCAAATGTAATTATTTAAGAGTTTACTAGAGTTCCGTTAGCTCATATTATTCTAAAGTATGTCAGCAAATAAGGATAAGGAAGACTTTGCTTATCTTCTAAATCCACCTTTCACATTAATGAATGGACTCACTTTTCAATGTTAATTATATGACAATTCAAGACAATTCCATTCTTTCGTTTTGTTCTTAAATAGGATTTCAACCAACAATCCACAAGGGACTACTTTACTATTACGACAATCGCATTATTTCATTTTTTTCATAAAAATGTCAGAAAAGAACGATTAGCATGAATTTGATTACAGTTCCAAACAATCCTTTATCCATACTGTATATACTTAGGTTACAATTGTTAATTTCTGACAATTCAAGACAATTCCGTTTATTTATTTCATTCTTAAATACTTCCGTAACTAACCATTAGCAAGACTCTCCTTCAGTTTCTTACACATCTTTGCCTTACTGAATAGACTAACTTGTCATGGTAAATATGTGACAATTTCTTACAATTGTATTGTTTCATTTTATTCTTAAATATGTCGGCAACTAACGATTTGCAAGGGTATTCTTATTCTTCCAAAATCTCCTTTCGTACTTGTGAATGGAATCACATTTAAATTGCAAACGGCAGACAATTTACAAAAATTCCCTTGCTTCATTTTATACTCAATTATGTCTGTAACTAACGATAATAATAGCCCGTTTCTTCTTCAGATCTCTCTTTCGCTTTAGTAAATAAAATAATTTTACAATTGTAAACATCTAACAATTTACGACAATTTCGTTATTTTATTCATTTTTTTATATGACTGAAAATAATTATAAGCAACAAATTGCTTTATCATCCAAACACCCTTTCTGCCCTAAGGAATCGACTGAATCTTCACTTGTAAATATCACATAATTTATGAGAAATCCGCTCTTCGATATTATCTTTAAATCTTCAAGCAAGGATCACCACCAATCTCCGTCAGCTTTCAGCCTACTGAATACACTCTCATTTGAATTGTTAATATCTTGCTTTTCACGAAAATCCCCTTAATTCATTTTATTCTTAAATACGTCAGCAAATAACGCTGAGCGCGAACTTGCTTCATGTTCTTAACACTGCTTTACACTAACTGATGGACTCACTTTTCAGTGTTATATATATGATTACTTAAAGAATTCCATTCTTTCATTTATAATTTTAAATGTCTTCGACCCAGGATCACAAAATGAATGTTTTAACTTCCAACCATTCCGTTTGCCATACTGAATAGACTCGCTTTTCAGTTGTAAAAATCTGACAATTTTGGACAATTGCGTTCTTTCGCTTTAGTCTTATACATGTTGGAGACAAACGATCTAATGAGTCTGCTTGCTATTGCTAACACTCCTGCTTTCGTAGTGTATGGACTCACTTTTCATTTGTAAATAAGTGTCAATTTTCGACAATATTGTCCTTTCATTTCATTCTTATGTATGTCAGCAACTAACGATAATCAATACATGCTTCATCTTCCAAACACATCTTTTACCTTGCTGAATGGATTCACTTACAAATTGTAAATGTGCGACAAAATAAAAAAAAACTCCTTTAATTCATTTCATTCTTCGATATGTCGGCAAAGAACGATAACCTAGAGTTTGCTTCATCTTCCAAACATTCTTTAACCTTAATTAATGTACTCACTTTTCAAAGTTAAATATCTGACAATTTTCAAGATTCAAATTGTTTCTTTATTTATATATACGCCAATTGCACTCTTTATTTCATACTTAAATATGTTAAAACTAACTATCAAGAGCCTGTTTCATCTTCCATTCACTCTTTAACATTACTGTATGGACCAACTACTAGATTTTAAATATTTGATAATTTACGACATTTCCGTTCTTACTTTTCTCGAGAACTCTCCATCCGCAAGAGTCTCTTTCAGCTTCCAAACACTCCTTTCGCCGTACACAATTGACTCTCAATTCAACTGTAATATATCTTACATATTACGACAGTCTGTTCTTCAATTTATTCTTAAATATGTTGGTAACTAACTACCAAGAGTCTCCTTCATCTCCCAGACACACTTTAACATTACTGAATGGAGCCTGCTTTATGTACCAAAACACACGTTTCGCCGTACTCAAATGGGCTAACTTTTCATTTGTAAACATCGGACATTTTCAGTCTATTCCATTCTCTGATTTGTCAGTAACTATGTCAGTAATATGTCAGTAACTAACGATCAGCAAAATTCAGCTTCATCTTGCAAACACTGGTATCACCTTAAAGAAAAGACTCATTATTCAAGTCTAAATAATTGATAATTTATCACGTTTCGTCCTTTCATTCTATTCTAATTTGCGTCGAACTCCCTTCAGTTGTCTACATCAGCTTCGAAACACTCCTATCGCCCCACTAAATACACTCACATTTCAATTGTAATATTTCTCACATGTTAGGATAATTCTGTTATTTCATTTTATTTTTTAATATGTTAGTAAATAACTATCAAGAACCTGCTTCGTTTTGTAGACATTCCCTAACATTACTCAATAGACTCACGAATTGCAAATATCTGACCAAATACTACTATAAGTTCTTTCATTTTATTATTAGATATATCAGTTACTAACGAGCAGCAAGACTTTGCTTTAGCATCCATACCCTAATATCAGCCTACTGACTTTACTCACTGTTGAATTGTATATTTCAGGATTTCAAAGAAAATTAAATTATTTCATTTCATTTTTCTTTATGTCGGCAAATAAAGATCAGCAAGAAATTTGTTTTATGTTCAAACACACTTTTCGACCTAGCGAAAGGACAAATTTACTAACGGACAAATTTACGGATTTACTAACGATCAACAATAGCCAGCTTTAAGTTCCAGACGTTCTTTTCGCTTTACTGAATGGATTCACTTACCAGTTGTAAATATATATGTCTCTTGACAACAATTCTGTTTTTCTATTTTATTCTTAAATATGTCAATTAATATCGACTGCTACAACTTATAATCACTCGATTCGACCTGCTCTGTTCACTCAATTATCAATTGTAATTATATGAGAGTTCTCGATAATTGGATTCTTTCATTTCATTTAAAACAGTTCAGTAACTACCAAAAATCACGAGTCGGCTTTATATCTAAACCACATCTTTCGCTCTACTCTATTAGCCAAACTTTTTAAAGACTATTCCGTTAGTATACTTCTTCACAAATATATCAATAACTCACGATTAGTAAGAAACTGTTTCATCTTCGAAACGCTCCTTTCCCCTTAGTAAATGGACTCTTCATTTAATTCTATTACAATTACATTCTTCTTTTCGTCGACAATTAGCGATCGGCACGGATCTTCAGACCCCTAACACTCTTTTCGCCCTGCTGAATACACTCATATTTCAATTGTAAATACCTCAAGTATTTCGACAATTCCGTTATTTCATTTTTTCTTATTTATTTCGGCAAATAACGATGACCAAGAGTTTGCTTCATCTTCTCAACACACTTTTCGCCCTACCGAATAGATTAATTTTTCACTTATAAATTACAGTGAATTTACTACAATTCTGTTCTTTCATTTTATTCTAAGATATGACGTGACTAACGATTTTGCAAGAGGCTGCTTTATCCTTAAAACTCTCGCTTCGCCATACTGAATGGCCTGTTTCAATCGTAAATATGTAAAAATTTAGGACAATTCCATTATTAGATTTTATTCTATAATAGTTCAGTAACTACCAATCACCAAGAGACTGCTTTATATACCAAAAAACACCTTTCGCCCTACTGAATAGACTCTTTTTAGTTGCAAATGACAGTAAATTTACGACAGTTCCCTTCTTTCAATTTATAGTTAGTACCTAACGATGATGATAGTCCGTTTCATCTTCCGATCTCTATTTTGATCAAATGAACAAAACAACGTTTCTATTAAAAATATCTAACAATTTAAGAGAATAAGATATTCCATTTTATTGTTTAAAATGTCGGCAAATATCGATGAGCGTTTGGAGTTTCATTCATCTTCCGAAAACTCCTTCCATCCTACCGAATGCACTAGATTCTCATTGTAATTATTGCACAATTTACGACAATTGGTTCATTAATACTATTCTTAAATATGTTTTCAACCAGGGGTAACACGAAGCTGTTTCAGCTTCCAAACATTTCTCTCGGCCAACTAAATAGGCTCACGCTTCAATGTAAAATATCTGACAATTTGCAATTCCATCGCTTACTCTTAGAAATGTCTACAACCAACGATGATAAAGTGACCGCTTTAGATTCCAAACACTCCTTTTGCAATCCTGAATAGACTCGCATTTTAGTTGTAGAAATCTGACACTTTACGGCTATTGCATCCTATCATTTTATTCTTAAATATGTAGGAAACAAACGATCAGCATGAGCCTGATTATTCCCCCAAACACTCCTTTCGCTCTAGTGTATCGACTCACTTATGACGTAAATATGTGACAATTATCGACAATTTCCTTTTTTCATTTTATCCTTATATATGTTGACAAAACAAGATCAGCAAGATCATGCTTCGTCTTCCAAACACCCTTTTCGCCATACTGAATGGACTCCATACCAATTGTAAATAATTGACGAATTACGACAATTCCTTTATTTCATTACGTTCTTCAATATGTTGGCAAATAACGATGAGCAAGAGTTTGCTTCATCCTCCAAACACTCCTTTCACCCTGGGGTATGGGCTGACTTCACAATGTTGAATATCTGCCAACTTAAAAGAGTCCATTGAACGTTAAATATATCTTCAACAACGATCAGCAATGCTCTACTTCAGCTTGTGAACGCTATATTCACTTTACAGAATAAACTCGCTTTTGTATTCTATATATCTTACAGGTTACGATAATTCCATTTTTTAATTTTCTTCTTAAATGTCTCTAACTAACGATCTGCGAAAGTCTACTTAAACTACCAAACACTCCTTTCGCAAAAGTAAGTATACACACTTTTGAAATGTAAATATACAATATGTAAGAAAATACCATTCTTTCATTTGAAACTTAAATATGTCAGTACCTAACGATCAGCAAGAGTCTACTTCACTTTCCAAACATTCTGTTTCGCCTACTGAATCACTTTTCATTTCAAAATATCTCGCAATTTACGACTATTCATTTCTTTCATTTCAGTTTTAAATATGTACTAAAAATCAACAAGAGCATATCATGTTTCACGTTCCAAACATTGCTTACGCCTTAATGAGTGAACTGACTTACGAAGTATAAATATATGACAAATTGCTACAATTCTGTTATTTCATTTTATTCTTAATTATGTCAATTATTAAGAAAAACCAGGACCATGCTTCAACTTCCAAACATGGCTTTCGACCCGCTGTGTTTATTTACTTCTCAATTGTAAATATATGACAATTCTCGATAATTCCATTATTTCATCTATTCTAAAGCAGTCCAATAACTAAAGAGCATCAAGAGTCTGCTTTATAAATCAAAACAAATCCTTCGTACTCCAAAATGGAATAAGCTTTCAATTGTAAATATCTATTAATTCACGCTTGTTCCGCTCACTTATTTATTACTAAAATATGTCAGTAACTAACAATCATCAAGTGTCTGCCTTATATAGCAAAACAATCCTCTCGTGCTACATTGTTAATTTCAAATTACAAAAAAATACGAGAATCACGTTCATTCTCTTTTTACTTTAATAAGTCAGTTACAAAAGATAATGAGGGTCTATTTATATCTACCCAACTTTTATTTGCCCTACTGAATATGACTTTAAATTTTTAAATATCGAAAAAATTTACAACAAATATGTTATTTTAATTTATTCTTAAATATATTGCAAAAACGTTGAGCAAGAGACTGCTATAGTTTCCAAAGCACTCCTTTTTATTCTGAATAGAATCGAATTTCAGTTGTAAATGTATGTGAATCTACGATGTCTTATTCTTAAATATGTCAGAAAGAATCACAAATTGTTTGCTTACTCTTGCAACACGCCATCGTCAATTACTAAGGACCAGCAAGACTCCTTTCTAAACACTCCTTTTGACTCGCTAGGTTATTCACTTCAAAATTGTAAATAATTGACAGCTTTCGTCTATTCCATTATTTCATTTTATTCTAAAGTCGTTCGGTAACTAACGATAAAAGGGACTGCTTTATATACAAAAAAATTCCACCCTACTCAATGGACTGACATTTTAACTGTATTTTTTTTTAATTTACGTCTGTTCCACTCTCTCATTTTATTATGAAATATGCTGGTAAGTAACAATCATGAAGAGTCTGCTTTATATATAAAAAAGCAAACATTTCGCCGTTGTCAATAAACTTTCTCGTCAATTGCAAATAACAGGAAAAACAACCCTCTTTCACTTTATTCTTAGTAAATAACGATAAAGATAATATGTTTCATCGTCGAAAACTATTTTTCTGTAATGAAGAAAACTACTTTTCATTTGTAATATCGAACATTTAACGACAATTCAGTGATTTCATTTTATTCCTACTTATGAAGGTAAATAACAATGAGGAAGTTTTTGCTTCAACTTCCAAACACTTCTATCACGCTAATTAATTTACTCACCTTCGATGTTATAATACAGACAATTGTCAACAATTCCATTTTTCATTTTATTCTTAAAGATGTCTTCAACCAAAGATGTCCACTTCAGTTTCTAAACGCTCTTTTCGCCTTACTGAGTAGGTTCGTTTTTCAATTCTAAATTCTTGCAATTGACGACAGTTCCACTCTTTTATCTTAGTCAAATATTTCTTTAACCACCTATTTGCAAAAGTCTGCTTCAACTTGGAAACACAAATTTAGCCATGCTAAATAGATATTTTTCCAATGTAAATATTTCACAATGTACGACAGTTGCGTTTTTTCATTTGAAACTTATATATGTCACTAGCAGACGATCAGCTAGGGTCAACCAAACCAGTTCTTGTTCCCCACTGAATGGAATCACTTTTCATTTCAAAATATTAGAGAATTTACAACTGTTCCCTTCTTTCATTTTTTTCTAAATATGTAAATAACTAAAGACCACCAAGAGTTTACTTCAGCTTCCAAAAACTCCTTTCGCCCTATTGAATGGAATCACTTTTCAATTAGAAATGTGTGACAATTATGACCATTCCGTTCTTTCATTTTATTATTTAAGATACAGTAACTAACGAATAGCTACAGTTTGCATCTTCACAGAAACCCCTTCGCCATACTGAATGGCCTTACTATTGTTGTAATATTTAGCAGTTTACGATAATTCCTTTGTTTGATTGGATTCATAAATATGTCGACAACTACCGGTTACCAAGGGTCTACCTCAGCTTCCAAACACTCCTCTTATCCAACTGAATAGACACACATTTCAATAGTAAAAATCTGACAGATTATGACTATTCCGTTCTTTCATTTTATTCTTAAATATATAATGAACTACCGATAAGCAAGAGGCTTCTTAATCTTCCAAACGCTTTTTCCATCCTGCTAAATAGACAGTTTTCAAATGTAAATATTGACCAAATATGACATGTCGGTTCTCTCATTTAAAACTTAAATAAAATGGTATCCAAAGATCAGCATTAGTCTGTTTAATCTTCCAAACACTCCTCTCGTTCTACTGAATGCATAAACTTTTCAATTGTAAATGTCTTACTATGACAGTTCCGTTGATTCTTCTTATTCTTAAAAAAGCTTTCAACCAAAGATCACCAAAAGTCTGCTTGACCCTCCAATCACTCGTTTCGCCGTACTGAATAGACTCCCTCTTCAATTGTAACTATCTGACAATTTACTACAGTTCTTCTATTTTATCTATAAATATGTCAGTAGCTAAACATTAGCAAAACACTTTTCGTCCTACCGAATTTCAATCTTAAATCATTTTAAGAAAGATCAGTTTTTAGATTTTACACTTTAATGTGTCAGTAACTAACGATGAGCAAGAGTCTACTTCTGCTTCCAAACTGTTTTTCCTAGTGAATGGAATAACTTTTAATTTCAAATAACTTGAGAATTTACGACAATCCGTTCTTTCATTTTATTCATAAATATGCCAGTTACTAAAGATCAGAAAGAGTCTGTTTCGTCTTCTAATACTCTTTTCGCCCTACCGAAAGGAGTCATTTTTCAATTAAATATCTAACATATAACGAAATTCCCTTATTACATTTTATTCCTAAATATGTATGTAACTAAAGATGTACTAAAGAATGCGTCATATACCCGACACTCTTTTCGCTTTGCTGAAAGGACTCGCTTTTCAAATGTAAATATCTCACAAATACAACAAATTACGACAAATCAGTTACTCAATTTTCTTCTTATCAACGCCACTAACGACAAGCAAAACTGATTGGACTCAATTTTCAATTATAATATCTGATAATTTCAAAGAAATTCGTTCTTTCATTTTATTCTTAAATATGTCTTCACTCAATGATCGTCTACTGTCTGCATCGGCTACTAATTTCGCCTTTAGCCCTAGCGAGTAGACTCATTTTTCAATTGAAAAAATAACTTTTAAAGTAATTACGTCATTTCCTTTTATCCTTCAATATGTAATTAAATAAAAAGATCAAAGTGATTCTGCTTCATCTTCTAGAAACTACTCCTGCACTCCTAACCTGACTCTATTTTCAAAGATATCTTAAAATTTACTACAATTCCGTTATTCTAAATGTGTCAGTAACTAACGATCTGCAAAGTTTTACTTCGGCTTCCAAACACTAATTTCGCCCTATTGAGTGGAATCACATTTCAATTGTAAATATCTGAGAATAAAAAAAATTCGTTGTTTCACTATATTCTTAAGTATGTGTTAACCCAGTGACCGGTTACTGTCTGCATCAGCTTCCAATTTGCCCTATCACCCTAGTGAATGCACTCACATATCAATTGTAGACACCTGACAATTTACGACAATTTCGTTGTTTCACTTAATTCCTAAATATGTCAGAAACTAAGGTCAACAGGAGCCTACTTCAGCTTCAGAAATCCCTATTAGCCATATATATTTTAATCACACTTGAATTGGAAATATCTGGAAAATTACGACAATTCGATTATTTTATTCTTAAATTTATCTGCAAGTAGCGTATCAACAAAACAGGCTTCATTCTGCTTTACTAAACGGAAACACTTAGCATTTCATGTATGTCACAATTTACGACAATTGTGTTCGTATTCATTTTATTCTCTAATAAGTGAGTAACTAACGGTTCAAACACTTCTTTCACGATACTGAATGGCCTCATTTTTGAATTGTTAATCTCCGACAATTTAAGTGAAGTTCGTTTTTTATTCCATTCTAATAGAAGCCGAGCACTGCTGATCACTAGAGTCTACTTCAGCTTCCAA
This sequence comes from Thermobia domestica, assembly GCF_964235325.1. Lineage (NCBI taxonomy): Eukaryota > Metazoa > Arthropoda > Insecta > Zygentoma > Lepismatidae > Thermobia > Thermobia domestica. Next base: position 173,317,376 of record NC_137460.1, read on the forward strand.
ACAAACCTTTCAATTCTAAAATTCTAACAATTAGCGACAATTAAGTTATTTTATTTTATTCCGAAAAATGTCGGCAAATAGCGGTTAGCATGTGTTCGCTCACTTTCGAAACACTCTTTCCGTCTTATTGAATTGAATCACTTTTCATATTAAAATGTGTGTCAACTTACGACGTACCCGTTACTTCATATTATCCATAAATATGTCAGCAATAAACGATCATCAAGAGTTCGATTCATCTTTTAAACACACATTTTAAGTGGATCTTTCCCCCTTTAAGAATATAATAATTTGTTACAATGTGCGAATATTCCGTTCTTTCATTTCTTTCTAAAATATGTCTGTAACTATCGTTCAACAACCTGCTTAATTTCCCAAACACTAAATTCACCTTACTCAATTAAAATTTTAAATATCTGTAAAATTACGACAAATCCGTTCTGTTCTTTACTTCGTAAATATGTCATATATTTACGACCTCAAAAACTTTCTATTCCGATATCAGGCACTCCCTTCGCCATGCTGATCTTCTCATTTGTCAATTGTAATGTCTGTGCAATCTGTGACAATTGACAATTATTTTATTCTCTGTATGTCAGCGAATTACGATCACCACGATTTTCCTTCATCATGGACACACTCTATTCTCCTTACCAAATGGACACAATTCCAAATTGAATAGACACCGAATAGACACATTTTAATAGTAAATATTTGGCAGATTACAACGTTTTTGTTCTTTAGTTTTATTCTTCAATATATAATGAACCAACGATAAACGAGAAATTTTTTAATCATCCCAACACTCCTTTCGCCCTGCTAGATAGATGTAAATATTGACAAAAAATGACAAATCCGTTCTTTCATTTTTAACTTAAATAGGATGGTAACCAAGGATGAACAGGAGTATGTTGCATCTTCCAAACACTCCTTTGATTCTACTGAATGAATTCACTAATCAATTGGAAATATCTTGAATGCACTTTTCAATTGTAAATCTTACTACGACAATTCCGTTATATTATTTTAATCTTAAATATCTTAGTAGTTAACGATCAGCAAGTCGGATTCATCTTAGAAACACTCACTTCGCTACATTCATAAACAAATATCTTACAATGTACGACTATTTAGTTCTTTCATTTTTTATTCTTAAATATGACCCTAACTAACGTTCAACAATAGCATGCTTGACCTTCCAATCACTTCTTTCGCACTACTGAATAAACTCATATTACAATTGTATATATCTGACATTTTACGACAATTCCGCTATTTAATTTTATTTATTAAATATGTAAGTAACGAACGATCTACTTCCGATCGCACGATCATTAAATTGTCGGATTAAAATGGAAAGTACACGATCCGCAATCTTTTTCCATTTTAATGAATGGACTCACCAATTGTAAATATCTGACAATTTATGACAATTTCTTTTTCTCATTTTATTCTTAAATGTCAGTTAGTAAAAATCAGCAAGTGACTACTTCGGCTGCCGATAATTCCTTTGGCCTCATATACTTTAATCGAAGTTTATTTCTACATATCTCATAAATTGCAACAATCCTGTTCTTTCATTTTATTCTGAAATATGTCAGTAACTAGCGACCAAGAAGAGCGTGCTTAATCCTCCAAACACACTTTTCGTTTTACTGATGGAGAGAATTGGCAATAGTAAATATCTGACAATCTACAACATTTGCGTCATTTCGTTTTATTCTTAAATAAGTAATTAACTAACGACTAACGAGAGTCTCCTTCGACTACTAACGCTCATTTCGGCCAGCTAAATAGAAACTTTTCTAATGAAAATGTCTCACAATATACTATCGGTCTGACAATATACCAGAAATCCATTCGCTTATTTTTCACTTAAATACGTCAGTAACTAAGGATCAAGTGTTTTCTCAATCTTCCAATCACTCCTTTCGTTCTATTGAATGGAATCGCTTTTCAATTGTAAATATCTGACAGTTTACGACAATTCCATTTGTTAATTTAATTTAATTATGGTTTCAACTAACCTGCTTAAACTTCAAACACTCATTTCGTCCCGTTAATAAGACTCGCTTTTCAAATGAAAGAACCTGAATAAGTGCGACCATTCCACTCTTTCATTTTAAAATTAAATATGTCAGTACTGAACGATCAGCGAATGTCTGCTCAATCTTTGAAACAATCCCTTTTTCTCTTTCTATATATAAATATGTTACAACGTGCGACTATTCTGTTATTTCACTTTATTATTTCAATAAATATTGAAAAATTGTTTCGTTCACTTTATTCTTTAAAACATCGCTAAGTAACTATTTCCAAGAGTCTGCTTTATCATAAAAACATTCCTTTGCCATACTAAATTGCCTCAATTTTGAATAACAAATATCTCAAAATTTACGACAATTCCGTTCTTTTATTTCATTCTTAAATATGTCGACAACTACCGCTAGTAAGAGTCTACTTTAGCTTGCAAACACTTTTTTCGACTTACTTAGTGGCCTCATTTTCAAATTGTAAATATTTGGCAATTTACATGTATTCCCTTCTCACATTTCATTTTTAAATGTATCAGTAGCTAGCGACCAGCAAGAGACTGCTTAATCTTCCAAACGCTCCTTTCACCTTAGTAAATGCACTCACTATTTAAGTCTAAATATTTGATAATTTTCGACAATATTGTTATTTCATTCCAGTCTTTGTTATATCGACAATTACTAATCAGCAAGATTCTCCTACAGCATTCTAACACGCCTCTCGCCCCACTGAAGACACATTAAAATTGTAAATATTTCACATATTACGACAATTCCGTTATATAATTTTATTCTTAAATATGTTAGTAACAAACGATCAACAGCGTGCTTCATCTTCAAGACTCTCATAACCTTACTGAATGGACTCATTTGCCAATTGTAAATATCTGACAAATTCCTACAATTACGTTCTTATATTTTATTCTTAAGTATGTCAGTTACTAACGACAAGCTGTACTCAGCCTCAGATGCCATACTCAACTATCGGGCTGCTGAGTTTAATCACTTTTGAATTGTAAAATTCTGACATTTTCTAGAATTCCATTATTTTATATTGTTGAAAAATTGTTCAGTAAGTAACGATTACCAAGAGAATGCTTTATATACCAAAAGAACTCTTACGCCCTACTCAATGAATAACCATTTAATTCTAAATAACTCATAGCTTTCGTATGTTCCGCTCACTCATTTAATCTAAAATTTATCACTAACTAACAATCATCAAGAGTCTCCCTTATATACCAAAACAAAGATTTCTCCCTACTCAATAGACTCGTTTCTCAATTTGATATGACAAAAAATTAACGATAATTACGGCCTTTCTCATCGTATTTTAATGTGTATGTAACAAACGATATTGAGAGTCTACTAAACTCTTCTTTGCCCTTCCGTTATTTAAATTTATTCTTAAATATGTAAGAAAATAACGATGAGCTAAGGGCTGATTTAGCTTCAAACACTCCTTTTGCCATATTAAATAGAATGTCAATTTAGTTATAACTATAAGACCATTTTCGACTATAACGTTCTTTCATTTCTTTCTTAATCATGTCGGAAATAAACAGCATGAGTTTGCTTACTCTTCCAACAATTCCATCGAAGTATTCTATGGACTCACGTTGCAATTGTAAATATCTGACAATTTACGACAATTCCTTTCTTTCAATTCAGTGTGAAATACGTCTGCAACTAACGATCAACAAGAGCATGTTTCACCTTCGAGACACTCCTTTCGCCTTACTGAGTGGACTCACTTAGCTATTGTAAATATCTAAATTCATTTTATTTCCAAGTATGTCGGCAAATAACAATGAGCAAGAGTTTGCTACAACTTCCATACACTATTTTAACCCTATCGAATGTACTAAATGCCTTGAAAATATCACACAGTTTGCGAAAATTCCGTTCTTTGAATATAATCTTAAATATATAATTAACCAAGGATCACCACCAGTCTGCTTCAGCTTTCTTTTCTGTCCTTTCTTTTAGACTTAATAACATGTAATAACTTCCCTTTCGGTTTAATGAATCGACTCACTTTTAATCGTTATTATCTAAGAATTCACGACAATCCCGTTATTACATGTTATTCATGCAACTAACGATAAACTGGAATTTACTTCATTTTCCAAACACTCCTTTCACTCACTCACTTTTCAGTGTTAAATATGTGTACAGATTTACAACAATTCCATTGGTTCATTTCAAATTTAATTAAGTCAAAAATTAACGATGACAAAGAGGTTGCGTTACTTTCCAATCACTACTTCAGCAAAACTGAATAGCGACGTTTTTCAGTTGTATAACTCTTACAATTTACAATTTCGGCTCTCATTTTATTCTCAAACATGTCGGAAATAAAGGATCTAACTGTGACTGCTTATTCTTCCAAACAGTCCCTTGGCCCTACGGAATGTAATAACTTTTCATTTCAAAATATCTGCCAATTTCCGACAGTTCGTTTTCTTCAGTTTGTTCCTAAATATGTAAGTAACCAAGGATCAGCAAAGGTTTACTTCGGCTTCCAAAAAGTCCTTTTCCCCTATTGAATGAAATCAGTTTACAATTGGAAATGTCCGCCAATTCACGACAATTCCGTCCTTTCATTTTCTTCTTAAAAATATCAGTAAGTAAAAATTACTAAGACTGCATCATCATCGAGACTTTCCGTTCGCCATACTGAATTGCCTTACTTTTGGTAACCTACGAAAATTCCATTATCTCATTTCATTCTTTTTCATATCGGCAAATAACTTCATTTTCCAACACTCTTTTCATACTAGCGAATTGACAACTTTTCACTTGTATATATGAGACAAATAACAATTCCGTCCTTTGATTTTATTATTAAATATGTCTTTAACCAAGGATAACCACGAGTTAGCTACTCGAGCTCACTTTTTAATTGTCAATATGTGACAATTTACGACATTTCTGTTCTTTCATTTTATTCATAAATTTGCCAGTAACTAAAGGTAAGGAAGAATCTGCTTCGTCTTCTAATACACTTTTCGCCCTACTGAATGGAGTAATTTCTCAAATGTAAATATCTAAAATTTACGTGTAACGTGGGTTCCTGTCGCCACAGCATGGCGCGTCCTCAGGTTGCGGATCGAGAAGAAGGCCTCTAGATACAGAGGTTAGCTGTAAATACGCTGAATAATCAGTCGCGCAAAGACCAGTAGGAGTGGTCCTCCAGCTTGGGGTTTGGGTAGGGCTAAGAACCTCATCCTGTAAAAAATTAACTTGTTCAGAAAGATTCACAAAAGCTTCGGACAAGGACTGTTAACTTTGCACGACCTCAGTAAAAGAAAAAGGACATGAGATTTTGAACATGGAATATTAGGATTCTTTATAGGGCAGGCGCGTTAAAATCCGTAAAAAGTGAGTTAGAGAAATACAGGATGGACGTAGTACGAGTTCAGGAACTTAGATGGGAAGGAAATGGATCTGTGAATTCCGGAAATTTTACGTTTTATTACAGCGAAGGAAGTAAAAATCAGCAGTTGCGAACAGAATTTTCATTCATAAATGTATATTACCAGCAATTAACGGGTTGAATTTGTTACTGATAAACTTTCTATTATTACTCTTAAGGGACGCTGGTGTGATATTATTTTTTTAAATGCACATGTCCGAAGTGAAGATAAGGATGACGATATAAAAGACAGTTTTTACGAACAAGCGCAACAGATATTCGACAAACTCCCGCCATACAACATGAAAATTCTATTAGGGGATTTAAATGCGAAGGTAGGACGAGAGGATATTTTCAACCCGATTATAGGGAAGGAAAGTCTGCATAAGGAAAGTATTGACAACGGTGTTAGACTCGTGAAGTTTACATCATCCAAAAACTTAATTGTGAAGAGTACAAAATTCCCACATCGCGACATTCATAAATAAACTTGGACATCACCAGACTGGAAAACACATAATCAAATTGATCACGTTTTAGTAGATGAAAGAAGGCAATCTAGCATAATTGATGTTCAGTCATGTAGAGGGGCTGATTGTGATACTTCCCACTACCTGATAGCACTGATAATACTAGAGAGGTTATCGTTAAATAAAGGTAATATTCATTGTCCGAAAACGGAGAGATCCAATTTAAAGAAATTAGAAGAGAGCCAGGTAAGAAAGAAATACCAAAGTGAAGTTTCGAATACATTCGCGGTTTTGGAAAATTTGGAGTGCGTTAGTGTCGAGGATACCAAAATTGGATTCGAGACAACGTAAAATTTCGGCAAAAGAAAAATTGGGACACGGGGAAACACGTAGGAACAAACCATGGTCCGATCAGGAATGCATAAAAGTAGCAGAGAAGAAAAAATAGGCAACATTACGCAAGCTAAAAAATCCGAGTGAAATAACTACACAAAATTTCGCAGATATGATGCGGGAAACTTCCAAAACTGTTAGAACAAAGAAATGCGATTTTGTGAAACTTAAAATTAATGAACTTGTATATAATATTGAAAATGAAAACATCCGCGACATGCATAAAGGAATCAACGAATTTAAGAAATGCTATCAACCTCGTGCTTATATATTAAAGAAATCTGACGGTACATTTCTCACTGACACGGATAGCTTATGATGGATAGCTAAATAGATGGAAAGATTTCTTTGACGATTAGCTTAAAACAACCAAAAATTTGTGTGCGTGGAGAAAAGGAGATACACACCGCAAAATTATATATTCCACAACCGAAACGAACAGAAGTAGAAACCGCTACAAAGAAATCAAAGCAACACAAATCTCCGGATCTAGATGAAATTCCGGCTTAGTTAATATTAGCTAGGGGCGAAAAATTTTCGAACAAGATACACAACCTCATTCTCCTTATCTGGAACAAAAAGAATTGCCACAAGAGTTGAAAGAATCAATAATTGTTCCAATTCACAAGACGACAAAACTAACTGAAATAATTATCGAGGCATTTCTCTTGTGTCAACATCCTATAAAATCTTTTCAAACATTCTATTAGCAACTTTGACCACTTACACAGATGAAATTATTGGAGATTATCATTGCGGATTTAGACGAAATCGAAAAAATGAAATGAAATCTTTGACTTTAAGTCCCACGAATATGCTGGTTATGCTAAAGGAGACGGTGATGATGAGAGATGAGTGAAATGGTGGAATGAAGAAAGTGGGAGGAAACGAGAGATCCCCGAGAAAACCCACGAGCACGGTGTTTGTCCACCACAGAGTTCACTTGGCGGGGGCTGGGATCCAAGCTGGGACCCCAAGCACTACAGGTGTACGCTCTGCCACTGAGACACCGCGCCCCCATTATACAAAATCGATCAACTTCAACTATCGACCAAATATTTACTATTAGCCAACTGCTCGAAAGAGGTGGGAATACAATACCATTGTACATAACTATTTATTGATTTTAGAAAGGCGTACGACTCGGTTAGGACAGAGACCTTATACAACATTCTTACAGAACTTGGAATACGGAAAAAGCTAATTAGATTAGTTAAGATATGTTTGAATGAATCCTAAAGTAAGGTCCGGGTAGGAAAATTTTCGTCCTCGAGTTTTTACGTCGAAAATGGCTTGAAACAAGATGTGTTGTCGCTATTATAACTTCGTTTTCAAATACGCTTTAAGGAAAATCAAAGATCGCAACCAGGGCCTAAAGTTGAACGGTAATCAGCAGGCGATGTCATATTCTGATGTAAATTTAATAGGTGACGTTAGGAGAACAACAGAAAGAAATGCAGAGATCTTATTAAACATTTGCAAGTACATGGGTTTAGAAGTAAATGCAGAATGCAGAGCAAACTAAATAGATGGGAGTGCGTCGGGACCGGAATCCATGAAATTAGGCATGCGCTAAAATATTAAAAATACTTATGATAAAGTGGATAGTTTCAAATGTCTAGGTTCAATATTAACAGAAGAAAATCATAGATACGGGGAAATTAAATGTCGACTAAAAGCAGGGAATTTGTGTTACTATTCGGTTCAAAATCTCTTGTCGTCGTGAATTCTGTCGAGGAATTTGAAGCTTACAAAACGATAATCATGCCTGTTTTTTTGTATGGCTTCGAAAAATGGTCACTTACTCTGAGGCAAGAACATAGACTGAAAGTATTTGAGAACAAGATCTTGAGACGAATATTCGGACCCGACAGGAACGGAAATGGGGAATGGTGGATACTTCATAACGAGGAATTTCATAATTTGTATGGTTTACCCAAAATTATGAGAGTCGTCAACACTAGGAGGCTAAGACCAATCGCAAAACGACTATTAGGACGACCTAGGCGCGCACTGCGGTGATCCTAGCAGATAGCTGCTACCTCTGCAACAGAAAAATATCAGGGTTGCCTGTGTATTCAAACACACTTAAAAATACCCTGTAACTCTCTGAAATCAAATAAAACGCGGTGGTAATTTATACTCTAATATACACCACCACATTTATGTTATAGTCCTGATGAAGCATCCTTCACGTTATCACTAATTAAATAATCAATTAAAACGAAAAGTCAAAATTTTAAATATTTTCCCATATTTGTTCATATATGACGAATTACCCCCCTCGGAACATAATCATCTTGGTACCATTCAATCTATAGACATGTACCTTTATATCTATATTATCATCTTGTTGAAGCGGCTTTCAGTTTATCACTAATTAATTAATCAATTAAAACGAAAAGTCAAAATTTTACATATTTTCCCATATCAGCTCATATATCACGAGTTACCACCCTCGAAACATAATAAACTTGGTATCATGTAATCTACAGATATATACCTTCATATCTATATTATCGTCTTGTTGAAGCGGCTTTCAGTTTATCACTAACTAATTAATCAATTAAAACGAAAAGTAAAAATTTTTCATATTTTATCGTATTTGATCAAATATCACGAGTTATCCCCATCGGAACATAATCATCTTCGTATCATTCAATCTACAGATACACAACTTCGTCTCGATATTATCATCTTGTTGAAGCGGCTATCAGTTTATCACTAATTCATTAATCAATTAAAACGAAAAGTCAAAATTTTACATATTTTCCCATATCAACTCATATATCACGAGTTACCTCCCTCGGAACATAATCATCTTGATATCGTGTAATCTACAGATTTATACCTTCATATCTATATTATCGTCTTGTTGAAGCGGCTATCAGTTTATCAATAATTAATTAATCAATTAAAACAAAAAGTCAAAATTTTACATATTTTCCCATATCAACTCATATATCACAAGTTACTACCCTCGGAACATAATCATCATAGTATCATGTAATTTACAGATATATACCTTCATATCTACACTATCATCTTGTTGAAGCGGCTTACTAATAATTAATCAATTAAAACGAAAAGTCAAAATTTTACATATTTTCCCATATTTGATCATATATCACGAGTTACCCTCTCGGAACATAATCATCTTGGTATCATGTAATCTACAGATATAGAGTAGAGGGGGCAAGAGTACGTGGGGGGGTAAGGATACAATTCCCTAAAATCAGGTGAATATATTCGCGTATGGCAATAATGCGTCATGTGGAGTTTGATGTTAACGGCGTCTAGAACCTAAACAAGTTTGAGTGTGCTGCGGCAAACTACAAGCTATCTAGGTAATTATTTATGTTTTTCTAATAGTTTGATATAATATTGGAACATAAGTAGTTAATGAATAACTTACACAATTTTATAACGATTTCAAAGTACTATAAAGCGTTAGTTTCTAACATATCCATTGTTTGACAGGATGGAGTAAATTGACTTTCTTCCAACAGTTGGCTGTACAACATCATAGGAAAGTCAATTCTGTAGTAAGGGGGCAAGAGTAAACAGATACCTACGGGGCAAGGGTACGCGTGCGTACTCTTGCCCCTTCTGTTCTATGAAAAAGAATCCAACTTGATTTAGAATTAACAATCAAAAAAGAATGTAGATTCCGTTGTAATAGAGAGTGACGGCAAACTTTACGAATACTGGTTCCCATATGTAGCCTCTAACGTTAAGAATTCTGAAGAATCCTGATATTTTCTTATGTACGAGTGATAAATTTTGATTCTAAATACCATTCCTTACATAACAGTATCTAAGGTGGTGTTTGAGTTTTCGAAACAGATAAACGTGTGAGATAGTGACATCTGCAGTTATTGAATAACGTTACGCTTGCTTATTTTATTCAGGTTTCAGAAATACTACGCTTAGTCCTCTTTTATCTTAAATGTCAGTAGTCTTCAGTAATAAATTTCAATGGGCCTTATGCAGAGTTGTTCTGACGCGTGATTAGTGTCATACTAAAAAGTTCGACTACCGTATGTTTCCTGTAGTGGTCAGTCCTTTAGTAATCATACGTTAAAACGACTCTGCATAAGGCGGTATCAGTCCAATGATTGGTATGGGATTCTATAAAGATATATGAAGCTAACCTAACCTAACATTTGACAATATGTAGCTTCATCAAGGATAGGTCGAGAAGTTTTCTAGTTACCCTTGCAGGTGACAAGCATTCTGTAACTGATGGAATAAGCTGGAAATATATTTTTATAAAGGGTCTAAATATTATCTGATTTTTTTTTGTATCCTATGCATTCCCATTACTGATATAAGAATAATTAAGGATTTTTCTTTTCTTTTTTTGAATCAGAATCTGCAACGTCTTTAGGTACAATAAAGCCAGTAGGCCTATTTACCGAAAAAATGGAGAAGGAATTAGTGTAATATGTCACATTACTGGATCAATTTTTCAATGAATTAACTTTAAAAGATCTAAGAAGAATGGCATACAATTTTGCTGAACGTAACTAGGTGCCTATATCCTTTAGTCGTGTGAATCGAATGGCAGAAAGAGATTGGACAGTCTTTCCGTCGTAGACATTTAACAATTGCTTTGCAACAGCCTTCAAAGACTTGTCTGGGGAGAGCTCTGGTTTTAGCAAGCCACAAGTTGAATGTTTTTTTTAATTGTCTAAAAGATCTTGTAAGACAAAACGGCTTTTCTCCACGGGATATCTACAACATGTACGAAACTGGAATAAATACGGTTCCTTTGCCAAAAGTCGACTAAAGATCAGTTGTGAATAAAACTTTATCTAGTGATTTTGGAGTTAACATAACAGCTGTTTCATGGTGAGTGCATATGGTTCCTTTATTCCCCAGATATTTCCCACAAAACAACTGAAACAAGAATTATTCGATGGCTTGCCGCCAGGTTCTGTGGGAATATCTAATTCTGGTTCATCAACTCACAACTTTTCGTAGAGTGGTAATATTATTTACACCAACATGTGCGATCAAATTCGGTTACAAAAAAGGTATTTTTACTTGTTGACAATCAGAGCTTTCACATTTCAATCGAAGCGATTGATTTCTGCAGGCAAAATAAGATAGTGATGTTGAGTTTACCACCAAATCCCAGTCATAATTTGAAACTATTAAATCGCTCCTTTTTTTGACCCGATGAAATCCTGGTATTCAACTGTGTGTGATAAATAGATGAGGAATTATCCATCCCACATAATTCCAAATTGCGAGTTTGTTTAGTGAGGCTTACTACAAAAAAGACTCATAAAATGCTTCGTGTGGAGTGTTGTACTGTATGGGGCGGAAACGTGGACATTACGAAAGATGATGAAAATCGACTGGAAGCCTTCGAAATGCGGGTGTGGAGAAGAATGGAAAGAATTAGTTGGGTCGAGCGGAAAACGAATGAGAGAGTGTTAGAAATGGTGGGTGAGAAAAGAACACTTTTAGATATTATTAGGAAGAGGAAGAGAAACTTGTTGGGACATTGCCTAAGAAGATATTGTATCATGAGGGACGTCCAAGAGGGTATGGAGGCGGGATAGAGAGGGAGGGGGCGAAGGAGACTACAATTAATGGATGATATAAAAACAGAAAGATCATACGCGAAGACGAAGAAGTTAGCGGAGGACCATGGAGCATGGAAGCTTCTCAGCTGCGGCAAGTGACCTGCCAATAAAAGCAGAATACCTATGATGATGATGACTACAACGCTGCAACCATTGGTATCCAGCCTTCAAGAGTCTGGAGTTGTCCTACTGAATCCAGATGTGTTCACTGAAGAAGATTTTCTTCCTTCTATTGTGGATGTGATAGACTTAAATCTAGAAGCCAGGTCTGAAGACGAAAGCATTCCTGAAGCAAAAATTCAAGCATCAGACCTGAATAGAGCCCAAAATCGTTCATAGGATGATTCACTGGAAGTAAAAAAGGACCCATGTGGTGCATCCAGATCAAACACTCCTTTGCCAATTGCTCGTCCTCCTCCATCTGTTACCAAACCTTTAAACAGTAACGCTAGATCCTCACTAGAAGCAAGCAAGAGCTCATGCGGACTTTCCACTTCAAACACTCTTCTGCCGGTTCCTAGTTTTCATTCATATGTTACCAAATCTTCAACCAGTAACACTAGATCCTCACTAGAAGCAAGCAAGAGCTCATGCTGACTGTCCACTTTAAACACTCTTCTGCCAGTTGCTCGTCCTCCTCCATCTGTTACCAAACCTTCAACCAGTAACGCTAGATCCTCACTAGAAACAAGCTAGAGCTCATGCGGACTGTCCACTTCAAATACTCTTCTACCGGTTGCTTGTTGTCATTCATCTGTTACCAAACCTTCAATCAGTAACGCTAGATCCTCACTAGAAACAAGCAAGAGCTCATGCGGACTGTCCACTTCAAATACTCTTGTACCGGTTGCTCGTTCTCATTCATCTGTTACCTAACCTTCAACCAGTAACACTGGATTCTCACTAGAAGCAAGTAGGAGCTCATGCGGATTATCCACATCAAACACTTCTCTGCTGACTGCTCGTTCATCGGTTACCAAACTTTCAACCAGTAAACTAGATCTTAACTGGAGGTAAGCAGGGGCCCATGTGGACCATTTACACTATGCACACCTTTGATGGTTGTCAGTCCTCCTCCAACTGCTACCAAGCACTCAACCAGTAGATCTTGATCTTCTCGAAGTCAATCAGAGATTCTGACATCGTCTCCTTTCAAGCAGAACTTACTTTCGAAACGGCGCCCTCCAAAGAGCAAAGGCAAACATCATCTTGCACCAGGAAAGCTACAACCGAAGTTGTAGCTACAACTCCTCAGGTCAGTGAGGAAGTAGTGTGCGAGTGTCCATTATGCAATATCATTTACAGTGATCCACCAATAGATGACTGGATCAAGTGCGCAAGATGCCATGAATGGTGGCATGAACAATGCACATCATATAAAGGAGTAGCACCTTCATCTGTGATAATTGTTAATGCTCTTTTGGGTGCGTACTCTTGCCCCTTTGATTTCGTACTCTTGCCCCACATATAGGGGCAAGAGTACGAATTTGAATGTTTTCATTTTATGAGTTCTACTTCCTCTAAGAATAGAGGTATATAAAAGTTGAGTTCACATTTCGTAAAGGAGAGTTCAAGTTTTGTGTTCCATGTAAAAGTTTTCCGTTGTAACTATTTTTTACCAAAATATATAAGTTTAATTAAAATTTGCGTACTCTTGCCCCCCTTTCCTATATAGCTTCATACCTATATTATCGTCTTGTTGAAGCGGCGTTCAGTTTATCACTAATTAATTAATCAATTAAAACGAAAAGTCAAAATTTTACATATTTTATCCTATTTGATCAAATATCACAATTTACCCCCCTCGGAACATAATCATCTTCGTATCATTCAGTCTATAGATACACACCTTCATATCGATATTATCATCTTGTTGAAGCGGCTTTCAGTTTATCACTAATTAATTAATCAATTAAAACGAAAAGCCAAAATTTTACATATTTTATCGTATTTGATGAAATATCACGAGTTGCCAGCTTCGGAACATAATCAACTTCGTCTCATTCAATCTATATGTACACACCTTCATATCGATATTATCATCTTGTTGAAGCGACTTTCAGCTTATCAATAATTACCTAATCAATTAAAACGAAAAGTCAAAATTTTACAAATATTCCCATATCAGCTCACGTATGACGAGTTGCCCCTCTCCGAACATAATCATCTTGCTATCACTTAATCTACAGACATACACCTTCATAACTATATTATCGTCTTGTTGAAGCGGCGTTTAGTTTATCACTAATTAATTAATCAAAACGAAAAGTCAAAATTTTACATATTTTCCCATATCAGCTCATATATCACAAGTTACCCCCTCGGTACATAATCATCTTGGTATCATGTAATCTACGGATATATACCTTTATAACTATATTATCGTCTTCTTGAAGCGGCGTTCAGTTTATCACTAATTAATAAATCAACTAAAACGAAAAGTCAAAATTTTATATATCTTCCCATATCAGCTTATATATCACGAGTTACCCCCCTCGGAACATAATCATCTTAGTATCATGTAATTTACAGATATATACCTTCATATCTATACTATCATCTTGTTGGAGTGGCTTTCAATTTATCACTAATTAATTAATCAATTAAAACGAAAAGTCAAAATTTTACATATTTTCCTATATTTGTTCATATATCACGAGATACTCCCCTCGGAACATAATGATCTTGCTATCATGTAATCTACAAATATATACCTTTATAACTATATTATCGTCTTGTTGAAGCGGCGTTCCGTTTATCACTAATTAATTAATCAATTAAAACGAAAAGTCAAAATTTTATATATTTTCCCATTACCCCCCTCGGAACATAATCATCTTGGTCTCATGTAATCTAAAGATACATAGCTTCATATCTATATTACAGTCTTGTTGAAGCGGCTTTCAGTTTATCACTAATTAATTAATCAATTAAAACGAAAAGTAAAAATTTTACATATTATCCCATATTCGGTCATATATCCCGAGTTTACCCTCCTCGGAACATAATCATCTTTGTATCATATTATCTACAGATATATGCCTTTATATCTATATTATCGCTTTGTTGAAGCGGCGTTCAGTTTATCACTAATTAATTAATGAATTAAAACGAAAAGTCAAAATTTTACATATTTTCCTATATTTGTTCATATATCACGAGATACTCCCCTCGGAACATAATGATCTTGGTATCATGTAATCTACAAATATATACCTTTATAACTATATTATCGTCTTGTTGAAGCGGCGTTCAGTTTATCACTAATTAATTAATCAATTAAAACGAAAAGTCAAAATTTTACATATTTTTCCATATTTGGTCATATATCACGAGTTACCCCCCTCCAATTTCAAACATCTTGGTATCATTCTATTCTAGATTTATATCTTCACATCTATATGATAGTCTTGTAAAGGTGGCTTTCACTTTGTTACTAATTATTTAATCAATTAAAACGAAGTATCAAATTTTTCCATATTTTGTTATATTTAATCGTATTTTGTGAGTTATCCCCTTCGAATGTCAATCATCTTTTCATCGTTAATTCGTTTGATGTATAACTTAATATCTCTACTATAGTGATGTTGTAACGGTTTTCATGTTATAGATATTTTATTAATCAATGAAAACTAAAATTCAGTATTTTTCATGTTTTTGAATATTGATAGCTTGTGTTTTCCCTATGTAATCATAAAGATTTTGATATAATTTTATTTCTTGTTATGAAGTTTTGTGTTTGCATGGTTGCTGATTTGAGCAACTTTTTAATTAATTTTTGCTGAATGAGGAATTAATTGTGTAGTTATTAATTATTGAAAATTTATGTGTAATGTTTTTTTTAATTTCTGGTGCTGTTTCTTGAGTGTTTTTGCATTTACTCTGTATCTGTTGTAGATTGTTTACATGGTCTGTTTTAATTTCACTTAATTTCATTTAAATTTTTCTAATGATTTTTTTATCAGTTAATAAATTAATTATGTTGTTTAGATAAAGTTTAGATAAAGATACATATCGCACTTTTTGATGAAAGAAACTACTTTTTATTGAACAAGTAGTTGTGTCACACTATTCAGGAAGTGAAGGAGTTTTCTCCACATGTTACAATCTATTCTCTCCATTAATGCGCATAGGTAAGGTTGATTACGTATTATTGAAATGTATTTTCAAATTCCGGGAAGGCTCAGTGGTAAAGCGGGCACTTCTCATGCGCGTGCGCAAAGTCTCTGGTTAGAACCCTGCCACGTATGTTTGTGGTGGATAACAGCGTACCACTGGGTCTTCTGAAGGTAC